>NC_143516.1:52901393-54101393 GCF_031878675.1 Megascapheus bottae
AAAAAAGCCGGAAGTGGTGCTGAGGCTCAAGTGGTAGAGCACTAGCCTTGAGAATGTCCAAGGACAGTGCTCAGGCCCTGAGCTCAAGCCCAGGACTGGCAAAAAAAAAAAAAAAAAAAAAAGCCCGTAATGTGGGAGAAGATCTTCAGTAACCATACAACAGACAAAGGCCTCATGTCTAAAATATATCAACAGTTCAAAACACTGAATCTCTTAAAAACAAATTCTCAAAAAAACAACTATCCCATTAAAAGAGATGGGCTAAAGACTTAAAAAGAGACTTATCTGAAGAGGAAATAAAAATGGCCTATAGACACCTAAAGAAATGCTCAACATCTCTGGCCATAAAAGAAATGCAAATCAATGCAACTTTGAAATTCTATCTCACTCCAGATAGAATGGCCATTATCAAGAAATTTAATAACAACAGATGCTGGCAGGGTTGTGGCCAGGAGGGATCACTACTACACTGTTGGTGGGAGTGTAAACTCCTTCAACCACTATGGAAAGCAGTATGGCAATTCCTCAAAAGACTAAACATAGAGCTCTCCTATGACACAGAAATCCCACTCCTTGGCATATTTCCAAATGACCAAAAACAAGAGCGTACTAAACTTACTAGCATAGCAATGTTCACTGCAACATTATTTACCCTAGCAAATATATGGAACCAACCCAAATGCCCCTCAGAAGATGAATGGATCAACAAGATGTGGTACATATACACAATGGGATCTATGCTGCCATCAGAAAGAATGACATTGCCCCATTATTAAGGACTTGGAAAAACTTGGAAAAAATCATATGACATAAAGTAAGCCAGACCCAAAGGAACATAGGTTCAATGATTAGTACACGTCTAGGACTCTCCTACCAGAGGATCACAATAGCTCAAAATCTATGCACATAAGGTCATATAGGATGAGACTAAATGAAATGAACTCTAGGATATAGAAACAAGAGGTTTATCTTTGTGATTGTTGTTCTTCATGTACTGTTATTTCTTTTCTCTTTTGTTGTCCCTTGGTTATTCTCATATTGTTACAGTATCTTACCTTGTTATCTGGTATACTGTATATACAAATATTTGCTTATTTGTAATATGAAAGGGAAGGGGTAAAAGATGAGGGGAGGGGTAAGGGGAAGGAAATAGGGACAAAAATATGAAAAGGGGTATCAATATGGGAGAAGTAAGCATCCATTACCTGACAGATGTAACTGTAAAAAGAAAAGAAAATGAAAACTGGAAGTGGTGTTATAGCTCAAGGGGTACAGTGGTGGCCTTGAGCTGAAGTGCTCAGGAAAACACCCAGACCCAGGGTTAGGATGGCTGCTTCGAGCTGAAGAGCTAAGGGAGAGCACCTAGGGCCAGAATTCAAGCTCTATGACCAACAGAACAAAACAAAAAGAAAAAGAAGGTTCTAGAAGCATCTTCACAGTTTCTAGAGCCTTCTTATTTGAAGCTTAATCCTCTCGCTCCTTTCCACAAATTATTGTATCTGCTAGAACAATCTTTTGATCAAATCTTACATTTGCATATTGTTCATAAACTCTAAGAACTAAGCAACTCTCATGATCTCAGAAATTGTAATGAGAATGAATAAAGCAAAGGGAAAGACAACACTCACATGGCCACAATAATGGACCTCAGAAATAGCTATTATCTGTCATAGAAATTCTACTCTTTCTAGAAAACATCTAGTAATGAGATTACTTTTCTGAGGTAGTTAATTCCATTGTTAAACAGAATTGCTAATGGGGACCCCTTTTAGGGATCTCATATGGATGATTACAGATACTAGTTATTCTCTGTAGAACAGTAAAAAAAAGTCTCAGAAAAGCACCTTTAAAATATTGAAGTAAAATATTAATCCTTTCTAACTGACCTTATCAGGAAAATCTTCTCTCATCTTCAAAAGGCCTGATTTCTAGGTCTTCTCCTCCTCATGCCTTCTCTCTCAATGCACTAGTGTCACAATGAAATTAAAGCACAGTCCCCACATAGGAGCTCGCTATTCCACATGAGTCCTGACAGGCACAGAGTAGAAAGGACTTAACACAACTGTATTTAATCAGAAGTCCATGCCTTTGCATGTGCTGTGTGCAAAGAGATAGGCTTTGAACTACAAAGCAAGCAACCAGTATTTAAAGACAAGCCAACTTCCCTTTGTGCAGGGCTAAAGACAAGCAAATTTTCCTTTTCCTAGGAAAAGATGTGATGACTTTGTTCTTAAATATCACACCCAGAAGCCCATGTGTTGAAAGCTAGATAAGCAGCTTATGGTGCTATTGTAAGGTGATGGAACCTTTAGAGGTAAGGATGAGTGAAAGGAAAGCAGCGGTAAGGAATGACTCTAAAGGGGCATTGGGGCAGCAGCCCTTCGTGTCTTCTGGCTTCTTAACCACCATGAGATAAGTATATCTCTGGTATATGATGTTCTGTGCCACCACAGGCGTGAATCAATGGAATCAAGTGACCACAACTGAAACTTGTGAATCTTTGATAGAAATTTCTTGTTTTTAAGTAGTTTAGCATCCTGGGTATATGGCACAGCCTAGGAAAACTGACTTGTATACATGGATATTACAAAAACAGCAACATGTTATGTGGAAAGAGTCCATTAAATGTTTTCATGGAATCATGTTGATGCTCTCTCTGTGTCTCTGCTATCACCTGCTTGTAGAAACCACATCCTTGCACCAAGTAAGAGACAGAGGCAGAACTAGAACTCACATAATCTCACCCCACAGTCTAGCATTCTTTCCACAAGGGCATATTTTCTCAAATAATCATTAAGTAGCTGACATTCCTCTAAACAACAAGCTGGGGGAAAAAAAACAAATTTTGCAACAGAAACCCAAATACATTATTGATTTTTAAATCAATTCTAAAACACTGGCAATCCAATAGAACAACAGACAGTGAATTCAACTGGCCAGTTCACAGAAAAAGAAACACCAAGAGCCAATAAATGCAATTTAAAATATTCAATGTGACTCATAGTTTTAAAATGCAAATTAAAACAACAGTAGGTTATCACTTTTCACTTACTAAATTGATTTTTAAAAATTAAAGAAATATAATATGCAGCACTGTTTAATGCTTAAAGATAATAGATTTTTTTCTTCTTTTTTCACTTTTTTGGGGTAGTTCATAGAGTCTTGTACTATTAGGTAAGGAAGTTGAGTTTAGATAGGGTTTTATTTTCTTCCTATCTATCTGGATTTCCTATTTTCTGTTTCCCATCTTACTTGGGATTACCAATATATGCAACCACATTCAGCTTCTCTGATGGAGGTAGAATCTTGTGAGCCTTTCTCCCTGAGATGGTCTGGAACTTTGATTCTTACAATTATAGCCTCTCATGTAGCTCGGGTGACAATTTGCCATCATTCAAAGCTGTTGAGAAAGGGTCTCAATTTATAGCTTAGCTAAACTTTGAACTTCAGCCCTCCTGATCTCAGGCTCCCAAATAACTAGGATTATGGATATGAATAAAAAGCAATCAGGATGCTTCTGAATGAAAAATTAGATAAATGCTATGGTGATATAAGTTGCTTGGGTGCAAATTTTTTAGTGACATTGAGAAATAGCCATTTAAATGTGAATATACTTGCCCCTGAATCCTGCTATTCCACCTTTAAAAATAGGCCTCTAAGGTTGCATCATCAGGGTGCAAAAATCTCTGCTCAAGGCATCCTGCTGGCTCATATTAGTAAATAAGTGAAGATTTTCTAAATATCTGTCCTTAAGAGATCATTAAATAGACATCCATAAAATAGAGTAGTGGGTGGCTTTTAAAAAGATGATTCGTGTCCTTTTCCAGTCCATGAAAATATGTTCATGTAATATTAATTGAGTGAGATGGATTGCAAGACAGAATGCAGTATAATCCACTTAATAAACCATACTGCATATGTATGTAGTCATTTATATGTGTATTAATTTATAGTATATCAATATTAATTTATAGTGTATCAATATAATTTTTAGGCATGCATGTATGTTTCTGAAAGCTAATTGTCAGGAAAGATACTATGCAACTCAAAAGATAATCAATAGCTATTTCTGAAAAGTGGAAATCCATAGAACAAAGGGAAATGACAGGAAAATATTTTGCTTCAACTTCTTTGGTAGTATCACTTACTTGAGAGTAGTTGTGGAATACTTAGTAATGTCTGGAAGGTCATGAAAGGTGGTGCAAAATGAGGTTTCTCTATGAACTAGAACTTGTCAGTCCTATTTATTTCATCAGTTAAGCAAGTACTTTGTGTTGGGAATTACCGAGGGGCATTTATCATACTTCATCTAAAATAATCCATACATTAAAATGCATGTGATTTGGTTTTTAACATCCCTCCTTACATTGAAAATATGGCTCAAGCCTGCCAACCTTATAGGCTGTGGTCTCTACCAGGCATTAATTTAACCATCTGTATTCTCTATATTTAACATCTCTGTATTCTGATGATGTTCAGAGTAAAAATTCGGTTTTGGAAGAACAACAAGAATCGTTTCCAAGTTCATAAGTAACAGCATAAGAAAAGCTTTGTATTAAAATTATTACTTTGTAGAGGCCTAAGATTGGCCATGTTTCCAATGTCTACAAAAACATCAGATATATTAGGTTATGTGCCACCACTTTATAAAAAGTCTATGAATTCTTAAAAGTATTCTCTATAAAAAGGGCAAATTTGGGGCCAGGAGTTTGGCCTAGTGGTAGAGTGCTTGCCTAGCATGCACAAAAACCCAGGTTCAATTCCTCGGTACCACATACATAGAAAAAAACCAGAAGTGGTGCTGAGGCTCAAGTGGTAGAGCTCTGGCCTTGAAAACGTCCAAGGACAGTGCTCAGGCCCTGAGCTCAAGCCCAGGATTGATAAAAAAAAAAAAAAGTCAAATTACCTATCATATTGACTCATTTTTCTGTCAGTCACTCTCCACAAAACCTACAAGAAACTTTAGATTCTAGAATAAACAGGGAATAAAAAAATATATATATAAAACATTTAGTTAATTTAAAATATGGTAAGCAAATAAGATAACTTTAGGACAGGCTCTTGGGAAAGAAAACGATTTGCTTTGTGCCTTTTCATAAAACTAGAACCAGTCAAATCTAGAAAAAGATTTCAGTTCCCTATATGCATGCCTTTGTAATAAAATTGTTCAAATAAAATAGACTGCCTGAAGAAAAGAAGAATTCCTTGCTTCTTACATTTTAAGTGTAGTCAGAGTGATCACTTAGGTATGATGCTACAGTAGATGTTTACAAATGGAAGAATTCCTCAAATTTACTGAGTGGAAGATGCCTTTTTATGGTTCTCACTCCCAAGAACTCTTTTTACATCCATCTTGTTTTTTAATTCAAATGTAGCAACCAGAAAGAAGTCTTAAAAGTTTTAAATAGAGAAATAAAATACTTGGTACAGGCACTAGTCAAAGACTTTATTTGTTAGCTTATTTGACCTTCCCAAAAATGAGTCAGTACCTAATATAATCTTTGTTTTACCAAAGGGGAAACCGGCCGAGAAACAGATGATGGGACCTGCCCAAAGCTGTCACATAGCTACAAAACAGAAAAATTTGAACTGAAATTTAGTCTGTCTGGGTCTACAACCTGTATGTCCATGTCTGTGTCAGTAACAAATAATAATTCTTACCTTAAAGAAAAAAAAAACAGAATAATTTGTTAGTGATGTACACAAAATGTATATTTATTTATTTAAAACTAAAATAGGAATTATTAGTATTATGGAAGAAGGAGAAAAGGGAAGTAGAAGGCAAATAGTGAGGTGAATACCATGGAAGTACATTACATACCTACATGAAAATGTCACAATGAAACCCATTACTTCATTAACATACACTAATTTTAAAAAGTGAGTTTATAATAGGAATGAATTAGATAAAATTTGAAATTACCCACTGAGAGCCAGAATTAACATTTAACTTTATTTTCAATACTCCTAAAGTTGTCCTACATAAGCATAATTACTCCTAAAGCCAATAGTAGTTCATGTTTGATATCAGGATATAAAGAGCAAAACAGGGAGCAAGCTACCAAAGAGGGAGTGGGCCTCACCCTGCCCCTGCTGCACTCTTTTTTTTTTTTAATAATCACATAGCAAACCTACTACAATTTTCTTTTTTGTTGTTTGTTTTTGTTTTTATTCAGTAAGAAGATTTTTTACATATTTTTCTTTCATAAAAATAAAACAGGAAGCATGTAAACTAGCTCATTTAAAATGTATATTCTCATAAATAAATATTCTTTTTATTTAACATAGCATTTTTAATCCCTGAAAAGGGGCGTATATTTTTCAGCCCATGTGTCATAAAAAACAAAGCAACACCATCAATTTGCATATAATCTCAATTCGAACATCTTAAAACTGATGTACATATATCTTGTATTTGGATTTTCATTTGCAGATGGAGAACATCATTGGAACCTTAAGAGACTCCAACTTAAAGCTGACACTTGCTTTTGGGATAGGAATGCACCACTCTGGACTACATGAAAGGGACCGAAAAATGGTTGAGGAATTATTTGTGAACTATAAAGTTCAGATATTACCAAGATCCAGAGTATCATGAAGGAATACTTCTCAAACCTCTATGCCAACAAATTTGAGAATCTAGAAGAAATGGATGAATTCCTAGCCAATATTAACATACCCACACTGAACCAAGAAGAACTAACCCAACTCAACAGGCCTATTTCAAGCACTGAAATAGAAATGGCAATAAGAGACTTTCCACCTAAGAAAAGCCCAGGGCCAGATGGATTCACAGCTGAATTCTATAAGGTCTTCAAAGCAGAGCTCACACCAATACTCCTCAAGCTCTTCAACAAAATTGAAAATGAAGGCTCTTTACCGAACTCATTCTATGAAGCCAGTATAACCCTCATCCCCAAACCAGACAGAGATTCATCAAAGAAAGAGAACTATAGACCTATTTCTTTGATGAACATTGATGCAAAACTTCTCAACAAAATACTGGCCAACCATCAACAACAACTCATCAACTCCTGCTGCACTCTTAAAGGGAACAAGACTTCAAAAAACCTATAGAATGTCTAAGGACTCTCTAAACACCTGAGTTAGTCATATAATGCATATGTATTGGTGGGGTTTGTGTACATGCCCCCCCCACATAGATACAGTAACTATGTTAGGTAATGGAAATATTAATGAATTGTGATGATCAATTCACAGTAAGTACACATATCAAACCAACATGTTGTACATATAAAATATACACAATTTTTATTTTTTAATTATGCCTTAATAAAAATGGCAAAAAAAAGAGGCCTGCTTACCCCTATGGTGCTGACATGAAAAGGCATAGGAAATTGCTTTATTTCCAATACACAGCTCACTTTTCTCATGATGCTAAATTATTTTCTCTGGTTATGATCAGCATTCTGTCCTCAGCTTACACTTATGAGATACTACACAAAAGAACTGTTTAAGCTGGGCACTGGTGTATCCCACCTGTAATCCTCGCTACTCAGGAGGCTGAGATCTGAGGATCATGGCTCAAAGCCAGCCCTCGCACTAAAATCCATGAGACTCATCTCCAATTAACAATCAGAAAACCGGAAGTGGTGCTGTGGCTCAAGAGGTAGGGTGGTAGCCTTGAGGTGAAAAGCCTAAGCCCAGAGGTCAAGTCCCACCATCAATTGAAACAAAGAATTTTTCCATATATTTTTATTGTAATTAATAGAAGGTTTACATTATATTCACCAGATAGAAGGTGCATTACTTCATATACATTGATACCCTTTCTCATATTTTGGTCCCCATTTCCCTTCCCCCACCCCCGCCCCTCATCTTGTTTTCCCCACTTCCCTATCCAATTTCAAATAACCAAATATGCACATATACAATATATCAGATAACAAGGTGAAATATTGTAAGAATATGAGATAACCAAGGGACAGCAAAAGAGATGAGAGATCACATAGTACATTAAGGACATCAATCACATTATATGGCTTCTGTTTCTATATCCTAGAGATCCTTTCATTTAGCATCATACTATATGGCCTTATGTATCTAGATTTTGTTCTATTGTAAATCTCTACTAGGAGAGCCCAAGGTTTCTACTGGTTCTGACAAATGAGGGAAAGCATTGAGCCTATGTTCCTTTGAGTCTGGCTTATTTCACTTAATATGATTTTTTCTAAGTAGAATTTTTTAATAAAACTCTTAATACATTGGTAATGGGGTGCTACCACAATTATTGTTAATTAACAATTCAATGGTACTTAACAGAGTCAATATTACTCTAAGAGGGAATGAGACACAGTCCTTATCAATCCAGACAGTGTACAGAAGCCTTTGGGAGAAGGAGCTTTATGGTCTACAATATAGTAACTGAGATATCCCAGGTTCTGTACCAACCAAATTGTCAAGCATTGCCAGAATAAGTTGGTCACATGTCTTCTCATTCCTAAGGAAAATAGGTTTCATGTCCATGCTGTTTTTCTGGAATATTGGCAATTGGAGCAGGGGCCTCAATGGCTATACAGGACAGTCTCAGGCAAACTTTTATAATTTGTTTGCCTCTGACTTTATCTTACTCTTAAAATCTCCGTTTCTCTTTGGAATATTGTCTGGTTCATACTCTTTTAAAATCATTTTTTATTTTTATATTAAACCTCATCTATTCCCTTCAGTACAATAGACATGATTACTTATGGATATGACCCAATATTTTCTTACTTTAGGTATTTTTCTAAATACTTTCTCTTCCTACACAAAAAAGTCTTCCCATAGAATGCCATCACATTTTTCCTTTCTTGATATTCTCCATTTAGGACTCATTAACTATAAACATGTTTTTTTTAATTCATCAATATTAGTCCTCTGTCAATGATAAGCTGATTTTGCATAATCTCAAATGCAATATTATTGTAATTTAATTCACTGATACAATTCCCTTCATATACCAATAGGAAACCTGGATATTCTCCAACCCTACTGAAATTAGACATTCAAATACAGTTTGTATCTAACAACAGAAGAGATTTCCATCCTTGGTGACAGGGCAGTAGAGAAGTGACTGTGCAGGCATTTCTCAGGAGATGGTACTATGCAATTGAGCCAGCAGGCTGTATTCCCAGTACCCCTTAATAATACCTCCTACCCCCACTGCTCCCTGTCAGATGTAAAGCGCACTCACACAATTTCTTTTACTCATATTTCTGCAATAAGAAATTCTTGTATTTGGGGAAAACATTGAATACAAAATTTATTTTTAAAACCTGCTATTAACTCTTAGTTAAAATATATAAATAATAGTATCTTAGATTCCAGGAAACAGAATGTTTTTCTTTAAAATACGGTAAGTTAAGAGAAACAATTAATCATATCCTTAAATGTCTGTCTAGGTGCAGAAAACCAAACCAGACCACCAAGAGAATAAAAATAATAATCTTATGCTGGGCTTTGTTTCCATTCTTTCAAAATTCAAATTGCTTGTGGCTTTTTGAAGTAATGAAAGGATGACACAGTACAGTATTTAATATTTTTGTGATAATCTCTACTCTTCAGAAAGCCTACATAGATTCTTTTTCTCCATCTTTATTGAAGTAGAACAGGAAAATAAAATTTTACATATGTAAGGGATACTCTAGATTCTTACTGTGATATGAAGACAGAGGGTTTGTGTAGCATTGATAACTGCAGTCAAAAATTAACTTTGCCCAGACTATAGACTAAGGATGTTCTCATAGTCCTAAGACTAATGAGAACTTTCTCATAATGCTGTAAATATTATAATAGTAATGAGCAAAGATATCTTGGAACTTGTTTGTTCCACAAATAAGATGCAGGTATTGGGAACTCAAAATTTATTTAAAGGAGAATCTATCGTTAAGTTTGAATGGACTATCTAATCAAATATGTAGTTTAAGGGTTTATTTTAAGGGTTGTAGAACACTGTCTTTCCAAATATACCAGGTATGGGTGGGCACAGAGGCTAACCCCATAATCTTAACTACTTGAAAGGTAGAGATATGGAGGATTATAGCTTGACAACAACCCAGACAAATAAACTTAGCTAGATCTCCACCTTAGCCAATAAATTTGTAATAGTAGCCAATAATGTGGTAATCTCAGCTACACAATCTGTAGGTAAGAAGACAATGTTCTAGGCTAGCTCTGGGCAAAAGCAAATTACTTTATCTGTAAAAATAAAAATAAAAATGGGGTATAGCTCAAGTTGTAGAGCATCAACATAGCAAATATAAGATCCTAAGTCCAAACCCCAGTACTACCAAAAAGAATAGGATGGGATTTTAAATCTGAACAAGGTAGATAAATAATTTCACAAGAAAGAATGCCTTGAAAAAGATATAAAACATCCTGATTTTTAAAAAAACTATTTTTGTGGCAGACATAATAGGTTCACCTGCATTTATGCCATTCTAGATAAGGGTCATGATGTGTTTTTGGCTACCTTGAACTAAATCTCTGAATGGAAAATGAGATACCACAACTGAAGCACAATCTATGGGTCTATTTCTATCTTACACTTAGGTCATGGAAAATTGCCATCTCCAACTAACAATATAAATATTTATTGAACATGTGCCAAATGATAGGTGCCATGCTAAGGATTATACATATATTAACTTATAAAAGTCATTATCATATTTCCAAATAGGGTCTTCAATTATGCCCACTTTATAGGTCATGAAAATGAAGTCCAAAAAGGATGTAATCTGACTAGAAAGTAAGCATTACAACAGTTTCAAATCTAGAGGACCTTACTTTGTCTTAGCCACTAAACTATCAAAAACTCTGAGCACTCTCATGGGCCAGCAAATCTCCTAGCTTCATCACCTCACATTTTTAAATGGATAAAATAAATTATTTGACCAGGGAGAATAGTCACCAAATGTACTGTACCTCTTTTACATTCTAAACTGGGAAGCTTATATGTAACTAATCCCCAAACTAAAACTTTTTGCTCTCTTCTGGATTTAATTCCAAAGATAGAATAACTAACTTGATTAAATATCTCAGAGGCCTCACATACTGCGATTTAGAATGTCAGACCACTACAGTTCTTAATTCTACCATGAGTACCCTTCCTTTCCAGGTTAACTGCATGACCGATTAAATACTTGGCATAAAAGCAAGGTGACTCTAGGGGGAAACACCCAATTATGTAGTTTCCAAGTAGTAATTATCTAAAATTAATTGCCATTCTATGAGAGTCTTGATCATACCAAACAATATTTACCATTGCAATTCAGTTCCAAGATATCTTCTTACTCTGCTTAACTAGAATAAGAGCTATCTAGCTCTCTGTTCAGTCATACCTTCTCATGTTTGGAAAATATATATGACTTATGGAGCAGCTAAATGAGGTTTCTCTAACTCTAAAGGGAGCTATTTGAACAGAAAAGATATATGTAGCAGTGTAGAAAAAATAACATTGGGAAGCCCAAGGGTACTTAGAATGGGGAAACAAAGAAACACATTGGCCTTCCTCGTGTCTACCTAGGTCAACATTTCTGATTTCCATTATAAAATTTACTGTTGTTATTGACATAACCTCATCAAGAAAATTAAGTGCTTACTTTCCATGCTTTTCTTCAATCCTCCATCCTGTCTGCCATCAAAAGATAAGGGATCTAAGATCCCATCCCCTTTAAACAATGAGTCAAGTCAGCCATCTTTTAAATCTCCCAGGATGGTGATTTTTCTGTGTTCTCTTTTCCCACTAGCACAGAAACTTCTGAAAGTAAAGTTTGGGGCTTAATATCAAAGATCCCTTGTAGTTATTAGGCACAGGAAATGTTGTGTTTCAGATGCCTATCACATACTTATTAAGAAGATATAATTACTTAAAATGGGTCTCCTTTTGAAATTGATCACCCTTTCCACAACATCTCTTTTCGATCTCTACGATGAAAGCAGCACTCAGGAGTGCACACTGAACCCTCACTGGTGTCAAGGCACCATGATAAGTGTGCAAACAAATGCTATTTGTATGAGGTCTCCGATGTTCTCTGTTCTAAGAGGTATAGTACTAATATCCACAAACATGAAAAGATATAGCTACACTGACATCAACTTCCACTCCAAGTCTCTAAACTCACAGGCAGTATTTATTGGGGTTTTGTACTATTTTAAAAATTCATCAATTAAACATGAGGTGATTGGATTTGTTCTGATGAACCAGCTTTTCAGTGTCACAGCTGTACAATATCAGAGTCCCTCCAAGCTTTCTCTTCTTCAGAAGCAGAGAAAAAACTTTTACCATTTTATTATTTTTTTGATGGCTAGTTTTTTTTTAATGAGTATCTACTCTTCTTCTAAACTCATCTTTTTCCAACTTGCTTCTGGCAAGTCAGAAGTCTCCAATCCATGCATTTCTTCCCATTTCCCTTCTTCTCTGTTTTCACCTTTCACCCATTCTCCTGCAGAGTTTACAGGAGATCATCCTCTCACCAGAGCAGGGGACTGATAGAGCTTCATGCTTGGCAGTGAAACTATAGTCATCTTAGAATCCAAAGAGTGGATGGAAATCCAGTTCATTTTTATGAGTTACTCCCTTTAACTATGCAATAAATGTATCCTGATGGCCTGGAAGAAATTGACATGGTTTATATATGTGAGTAAGCTTTCATGTATCATTTCTTCCATAGTATGATTTTGGCAAAAATTTAAAGGGGTTGTTGCTGAGAATCTAAACTACCACAATAGATCCTACTGAGCAGCATTTCTCCTTCCCAGTTATTAGAAGACAGGATGATGTGTGGTTAAAAATGATCAGCAATGAAATATAATAAAATGGATATGGATAATAGTCTATAATATAAATAAAATCAGGCAGGAATAACTGAGATTCTTCAAGGAGCTTCCCAAACCTCCCATTTTACCATGGAACTGTTTGTTCTTAAAGGGGAAGGAAGTTGCACACATCTTAATCTCCAGAGATGAAACTTCATAGGATCTTGATAACACAGAGCCTACTCCCTAATGTAATAACTAAGTGAATACACATCCATGGTCCTCTGACAAAACCATTGTTTTGGAAATCTTCAACTAACTTTAGAACCATTGATGTATGGTTATTAGACATGGAAAAACTCCAGTCTCCTCATCCCTAGGGAAAAAGAATTAGATAACTCAGTCTCATTAACCTAGCCCAACTCCTTGGTCTCTATTCTTGCAATGAAAAACCACTGAGCTTCTACCCAGATTGGATTAACTAAAACACCCTGAATCATATGATCCAACAATCTGGAAATGATTTTCAGTGATTATCTGGACTACTACAAATTTTCAGTGGAAAGAGGCAAATAGTGAATGAATCCATTGATTAACTATGATGGTCCTTTTTTCACTTTTGAAATCACCTTTAGGTAGTTGTATAAATGAGTTTCATCGGACATATGAGTTTGTGGGCATGATGCATCTTGATCAGTGCCAATTCTTCCATCATTCTCCCCCATCTCTCTCAACTCCACCATTATGGCTCCTGTGCCTTTTTTAGAGTAAAGAGATTTCAGCTTTTATCATCTAATCTCTTCTTGGCAATCACTTTCAAAATAAATTAAAGAAAAGGAGGCACCAGTGGCACACATTTGTAATCCTAGCTACTCAGGAGGCTAAAACTGTTCAGAGCCAGCTGTGGCAAAAAACGTCTGAGACTCTTATGTGCAATAAACTACTCAGAAAAAGCTGGAGTGGCCTTGTGGCTCATATGGCAGAGCACTAGCCTTGAGCTCAGGGACATCAGAGCCCCAGCCCTGAGTTCAAGGGCCATGACCAGCTAACTTAATTAATCATTCAGGTTGTGAAATTCATGTTTTCTTCAACTACTGTCACTAATACTAAAAATGCCAAGTGTCCCCAGTCAGTTCCCCAAGTCCTTTTAGAATGTTGCCTTTACTTTAGGTTCTCTTGTCCTGATTCAAGGAAAAGATGTGCATGCAAACAAGTTCAAAATGTTTAGTAAAACATTATACTTTTCTCTGAGGCCCATTGTTTAATTTATTTGAGCAGTTGAACACAGAATCCAGGGTTTTCCCTTTTCCATTTTTCCTCATCAACAGTCTAATTAATATTCTGTCTCTGGACAGTGCACCTTCATAAACCAACTCCCAAGGAGAAAGATCTGCTCTTTTCCTTGTAATGCAGAGAATGCAATCAACATCCACTTTAGAACAATGAGAATGTTAATAAATGAAACTACAAAATTGCATCACCCACTGGGAACAACACCAAGTGCCAAGGAAAGCTGTTTTATAAATGAAAAACCAAAGGGCAGTCAGTCCCCAGGGCCCAGAGGAGAGTTTTGATGAGAGCTTTATGAAAGAAGGATTCCTGCACACAAATGCTGATCACAATTGTCTGGAGGACTAGGAAAATGTCTTAAATCGCAGCGCTACTCTAGACCATCGACCCAGATTCTCAAGAGGTTATCTCAGAAATACATATTTTCTTAAAGTCATCCAATAATTTTAATGGCCTACTAGAAAGGAAATCCACTGATGGAGACATGCGGTTCTCAAAGTATGAACACTAATCCGCACACTGGCATCTGTAGAAAAGCAAATCAAAGCACAATATATGTCAGCATGAACTAACACAGTAGAAACAACTGAACTGCAGAATTTATCTGACCGAATAATTATAATTTTTAAATCTTTTTTTTTGAAAAACAAAGAATACGCTACAGAAAATGCAAAAGGAGCAGAAAAGGAAATAAATAAATGCACATTATTGGACCTCACTAAAGGTCTCCTGAGTCAGAAACCCTGAGGAGAGAGCCAACAAGCAATTCAGATTCCTACATGGCCTCTAGGCAATTCTGATGATGCTAAAATCTGTGAAGTATTAATCTACAGATTTACTTATTTTTAAAAAGAAAGAAAAGGAAAAAAATGCATTTTGTCCTTATCTGGTTCTTTTGCAATTTGGAGGAAACAGAGATGCAAGTATTTTTGCTTTCTATAGATTCTGACAGCAATTTATGAAAAGAGCAGAGTGTAGCACTATACTAAATATGACCAAAGGGAAGAAGGGACTTTAAAGCCATATAGCCTCGATGCTTACTTAGAATATTTCATGTCTCAACAACAGATTAATCCTGCAGAGGAGGAAAAATATATTATACCTGCCTAATTGGGGAACTTTTGTTTCATGACATTTACAAAGATATTTTAAAGAATGTGTAACAATATCTTTTAGGTTAAAGCAATGAGCTTAACTAATTCATCATTTTATTTATGTGAATCTTCGCCTTGTCTGAAGAGCAAAAAGGGAAGAAAATGATTTTTTTTACAATGCCCATTTGCTTGTCCCCCTCCTCTTTTTCTTCTATTCTTCCAAGCTTTGCAAATTTATTTTCTATCCTAAATGCTATTTCATAGCTTCCTCTCTGACCTGGGTAACTTTTCTCCAACTTCAAAATATTTCTCCAAGCATCCAGATTTTCTCAATTTGTTTTCATTATCACACCTCTCAGAAGGCCTTTCAAACATTTTCTTTCCTAATGACCCCTCCCCTATACTATACCACAGACATATGGTGCAGCTATTTATGTACTATATGTATATCTGTGCTTCCCATAAAAGAGTAAGATTTTTCACTCACTTCCCATAGACTAATTTGCATTCCCTTAGGAGGGAGCATATAACCCTGTTTTGACAGGGTACCTTTAAATACTAGATACATACTTTTATTAATTTTTCTAAATCAAATTAAATCTAGAAGCTGAATGTCATGACACATGCCTAGAAGCCCAGATACACAAGAAGAGAAATTAGGAAGATCACAGTTCAAGCTCAGCCCAGCCCAGGCACAGAGATCTTATCTCACAAACACAATAAAAAGCAAAGGAACAGAGATTCTTAATTAAAGGGGTAGACAGAAAGGAATGAGTATGCATTTGCAGTTCAAGTAGTTGAATACTTGTCTAGTCTTGAGTTCTGTCCTCTCTCTCTCTCTCTCTCTCTCTCTCTCTCTCTCTCTCTCTCTCTCTCTCTCTCTCTCACACACACACACACACACACACACACACACACACACACACACACACACACACACATTTTTAACTTAATCTAAATTAGCAAGCAAACTGAAAATGCTGTACGGAAATTCAGTCTCAGTCAAGATGGTCCAGTAGTGGAATATTGCCAAAGGGAATCTGGTTTTAGTCCCTCATGGGCCAAGAACAGTAATCTTATCCACACCAATTAAAATCTATGTGATCTCTGTGATCAATGTTCTCTTCATCTGAAAATTCAGAGTAATAATATCTGTTACAAAGGTGTAGATTACAAAAGACTGCATAAAGACTTCCCTACAATTTGGGCTCTGGTAGCTCATGCCTGTGATCCTAGCTATTCAGGAAGCTAGGATCTGAGGAACAGAGTTTGAAGCCAGCCCAGGCATGTAAAGCCAGGAGACTCTTATCTCCAATTAAGGACCTAGAACCTGGAAGTAGAGCTAAGGCTGAAAGTGATAGAATATTAGCCTTGAGTAAAAAAGTTCAGGAACCATTCCCAGGCCTCCTTAAATTCAAGCTCCATGAACTGCAAAACCAAACAAAAAAACAACCCTTCTACAATGCAAGGTATAGGGGATAAACAAATGACAAAACAGTTGACTCAAGTATGCGCTTTTACATTTGTTTAACTATCAAGGGATGGTTGAGAAGTACTGGATAAATAGCTTCATTGGAAAGATCTCCATTTCCACATGGATTAACAAAGTTTGTTTTGTGTTTTCTCATAGCTCAAACTCAGGAAGGTCCAAAGGAAGTGACTAAGAAGGATTTAGCTTAAAAATCAACTAGAAGACTGGGAGTCTGGTCTAATGGTAGAGGGTTTGCCTCGCATGCACAAAGACCCGAGTATGATTGCTTGTTACCACATACATAGAAAAAGCTGGAAGTGATGCTATGGCTCAAGTGATAGAGCTCTAGCCTTGAGAAAACCCAAGGAGAGTGCTCAGGCCATGAGTTCAAGCCCCAGAACTGGCAAAAAAAAAAAAAAACTCAGATAAAAGCCAAGAGTTAGTGGCTCAAGCCTGTAATCCTAGAGCTGAGGGTCATGGTTTTAAATCAGCTAGGGCAAGGAAGTCTGGGCGACTCTTATCTCCAACACATTATCAAAGGAAAACCAGAAAGTAGAAGCCAGGCACGGTGGCTCTTGTCTATAATCATAGCTACTCAGAAGGCTGCGATCTGAGGATCAACGTTCAAAGCCAGTCTGGGTACAAAAGGAACTAAGACTCTCATTTCCAATTAATTTCTAGAAAACAAGAAGTGGAAGGATAGGGTGATAACCTTGAGCTGAAGAGCTCAGGGACAATGCCCAGGCCAAGTTCAAGCCCCATGACCACCCCCCACCCCAAAAAAACAGAAGGTCTAGGCATGGTTTAAGTGGTAAAACACCATCCTTGATTAAACGAAGCACAGGAATAGTGCTCAGGGCCCGAAAGCAAACCCATATTAAATTAATTAATAAAGTAGAGTCATTTATGAATAAGCAAGAAAACAAGCAAGACAGGCACAATGCTGATTTGTTCTGAGACCCACCCACTTTCATCACCAATTAACTGAGTGTCTCAGTAGTGTTGTCTCAAGTGCAGCGCCCTGTCCACCTGATATCCACTCTCCTCTCCTAATATCCCTTTGATCAAGGGGCAGAGCTAGCTAAGAACTGAATAACAAGAGTATTTAACTATGAATCTGTAGACAGAAAGGAATTTAAAAATATTTCTAGGCATTTCCTAACTTCTGACTTGCTGTATTGCTTTTCTAACTGATTTTGTCAGCATGGCATCATTAACAGCAACCCCTCATGGGAACAAAGTATGCAGACGTGAGCTGATGTTGTGCTTAATGAGCCTACTTTAAAAGTTACAAATCACCCAGCTTCCCATCAACCTCCACTTAGCATTTTCTCATGTAGAGTGTGGCAAAAATCAGAACCCATGCTGGCAGAACTAAGTCAGCCTTGAAATTCGTTATTTGTCTACATACCAAAGGCCAAGGTATGCAGCAAAATAAGAAGGAATGAAGTCTTTCCCAGCTCAGTATATCCATCTGCTGCTAGGAGGTGAGAGAGAAGTAAAGCTCTGAAAACACTATCAGTGGAGAATTAGCTTGATGAATTTGAACAGATAACATACATATATATGAATATCGCCTACATCACCAAACCACCAAGTCTGGAGTGGGAGGAAGAACTTGATAAAAACTGTCCTATTAACTCCAGAGTCACTTGGATTGTTGCCCAAAGCATATTGAATGTGAAACTTTTTTCAAAATTCTCTTTTCTAGGTTGAACCTTTCCCAGGATCAAGCAGAGAAGAAATGGTATGCCTGCTCTCATGATTTGCTGCTAACGACATTATGAACTTTAAGAACTCCATGTGTTTTGCCTACTTAGAGTTACAGGAGAGGCGGATGGAAGTAGTGTGCCTTATATACGGGCTACCTGGTAAGCAGTCTCCTGCTCAGCTAACTGCCTCTCTCCAGCAAAAGGAAAGTTAGTTCATTTATTATTTCCTTTTCTTCCTTTTCTTTTTTCCTTTGTCTTCCCTTCTTTCCTGTCACATCTTAATGTGATTGCCATTCTCCATTTCAAATCTTACCTTCAGAGTTTTTGTTTTGTTTTCTATTTTTAAATGAAGTAGAAACCAGGAGTTTGGCTTAGTGGTAGAGTGTTCGCCTAGCATGCATGAAGACATGGGTTCAATTCCTCAGTACCACATGCATAGAAAAAAGCCAGAAGTGATTCTGTGGCCCAAGTGGTAGAGCTTTAGCCTTGAGAAAATCCAAGGACAGTGCTCAGTCCCTCAGCCCAAGTCTCTAGGACTGGCAAAAAAAAAAAAAAGTAGAGAAGGGACCGGGAGCATGGCCTAGTTGTATAGTGCCTACCTAGCATGTATGAAGCCTGAGTTCAATTCCTCAGTACCACATACACAGAAAATAAAGCTGGAAGTGATACTGTGGCTCAAGTGGTAGAGCACAAGCCTTGAGAAAGCCCAAAGAAAGTGCCCAGGCCCTGAGTTCAAGTCCCAGGACTGACCAAAAAAAAAATCTCAAAATATGGAGAATAAAGGTGTAAACAAAATAGTTTTTCAGAGTCATCATTTTAAATGTCTTTACTTGACACACTTTCTCTGCAAACACAGTCACTCCTTGTTTCACAACCATCACCTGCCAGGATGCCTCTTTTCCTTTAACCCACCTCGAATTCACACCTGAAACCTTTTCTGAAATGTTATCTGAATAATATTTCAACATACGAATCTTCTGTCTTGCCGTCGGCCACACTAGCCATTCATTAACTAAGAGTAAGTTAGAATTCATTGATTTCTCATACAAGATGGTAGGAATTGAGCTCTTAAATGTCCATATATATTTTACACCTACCTTAGAAAGGGACAAAATACACAGAGAACGTTCTTCATATTGCCACACTATATTTACATTTTAAGACTTTTAAGGCACCATGAAGTACCCCAAATGACCTTCTATTCTCTATGAATGGAACCTAAATCAAAATGTTTCCCTAGGAAATGCAGGAGCCACCAAGGATTTTCAGAGGACTAAAGATTTCTGCAGCTGAAGCCCAGTCAAGCCTACAAACTGGCTTCTCTGGGAGTTTCAGTCCAAATGTCAGTCACTTCTATCTCAGCTCACCTCAGTGAATGTGCTTTCTCCTATGATCTCACTCCTGATCCCACATGGCCTCCTCCTTTTCTCTGTTCATGTAACCTGTTCCTTCAGGGTATTTCTGCTCTAAACATGGTACCATTTTCTATCAGTTCATATAGACCCATAACTTTGGGGAATTCCTAAAGGTTTATTAATCTATGCTTTGCTATACAACATATGTTAGTTTCTGTACTTTTTTTCAAGCTACAGAATCTGTGTATGAAGTAAGCTGTCAAATAGATTGTCTGAAATAGGTATGTTGAAGCTTTTGCTTCAAGTTTTTGAGAAATCCCTACCCTAATGCTTTCTACTTCAATGTCTCTATCACTTTTATATCAACAATTTTTCTTTCTAATCTATCTATATGGATCTCCATTTGGTGTCTATAATTCATGATACTCAAACCATGTTATAATATTTTCATGAGCAGAATCCCTATATTTATATTATTTTCTTCAGCACCAATTCTATTGTATACACTCATTTAAATGTTCATTTTAACTACTATTTCATTTGTTTGACATGCTTTGGGTCAGAAATAGATTTTTTTTTTTTGCTGATCCTGGGAACTGAACTCAGGGCCTAAGCACTGTCCTTGGGCTTTCCTCAAGTCTAGTGCTCTACCACTTGAGCCACAGAACCACTTCCAGGTTTTTCTATGTATGTGGTACTAAAGAATCGAATCTTTGTACATGCTAGGCAACCACTCTACACTAGGCCAAACTCCCAGTTCAGAAATAGATTTTATGACTCTAAGTACTTATTTCGGTGTCATAGATTTATATAACATTATTACAGAATTAGTCATAGTAAAAGTAGTTTCAAGGTAACTAAACTAATCGGCCAACAAAAATAAGTTAAAAATATATATTTATAACATGTACACATGATAAAGTACATGACAAAGGAAAATGCAGCAACCATGCTACTTATAGCCCTTCTCTAAAAATGTTCCCAGAAGGAACATTTGTCATGGGAAAGAAAGTCTACGCACCGTAGTTGACAATTACTCAGTGCCACTTGGCAAATACTGTTCTCAATATTTCACACAGATTAATCCTCAAGATTTAGGATTAGTCTCTCTTTGTCCAGATGAGAAGACTAAGAACCCAAAGCATCAACTAACATAAGATCAGAAGGCTCATTACTGGTAAAACTTGTGTCTGAACCCAGACATTTTGCCCTAGGATCCATGTTTCTACCCAAAGTAGCAACAAGCATGCAAAAAGTTTGGACATTTTAATCAGTTCAGTCTCTATAGTAATTTTCCTTTTAAGAAGAGAAATGTTAAGTAATGAAGCAATTAAAACTAAAGAACATTCAAATGTAGTTTGTTCTTATACACTAAATCCTATGTTCTATTTTTAAAAATTAATTGATTTGAAAGTCATTGGTGGTAAATAAAAGTAGTTATAAATTTAGGAAGTAACTGAGCCTAGTTCTTACCTGAGAAAAGTGAATCTGAATGAAAACAAATCCAATAAGCATGCACACCACCAGAGACTTACCATTTTCTCTCTTGTAACACAGTTTTATAATGGTTCTTCAATAATTTACAGCTGTATCCAAAACAGTATTGCCATTTCACATACTGAAAACAGTATATGAAATTTGAACTAAGCCTTTTCACCAAATATATTGGAAGCTCATGAAAAACAATATGAAACATTTCAATTTACAAAATATTTTTGATGGCTTTAATGAAGTATAAAATAAATCTCACTAGATGTACCATTCTAAATAATTAGAATAAATTATTGTTACATTGTGACAATTAAAATAAAACAATGGTTAAAAAACAGAAAGGCAAAAACAAAGACTTCTTTCTGCCATATGCTGCCTGCCCTGACCTGGATCCCTGAAAAGGGGAGAGTGAGGAAAGTTAATCATTTTGGTTATCTAAGGCTACATCTTATGACTTCATCTTCTTCACTAAGGTTTCAGGTTCACTCTGTCTGGGAAAAGAGAGTAAGTAATTACACATCAGCTTTCATATGTCTAGTCTGAAGCTGCATTTCACAACCCCATCTAAACTTAATATAGCGTATGACTGAAGTAGAGGAGAACCACAATCTTGGTAAACACAAATGAGATTCATTTTATTTTGATAAGCTTTCTATTTTTCTAAGCAAGCATGGTGTTCCATGAACTCAAGTTTTAAAAATTAATTAGATATTTCAGTTATTACTATACAAACAAACAAGACAGTAGGAGTTATTTTATAATCTTTCATGTTGGAGTGAACTGTTTTAGGAAAACCTCATCACTTGTTTTTGGACTGTGACAAAAATACCTGAGACAATCGATGGAAAAATGATAAAAGATTTATTTGTGGTTCATAGATTCAGTCTACAGTCAGTTCTCCGAAGCTTATGGTAAAGCGGCCAATCACGGTGGAGAAAGTATGGTGAATCAAAGCTACTCACCCGATCGCTAGAGAGCAAAAGAAAGAAGAAGAAGAGAAATAAAAGGAGAAAATGGAGGAGGAGAGGAAGAACTCAACCAGCTCCCTTAAAGAGCATGCTCCCATTACCTAAATCCTTCCACTAACCTTTGCCTTGTCTCCGCTGAAGTGGAAGCCATTAAAACATTGGTCGGGCTGGGAGTTTGGCCTAGTGGTAGAGTGTTTGCCTAGCA
Organism: Megascapheus bottae; assembly: GCF_031878675.1. Lineage (NCBI taxonomy): Eukaryota > Metazoa > Chordata > Mammalia > Rodentia > Geomyidae > Megascapheus > Megascapheus bottae. Next base: position 52,923,736 of record NC_143516.1, read on the forward strand.
AGCCTGAGGACCTGGGTTCGATTCCTTGGCACCACATACATAGAAAAAAGCTGGAAGTGGTGCTGAGGCTCATGTTCTAGCCTTGAGAAAGCCAAGAACCGTGCTCAGGCCCTGAGTTCAAGCCACAGGACTGGCCAATACATACATACATACATACAGCATGTATATCCTTCACAGAGCTTCACAAAATAAGATAAAGAAGCTTAACAGCTAAATACCCCCTTTTTCCTCAGCAAAATAGAAAATTTTCTACAAGTGCTCAAAGGGCAGAGATTTTCTTTATTTTTCTTTTCCTTCCTTTCTTTCTTCCTTCCTTCCTTCCTTCCTTCCTTCCTTCCTTCCTTTCTTTCTTTCTTTCTTTCTTTCTTTCTTTCTTTCTTTCTTTCTTTCTTTCTCTCTCTTTTTCTTTTGTCAGTTGTGGATCTTGAACTCGGGGACTCCAGACTGTCCTTGAGCTCTTTTCTGTCATTGCTAGTGCTCTACCACTTTGAGCCACAGATTTCAGATCTCAGCCTCCTGAGTAACTAGGATTACAGGCATGAGCTACTGGTGCCCAGCATAGAGGTATTTTTAAGCAATGTATTTTTACATTTTTAAAATTATTTTTAAGTAGTTATAAGGTTTCAATTAACTATGTCAATTTATGACTACAAAGAATCCTAATCGATACCATTTCTTTCATTGTTCTCCCCCATTTTAACACAACTTTAGATAATTTAGATTTCAATATTTTATTTTATTTTTTGTCAGTCCTGAGCTTGAGCTCAGGGCCTGAGCACTGTCCTTGGACTTTCTCAAGGCCAGAACTCTACCACTTGAGCCTCAACACCACATCCAGCTTTTTTCTATGTATGTGGTACCAAGGAATTGAACTTGGGTCTTCGTGCCTGCTAGGCAAGTACTCTACCACTACACCAAATGCCAGGCTATCAATATTTTATTTTGAAGAAAAGGAAACCAAACCAGAAACCAGTGGCTCATGCCTATAAACGTATAGTCCTAGCTACTTAAGAGACTGAAATATGAGGACTGAAATTCAAAACTAGTCCAGGCAGGAAGGTATATGAAACTCTTAATTCCAATTAGTCACCCAAAAGCTGAACATGGCGCTCTGGCTAAAGAGGTAGGGTGTTATTCTTGAACAAAAACATTTAGAGCCTAGACCTGATTTCAAGCCCCAAGACTGCCCCCCCTGAAAAAAAAGGCCTTGAAAAGAAGATTCAAAGTGATTTAACCAAAATTTCTCAGTTAATTGTCCAATAAATGAATTTTTAATAAATAAATGCTACAGGGAATACAAAGGCAAAAGGAGATGAGGAGAATGTATCCAGAAATTTAAAGAACACTAAGATAATGAAAATTTGGGGGTAACTAATTCAAATCAAAATTTTGTTTTCAACTCAAAAGATATCAAATTGGATAGACAAGCAACTTTAAGTCTTTAAAGCAATGCAAGTTAAACCATGTACCTCTAAGAACCTATAAAGAAATTTTCTTATTTTTATTGTCTCAGAGGACAGTATTCCAAAATTCTTTGAAAACTGAAATAACAATTTAAATGATTAGCCTAGTATCACTTGAAAACAAGAGAAGAGAGAAAAATCCAAGATTAAAATTGCAGCAACTTTATTAATTGCTACTCAAAATGCCAAATTTACATATGTTTAAATAAATCTAAATGGCAGAACTGACCACTAAGCATTTTTAGACAAGTTTGGAAAAATTAATTATGTTCTTCATCTTTAAAAAAACCAACTTAGCATTCTAGCCATTTGCCTTTTTGTCAAAGATAATAAATTTGATTAAGCTTATATAATTTATACTGTGCTAAACAATGTAATAACTAAAAACACATGGAGAATGGAGTTAGTCTTGCTCATTGTATCACTTCCAAATTTAAAACTAATGCCAAGCACATATGCTTAGCTTGGAGACTTTTTTTAGTCTTTCAAAAGCTGCTATTCATAAAAAGGTCAATAGGTTTTCTTTTAAAAATAAATCTGTAATCACTACAAACTGTCATTGTATCCGAGCAAAATCATCATGAAAAACCAGAGGCTAACACTTGAATGCAGAAGCTCAAAGAGTTATAATGAAACAATAGATGGAAGAATTTTAGGGAAGAGGTAAGCCCTTTTTCAGGCCCTCAACTGAATGCCTTTGAGTAGTCATAACCTCCACCATCAGGGCATTTCTTAATCCACAGTGATGCTTAGCAGTGAGCTCACTGTTTCCAAAATAGTGAAGCCATAGCGCTTAGATTACCATCTGAATCTTGCTGGGGAAATTTCTAGGACACCACTATTTATTCTTCACAGCAGGGGCTTCCAGCCTTCTTGTTTCCCCAGCCCACAAAAGCAAGTAACTCCCCAACAGAAAGAACAGAATCATGTCACTCCTGGTTTTCATCCAGGGAACATAGGATGAGGCAAAGTTAAAGGATATATTCAAATTCTATGTAGCCTCCCCACTCCACATTTGTTTTGTTTTTGTGTGTCATGGGGCTTGAACTCAGCCTGGGCACTATCCCTGAGCTCTTCAGCTCAAGGATACCACCATACTCTTGAGCCAATCCCCACTTCCTGTTTTCTAGAGGTTAATTGGAGATAAGAGTCTCAGGTCCTTTTGTTCCCCCAGCTGGCTTTGAACCTTGATCCTCAGATCTTACCCTCTTGATTAGCTAGGATTACAGGCATAGGCCACCACACCTGGTTCCATGTTTGTTTTTATATCCCCCACCTCATGTTCATCCTTTGAGGAATACTGCTATAAAACTTCCCAGTGAAATATCCTGACTAATCAAATTCATAGTGAAGCTTAATGAAATGGAAGGAAGCCTAGAGAAAGACAGCCTCAGATAACTCTAAGCAGTGAGTAGCATGGAAGTTACACACGTGCATTTATTACAGACACATGAGCTCTCCAATATTCCTACTGTTCTAGAAGTAGAATACTTAATTGTCACGATAATCTCATATTAACATTGCTATTACGTCCAATTAAGAAGCCATAAAATTAAGGCACAGAGTAAAGTGGAGGTTCAAACACAGACTTATCTAAACCTATTTCTATCAAATCACATTCAAACACTGCCTCTTGTCTAGGAAAGGAACAAATGCAAGTAGTCCCAGGAATCAGAGATAAGACACTTCTCACAGGCATCACTAACCTTGGGGCTGTCACTAAACCATATACAGATGAAATTAATTCATGATGATGAAACAAAAATATGTTATTGCTCACAGATCTCCACTGGATTAAACAAAGCATTTCAACAGGGCATGCAGGATTCCACAATCCCATCTGCATGAACATCCTTGAAAATTGTCTATTACTGTTCTAACTTAAACTTCTACTTTTGCCCAACTGATCTGCTCACAATCTTCTTAGCAAGCTCTCACCTGATCGACCCACTCTGAATGAACACATTCCTATCTATCTATCTATCTATCTATCCATCTATCTACCTCTCTACCTATCTACCTATCTCTCTAGCTATCTAAATCCCACAAAACCACTCCTTTGTCTTTTTTTCTTGTACTGGGATTGAATTTAATGTCTCCAAGGTGAAGCAAGCTCGCTACAACCAAACTATATGCCTAGTACTCATTAACAACTATCTTAGAATGCCTCACATTCATTTCAAAAGAATTGTCTCTATAAATTGAAGGCACAAATGCAGAATATCATAGGGAGGGAACCTTGAAAATTTGGCCCCAAACCCTCACATCATGGAAAACAAAAGTGATTCTATGGTCATACAGTGGATAGACAAATATTGTATCAAAAAATATTCACTCAAACTCAATTGTCATTTCATTCACTAAGATAGTGGTAATGTATTTGCATGTGTGTAATTATGTGTATGTATAAATACATATATATGTATATATATATCTTATCAAGTCTACATTAATTATATCACTATCCAAAAACTGGCAATGAAATAATTTATAGCAGAGTCAAACTTGGAATCTAATGGCCTGCCTCCTTCTTCAACTCCAAATCCATGTTAACTAGGTGAGTATTTCCCTTAGCAACTAGCCCAGGGCCTGTGCAAATCAAATATTTCACTCATTATTTTTATTATAATATATTTTATTATACTTTATCAACACTTTATTCATCCTAACCATTTCCCATCCAAATACAATGTTACGTATATACACAATATGTGCGTATATGTATATATGAGATACATAGACAAAATCCAGCAGTCTGATAATATTTTATAGCAAATCTTCATCCTTAGTTCCTTTCCATAATACTCCATGTCCAAGCACTTTTAATTTTATCTCCAAAATACATCTAGTTTTCATCCTCACTTTTTCATAATTCCAGCCCATGACTTTACATTTTCTCACCTAGAATATTGTCCCTTTTTCCATTTTCCCATTCAGTCATTTTCTTGCACAAACTCATCACTGCTCACCTACTAAAAACGTGTGTCACTTAGAATAGGAACCACACACCTTACCATAATACAAATCTGCCCATAATTCTCTCACTCTTGATTCTCTGCCATTTACTGCTTCGTTTTCTTCTTGTACCTCAAGCTTACGGGGGGTGGGGGGATATCATTCTTACTCCAAAGTCATTATATACTATTCTCCTATCTCAGTGTTCTATCTTGTACTTCTCTGATCGTCTTTTTAGGTTTTATGGATCAAATAAAATGTCACTCAATCTTCCCACCAATAGCCCCCTGCCTGGCATCAAGGTTGGCCTGGAAATACTCATTATACTCCTGATGAGTAAATAAATGTCTGGTGATATATGATATCACCAGAGGAGACTGGAGATTTAGCTCGGTGGAAGAGCACTTGCCTAAGCAAGTGCAGCTCTGAATTTGGCCCTTAGCTCTGAAAAATAAAAACTGACATGATTAAAATAAATAAGGCAACATATTGTATATGGGATCATCAGAGGTACTAGGAGGACAAATAAGATTGCCACAACTATACAATTCATTGTGCGTATTTCAGTCATGGCAAAGGTTTTTCCTTCTTTTACAGAGAAATTAGGTTAAAATAGTATATCTACATTTCAACAGGGATTTGACTATTTCTTTGGTCATAACCTTTTGGAAGAAAAATGCCTTTAGTGTGAGCTGGCAATGCCTTTAGTGTTTCTGGTCTCTGAATCTCTCAGGAGATTCTTTCTCACTGAGTGGGAATCTGTACTTATAAAATAGACCCTAGGTAATTCTTTGTATTGAAGAAGTTTGGGAAATATTGAGCAACAGCCACTGCTCCCAACCTTAGCTGTACCTAAAAATCTCCTGGAGAGCTTTTTTTAAAAAACACTAATAAATCAATTGCTCCTCAGATATTCTGACATAATTGGTCTGAGGTGGGGACCAGATGTCAGAATTTCTTCTCAAAGTTCTTCAGTTGACTCTAATGTTAAGCCAAGGAGAAAGCTACTCTGCCTGATGACAGCATAATGAGATAGAACAGTAGTCAGTGAAACAACTAAACGAAGAAGGATAACAATTAATAAACAGATAGCAAACTTTGAGGAAATTCTTTCTAATGCTAATCAAAGGCTTTGATCTTGAACCTTTCCTGATTAGTTCCAGTAAAGGGGCATATCTAACAGTTTCTTTTTTCTATTGCAAAAAAAATAGTGAAGAACAATCAGTAGGGTGGAAGATAAAATTAAAAACTAAAATATTCACTAGACTGGAGTCAGAGGACAACTCTTCCAGATAAGTGACTGCATAAATTCAGAATAGAGGTGACATTGCCCAGTAGCAGAATAATTTGAACATGACTTCAGGAGTTACTTGACATTGAATTCCATAGATATCTCTAGTAATATGGCTTCCAAGAATATTCTTTTGCCTAGAAAATGTGCATTTGTTGGAAAGAGTATTGTCCCTTAATAGCAATAATATATCTAGTGTGATTATTTATTTACCATATACCACTTATTTTATAATATATTTAGCACATATATACATATATAGCATTCTATTCCATACCAAAATCAGGAGCATCAGAAAGGTAGGAAAAATGAACCACAGCTTTACCTATGCTTTTGGTCTAGCAAAAAGATAAAAATAATGCATACACAGAAGTCTTGCAGAAGATACAGAGACAAGAAAAGAGGAAAGACATGGACTCACCTCACATATACTTGAAGGGTCATGTATGGAATACAAATTAGACTTGTTCAGAAGGCATGAAAGATTAGAACTAAAAACAATAGAAAGACAGACAGGCTCAACATGACATTGCTAAGAGAAATGTCTGGAAGTAATTAGTAAGCATGAACTGTCTTGAAAGGCCGTGCATTCCCACTACTAAGTCTCCAGACCTAGAAGTTAGAAGGAAGCCACATTCTTATCTTTCTCCATGCTCATTTGTAAAGCCCATAGTGAATAAGAAAAGTTAGCAGGTTCAGACTTGTCATTGTTGGATCCCAAGGACTTTGCTCCCATAAGTGGTATGCCCATTTGTTCATTCTTTCTTTTCTGTCTTCTTTTATTTTTGCTATCATGTTTCTCTGTCCCATCTAGACTCCCCTGTGGTATGAGAATTGAAAATGAATGTCGTAGTTTTTTTTTCAACCTGCTTGCTGCGATATAGTTTCCAAAAGAAATGGAAGAATAATGCATAATATGTTACCTAAGTCTTGAAAACAAGCTAATCTATATTTGTGCTTGTTTCTTGCTAAATGCTGCTTCCATTTCAGCCTTTCAGTCAAAGCCATTTCTGTTCTTTCCTCACCTTATATAGGATATCATTGTCTAAGCTCAGACAGTTTCCATCTGCAGAAGGCCTCTTTCCTCTCTCACCTGGGTTTCTACCACTGTTTCCAGCTAGGAATGATCCAATTTACAACATCAAAGAGGAGCTATGTATTACTTATCCACCATGAAAATAAGGCCATAAACAGTTCCTTTTATAGAATGAAACTCTTAACATTTGCTCACTTTATCAGCATACTCTGGCCTTAATATACATTAGAAAAAAAATACAGAGATCTAATTTCTGACATTCAGAAACAACTAGTCATCTGTCCACTACAATGTGTTTGTGTGTGTGTGTGTGTGTGTGTGTGTGTGTGTGTGTGTGTTTTGAACATCTGCAGCCAGAAAGCTTGTTTCTGCTGCCTAAATGGAGAAAAGACTTACCTTTTTAATTATGATTTTATAGTCTTTAAGTTGTTATATAAAGTGGAATCAAACATTCCCATCTATGAACACAACACATCTTGATCAGTGCCACCTCTTTCCTCACTCTTCCCCTCTTCTAATCCCATCCATCTCCTCAGTTTCCTTGGGTTAATTTTCACACACACACATTAAATATTATGACTTCATTCTCCCACCCTTTCTTCATTCATCTCTCATTCCCATGTTCCCTTACTGTGATAGAACTCGGGATCTGGGACAGAAGAACATAAATCAAATGAGCATGAAATGCAAACCTGACCAATGCTGTAAAGGATTGCACAGGGAAGCTATTAGAACAGAAAAGTCTCAAGAACTCAAGATGGTCTGGATAGCTTTGGGAGTGAACCATCAATGCAGTTAAACAGTGACCTTTCCAGTATTTCCAGCAATCTTAAATCCAAATAAGGCACATAGTAAAAGTTCAAACCTTGGGGAAAAAAACCTTGGATTTCTTCATGGTCATGCTCTAGTACACGAAGAAGTTTATTTTGCCTCTACCATTTATCAGTTCTTCAAGTTATTTTACATATTCATTTGCCAGCATCTTTTATTTTTTCTACCATTGGAATCTATGATCCCAGAAAAGTCCAACTTTTCTGTCTTCACCATTGCCCCTTTCCAGCCACCTATACAGGAGATATTCAATAAATATTTATGGCCTCTCTTGCCTGCTTCTGCCCAGGCCCTGCACCATAACACAAGGAATCCCTGAGACCCAGAGTACATGACCATGCCCCAGGCATTGAACACCCTTGACGCCCAGGATCCTGACCTCTCTGCCCTGAGGACACCTGAGACCTGCGTCTGTGCCTGGATGAGTCTCTTCTTCCCCAGCCTCTATTCTTTCAAGGGCAGAAGGAGTCACTAGGCACTCTTTTTCGACTTCTGAAGAAACCATTGTTTGGGGAAGGCAGCTTAAGGACACATTGCACAGGGAGTCCTCACATGTGCAGAAAATGCCCTTTACACTAATGAATCCCCAAGTGAGAGAAGAGTTAAGGCTCTTTATTTCCCCTCACTGACTACTGCTCAAGGCTTGTATACCCTTGCCTCTGGGGCCAACCCTCCCACTGCTGCTCCTATCCTTGCTGGCAGACTGACCTTTCTTCTCTTCTTCTCATCTTGTGGTATGTCTCACTCCAGTCTTTGAGTTCCTTGGTATGCTACCTACCCACAATTATCACACAACCTCTTGTCCTTAGCCAACTTCTCTCTGCTAGTCTCATACCACACACCAGCCCTGCATCCTATTGTGCCATTATAGGAACTTTGCTAGATTTTCTTTAAAAATCTTTGGAGGCTCACTAGCACTTTCTGAATACACTCCTAAGTCCCTATTGTGGACAAGTGCCCCACCTCCTGCTGCAATGTCAGCTTGTCAGTCAGGTGGAGAAAGGTTATGCCAATTACACTTGCACTCTGCATGGTCTGCATCCATCATCCAAATGCTTGATACTCATTGCCCTTCATCTAACCCAAGGTCATCACCCTAGAAAATCCTTCAGAATCTGCACCTTCCTTCAGACAGATTTCCTCTTCATCCCTAACATTCAGTCTCAGCCTACCATGCTTCTCCGCTTTGGTGCAAAAGACTGAGTCCTTTCTAAACATAGAGCTCCCCTATGACCCAGCAATTCCACTACTTGGCATTTACCCAACTATCCAGAAACTAGGGCATACTAAATCCACTAGCACAACAATGTTCATTGCAGCACTATTTACCATAGCAAAGATATGGAACCAACTCAGATGTCCCTCAGTCGATGAGTGGATCAACAGGATGTGGTATTTGGTTTTTTTTTTGTTTTTTGTTCTTTTGCCAGTCCTGGGCTTGAGCTCAGGGCCTGAGCACTGTCCTTGGACTTTCTCAAGGCTAGAGCTCTACCACTTGAGCCTCAGCACCACTTCTGGCTTTTTTCTATGTATGTGGTACCGAGGAATTGAACCCGGGTCTTCATGCATGCTAGGCAAGCACTTCAACCACTAGGCCAAACTCCCGGCCCCAGGATGTGGTATTTGTACACAATGGAATTCTATGCTGCTGTCAGAAAAAAAACGACATCGCCCCATTTGTTAGGAAATGGAAAGACTTAGAAAAAATCATATTAAGTGAAGTAAGCCAGACTCAAAAGAACTTAGGCTCGATGGTTTCCCTCATTTGTCATAATCAGTAGAAACCTTGGGCTCTACTAGCAGAGCTTTGCAATAGAGCAAAAGCTTGATACATAAGGCCATATAGTATGAAGCTAATTGAAAGGACCTCTAGGATATTGAAACAAAAGCCATATAATGAATGATTGTTGTCCTTAAAGTACTGTTATCTCTCATCTCTTTTGCTGTCCCTTGGTTATCTTATATTGTTACAGTATCTCACTTTGTTATCTGATATATTGGATATATCTGTATTTGGTTATTTGAAATTGGATAGGAAAGGGGGAAAACCAAGATGGGGGGTGGGGGGGGTAAAGGGGACCAAGACATGTGAAAGGGTATCAATGTTTGTGAATTAATGTACCTTCTATCTGGCAAATATCATGTAACCCTTTTATAATTACAATAAAAAATGTTTTAAAAAAAAGGCTAAGTCCTTTAAAGTAAATACCACCTTCTTCTGTATTCCTAATGGCAAACACATGGATAGCTTTTTTAAATATTGTCAGAATCATCATAAATAACTAAATAAAAGACACCCAGACTTTGATAAGCTTCTCTAATATTTTCAAAAACAGAAAACCATTTTCTACTTCGTTTTAGAGAGCTGTGTTTAATATTATGTGGTTATTATTACCCTGAAGGTAAAAAAATACACAATTTAAATAAGTTAAAATAGTATCAGTAAACAAACTTGATGGAAAACTGCCTTAGTAGCAATCAAGAAATGCAAATTAGAACAATTTTTAAATACATTTTGCACATTAAACTAGCCAAAATATTTAATGACAAAACCATGGTTGATTGCAATGAAATTGCTACGTCTATGGCTGTTTCTAGAATTGGAAACTGATTTAAAAAATCTTTTTCAAAAAACAATTCAACAATATTTTCAACCATGTTTATTTAGTCCTTGAGGATATTCATACATATTTCAACAGTAATTGAACTCTTGGCATTTATCCTACTCAATATCAGTTTAAAGTTTTTTAATGCTACAAAATATTCACTAACTCTAAAAACAAACTACTGTCAAAAATATGTCTCAATACTTATAAATTTAAGCTAGAATAAGTTATTTACACTCACATAATAAATAGCAATGAAAAATTCATACCAGATGCAAGTTTTTAATTTTTTCTTCAAATTAATTAGAAAAATATAAACCAGTAGAAAAGTCTTTGAACAATCATTAAATGAAATTTCTCATTTAAGAAGCAAAATAAGGTCTAGGAATATAGTTCAGTGATAAATTGCTTATTCACTATACTAGCAATTCTGGGTACTATCACAAGTACTGAAAAAAAATAATTCTTCAAAGGTAAAGTAATATGAATGTTCACTAGACATTGAAAAATGCTGTTTTGTTAGTTTTCAAGAAAACACAATTAAAATCAAAGTAAGTTCTCATTACATTCACCTTACTGACAAAAAATGATAATCAAGTCTTGATTGCTTGTAATTTATGACACAGGAATTTTCCCCTTTGGATTATTTCTGGCCTAAAAGACAGAATGATACTAGAATCATTTACAAAATGGTTTGTAGCAGCATATTACAAAAAGCAAAATACCAGAAATGGCCCAAATGTTTGTCAGAAACAAAGCTTTTAAGTTTATCTCAATCAAAATGAATAAATTGTGCCACATTTAGAATGTAGAATTCAAATGCTGAATAGATAAAACAAGTCAAAAGATATGTATAAAATACACACTTTTACAAATGTTTCAAAAATGAAAAAAATCATGGCTAAGAGACTAAAGCTCCAAGTTAAGCAGGTAGGAGAGGTCTGAATTTCAACAAACCTATTGTCATAAGTGAACAAGCAAAGTTTTTCAATAGAAAGTAAACGAATATGGCCTTGGGCTAGGAATGTGGCCTAGTGGTAGAGTGTTTGCCTAACATGCGCAAAGCCCTGGGTTCAATTCCTTGGTACCACATACACGGAAAAAAAAACAGAAGTGGTGTTGTGGTTCAAGTGTTAAGATTACTCTTCTCAAGAAAGCTCAAGGAGAAGGCCTAGGCACTTAGTTCAAGCCCTAGGACTGGGAAAAAGATATGACCAAGTGAATATGACCACAGTCCATCATATGCACGTATCATGGTATCATAAAGAGCAATTAATTCTCTGGACAGTTGATATAGAATTAAAATCTACACATTAGAATTTAGCAAAAAAGATAATGTTAATAAATGTATCTTCTTTTTGATGCATTATGTATGTATAAATATGAAGCAACAAAGTCATTTTCCATTTTACTTAATGAGAAGGTAATAAAAACACCCTATGACAGAAAATCATTACTAAATTTTTTGGTTAATTACTAGCTAACTTACTGACCAAGGACATACTCTGAGAGAAAACTATAATAAAAGTAAAGAAAAGAAAGACAAAATTCAGACTAAGTACTAAGTTTATACAGGATAAAAGAAGGGGTATGAACTAGACACAGATTTTACAGATAAGTGAGAAGATTGCGCATGGTGGTATTCACCTATAATCCCAGCTAGTGGGAAGGAGATAGCATTAACGTCACAAACTATCCCTGGAATAAAATCAAGAGACCTTATATGAAAAACCCACTAAATAGCAGCGATACTCACAAGACAGTATGTTGGAAATGAACTTTACAACTTGGAAGAGGGTAGGGGAGGGAAAGTGGGAGAAAAACATGAGAAGAGGTAACAGTGTTCAAGAAGTAATGTACTCACTACCTTACTAATGTAACTGTGACATTTAAAAAAAATTAAATTCACTAAAGCAAGAAGGAATACAGGTGTGTCTCAGATGATAAACCACTTGCCTCAGAAATGCAAGGCCTTGAGTTCAAACTCCAGTTCCACCAAAAAAAAAATGAGAGTCAATAAGAGGGGAAAAATGAGGGGAGGGGCTAGAGGGAGGGAAATGGGGACAAAAACATAAGAAGGGATATCAATGTGTGAGAAATAATGCACCCTCTATCTGGCCAATATAACTGTAACCCCTCTATTCATTGAAATAAAAAAGTAGATATAAAAGTAAAAAAATAAGAGAGTCTATTTCTTTAACTCCATGGTTTGCCTATGGGAAATTATTGTAACATTGATATTTACATGACTGCAATTCTTTATATATCATCACATCTATTTAATATTCAATGAAAAATATTTATAAAAAGAAATAGGTCACAAGATACAGAATATCACATCTATGTGAACTAAGGGCAGTGTAAGTGGTCACATGGGGTGTACACAGGGATATCAGTGCCATGGAGTATAGAATAGCTCCTGTATTGTTGAAAAGCCTGAGTCTGCATTCTATTATTTTCACATAATAGAAGAAAATTTCATTTTAGAGAAAAAAAATAGGCAGCTCCATGTGCTAGGATTAAAATGTATATATATTTTGCTTATGGATTTTTTAACCTGTATTTCTTCCTTGTGCCTTCCCTTTGGCATTACCACCATCTCAACATCATTCATTTTTTTCAGAGGTCATTCATGGATAACGAAGACCCAAAAGTGGTTGGGAAAGGGGAATTGTCTTGGCTTTGAACTTCAGTGCAAGCTATCTGTGGATGTTCGTAACAGAGGAGACAGTTTAAAAGTCACAGCAATTGATTTGCTCAACACTACATTTCGGTAATCATTGAAGCAAGCTAGACTTAAAATTTATGTAGTTGATAATAGATCATAGGATTTTTTTTAAAGCTTGACTACACTTTAAAGAACCCAAATTTTACTTATTTTCCTGGAAGGGGTACAAAACAGGGCAGGAAGAACCTTTCTGTTAGAAAAACAAAAACATGAAGGGATCTTTATAAGCATCATCCATGGCTAGAGAAATGCTAGCACATCAGCTGATGCAAGCATGATCTACAATTAAAGATCCTGTTCCGTTCAGCACACATCTGTTTGAAATGATCCATAGTAAAAGTATTTAACAAAAATATAGGAGTCTAAGATAAAGTCAGTAACTATAATTCAGAAAATTGAATGTTAGTGAACAGTGCTCATAAGCAAAGCTCCTCCTATAATATGAATAATCTCTAGTTGTTGATCACCTTCGGAAATTGGTTTGCACAAAATTGAGTCATTTAGTACAGTGTCAAGAAATCATTTCCTCAATTATACCAAGAAATTACATTTTCTTACAAAAGCATTTTCAAGAGCATTTTCCTAGGACATTTGACAACTCTCTAAGAAAATTATCTCAAACAAATATTAAAATAAAAAATGATTTTCTCAAACCCATACTCAAATATTGCCACTCATGAGAGAGACTTACATCACAGTTAATTACCAGTTATGCCGATAAATAAAAGTGTATACCAAAAAACAGAGAAAATAAGAAGAAAATCTAGATAGTGGCATAAAACCTGGGTTTTAAAATAAGACAACATATTCAGTGAATTTTATTAGATGAAGAATTTCATAAAAACTATGAATTGTGTGATGAAACTTGGTATAATAAATAGGCATATGGCCAATTGGCATCATTGGAATGAAAAATACAACAAAAAATTTTAAACCCAATAATAGAGGTTAAAAGAAAATTAATCTAAGTCTAAGAAGTTGTTAATAAACTGGGCAATGTCATAGGTGACAAATGGAGAATCCAGAAGTAAGTCCACACATTTACAGACAATTCATCCAGAAACATACACTGGAGAAGGTACAGCCTCTTCAGCTAAATGGTTCTGGGAAAACTGGATATTTATATGCAAAAGAATGAAACTAGACACTTATCTCTTATTATGTTAAAAAATCATCTTAAAATAGACCAAAGACCTGAAACTATAAAACTACTAGGAAAAAAACTATGGGGAAAAGACCTGGAGAAATCAGTGTAAGCAATGATTTTTTGGATTGGATTTTGAGAGTACAGGAAAAAAAATAGAAAAAAGTAGATTGTATCAAACTAAAAGTTTTCTTCATAGCAAAGAAATTTACAGAATGAACAATTGAAGAATGGGGGAAATATTTCAAAATATTAATCTGATAAATTACTAACATCTAGAATATACAAAGAACAATAACAAAAAAATTCAACCACAAAATCATACTAAAGATTGAGCAAATCATCTAAATTCACATTCCTGTAAACATATATATATATATATATATATATATATCTCCAACAAGTAGATAGGCAGTGTGCCAACTCAATATACATTAATGCTCAAAATCACAACTCGTTAGAGAAACGATCTCACCACAGTCAGAATGGTTAGTCTCAAAAAGAAAAAAATAAAGAAAGAAAGAGAAAACTGTCAAGACTATGCAGAAAAGGGAACTTCATATCCACTGCTATAAGAATTTAAATTAACTCATCCATTATGGAGAACAGTATGGAGGTTCTTCAAAATAGCTAAAATTATAACTACCAAATGATTCAGCTAATTATCCCAAGTTAGACTGGATAGTCAAAGGAAATGTAATCAGTACATCAGAGACATACTTTCAGGTTTCTGCAGACTATTTGAACTAGCTTTATGGAATCAATGAAAGTATCTGTTGGTGGAGAAATGGATAAAATGCGACACATATACCCATAGAATACTACCAGGCCATTCAAGCTTGAAACCCTCTCATCTATGCGAAATATATGCAACTGGAGGATGCTCATTAAGTGAAATAAGCCAGCCAAATTTTAAAAAGTTCATATTCTCATTCACATGTAGGAGCTAAAATGTTATTGTTAAAGAAAAAAATATTTTAGAAATAAACGTTTGTTTGTCTGGTTTGGTTTTTGTTTTGGGGGGTTTTTTTTGTTTGTTTTTTTTTGTGGGTTTTTTTTTTTTTTGTGGGTCATTAGGCTTGAACTCGGCCTGGGCGCTGTCCCTGAGTTCTTCAGCTCAAGGCTATGGCCCTACCCTTAAGCCAAGCCCCACTTCCCGTTTTCAAGAGATTAATTGGAAGTAAGAATCGCTGGTCCTTTTGTGCCGAGTCTGCTTTGGAATCACAATCCTCAGATCTCAGCCTCCTAAGTACCTAGGATTCCAGGCGTGAGCTACCGCGCCAGGCAGAAATAAAGATTTTTAATGCCACAAAAAGTGTGGTTTGGGTGAGGAGCAGGTAGAAAACTGAATAATAATAGGTACCCAAAAAAATCTAGACAGAAGGAATTCTGGGAATCTGTAGCGCATTTGAGTAAATATAGTTCAAAACAACCTATTGTATATTTTCTGAAGAACTAGAAGAAAGGAATTTGACATAAAGAAATAACAAGTGGGGCTGGGAGTTTGGCCTGGTGGTAGTGTGCCTGCCTAGCATGCATGAAGACCCGGGTTCGATTCCTCAGTACCACATACATAGAAAAAGCCAGAAATGGTGCAGTGGCTCAGGGTAGAACACTAGCCTTGAGGAAAGCCCAATGACAGTGTTCAGACTCTGAGCTCAAGCCCAGGACTGGCAAAAAAAAAAAGAAATAACAAGTGTATAAATAGAAAAAATGCTAATTAAACTGGCTTGATCATTGTGCATTGCATACAGATCAACTTATCACACTGTAGTGCATAAATGTGTAGTTATTATATAGCATTTTTTAAAAGTAGAAAACAAAGAATAAAATTAGGTGAAAAATTACATTTGTGAGTAGTTTTTAAAAATGAGCTAGGTACAAATTTAATAAAAGACTGCCTATACTCTGAAAACTACAAAACATTGTTAGAACTGAGGAATAACTAAATAAATGTAAAGTCATTCTTCTTCATAATGATGAGACTTGATACTTTTTTCGAAGTCGAGCTTCCCAAAAGTGATCTGACATTCAATGTAATCCATGATCTAAATCCCAGTTGCTTTGTGGGAGAAGAGAAAATAACATACTATTGCTAAAAACTGAATAGAAACTCAAGGAACTGAGACTAATATGATGTTGAAAAAGTAATACAGTGGGGCCAACCTGATAACTCATGTTTGCTATCCCACACTTGGGATGTGGAAATTGGAAGTTGTCAATTCCAGACCAAACTAGGTTACTGGGATCCATCTCAACAAATATATCCATCTCAACAAATATAATCTAGGTGTGGTGGTAGCACATGCCTGTAGTTCTAGTCAAGCGGGAAAATATAGGTAGTGTATTGCAAGCCAACCTTTTCTCTAGACAAAAATGCAAGACAATATAATCTAATAGCAAAATTGACTAGAGATATGTCAGAGTGCTTGCTTAACAAGTACAAGGCCCTCCCCACAAAGAACAGTCTTTTCAAGAGAAGACCGTAAGAAAAGGGAAGTGAATATGACCAAGCCTACTATATACACATATGGTGATATCATATAGACTAAAAAAGAGTTTAGATCTAAGTATTTTCAAAAAACAATATAACTAAATCTGCCTTAATGTTGACATATTATAAATGTCTAAATATGAAGCAACACAAGTATTTGGTTATTTTCCACTTTTTAAATGAGAGGGTAATAAAAAAAAAGGTGTCCACAGGATCAAAACTAGTGCTTTCAGCCAATGCAGCAAAAACAAGATGCTAAACACCCAGCGTGGGTGGCTCACAATTATAATCCTAGCTACTCAGGAGGTTGTTATCTAAGAATCTAGGTTCAAAACCATACCTGGAAGGAAAAGTCATGGAAATCTATCTCCAATTAATCAGCAAAGAGCAGAAATGGAAGAATAGCTCAAGTGTAGAGCACCAGTTTTGAGAGGAAAAAGCTAGAGTGCCCTGTCCCTGTGATTAAGCCATGGCACAAAAAAAATAAAGATGGAAGGAAGGAAGGAAAGAAGCAAGGAAGGAAGGAAGGAAAGGGAAGGGAAGGCAGGCACAATAACACTTGACTCCCACTTTATTCCATACATAAGTTAACTTGAAACAATAATAAAATGTCAACCATAAACACTAAGGCTGTAAAATTCTGAGGAAAACATCATAGCAGTCAATCTTTGTGACTTTGGATTAGGTAATAGATTTCTTAGGTATTGACTCTGAAAGTATAAATACCATGAATGGAAGCCTGTTTGGGGGAGGGTACAGTAGGGACCCAGAAATGGAGAGAGGAAGGATGAGCAAATGCAGTCATATTCAATGTACACTGTGTAAAAAAAAAAAAAAAAGAACTGTGATTTGTGGGAAGAGACAGGAGGGGGAAATGAAGAAAAGGGGTGGCATTGTCCAAGAAGCCTCAAACTCGTGCCCTGACTTATGGAACTGTAACTCCCCTGTACAACTCCTTAATAATAACAATGAAAACTATAACTCTAACAAAGACATAGACAAATTGGGCTTTCTTAAAAAATTAAATTTTGTATTTCAAATGATAGCATAAATAAAGCAGAAAAGACTATACAGAAAGCAGTAGGAAATACTTTTCAAATCATAGGGACAATTCAACAGGGGAAAAAAGACCAAAAAACAAAAACTCAGCAGGGGTCTTAAACGGATACTTGCCAAATATAAACATTTTTAGTTTGATTGGTTATTAGAGAAATGCAAGTCAAAACAAGGTTATGACCACACTTCATGCCCACTGGGATGGCTAAAATTCCAGACAGGAAACTTAAAGTATCTTCAACAAAATGGGAGAAAAATATGTTCAAGAAGTAGTTTACCTACTACCTGACAAATGTAACTGTAACCCCTCTCTATGTTACCCAACAATAAAATACAATAATGAAAATAAACAGTGTCTTTATGCATTGCTGGTAAGGTGGAAAAAATGGTGTAGCTGCTGCAGAAAAAGCCTAGGAGTTTATAAAATATTAATGTAGTGATTGTATGACCAAGCAATTCTACTCCTAGGTTATTTACTGAAAACATACATCTACACACAAAAAGATATGAATATTCATGTCTCCATATTATAACACCCCCAAAGTGGAAGTTATTCAAATGTCTATAACTGATGAATAAGAAAAATAGGGTAAAAAACATAAGATTAAATATTATGTAACTATAAATGGAGGAAGAGGAAGAAGAAGAGGAGCTGAGGATAGTGGCTAATATCTATAATCCTGGTTATTCATAAAACTAAGATATTATTATCTGATTAAAGCTAGCCTGGGCTAATAAATCCAAGAGACTCTTATTTCCAATTCACTTGCAAAAAAAAAAAAAGGCAAAAGTGGAGGCATGCCAGCCTTGAGCAAAAAAAAAAAATAACTAAGTGAAAGCTTACAGCCCTGAGTTCAAACTCTATTACTCTACTATTGGCAAATAAAAAAAACAAAATAAGAGACTAGGCGTTAGGCCTAGTGGTAGAGTATTTGCCTAGTATGCATGAAGACCCAGGTTCGATTCCTTGATACCACATATATAGAAAAAAGCTATTTCAAATAAACAAGTAAATGTATATTAAATATTCCAGGTAGCAAAGTCAGATACAGTAACCACATGAGATTAACCATAAGGGGAAAAACAGAAAAGAAATAACATAGTACATTAAGATTAATAATCACAAAGCTAAGCCTCTTGTTTCCATATCCTAGAGTTCATTTCACTTAGTCTCATCCTATATGACCTTATGTGCATAGCTTTTGAGCTATTGTGATCCACTGCTAGGAAGGTCCTAGATGTGTACTAATTATGACAAATGAGGGAAAACATTGAGCCTATATTCCTTTGGATCTGGCTTACTTCACTTAATATGATTTTTTCCAAGTCTTTCCATTTCCTTATGAATGAGGCCATGTCATTCTTTCTGATGGCAGCATAGAATTTCTAAGGAAGGGAAGGGTGGAAAACAAAATGATTGGGAGGTGTTAGGAGAGGGAAATGGGGACAAAACCATGAGAAGAGGTATCAATGTGTGAGAAGTAATGCACCCACAACCTGACAAATGTAATTGTAACCCCTCTATACATTACCCCGACAATAAAATAAAATAAAAAATTTTTAAATGTAGCATGAATATTGAACTCAACCCTGAATAATTATATTTAACTTGAAAAACATTGGGGAAATTATATTCATAAATTTTACTTTGAACTCAGAAATAACATAATTTGATGATTAGAATGACAGATGGGAAATATGAAAAGACAAAAACATTGAAATGTTAATGGTAGATACCTTCAACTTTGGTAATTTTTTCACCTTACATGCTTGAAGTTGTTTTTATAATAAAATAAATACTGATGGAGAAAATTTAAATAAAAGAAAAAAGCTGGACATGCTGCTATGGCTCACCTGGTAGATCTCTAGCCTTGAGAAAGAAGGGCAGACCTCTGGCCCTGAGTTTAGTCTCCAGGATTTGCAAAAAATAAAAAATAAAAACAAACAGAAGAAAAAGCAATGTAGTACTGATGTATGTTATAAAAGCATGTTAAATGAGACATATCACAATAAAGTCATGACTTCATTTTATTAAATGTCTATAACAAGAAAATCTATGAAAATAAAAAGTAACAGAGCAGGCAAAAAGTTGGAGGGTGGGGAATGGGAGGTGATTAAAATGTCTATGTGAGTGTGGCCTTGTGGTAGAGTGCTTGCCTAGCATGCACAAAGACCTGGATTGATTCCTTGATACCACATACACAGAAAAAGTGAGAAGTGGTAACGTGGCTCCAGTGGTAGAGTGCTAGCTTTGAGGAAAACCAAAAGACAATACTCAGATCCTGAGTTCAAGCCCCAGGTCTGGACATAAAAATATGTCAACAGGATTCCCTTTGTCATGGCCAAATGTAGTAGAGATAATTATACAATTCCTGAATCAGCTACCCTTGGAATTTCATACGTTAAAGAGCGTCCTTCAATGCAGGTACATTGCATCTTATTACGAGTATTAGCTTTTAAATGCTAAGAGCAAGATGATATTGTTGGTACTCGGAAAACTGGAAGCAGCCCAAATAGAATGGATGAATGGGATATGATACCTGAGTGAAAATACAAAGGAAACAGCTTCATGAGCAACTGGAACAATCTTCACAAATGCTACTCTGAGAAGAAGCAGCACATGGGAAACCAGTTAAAATAGTGACTGGGCAGGAAAAGAGCTTCTAGAGAACTGGTCATGTTTTATTTCTTTATCTGGGTGCTGATCACATGAATGAACTCACTTCATAAATTAAAAAATACTCTTTAAGCTGTGTGCTTATGTTTCATGCATTTTTGATATGCATTATATTATGATTAGTTTATCTCCAAAAAAGTCTTTCTCTTCTGTACCATTTTCTCAAATAATGAACCAGATAATATAACCAAAAGGAATTAGATACCACTGTAATTATTTAATTAGGTGTGATCATTTGCTTATTGTCTATCTCAGTGTCTCTCAACTGGGGACAATTTTGCTATTCAGAGGACATTTGGCAACATCTAGAGACATTTCTGATTGTCACAACTATGGGATGCTGCTGGTATCTTGTGGGTAGAAATCAGAAATCCTGCTAAATATTCATCTGTGCCCAAGAGAGCCCCATAACCATCAACTAGTTCAAAGTGACAATAATGTCAAAGAATGTTCTAGCTTTTCCAACAACTATGACTCTGAGGAGAGTGATTTTATATTTGATTTACATCTCTATGCCTAGAACCAATAGGAGTATCTGGCACACAACAGACTCTTAATAAAAATGTTGCTACGATAATGAATGTTTGTCTCTGTCTCTTCATATAAATAAGTGCAGGTAAATATAGATATTGCTATTGATAGATCTTTCCATCTCTCCCTCTCTCTTCCTCTTTCTCTCTCCCTCTCCCTCTCTTCTTCTCTCTCTCTCCCTTTCCCTCTCTTCCTCTCTCTCTGTGTTTCTGTCTCTGTCTCTGTCTCTGTCTCTCTCTCTCTCACACACACACACACACACACACACTCATGTGCACATACACATACACACACAGAGAAACACATCTTCATTCTCGCATTTTGTACAGTTTTCTTGCTCTCTTGGGTCTAAATGTACTTCCTTCTTTGGAAGAAGAGGATAACTACATGTGGTTTAAGTAAAGTAATAGATAATGGCATACTTTAAAAAAGTCAGCAGAAGGAAATCAAATAGAAACCAATAGTTAATTCTTGAGATACTAAATATTGTTATTTCAGAAAGTTCTCCAAAGGCCTAAATAATCCAGAAAGGAGCTGGGAGCATGGCCTAGTGGTAAGATGCTTGCCTAGCATGCACAAAGCCTTGGGTTCAGTTCCCTGGAAACATATACCCAAAAAAAGCAAGACGTAGTGCTGTAGTTCAAGTGTTAGAGTGCTAACCTTGAGCAAAAACGTCTAAGGACAGTGCCCAGGCCCTGAGTTCAAGCCCCAGGACTGACAAAATAAAAAAAAAGAATTCAGAAACCTTGCCATTTCTATTTATCAGATGATCTTCATCTCTCATTGTGAGAAAATTTGCCTGCATAGAAATTGGTCTGTTTTTAATTTTTACACTTTTTCTGAGGTTCTTCATAGAGATTCTGTTCCCAGGTATTAACTTTCAAATCCAAGCAAGTAACATTCAGAAGACCTGAATAGTCAGTAAAGACGTTTAATAAGATGCTTCTCAAATTATCTGTATGAATTTGGACAAGTCACTTAAGTACTGTAGACTTTAGTTTTTCTCATCTATAAATTATATGAATTAGACTAAACAACCTCAAGTCCCTTCCACCTCAATTTGATGATCTAATGATTGAAAAAGGCAGAAATTGTAAGCCCTAATGAGGTGATATTTTGAGCTTTGCCAAATTGCAGGGTTTTTGTAGATAGTCTCCCATTATTACAGTAGAATGCAACAGCTTTGCTTGCTACCAACAGGTGTGTAATTAAGCCTGATCTTTCTCCAGCATAGTTCATTTTCCACTGATGGGTCTACAATTAAAACAACTCCCTCCCCAGAGAAAGATACATCAGTGTTATACTTTTCATCTTTAATTACACCGGTTGAAGATGAGTAAATGCACCAGAGATCCCAATTGGGAAGGAGTAGATTCATTAGGTGGTTGGTAATTTGCCATCCAGTCTGCATTTCAGGTTACTTTATCTGCACAATGAAGGTGGCCTTCAACAAATCTTTTCAAATATCTTCAAGATCAAGTCTATCCACTACCACTTTCCTGTCTGCTTTGAATGCAATTGGGTAATATTAAAGCTGTATATCTCTCTAAAAAGTAAGTACAGTGTCAAAGCCAAAACTAATTTACTACATGAGTCCTTTATAGTAGGAGGCCAAAATAGCTTACCAAGATGTTATAGAAGGAAAGGGAAAGACTCCAAATTTTCATATTACCTCCTATGATAGCTCATTCTTCCTCTCCCTGTCTCTCCCTCTCCTTCTCCCTTCCTCTTCCTCTCTTTCTTTCTTCCTTCCTTTCTTACCTTCTCTCTCGCTCGCTCGCTCACTCGCTCTCTCTTTCTTCCTTCCTTCCTTTCTTTCTTTCTTTCTTTCTTTCTTTCTTTCTTTCTTCCTTCCTTTCTTTCTTTCTTTCTTCCTTTCTTTTATCTCTCTTTCCCTGACACTAATACAATCTCACTTCATCTATTTGTTTACTTGTACATTATCTGGCTCTCATTATTGAAATTTCAATTCTGAGTTTGGCGGAAAGTCTTTTGTTTTATTAAAATCAACTGCTTGAAGAAGTGACTAACATCTGGCCCCTACTAAATATTAGCTGACTCAGTGAGCAAACATTTATTCCAGCTATTTCTTTTACAGATCCTTTTTAGTAGTAATTTGAGGGGTAGAGGCAACCATTGTTGAGGTCAGTTTTCCAGAATTGGCCTTTCTATGTAGTCTTTTTTGTAGTTCGTAAGCTTGGAGTCTTTAAATTCCCATTCACTTCAATGACTAACTGCTTATTTCCCAAGATCTGGTTAAGCTAGTTCCTAAATCCAGGCGCAAGACTTGGAAATTTCTATCATTTAGCCACAAGTCTACAAGCTCAGCCTATTTTCTCTGGGCTCAATCTCAGGACAACCATTTTGACTTCTGCCTGGGAGCAATTAGTTACCTGGATGCTAATTGCCCTGTTCCCTAATCAGTCTCTGAGCTCTTGTGGGGAAATTGGCTTCTTTTTTTCAGGCAGAAAGACAGAACAGAAGTTGCCTGGAGGGGAATATTAGATGGGCCCTGTTAGGTTTCCCACGCTCCTTCCCTAAAACCACCATTCTAACTCTGTGAGCACCTCAACTTGAGACAGAGAATTAGAATTTTTCAAATGTGTAAAAACAGATTTCAAGTGGTCTGGATTATGGGTAGTGAAAATTAATGCCCCAGTCTCCATAGTCATTGGCCTGAGCACTAACATGCCCCAAAGTAGCTCTCTAATTCTCTGCTACACTATCATATAAGGGACCTCAACTCCTGTACCCAATTCTTGATCAGCCTGTTGGTTCTGTATTATTTTTTTGTAACTCCAAATTCTAAAACTAATGTTATTATCAGTTAATGACTTTTCTTTTGTGAGAATCTATCTATCTATCTATCTATCTATCTATCTATCTATCTATCTATCTAAACAAAAATATTTTAGAAAGAGGGGCACCCATGGTTCATGACTATG
Organism: Megascapheus bottae; assembly: GCF_031878675.1. Taxonomy (NCBI): domain Eukaryota; kingdom Metazoa; phylum Chordata; class Mammalia; order Rodentia; family Geomyidae; genus Megascapheus; species Megascapheus bottae. Next base: position 52,947,493 of record NC_143516.1, read on the forward strand.
ATCCTGGGTACTCAGGAGTCTAAGATCTAATCATCACCATTTGAAGCTAGTCTGGGCAGGAAAGTCTGTGAGAATCTTATTTCCAATGAAATCACAGAAAGAGCCGGAAGTGGTGCTGTGGCTCAAGTGGTAGAGTGCTAACGTGGAGCAAAAGGAGCCCAGGGACAGTGCCCAGGCTCAAGCCTCAGGACAGGATACAGATATAGATATAGATATAGATATAGATGTATAAATTCACCAATGAAAATTGAAATATGATCTGCAGAAGGCAATGAAGATAAAAATACCCAGAAGAATCACTGCTCCCTCTCCTGTGGACACTAAGTAGGGGGAAAATTGAAGGTGTCCCAATCATCATATAATACCTAAGATCTATATACAAACCAGATGTCTAGCCCAAACTACCCTTCCAAGGTGCTGACTACTACATGCTGCTTTCTCAAAGCACAAAATTTACAGCTTCTATATGCTAATCATTATGCTAAAATGCAATTCTTCAATATAATTAAATAACACTATTACATCAACCATCACACTTTTAATTTGGCTCTCCTTTACTACATTGCAACATTCAAAAATGTTTATTCCTACTCATTTCTCATGTCAGATTCTCTTTTCTCTCTTGGTTACTGGTAGTTTCATATTCCATGGTTCATTCTATTTGCCTTGCTAAAGTCAAAGCTTTTGAAATCGCTCCTTGATTTTCTATTTGATTTATTTGTACTTAGTATTCATTATGGGCTTATTACTCATTATTTACACTTATTCATTATTAATTACTATTTGGGGCATTCTATGGATTGAACTCAGGTCTAGCAAGAAAGGCACACTATTTCTTAAGCCTAACCTCCCACCATTAGCCGTAGTATGTTAGGTAGGGTTGTGCTTTATGCCTGGGCCAGCTCGGGCTTTGATCTTCCTACTTGCCCTTTCTGGTATGACAGGGGATGCCAGGCATGTGCTGCTGAAAACACACCATTGTGTTTCCCCTGTAGCTTAGACAACCGGCTCACAACACTTGAGCAACACTGTGTCTTCCAAACTCTTCTGCCACAATCCACCAATCTCTACCTCCCAAAAAACGAGTACCATAAGCCTGAGTCATTACTCCCAGTTTGACTTGCTTTTTAAACCATAAAAAATCCCATTGTATATACAAATATCCTACTACGCAAAGTGATGAGATATGTAGTTAGGAAAAAATTCCTGCAGTAAATTAAATTAATATATCCAGCATTTCACACTTACCCTTTCTTCTCTCTCCTCTTCACCTTACCCCATGGCAAATGCTGTTAAAATCTACTCATTTTACAAGAATATGGAACACAAGTTTACAGTTTTGAGTCATCATGTTGTACATTAGATCTTTACTTTGTTTTTCCTCTATATAATGCTACTTCAGACCCTTACATATATCTCTGGCTTCCTGTTCCACTCACCCCTGGCGCTCTCCCTCCCTCCCTCCCCCCCTCTCTCTCCCTCCCTTCCTCCCCCCCTCTCTCTCCATCCCTCTCCCTCTCTCCCACTCTCCCTCTCTCTCGCCACCTCTCTCCCCATATCTCATTTTCTATGTATTCTACATATAAGTGAGATCACACTTGGAAAGGTCTCTCCACATATTTCTTATTTCACTTAGCACTTACCCTTTATGTTCATCCATCAAAGCCAATTGCAAAATCTCATTCTTTTTTTTTTAAAAGAGGAATAGTATTTTGTTGTGAATATCTACCCCAGTTTACTCATTTGTCATTCAACAAGCCCTTGACTTATTTCTTTACCTTGGCTATTTTGTGAATGATGATGCAATAAACATGAGCAAGCAGTTATTTTTGCCAGTTTGTGGTTTCATTTTCTTTGGATGTAGGTCTTTCATCTTCATAATTTCAAATGTATAGTACTGGTTAACTAGCTTGTTTCCTGAGGTTTATCAGGCATAACTTCTGGAATATCTTCCATAGTTTCAACCTACACATCTAGGGAATCAGACTTCTCATTCTCTCAAAACCATCTCCTAGTTTCCCACATTTCTCTATTTAAAATTTCAGTCATTTCAGCTGTAGCAAAATCTTTGATTTAGCCCTCATCTCAGCAGCCCCTACCAGCTGTTACCCACCGTTGTCATGTCTGATTTTGGCAATCTGTCTTGCTTATTTCCTTTAAATTTCAAGCCCCATCACCAACAACCTATTTCAGCTCCTTTTTGTTTTACACTAAGCTATTGTAAAAAAAAAAAAAAAAAAAGTCCTAACTTGGTTGCCTACTCTATCCCATGCCAATCTACTCTACAAACTGCTGTTAAATTATACTTTGACACAATTGCTTTGATGATATCAGCCACTCCTGTTTAAAAATGTCCAGAGTCTTTCAATTGCCAACAAGATAAAGGTAATCGCTTTAGACTGGAAATCAACGGTCTTGACAATCTCACTTCAAAGCTGCTCTTTCAGTAGGAGTTTCCTCCTATTAGCCTGTACAAACTCTCTTCAATCATAGTGGTTCCTATTATTTCCACATACATCTTTATGTTTCCATTCCCACGATCCTTCAACCTATCATATTCTAACTCTTCCTTTCTTCTCAAACACACTCCATAACCTCTCCACCAGTTCTCCTACCATACAACTGGAGCAAATTGGTTCCCACTTCATATGAACTACACTCCTTGTTTCCAGGCTACATGAAACCAAAGGCAGACTGGAGTGGGGGTTTCATAGAAATGAGCTTTTATTTGTCTCCTGTGCCAAATTTCAATCCATCCAAAGACCTTAGCCTTGACCTGTCCAGGTTCATTCCCCATCTCAGAGGAAATAATTCTACCACCTCTCCCCCCAAAATACCCAGCTTCACAGTTGTAAGAATGAGCAGTATGTCAGCATCCCAATCTGATGCCAGCGTCTCAATTTCTGTCTTACTCTACAAGATAGGTCTCATTCTAGGCCCAGGACCATCTCTCCTGGACTGGGTGGCCTGGGGATAGGTAACTTGCAGAGACTCAAGATGCTTTGTGCTGTGAGGCTGCAAATATGACACTTGCATCAAGCTTAAGCTAAAACCACAACTCAACAATCACTGCCAGAGAAGTATCACCTAACAATAATGTAGCTCCAATCTCAACTAACTCCACTCTATTTATGTGAAGTAACATGTAGGGCCTGAAAAATTAAAAACAAGAGGGAGGGAGGGAAAAAAGAGAGGAAAGGGAGCAAGAGAGAGAGAGAGAGAGAGAGAGAGAGAGAGAGAGAGAGAGAGAGAGAGAGAGAGAGAGAGAGAGAGAGAGAGAGAGAGAGAAAGAAGGGAGGGAGGAGGGAGAGAGGTCAGGGATAAAACCAAGGAGGGAGGGAGGGAGGGAGGAAAGAAGGGAAAGAAAAAGAGAGCGAAAATGAGCTTTCCAGGCAACAAAGACTCGGTCTACACATTTCCCAAGCACACGTTTAATTATTGTATTAAATCTCATCAGTTTTAACTTATTTTTTTCAGAGTTTCAAATACTTTCTATTTCAAAACAATGGAGAAGCCACGTGCCAGTGGCTCATACCTGTATTCCTAGCTACTCTGGAGGATGAGATCTAAGGATCATAGTTCAAAGCTAGCCTGGGGAGAAAAGTCTGTGAGACTCTTATCTCTAATTAATCTCCAAAAAGCCAGACATGTGGAGTTGTGGCTCAAGTGTAAAGCACTAACCTTGAGCTTAAGAAAACAAAATGTTCAAGAATAGTGCCAAGGCCCTAAATTCAAACCCCAGGACCAGAACTGGGGGGAAAATGGAGAGATAGGACATGCTCTCATAATTTAATACAGTATGACTGCCACTGCTATCTGAATGCCCCGGATGTTAAAGTAAGTTTGAAAGAAGTCAAGTGATTCTAACATAGTTCCCGATGATAAGATAGACGAGACAGATAGTTTCTCTATTTCTTTGCTCTAGTTAATAATCCTTGACAGCTGCTAATTTCTTTCCATTCTTCAACAAGTCAATGACTAGATAGTTTAAACTCTAACAAAATTTCCGTATGCAAATAAAAAGCTGAGGAATATGAAATGCTTTTTTTTCTAGTACTAAATGAGTCTATTTTCAAGTAAATAGGTAAGGACCAATAGATAGTTTGGTTTTTATTTTAATTACAGAGTTTGGACTATATAAAATTTGTGGTGATTAGAATTGAAAAAGCCTGGCCAACATAAAATAACTATATTATAAGAACCTGGAGAAATAACCACTCACCTTTTCATCCAAGGTGAGAAACAATTTATTTAAGGAAGTAAAAGCGGACGGTGATTTTGTTCATTTTTATCACCAGCATAATATACATGGTGGAGAGAAGTCATTTTTTAATAAGTGAGCTAATAAACTTTTCGTAGTTATTTATCAGGCTATTATAGTGCAATCTCTGCTATGTATTTCAAATCCCATAACTTCTTTATTTCTTAATTTCAGAAGGTCAGCAACATAATGGAGCTGAGAATTTTCCTTCACTGCTATATTCCCAGAGCTGAAGCCTTAAACTAGATGATTTTTCTGTTAGCTCACTGCACAGTACAAATTACTAATCAACAGAAAAGGAACTCCCAGTTGCATAATTTTTACATTAATTTCTCCAGCTATATGCCCTGTGTTCAATAGTCTGAGTCAGATTTCTCTTAGTGTTACATTTTTTCCTAGAAATTGATATCAAATGCAAATCCCCTGGCAATATTTAGGATAATAGATGAGAGGGCCAGGGTGAAGATTATCGAGATCTTTCCATGGTCCTTCAATCAAAATGAAGTTAATAATGAACTCAATGCCTGGTAAAGTACATAATTTGTCTCAGCAAACAAACACAAGAAGAGTAGCAGTTTCTCTTAAATGATGTGGCTTATGCATAAAGAATACCCATTACAGACAAGTCACAATCCTGAATAAGATATCTAGTGATTAGAACTCTTTTTACTTTATTATTTATTGTTTTTAATGTTGATAACTAGCTCATTTCTACAGCTGATTAGTGCTGAAGCTTATTGTACCTCATTAAGTCACCAACACTACTTCCTAAAACACATCCAACAGAATTAAGTCTTGTTGACTTCATTCTGAAGCCTTGATTATAAATCTCATAAATACGTTTTGTTGTCTTCTTTCGCTTTTCTTCCCCTCAAATTTTGCTGTCATCTATATATAGCTGTCATAACATATCTATTTTGAAGGAAGAAGGAGGACAATCTGCTTTTATCTATGATGACAATTCTTAATCTAGTGAAAAAAATCTACTTCAAAATATAGACAATAAAGCAAATTAATAATTTGCTTACTTTTCTATTTTACATGAGTAAGGGTTGGGTGTGAGTTTCCTCATTGTTTTAGTGATTGTGTAGAGGTGAAAGCACTCAATTTTGGGGATATTTTTCCTTGTTAAACTACAGTGAAAACTGCTACTGATAAGAAAGGAAGCTTTATCATCTATCAACTAGATGACTACAATATCCACCATGAACATGATTAAAGTCATAATTATTTATGAACAGTATGTTTCTGTTTGTTAATGGAGGACAACAATAACAGAAAATAAGAAGTCCTTTTTCAAATTATGTTCCCATTTATAGGATGAGACACTAAAGCCATTTGTCTCCTTGTAATTTAGTTCGAATAAGTGGTGCATGCAGTATAGTTAGGTCCTAAAATGAAACTACTTAACTCATTAGAATCCCTTGGATGACATAGCACTGGAAGTTGAAACAACCTTAAAAAAACAACTATCACATATTTATCAACAAAATGCTTTTTATTACTTCACTTACCTATCCAGACGTATATAAATACTGATAGAAGCTAACTTAGAAAGAAATTCTTTATTAGGCAGGATGAACTGCAAACAATAGGAACAGTAATAACAGCTAATAGTAGTTACCCACTTAGTATATATCACTTATTCTTTTAGTAACATTGCCACAATAAGTTTTATTAGCATATTCATGTTACAGATGAGGCATAGTGGTTTGCCAGGATACAAGTCAGAACTGTGAGACTGGAACTCCTATGCCACACCATATCTGGAGGAGTGATGTATCTTCTTGTAGGTTGTATTTTCTATATGACCCTGCTACTCACACACGAAATAACTTCTTAAAGAAACATGTACTCATATACTTGGTTCAAAAAAAAACATCTGATCTCTAATTCCATAAATATTGCACCTACATTATGGTTGGTTGTACACTAGTTACCAGCGTTGGACTTTGGGTTCTTTTTCTCTTTCAGGACTTGCTGAGCCTTGCTTTTGCTCATTGACTGGAGCTTTATGGCCTGAGCCATGCTTCCAACCCCCAAGGGTTGAACTTTTGGAAAAAACACAGAGCCTGCCCTAAAGGACCTTAAATCTCAAGTCACAACACCCAGCTCCATCATGGAACTATAAAACGCTTCGTTATAGTTTATTTCTGTTGCTGAGTCTCCGCATTCTTCTCTTCTGGAAATCCAAGTATTCAGCCTAACCATCCCTGAAAACACTCTCCATGATACCTGCATAATTTTATTTTACACTTGCATCTCCTCTGTATCTTGATTTTAATATTGTTTAGGATGTTTCATGGTCCATTCTTTTCTTACCACCTGCACCATTTCTGTTTAGAGCTACCAAGAGGAACACCCCCAGAACTCTTACACACATTTTTCAGGATCTCTTTCTTCATGTTCTTTTGTCTGTTCTCCTAATCCAAAGACGAATTTAGGAATGATAATTTTATTCATAACTCATTTAAGCAACCATTGCTAGTGGCTATTGTATTTTCCAGTTCCTTCCTATATACTGGCATTAATATCACCAGCTTTTTTTTAGCTTAAATATCCATTAAAATGTATCACTTTATTTAATACAATTAACAAAAATTCACTTTCTGATTAATTGGTTACATTTAATCTAATCATAATTTTGCCAGATGAACCAAGACTAAGATAGCACATAGAGGAATCAAAACTAAGACAGTAGGTAGAAGAATGAAGGCAAAGATAGAAAGTACACCTAAGCAAAGTTCTCCTACACCCACATAAGCACCCTTGAAGGGAGAGGCATCAGAAAAGAGGAAAGGGAAGCTGAAAGAGGAGATGGGTGAATAGTAGAGACCATAACAACTATTTCAAATTTTATGTGGACACAAGCTTCACAACTACAAAATGACAAACAAGATTCATTGTTAACTCCTCCTAAGTAACTTTTCTGAGAAAGCTTCTGTAAACTATTTTTCAAAAATAAATGAATTACAAATTAATTAGAAATTTATAGAAAGAAATTATTCTGTTGTATCCTCATTGCATTTAGGAGACCTTTGGTCTCTACCACCTGAAACAACAGAACAGAACAGAGGACCTCCTGGGCTGTTTTTTGGGCCCTGTAAGTAGTAATAACTATGAGTAAGGACCTTGGTAGAAATAAATCCAATGTCTAGATGATGATTCAAGTGGCATGATTCACAAAGCACCCACCCGAGTATAAAACTTTAAATAAATAAATCAGAAAGTTGAGACTTTATAACCACTGACTCCCATATTATCTCCAAATGGTTTTGTCAGATGCTCAGAAACAAATCTTACACAATTTTTCTTTTTTATTGTAATTAATAGAAGGGTTACATTATATTCACCAGGTAGAAGGTGCATTACCTCACAAACATTGAAACCCTTTTTCATGTTTTGGTCCCCATTTTCCTTCCCCCACCCCTGCCCCTCATCTTGTTTTCCCCTTTCTCTATTACACAATTTTTCTAAACATAAAAAGTTAACCACTTAAGCATAACAAAGACATTCAAGAATATAAGAGCATATTGGTTCCTCTTCAAACAGTGACACTTCTGTCCTTTTTAAGTGTTTTCGTTGACCTCATGTTAGCCAGCCTCTATGCTCCCAACATCACCCTCCACCATCATGGCAGTCTATTCATGTGTCATAGCTAAAAAAAAAAAAAGTACTATTTAACCTCTTTCTCCATTAAAATTTTCCCATGATCTTCAAGCTGGAAGCTGCTCTTTATTGAGGTTTAGATATACTTAAGTACATAAACGGGTTTGACACTTTTGACTGACTTGGCAGCTGATGTGACTGATTGGTAGCTTTTCTGCCCTCTGAAATTTCCAGTTTTTCTGAGTGTCTTGCCTAGAAAGAGGGTGACTGCTTCATCCAGCATATGTTGAAAGCTGTTTCAGACATAAACATAATTGTTGATGTTTGATTTCCTTCTAACTTTTCCTCAAATGCTTTCAGATCTATCCTCTCATTTAGGGTCTAGCTTGATGTGGGAAAAGAAAGGGAAGCCAGAGGAGAAAGAGAAAAAGAAAAGAAATGTGAGTGTCCCCCCCCCCCAACCACCACGAGAAAGCCAGTAGATAAGAAACAGTAATTAGACTTGTGGAGAGAAGACAACTTACACTTGTGGAAAGCACACTCATTCTTAGTTTGTGTGGCATGTTTCAGCTGAAAAGTCCAAAATCTTTGTACCCAAATTAATGAGAGTATTTGGAACATAGTCCCTGGATGTAAGCAAGCCTCAGTTTGAGTTTTGGCTCTGACACCTACAAGTTGTTTGACCTCAGTTTTCTCATTTCTGTAATGAGCATATAGTCTAAAAGACTATACAACACTGAGACTAATGTCATAGAGTTGTTGTAAGGATTGCAAGCATGTAAAGTTGTTTAGTGAACTAGCTAGAGTGTTGCAATCATTAGCCTGTAAATACAAATGTTTTGCCATGGTCATTTTCTCAGTGAGGTTATAGCCGTAGCTTAAGCAATCTCTTCAAGAGCAATAAGAATCTTAACTGAGTTTCATCAGCTTTTTGCATATCTTTGACAACCATCCTTCCTCCTTAAAGAAATGAAAACAAAAGATGATAAAACATAGTTTAATAACATTAAGGTAATTTAATACATTATAAACTGTCTATGTGAATCCCCCTCCCCCCACACACATACACACACACTAATTCTAACTCTGAAGAAATTTCTGGACATTGTTAATGGTTCTCATATCAAAAATGCGGGTGACTCAGAACAAATCATTTAAGTATAACTAAAGTTTTCATCCTAATAGAAACTTTCAGCCCCTATGGGCCCTCAACATACTTACCAATTATTTTCTTATTAAACATTTCATTTTTGCCTAGAACATACAAATATTTATTTAATAATAACTTGTTCAGAAGATAAAACTCTATGCTACAACATGGTACTGGGATTCCTATGATGTGGGCTGTTTTAGGTTTAGGATCTGCCTCAGTATAATATCAGAATGGCTGTAGATTGCAGCACACATCACCCCATCATCATCATTCAAGGAGGTAATGCTCACTGGTAATTTTCTTTGCCCAGAATTGTTCCCACACATGCTTTAGCAACTTGCAGAGGGATCGTCCATTGTCTGCAACAGATACCTGCCTCCTGCTCAGCCCATCACTTAAAGTTCCTTTCAGCAAATGAGTTTGGCACTGTTGATACCATTCATAGGTTGTATATATTATTTGCAGTCACTCTTACAAAAACTTGAGACCTTCCTCATCTGAAAAGATTGTCATTTGGTAGCCAGAAAACACCCAATATTGTGCCATGTTTCTGTGCTTGGTAGCCTGGGGCTTATGTACAAAATTCAAAGCCTTTATTTCTCCTTAAATAACTGATTTATAAGTAGAAACATTGCCCTGTATTTATCTCATTAAAATATTCTAACCTCAAAAGAAACTTCATGTGTTTTCTCCATCCAACAAAGACAGGCACAGTGCCACAATCTGGTTTATAATTAACATTGCCCAAGGACTAAACTAGTCTTTCACTTCCAGATAAAGAAAGCTTACAGAATATTGCATAAAGTCACATCAGGTTCAACACACACATTCCTCCCTCTGAAATTGAGTGCAATTATATAAAACGAAGTGCCAGATGTAGGGTTAGGATTAAATTTTCACTTACTAATTTCAAATGTGAATAACACCATTCTGGGAGTGAGGAGGTAGGAGGGAGTTAAGCATGCTAAAAACTGAAATGCTAAATCACTTCTGAAACAAAAATCTTCTTAGAAATTAATATTTGTAGCATATTTAGGTACAATATCAAGATCAAAACTGTACCTTACTCTATGGTATTGTGTTTTATTAAAACTTGCTAGTCTTTTTTCTTTCCCAAATATCAAGTATAGCATTCAATCTCCTCATAACCTAATAGTAGCAAGCCTAAGAAAATTACTGCTACCTTCATGTTTGTGTAAATGGAATGGAGACCAAAAAAAAAGTTAATATGACTTAAGCAGAGTGATGATGGCTTTGCTTATAACCTTAGCTACGCAAGAGATTGAGTTCTGAGGATGACAGTTTGAAGTTAGCCTGGGTGGGAAACATCCATGAGACTCTTTTCTCCAATTAACCACAGACCACTAGCTTTGAACAAAAATGCTCAGAGAAAGAGCCCAGGAACTGAATCCCAAGTACTAGAACTACACACACACACACACACACACACACACACACACACACACACACACACGCATATATACACATATATACATGGCATATATACCTATGTATATATGTGTGTGACTTAAAAGTGTCAGTGTTGGGCTAGGAGGTGTAGTACTTGTTTAGCACAGCGAACTCTGGATTCCATCCCCAGTATCAAAAACAAATAACAAAAATAATAATACTTTAAAAACAAGTCTTAGGAACCAAATCAAGTATTCATCTGCCATAAGGAAGATTCTTATGACATACAATCAGAATTAAGAAATCACTCTTCCCTGCCTCAGTGCATGGCCTTATAGACACTGTATACTAAGAGGGATCATAACGATGGTACTCAGGCCTGACCCCTTACTCTGGCTCAATATAGTGATCATCAAATGAATTTTATTATTTATACAAATCCCTAGGATCTTATTCAAAGTATATTTGGATTCAAAGATCTGAGATGGAGCCTGAACTCTACATTTCTAACTCTCATTCAGGTGTTACTGATGCAGCTGGCCCAAGAACCAGCCTTGGAAGTAGTGAGATTCTGCATTCATGCTGGTATAAGCACATAGACCAAACTATTTCTATCTCTGTCCAATTCTTGGACACACACCTCAGGATTTATATGAATCCTTTCCCCCTGGTATAACAAGGATAGCACTGAGCCTTTACAGATTTTGCTCCAGTAATTTCAGCTTTCAAAAAGCACACTCAAAATAGCTTACTGTACCCACAAGAACCCTTCAGTCTCTGAACTTGCTTCAAGACTTGTGGAAACCATCACTGTTATGTGAGGGGGGAAATGCTTTGGAAATGGAATTGAATGAGTGCTGTGTGGCATATCAATGAAGCCAGCAAGGGTCTTTTGTTATTCACTGGCTTTCTTTTTTGAGAGATTGAAATAGACTAGAAATAAAATTTCCAGGTGTTCTTGCCTCAGCCGTTTCTTCTTGTGTGCACCATGAAGTGCAGAATGCCTGTGAGCCTCAGTTTCTCCAAACATAAAATAAGATTTTTTTCCAATCAACTCTGTCAGAGTAGGATTTACAGTCTTTAGTGAAACCTGCTGTAGAAAGATGCTATAAAAAATGTACAGTGTTCTTTTGATTATGGGTCACATCTGCACCAAGCCCAGAAACATTTTTCTAACCAAAGAAGGACTTAAGTGTTCTCCCTTCTGCACATTTTTTTCTCCTCTAATGAGGTATAGAAACTATGCAGACCATAATGACTACAGCTTAACGTGTAAGTTCAGTTACTATGTAATCTCATAAATCTCTCTTAGTCATAAGTAACTGCTAACCTCCACTTCCTCTGATATTTTATTTACCCTGTAAATCAGCTCTATTCTTTCACTTCACAAAGGAAGTTGGGAGCTCCAAATCTCCCAGGAATGTGTAAGGATGCATGCTGCTTGTGTGTGCCCAAATCCAGGAAGCTCCCTTCAGGCAGGCCACCTCCCAGGTGTTGGGTGTGGAGTTCCATCAATCACTAAGGACAGTTATGCCAGCAGAGTCCTAGGAGGTGGAGCAGGGTGGAAACACTGAGCTAAAAATCACAGCCACCTGAGCTACTGAAACACATGTATGCAGAACAAGAATGGAATCACAGAGGTGAACACATTAGCCAAAAGAACAGTTGTTTGGCATCAAAGCTTATGTCTCACTCTATTTGGCTTTGCTTTTAATTAACTTCAATCACACTGCTGCATGTGCACACACAGTGTGAGCTTGCACGTGGCTTCCCCTTTAGTGCAGAATTACTTCCTCACTGAAGATTTGTCCCAGCTGGGGTGAGGTGCTGTGGCTTCCTCCTCCAAAACAAGATGCCCCAAAAGGTAAAACCAGTGACATGCTTGCTAGAGTGAAAGCATTCAATACATCCTTTTCTTCTGTCTCTCCTTCTGTTCCTGCTCAGGCCCCTTGCCCTGCATCTGATAGGCATAAATAGAGAAGATTCTAAGAAGAAAAATTGTAACTATTTGTTCAGATTACACAGAAAACTTTTCACTTTACTCTATGAACACTAAGCAAAAAGTTATTCCAAACAGATGTAAAGACTAGAAGACTGCAGTATAATGAAATGCAGTACCCTGAAATTTCTTACAGGTCATTTAGTATCCAATTCCATAAGATTTTTTTTTTGCCAGTCCTGGGCTTGAGCGCAGGGCCTGAGCACTGTCCTTGGACTTTATCAAGGCTAGAGCTCTACCACTTGAGCCTCAGCACCACTTCCAGCTTTTTTCTATATGTGGAACCGAGGAATCGAACCCGGGTCTTCATGCATGCTAGGCAAGCACTTTAACCACTAGGCCAAACTCCCGGCCCCCAATTCTATAAGATTTTAAGAAAAGATCTAATCACACATGAAGAGAAACACTTACAATAAAACAACTTCTAATGACTCTTCCCTACTACAAGGAAAGTGAAGAGAGAATTTTTTTAAGCAAGAAAAAATTTAAAGGTGAAGGGCAAGTTGACAATGAATAGTAGTGGAGGTAAAGGGTGAATATAAGGTCAAAAGCAAGATAGAATGTGTTTTAAGAACTCTGGTACCTGGAGTTTTGTCTTGAATTTAAACTAGGATGAACTTAGAAATTAGATTAAGAAGCTCAAAATTAAACACTGAAAGAAAAAAGGTGATCTGAGAAAACTGATCATTATTTTTTAGATATGAAATAAGGATACTGTATCTAACCGGCGCCATCTTGGCCATGTGATAGATGATAGAGTACTGAGTTTAACTGGTGCTATCTTGACTTCATGGTAGAGGCAGGGAAGTTCCATGCTTGAATTCCTAGAGGCAGGGGTGGAGACTTGGATGATAGGTTACTGGACCTGACAGTCCTGTGCTTCCAACTCATGACACTCATCAGTTTCCTGTGACCCTGACCAGCTTAGGCCCATCATGCCTTGCCTTGTGTCTCCTGTCTTCTGGCTCCCCTTCCCTCACCCCCATCCCCCCCACCCCATCACCATGGCATCCCACTTCAGCTCTCCAGTGGAGCTGATCTGGTTTATTGATATTGTTTTCCTGCTCTTTCTTTGCTCTTCTACTCTCATGCTCAGTTTTCAGACAGTATTAAGTATATGTGAGGGTATGTATGCGGATCTTTGAAACAGGAGTCTACCTACAGCTGCCAGTACTCAATAAAGACTCCCAATTCGACTTCTCAAAATGTGGCTACTCTGCTTCCTCAAGACTGAATTCCCATATGACAGATACTCTATATAAATTTTAAGTAAATCTTGCCTGCATGGCTAATGTCGTGTGTGTGTGTGTGTGTGTGTGTGCACATGCATGTGGATATATGCGTGTGTGCTATAATAAGAAAGTGGAGCTGTGGCTAAAGTGGTAGAGCACAAAAGCATCCTGAGTTTAACCACAACCTTGAGCACAAAATCACCCTGAGTTCAAGCCATAGGGGGTGGAACAAAAAGGAAAAGGAAAGGAAAACAGAAATAAGACTTTGATTTTCCTGTGTCTGAGTCATTGACTCATGTTACTGTTACATGAGTGACTTCCAAACTAATCACCTTCAATAGACCACATCTATCTTCTGTGACAAAAAAAAAATCTCTGATCACTTTCAGCCTAAGTTATCTTCATCCAAGATGAGAAAATTCCACTCTGCTTGACCACCCTTGATTCTCCAGATCATTTACAGCTCCCACCATCTCTGTTATTATGTCCTATATTAACAAAAAAATTCTGAGTATATCCTCAGATCTACTAGAATTTATTTTTCATCTGCTTAGAAACTGAACTTTTGAATCATTGTTGAAAATGATTCTAGTGCAAGATCTTTCTTTTACAACTCATATTACAGTTTCATCATTTTTTTGTGTATAGGCCAATTAAAGGGAGATTTTATTTATACCTTCTTTGTTTTTGTTGTGTTAAAATAGTGCTTGTTTGCTTTTGTCAATAGTGGGCTTGAACTCTGGGCCTGGTTGCTGTCCCTAAGCTCTTCAGCTCCAGGCTAGTGCTCTACCACATGAGCCAAAGCAGCACTTCTAGTTTGCTGTTGGTTAACTGGAAATAAGAGTGTCACAGACTTCTGTGCCTGGGCTGGCTTTGAACCATGATACTCAGATCTCAGCTTCCTGAGTGGTTAGAATTATAGGCAATAAGCCACTAAGCTGAATAGTGCTTTCTATGTGTTTTTTCCCCATGATTTTTAAGCTGGAAGAATATTTGCCCTTTCTTTATGAGAAGAGGTAAAAAAATAGATGGGTGCATACCACCTGACGTCTACATTAATTCATCCACTTGTCATCCATTCAATGAACCTTTGCTGAATGTCTATACAGGCATTGACGTTGAAAAGGGCTCTACTGCGCTATTCCTAGTAAGATGTCACTAGTGAATATAGAAAGAAAGATGATACATGGGATGCTGTAAAATTTTTTTGTTACTAGGATTTGAAATCAGAGCCCTACACTTGCTAGGTAGGCCCTCTGCCCTTTGAGCCATTAATGTTTTGCTTTGATTTTAAGTGAGTGACAAATTTCTACTAGATTTAACACTGAAATTTCCATGTCCTTGGAAATTCATCAGATCCCCAATAAAGACAGTCATTCAATGAAATGAAAAGCTCTTGTCTCAGTTATCAGTGATTCCATACCTACCTAAGGAGGTTATGATAAGTTAGTGTGAATTAGGAAAAATACCAAATCAGGCAGAGGAATGCATAGAATCTCACCTGTAGTAGAAATTGTCAATAGATCACAGCCTTCCTTCCAAAGCCCAAGAATACCTTCAGAATCCTTGATAAATTCTATTATTTTAAACTATGACAATCAATACATTGGAATTGTTCCTATGATTAGAGGCCATCTGCTACCCTGCATTCTTATACTATATACCAAAAATTTGTATATATTTTAAATCAATACATAGGCTTTTAAAAGACACTTTAATTTCCTAGTTATACTCTCCTTTTAACTGGTAAAGTAAACATAATTATTTAGAGTTGCCAGGCATGGTTTTGCATTCCTGCAGGATCCTCTCAAGACTTCTTGCAGGGCTTCCCAAAATGACTTTAGTCACTTACTGTCAATCTTAAAATCATAACATCTTTGGGAAATACCTTTTAAATTACAAGCTATATCTGTATGATTGATTCAATAGTAAATTATGTTTTTTTCGGTAGAAATGTTGCTACAATTTCACATTACTACATGGTTTATAAAAACAAATGTTCAAAAAAATATCCCTTCCCCCACCCCATCTCTGTGCATTTTTACTGATAAAACTGGACATAGGTTCATATAGACATTATCATTTCCTTTTCCTTTTTTAAATATAGTTTTATTATTATTGCTAAAGTGTTTTACAGAGGAAATATTATCTCATAAGTCAGGAAATTAATACAGTTCTTTTTGGACAATGTCATCTCTTCCTTCACTTTCCCTTGGTTTCCCCCTCTTGTCTCTGCCCACAAGTTGTATCATTCATTTTATCCTTTTTTTTTTCAGGAAAATTCATGAACAAATAACATCTATCCCAATCTTAATAAGTGCATTGTGCTAAGAGAAATGAATGGTCATTCTGACATATGGGTAATTTCCAGATTCAGATATAGCATCTTCGAACACTAAAATAAAAAAGAATGAAAAGGTTTGGTCATACTGAACTGTGTTTAAAATCTGAGTTTTGAGCTGGGATGTAAGTAGCAGAGTTCCTGTCTAGCAAGCCTAAATCTTTGAGTTTAAACCCCAACACTGCAAAAAAAAAAAAAAAGTCTCACCTTGAGTTTTTCACTACACTATTACTTGTAAAGTCATTAAATTACTCTGTCTTGTTGAGTTAGTATTCCATGAGTGACTGTGAAAGAAGTTCAACATAAAATAAATAATAGTACTTATGTATTGTGCTCTATTATTAGTTCAGTTCAGTTTTTGAATGACCTACTGACTTTACAAGACCAATAGAAATTATTTTGGAATTTTAATTTCTTTCCTATTGAAATCAGTTTGGTTCTATTATACATCTAGAACGAGGGCTTATACACCACATAACAATTAATCATTATATTTCAATTAACATTTTAATATCGCTGATCAACATTCAGCACCACTTGACACATTACTATTTAGCAATTTTGTCATTTATATATGGCATAGCAGTTGCCATAATTGGACCAACTTGAAAATAAATTTAAATTTTAAATAAAAGAATGATAGATATCTTATTCTAAACTGCCAGAGTTTAAACTGTCTAATAGTTCAGCTACACTTAGATGTTTGGGTGATAGCACTTAGTCTCAACTTTTAAATCATTTCATTAAACTGGCAAAATGGAACTATAAAAGAAATAACACACTAAATGATTTGAATTTTTCTCTCAGTTTTTAAGCATACCGAGGACACAGGAGATTTTTCAAAAATGCTATTGCCAACTGTCTGAAGAATAAATATTTCCTGTTCAAATAGTACCTGTTTGATTCATAGATGATGAATGATGTCATTTCCAAGTTGCTAAATATATAAAATGACAAAATCTTCAGCAATGTTATGGGAGTACATATTACTCTTTGATCTTACAGATTATTTTAATTTTGTAATACATATACATTTTTTTGTATGTCTATGCCAGTTCTAGGGCTTAAACTCAGGCCATGGATGCTGCCTTTAGCTTTTTCACTCTACTCCTTGAGTCACCGCCTCACTAGCTTCAAACCTCGATCTACAGTTCTCAGCCTGCTGAATAGCCATCTCTACCACACATTTAAAAAAAATCTGACTTTATTTCCCCAGTGGGTCACATGGCCTAAATAAGATTCTTGAAATATGAACCATAGGAAGGGTCTAAATATGAGACTAAACCAGAAGCCCACTGTATTCTTATGATCTCGACAAGCACATACACAGTGGCTTGCAAGAACAATTTATAAGTGAACAGACCACCTAAGTGAATCTGTGCATGGAGCTCTTGGTCCCCTCTGACTCACCCTCTGTGGCAAGACAAAAGTGGGGCCAGGAATTACCACCGCATTGGTTTCAGTCAACCCAGTTTCACAGTGTCCAGTCATTGTACGTGTTCTCTATTCAGTGCAGCTGCTGTTGTGGCTCTTGAGATGTTAGACTCACTAATAAGTTATTTTCCAGTCTTTTGGCAAGAAAGGGGCTGTAAGAGAAATGACTTGCCTTGATGGATTGCAGCTGGAAGTAAATAAGTTCTTCCGTGGAAAACAGGTCATTGCCTGGAGGTTTGCAAATTTTGCCTAACTGAGCACTGGGTAAGGAGTGAGTGGGAATCCCACTGGCTTTGTGTGATTAAGGAAATAGGGGGTCAGAGTGAAGCATGCCCCGGGAAGAGGCTGAGAACTCTTCTTTTCAATCCACGATTTCCTTGCTAACATGTTTTACAACCTTGAAAACACCACTTAGCCTTTAGCTGTGCCTCCACAGCTATTCCCCCAATTATTTGATATTTATTGAATACTCATAAGCCCTGCTTCCTGGAGAGAACATAAAGCAAAAACAACTAGTTCTGTTTTTCCACCATTTATTTTATAAGGATTCCATTAGCAGTATTTCACAATCTACAACTTTAAAAATGCATTCTATGCTAGATTAGAAAAAGATCGCTCAATAGTTGGAGCATATTTCTGAGTAATATTTCAACTGAATGAAAGAGATGAAACTGACTTATAGTTTGACCTAATGCATTATTCCAAAAAGTCTTTAGTTCATAACAAAGTGGAAATTTTCATTCTAATGAGTAGAGTATGTGCCAAAAAGATAGGCCAAGAAGCCAGGTACTGGTGGCTCAGGCCTATAATCCGTAGAAACTCAAGAGATTTGAAATTTGAGTCATGATTAGAAGCCAGTCTTGGCAAAAACGTTCATGAGATTCTTTTCTCCAGGTAACCAGCAAAAGGCCATAGGTAGAGCTGTAGTCCAAGTGGTAAATACTAGCTATGACCTAAAAAGCTAGGGACAGAATCCACACCATGATTTCAAGCTTCATTATTGGTGAGCTTGTGTGTGCACGTGTACACACACACACACACACACACACACACACACACACACACACACATATACACACACCCCAAATGTGGAGATAGTTGTGATGCTTTATTTTGGGGGCGGCTTTAACTCAGCTATAATATAGTTGGATTTCTTTTTTACTTCTTCAATTTTGTTTTGTTTTGTTTTACAATCTGTTTTCTTTTTTCTTTTTTCTTTCTTTCTCTCTCCCCCTCCTCCTCCTCCTCCTCTCTTCCTCTTCCTCTTCCTCTTCCTCTTCCTCTTCTTCTTCTTCTTCTTCTTCTTCTTCTTCTTCTTCTTCTTCTTCTTCTTCTTCTTCTTCTTCTTCTCCTTCTTGCTAGTACTTAGCCTTGAACTCAGGGCCTGGGCACCGTCCTTAAGCTTCTTTTGCTCAAGGCTAGCACTCAACCACTTGAGCCACAGCACCACTTCTGGCGTTTTCCATTTATGTAGTACTGAGGAATCAAACCCAGGGCTTCATACATGCTAGGCAATCACTAATCCACATTCCCAGCCCCTACAACTTTTTTTTAAAAGCTGAAATTCCATGATTATTTATTCTATATTCAGAAGCTACAGAAAAATGTCTCATTCAAAGATGAGCCAAGATGATCTTGGCACATTGGTTCACACCTGTGGTCCTAGCTACTCAGAGGGCTGAGATCAGGAGGTTCTCAATTCATGGCTATCTCAGCTAATAAAAACTGTGTGTAGGAGCCAGGAATTTGGCCTACTGGTAGAGTGCTTGCCTAGCATACATGAAGACCCAGGTTCGATTCCTCAGTACCACATACATAGAAAAAAGCTGGAAGTGGTGCTGTGGCTCAAATGGTAGAGTTCTAGACTTGATAAAGCCCAAGGACAGTGCTCAGGCCCTGCGCTCAAGGCCCAGGACAGATGCTGGAGGGGATGTGGCCAGGAGAGATCACTACTACACTGTTGGTGGGAGTGCAAACTCTTTCAACCACTATGGAAAGCAGTATGGCAGTTCCTCAAAAGACTAAACATAGAGCTCCCCTGTGAAGCAGCAATTCCACTACTAGGCATGTACCCAGTTGTCCAGAAACAAGGGCATACTAAATCCACTAACACAATGATGTTCATTGCAGCACTATTTACCATAGCAAAGATATGGAACCAACCTAGATGTCCCTCAGTTGATGAGTGGATCAACAAGATGTGGTATTTATACACAATGGAATTCTATGCTGCTGTCAAAAAAGAATGACATCGCCCCATTTGTTAGGAAATGGAAAGACTTAGAAAAAATCATATTAAGTGAAGTAAGCCAGACTCAAAGGAACATAGGCTCAATGGTTTCCCTCATTTGTCAGAATCAGTAGAAACCTTGGGCTCTCCTAGCAGAGATTTGCAATAGAGCAAAACCTAGATACATAAGGCCATACAGTATGACGCTAAATGAAAGGACCTCTAGGATATAGAAACAAAAGCCATATAATGAGTGATTGTTGTCCTTAATGTCCTATGTTATCTCTCATCTCTTTTGCTGTCCCTTGGTTATCTCATATTGTTACAGTATCTCACTTTGTTATCTGATATATTGGATATATTTTGTATATTTGAAATTGGATAGGGAAGGGGAGAAAACAAGATGAGGGGTGGGGAGGGAGGGAAATGGGGACCAAGACATGAGAAAGGGTATCAATGTTTGTGAAGTAATGCACCTTCTATCTGGTGAATATAATGTAACCCTTCTATTAATTACAATAAAAAATATATGGAAAAAAACCTATATATAGTGATGGGTATCTGTTGGCTAAATAGGAAGACTTCTATCCAGACTGGCCTGGGTAAAAATGCAAGACCCTATTTGAAAAATACCTAAAATATAAAGCACAAAACATCTAGAGGTATGACTCAAGTGGTATGGCTACTGACTAGCAGGCCACTCAGAATTGTACTCTCAGTTCAAACTCTAGTTCTACAGTCATATTAATAATTAATTACTTGATTAATTAAAATTAAAGGCCTTAGTTGAAGCACTTCTATTAACACAATACAATATAAATGAAGGCACTTTCCTCTAACTTTCTGGGTATGCCTTAGTTGTTTATAAGAAACTTTAACAAACCCTCAGCTTAATTTTAATTATGTTCTAAAATCTGTGTGCCAGTGATTATATATAGAGATTCCTTTCTTGAATATTTGTTTGTTAAACATGACATTTGAAATATGATATAAAAATTACTATTAATAATTTCTTCAATAAAAAAATTTAAAAAAAAACTAGTGTCAAGATGAAAGTGAATGCAGGCAGGAAACAATTTTGAATTTCTAAAGTCATTTAACTACTTTTGGTTTCAAAAGTATCCTTCTATTTAGTCTGAACTACTACAAATGGAACATTTGAGCAAGAGATACAAAGATATTTACTTTAGAGCTATATGTGAGATTGAGAGTAATAACAGATTGAAATCTCAGAAAATGCACCTAGTCTCATTACAAAATTAGAAATTCCATACATTCCATGTAGAAATGTTTTAAGATAACTGTAGCCACTCTATATATCACCTTCATAATAATTTTTAGCTATTTATTTATTTTTTATTAAAGAATGTATTAACGTTGATTTTTACATCATATTTTAAATGACAAGTTTAACATACAAATGTTCAAGGAGGGAATCTCTATTTACAATCACTGGGACTTAGTATTTAGAACTTAATCAAAATTAGGCTAAGGGTTTGTATGTCATAGAAACATATTAATTTATGAAATAAAACATTATGTCTATAGAGTCATAGGTTTTTATGTCTATATAGTTATGTTTTTATTTTCATTATCATGTCCATAGCTTTGGGTATGCAGTTATTGAGTCCTCGCTCTTGTACTCTTTGGATTTAATAGCCACATATTAAGGATACCATGTGCCTTTTGATCCTTAGGTCTTGACTTGTCTCACTCAACATGATTCGCTCTAGATTCATCCACTTCCCTGCGAATGCCATTATTTTATCTTGTCTGTTGGCTATGTAGAATTCCATTGTGTATATATACCACATTTTCTGTATACATTCATCTGCAGTAGGGCATCTGGATTGTTTCCATCACCTGGCTATTG
Organism: Megascapheus bottae; assembly: GCF_031878675.1. Classification (NCBI taxonomy): domain Eukaryota; kingdom Metazoa; phylum Chordata; class Mammalia; order Rodentia; family Geomyidae; genus Megascapheus; species Megascapheus bottae. The sequence continues at coordinate 52,969,035 of NC_143516.1, forward strand.
TGAATAGTGCAGAGATGAACATGGCTGAGCAGGTGTCCTTATCATATCTTGGGTTATGATGTTCAGGATAGATGCCCCGAAGTGGTATGGTGGGATCATAGGGAAGGTCTATTTTCAGTTCTTTAAGAAACCTCCACACTGCTTTCCAGAGTGGCTGAACTAGTCTGCATTCCCACCAGCAGTGTAATAGGGTTTATAATAAAATTTTAAAAATTAAAATAAGGACCCTAAACTCTTCCTAAATATATTTAACATTTTCATAATGTCTTGTGTTAGTGTTGTAAAAAAATGCATGATTGAGTTGCACTTTAATACCATAGTCTTATGAGTATTATATATGTAGGCCATTTGCCCCTACATTAAATAGCCCCAGGCTGCTTCATAATGGGGGATTCTGTAACCTTAGCCTCCTCTAGATTTCACTGAAAGCTGTCAGTTTTCTGTATATAGATTCTCACAGGCATACCTCAAAACTCATCTTTGCTTCTAAGTAGATGCAGGTAAGTAAATAAGCAAACTAACGTTGCTGATTCTATTCGATTAGAAGAGACCAGACAGGATAATGAATTATGGAAGGATGCAATAACACAATAATTAAACAAAGACACAAACTATGTTTTCTCCTGGAAATGTAACCCAGCCATTTATTCTTATGTGATCTTTGTACAAATTATTTTCTGCGCAAAGATAGAACTATAATCTGGTCTCCAGCAGACTTCATTCTGGTTTTCTTCTCCTTCTACAGTTTATTGACATGATTTTAAATCCTAATCCTCTGCATTGGAAGTTCTGTGGAACTTTCTATGAACATGTGGTGTCCTTATGTATGTGATTTCCCATTTCAGTCATAGAGATTCTTGATGAAGCTATAGCTTTCTCACTGGGTTTCAGCCCAGCTCCTTTTACATACTGGCAGTTATAGTTTCTACTGTTAAAGCTGATCCTTTGTAAATTTCACTAGAGCAAAGCCTCATGACTTATCTACAAGACCCTGACATGGCAGAGAATTCAATTCTTTGCCTCTCACTTAGTCTACTGAGCCAAGAAAGACTGTCCCTGACAGGCTTTACCACCACCTCAGCACATAACACCACAGAGCTAAGGAAATTCCAAACTGCTATTCATCACCGAAATGAGAGAAATACTTTCTGACCTTTAAAGTGGGCTTTTGTCCATTAATACAGTTCTCTGACACAACTCAACACATTTACTCATGGTGGATTTGACTCTTGGCTCAATGAGATCTAAAGGAAGTCAACCAAAAACACAGAAGGGCAATTTTTATCACTTAGTTCCATGGGAGCCGAGAGAATTTACTTAGGAATCCAAGTCCCACAGCCCAAAGTTCTCAAACTGTCACTTACACACACAGCAAGTTCACAGACTGGCAAAGGCCACATGGAATTCTCACTTTCTCCCTAGGGAAATAAAATGTTTGTCCTAGAGCTAACTAGAGATCTGTTTTAATAGTAGCCCTACTCTTTAAAATTAGTGTCTATTTCATGACTAATATTACAGGATTATTTGTGACCATTAAATCAATATTCTCCTATGTAGCAGGCAGTACTGACTTTACTTTCAAAAGTTCAGGCTCTTTCAAACTCTTTCTCTTACAGAATCACCTCAAACAATTATATTTTATAATGTGTTTTTGCATCAAGCAAAGCACGAATGAGGAAATGAGCCAAAAGCTTTCCATCCCTATGAAACACACACACACACACACACACACACACACACACACACACACACACACACACACACACAAGCCTAATTGAAGCAATCCTATATCCAGAGGCCAGGGCTCTTTCCGAGAAGTGAAAGCAGAACCCATCCTTTGGTGAGCCACAAAGTCTGCTCTGTGTTCGCTTTTGATCAATGTGTGCCAAGACTCAAACCTGAAAGTGAAAAGTGAAAGAATTATCCACGCAGTCCCTAACTCCCCATTGTGAGGTGTCCTACCAAATTATGCCTCAGTGATCAGAAATAATCTCCAGGTGCCCTTGGCTTCTTTTCCTACATGTCCTCTCTGTCTGCCTGTCTCCTTCCTAAACCCAAACAGACCGGGGGCTTGAGCAATTTGGCCTCATCTCTCTCCTTTCCCCTTGGTTGCCATGTCACTCGAGAATGACAAATCTTTCATTTGAGTCTAACATTCCCTACCTCTTTCTTTCTCTTTTCCTCCCAAGCAAGTCTGCACACACAGTCATTTATTTTTTTTAATTTTTAATTTTTGGCCCTTACTGCCTTAAAAGCAAAAGGGGGAAACAAAGATTCCCATGAACTATAGAGATTAATATGTCTTCTGGTAGCGGCTGTCAGATTTATTTCTTCTTTGTAGCTAAATCAGGTCATTACACTACAAATCTTTGTTCTGGATGAAAGATTTAAATCTCCACAGAATTTGGAGTCTGGGGCTGGAGAGGAGAAGAGGTATAAGCCATGCATAGTAATTGGTTGTAGTTTTATCCGGATGTTTCTAGAGGAACTGCTATCAGATACTGATAAACTTTTCTTGACCCTTTTTACTTCCCGCAATCTCTAGGAATTCCAGTAACAAACCACATTGTCCTAACATCCAGACTTTTGTGTTCAATTTTAAACTCTCCTTACATGGAAGATGTTATGTTTCCACACAACTAAATAAATGAGAGAAAGAAAGAAAGAAAGAAAGAAAGAAAGAAAGAAAGAAAGAAAGAAAGAAGAGAGGAGAAAGAAAGAAAAGAATCTGGGTGGGTGGCTTGTAATAATAGTAGTAATTTTTTAAGTGTCTATAACCTAAGTATTTGTCCTTGATGTGTTCTGAATTAGTTCTTGGGAATTAAAAAAAGAAAGAAAAAGAAAAAGAAAGCCAAGCATAATGGAAAGCTTAGAGATTCCATTCAGCTGCTTTAAAATCAAAACCAAGGAACAGCAGTGGCAGCAAAAGTCTGAAAAGGCATTAAGTCATCAAAATCACCACTCAGTAAAACAGCTTTGGAACAGATGTCTCTCCCATAATCTTTATCGAAAGAACCAGGGCGGGACAGTGAATACATTAATAAAGACAATAAAGCACCAGACCTAAGTGGAGGCTGCTTTCCTGCAAGAATTCTTTGGATAGACTTGTTAAATGGTCCTGAAGCACCCATTGTAGTTTTTGCTTTGCTTAGCCACCCCTATTTTCCTCTACATTTCAGGGAGTGAATGAATGAATGACAATGATCTGAGTCTTGAGCTAGGACTGAAGAACCTACACAGAATAGGAGAGGGGGTAAGCCCAGTTACTCAGGAGGCTGAGATGTGATGATAGAGGTTCAAAATTAGCCTGGGCAGAAACATCTCTGAGGTTCATCTCCAATTTAATACCAAAAGGCCTGAAGTAGAGCTGTTGACCTATATGTCAAAGTCACCCTTTGGAAAGGGGGACAACCAAGATAGGGGGTGGGTGGTGGGTGAAGGGGAGGGTGATGGGTACCAAGACATGTGAAAGGGTATCAATGTATGTGAATTAATGCACCTTCTATCTGGCAAATATCATGTAACCCTTTTATTAATTACAATAAAAAAAATTCAGGATCCCCAGGTACAAATCCAGATTTCTATAGTACCCTCTGTGTTTGAGTCGCCACAGGCCACTTGTGAATGATGACCCAGGAACTGAGCAAAGCCAAAGCCCTAGATTTCAGACCTCATGAAAACATCCATTTGCCACATGTTTAATTGTGTTTTCTTTCCTCACTGCTGGAGAGATTGTCTTTTTCAGTTGTTTCAAGAACAGGTGACTCCTCTGAAGGAGGAAAGGTGGGGCCTGTCAAGGAGCAGGAGAAAATGTTCTCAGGTCAAAGTACTTATGTCAAAAGTCCCGTGAAAGCTGTTGGGATCCTGCCATAAACGTTTGAAATCCTGACTGAGAGAAAGGCTAGAAACTAGGGCTGACCCTGGGCACAACCTCAGGACCCCATCTGACAAAATTATCTCTGACCTGGTCCCATCATCTTGTCTGAAATTGCTCCCTCTGCAGACCTCTTCCCTGCTAAGTGTGTCTCCTTCAGAAGGCCCCTATTTAAATGCTAATGCTTTGCTCACCCAATCTCAGTCATTAGTTTATCACATTAGCCTCAGTCACCCTGGGAAAATGGAACTTGGTCGGGTAAGCAATAATGAAAGCCAAGGTGAAAGGATGCCCTGGACCATGCGTGAGGAGCAGAGATGGTAGTTATGGTGGTTAAACGTTGTCCTGGGGCCAGCAGTCAGGGTGGAAGGCAATAAACTAGCATCATTCACTCCCCTCAGGGGAAGTATTCATATACATTTGTAAAAGGAAGTCTAGACACTACTTTCAACAAGTCTTATCTCTACCATGGCTTTGTCTATAAGTAGTCCAGAGCAACCCCTGGAAATAAGACAGAAAATGCCAATTCTATATCCTTACTACCCTTCCCCCCTCCCCCAAAAAAGTGATGGTCAAACAAGCCATAAGCCTCCAGAAGTTACAACTCAGCTGGGAATCTAAAACGTACATTTGGCCCTTGTCATTTAAGATGGTCCAGGGCAAACAAGGCCAGCTCTATTTGACAGAATGACAGCTATTTCCATAGTGGCTTTGGGATGTTATTTGAAAATCAGATTGTTTATTTTTTAAGGCAACATCCATTGTCAGGCTTGTTTTTCTTTCAGTTAATCTAAATGGAAACATCCTTATCTACAAGGACACAGATACCCTTTCTGTGCAGCTTTCTGCAATATACAAATGTGTTGCATGGTAATGATCTTTCTGGTTAAATTAAGATATTCAGTACTGCAAAAAGCTATATGCACTAACAACATGGACTGAATGTAGGAAAAATGATTCATAGGTGTCTAAAAGCATGAAAGTGGTATAGAATTTGTGCAAACATACATTTTATTTAAAATTCAATTCGGTTTATTAATTTTTTAATGATGCTTATTCTTAACATGCTCAAATGTCTTCCAGAGGGGGAAGTGGTCTACAAAAATGCTTTTGATCTTCATTCATCTTCAAGCACCTGCAAACTAAAGGACCTGTTGGGAAAATAGTCTCTCACTGGTGGGGTGAGAGGCATTTGGGTTTTCAATGGGAAGAAAGATGTAGAAATGCATTTGGAAAACATCCTTAAATTTAGGAAAGAGTGAACCCTCTGTATAAACAAGAACATGTGATTTGCCAGCTACCTTCCAGTTGCTCCACTCTGAAAAGAAAGTTTCAGAATAATAGGGCAAGTAATTCATGTCGTGTCCTTCTAAGTATACCCTCACTAAAGACAGCATCTTTGGGCTTATGGCATCATCATAATGCCATGGAACTGAGAGATGTTTGAGGATGGAAACAAGAGAGTTGCTATATGGGCAGAGTAAAGATTCCTTAGTGATACAGGCATTATGTATTATTGACCGAAACAAAGCTTTGTGGCAGAACTGACATGGACTTGACTTCTCCCCCTGACAATTGCTAGTTACATTGAGAATCCATCTAATCCCTCTACACCCCACTTATATTATCTGCAAAATGGGTACCACAATGCTGTCTCCTTTATAACATTGCTGATAACATTACATGAGACTATACATAAATTGTAATATATATTATGTACTTGTCAGGCATGCAATATTATGCAATAAGTGAAAACAACATATCATATAAATTATATTCACCTGTGAATTTATAGATCACCTGTGAATTTGTAGATCACCTATCTGCCAAGCCCATGATGTGACTATTTAGCTTGAAAGTGTCAAAAAGTAGTTTGAAGTATAGAATAATCTACATAGAAACAATAATACACCCTCAGATTACATACTTTAATATATATATATTTATATAAGTTCTTATAGCCACATATATGTTTGAGTTGATCTGCTCTGAGCTCTGGAAAAGAGCTGAGGATGTGTTCTTTTCAGCACAGAATCTACAAAAGGAAAAAAAAGTTATCATGTCTTTACTATTGATTGCTTCAGAGGCCAAATCTGTGAACCAAAATCAGTCAACAAGGGAAAAGGGGCCATCCGGAAAGGTTATTGTCATATATGGCTAACCCCATATTTTTAGGTAGTCAAGAGCACCCTTCTTCTTCCCACTAACATCAGTTTCCATCTTTCAAAGAGACATAGTCTCAATAGAGTTATCTTAGGGTTGACAAGGACATGAACAATATTTGATATCCCTGTTATTCCTTTACTGAACAATAGCGAACATATGGCATTCCACTAGCATTTCTTGTCCAGAGCTTATAGATTTTCCAACATGCCTAAATCATAAAGGATAATCATAAAATCCATCCCTTGTAATTTTATACATGAGGAAACAAGTCCCAGCGAGGGTTAGCCATTTCCCTGAGATCAGGAGGCTCATTTCAAGCAGAGCTAATATTAAAGATATGACTCCCAGTTCTCCCTTAAGGCCTCTTTCCACTAGCCACACATAAGTTAAAAGAAAGACAAGAGACTTGCATCCTTCTCTTCCAAAACCACATAACTCAAAAGGCAGATTTCCACAGGGAGTTTCAAAACAGACCACTCTAAGAAGTCAACAATTTCTTTAATGTTTATTAAAACAAGTCATACTACCCTATTAACTTTGCCTGGAATCCTCTGTATACCTTAGTCTAATAATAATGATAAGGAGTAGGAAACTATTTAAGCAATGAGAAAAGTCAGACCAGGAGATATCAGTGACTAATGCACAACTGGAATCTAGAGAAAACTGAACTAATTCCACTAATGCCTCCATGTAAGCATCAACTAGGAAACTATTGCCTTACAGGTCTTTTTGAAGATGGAAAGGCTTTCATTTGACAAACTAATAATCAAAAATCAACCTGACTTTCAGCTATCAAGCCCTTTAAAGGTAACATCTTCTGTTTTATAAAAAAATCCTTGGGCCGGGAGTTTGGCCTAGTGGTTAAAGTGCTTACCTAGCATGCAGGAAGACCCGGGTTCGATTCCTTGGTACCACATACATACAAAAAAGCCGGAAGTGGTGCTGAGGCTCAAGTGGTAGAGCTCTAGCCTTGAGAAAGTCCAAGGACAGTGCTCAGGCTCTGAGCTCAAGCCCAGGACTGGCAAAAAAAAAAAAAATCCTTGTGATTTCCCCTCATTAGCCCTAAGTCCTTCCTCAATCAGTTCTGTAAAGGCACACACACACACACACACACACACACACACACACAGAGGCACTCACACACACCCTTGCCCCTGTTCCTTCCTCATTTCTACCAGAAACTGTATACTGTACAAACTTCAGTAATACAAAGACAGTTATATCTGTGAGTATGTATATACATCTGTGTATGTAACAAAGCATGTATATATATATACATGTTTGTATTTGTATTTTCATAATTCCTGTTTATACTCAAGAAAAGAGAAATCAGAAGCCCCTCAACACAGGGTATAAAAAAGTACTCAGCTGATTTTCAAACCTGGGAAGGTGTAGCCACAGGAGACTGAAAGAAACTATAACATCATGGAAGAATTTCCCTATGCTGGTTCAGCCTGAAAAGTAATATAGATCTGGAAGCCTTCATGCTTTCATAGTACCTGCAAAGCTCACAAAGCACCCTAGAATTCCACAAAAGAATAAAATGGCTTGGGGGCATTGCACAAATGTGTCAGGAGCTGGGCAATCAAGCTGAACTCAAGTTTTCTTGGTATTGATGACAACTGTTAGCTCCTATTTCTGACTTTTCCATACTTGCTATCTAATTATGTCACATCTTGAAAATGCAGCAAGAGAAAATTGCATTTTAGCTCTAATAATAGAAATGGATAATATTTAGCACTTTAACAGATTGCGCTGTGTTGTGAATGAAGGCTGCCTCAGTCACATTATTTAGATGAAGTCGCTACTGTAATATTGGAGCATATTGGAATTAGAAAACTAAGAAGACTATGGAAGCAGTGTGATTTTAAGAAAGTAATTTAATATAAATTGTAGTGTTGAATGTAAATCTCATCCATAAAAATTGTACACTGGAAAAAAAGCAGCTTCATGTCTAAGTAAGGAGAAAAGGCAATTTTAAAATGTTATTTTGAAGTACATTAGGGCTACTGAATCCTACTCTATTGAAAAGTCAGATCATTTTCCCAAACAAAAGCTTAGTCTATAAACTTAGTAATAACAATGTGCTACATTAGTTGGAAATAGAAGAAAATGTCTAGATATCCGTCCCTGAGACACAGATTAAAGCAAAATGATGGAATTATACCCTGTGCAAGCCAAATCCAGTAAAAAGGCAGTAACAAAAACAGTAGAGAAGGTTTGAACAAGGGTGCTGAGGAGATGGTGCATGTGTTATGTCCACAATTGGCCACAAAGTTCTGTTTCCCACCCCGATTGGTGCTGTGCCTCTCCACCCACAGTAGGCAAGGAATCGTACATGCACATTCGCCTTCAGGAAATCAAGAAAGATTTGAGCCCCAATGGTTTCCCTCATTTGTAATAATTAGTACATATCTAGGACTCTCCTAGCAGAGGATTACAATAGCTCAAAATCTACGTGCACAAGGTTATATAGGATGAGACTAAATGAAAAAAACTCTAGGATATGGAAACAAGAGGTTTATCGTGTGTGCTTGTTGTACTTAATGTACTATGTTCTCTTCTCTTTTGTTTCCCTTTGTTTAATCTCATATTGTTACTATACCTGACTTTGTTAACCGGGTATATTATATATACATTTATTTAATTCAAATAGGAAGGGGAAGGGGGAAAAGCATAATGATTGGGAGGGAGTGGGGGGGAAGGAAGTGGGGCAAAGACATGAGATGGAGTATCAGTGTGTGAGAAGTAATACACCTACTACCTAGAGAATGTAACTGTAACCCCTCTAAACATTATCCCAACCAAAGAGAGGGGGGGGGGAGGAGAGGGAGAGGGAGAGGGAGGAAGCAAGAGCTCATTACAGTTGGTTCATTTTTCCCCAGTCACAGAAGAGATCCAGCAGTATATCATTTGGCACAGTACAACCATGTTTCCTTGAGGTGAAAACTGAGCCTAAATTAGATAAGACACTGTCCATATGCAGCAAGTAAACTTCTCGTGATATCAGCGGGCTCCAGAATTACAAGCAGGGTCCATTGGTTAAGTTTTGTAGCAATTAATACTTAGCCAACCTTTATTGTGTTCTGTGTCTTTTTTCTTCATGCATCTTATTGTTATAATAAAGATGATGTAGAGAGGGGTTACAGTTACACAAGTCAGACAAAGCGTCCATTTCTCTTAGAACAGTCACTTCTCTGGCTCTCACAGTTTTTCCCTCCTGCCACCCCCACTCCCAAGTTGTATAGTTCATTTTCAACATAGTGTCAAGTGAGTACCATGGCTGATTTTGTTAACCTCTTTTCCCTCTGTTTCTGTGCCTCCCAAACACAGATAAACAAACAAGGAAAAGAAACAACAGCAACAAGGGAAAACCTCTTGTTTCCATTTCTTGGAGTTCCCAAGTTATTTTAGATGATCAGATGCTCATATGTATTACACCTGTGTGTTCCTTTAAGTGTCAGTGCCCAGATAAAGATTGGCTTGGGAGCATTTTCCTCACCAGCACCATAGAGTCAATTAAATAAAGCCTTAGGTCCCCTCAGTGACAATATCTTCAGTCTCTATGAATTGTGTGGAATGATACAAAAGAAAGTGGTGAACTTCGGCTAAAAGATGGCCCCTCCTTCTGCTGGAGGCATTGCTTCTAATAGAGCACTTGAAACCCCAGTATCACACAAAAAGAAAGAAAGAAAGAAAGAAAGAAAAAGAAAGAAAGAAAGAAAGAAAGAAAGAAAGAAAGAAAGAAAGAAAGAAAAGAAAGCAAGCAAGCAAGCAAGCAGGAAAGAAAGAAGGAAGGAAGGAAGGAAGGAAGGAAGGAAGGAAGGAAGGAAGGAAGGAAGGAAGGAAGGAAGGAAGGGAAAGAAAGAGGAAAAAATAATTGCCATGATGTTATTGATACATATATATATATATATTATTTTTGCCACTCCTGGACCTTGAACTAAGGGCCTGAGCACTGTCCTTGGGCTTTCTCAAGGCCAGGGCTCTACCACTTGAGCCACAGCACCACTTCCAGCTTTTTCCAAGAAATGGAACTTGGGTCTTGGTGCGTGCTAGGCAAGCACTCTACCACTAGGCCAAACTCCCAGCCCCTGATACATATATTTTAATGAATAGAAGAAGCAGTAGTAAAGAGAGAATGCAGTCATAATATTCAGTGCATATCCTATGAAAATGAAGGAAATGAGTAGGGTTCAGAGGGATGGGAGAGAATGGTGAAACAGGTGATATTGATCAAGATGCATTGTACTGACATGTTGATTTCTTTTTCTTTTTTTTTTTGCCAGTCCTGGGCTTGAACTCAGGGCCTGAGCACTGTCCTTGGACTTTCTCAAGGTCAGAGCTCTACCACTTGAGCCTCAGCACCACTCCCGGCTTTTTTCTATGTATGTGGTACTGAGGAATCGAACCTGGGTCTTCATGCATGCTAGGCAAGCATTCTGCCACTAGGCCAAACTCCCAGCCCTGTACTGACATGTTGAATGTACAACTACTTAAAGATACTAAAAATATAATTTAAAAATATTCCAAAAGTTAGGCTAGGAGTTTGACCTAGTGGTAGAGTGCTTGCCTAGCATGCACAAAGATCTGGGTTCAATTTCTTGGTACCAATACATAGAAAAAGCCAGAACTTGTGCTATGGCTCAAGTGGTAAAGCCCAAGGACAGTGCTCAGGCCCTGAATTCAAGCCCTATGGCTGGCAAAAAAAAATTCCAATGTCAAAATTATACTCTATATGTATGTACAACTATTATACGTTCATCAGAAAATAAAATTTAAAATAGGTGCTGTGGATCACACCTGTAACGCTCAGGATGTTGAAATCTGACATGGTTCGAAGCGTGCCTGGGCACAAAAGTTCATAAGACTCTGATCTCCAATGAACAAGCATAGAATTATCAAGCAATACCCCACCAATAGTTACAATTCAAAATGATTGTTTCTAAAAGTTTAAAATATTCCAAAGGCTTTAAATAATTGTCTAAGAAGAATGAAGGGAAAAGAACTAGCTAGGAAGTGACGAGCAATGTGCTAGAGACAGGAAGGAAAAGAATGGGATTAAATGTCTGGTTCTTCATTTTGCCTGTGGTTGCAAGTAGCAGCCACGAGGGCACACAGGACACACATCCCATTACAGGGACTGAAATTGGTCCCAGGCCCAGCTGCTGTTCTACGAAATCCTTCACTGACTTTGCCCAAGGCTCTACTTCCCACAGGCAGCTAGCTGCCTGGCAAGGTCTGGATACAGCAAAGACACTTAGGCAGACAAGTCCCTATTCCTGGGAGATTTTTGAACCTCTATATCACCTACCTTGGGCTCACGGACTCCTCAAAGGTGATAACTAAACCTTCCTTCCACTACAGGGCAGTCTTGGAAAACCTCTCTCTTTCATTCAGATTTACTTTCATGGTCTGATGATTCTCCCATCTCAATCCAGCTCTTCCATTTCCTCTCACAAGCATGTCGCCCAATAAAACTGTGCATATTCAAGACCATCCTACTTGAGCCTGAGCTACCCGAAAGCACAAAAGTGACCTAGAAATCTGGAAGTGTTTCTGTTCTCTGCAAACCTTCTTTTGCCTCATCCATATGGATGCTAGAGGTTTCTATTTTTTTCCTAGTAAATACTGCATGGACTTATTTTTTTAAATCACTTTGGTAAATTTCCCCACCTGGTGAACTATTCACATATACCTGGAAGAAAATTTTTCAGAGTTCTTTGAAAAATCACTCTAACCAAAATGAGGCAGTTTATTCAAAGAGACAGTTCGTGCAGTCAGATAAATACTCATCAAATGAGGGGAGGCAGGTCTCCTTTGGGGATGCCTTATTTATAAAAATTTTAAAGCTTATAAATCAAGTGAAACACTCTCTTTCATCGTGGCTTCCACGCTTTACACTTAGGAAAATGAGGGTTTTTTTCATGGTGTTCTGCAGGTTATAAATAGCATAGTCCTTGTCTATTGAAGGTATGTTTGGCAGTATGTGATAGCAGGAAATTTGGCACTTAAATTTCAACTTTGGGCATTTTAAAGATGCTGGATGACATAAGGCATAAGCTCGGCTTCTCAACTTTGACTTTTATGTGTGATATTTAAAATAATACAATTAAAAGGTTAATACCGCACTTAAAATTGTCTCTAGGTTTCTTTCTACACACAATTGTTTGACTGTTAGGACTGTCAAGATAAATTTAAAAAGAGTTAAGCCAACTGTGCCTTAGACACAGCTTTAACTATCTCTATCATAAATGAAAAATGAAAAGGTTAAACTAGAAACTGCTAAAGTTTCTTCCATCTTCACTAGCAAAGGATTGTATCATTCCATGGTTTAATGCAGTAAATATGTTTAGAGTTCACCCTTCCCAATCAAGAGTTCACCTTTTAAGAAATCCAAGTACACTGGAATGTCCTTTTCTAAACATTTTCAGCAAGCATGACAATTTCAGTGCTGATACATTGGAATTCTGCAAAACGTCCTGAGCCAGCCTCAATCAGACCATCAAGAAGCATAGTATTGCCTCTGGGAAGAGTAAGATCTTTTTTCTTCCGTTTTTTTCTTCTGACATCCTTCTTTCTTTTGCTGCTTTGCTAGAAAAAACACACAGAAGAACTCGAAGAGTTTACACACTAAAAAGAATCCAACAGGACCTTTCTTAAAGATCTTACTCTGCATCACAGGTTTCTTGCATGGAGTTCCTCCAAAAAGTGTGAGCATGAACAGTCATGTTGCATCATACCTAGCTTTTGGCTGAGAAGGGTTTTCATGAACTTCTTCCGTGGGCTGGCTCCAAACCATGATCCTCCCAATCTCAGCCTCCTAAGAGGATAACATTATAGGCATGAGCAACTGCTTCACGCGAGATGTTGTAAAATTTACTGTAAATATTTCTTCCTCATTTAATTAACTCCATATTCTATGCTCATTTTCTATTGAAATATCTCTTCTATGATAATTTTAGAGTCTTATTTAACAGTTTTTGAAATTTACTAATTTTTATTGTTTAGATTGCAAATACATTTTAATGTGTGCCTTAGCTTTCCTTTATGATCTTCTCCTCTACAAATGTTTCTACTCTAAGTTATGAAAGTAATCAAGTGATTCAAATGTAGTTTTTTTCTGAGTCTTATTTAAGAATTCTCTCCCTGCCCTATATATCACAAAGCTATTTTTCTTAATATATTTTGCTTATTTCATTTATTTTCACTTTGCATCCATTTGCTGTTTGTTTTTCTATTTTATGTAGACTTACAGATGTATTTTCCCATATGACTAGCCAAGTGTCTCATCAACTTTTATAATTTTACCTCTCTGACAAAAAAACCATTTCTCTCATCTTCAATTTCTCTTCCACAGACATGGCTGTCTGGGTTTCCTATTCTTTTACACAGATATAATCATAAATTCTTCTGTCAATAAGATATATGTTAATTACTATGCCTAATACATGATATAGTAAATTCATTCTCTTCTTCAGTGGTATTTTTTTTCATTTTGTCTATTCTTGGCATTTTAGTAATCTGTGTTCAAAGTTTAAAATAGCTTGTCAAGTTCTGAGCAAATTTGAGGTTTAGCCAGAACTGGCTTTGATTTTACAGAATATTATTTAAATATTTTACAGGATACTTAAAACACTGAGCCTTTCTATCCTTGCTTGTGATATAACTCTCTATGTCTTTACGTCTTCTTATAAATTCTCTAGTGCTAGAGATATGGTTCAAATGGGAGAGTACCAGCTATGAGCAAGCAAGCTGAGAAAGTACAAGGCCCAGAGCTGAAGCCCCAGTTCTGGCAAACAAACTAAACTACATTAGAAAATCAAACCAACCAAAAGAAAATGAACAAGATGGAAGTACGCATAATGCAATAAGATAGATGCAGTAGAATAAGGAAATTCAACATATTTCCTACAGGATTTGTCTTTGTCTTTAAATTTTTAACCTGTATTTAAATATGTACACGTATAATTAGAAAGGGTATGGGAGGCTAGGTAATATTTGAAGAGACCATATGGGAATTTCTGAGATCTGAAGAAATAGCAGTCTTTTTCTAAGGTCTTCATATTCATACATGATCTGATTCCTGTGAGCCTTTACATCTTAATTCTGTTGTTCATGTACCATGTTCCAACCACTGGCCGTCATACTCCTTCAATATGGTGAGTTCATGGACTCCTTATTTCAGAATGAAGTTTTTGACCACTCTAGGACATCAGTGTGTTTCTTATATTAGACAAATCTGAAGTTTACAGGAGTAAAGTAACTTTTTAATAGTCATCTAACTAGGAAGTGATTGAAATAAGTCATTTAATCACAGAACCCGTCATTGTAACTACAACATTATCCTGCCTCCAGGATAGTGATGTTAGTGATGTTAGTGATTTACCTCACTAACATCAACCAGGATCTTCTATGGTGGTTGTAGCCCAGCCGAAAAAAGGTAGTCATAATAAAGATGGTGAGATTAGTGAGAAGAGATATTTCATGATAAGAATAAACATTTCCTGGACCAATTAAATATAAGAATTACTCCATAAAAATCTTGATTTCAAATATTCTATCCTCTGAGCCATAGGGCATTTGCCATTTACAGATTGTAGGTTCAGAAAATATAGTTTTTGATATAAGATATACATAAAAATCAAGCCATAAGGGGGGGTGGAGGGGAGAGTAATGGGGACCAAGACATGTGAAAGGGTATCAATATATGTGAATTAATGCACCTTCTATCTGGCAAATATCATGCAACCCTTTTATTAATTACAACAAAAAAGAAAAAAATCAAGCCATAAATCCTGAGAATACTAGAGAGCAAATTCCAATATTATTTTATATGACTTTTATAGAAGATTTATAATCAATAAAAAAATTTATATGGAATGATCCACACAACTACCTACATTTATACACCCACATGCATATACCCTCAAGCATGATAATTCTTTGTTCTGAATTTCTTTTTATACATACATTAAATATTCTTAAGGTTAATTGAAACCAGAATGTATGCACAATTTTGTATAAATATAGACTCCTCTTCAAATTCCTCTTTTTTTTTTGCCAGTCCTGGGCTTGAGCTCAGGGCCTGAGCACTGTCCTTGGACTTTCTCAAGGCTAGAGCTCTACCACTTGAGCCTCAGCACCACTTCTGGCTTTTTTCTATGTATGTGGTACCAAGGAATCGAACCCGGGTCTTCGTGCATGCTAGGCAAGCACTCAACCACTAGGCCAAACTCCCAGCCCCTTCAAATTCCTCTTTTGCTCAGCAATTTTCTGACTCTTTTTTCTTTGCTAAAGCACCAAAAGATCAATAGACAATAATAAAAGTGATTGAGTAGATGTCTAATTGTGACCTGTGTGTACTCTAGACATCCTCTCAATCACTTTTATTATTATATATTGATCCTTTAGCACAAAAAAGAATGAACAAATGTCAAGCTATTGTCCCCAAAGTATCCACATCCTAATCTTCCAAACTTGTGACTAAAGTATATTACATAGCAAGCAGGGGATGAAGACTTCATGAATTGAGGTTGCTAATCAACAACTGTGAGTTGGGGAGATTATCCTGGATTAGCCAGTGTAATCACAATGTAATTCATAACTGAAAGAAAAAGGCAGGAAACTCAGAGCCCTTTGCTATGTGAGAAAAATAGATTCTACCTACAGATTCTGGAAAGTAATACAGAATACACTTTGATTCTGGGCCTGTAAGATTCATTTCAAGCCCTCTAAAAGGGCAACATAGTACAATTTTGTTATTACAAGCTACTACATTTGTGGTAATTTATTGTGGCAACCATAAATTTTTGATGTGCCCTCCACCTTCATCTCAGTAGAAACAAATGTTGGACCAGACCTAAAATTCCTGCTTAAGGTAATTGTAAAAATGAATTAGTTGGTCTTATGTATACATAAATGAAATTCATTCCACTCACAGATTCTTAGTCTGTTCCTGGACGTTTTTCTCTTCTGTGCCAAAATTGTTCCATAGGGTGAATTTTACATCAAATTCACAATTAATTCGAACCTAATAATGTTTTGTTCATTCATCTTGTCAGTCAGTCAAATACCGTTTATATGGCTAGTTAAAACTCTCTCTCAACCACAGACGTGAATACTTTCTCATGAGTCTAGTATGGCCAACAGACATATCAATGTAAATGTTCAGGGGACCTATCAATAAAATGTGACCAAAACCAAATAACTCCTGCTATTAGTACCATTTGCAAAGTCCATTCTTGTCCTTGCCCAAGTCAAAATCTGTGGCATTATCTTTGACTACTTTCCCCCCTCTCATTCCATCCTCAACCCACTCTTGCTTCCTCCACATTCCAAATACTGCTTGACCTCCTTCATCACCTTCGACATCAGAACCCATTCATTTTCACTTGCTTATGAGCTTCTAATTGGTCTCTGGTTTCACTTCAGTCTGTTCTCAACAACACAGCAGCCAGACTCATATTGAAAATGTAAATCTGAGCACTTTACTCCTCTGCTGCAAATTTCCCCACTTAGCCCACTCTGTAAAGATGAAAAGTTAAAGTCCTAGCTCTGTCCCCAGCTGCCCACACTTTAGCTGTGCCTCTGGTTCACTCACATAAACACCATCTTCATTGTTACTGGAACAAGTGCACACAGGATTGTTTCAAGGGCATTGGGCTGCTTCTTTGTGATTCCCTCAAGGAGGCCTTTTCTGCCTAACTTGTATAAAAGGAGCCTTCTACCTCCTGTTATTTCCTACCTAACTTAATCCCTTTGTTTTTCTCCATAGCACTCATCACCATCTGACACAGTATGTGTTGGCTTGACTATCCAGTTTCCCTCAACATTGCTCAAATACAAGTTTCATGAGAGCACGAACTGATTTTTCCTTGTTTTTCTTCTAGTATCTAGAACTAGACCTGACATATGTACTTATATGCGTAAGTATACCTTAGGTAAGAAAAACCACTGTCTTAGGACCCAGGGATAGGGAAGTGAACGAAGTATTTGACACTGATGAATTAACAGACAGAGCAGCCTCTAATAGAGATTTCTGCAGGGATGAAAATGTGATCTATTCAGGACATCCAATATGGAAGCCACTAAGAAGGTGTGACTACTGAGCCTTTGAAATATGGGTTGTCTGACTGAAAAACTGAGTTTCAACTTTATCTTAAGTACTTCAAATTTAAATGATCAAATGTGACTTGTGATACCATAAAGTTTAGAGGATGACATTATAATGCTGAAGAATTATATTATCTAAAGTAGATTCTAATATTAGCAATAATACAATATATTCTAACATGTTTTAATACTGGCAAGAATGCAATGTAATTAATTTCATGGTAGAGATTTGCAATCAAGGGCTATAGGAACTCAGAGAAGAAAAACACTAATTCTGACAGAATTCCATTTCCTTAACTAGACCTCAGGGTCTTTTCTTTTTTTTTCCTTCTTGTTTCTTTTCTTTCCTTTCTTTCTTGCCTCATTCCTTCATTCCTTTCTTCCTTTTTTCTTTCCTTTCTTTAAGGCTACACTTAACTATTGTAGTGTTAAGTCTAAGATGTCTCTAGATTCCTCCTCCATTTTGCATTTCCATCATTATTATTTATTTATATCATTTCCTTACTAAAACTATTACAGTTGGCCACCCTCACTTACTATCAGGACATTTTGTACACTGTAGGTGATCAGTAAGTACTGGTTTGACTGATAACTGAAATGGATGGGGAAAATTACTGGTGGTGAATGCTCAGGGTACCATCTTGAAGTGAATCTTAAAGAAATGAGTAAGATCAGATAGAGTAGAAGGGATACGAAGCAGGGGAAAATGATGTGTGCAAAGCAGATGAGCAGATGAATCCTAGCATTTTCCTTGGTGGAGTCAAGGGATTCAGTGTGATTGTAATGCATATTTAAAGGGAGTAGTATTCAATTTCAACTGTTAGATAATCCAAATTAAACATTTTATAAATGAGAAAACTCAAAATCAATGCAAAGTTAAGAGTTACACAAATGTTTCTAATGAATGTGACAAAGGTGACATAAATTAAAAAACAATTAGTACATAACAGCCTTGTAATTAATATCAAAAAGTTCCTCTAGCTTTTCCTTAATTTAGACTATTATAATAGTCCAATTTATGAGGACCTTAGAGAATATATATTTAACTGAAATCTTCTTTGTTCAATAAGGAAATTGAGATCCAGAATGCAGAGCTAATTAATGCAGTGGTGGGACCATATTCCAGCTGTTTTAGTTCACAGTCTTGGGTCATTACAAGCACTCATTGAATACAAAACCACATTTCTTCCTCTCATCTGATGCAAGGCTAGTTACTGGCTTCACAATATACCTACTTATACTCTCTGATCATTTTTTAAACATACAGGAAGAAGATTTTCTCATAAAGTACAAAAACATCTATCAGTGCTGATTACTAAAATGGGTCAGGTAAACAGCGACCATTGGAAGCCTTGAAAAACAATAAGAAATTTCAGTTATGTCAGTGGTACAGGAAACAAACAACTACATCATGATACAAAGCTTCTGATGTGCAGCAGACTAAACTGAGATCTAGTTGTTCATCCTCAATTGACGATTTATCAACTGGGTTATCTAAGACTACTTTTTTTTTTAATAAAAAGACTTATTTTACTGAGTGGTAAGAATTTGTCAAGGTAAGTGATGACATTGTACATTATCACAGTATATGGAATACTATAGATAATCAGTAACTAAACTTTTGATGATATTTCAAAATTTTGGAATTAATAGTACTGATAATTAATTTTTGATACTTAATATACAAAGTTTCCTGGACCTAATAAGATGTCAAAGAAAATGAATTTCTAGCCCAACCTTAACCTTTTCTGACTTACCTGAATTATATCAACCAAAAATGGTTGCTTCCTTAATGTCCTAGCAATTAGGACTTTTTCCAAACTGTTTCAGGTTCTTTTATATATATATATATATTTTATTATAATTAATAAAAGGGTTACATGCTATTTGCCAGATAGAAGGTGCATTAATTCACATACATTGATACCCTTTCACATGTCTTGGTACCCATTACCCTCCGCCCCACCCCACCCCCCATCTTGGTTTTCCCCCCTTCCCTATCAAATTTCAAATAACCAAATACAAATAAATTCAATATATCAGATAACAAAGTGAGATACTGTAACAATATGAGATAACCAAGGGACAGCAAAGGAGATGAGAGATAACATAGTACATTAAGGACAACAATCATTCGTTATATGGCTTTTGTTTCAATATCCTGGAGGTCCTTTCAATTAGCTTCATACTATATGGCCTTATGTATCAAGGTTTTGCTCTATTGCAGGTCTCTGCTAGTAGAGCCCAAGGTTTCTACTGATTATGACAAATGAGGGAAACCATTGAGCCTATGTTCCTTTGAGTCTGTTTCAGGTTCTTTTATGGTGCCCTAGGGGCCTTGAATTTATGATCCTTCTCTCCTTAGTTAATGCAAGTATTTTTTCATATTTTTTATTATAATTAATAGAAGGGTTACATTATATTCACCAGATAGAAGGTGCATAACTTCACAAACATTGATACCCTTTCTCATGTCTTGATCCCCATTTCCCTCCCCCCACCCCCACCCCTCATCTTGTTTTCCCCCCTTCCCTATCCAATTTCAAATAACCAAATACAAATATATCCAATATATCAGATAACAAAGTGAGATACTGTAACAATATGAGATAACCAAGGGACAGCAAAAGAGATGAGAGATAATATAGGACATTAAGGACAACAATCACTCATTATATGGCTTTTGTTTCTATATCCTAGAGGTCCTTTCATTTAGCGTCATACTGTATGGCCTTATGTATCTAGGTTTTGCTCTATTGCAAATCTCTGCTAGGAGAGCCCAAGGTTTCTACTGATTATGACAAATGAGGGAAACCATTGAGCCTATGTTCCTTTGAGTCTGGCTTACTTCACTTAATATAGTTTTTTCTAAGTCTTCCCATTTCCTAACAAATGTCATTCTTTCTGACAGCAGCATAGAATTCCATGTGTACAAATACCACATCTTGTTGATCCACTCATCATCTGAGGGACATCTAGGTTGGTTCCATATCTTTGCTATGGTAAGTAGTGCTGCAATGAACATTGTTGTGCTGGTGGATTTAGTATGTCCTTGTTTCTGGATGACTGAGTAAATGCCAAGTAGTGGAATTGCTGGGTCATAGGGGAGCTCTATGTTTAGTCTTTTGAGGAACTGCCATACTGCTTTCCATAGTGGTTGAACGACTTTGCACTCCCACCAAGAGTGTAGTAGTGATCCCTCCTGGCCACATCCCCTCCAGCATCTGTTGTTACTAGTTTTGTTGACCCTGGCCATTCTAACTGGAGTTAAGTAGAATCTTAGAGTTGTTTTGATTTGCATTTCTTTTATGACCAGAGATGTTGAGCATTTCTTCATGTGTCTTAATTCTTCTTCAGAGAAGACTCTCTTTAAGTCTGGCCCATGTTTTAATGGGATTGTTGTTTCTTTGGAGATTAGTTCTGGAGTGATTCAATTTTTTGAGCTGTTGATATTTTTTATATATGAGAACTTTGTCCGTTGTATGGTTTGTGAAGATCTTCTTTCATTCTGTAGGCTTCCTAATTAATTTACTAACTATGCCCTTTGCCATACAAAAGCTCTGCAGTTTAATGCAGTCCCACTTATCCAGCCTTTCTCTGATTTGTTGTGATCTAAGACTACTTTTTATTTTCTCTGTGCCCCCTTTTCTTAATTTCTATATTTCTAGCCAAGGACTTTCAAGGTATTTTTCCAGTTGTATGGTTTTCAGATGGTTTTGCTGAATTTGAATTAGAGAAAACACCAAAACTACTCCTCACTTGAGCTAAGATTTATTTATGCTGCTTCTTTGCAGTGAGACAAACAAATTGTTCTGATGTTTCTTCTATCAACCTGTAAATATGTCAGGCTATCCATAAATCAGTGAGATGAAAGCAGGAACTAGAACCACAGCCTTTCCTCTCTTGTGCACTCAGTGTGTACTTCCTCAGCACTACTGACTCATGAGCTCCAGTGTCATACCACCATGGGCCAGCACACCAGGATTCAGAACACTTTCTGTGAGTTCTCAGTGAAGCCTTTGCTCTATAAGCTGCAACGTCTTCATTACCAAACTACAATCAACTGTTTTTTTAAACATTAAAATATTCTGACTAAAAATAAAAAGTTTCTGCACAGATAAAAACATAGCCACAAAAGTAGAGAGACAGCCAACTGGGAAAAGATATTTACCAATAATACATCTAACAAATGCTTAATATCCAGCATCTACAGGAAACTCAAGAAACTAATCCCAACAAATCACTTACTAAATGGGCAAGGGAACTAAGAGAAACTTATCAAAAAAAGAGATTAAAATGGCAGAAAAGCATATGAGAAAATGTTCATTATCCATGGTCATAAAGAAAATGCAAATAAAAGCAACCCTAAGATACCACCAATCTAGATGCCCTACTGCAGATGAATAGATACAGAAAATGTGGTATATATATATATATATATATATATGTATATATAATGGAATCTACATAGCCAACAGACAAGATAGAATAATGGCATTTGCAAGGAAGTGGATGAATCTAGAGTGAATCCTATTGAGTGAGACAAATCAAGTCCAAAGGAACAAAAGGCTCATGGTATCCTTAATATGTGGTTATTATATCCAAACAGTGCAAGACCAAGGACTCAATATTTGCATACCCAATGATATAGACATAGTACGGGAAATATAAACACAACTACATAGCCATAAAAACCTATGACTCTATAGACAAAATGTTTTATTACATTGATTAATAAGTATCTATGATATATAAACCCTTAGCCTAATTTTGATTATGTTCTAAAAATTAAGAGCCTGTGATTGTATAGAGAGATTCCCTTCTTGAATAGTTGTTTGTTAAACTTGTCATTTGAAATATGATGTAAAAATCAATGTTAATAAATTCTTTAATAAAAAAGCTATAAAAATATTCGGACTGTCAAAAGATGGCAAATGTAGCTCAGGGGTAGACCACTTTCATAGCATGTGAAAGACCCGGGGGTCAATTGCCAACACCGAAAGGAAAAGATGTGCTTGACATGGTGACACATGCCTGTAAACTTAATATTAAGGCAGTAGAAGTAGGAAGTGTGTGAATTTTAGGGCATCCTAGACTACATAAGAAGACCCTATTTCAATTTGTTTCATTTACCCCCAGCTAGAGATGATAGAGAGGATATACTTTATCCGTCTTTATGCAGTCTTTCTTCAAAACCTTTGGGAGTCCTGGAAAATAACAAAGCCTAATTCATTAAAAAAAAACTTAATAGAAATAGTTTATTGCTATCGGAGCAATTACATCTTCCTAAGTGAATGTATGTGTGTGCTATGCAGAATCACGACAGTTTACCTTTGGCTGTTTCCACCACTGAAATGGAGTGTATCTTCTTTTTTATTCAGTTCTGTCATTCATGCAAAGAAAAAAAAAACAAGTAAAATATTTCATTTGACTAATTTCTTTTGACATCTATGATGTTGATCACTACTTTCTTAAGCTCTCTGGCATGTTCCAAAGCACTCACAGTATGTCTCTTAGAAGATGAGAATAATCTCCGGCAAGCTCAATTAAGAACAGATGGTTAAAATCTGCAAAGTAGTATTTGCATAAACACATCATTTTACTTTGACACTGTAGAGTTTTATATTACTTTTAATTGTTTTCCCAGAAAAGATTCCCCCCACCCTTAACCAAAAGATAACAAGAAAATCTGGCTTATTTGTCTACTGGAAGGAAAACATTTCATAGCAAAGGCACTCTAGGGGGCAGGGGAATGTAAGGAAACTCCATAAAGCAATCTGACACACTGTGAATAAGGGTGTCACATCTGCTCAGGTGCACAAAAAAAAAAAAAAAAAAAAAAAAAAAAAAAAAAAAAAAAAACCTGACTCAACCTGAGAGTCAGAGGAGCCACACCACCATTCCAGAATCCAGATAAACCAAAGTAATTCAAACAGGCTCTGGCCTAAGAGCATGTGTTTTATTTAAAAGAATGAAAGTAAAAATAAGTGGCTTCAAAGCACAGCCCCACTACCTGTTCTGTGAGTTAGGTTAAATCAAGTGTTATGATAAGGGTTTCTTATGTGTTGATTTTGTTTTCTCATTATACATCTATCCTGTTCTAATTCATATATTAAAGGTTGGATTACAGACCAGAAAATTGTGCCCAAGGTGATATAAAGACTAATGGATGAGCGATTCAAAATAGATATAAAACATGAAAACATTTCAGATCTTCAACAGGAAAAGAACCCACCAATCTGATTATCACAAAATGATTAATGAAAGAATATTTTCAAAGTATAAATGATCCCAGATAATCCTCAATTTGTATCACATAAAAATGTATCAAGCAGATCACAGCTGATTGGTATTACTACACAGCCTAAAGTTGACCAGGACCTCAAGATGATAGACATAAAACTTCTCAACAGAATGTGGGCACCAGTGGCTCACATATGCAATCCCAGCTACCCAAGAAGCAGAGATCAGGAGGATGGAGTTTCCAAGCCAGCTAAAGGAAAAAAAAATTCACAAGATCCCATCTCAATTAAAAAAAAAAGCTGGACATGATAGCATTCACTTGTCATCTGAGTTAATACAAGAAACATAAATAGAAGGATCATTGTCTAGTCTAGCCTGGGAAAAAGTTAAGATACTATTTTAAAACAAACCAGAGCAGAAGAGGCTTACAGATGTGATTCAAGTGGTAGAGTACCTGTCTAGTAAGTTCAAACCATAGTCCAGAGAGAGAAAGAGGGTGATAGGGGGAAGAGAAAGAGAGAAAGAAAGGGAGGAAGGAAAGAAGGGAAGAAAGGAGGGAGGGAGGGAGGAAGAAAGAAAGGGAGGGTGGGAGGGAAAGGGAAGGAAGAGAGGGAGGGAGGAAGAGAGAAAGAGAAAGACGAAAGAAAGAAAGAAAGAAAGAAAGAAAGAAAGAAAGAAAGAAAGAAAGAAAGAAGGAAAGAAGGAAGGAAGGAAGGAAGGAAGGAAGGAAGGAAGGAAGGAAGGAAGGAAAGAGAGAGAGGCAGGGAGGGAGAAGGAAAGAAAAAGAGAGAGAAGAGAAAGAGATCAAAGGAAGGAAAGAGAGAGAGAAAGATATGAAGAAAGGCAGGAAGAATTTCCACCAGAAACAATAATATTCTTGCCCCAAACAAGAATAGTTCCATCCAGATTCTACTTCTAATAATTGGATTGGGATAAATTAAGAAAAACCCCATTACTAACAGTGGAAACTAAAGGTGAGAAGATTCTCAGAATAAAATTCATGAAAACCCAGGAGCAAACCAAAGTTACAAGGAAATCAAAGTTAAGACCAAACATAAATCAGGAGTAAACAACTGCTATAATGTAGACAAAGGAAAAGAGAGAGGTAATGCCTCATTAGATGAACAGAAATGAGCCAGAGCAAATGAAAGAAGGAACAAATGTATTAACTGAAATACAATGAACTCCAGGGAACACTAAAATAGGGGAATTCTCAAAAAAGTCAAAATCAAAGTTCAACAAAATAAAACATCAGGTCCTGGCTACTGGAGTGGGGTGAGATGGGATCAAGGAGAAAGAGGTAGATTAATGAAAGGAAGAAAGGAAAATGAAGACAAGAATCCAATGTATATCCTACAAAAATAGAAAAAAAGGTATAGGAAGGGGTGGATAGGGGAGAGAGGGGAGAATGTTGAAAGGGTTGACATTGATCAAGATGCCTTAAACAACATTGTTAGATGGCAACCCTTTTGAACAGCTACTTAAAGGTAATAATAAAAACAAATAAATTCCCATTGTTGACATAGCATTGAAGGAGATGCTACTGTCTTTATCGCCTGCACTGCCTTGGCCCTCATTTCCCATTTGTGAAAAGGATTCCTATTCTTAGTTTTCCTTGAGAATCTGTGTCTTCAGAAAATCTTCAATTACTTAATCTATCCCAGAAAAGTTAAAAAGTTACTTGGTATTCACTTTTTTTTTATTTTTTATTGTAATTAGTAAAAGGGTTACATGATATTTGCCAGATAGAAGGTGCATTAATTCACATACATTGATACCCTTTCACATGTCTTGGTACCCATTTCCCTTCCCCCCCACACCCCCCACCCATCTTGGTTTTCCCCCCTTCCCTATCAAATTTCAAATATCCAAATACAAATAAATTCAATATATCAGATAACAAAGTAAGATACTATAACAATATGAGATAACCAAGGGACAGCAAAGGAGATGAGAGACAACATAGTACATTAAGGACAACAATCATTCATTATATGGCTTTTGTTTCAATATCCTGGAGGTCCTTTCAATTAGCTTCATACTATATGGCCTTATGTATCAAGATTTTGTTCTATTACAGATCTCTGCTAGTAGAGCCCAAGGTTTCTACTGATTATGACAAATGAGGGAAACCATTGAGCCTAAGTTCCTTTGAGTCTGGCTTACTTCACTTAATATGATTTTTTCTAAGTCTTTCCATTTCCTAACAAATGGGGCAATGTCATTCTTTCTGACAGCAGCATAGAATTCCATTGTGTACAAATACCACAATTTGTTGATCCACTCATCAACTGAGGGACATTTAGGTTGGTTCCATATCTTTGCTATGGTGAATAGTGCTGCAATGAACATTGTTGTGCTAGTGGATTTAGTATGTCCTTGTTTCTGGATAGTTGGGTAAATGCCAAGTAGTGGAATTGCTGGGTCATAGGGGAGTTCTATGTTTAGCCTTTTGAGGCACTGCCACACTGCTTTCCATAGTGGTTGAACGAGTTTGCACTCCCACCAACAGTGTAGTAGTGATCCCTCCTGGCCACATCCCCTCCAGCATCTGTTATTATTCGTTTTCCTGATCCTGGCCATTCTAACTGGAGTGAGGTGGAATCTTAGAGTTGTTTTGATTTGCATTTCTTTTATGACCAGAGATGTTGAGCATTTCTTCATGTGTCTATAGGCCATTTTTGTTTCTTCTTCAGAGAAGACTCTCTTTAAGTCTTTGGCCCATTTTTTAATGGGATGGTTGTTACTTTGGAGGTTAGTTTTGGAGTGATTCAATTTTTTGAGTTGTTGATATATTTTAGATATGAGGCCTTTGTCCGTTGTTTGGTTGGTGAAGATTTTCTCCCACTCTGTAGGCTTCCTAATTAATTTACTAGCTATGTCCTTTGCCATACAAAAGCTCTGCAGTTTAACGCAGTCCCACTTATCCAGCCTTTCTCTGATTTGTTGTGATTTGGTATTCACTTTTAATAGAACACTTTTGTAAGCCCTGCACTTGGCATGCCAGGATTATGCATTTGGAGTGAAACTGGGCTATGTAATGGAACTAGAGAACAGGGGAGGAGAAGAGAGGGTGGGGAAGGGAGAAATAATGACATATCTGTTGCTTTTCTCATTGTGTTGCTAAGATTCTTTGTTAATATAGTCTGTGTCTGTGTTTGTCATTATTTACTCTGAGCAGTTATTTCATCATATGTATTTTAAAACGCTCTGTAAGAAATCATCTCACCAAGTTTTCAAAATAATCATGAGATAAGAAAATTTAACCAAAATGAAACACAGTATGCCTACAGATTTTGAGCCAGTAAGAGGAAACCTAAATGGTGATAACTCTGACTCCATAATCTAAGCATCACATTTCTTCCTTTATGATATTGTTTTGTTTATGATTTTTAAAAAATAACAGGACATGGATTTTACCATTTTTAAATTTTAGTGGAATTAAATACATCACATTGCCGTGCAGTCACTGCTACCATTTATATCTGTAACACTCCTTCATCTTCCAAAACTCAAACTCTATACTCACAGATAAATAAACCTTCCACCTTAATATCACCATCTACATTCTAGCTATAAATCCAAGTGAATTCTGCACTTCATGTAAGTGGAATCAAATAGCATGTGTTCTTTTGCAAAGGCTTACTTCACTTAACAAAGCCTTTTAAATGTCCTTTTGTAATCTGCATCGCAACTTCCTGCTTATCACATTTTATTTTCTCCTTGTCCATAGTTGTTTCCTACTGGGGCTATTGTGATTCATACTACTATGAACATGGATATAAGTCTACCACTTCATGCCTCTATCCTGTGGATAAATCCAGAAATGGAATTGCTGGATAATATGGTAGTTACATATTTTTAACTTTTTCCTTTGATTACAGTTTCTTCATGTCATCATGAACACTTGTTCATTTTCTTTCTCAGCTTTTTAATTGTTCCATGGTTTAGACACCATTGTTCTTTGACTTTATGGGACTAGAGTATATTTAAAATTCAAATATTTAAATACAGGTACATAAATTGTTTTTTGCCCATCGTAGAACTTGAACTCAGGGCCTGAGCTTTTCCCTTGGGCTTTTTCCTCAGGACTAGTGCCCTACAGCAACTCCTTTGGCTTTTCTATGTGTGTGGTACCAACAAATCGAACCCAGGTCTTCGTGCATGCTAGGCAAGCGCTCTACCACTTGGCCACACTCCGGCTTTATATAAATTATTTTTATCCGTGTGTGTGTGTGTGTGTGTGTGTGTGTGTGTGTGTGTGTGTATGAACACCACTAGAGATAGGCAAGTACTTTACCACTACATCTTCAGTTGTTTGGTTTGGTTTGTTTTTTGATATATAGACCTATAAACTTTACCTATATTTGCATCAAACTTATTATTCTATTCTCCTGCCTCTGCTTTTCAAGTGATTAGGAAATTCAGGTGTATGACACCATGCTTGAATCATCAAATTTTATCTTTAATGTTTTAACATACTGCTTCAAAAACCCTCTGACAACCCAATATTATATAAATATTTATTTTTTCATACTTCTTTAATAAATTTGGGATAAATCTCATAAAGGTGAGACTAACCAATAATTTTTGGTATTGATGATTATATAATTTCCCAGTATAATTTAAACATCATCTGTACTTTCTTCACTGAAGTAAAATACTTTATTACGTTCTAAATACTTAGATACAATGCAATACATATCTGGGATATATATGTGTGTATGTACATAGTTTCTGTACCATAAAAAATATTATGGATTCCTATAACTTCAAAAGTACTTGATAGGGACAGACTCTCCATTTCTCTTGCTTATCTAAAATGCCCCACACTATTCTCACATTTGAAGTGAATACAGGGGTAACATAGTACCACATAACTTAGTTTCCTACCAAATACACCACCACATTACTTAATACTACCAATATTCTTAATATTTGTGGTGATGAATACAAAGTTATCAAGGAAAATGTTAAATATGCTTAAAAGTACTGGCAGAAATAAAGCCATGACTAATGTGATACATTTCAGTAAGTTTGTGTAAAATACAGTTTCAAAAACCAAGAGAAAGAGGGATTAGAACACTAAGATCTGCACTTTTAAAAATAAGCTTTTTAATCACAGGAAGGCATTCACAGGAATTGGGTTCAATTTTAATTAGCACAAAGGAGTCAATAAAGCATTCTTCCCAAAAAGAGGAGGTCCCAGAATTACCATTATATATATATATATATATATACATCTGTATGTATAACCATTATAGTCTTCTAACTATAGTTTCTTCTAAACATTCCTATAGCTGTTGTTCCTCTCAGGTTGTAGCAATAACTATACTTCATGATTTCAAAGACCATCATCTGCATTCTACAGCTTCTGTTCTGGAAATCACTTCCTAGTGGCGGAACCATCACTAAACTTGCATCATATCAACTAGCAAGTCTCTTTTTTGATCACTTTACCAAAACCAGGTCTAGTACTGTTACTTGCAACCAATATGAGTAAAAATTATTCTCTACTACACAAATAGTATAAGTAGAGGCCATAGAGGAAACTATGCATATTGTAAAATATGTGTATCTCAAGACATCTTGCTAAAATGTCATTATTTAAGACCATATAAAATGATGCTTTCAGAATGAACTCCAAGAAATGGAAGCAAGAGGGCTTTTTATTGTACTGTTTGTGGTTGTTTTCTTTCCTTTATCTTTTCCTTTCATTTATTTCCTTTTGTCACTGTATTTGATTTCTGTACCCTTTGTCTTATATATAAGCCTATCTGATTTGGGGATGGGAAAGCACAGAAACAGTGGGACAAATCTTGAACCAATTCAGCAGTGAACCCCACTACATATTATGCGGGCCTAAGGTGGCTTTGAACCCCAGTCCTCAGATCCAAGCCTTTTGAGTGGCTAGGATTAAAGGTATGAGCCACCTGCCCTGCAGAAATACATATATATACATATTAAATAGTTGTGGCCTTCAGAGGACAAAACTGGTCACCGAGAAATGGTGGCACTTCAGAAAAATTATAGAAGACTGAGTCAAGCTAATAGAAACAGGATTGTAGAGAAAGATATACTATCTGGTTGAATAGGAGTATAGGAAAAGGCAAATGATTTCTCATAAATTCCTCAAGATTATTCTTAGGTTATTTCCACATATTAATTCAGGAAATGTTTGTCAAATTAATGAGCAAATTTCTAAACCATGTTCATTACTATTCAAAGTGAGGTCTAAAGACCAGCTGTCAAATGACTAAATATTTGATCTATCACAAGATAAGAAGCTTGCTCTAGAAAATAAGTTAATTAGGTCACAAAGCATATTGTTCAGTTCAGCTGATTTTTTTTTCATAGTCTGATTAGTTCTGTGACAGAGGCAGAACATTAATACATTCTGGCATAACCTTTTAGCATCATTAGAACCAGCACTTTGATAGTATATGTGGCTCTGGTTAAATCCTGAACAACAGCATGTTAAGTTTAATTCATCTAGGGACCCAGTGTTTTCAAGTCTTCTCACAATATCTGTGAAATCAGGGCTGAACCAAGACACTCTTAGTGCGAGTGAGTTGTACAGCAGATATTTGTAGAAAGTAAAATGACGGTTCTAAGAAACAATGCACTTGGTTGATATATAGTAATCCCACAAGAAAATATCATCCTTGAACTCAGAGAATTGCCTCTACTGACATATCTATATCCATAATATAGATATAAATATATATCCGGCTATAGCTAGATTCATGACAATCTGTAGTGACTGCAAAAAGATAAATTGGGTTCTAATATCTGTTTAAAATATCTCATTCCTTGAACAATATTAAAAAATAGAAGAAAAACTGGATAAATTTAGCAAGCTGAAGAACTTTCTTTGAAGGTTTATGAATATAAAGTGGCTTTGAGAAGTCATCCTTCCAGCCAGGCATGGTGGCTCACGCCTGTAATCCTAGCTACTCAGGAGGCTGAGATCTGAGGATCAAGATTCAAAACCAGCCCAGACACAAAAGGACCTGAGACTCTTATCTCCAATTAATCTCAAAAAAGGGGGAAGTGGGGGCCTGGAGTTTGGCCTAGTGGGAGAGTGCTTGCCTAGCATGCACAGAGACCTGGGTTTGATTCCTCGGTACCACATACATAGCAAAAAGCCAGAAGTGGTGCTGTGGCTCAAGTGGTAGAGCCCTAGCCTTGAGAAAATCCAGGGAAAGTGCTCAGGCCCTGAGCCCAAGCCCAGGACTGACAAAAAAAAGGTGGGGGTGGGAGTGGGGCTTGGCTCAAGAGTAGGGTGGTAGCCCAGAGCTGAAGAGCTCAGGGACAGTGCCACTTGTATGGCTTCAACTGTCTGTATCAAAAAATTCAAATTACACAATATCTCACAAAGAACTTCATCTGATTAAATAAATTCAAGTCTTGTCATGATCCTGTATTTAAAGAATCCTATAGACTCTATTCCCAAGCTCCTTGAGCTGATTCAAAACTTTGGAAAGGTAGCAGGCTATAAAATTAACCCTCAAAAATCAACTGCCTTTCTCTACGCCAACAGTGAGAGGAATGAGGCAACAATCAGGAAAGCAACTCCTTTTGCAATAGCCTCAAAGAAAATAAAGTACCTAGGAATTAGCTTAACTAAGAATGTAAAGGACTTTTTGATGAAAACTTTAAAACCCTGAAAATGGAAATTAAAGCACAACTAAGGAAATGGAAAAACCTCCAATGCTCCTAGATTGGAAGAGGCAACATCGTGAAAATGACAATCTTGCCAAGGGCTATCTACACATTCAACGCAATACCCATCAATATCCCAATGTCATTCTTTACAGAAATAGAAGAGGCAACCCAAAATTTCATATAGAATCATAAAAGATCCCTTATAGCAAAAACAATTCTTAGCAGAAAGAACAGCGCTGGAGGAATTTCAATTCCAAACTTTAGACTCTATTACAGAGCTATAATTCTCAAAACAGCTTGGTACTGGCACAAGAACAGGCCTGAAGACCAATGGAATAGAACTGAAGACCCATATATTAAACCACATACCTATGGCCACCTAATCTTTGACAGGGAGCCAAAAAAATAGAATGGAAAAAAGACAACCTCTTCAACAAGTTGTGCTGGCAGAACTGGTTAAGCACATGCAGAAAACTAAAGTTGGATCCTTCTTTGTCACCCTGTACTAGAATTAACTCCAAATGGATCAAAGACCTGCAGGTAAAAGCTGACACACTGAAAACTTTACAAAAAGGAATAGAAGATACACTAGGTCTCCTTGGCACAGGTCGAAACTTTCTTAATAAGGACCAAGAATCACAACAAATCAGAGAAAGGCTGGATAAGTGGGACTGCATTAAACTGCAGAGCTTTTGTATGGCAAAGGACATAGCTAGTAAATTAATTAGGAAGCCTACAGAGTGGGAGAAGATCTTCACCAAGCATACAACAGACAAGGGCCTCATATCTAAAATATATCAACAGCTCAAAAAATTGAATCACTCCAAAGCAATAACCATCCCATTAAAAGATGGGCCAAAGACTTAAAGAGAGTCTTCTCTGAAGAAGAATTAAGAACGGCCTATAGACACATGAAGAAATGCTCAACATCTCTGGTCATAAAAGAAATGCAAATCAAAACAACTCTAAGATTCCACCTCACTCCAGTTAGAATGGCCAGGATCAAGAAAACTAATAACAATAGATGCTGGAGGGAATGTAGCCAGGAGGGAACACTACTACACTGTTGGTGGGAGTGCAAACTCATTCAACCACTATGGAAAGCAGTATGGCAGTGCCTCAAAAGACTAAACATAGAGCTCCCCTATGACCCAGCAATTCCACTACTTGGCATTTACCCAATCATCCAGAAACAAGGACATACTAAATCCACTAGCACAACAATGTTCATTGCAGCACTATTTATCATAGCAAAGATATGGAACCAACCTAGATGTCCCTCAGTTGATGAATGGATCAACAAGATGTGGTATTTGTACACAATGGAATTCTATGCTGCTGTCAGAAAGAGTGACATTGCCCCATTTGTTAGGAAATGGAAAGACTTAGAAAAAACTATATTAAGTGAAGTAAGCCAGACTCAAAGGAACATAGGCTCAATGGTTTCCCTCATTTGTCATAATCAGTAGAAACCTTGGGCTCTCCTAGCAAAGATTTGCAATAGAGAAAAACCTTGATACAAAAGGCCATATAGTAGGACACTAATTGAAAGGATCTCTAGGATATAGAAACATAAGCCATATAATGAGTGATTGTTGTTCTTAAGGTACTATGTTATCTCTCATCTCTTTTGCTGTCCCTTGATTATCTCATATTGTTACAGTATCTCACTTTGCTACCTGATATATCGGATATATTTGTATTTGGTTATTTGAAATTGGATAGGGAACGGGGAAAACAAGATGAGGGGTGGGGGTAAGGGGGAGGGTAATGGGGACCAAGACATGTGAAAGGGTATCAATGTATAGGAATTAATGCACCATCTATCAGGCAAATATCATGTAACCCTTCTATTAATTATAATAAAAAATATATGAAAAAATAAAACAATTGCATAAAAATGTTATAAAAAATTCAAGTCTTGTATTTAATGATAATCCATTGAACATCATAGAGTAACACCAGATGTTTCCTTCATTGTTCTAGATTAATCCTTCTGTCCTAGGAACAACCTGAGATTGGCAAAGAACTGCTCCAATGATTCTGAGATCACATCCACAGTCCTTCCAGGGCTCTTAAAAAGTGTTAATGCCCCTTCTCCAAATTTACCTTAATATCCAATTTATCTAAAGTAGAATTGCACAAAGTCTATAGTGAATCTCTCTAGCCATGAAAATGGCATGGCAACCCAGACCCGGTATCTTCCAACAGAAACTGACCCTGGCAAGGAAGCAAGACATTATTGGGACTTTTCTTATAAATTAGAGTTCATCCTTCTAGCTGAAGTCAGTGTCCCAAACCTCACAGCTGCAGCAGAACAGGTGACTCAAACCTCTGTGCGCTGTACAAGGTAAAACCCTAGCCTCATTAAGAAGCAGACAACCTACAGTAGAAACTAATAAAGGTAAACAGTAATTTAGAACATTATAACACAAAGCAATGTCACAAGGGACCTTTGATAATAGATACTTCCAAAAGAGAAATATTGTCCAAAGAGAATTGGGAGGTTAGCTTGTCGGTGTATCTCAGTGTAACAGTGACCATGGAAAATTACACTGTGATTCTAGAAGATGGATTCCAGTAATTTAGGCAGAAATAACCGTAGGGCAAAGAAGGATTAAGTCCAAGTTATATTAGCCTGAGGAGACTTCCCTTGGGCAATATCTAATCTCTTTGCTGTAAATTCTATGCTCACCAAGCAAGCCCTTGAATTATTATTTGTTCTTCTGAGTGACTGACCCCACAACAAGGGAATGCCTAGTTGAAGAAAGGCTCCTGATTTTAAAAATCAGTTCTATTTCCCATGGTAAATTGGAGCTGTGGCTTATAAATCATTCTCTTTTGTATTTTGTTAGAGAGATTCTATCCTTCAAACCCTGTTCCCCTTGACAAAATAATAAAAGGGAGAGCTTGAAAGGAAAAAGCTGGGGCCTAGACACTAGACTACAATATCTCCATCAAGGTATAATCCCCATGAGGACTGGCCTAAATCTGTCAGCTGATTTTCCCTTCAATGGAAGCTTGAATACATGAGCAGTCCAACAGAAAATCCACAAAGTATTGCCCTGTTCTTTAATTGAACAGAGAGTCTCAAGAGAGACACTTAAACATAAGAGTTAAGATCTAAGGTTTTTTTGAATCAGAAGTCTAAAGATAAATCCTGGCTCCTCCTGCCAGCTGCGTGTCTGTGGGTGGGTCATGTAACCTCCGAAACTCCATAGGCTAAAATCAAACCAGGGAATATCTCTGAGAGCTGTTATAATCCTGACTGAATGTGTATCACATAAGTCGAATATTTTTTAATATTTTGACCCTCTTTTCAAAGTATGATTTTCACCTTTAGCTAGAAGTTATCTACTGGCTTTGTCAGATACAGTGCTCCACAATAAATGATTGTGATTGGCGAGAATGGGAGAGAAGATTAAGCCAAAAAATCAGTGTCATTTACAATATCCTGTCTCGATACAGATTAAAACAGTGTGATAACCAAGCCTAGGCAAAGTCTGATTACTCTCTACTTCTTAAGTAACAATATCTTCACATAGTTCTTATTTATTTATGAATTGTTTATTTAAGAAAACTCAGCTAAAAATACCACAGAACATTAATTTAAAGAGTGAGGAGACTATGTTATGTGAGGAGAAAAAAATCTGGGCTATATTTATTTAATGTAGAAATAAGAAGTCAGAGAACAGAAGTGGGAAATATTCACTTTCCTCAGATATTTGAAGGATTATACTGTAGAAGGGGAAATGGCATCTATGTACTTTTTACTTGTCTGTCTTTTCCATTAAACTAGTAAATGCCTTGAGGGAAACAATTGTGTCTCATCCATCATTGTACTCCCAGAAATTGGTTTGGTGCTGGGGAACATTACGAGTACTCAATAAATGTTTGTTGATTGAATAAGAAGATGGATGGTTGGAAGAATGGAGGGATGGGGTGGGATGAGTGGGTGATCTGGAAAGAGATGATCAGATAGATGCATAGCATTTAAATCATTAGAAGATATGAATGTGAGAATGAACATTAGAAAGAGGACACTGAGATGAAACCAGTTTTAAAAAAAGGAATTCCTGTAGGCCACTCAGCTAATTTATATTAATATTTGCTAGACACTCTTTCCACTGTCTCTCTATTCAGATCTGATAGAGCTGAGAGCTGTTATGGAGCTTTGGGCTGAGTTGTTTCCCACTCCCCCGCTCCAAAAAAGGAGTCTTGGAATAGATTTCTCCCTCCTGGCAGCTCAGACAGGCCCAACCCTTGTGATCCCTTGATCTTGGACTTACAGTTGTAGAATTATGAAATAATAACACATTTCTGTTAAGCTGCCCAATTTATGGCACTTTATTTTGACAGCCTGAGCAGGTTAATATAGATGGTAAAGCCAAAAGATAAAAGGACCTGACATTCAGTGTTCCAATATCAATCCTGAACTAAAACAGCTTACTGATCAAAAATGCCTCTACTGACTGATACTGGAATAACAAAGAAAACTTCCATTATGTATAAGTGCTGAATTTTGAGGACTTGTTTGTTATAGCAGCAAGCATTAGTTAACACCAAAATTAACTAAATAATTTCACCAGAGAGAACTCTGGGGTTATTTTGTATGATGCAAATATAAAGTTATAATAGAAAAAAGAGTGCCATCCATGTAAAAATTTTGAATTAAACAATTCAAGAAAATCCCCTCTTCCTCAGATATAAATTTACTCTCTTGTATATTTGGAGATTGAATCATTAGAAAGATAATTAAAGTGAGATTTTTGAGGTGATTGACTCCAATATAGCTAGTATTTCTCATAAGAAGAGAAGACAAGAAGAAAAATATACTGAAGACAACTACAGACCAAGGAGAGAGGCCCTAAGGAAAACCGAGCTGCTGACACTTTGATCTTGGACTTGCAATTGTCCCAACTCTAAAGAAACCAAATTTTATTATTCAAGGCTGTGGTATTTGTTATGCCAGCCACGGGAAACTAACACAGACTCAAAGCCATTTCTCTCATGCAATGGATGATGCATCAGCTTAGTTGACAGCAGTAAATGAGGCACTCTGCTTGGCATACAAACTAGAGATATATAGCTATTGCTAGTGTGAATCTTATGTGCATTTTGGTATGTCCCTGTTACAATACCATATCTTTGCACGTAAGCCTCAAAGCAGTAATGTAGGACTCCTGTCCTCTAGGATAGTCTTTGGCAGATTTAGCAACCTACCCACACACAGCCACACACTACTCTGGTAAGTGGAAGAGCCATACTATCAGAAGCTGAGTCTTCATTCTCTACAAATGGGAACAGATGTTAATTGAGCGCATACTATGTGCCAGCACTATGCTGTGAGCTTTATATTCATGATGTGATTTAGACCCACAGCAATCACATGTGGTAGCAGTCACCATTAATCCCCACTTTGTAGAAACTGAGGATTTCCCAGGGTGAGTAAGTCACCTGTGATCATATGCTATGTGATGATATTTGACTTTGAACCACAGCCACCTCCCTCCAGAGCCTGCATATTTAACCACTGCACCTACTGACTCCCTGTCATTCATCCCATCTTCATGATCCTCAGCCACATGTCTGCCTGGCATGAAGTTCACTCCTCCCTTCCACACATGCTCCAGTTGTTACTAAAATATTCATCTTCCACACTTCCCATCATGCAGAGCAGGTGTACTGGGCTACCTCTGGAGCCTGGGACTTCCTGCCCTCTAAATGCAGTAGGTGACCCACAGCTTGACATTCGATGTCAGTGGCCGACGGTCCCCAATTAAACCATGTTCAAAGCAGGAGGAGTTTGGTGCTTCTGTATTTTTTCACCCTGAGCATTCAGTGGCTTTCCTCCTTGATTCGGGATCACAGCCAACGTGGAAGTCGAAATCCTTTCTGACAACGTTTGTTGGATTGCCACAGTGAATTAGTCCAGATCCCTGTGGACTTCCTTTCTTTTTGTGCCAGCTTGTCACAGTAGCAGCAGCAAGGAGGGTGACCTGGTGCTTTTAGTCTAGACATACAGTCATCAGAGGCCCTCGGGGCTCTGGGCAAATTTACAAGCTTTTGAGACAAGGGCCTTTCTGATAACAAAACCAACACCTGATAATTGACACCCTAAAGATAGAGAGCTCTGCAGAGAAATACAAAACTGACAGCTTTCCCAGCATGTCCTACCATTTCACCCTGTCGACTTTTGCCTTGCTTGAAGATGTCGGCTTTGTATCCAAAACTCTTTATAATAACACTACAGTCTCATCTTGGGCACATAGCATGACCAACCCCCAGCCATGGGAAAGTGTGCCCCCCATATTGGAGTGTTACCCCCACTCCATTGCTTTTTAGAATCCAGAGCTGCTGCATCAGCCTTCCCGGTGATGCCAGCAGAAAAATGTTCTAGTTCCTTCCTCCTAGGCCTGCCATACTCAGGGAACATTCTGCAAAAATAACCAGATAGTCATATAGATAGACCTTTGATCCTGAGAACCTATGTCCAACCTTCCATCTGGGGCAAAGAAGGATGATACAGAAGAGAAGTGCCTCAGTAGGGTAAGAATTCACATCACAATCTCCTTCATACCATGGAAGGTTAAGAATATCAAATTAAAAAGCACGCTTGCCAGTTGCCAGTGGCTCGTGCCTATAATCCCCGCTACTCAGGAGACTGAGATCTGAGAATCTCGGCTCCAAGCCAGCCCAGGCAAAAATGTCTGTGAAACTCCCATCTCCAATTAACTACCCAAAGGTTAGAAGTAGAGCTACTTTCACTCAAAGGGCAGAGTCACTACAGCCTGGAGCAAGAAGCAGCTCAGGGATGTATGTAGGCCTTGAGTTCAAGCCCCAGGGATGACATGGAAAAGAAAATCCTTCAGAAAACAAAACAAGCAACAACAACAACTCCTCTTGCTTCCAGAATAAACAAGGATAAAGATATATGTAAAGATTGTGTCCTCTTTGTCTGTCTTTGTCTCTCTTTCACACACACACACACACACACATCACACTCATGCATGTATCTCACATATAGCCTCTGAAACCAACTATTTTGTTTACGTAGGTTTGAGAATGCTTGCAGTGTGATGTGGCAAGGTGCGAATTCCTTACAAAAAGCAAGTAGCACATACCAACGAGAGTTGCAGACCTTATCACACACTCTCTCTGGCTGCACTGCAAGCCAGGGCTTAAGAACTAAAAATCTATCTCAGATAATTGACATTTATTTGATTGAAGCAGCAGGGTGTCCTCCATCACCATGGAAGGGGACCATATGGAAGAACAGTGCGAGTGGAGATAATGTTTGTCTACTGAGTGTGCCAATGTGTTTAGAGATTATTCACAGGGCTCTGGGGACTCCAGTATGATAATGTTTCAGCCAAATTAGAATCAGATTAATTGCTCTAATCTAATGGAAAGACAATGTTTATCAAATTATTGCTCTTTTCGCCACATGATATTGCAGTGTCATTATTCTTTGGGTTTAAGAAAGGAAATGAAAAGACTCTTGTAACACATCTGCTCAAGAGCCAGACGATAGTGCTTTCCCTCTACACGTGGGACTGTAATGCGCTTGACAATTGTGTGAAGTAACCAATAAATTAAAGTAAAAGATCTGTAGTGGATAAATCTGCTGGAGTCCAATGATACCGCTCATATTTTGATAAGACGGTCTAAAGTCAATTAACTTTTTCCAGATCTGAGAGGGTTTTTTTGTTCATATTATATAGGGAGTGCTTCCCTCGACAAACATGGAAGTGTTTTTTGAAAAAAGAACCATTAAGAGGCACTTACACCAAAATTCTAAAACTCCTTCTCAAAATACAAAATAAGCGCCGATTCCAACACTCAGAAAGGAAATGAAATACTTAGAAACTCATGCTTGTAACTCTCTATGGATTTATGTGAAAGGGTGAAGTCATTACTGTCTTCTAAGACAAAGAGGACTCAGCTCTCCATTGCTTACCGTGATGTCCATTTTGCTGCCACTCTCAGGCCTGAAAATTCTTAGAGGCTTACGTATGTCAAGCAGGTCTTGCTTCTGAGCACAAAAGAGAGTCACATCTGAGTCAGTGGCTTCGTGGAAAAGTGTTGAAAACTTGTCAGTGCTTCCTAACACCTACCAGGCTGGAAGCCCAACTCCAACAGAGAATTTGGGTTGGAAACAGGGAAGGGATTTTTCTGCCATCTACATCTCTCTCCATAGGATGCCCTGTTGGTCGCTGTGGAGCATGGAGGAAGGATCAAATAGCACAATTTGTATGTTCACTCTTGTGTACACAGTATTTAGACATAACAGCAGTGCAAAGATCTCTGCATTCATGAGTACCATGAGGAGACAACCGTCTGGCTTCTGCTATACCACATGACAAGGCCAATCATTGCCTTTTCTTTTAGAATTAGTGCACTCTGGAGAAGGATTTTAGCCAATGGAACCAGACAACAGAAAAAGAAGGAGATTATTTTCTTTATGGTAGTTTGCATCTATGTGATAATTGCCACAGGAGGCAGAAACCTAACCTTTACTTCCTGGTTTAATTGGCTCTTCCATTTATTACACACAAAACCATCAATATCTTTGACTGGACCTTCTTTTTGGTATCCATTCTCCATTTCCCTCAACTCTAAAATAGAATCACAGAAGCTGAAGCAAAATTTAGTCTAGAATACACATTTTAATGTAAGCCATGGCTCACTTTTCCTCGCTTGTACCCTGAAGTCACTTTTAGTGTTTGAAGGTTTTTTTCAAAAGCCATGATTATACTATCATTACTGAGTTGTTCTAAATAATGTCCTTTATGTTATTATAGCCTGAATTTGTGGGGCATCGAGACAAGGTTAGGCATGCATGAATAGAGTCGATTGCTCTCTGATCCATGAAAGCTCAAATCTTGCTGTGATTTTCATGTTGTTGCCTCAACAATGAACTCCCCTGTGTTGAAAAAAAAATGTTATTTGTGATAAAGAAGTGAAGAATATCATAGTTATATTGATAGCTATTGAAACAATACTTTTCTAAGCCAAAGCACAAAGCTGTAGATCTTCATTAATCACAATGCACTGGAACAAAAGCAAATGAAACCACTGTAATTAACGATATGATGCCTGTAACCCCATCTGAATGCTTTCATTTCTTTGTAATTTAACAGTAAGGGTCTGAGAAATTATTTTAATCCCTAATTTTTGCAGTTCATTTGAATGACTCAGTCTGAAGCATATATCCATTTACATTTTTATTTTAAATGTTTTAATTATCACACTTCTCTAAACCCTACCCTATCATTTAGAACCGAATTCCAAAACTTTCACAGTAAGCCAAGTGTTTGCAGAAACATCTGTCGAATTCTCACAAATATTATGAACATATATGTATATTGTGTATATATATATATATCTTTTTCAATTCAAAGACATAAAACCATTCCTAACTCAGTTGAAGGAAGAAGGAATTACTTTAACAATACAAGTAAACAGTTATCATTAGTTATCATCTTGGGACAATTTATAGTAAATACATAAGAACAATCTTCTAGGCTACAGATATTCATCTAATTGCAATGGAAATTCAAAATAAAGAGAATTTGGTATTCAATAAAGTGAAAGAATGCTCTTATGAAGACAGTAGATATATGTTTGCCCTCAAGTACCCAAATCAATTTCAGGAGATGAAGAGAAAGGTAAAAAGGATGGCCAAAATAAAAGAAAAATGGAAAGAATGAAACATTGGTGAGACAAGGAAAAGAATCGCCTGTTGTCTGAGATAATATTCAGTAACTGAGACTAAAGTTCAAAAATTAGCAAGAGAATGGTCCACAGAAAATGTTAAATAGAAGTAGCTACATCAAAAAAAACTATACACGATGATCAAACAGTATTAATCACAAGGATGCAAAGCTGGTTCAACATACGCAAGTCAATTAATATAATTCAACACATCAACAGGAGCAAGGACAAGAATGACATGATTGTCTCAATAGATGCAGAAAAGGCATTTGACAAGATCCAACACCCCTTTATGCTAAAAGCTCTGGAGAAACTAGGAATCATTGGAACATTCCTCAGTATAATAAGGACTGTGTATGACAAACCCACAGCTAACATTATACTTAATGGCAAAAAGCTAAAACCATTTCCTCTAAAATCAGGAATGAGATATAACATAGTATTAGAATTCCTACTCTTTAACATAGTATTAGAATTCCTAACCAGAGCAATAAGGCAAGAAGCAAGCATAAAGGGGATCCAAATAGGGAATGAGGAAGTGAAACATTCCCTCTTTGAAGATGACATGATTCTGTATTTAAAGAATCCTGTGGACTCCACTCCCAAGCTTCTTGAGCTGATTCAAAACTTTGGTAATGTAGCAGGGTATAAAATTAATCCTCAAAAATCAACTGCCTTCCTATATACCAACAATGAGAGGAATGAGGCAACAATCAGGAAAGCAACTCTTTTTGCAATAGCCTCAAAGAAAATAAAGTACCTAGGAATTAGCTTAACTAAGAATGTAAAGGACCTTTATGATGAAAACTTTAAAACCCTGAAAAAGGAGCAGAACTGAGGAAATGGAAAAGCCTCCCATGCTACTGGATTGGTAGAATTAACATCATGAAAATGGCAATCTTGCCAAGGGCTATCTACAAATTCAACACAATACCCATCAATATCCCATCTTTCTTTAAAGAACTAGAAGAGGCAATCCAAAATTTCATATGGAATCATAAAAGACCCCGTATAGCAAAAACAATTCTTAGCAGAAAGAAAAGTGCAACAGAAATTTCAATACCAAACTTTAGACTCTATTACAGGCCTATAGTAACTAAAACAGCTTGGTACTGGCACAAGAACAGGCCTGAAGACCAATGGAATAGAACTGAAGACCTAGATATCAACCCACAGACCGATGGCCACCTAATCTTTGATAAGGGAGGCAAAAAAAATAGAATGGAAGAAAGACAGCCTCTTCAACAAGTGGTGCTGGCAGAATTGGTTAAGCACACGCAGAAAACTAAAGTTGGATCCTTCTTGTCACCCTGCAGCAGGATTAACTCCAAATGGATCAAAGACATGGAGGTAAAAGCAGATACACTGAAAACTTTACAAGAAGGAATAGGAGATACACAAGGATTCCTTGGCACAGGTTGAAACTTTCTTAATAAGGACCAAGAATCACAACAAATCAGAGAAAATCTGGATAAGTGGTACTGCATTAAACTGCAGAGCTTTTGTATGGCAAAGAGCATAGCTAACAAACTAATCAGAAAGCCTACAGAGTGAGAGAAGATCTTTACTAACCATACAACAAACAAAGGCCACATATCTAAAATATATCAACAGCTCAAAATATGGAATCACTCCAAAACTAATCTCCAAAGAAACAACCATCCATTAAAAGATGGGCCAAAGACTTAAGGAGAGACTTATCTGAAGAAGAATTAAGAACGGCCTATAGACACATGAAGAAATGCTCAACATCTCTGGTCATAAAAGAAATGCAAATCAAAACAACTCTAAGATTCCACCTCACTCCAGTTAGAATGGCCAGGATCAAGAAAACTAATAACAACAGATGCTGGAGGGGATGTAGCCAGGAGGGATCACTACCTCACTGTTGGTGGGAGTGCAAACTCATTCAACCATTATGGAAAGCAGTATGGCAGTTCCTCAAAAGACTAAACATAGAGCTCCCCTATGACCCAGCAATTCCACTACTTGGCATTTACCCAATCATTCAGAAACAAGGACATACTAAATCCACCAGCACAACAATGTTCATTGCAGCACTATTTACCATAGCAAAGATATGGAACCAACCTAGATGTCCCTCAGTTGATGAGTGGGTCAACAAGATGTGGTATTTGTACACATGGAATTCTATGCTGCTGTCAGAAAGCATGACATTTGTTAGGAAATGGAAAGACTTAGAAAAAACTATATTAAGTGAAGTAAGCCAGACTCAAAGGAACATAGGCTCAATGGTTTCCCTCATTTGTCAGAATCAGTAGAAACCTTGGGCTCTCCTAGCAGAGATTTGCAATAGAGCAAAACCTAGATACATAAGGCCATACAGTATGACGCTAAATGAAAGGACCTCTAGGATATAGAAACAAAAGCCATATAATGAGTGATTGTTGTTCTCAATGTACTATGTTATCTCTCATCTCTTTTGCTGTCCCTTGGTTATCTCATATTGTTACAGTATCTCACTTTGTTATCTGATATATTGGATATATTTGTATTTGGTTATTTGAAATTGGATAGGGAAGGGGGGAAAACAAGATGAGGGGTGGGGGTGGGGGGAAATGGGGACCAAAACATGAGAAAGGGTGTAAATGTTTGTGAAGTAATGCACCTTCTATCTGGTGAATATAATGTAACCCTTCTATTAATTACAATAAAAAACATGAAAAAAATAATGGAGACCTTTGAGAAAGTTCTGGGGTAAAGCAAACATTAAATTACCATCTTAAGCCTGTGGTTTCTCAGGGTGGGACATATATTTCCCAGAAAGCCAGAGGCCATATTTTGTGCATCCTAAAGACTTAACTCTGGTTATAATTTTACTGAGATATCATTTACCTGTTTCATTGATTTCCATTTGAACTGATGGCACAAAAACAATATGTCAACTGTTGGCACTTGGGCCTACATATTAACAACAAGCAGGATACAGAAGAACTTACCACCCACTTGCAAGATGTTTCTTAATCACTATTTTATTTATTTGTTTTTAATTTTGTATCACCATGGGGGCTCAAACTCAAGTCCCGGGCACTGTCTCAGGCTTTTTCTTGAAGACTGTCACTCTACCAATATGCCACTGCTCCATTTCCAGCCTTTGACTAGTTAATTGGTGATTAAAAAGTCTCATAGATTTTTCTGTCTAGTTAAGCTTCAAACCACTTCTGCCTCAGTTCCAGCCTCTTGAATTAACTAAGATTATAGATACAAGCTCT
This sequence comes from Megascapheus bottae, assembly GCF_031878675.1. Classification (NCBI taxonomy): domain Eukaryota; kingdom Metazoa; phylum Chordata; class Mammalia; order Rodentia; family Geomyidae; genus Megascapheus; species Megascapheus bottae. The sequence goes on from NC_143516.1 coordinate 53,013,051, forward strand.
CAGTTACTGTCACATTATTATTTTTAAAGTAAAGGGATTTTTAAGAAAAGGTTTACTTGTATCTTGAAAGGGAAGTCAATATTATTAACTTTATAAATCTTTGTTCTTTGAGTATGTGTTGTTATTATTTTGCTTGAATTGTGGAGTACCCAAATAGAAAGTATGTGGAGGAGAAAACTGGAAGAAAATAAGGGAAGAATTGACACTGTTCAAAAAGAAATGTACTCATCATCTAACTTATGTAAATGTAACCACTCTTATACATCTCCTTTACAATAACAATAAAAATTTTAAATCACAGGCTAATTTGAAAAAAAAGTAATTAGTCTTAAATTTGCTGTGCAATATTGAAAGAAATGTACAATGGTAAGAGAGCAATGAGTGAAGGTTTGTAAGTTGGCTTGGCTGGAAGAAGAGCCTATAGTCAAACTGATCAGACACAATACTGATAAGGGCAGTGCTACTACATAGACAGTGGCACTGGGCTTTTAGATTAGCAAAGAGGCACTCATCTAGGCAGCATACCTTCTTTCTATTCGCAGTGGATGACAGCTGAGATTTGGAACCTTTAGTATTTCAGTTCAAAGCTATGATTCTACTCCTATTGAAAGAACCTACAGTTGAGGTAGTTTGTACTATGAAATAGATTATTGTAAGAGAACTATATCTCTAAGTTTGATTAAATTTATTAACCTTGGGGTTAATGATGAATGTTTTTAAAAAAAGATTTTATTATTTTATTTTTGTTTTTAGAAAAGGAGAAATTTTCACCAAAGGAAGCAAGGTAGACTACTGGCACTGAAAATGTAAGGAAAAAGGATATCACTGATTGGGGTGAGTTCAGGGTATAGATCTGTTTTAGTTAATCTCCTGGAAACAAATTTTGTCCTTCAGTTTGATCAGGATTCAGATGAGGGGTGGACACACAGAAAATGGGAAAATATTAAAATACATTGACAGCTTGGGGCATGAATCAAGTGATGGAGTGAGTGCCTGTCTAACAAATATGAGGCCTAAGCTTAAATTGTAGTGTCATAAAAAGAAGAAACGAGGGCAGGGAGGGAGGAAGGGAGGGAGGGAAGGAGGGAGGGAGGGAGGGAGGAGATACTTTGAAATAAAAGAGAAAGCTATTGTAGGCTGCATGAAGGATGTAATGCAAATGCTGATTCAAAGTTATTTGATCCTAATATTGCTGAGATCACTATCAGAATAAAATGAGAATATTAAAAGCATTTTAGACCCAACTAAAAGCATGTGATTTTCTTTTTAGGTAGAGTTGTCATGTATATTGTTGAAAACACACAACTGGAACAAGGGCTGATGTAGATTACAAGTACAGATTTGGAAGTCGCTCAACATAGAGGTGACAGTTGAAGTCATACGGGATGCTGTCAGGAAATGGAGAACAGGGAGCATGGCTTTGATTCTGGAAAACAGAAATACACTGGGATTAAGAATGGCAGAGATGCTGAGAGTACAGGAGGAAAATAACAAGAAAGTACTTTCTAGTAGAAGTAAAGGAGAAGAGGATTTTTTTAATGAGGTATCAGTGGTGTCAACTGTTGAAGAAGTCAAAGTGGATTAAGAACTAATAAAAGCTCATTAGATCAGGAAAGAAAGAAATCATTAGTCACCTTTAAGAAACCCAATGCTCTGGGGTAAAATGAATATAAAATGGACCACAAGTGAATGTTAAGATGTCAAAGAAGAGAGTAGTTTGGACAGAAAAAGGACAGAGAGAAATGGTAAGAAATGAAGCCCTGATGTATGAGTGAGGCTAAAACCAAGGCTAAGAATCTATTGCCTTTGAATTTAAAAGGTAGAATGAGATGGAAAAGAGAGTAAGAAATTTTCTAACATCCTGGCAGAGGTTTAAAAATCTTAAGGTTGAATAATATTATTCAACCACCGAGAAGAATGAAATTATGTCATTTGCAGGGAAGTTTATGGCTCAGCAACTATTCTATAAAGCAAAGTAAGTAAGATTCAGAAGCGCAAAGATCACTAGCTCTCTCATAGGTGGACACTAGATTTAAAATATAAACATATAGATCGACACAAGCAGGATCATATATGTATCCGTATGATCAATCTGACTAAAGTACAGTATGTACTAAGAAAAAAATATGTTGTTGGATAAAAAGTATTATCCAGGCATGGTGGCTCATGACTGTAATCAGGGGGCTGAGCTCTGAGGATCATAGTTCAAAGCCAGCCCCAGCACTAAAGTCCGTGAGATTCTTCTCTCCAATTAACTACCAGAAAAGAAGAAGGGGCACTGTGGCTCAAAGGATAGGGCAGTAGCCTTGAGCTGAAGAGCTCAGGGACAGCTCCCAGGCTAAGAGTTCAAGCCCCATGACCAACAAAAAGAAAAGTATTATCTGTATTTTCTCTGCCAAAATACTAAGCCTATGGTTTTAGATATTAAACTCTTTGTGTATGAACTTAAAAGGCTTACTAATTTATAGAAGATATTTCTATTGAAATAGAAAGGAATTTGTTAGATCTGAAAAAGTAGTCTAACTCAAGCATCAGTGGCTCTCAACCTGTAATCATAGCTATTCAGGAGACTGAGATCTAAGGATCACAGTTTGAAGCCAGCCCAAGAAGTAAAGTCCATATGACTCTTATCTCCAATTAGTCACCAAAAGGTCTATTAACGTGGAAAAGTGACTCACGTGGTAGATTGTTTGTCTTGAGCACAAAAGTTCAGGTGTAGCTCCTAACTCTAATTTCAAGCCCCAGGATCAGCACAAAAATAATAAAAATAAAACTTAGTAAGGGTGAATTAACTAACTTAGACTTATATCCAAAAACATTAACAAGTTCATGGTAATATGTATTTAAGTAGCAACCAGCATTAAAAAAAAAGAACAATCCATTTTAGCAGATAGCAAATTGGATTTGAGTCAATAGCCTATTATGATCAGCACGCCCCCCCCCAAAAAAGCTTTGTTATAGGTCTTTAAAGAAATTAACATATGCCACCAAAAATCAGTTAAATCAATTTTTAAACAAATCCAGGTTTATTTTAGTCATGCACGTCTTGTAGCTAGTTGGGTTCTACTTCTTCACAATGTCACTTAGGCCCACAAATGCTTCTCCCATGCTGCCATATCATCTCAAAGCAGCTATGGACCATTCCTTCAGCTGTCCTTAGGGATCAGGCCTGTAGATAGGTGATTGCAACTATTTCTACCTCTATCCTATTGGTAAGAATTAGCTACATAGCCCCACCTACATGCATGCACCAAAAAAATGCTAGCTATGTTATATGAATGCACACTCTAAAAGTATGTAGTACAAACTGTATTTTAAAATATTTGTGCCGCAAAACTATGAGACTACGTAGCAAAGGAGAACATTTAGGACATTAAATTGATGGTCCCTTTTCTCTGAAGCTCTGGCCCAGACTTCACCTGCCATTCAGATACACAGCTTTAATTGAGTTTCATATTCTAAAAGAGATGTTGAAACACTGAATACCTGAGGAGGGCAACAGGGATGGTGAGGGTAATTGTAGTATTATCATATGGAAAATAGCGACAGGAAATGGCTCTGTTGAGTCCAAGGAGAGACAAGAGCTATCTTCTAGTATATGAATGACTGTCATTTTAAAGAAATGTTAAAGTGCTCTTTCATGGTCCTAAGGGATAGAATTTGGCAAGCTTTTTAAAAATGGGAGCTAGCCAAGGACAGAATGTGCTACCTCTGCATGTCATGCTCCTTTACTGGAGAGAATTATCCATTGCTGCTTGCCTTCATATAATTGGTCATTCTAACTCACAGATTCTGTAGCTTCAAATTGGGTTAAAATTTATTTGTACTTAAATCAATACACCACAACTTTTACAGTCATTTTCATACCTATGTAAAGCATGGAAAAAATGGAGTCACCCAATGAGTAGCTTTCTCAATGAGGTCAAGCAAGCTAATATTCTGCCTTCTTATTTCAGCTTCCATGCTGTTTTTAAAAAGTAAACTTTGACGGTCTATTCAGTGTCACAATTGCCACTTTTTTCACGCCTTTTGTTGATGATTTTGTGATTTAAAATAAACCCCAGTTGCAATCCTCAAATGCTATTGAGCTCAAGAATGTACTTACAGAGAAAATAGGTGTGTTAGAGAATACTCATTCACAAGTTTTAGTACCCAAATGCTAATGAATCATTAAAATACATTAATGTCTGTAAACAGAGGTGGCTCTAAATGGAAACAGGTAGAAAACAAGGGCCTACACTCATTAGTTGATGAAGATGTGGACATAGGCTCATAGAAGCTTGACCCTGTTTGGGGCCTAGGAATAATGACTTCATATCTGCTCATTCAGTGTCCAAACCACTTTATAGATTATAAAAGTTGTGAATAATGAGAATCGGTATGCATATTAGGAATGCAACAAAATATTAGCTGACAATTATGAGATATTTCTCAGGTATCAAGAACTGTACTGAATATTCAGTAGAATATCGAGTCCTGTCATATTCTCTAGGGTCAAGCAAGGTAAGTGCAACCTTGGACCACAGGAGACAATAGCCCTTCACCCCAGGTGGCGCATTCCACTCTGGGCCTGGCCAAGGACACTGCACCTGGACCCATATTTTTGGCTTCCTTCTTAAGTGCCCCCTAAAATCCAGTCCCTCCCACATCCTGCAAACCTAGGGGAAAGTCTGTGGCCCTCACTGGCAATAACCAGTCCTTTCTTGTCGACGACTGAGTCCAGCCTATTCCTTTTCTGTTCGCCATTGTCCTAACATATGGTGCCGAGCGCCCGGGAGAGGAAAAACGCCAGGAGTAACTAGGTCCTCTCCACCGGCCTTCAGGCCGCCTCTCATGGAGCCTTTTACCTTCTCTTTCTGAGGCCTTTGTCCATCAGGAGCACAGAGCCCTCAGCTTACTTTGGGCTACATAGCTGTCTACAACAACCCTGTGGCCTTTCCCTACAGAAGTGGTACACGCCTCGTGGATGACCACCCTGTGTGACCTGAGGTATTATTAGTCCCCTGCCTTATCTCTCCCCCTATTCTCTCTTCCTCACCCTGTCCACTGGACTCTGTGCCATTTGATGAGTGACTACATCCACTACAGAGAAGCCTCAGGACAAGGTGATCAGCCCGGTCTGTGGCAGAGGTTCTGTGTCATGAACCTAGGGACCCCCAAGAGTCCTTCCCTCCTCCCCCTCCCTTCCTATATGGGGCAGGGCAGAGACTCTGGGAATCTCTCCCTTGCTGACCTCCTGACACCTTTTAATTAGGACCTTTGGGAATTTCCTCTCCTAACTATTGGGATCTATCCACTTGCCTTCCCAAAGTCCCAGGGAGCAGTGGGTCAGGTCACTCTATAGTCATACTAATTTTCCAGATTGTCTCCTAGAGACATTCCATTGGCTTCTCCACCCTCTAATCTTAAAATTCTTGGTCTGATTTACAAAGAAAACTGACTTGTTTGTCTGCCAAAATCTGCCTCCCTATCATGTAAACAATGGCCACCATTGGCCCGAATTCAGAACCTTCAATTTTACTCTTACTGATATAAACATTTCTCCAATGAAATGGCAAGGGGTGTGAGGTCCCCCATACACGTCTTCATCTACCTCCACTTCAGTGACCCTCTCCTGTTCTGACCACCCATCCTTCTCTGACCTCTGCTCCAGAGGGAAAGCCCCTCTGCTCTTCTGCCTTGCCCTGCAAGACCTTCTCTGCCTTAAGCTTCCCAGCTATCTCCTCTAGAAAGAGAACTCCTTGCCTTGTAGTAATCTACATTTCCCCCCTCCTTTCTCTGTCTCTCTCTCTCTAGGTCTCTGTCTCTTTGTGTCTCCCTCTCTGTCTCTGTCTCTTGGTATCTCTATGTCTCTGTCTCTCTCTGCCTCCTCCCGCCGCTCCTCTCCCTCTCTCTCTGATAACCTCCAGATTGGAGATCATTTACCATTATGTGGCCCCTATTCCCACTGACAGCCCTTCAACTTGTGACCTTGAGAGTGAGATGCAGGCACCCTCTAGGTTCCTTCTTAAAGGCCAGCAGTCCTGAATCTGAGGTTCTATAAGCCCATGTATTTCCTCCATCCTTGCTTTTGTAACTACTTTCCTCCTCTCTGCAGCCACTCTTCTTTCTCTAAGTTAAAACTGTCTCCTCCAAACAAACTTCTATTAACTTTGCCCTCTCACTTCTCTCTCCTTTTTTCTCCACCCAAAAATCCAATGATGAAAGAACTTACATACCCCAAACAAATCTCTTTTTGTCTTTGGGACCTCCCCACCAAACTTTACTAAAATTGCCTTAAAAGGTTTTCTGGTTATTTTGTTTGGTATTACCTATTTTGTTTTGTCTTGTTTTGTTTTTTAATTTTATTGTTGGGGTATAGAGGGATTACAGTTACATTCATCAGGTAGTGGGTGCATTACTTCCCGTACACTGATACCCTCTCTCATGTTTTTGTCCCAATTTCTCTCTGCCACCCCTCCCAATCATCTTGTTTCCCCCTTCTCTTCCCTATTTCAAATAAACAAATAAACCTATATACAATATACCAGGTAAGGCAATTCCACTACTTGGCATTTACCCAGTCATCCAGAAACAAGGACATACTAAATCCACTAGCACAACGATGTTCATTGCGGCACTATTTACCACACTAAAGATATGGAACCAAGCTAAATGCCGCTCAGTTGATGATTAGATCAAGAAGATGTGGTATTTATACACAATGGAATTCAATGCTGCCATCAGAAAAAATTACATCACCCTATTTGTAAGGAAATGGAAAGACTTGGAAAAACTCATATTAAGTGAAGTAAGCCAGACTCAAAGGAACATAGGCTCAATAGATTCCCTCATTTGTCATAATTAGTATAAACCCTGGACTCTCCTAGCAGAGGTTTACAATAGGGCAAATCCTAGATACATAAGGCCATATGGGATGAGGCTAAATGAAAGAACCTCCAGGATATGAAAACAAGAGCCGTATAGTGTGTGATTGTTGTTCTTAATGTACTGCTCTTCCTCATCTCTTTCGTTATCCCTTGGTTATCTCATATTGTTACAACATCTTACCTTGTTATCTGGTATATTGTATATATGTTTATTTGAAATAGAATAGGAAAGGGGGGGAAACAAGATGAGGGGAGGGTGTAGGAGCGGGAAATGGGGACAAAAACATGAGAAAGGGAATCAATGTCTGGGAAGTAATGCACCTTCTATCTTGTGAATATAATGTAACCCTTCTATTAATTACAATAAAAAAGAATAATAAAAACAATATACCAGGTAACAAAGTCAGATACAATAGCCACATGAGATTAATCTTATGTTACCTGTTTTTTTTTTAGCATTGACTTCATGATTCTATCTTATAATGTGCAAAATATCTTTTGCCATTTTTCCATTGGAACTCCAAAAAAAATATGGCCAATTTTTATTTTTTTAAACCTAAGCAGGAAACCATCCAGCCTATGTTTCTTTGGGTCTGGATTACTTCACTTAATATGATTTTTTCCAAGTCTTTCCATTTCCTTGGGGTGGTATCATTCTTTCTGATGTCAACATAGAATTCCATTATGTATAAATATCACGTCTTCTTGATCCACTCATCTACTGCGGGGCATCTGAGATGGTTCCATATCTTAGCTATGGTAAATAATGCTGCAGTGAACATGGTTGTGCTAGTAGGTTTAATATGGCCTTGTTTCTGGGCATTTGGGTAAATGCTCAGGAGTGAGATTGCTGGGTCATAGAAGAACTCTATATTTAGTCTTTTGAGTAATCACAATACTGCTTTCCAGAGTGGTTGCACAAGTTTGCACTCCCACCAACAGTGTAGTAGCATTCCCTTCTGGTCCCTTCCCCACCAGTCAAAAGCTATGTATATGTGGCCATATAGGATGATGCAAACTGAAATGAACTCCAGGATGGGAAACAAGAGGTTTATCTTTGTGGTTGTAGTTTTTAGTGTACAATGTGATGCTATTTTTTCTTTTTTCCCTTATGGTTTATCCTCTGTTGTTGCTGTATCTGACTTTGGTACTTGGTGTATTATATATACATTTATTTGTTTATTTCAATCAGGGAAGGGAAGGGGAAAAACAAAATGATGAGAGCAAGGACAAGGGGTGAACCAATGTAACAACAGCATTCACAAGACAATGTATTGGAAATGAACTTTATAACTTGAAAGGGGGTTAGGGGAGGGAAAGTGGGAGAAAAACCATGGAAAGGGGTAACAATTTTCAAGTAGTATACTCAATACCTTACAATTATAACTATAACCCCCTATACATCACCCTGACAGTAAAATAAAATTCAAAAAAAACCTAAGTGGGCCTTAAAACTTTTGTGCAGAAGTGTGTGTGTGTGTGTGTGTGTGTGTGTGTGTAAAATCTTTTTTTAATACATGAAAACTGTCATTATGGTGCAAAAGTTATTTGTTTTTTTACTGCAATTATAACTAATGTGAACATTATGTCAAAGGAGTTAACTGGATGTTCCAAAACACAAACTAAGGAAAATGTAATGAAAGAATAAGTTTAGTTAAGAAACCATTAGAAAAGGAATTGAGGAAACAAAATAAATGGTTTCCTCTGGAGAAGGAAGTATTTAGAAAGTAAGAATCATCTTGTGTCGCAAAGCTTGAATTACTACAGTGACCATCTGACTAGCTGTATAAGAGCTTCTTTGCTTAGTGACACCTCAGGTGTCTGCTGAATATGTGTGTGATCCATACAGCTTTGGACAAACCCCAGAAGGTTTGAGAATGGAACAGATGGTGTGAGTATGTTAAAAGATAGAGCTTCTGAGTAAAGCTGGTATATAATTAAGTTGGCTGTGATTTACACTGAAAACTAACATCTCATTCTTCATGTCCCGTAGATGAAAGTAATTGTGTAAACCAAAGTTCATCTACATGTTTGTTTATGTCAAGGTCCCTCAAATGAACATCTTTTAACTCCAATACCATTTTTCTGTTTTATATGTAAACTGCCTTGGATATACAGCTGAAAGGACATGAACATTCTTTGTTGTAATCACAAAGGCCTAATGATACCTACAATGTCTTAACCTCAATTAGTATCCTAAAATGTTATGTGCAATTAAGAATAACTATTTCTATTTGATCTCCTTGTTGCTTTAATTGGGAGTAAGGGGAGTTCTGGAGATCACGGTTCAAAGCCTGCCCTGGCAGAAATATCCTTGAGACTCCATCTCCCAATTAACCAGCAAAGAGCCAGGCTGGAAGCATAGCTCAAGAGACTCTATCTCTAATTAACCAGCAAAATCCTGAAAGTGGTGCTGTGGCTCAATGTGGTAAAGCATTACCCTTGAGGAGAAGTGCTTAGGGACAGTGCCTAGGCCTTGAGTTCAAACCCAGTAACTGACAAAAGAGATGCCAACTGGAAAAAGCCATCCCAGTATCAAGCACCTAGAACCCAGAACAACAGGTAATCTTGGAATAAAAGGGGATGATGTCACATCCTAAGTAAAGTCACCCTTTCAAAATTAATTAGAGCTGGAAGATTAAAAAAAACTGTTATAAGCTTATTCATCCAATAGCCATACCTGTCTACCTTCTAACTGGATAAAAACTTACATTCTTGCCTTTGTCACCTGCTATTTACAGGAAATTATCAAGACCTCTCATCAGGTCCTTAATCACTTCCAATCCAGCCCTAGCTTCTGACTGGTTTGAGGCTTATGTTCCAAATGGAACTTTTTGGCTTGTGGCCAGGGTGTGTTTTCCTGTGTCATTCATGTTTAACTGATCCTGCCATCTTGTCAAGCTTTGGCCTGATCTCACCTTTTCAAAAGTTTGTCTTTAACAGCCCTCACTCAGGGCACCATGTGGAAGCAAGTCAAGACCATGCTATTACTGCAGGCAACTGGAGGCGTCCTTTGTACCACCCTGCCCTGCCCAGAGCAGACCTGGACCCTGATCACCCCAGCTCCAGTGACTCCATGATGCCCCCATGTCCACAGGAAATAGCCAGAAAGAACCACAATGTCCCTTTGCATTTTATACTCTATCAGGGTTTCAAATGATGGAATCTGCTTTGTTCTCATACCTCCATGTTGTGCCCTTATCAGCCCAATATTCTTTATGTTTTTCAAGACCCTATATGAAAGACTAGCTACTCAGGAGGCTGAGATCTGAGGATCAAGGTTCAGAGCCAGCCAGGGCACAAAAGGACCTGAGATTTGTATCAATTAAGATCTAGAAAACAGGAAGTGGGGTTTGGCTCAAGGGTAAGATGGTATCCTTGAGTGGAAGAGCTTAGGAACAGTGCCCAGGCCTGGGTGTAGAGTGGTAGCCTTGAGCTGAAGAGCTCAGGGACAGCACCCAGGCCAAGTTCAAGCCACATGACTCCACACACACACACACACAAAAAGCCATCACCAGGATTACACACCCTCCTCTCAGCTCTCTTTGATGGTAGAAGGGAAAGAAGCAAGACTAATAACTCACCCAACACCTTTCTCCAAAGTCAACTTTTACAAAACAAACAAAACACAACTCCCTGACCTCTGATGCCCACTTTCTACTCTTCTCTATTCTCTAAGTGAATACAAGATTGAAGAATCCTACAACTGAGTATTTAATAACCTACTTAAAATTCTAAACAGATGTTCTATTTCACTGAAGTAGAGATGCTGGGATCTAATCAACACTATCTTGCCCATATGGTGAATGACAGGGAATTGGGTTTAACTGGTGTCATCTTGTCTTCATGGTGGAGGCAGGTAAGTCCTATCGCCCATGTGATGGGCAGGAACTTGGACAATAATTTACTGGACCTTCCAATCTTGGGGTCATGAGCTCTGAAGCTCCCTGTGACCTCATGATCTGACTTTATTTAGGCCTGGCGAGCTCAGACACAGGGACTCCATACCTCCTGTCCTGTGTCCTGTCTCCTATCTCCTGGCTCTTCTCTGGTGACCATAGCGTCCTACTTCAGCTCTCCATTAAAGCTGATCTGGTTTGTTGGTATTGTTTTTGTACTTTTTCTTTTCTCTTCAGCTCTCATTGCTCAGTTTTCTGACAGTGTTAAGTGTATTTGCAGGGATGCAGGTCTTCATGACAAGGGTCTGTCTGCTGTTGCTGGCCTTCTAATAAAGACTCCCAATTCAACCTCTCAAAATGTGGCTTCTCTGTTTTCTCACCATGACATCACAAGTCATTCTAGTGTCAAAGATCAATTTTATCTTGGTGCCTTAGTTAAAATCCAATTTAACATTCTGGATCTCTGTATATTCCTTTTGAGACATAAAATACATTCCTTAAATACTCAAGAATTTGGAGCACAGTTTTATATGTGGATAGCACCTTGTAAGCCATTTGCTGCAATTAAAACAATCTTTAAGGTCTCCAACTTATTGGGTCTTTTAACCTCACACAATTATAGCAATTGCAAGAATCATGAGGTGAAGCCATAAACTTTGTACATAATTATTTTCTAAAGAGATATGAAAATTCTCTCAAAAGTAATTCTGCAGGCTTAACAAGAGATACAGTCCCTCATGCACTGGATATACCATCTGCAAAATAAACTAACACAGCACTTTTATCCAAAAATGGTATTAAATTTTACCTAGGTAGGTTTTGTTTTGACACTTTCTATTTCTTAGACACCAACTCAATTTTTTTCTCCTTGTTTCAAGGTCAGCGACTAGTTCTTTATCTAATATGGTTAGACTTTTTTTTAAAGGAGGGCATTTTTTTCAAGTCATTAAGACTTTAAAAGGGCATACTTATTAAGCAACTTTTAACCTAGAGTCATTTTGTGTATTCTTCTTCCTCTTTTTTAAATATATAGTCAGAGCTAATAATTCTCTCTCTTAAATCTTTTATTTTTATAGTGTCATACAAAACATGTGCAGAATACAAAATCTATTCTTCTTCCTGCCCCTCAGTACTTTTCTTGAACCTGAAACATTCTCCAACCTACAGGGCAAAAGCCATTGAACTATTTAAGAATTTCATACACATTGGAGATACTAAGACCAGATCTTCACAGGCCTCTAAGAGGCTGCTGGTTTTGAAGAGGTTTCCATAATATTATATAATACACACAAACTTATTTCTTCAAGTATGCACACATTAAATGCTTTGGGGGCAACTTAAAAGTGTCTGGACTCAAAACTATGAAATAAAATTCCCCAAATAAATTGAACATGATTATGATATTTGCTATCTCCAATCTAAGAAGGTATGTGATCATTGAAGGGAGTGAGATAAGTATTTGGGGTATGACATGGAATTTTTCTAACTTCTTATCTGTAAAATAACAAAACAGTTAAAGATTTGTAATATTTAATATATGTGTTAATATGAGTTAATATATTTATTACCATGGCTTATGCTCCTTAAAAAATAATACTGAATCATTCATAAATAAAAATAATTTAAGCTCATGCCTGTTATCCTAGCTACTCAGGAGGCTGAGATCTGAGAATCACAGTTCAAAGCTAGCCCAGGCACTTAAGTCTGTGAGACCCTTATTTTCAATCAAAAACCAGAAGTGGCCTTGTGGCTCCAGGGTTAGGGTGGTAGCCTTGAGCTGAAGAGCTCAGAGCTATTATCAAGAAATCTAATAACAACAGATGCTGGTGGGAATGTGGCTAGGAGGGATCACTACTATACTGTTGGTGGGAGTGTAAACTCCTTCAACCACTATGGAAAGCAGTATGGCAGTTCCTCAAAAGTCTAAACATAGAGCTCCCCTATGACCCAGCAATTTCACTACTTGGCATTTACCCAATCGTCCAGAAACAAGGCCATACTAGAGCTACTAGCATAACGATGTGCATTGCAGCACTATTTACCATAGCAAAGACATAGAACCAACCCAGATGCCCCTCAGTAGATGACTGGATCAAGAAGATGTGGTACTTATACACAATGGAATTCTATGCTGCCATCAGAAAGAATGACATCACCCCATTGTCAGGAAATGGAAAGACTTGGAAAAGAATCATATTAAGTGAAGTAAGTCAGACCCAAAGTAACATAGGCTCAATAGTTTCCCTCATTTGTAATAATTAGTATACATGTAGGACTCTCCTAGCAGAGGATTACAATAGCTCAAAACCTAGATACATAAGGTCATATAGGATGAGACTAAATGAAAGGATCTCTAGGATCTGGAAACAAAAGGTTTATCTTGTGTGATTGTTGCTCTTAATGTACTATGTTATTTCTCTTCTCTTTTGTTGCCCTTTGGTTAATCTCATATTGTTAATGTATCTGACTTTGTTGCTTGGTATATTGTATATACATTTATTTGTTTAAGTGAAATAGGAAAGGGAAGGGGAGGAAAACAAGATGATTGGGAGGGGTTGGTGGAGGGAAATGGGGACAAAAACATAAAAAGGGATATCAATTTGAGAAGAATGTAACTGTAACACCTCTATGAATCACCTCGATAATTAAAAAAAAGAAAAGAAAAAAGAATTGGGGATTTGGTTCTGAATTACAAGAAAAACTTTTCAGTGGTCTCATGTATATTCAACATATGGAAGTTGCTATGGTTTATTGTTATTATGTAATTACATGTAAGGCAGTATGGTATAAGGCATTTGTTTCAAGAACCTTGTGTGTACCACAAAATTTGATGAGCTAACTCTACCATCTCTCTCACATTCTCCCCAAACCCTCTGCTATCTTATTCCTTCCAAAATCTGTCTGATGATGGGCACTTAGAAAGTTGCATCCATCCTGGAATGAAAAGTGTGGCCGAACACAGGACTTTTGAGAAAGACCTAGCAGGGTGGCTGCCATGGGCATCCTGTATCACTCTGATACATCAACTGTTCATGGACTCCAGAGCTGGCATCAAAGCCCAGCACAAGGACCACCGCTGCATATGTGCTCACATGACCATTCACTCCTGCCTTCTCTGAATGATGGTTTTATAGAAATAATTAGGTCCTTGAAAAGAAGCCAAAAGTCACAGTCATTAGGAAGCAGGTGAAATGCGTGTCATGAAACTGTGGCTAGCAATCTTAATAGTACTTCTGTTGTATAGTGAGAAAAGACAAATGTTGGAGTTAAGAAATGGAAGAATATGATAAAGAATGAAAATCAATGGAAAAAAAATATAAGGCGAAAGAAAAGGAAAGGAGATACCAGAGAAACAAATGGCTGTTTTTACATATGTGTTACTATGAGTGGAGTATCACAGAGGGAACCAGGCACACTTATGCAACAACAGAAAACAAAAATGAAAGAAAGGGGCAGAAATAGAAAGGGGCAGATAAAGATGGACAGACAGAGCCTCAGGGAGACAAAATAAGCTCTACAGATCTCCCAAAGTGCATTTATCAAGATAAATTGCTTTTGTCACATCCTGCTGCTTTTAAACATGAGTAAGTTGTTGCCCATTATCACTGACCTTTACAATTCTGATTAGCTGCTCGGCAATTAACCAATTCTCTAGACAGTTTTAACTCCTCACTAGAGGAGATAGCCACAACAGGTCCTTGTAGTAGAGGAAGAGAGAAAGAGTCCCTACAGAGAAGGAAATTACTGCAAAGCCTGCAGTTCTTGCCTTGGTCCTAAAAATAATACTAATAATGACATCTAATTTATTAAATTTTAAATTCTTTTTATCATTTACAACACAGCAACTGTTTTCCTATGAACTACAGACCTAAGGCATTGTTAGATCAAGTTACACACAGACTCCCAGACACAGAGGTAGGAGGGAAACACAATTACCTAACTGCAAACCCTAGATCTTTTACATCTCCCTTGTCAAAAACCAGGAAGAAGACCCAGACATCAACCTGTATGTCAGCCTTTATCTACCACCATTTGGGAACACCTATCTTCTAATTTCAGGTGATAAGATTAGCAGATGATTTCTCTACCACAAAGCTTTTGGCCAGCCATTCAAATATGATTTGAAGTCTTTCTCCTCACAAGAGGAAGAAGTATTTGAGGTAGGGAACATAAACTTACACAAAGAACTTCAGAGCAGAGGCAAACATGGAAACTTATAATCAATCAACATTATACCTCAATGATACCATTGTATTGTATTTAATATATTCAGTGCTGAGCCAATAGACAATAATGTTTCTCACCCCTTAGACAGGGATAACCCTTCATTCTCCTAGGAAGAGGGAGATGTGCTTCCAGGGTAATCAGGTAAAAACTGTACGTATGAAATAATAACATGATTATCCTTATCGATATAAATGCACCAAAGTGCTCACCTCGTGGTTCTTTACGGTTACAGTTAATATTTGTTCATGTCAAACCAGCACACATAATGGCTATGAAACTAGGACAACTCCCCAATGAGTTTCATGGAACTGCAGTAATAAAACATGAATGGAAGGGGGTGGGGGAGAGAAATGGGGACAAAAACATGAGGAGGGGTATCAATCTGTGTGAAGTAATGCTCCTTCTATCTAGTTAATATAGCTGTAACCCCTCTATTGATTACAAAAAACTTTTAAAAAACATGGAGTTTGAGCCCAAGTAAGAAGTATAGAAATATGAATTAATGTAGAAAATCTCTTCAGCTTCTGCCACTCTTTATAGACATCATTGTGCAATATTGGGGCAACTGGAATTTGATTACTAAGTCCTTGCACACAGCTCCAATGAGATTTTTGTCTGGAATCTCCATTCACTGTTCAGAGAAGAAGGGAAACATTTTTCATGTTATAGTTACTATCTAGTGCTCCTGAACAGTAATTAAGATCTTGCACTTGCCTTCATTCATCATGCTACTGCAAGAATGGCAATGAAAATATGTCAGTGAATTTGAGCTCAGGTTGAACCAGGAGGCTGATTCATTGGCCCTCCATATCAGGTAATAAAAGTTGTTATTCAGCAAACACAAGATTAAGAGATACCATAGCATATTTTCATGGCCTTTCTCCATGGCCCAATTTTCACAGTAGAAACAAAGCAGTGGGACAAACTTATCAAAATTGAGATAGACATGACAATAGAAGTATATATAAAAAGAATAGTAAAATACATTAAAATGATCCACTAGCACAACAATGTTCATTGTAGCACTATTTACCATAGCAAAGATATGGAACCAACCCAGATGCCTCTCAGTTGATGAGTAGATCAACAAGATGTGATATTCTATGCTGCTGTCAGAAAGAATGACATTGTCCCATTTGTAAGGAAATGGAAAGAGTTAGAAAAAAAATCATATTAAGTGAAGTAAGCCAGACTCAAAGGAACATAAGCTCAATGGTTTCCCTCATTTGTCATAATCAGGAGAAACCTTGGGCTCTCCTAGCAGAGATTTACAATAGAGTAAAACCTAGATACATAAGGCCATATAGGATGACACTACATGAAAGGACCTTAGGATATAGAAACAAAAGCCATAAAATAAGTGATTGTTGTCCTTAATGAGAGATAACATAGTTATCTCTTTTGCTGTCCCTTGGTTATCTCACATTGTTACACCTTGTTATTTGATATATTGTATATATGCTTATTTGGTTATTTGAAATAGGATAGGGAAGGGGGAAAACAAGATGAGGGGCAGGGGTGAGGGGAGGGAAATGTGGACCAAGACATGAGAAAGGGTACCAATGTTTGTGAAGTAATGCACCTTCTATCTGGTGAATATGATGTAACCCTTCTATTAATTACAATAAAAGATATGAAAAATACATTAAAATGAGTAGATACACATGGAATTGGGCAGAGCTCTTCTTACCCACTTGTTCACTTAAACTGAGAACAAAGAAACCTTTGTTCCAATAGATGATAGAAAATAGATAGACAGACAGACAGACAGATAGACAGATAGATAGATATCCAAATGGATTATGTTCTTCGTGGCCCAAAGATAGGCAGAGAGGGATTGCAAAAATGAATGAGTGATGTCACAAGTCTTTTCTGTTTTGGGCCACCATGGGATTAATGCACTAGCTCCTTTACTTTTCATAACCACTGACTGAGGTCAGCACTATTATTAGTCCCCATGGCATGTAGAATAGGAAAGTTAGGCTTGGAGAGTTTACACCACTTAACTATATCACCAAATTAAGTGGCAAGTAGCAGACCAGAATACAGATGAGTCTGATTCCAAAACTAGGTTTCTTAATTTTGATTTATATTGTCAAGCACAGGCATTTTTTCAATGAAAGAGAACCCACGTGTTTACCAAGAGTACATTTGATTATTGAGCTTTGGTGATATGAGACCTAGACTGTTTACTGATCTCAATAAGAGGATAGATTCTGTTGTAACATAGGATTATTTTCATTTGGTTCTTTCTTTGTTTTGCAGAAAATCCCTGTGACAAGTCAAAACTAATGCGTATTAAATTTAGCTTTAAAAAATAAGTTCTCTGCCCAAAGGAATCATATGTTAGCGCCCAGAGGTTTAGCTCAGAGTTGTACTCATGCTGGAGAGTCCCTTTGCAAAAATCTAACCCTGAACACAGAAGTTGCTTGCAGTAATAGTCATATTGTCAATAGTTTTATGAGGTCTTCGAAATTGATCAAGTTGATTTAACAAGGATTTGCCTAATAGATATGCAATACATAGCTTCTACTCTAAAACGAGACCTGATAGGAAGTACATGTGAATGCAAATTTGGTGGGAATATCATTTATTTATTGAACAAAACCATCTTCCTTAGTTAATAAATGTGTTTTCAGTAGGCCACTTCCTGTTTCATTCTATTAGAGAGCAAAATTGTTACTGTTACCAGACAAACCCCACAGGGGGGGTGGGGAGAAGGAAGAAAGAAGTTAGTATGCTCTCCCCAAACCATTGACATAACCTTAGCTTTCACAGTCCAAGTACATGGTTTCTGTTCACAATTACAGACTCTCTAAGACATCCATGTACTCCACATCTATGTTTCTGGAAGGAAAAAAAACCTCTTCTTAAATTGATTTGCCCTTTGTCACTGTCACAGATATATTTTCCTTGTTTTGACAGGTAGTTGTAATTCTATTAGCAGTCCATCGACTTCCCTGTGAAATCGATTTGTGTTGGACTGACTGGGTCTTCTTTAACTGGCTGATTTATTGCTTCTGCATGTTTTTAGAAAGCGAGAGAGCACGTGCATGCCCCAAAGAGAGCCAAGGAGTTGGGAATGGGAGAAGATGAGGGAGGAGAAATAAGATACTCTTCTATCACCACAAAGTAGAAAGTATCTAGACAACACTTGAAAATGAGTTATTTTTAAACTCACTATTGACTGTCTCTGTGGCAGGTGAGCTGTGACTTTTTGTGACCAGCCTAACAGAGACGCCTGCTAATGTCCACAGGTGTAAGTGACTAAATTTCCTTATTAATTTATTCTCCTAGCACATTTGCATGCTTCAAATGTTCTCAATGTCAATCTACGATGTATAATTGTTTTCTTCTACATCACATCTCAGACTGAGCAGAGTATGAGTAACTGCCTCTCAGTTGCCCTAGTTGTGTCTGTAATCTTATGGAAAAGAGAGTGCCCAAGCCAAGGACACAAAGAAGCAGCTGTTTTCCAGAGGTCAGAAGCAGACACTATATTTGCATTTTTGTCTAAATAACCCCATCAGAAAAGAAAAGACAGTAAGAGAAGAATGATGGAGGGAAATGTAATAAACAACCAGGTCTTAAAGTTCCATCCTGGAAATTACAATGGAAGCAGGCAAAGCTAAATGAAAAGAGCATGTATAAGAACTGAAAAACAGGAAAAATAAGTTGATTTTTCTAGGTACTAAAGAATACATTTTTGCATAGTTAAACACCTTTTCAAACTGAAAATAGTTCTAGTGTTAATTTTATAAACATAAACATGAACTTTAACATACTATGAATTTCATGTATAATTTCATCATTGAGCAGTATAGCAGAGAGGCTAATTATAAGAGAATTCTTACCAGGAAACACAATTAGACAAGCAATTTGCACTTTTATACACTTTCTTCTCAATTCATTTACCTTCTGTATGATTAGGTGCTTCCACTAAGATATTGCAAGACATTGATCAAGATGCAATTAACTCATAAACAGACATAATAAATTGAGACCCTTGGGCCAGAGTGTGGCCTACTGGTAGAGTGCTTGCTTAGCATGCGTGAAGCTCTGGATTCAATTCCTTGGTGTCACATACCCAGAAGAAGCAGGAAGTGGTACTGTGGATCAAAGGTAGAGCGCTAGCTTTAAGAAAGCTCAAGGACAGTGCACAGGCCCTGAATTCATGCCTCTGGACTGGCAAAAAAAATATTGAAACCCCTTTATACAACTACTTAAAGATAAATATTATAATAATATATACAATATTATGTTATAATACATTCATATAATAATGATAATAAATGAATATAAAATACAATATGTCATAATACAAGAGCTCTTGAGTTCTTCTCAACACAAACTTTTTCAAATGTTACCCATGCAGGAAATAACATAATGTATTTATATTATTAATGAACTGATTGGATTGAATGTATCCATTCTCTCTTTTAACTACAAACATGTAAATATAACCTACAACAGAGACTAATGGTGATCATAAATGAAGACAGCTTGGCTGATGGAAGAGGCATTTGGTCAATTGGTTGATTCTATCATGATACTGGCTCGATATCACTAGCAGCGACTCCTTTTACCTGCACATCCCTGTGAAGATGGATATACCAATGCTGTTAATTTAGGTAAGCTGAGAATTTTAAAGGTTTCATCTTCAAGTTGGCCAAAAGATAAAGGGGTGCATGATTTGGAAGAGAAAAGTAGAGCACAGCGTCCATTCCTGGAAAGTAATCACAGCAAGACTCGATAGCTACACACTCACAGGTGCCTAAGAGATCCCCACTCATCCTCACTTTCCTCTGCTCCGTATCCAGCTCCTCTTCCCAAGTACTGAGCCTGCTGGCCGACAGTGGTCCCAAACATGGCATCCACTAAGCTTCAGATCCACAAAGACATACTCTGGTCCCATCTGGGATTACCAAGATAAATGGACTCATAATTTTCCACTCTGATTCATCCATCCTGGCCCAGTATTTCAGCCATACTAATCCTTCCATTTCTCATCCAGCTCTTTCCTCCCCAGTTCCTCTCACATTTGTGACAGGTATAGTACCTACCAGAATTCTCCTATTCCCTTCATCCTCACAGTAGTTCTGCTTCCTGGCTGACTACCAACTTAGTTGCCAATGGAGTTCCTCTATAAAGGCCATCTCCTGATCACAGGAAGCCTATCTGTGCAAGAATCACAATCACCAAGCATTTTCCATTTACAGAGGACTATAATTAAAACTTAAATCAACTTTATCTGTCCTGGCTTCTGATTTGTGTTGAACACACGAGGTATAATTTAACCATTCATTTTTAGAAATTGCTTATTTTATCATTTTAAAGCTAAACCTGAAGTTACAGGTTCAAGTTTGAAAAAAAAACTAATCGCTTGTTGAACAACCATCAACAATCACTCTGAAATCTTAACCAAGATCAATCATATAATTTGTCCTCTTAAGTGAGTGTGCTGGGTTGTGAATATTTACAGTTTCTAATCAGCATCGAGTATATTAGTCCTGTGTCAACAGCCAGAATGTGACCTACTTAAAATTTGGAAGAAGGGTTTTTATCTTAACTTAATAATACATATGAACTATAAACCAAAGGTTTAATCATATTCCAAGCAAAATAAGTATTTAACTTATGGCCCCTACATGTCATGACAATAGAGTTGTACCAATTGTATCTGTACTGATGTTGATTTGCTCACATCTAATTCCATTAACTCATGCTGTAAATGTGTTGGTCACCTAGGGCTGACAAGATCAATGCTGGTACACTGATCTTGAGCCCTCTATCCTTGGTTTGCAAATCATCTCCTTTTTGCCATGTCCTCCCATGGCCTTCCTTCTGTGTGCCCCTGTTTTTGAAGTCTCTTCATCTTCTTACAAATAGTCCCAGTGGATTAGGGATCTATCCCTATAGAACCTCAACTATTTCCCTAAAGACCCTATATTCAAATACAGTTACAGTGGGTGCCTCTCCATATCAGTGAGCCTCACAGTGCAACCTTTACCAAGAAAGAATACAGACAAAATCAACATAGATTTGAACCCATGCCTTTTATGCTCATGGCTCAAGTTTGAAAGATAGCTATGGATGGATGCCAAGCACAGATGTTTTACTTTGAAAAGACATGCTCAGATTCTTATATACAATAATTTACATAAAACCTGGATATACATGTGATAGATTAAAGAAGGGGCTTAAGAAAAGAAGTTAAAGGAAGGGGCCGGGAGTTTGGCCTAGTGGTAGAGTGCTTGCCTAGTATGCACGAAGACCCGGGTTCAATTCCTTAGTACCACATACATAGAAAAAAGCCAGAGTGGTGCTAACGCTCAAGTGGTAGAGCTCCAGCCTTGAGAAAGTCCAAGGACAGTGCTCAGGCTCTGAGCTCAAGCCCAGGACTGGCAAAAAAAAATAAGTTAAAGGAAGTCAATGCAACTAAGTTGGATATTTACAGAGAAAAGAATCAGTCACTTTAATGAGAATATGCAATATGATGGTGACCTTTGATGTAGGGACTATGTGTGGGTAAGAGAGAGAGCGAGAGAAATAAAAGAGAGAAAGAGAACAGAAGCTGCTTATAAAGCATAAGGAACAGGGGAGATAAACACTGGAAACAGTTTACCTGGTTAGCTATAAATGTTACCTTTTGGCATGATGACACAAATACGCCGTTCAGATTCAGTCATGAGGAAGGCTACGTGTTACAATGGAAAGGTGACCACTCATGAGAAAGCTGTGAAGGTGAAAAGGGATCTAAGACAATTCCCCAAAAAGACTTTCTGACATTTAGCATGTGTGGTAACAAATCTGAACTTCTGCCATAAATTTTATCCCATTTACAATAAAATTGGATGAAATACCAAGAAAAAGTATGAATAATCTACCACAGAGCGCTCTAGCTGAAGCTTTTTCTTAAGAATGGACTGATTTTTAAAATTCCATCCTTAAAAATCCTTGAAGCTAGAAAAGGATCTAGAGCTGTCCTTGTTTGCTGTTAATATTAATTGCTGATTAAATGCTCAGAATTATATGAGTCACATAATTTCTGCCTTTAAAAAAGCAAAAGTGGGTTGGGACTATGGCTTAGTGGTAGAGTGCTTGCCTAATGTGCATGAAGCTCTGGGTTCCATTCCTCAGTACCACATAAACAGAAAAAGCCAGAAGTAGCACTATGACTCAAATGGTACAGTACTAGCCTTGAGTAAAAGAAGCTCAGTGGTAGTGCCCAGGACCTATTCAAGTTCAAGCCTCAAGAGTGGCAAAATAAAGGGGGGAAGGAAAGAAGGAAGGAAGAAAAAAAAGGAAAAAAATGGAGGTAGGGATGGAGGGAGAGGGGGGGTGAGAGAGAAAAATCATTTTAAAGAACAGAACTAAAAGTCCAATAAAAAGCAAACTTTTCTGAAGTTATTCAGGTGTCGGGTTATATCTGCAAAATCAAAAATTATATCCCAATATTCTTGTCTGGTTTTTAATTTGCTTTAAGCCAAATAAACATGAATAATGAGAAAGAACCCTTACCCTAGGAGCTGATAATATTGCAAACTATATAAAGGACTCTTGGTTGATTTCTGTCATAAAATTCCATCATAAAATCACACCTGCTTGAAAAAAAAAGTTTTCTGCCAGTTTCTGTCTTTTTCTCTTCGAAATAGCCATCACTGCCAAAGGACATTCAGTTCAGTGTCTGGGACTATCAGTTATTAGTGCTTGTCAGCAGTCAGAAGTAATTCAAATATATTTCCTATACCCTTCCAAAGCTATAAATAAAAATCTTGCACTAGCAACTACTGAACAAAAAGGTTGAGGCTCAAATGACAGCAGTCAAGATTCAGGTTAGATAGAAATAAATACTTTGTGATAAGGGAAGTTAAGACTTTGGGAAGAGGTATATTGGGAGAGACTAGAACCCTCCTCCCTCTCTAAAACTATTTAAAATGAGATGCATCTTTTTCTTCAGCATCTCCTAAATCAAGAGTTCAGATAACAGAATGTTGTGAAACCCTATTTGATCCCCAGCACTGCCTGGAAAGGGGGAGGAGAAGTGAAGGAGAGGGAGAGGGAGAAAAAGGAGAGGAAGAAATGACTAAAGTCCAGAAAAGGAGACAAAATATGAAAGAGAGAATAGAGAGCTTATAATGTTTTGTATAGAGTACCAAAAAGACCCAATTTATTCATTGCCTTATTGATTATTAAATCCTAACATTCTACAATTAAATCAGAAAAGCAACACGGGGGTATTCTCAGTCCTTGTTTTCATTCTTCCATAAAACACAAATCCTTTTACCTCTTAAGTGACATTTTCAAAGTCACCTATGAATATCACCTTTAATAAATCTGATAATAAAAAGAAAGAATAATCAAATGGTCTCTGGACTGCAGGTCAAGAGACTTGGGTTCCAATCCTAACATCATTCTACAATTCATCAATTCTCTATTCTGAGATTCAGTTTATCCATGTATAAAATTCTCCTTTTCTAGCTCCATCACAGGATTTTTCTGAAGATCAAATACAATAATGTATACACCAATACATTTTAAACTGTGAAACATCTATACAATGGTATTATTAACATTGTATGTGAGCTAGGCAGTGATCCAACTGGAGAAAAATCACGTTACTCTGAGCAAATATGAATAAACAAGGCAGATGCAGTGAAGACAAAGCAAAGATGGAATGGGGACTGGAAACCTACTGTAATGTTTATACAAGTTTTTCCTGAACAGATGGAAACCTCAAGGTCTCTGCCATACTTCATATTCTTTGGATCCCCTGTGCTTTAGGAGACAGCTTTTTCCCCTTAGGTTTTCAGTCCTTGATGTGGCTTTCCACCACATTTGCTTCACTGAGAATCACTGTGTTAAAACCTGCTGACATCCAGCTCTCAGGAGTCTAGACACTGGCTCCACCTTAGGGAACACAGAATATGAATCATGGCTCTCTTTAGTATCCTGTGTTAGGCCTATGAGGGCTTCCATTTAAAATCTGAATCTAGATTGGCCTTTCCTTGCTCTTTGGAGCATTGTTAATCTGAAAGACAAAAGTTTCTGCAGGCAGTGACAATAGCAAAGCAAACTTCCATACAAAGTAAGAGAGAACCAGAACCCAGATTCCAAGGAAAGCCTGATGAAATCATACATTTCTGTAACATATTTGCTATTAATTAAAATTACTTAAAGGTGTCTTATAATACATAAAAGGTCTAAATAATAATTATGAAACCAGGTATTTAGTGACAGATATGGAGAAAATGATGTAAGGCAGACAAGTTCTCTCTTCTTTTGTAACCTAATGTAACAGAAATAAATTGTGAAGTCCAAAGCAGCATTTGAATTTTAAATCTCAGTTAAATATTACCTAGGGAGAAAACTAAATATGTTATGGCCAACATTGTGGCTGGTTCTTTACAGATTCATGGAATCTGTTCTCAAACTTAGAACTATTAAAACAATTTATAACTTGAAAATATACTCTGGTACTTACAAATAGCATCATTAAAACTGAAATGGTTTTGTGATAGCACAATTTAATTCCTACATACATGATTTCTAATGAAGATTCTTGAACAATATTCTTGACAATTTTTTTCAATTATGTACAAACAGTGCAAAAAGAATCCAATAAAATTCTTTATTCAGTGTTTATGCTCCTCCATATCTCATGCCCATTCTTGTGGCTGGATTCCATAATCTTACAGGTTATCCTTCCAACAGTGCCCCAGCTTTGTTTGTTGTGGTTTCCTTCTCAAAAATCCCAACCAGGCTTAGGCCTGAAGTACCCTAGTTTGTCAGGAGGCTGAAATCTGAAAATTACAGTTCAAAGCCAGTGAAAGCAAGAAAGTCAATGACATTCTTATCTTCAATTAACCACCCTAAAGCTAGATGTAGAGCTATTGCTTAAATGGTAGAGTACTAGCACTGACCAAAAAAGTTCAGAAGCAGTGCCCAGGTTCTGACTTCAAACCCTAGGATTGGTGCACACACAGCCACACACAGACCCACACAAACACACACACACACACACACACACACACACACACACACACACACGAATATCAACCAACAGAAATTTATGAAGTTGTCTCTGAACAGTCCATCTGGTTTTTCTACCAGTGTTCGGTGTCTCTGTCATTCTTTTCATTTTTTTGCCAGTCCCAGAGCTTTTACTCAGGGCCTGAGTGCTGTCCTTGGGCTTTCTCAAGGCTAGAAACTCTACCACATGAGCCAAAGCACCATTTCCAGCTTTTTCTATGTATGTGGTACTGAGGAATTGAACCAGGGTCTTTGTGTGTGCTAGGCAAGTACTCTACCACTAGGCCAAACTCCCAGCCTAACTCTGTTATTCTTTTCACATCCTTCTTACCCATGACCCCATTCCTAATTGGTGACCAACTAAGTATAGTTCTGTAGTGATCACAGCTATGATCTTCTCTCTATAGCCTTCCCTGATCTTCTCTCGCCTAGGAGAATCTATTAACCTCTTCCTTGTGCTTTCCTGTACATATAACTTACATTATTTTACTGTAAGTATACTTGAATGCCTATTGACACTCTAGACTGGACGGTCTCTTTTTTTGTCAGTATTAATAGGGGTTGAATTCAGGCCTCATGTTTGGTGGGAAGGAACCAAACTATGCTTCCAGGCATACATAGTCTTTAAATCAGAAGCCATATCCTATGTATCACTACATCTTGTAAAAGAAAATCAAGGTCATATTCAATAGAGTTGTGGATTTGTGCATTGTATAAATCTGAAAAAAATGTCAGACACCTGTAATCCCAGCACTCTGAGATGAGAATAGAATAATTGAAAGCTAGAGATTGAAGGCCAGCCTGGACTACAAAGAAAGACCCTATTTCAAAAGAAATAGAAAAAGAGAAAAAAAGAAAGAAAAAGGAAGGAGGAGAGGGAGAAAACAAGGAGAGAAAAGGCCAATTAATAACAACTATATAAAGATATATGGCCTTAACTTTAAGATCACATGGAGAAAAATGGTTACTGCACTAAAGAAATTAAATCATATTTTTCCAGAAATATGTTTCATTTAACTACTAACTACTAATTTTTAAAGTAATGGGTGTTAATACTTAAAGGTTTTTAAAGGTCAAATAGTTACTTGTAAATAAAATGTTAAAAAACAAAATAATGCTCTTGTTTTATAAGTTCAAATTTTTATGTTTTGGGTTTTTTTTTTTAAGGCACACCTAACTGGGTAACATACATCTTACTCAAGGCTTGTAATTGCCCTCTCTTTAAAATGTGCTTTTACCAGTCACTTTTTCTAGACTGAAATTTTCTAATATTCTTCATAAATGATTTGCATACTAAACAAATGAATAAACCTATGGAACATATAACTATTTGACGCAAATGCATTGAGGAACCTTTATTCCTAATCAGATCCTCAGGAGTACCAGCAATACTACTTCCTGGGACCCTTCACCTGGTGTAAAGTGAAGTTTTTGTGTACATAACAGATTGAAACGGGAGGACCAAATTAAAATGTCTTAGGCAGGCAGGATAAATTAATGAGTCAAGTCAGACTTGAGAGCACACACCTGTTCATAAGGAAGCCAAGCTATTCAATTCTGTGGCAGGTTGTTCTGAAGAAATGCCAGGCCAGTTTTGCTGGAACTTAGCAGTAGGCAAAGAATCTGGACAGTTTATCTGCTAAGCTCTTAATTTTAAATAACTGTTGAGCAAATTATGAGACCACAGCCTAATTGGGAGGCTGCAGCCATAGATGGCCTAATTATAGGAGATGTCATACATTGAAGATCACACCCTAGACATACAATGACCTTGTTTGTAATGCTTTTCTTAAATGTTGAGCTTCTGTTGCATTCCAGACACTTAGCCCAAAGAGTAGCCGGAGTTAAAAATGCATTTATCAAATAATAGATGAAGCACTGGGGAGGCCCAGCCTGAAAACCCAAGCGAAAGGCTAGGAGTCACCTATGACTTGATATAGAAGTCAAAGAACCATAGAATTGCAAGAATACAGGACTGGAAAATGTTGTTAAAATTGGAAATGAGAGCGTTATGTATGACATTACCAAGGAACATTTTGAACAAGTTCTGCAGTACAGGTGCAAGAGCACAGAGCAGAGGAATTAAAGGCAGAAATATGGAACATTTATTATATAGTGAGATAAAAAGTAGCTTCAGGGCAACAGGAGAGAATAATTTATCCAACAAATTTATCCAAATAATTTATTCAAAAAAATAAGCAGATTTAAGCCAGTGAGACATACCCATAATGCTAGGTACTCAAGAGGCTGAGATCTGAGGGTTACAGTTTGGAGCCAGCCTGAATAGAAAAGTCCATGAAACTCTTATCTCCAACTCATCACTAAAGAATGTAAGTGGAACAAAAGCCATATAACGAATGATTGTTGTCCTTAATGTACTATGTTGTCTCTCATCTCCTTTGCTGTCCCTTGGTTATCTCATATTGTTATAGTATCTCACTTTGTTATCTGATATATTGAATTTATTTGTATTTGGTTATTTGAAATTTGATAGGGAAGGGGGGAAAACCAAGATGGGTGGGGGGTGTGGGGGGGGAGGGAAATGGGTACCAAGACATGTGAAAGGGTATCAATGTAGGTGAATTAATGCACCTTCTATCTGGCAAATATCATGTAACCCTTTTACTAATTACAATAAAAATGCAAAAAAAAAAAGAATGTAAGTGGAGCTATGGCTCAAATGGTAGACTGCCAACTCTGAGTGACAAAGCTAAAGTACAGGGCCAGGCCCTAAGATCAAACCCCAATACAGGCACAAAAATAAATATAATAAGAAGAATATTTTGGTTGAAGAATGAATGGAGAAAGGAGTAGAATTCAGGCAAGATTGCTTTATATATACGACAGAAATGAAAAAATTAGGGTTAAGTGTGGGTGGAAGGAGGGTGAAGATGTGGAAAGGACAGCACAGATCAAGATGCAGTGTATACATAAAGTGCCTTGTTAAATGACAAAAAAAATTCAATACATGGAAACAAGCTTTATCTTGGGTGATTGTTGTTCTTAATGTTGTTCTTCCTGCTCTCTGGCAAGCGAGTACAGGAAAATGATTAAACGTTCATTTCTTCTGGTCCTACAGTGAAGTTGACACAAGACAGGGAAGCTGAATTTCCTTATCCAAGAATATTAGTATTGGTACAGAGCATTCCCAGATACCACATGCCAAGTGTGATAAAAGAAAGAGCATCTTAAGAAGAAAGTTTGCAAAGACATCCAAAAGGAAAAAGAAATATATTGACCAATTCTAGGTCTTTGCCAACTTTCTATATTGCTTCTACTAAACAGACCCCAACTTAGATAAGATATTCTTAGTGGGGTTTTGCTTTTGCTCTAACTTTCCATAAGATATTTCTTTGCCTTGACAAGGAAATACCAGAGTATAGCATGACTGTTTGAAACACTGAATTCCAAAGTATCTTCTGATATATATATATATATATATATTTAGAGATATAGATAGATAGATGAATAGATAGATAGATAGATAGATCTGGGAAACTATTAGATCTGAATCTAAACCCCTCTGCATATTCTCAAGTGAGCAGATAAATAACTGAATAAAAAACACAAAGGGCATGACTTAAAGCATATGTAGCCTTCCACATTATTATTAGACTAAGTAAATGCCATGAACTCAAAATTGCCATAAGCAGAGAAATAAACACATTTCACATTTCAACAAAACTTCCACAATCACCCCCATCTAATAGATTTGCAGAGAGAACAGTGAAAGCATAAAACACTTTGTGAGAAAAAAAGGAAAGGAAAGAAAAAAGGAACAAAAGACAAAGCACATACATAACTAACTCCCAGAAAAAAAGAGAGCATCACTGAGAATTATCATAGTGCAAAAACAGAACTGTGTAGTTCTGTGCAACAGCTACAGAGGAAGAATTTAGCAGCAAGTAGAATGGGAAGTGACAATCATGGGGAAGTACCACTCCAGCAAAGAACCCCACATGGAACCACCGGGAGCTATGATAACCGTATTTCTCAATGAGAAACCAGAAAGGAAGAATGGAATATTTAAAATCCTGCAGACAAACAACCAAACACCCATTCCCTCGTCTGAAGGTAGTACCTCTACTTACCGTTGATTAAAGAGACTGATCACACTTCAGGGAAGGAAACTGTGAAGGATGCTCTGAATTCCTAGGCAATACTTAGGCTAGGATCAATATAAGGCTAATTCCACACAAACCAACCATACCAAATCGAGGGGGGGGGGAGACTTTAGCTAATGGGCATATTTCTTCCCTTTCCTCCCACACCTTCCCCTCACCCTGCCTAGCTAGAAGAAAATGAACCATAATACCCTATATTGAGTTAATAACATCAGATGATAATTTTGAAAACTATGTGAAATTATGGTGAACTATAAGTAGATTTAGAAATTCAAAAAACTTGGAATGCTAAAAAAAAGTACAGGAAAGCACAAATGACAAATAAACACAGGATAGAAATTGGAGTAAAAGGCAAAACATCTCAGAAGAATCAATTACAATGTGTTAAAGATAGAATAAATTTAATTAACTTTTTGCAAGGCCTCGTGCTTGAACTTAGGGCCAGAGAGCTGTGCCTAAGCTTTGGAGCTCAAAGCTAGCGTACTCTACTATTTAGAGCCACAGCTCCATTTGAAGCTTTTTGGTGGTTGATTGGAGATAAGAGTTTCATGGACTTTCTTGCAAGAGCTGTCTTTGAAGCACAATCCTCAGATCTCAGCCACCTGAGTAGTTAGGATTACAGACTCCAGCCTCTGGCACCTGGCTTAATAATAATTTTTCCATTGGTAGTGGGGCTTAAACTCTAGGCTTGAGCATTTACCCTGAGCCCTTCAGGTCAAGATTAGTGCTCAATCACCTTCAGCCACAGCTCCACTTCCTTAAATAATTTATGTTAATTTTGTTTTCCAGTCTTGGGGCTTGAATTCAGGGCCTGAGCATTGTCCTTGCAAGGCTAGTGCTTTACCACTTGAGCCACAGTATCATTTCCAGCTTTTTCTCTGTATGTGATACCAAGGAATCAAACCCAGGGCTTTGAGCATGCTAGGCAAGCACTCTACCTTTAGGACATGCTGTCAGCCCTAGCTTAAATCAATTTTTAATAAAGGATGTTCAAAGAGAAGATTAAGAAATAAGAAAATTATTGGAAGATTTTTTTCAAGAAACAAGTCAGATCATACCAAAAACTGCCTGAAGTTGAAAACAGGCAAAAAAAATCCAGCATATATGTAATTGGAAGAAACATAAAACAACGAAACAGGAGTAAAAATTTCTGGGAAAAAGTGGTAACATAAATTTCACACATTGAAAAGTCCCTAAAGTATACACGGTGAAACTAAATAAAATCATCTAAATAAAAGTAATGGGCTTCATTAAAACGTATTAGGTTTTGCAGACAAATATAAATATATAAGAAAAAGAAAATTAGATTATATGTAGTTTCTCAAAGCAACCTATAGAGCAAGGCAAAGGAGAATGGCATTCTCAAGAACATTTCCTTTACTGCAGTTCAAATTCAGAACATCATGGTTTAAACTCAGATCATCTTGCTTATTTGGCTTGTTTAGAGATATAAACAACTGGCACCTGTCTTCCCAGAAAGATTTTTTTTTTTCAATGAGAAAATAAAGATTTTTAATCTATTCGAGCCTGTCCTTTAAAGCTATAGAAAGTAATACAGAGTATGAAGAGCCTCAAAAAGTTCAACACACACATAGGTTTACATATATAGCATTCTATAAATACAGATGTAGAAATCTCTGAAGGAAAAGAGGGTGCTTGTTATCAAATAGTAAAGATTCCATAAAGACGCTGTGGCCAACAGGCAATATGACTCATCACAGAGCTAAAATTAAAAAAAAAGATTGGGACATAGAAATAATGGTGTCTTCTAACCAAGTAGAATGTGTACAACTAAATAAGAGAAAGACAGAAAAGTGAAAAACAGAAAGAAATCACTAGATAGGTGCTAGGTGAAAGTGAAAGGACAACACTAAAAAGCACTGACAGGCCACACTGCAAGAAGGTAAATGAAGAAAAATTTAATGAAGCTTCAAAAATATAAATAACCTCTTGTTTCCATATCCTAGAGTTCATTTCATTTAGTCTCATCCTAGATGACCTTATGCACATGGAAACAAAAGGTTTGCCTTGTGTGATTGTTGTTCTTAATGGACTATGTTATTTCTTCTCTTGTTTGCTCTTATGGTTAATCTCATATTGTTACTGTTTCTGACTTTGTTACCTGCTACATTGTATATACATTTATTTGTTTATTTGAAATAGGGAAGGGAAGAGGGGAAAACAAGATGATTGGGAAGGGGCGGGGGAAGGGAAACAGGAACAAAATCATGAGAAGGGGTATCAATATGCTAGAAATAATGTACCTACTACCTGATGAATGTAACTGTAACCCCTCTATACATTATCCCAACAATAAAATAAAGAGAACACCAAATATATATATATATATATATATATATCATTCAAAATAAATCACAGATCTTCATACAAGACCTAAAACTTTGAAACTACTATAGGGAAAACATAAAGGACACACCAGGATATAAGTATAGGCTGTGAGTTTCTGGGTAAGAGTCCAATAGCTCAGAAAATACCAAGAATTGGAAAAGAGGATTACATCAGGCTTTTAAGCCTCTGCACAGCCCAAAAGATAATCAGCATAGTGAAGTCACCACATGCAGAATGGGAGGAAATCATTGCCGGCTATTCATGTGAAAGGAGATTAAAAGCCAGAATATATAAAGAATTCAAAAGGTAAACACCCAAAGAGCAGATAATCCAATCAATAAGTGGGCACTTGAGCTGAATGGACATTTTTTTCAAATGAAGAATTACAAATGGCCATTAAAGTATATGAAAAATTCTCAACATCTTTAGCCTTGAGGGAAAAGTTCATCAAAATGACACTGGGATTCTTACCAGTCATGATGGCCAACATGAGAAAAATAGAAAACTAATGCTGGAAAGGATTCAAGGGAAGGAGTAGGAGGAGCTAATATACTATTGATGGGAATGTAGTCTAGTCACTGTGGATATCAGTATGGAGTTTGCACCATAAAAATAGAAATAGACCTTCCATATACTATTTGTAGGCATATGATTAAAGAATCAAAGTAAGCTTACTCCAGAGGTAGCTACACACTCCCACACTCCAGAGGTAGCTGCCCTACTCACACACTAGCCAAGCTACACCTCAGGGCTCATTAACAGATGAATAGCTACAGAAAATGTGCTGTGTATGTATTGACAATGGAGTTTTCTTCAGCAGAAAAGAACACAGTTACATCATTTTCAAGGAACTAGAACTAGAGGGTATCATATTGAGCAAAATAAAGACAATCTCCCAAAGACAAATTACCCATGTTTTCTTTTATATGTGGAATCTGGAAGAAGGGTAAAAATGACATGAAATGTAGGCTGTTAGGGATCTAAAAGGAGAAATGGTTAACAAAGAAGTGACCAGGATCAAAGAATGCTATTTGCATACATAGTAATATCAAAATAAAAATCAATCATTCCTATGTACAGTTCATACTAATAAAAATGATTCTAGACTTGTAAAGAAATACTCAATTTCATTCAAAGCAGATGAGTGAACATTAAAATTATACTAAGATACCAGCTTTTTTTCCATCAAACTGGCACAAATTCAAAAGCCTGACAGTGAGAATCAATATCACTCTGTCATTCAACACCAATGGAAAGTGACA
The DNA here is from genome assembly GCF_031878675.1 of Megascapheus bottae. NCBI lineage: Eukaryota > Metazoa > Chordata > Mammalia > Rodentia > Geomyidae > Megascapheus > Megascapheus bottae. The sequence continues at coordinate 53,045,813 of NC_143516.1, forward strand.
AATGATACAACTCATGAGGAGAGAATTTTGACAATGTCTAATAAAACTGCATGCACACATACTTTTTAATCCAACAGTTTCAGTTTGAAGATACTTTACCCAAGCATTATATTGCCAACAAGAAGAGGCTATTCATTTCTACTGAAACACATTAAAAATAAGAGATTGAATGAGTAAGGCACAAATACAGTACACAATGCAATAAGATACAGCAGTGAAAACAAGAATGAGGGCCGGGCACTGGTGGCTCATGCCTGTAATCCTCCTTCTCAGGAGGCTATGATCTGATAAAGCCAGCCGGGTCAGAAAGTCCATGAGATTCTTATCCACTTAACCACCAGAAAACCAGAAGTGGCACTGTGGCTCAAGTGGTAGAGCAATAGCCTTGAGCTGAAGAGCTCAGGGACAATACCCAGGCCCAGAGTTCAAGTCCCACGATGGAAAAAAAAAAAGAAAACCAAGAATGAGGAAAAGAAAGCAGAAAGATCATGAATTCAAGGATAGCCCAGGCAAATATAGTAGCAGACGTTGTCTCAAAAACAAAAGACAAAATTAAAAATATGCAAGAGTATGTTTCTTTAAAAAAAGATGGTTATCTAGTGTGATGTAGGGGGATGGGATAAAAGGAATAAAGAAATAAATAGAAGGATTATTCCAGAGTGTACATTTTAGAAGCATACTAATGTTTTAGATATTCAAGAGCTTAAAATCAATATTGCTGGGAAAACTCATAAAACCTCAAACAAAGTACAAAGGGAAACAGGTAAATCAAGTTGCATTTTAAACAAATGTTATAAACATTTTGCTGGGGAAATAGTCAAGTTACTTTTGTATACTAGATAATGCTTTAAAGAATTGCAAGCAAATCTTTTCCATACCTTACTAGTTTTGTTTTTGTGGTGATAAAATTATGTGAATTCTGGAATTATTTCAAGTATGATAAAGAGATATGCAAATGATTAAATAAATGAATTAATGTTGCCAGAATCCAGAGTGCTCATTGTAAAAGAAGAGATGTGCAAACATATATATAAAGGATGAAGAGGAACTGTGAAGAACTTTGACTTTTGACTACATATATATATTATACACACACACAAAATCTACTAAATGCGCCTCATAGGATCACAAGAGCACATCATATGACTAGCATCATATGACTATAAAATGTGATGTCAATTGAATTGAACTCCAAAATATAGAAACAAGGCTTTTTAAAGTTTTTATGTTTTTGGTGTTTTTTTTAATATACTGTATGACGTTTTTTCTTTTTCCTTTGTCCTGCTGTCACTGATTTTGACTTTGGTACCCTGTATCTTGTCTATATGTTTTTCTGATTTGGGAAAGGGAAGAGGAATAAGAAAATGGTGAGACAAAGGACAAAGGGTGAGCCAATCAACTGTGATACAAGACACTATGTTGGAAATGAACTTTACAACTGGAGGTGGGGAGGGGTCAAGAGGGGAGAATGTAGGAGAAAAGCAAGGGAGGGGATAAAAAGGTTCGACAAGAAATGTACTTGTTATCTTATTTGTGTAACTGTAATCCCTCTGTATATCACCTTTATAATGAATTAAATCGATAAATAATAGTAAATGCATGGAAAAAATAGTTAATGGGCCTCATGGCACCATAAAGATTAAATACGCTATTTTAGTTTCTAAACATCTTTCTCCAACAGGAACAAGAGCTGATTTCAGGTCTATGGCTGAAAAGGGGCAAGATCAACTTTAAACAAGATAAGTAAGTAAGAAGTACTCAAAAGTGATGAGAGCAACTTTTAAAAGCAAGCTTGGAAAGCCACCAAATCTGGGGCCATTTATGAGCTTGAAAATAATTAGAATAAGTATTTTAACCCATTGTTCAATGGAGTCCATACTCCTACAGAATGACAATGACAGGTAAATGATAGATAAGATAGATAGATAGATAGATAGATAGATAGATAGATAGATAGATAGATAGATAGACAGATAGATAGGTACTAAATGTGTGTGTGTGTGCACTTACATGAATTCACAGGTCTTAGAGCACCTGGGTGTGAGGCCAGGCGTCAATTACTGGAGTCCGAGCTCCATTTCTGGCTTTTTGATGGTTAATTGGTGATGAGAGTCTCACGGACTTACTTGGCCAGGCTGACTTCCAACCTCTATCTTCACACCTCAGCTTTCTCAGTAGCTAGTATTACAAACATAAACATGTTTGTAAAGTTGTAAGTTCTTTTCTCACCTATGTGTGTATATATGTATGTATGTATATGTATGTATGTATGCATGATGGCAAACTTTTATCATATCTATTGAAACTATTTTTCCTAATTTGTCATTTTCTTCTTAATAAAGGAGATTTTTTTATTTTTAAGAATTCTTCTAATTGATGTACATTAAGAAATAACTATTATATAGTATATTCTTTGCTCATATATAGTATATTTGCTCATTATATAGTATATTCTTTCCTCAATTTTCCCTCCCAAAAGAAAACCCAAAATAAACATCACTCCCCCAAATCCTTAGAAAACACTGCTCATGCCAAAATGAAAGGAGAAAGAAGAAAGAGACAGAAAATGGATGGGAGACATACTCTGGGGGTTAATGGAAAAGGAGTTCTCTCTGTTGTGCCTTAAACCATTCAATTGTAATAGTGAAGAACACCAGAAGATTATTTTAGATGTGATTCTCTTCCATAGAGAAATTAATTACTTTCATAGATTTGAAACTTTCCAGTGAAAAATTTCCTGTGGCCCAGCAACACTTTCCTAATTAACGATGCAGTTTTTCAGGTAAGTTCAGGCAGCATAATTCCCTCTCAGCGCTTTATGAGAGAAGAGTCACGTCAGTAATGAGCCACAGGTGAAAGGATGAAAAGAGTTTACAGGAGGAGAATGAACTGGCAGCTGTCGTCTACGTGAACCCACTCTTCTGCATGCGGCTTTTAGGTAGGAAGCTACAAGGGTGTTATCCCTGATTTGGGGAAGAAGAGTGTGTGCTAACTCAAGGCTGCAGCACATTCTTGAATCACTGCACAGTTAACTTCTAAATTACTGAAAACAATAGTAGAGGTCAATAGGAAACACCAAGATCCAAAGATATTCTCCACAGCAGAACTGGAAGTAGAACACAGGAAGCAGTGAGCCACAAAAAAATCAGGTCTCTAAACAAAAGCCATATAATGAGTGATTGTTGTCCTTAATGTACTATGTTATCTCTCATCTCTTTTGCTGTCCCTTGGTTATCTCATATTGTTACAGTATCTCACTTTGTTGCCTGATATATTGGATATATTTGTATTTAGTTATTTGAAATTGGATAGGGAAGGGGGGAAAACAAGGTGAGGGGTGGGGGTGGGGGGAGGGAAATGGGGACCAAGACATGAGAGAGGGTATCAATGTATGTGAAGTAATGCACCTTCTATCTAGTGAATATAATGTAACCTTTCTATTAATTACAATAAAAATATATGAAAAAAAATCAGGTCTCTCTGCCTCCTTGACAACACTCACTCTCCCTCTCTCTCTCTCTCTCCCCCTCTCCCTCCCCCACCTCTCTCCCTCTCTCTCACTCTCTGTCTGTCTCTCCCTTTCTCTCTTCCCTCTTCTCTCTTCCCTCTTCCCTCTTCTCTCTTCCTATCCTTCTCTCAAGAAAATCAGTTCACCAGTTAAAGGACTAATTTGAAACATGAATGGTTTACAAATTTTCATTTGGACTGACTGAGAAAAAAATGCAGCTAGGATATTTCAACCAACATTCCAAATACAATTGTGAGACTGCTAATTACTTACTGCTAATAAAATTGTAATGAAAAATTGATTATTCACTAGTAGCTAAAGGCTATCTTCCACATGTCAGAATGAAGATAGTATAGGAAGCAGGAAAAAAAATATCATCCACTGGAAAACTTTATTTAATCAGAAATGGGTGAAACTTCACTCTGTCCCCAGAAACATAATTTCATCCCTATAACTTTGATTTTCTAACATTTCATTGCAACCACTTAATAAATACTAATCTCATGTTTATCAATTAATCCCAACAAAAATTTGTGTTTATACATGTAGTTTGTGCGGGGTGGGGGGTGGGGGGGTCGGAAATCCCTAGTAAATAGTTCGACTTTGTGACTCCTATTAATTGGAAGTCCTAATTACCTTCCACTCATATTCACACGTCTCATTTGATTTTTATACGCACACATATAAAATATCTGGTAAGTATATTTCCCTGACACTATATCTTCCAAAAGCTATTCTTTTAAATAAAAGTAAGTGAATAGGCTGGGACTTTGGCGTAGTGGTAGAGTGCTTGCCTAGCATGCACGAAGACCCGGGTTAGATTCCTCGGTACCACATACACAGAAAAAAGCCGTAAATGGTGCTGTGGCTCAAGTGGTAGAGCACTAGCCTTGAGAAAGCCCAAGGACAGTGCTCAGGCCCTGAGTTTAAGCCCCAGAACTGGCAAAAAAAAAAAAAAAAAAAAGTAAATAAATTCTCCTTAAGTAGATTGACAGGGTTAACTTTTTTTCTCTCTAAAAGGAGAAGAATGGGCTGTTGGAGTATTTGAAGACTCACTATCTTCAAAGGAAAAAAAATCTTACCTTCTTCCTGGACTTTATGGACTAGAAATGTAGTCTAATTTTAATTTCTTTCCTTTCAGTTTTCCTACATGCCCAGGAAATACCTTATATAAAAGTCCTTTATATTACCTTAAATACTCACTGCTCCTATCATTGCAAAGCTAAAATCCTGATGTATTGGTTCAACTGTCTTTTATATTCTGTTTCTGAATTCACTATGTGCTTCATTTCTATGAGACAAATTAGAAATTGTCTGTTATATTTTACTAAACTTTAATATTTTCTACAAAAATATGTTCATATAAAAACAGAAAAGATGAATAAATAGCAAATGAATAAATAGTAAATACATGTTAGGACCAAGTAATTATTAGTAAAATTACTTTGTTGTATATTCCAAGACCATATAAAAATGTCAAGCAGACTTGATGCTAATATTATACATTTTAAACAAATTAGCTGTAAAAAAATAAGGAAGTACAGAGAAGCCTAAAGAAAATGAAAATCTCCCTAATCTCACTGCCTAAGAGTACAATTATTTAATATTTAGTGGATGTTCTTTCTTGTTTTTCCCATTCTTCCAGATGTTATTTTTAATACTAGGATTTGTACTGTGTGATTTTTATGCTGATAAATAGACTTTTAAGACATTATTCCTTATGAGTACATTTTATTTATGGTGATAAACATACTTTTAAGACAGTACTCCTTATAACTACATTTTCCTAAATTTTATGAATGCCTTAATTTTGTTATCTGAATCTTAAAAGATTTTTTAGCTATTATAGCTATAACACTTGTGTCCATGTAATTTTGACATAATGATTGCTTCAGAATAGTTCATACATACTGACTTGGCTCCATTTAAAGCCTAGCACTGTATCAAAATATCAATAATAATGTTTAGCACTAAGAAAAAACTATGCATCATAATGGAAAATCATGCTAAATACATTTTTTACTGCAAGAGCATTTATTTCTTCCAGCTCATCTATCAATTAGGGTGATAAGCGCTCAAAAGCTAGCTTTTCAATTATGATTTCTACCTTCCACTGAAATGTTCCTGTCATTGCATATCATGCAGTCATTTTGAAAAGGCTTCATCTTAGCAATAAAGTAATAACGCTAAAAATCAAGAATCTGAACCAATTAATTCCTAACATTAATTACTTCTTTTTAAACAAAAGGCGCTTTAAAGTGATTGCAAATATACTTTGTACCCCAAGAACAGGCCTTATCTCTTTTTCCCCCAGCTTCCTCAATTCTGTTGACAACTCATGCTCAGACTCAAATCATCATTCAAATCATAATTAAAGCATAATTCTGAGTTCTCTTTGTACATGCTAATTCCACCACCACCATATGCAAAAGCCACACAGAAATTCCTATAGAGTATTATTAGCTTGCAAGAAGCAAAATTAAGATGCATGAAAGTATCTTCTATAGCAAGTAAATATTTTGGTTTTAATTACATTATTACCTTGTTTTATGCTACTAATTACTACAATTTATTGTATAATTGACTCTCAGAGAAAAATATCACCAGAGTAATTCTACAGTCTTAAACTAAAAGTCAGATATACTAATGATTTTGCCTAACTGCTCAGTTTCCTTTTTTTAAAAAAAATGTGAATTTTTTTTGTAATAGGTTTGATAAATCTTTTTCCTGTTCTCCCACTAATATATAAAGTTATTGTATACTACTGTTATTTGCTGATTTATTTCTTTATGAATCACAAAGCAATAAAAATGTATTCTCAAATCGGGGACAATTTATTATCTGTCTTTATTCCCTTGTGCCCAGCCCAGAACTTGAAACTTAGTAGATACTCAATAAATTGCATGCAATAAATCAATGAATTAATCACTTAAAAGAGTCCCTTAACTGGACATTATTTTTTTTACGTATTGTTGTTGAACACTAGCTAGTATCCATTTCAGCCATTACAGATTAACAACCTGCAGCCTTTAGAGCAAAGGACTGAACAAAAGAAATAATCATAGGTTGCTGTAGATTGAAAATAAATGAACTCATTCTGAGACTCTGCAGTCATTCATAAGCCACTTGAGCTGCCTGGCCGCTTACAGTTTATGACCGCAGTCAAGTCTTTCTGGTGAAATAAAGCCTGTGTTCACTCTGGGGCCATCTATTGTTCTCTCTGTAATTTGTACCAAATTTTAAAGGTTATAAATACTGTGGTAAAGCCTCGTTGCTGAGATACATTCATTCACACTTTTGTGCCTTTTTTAATGTTATTACTAACTACAAGTTTAAGGACTGGCATTTACTTACTTCCTAATAACCTAATCAACATAACTTTGAACTCAGGATGTTCGTCGAATGCCATAATTTATTATGTCCACCTTGGTCACATAACAGTCAACCTTGTCAAATTCTGCTAGACTAGCCTTGTTCTCCCAGAAGTACTCACTGGCAATAAAAACCGAGGGGTTATTTCTTGCATGAAACTATTTATATTTGGAATTCTTTTACAGCTTTAAGTTTTTCTTATAAATTATATTGCAAATGACAGTGAGCTGAATTTTAACACATAAATGTTCTTCACCATTCCTGAGTCTAGTTCCATCTGATTGCTGTGCTTTTTTTGTTTAATTTCTCTTGAACCAATGTGCCCTCTAATGGTTAAAATAAAAATGGAATCAGAACCAAAAATGAGAGCCAATACATTAATTACAGGAGATACTTCGATTTTAATGTAACTTCTTTGACTTGAACTTCTGCCACCCTGATGAAAACAGATGTCTTCAATAAATAACAAGAAGATTAGACATTTTATTTATTCTGCTGATCATATATAATGCAAATGTAGTATATCACATTTTCATTATGGAGATTTAAACGTTAATGCCTGTACTGGGGGAAAGGAGGCAGTACTAAGGGGTGAAGAGAACCAAAGGATGATGCATGTCTGTCTGTCTGTCTGTCTGTCTGTCTGTCTGTCTGTCTGTCTCTGTGTATGTAGGTATGTGAACACAGCATAATGGCGTAATAAACACAGCAAACACTGTCTGAAAGGAAAAAAAGGCAGAATAAGAATGAGAATATTGTGGAGAACATGAATTTGCCCAACATGTACTATGTACATGTAAACAAATACAACAATGAAGTCTCCTCATATTCCAAATGTTTTCTAAGTAACAAATAATAAATAAATGAATGTTAGTTCTTGAAAAAGAAAAGCATCAAACATTCATAATGATACACATAATTAAGTCTTTATGTGCTGATGTAGAAATACTGAGTTGAGTTATGCCTATTCTGCTATTACAAATGAAGCATTTATTTTTGTTTTTTCTTCATTTTTGTTTTTCTAATCTGAAATGAAGTTTCCTCATCATCTCTAAAAATTATAAATGTACAGAAATGTTAAGTGGCTGTGCCTCTGTGTGCATAATTTATCTTCAGTGTACATGTACTTTCATTTTGGGTTCCACTTTAATATTATAAAATAATAGAGTGATTATGCAGTTAACTTGACCAGAGGAAATAATCTATTAAGGCAGAGATCTGCAGAGGGATTGCTTGTATAGTTTGCCTTGGTTTCCTAAATGCAAGAAAACTGTATCTTATTGTAAAATTTATTCCTAACAAGAACTTGATGGTGATAGAAAAACACATGTATAAAAAATATATTTACCTCTCCCTGTCTGGAAGAGTAGAATGGAAATCTAACACATAAACAGAAACTAGCATGCCTAAAGACTTTCTACCTTGTTTAAACTTCACTGCTGGCACTTTGAATTATTTGCTTCTAGGCACTGTCCCTGAGCTTCTTTTACTCAAGGCTAGCCCTCTACCACTTGAACCTCATAAACAGCCACTCTTTATGTGGCACTGAGGAATTGAACCTGGGCTTCATGCATGCTAGGCAAACACACTAACATAAAGTCACATTCCCAGCCTAATTTTTTTTAATATTATAAACATGGGGGGAGGGGAACTATCACTGAGGTGCACTGACCTACCAATAATGGACAACTATAAACAAAGCCAGATTAAAGTTTGGAATTATTTACACAGGTTTCTGATTTGTGCTAGTGCAATGTACGCTATCACAAAAAATTTTTAAATTGCATTATTAGCATCAGTCAGTCTTACCAAATGGGTTTCATCTTTAGTGTCCTTTCATGGATGCAATCACTTTGGTCAGTGTTACCTAGTCTATCTTCCTCCATCCCATCCTGTCCCTTCACATTTCCCAAACTGGTACTTTATTAAAGAAAAAAATCTCCAGTTTCCTGAATTACCATTCACTACCAGCTTTACAGTCGTACAAACTATAAAATATATGATACGATGTTATTCATTTCTAAATGAATGCAAAAATATTCTCAGGACTGAAAACTGAGGGACAAGAATCCTGAATTCATGTATGTGCTACCAAGTGACCACAAGCCAAAGGTATGAAAGATAGTCATTCTTATTTGTTCCTTCTTTGAAAGAGGTAGTAAAATTAGGTAATTAAATAATTAAATTATATGACCTCTGAGCTCCTCTCACTTAAAACTAAAGAAGTTTAAAAGCTACATAGGAATATATAAGCATTTTGCAAATATATTTTTAAAATGTATTACTGAGCTTTTCAAAATTTAGATATAGAGGGGCCAGGAGTTTAGCCTAGTGGTAGAGTGCCTAGCATTCACAAAGATCCGGTTTCGATTCCTCGGTACCACATATATAGGAAAAACCAGAAATGGTGCTGTGGCTCAAGTGGCAGAGTGCTAGCCTAGAGGAAAAAGCCTAAGGACAGTGCTCAGGCCCTGAGTTCAAATTCCAGGATTGGCAAAAGAAAAATTGTATATAGAATTTTGTTGGTCTTGACCAAAACTCCATGATACTAGTCAATATATGGTCAGATAAAGTGACTAGTGAAACTAGATAGTTCAAGTAAGTAATTTCTACTGTTGAGTGCCATTGCTTACATTGTTTTTTTTTTTTTGTGCCAGGCCTGGGGCTTGAACTTAGGGCCTGGAGGCTGTCTCTGTCCTTTCTCCTTCATACCCCCTCCCCACCCTTATCCCTCCCCTCACAGCTCTGGACCTGGACACTGTCCCTAATCTTCTTTTAGCTCAAGGCTGGCACTGTAACACTTGAGCTCCACATCCTGCTTTTTCATTGATTAATTGGAATTGAGAGTTTTATGACTTTCCTGCCCAGGCTGACTCAGAATCACAATTATCGTATCTCAGTACTCTGAGTAGTTAGGATTACAGGAGTGAGCTACTGGAACGAGGATCCCTGAGCTATTTTGCTCAAGTCTGGAGCCCTACCACTTGAGCTACAGCAATACTCCTGACTCTTTGGTGGGTTAATTCATGAGACTTATCAGTCTCATGAATTTTCTTGCTCATCTAGCTTTGAATCCTCCTATCTTAGCCTCCTGAGTAGCTAGGATTACAGATGTGGAGCCTCTAGCACCAGCTTGCCTATGTTGTTTTAAGCTGCTTATTTGTTTTAATGATTTTTAATAGTATGCATTGATAGTATAAGTACAATAGTTTCAATAATACAATGATCTGTACATAAATATAAATATATAAATATATAAATGTACTGTAGTGCAATAACACAAATAGTATTATTTATTGTGAAAATTCCACTGTTGTGTAGAGAATAGTCTGAACAAATTCATCCCATTATACTACCTAGCACTCTCCCTCCCTTTTTCAAACAATAATATTATGATATTATGTTATCTTTGGGGGGGAGTGCATGCATGGGCACACTTGTACATGCATTGTATTTCAATCTTTTTTGTTGTTGTTTTACCCCTGAATGCCCTTTCCTTTCATTCTTTTCTCTCCTGCGGAGTCCTTCCTCCACAAACAGCCTCTTTCACATTCAATTTCCATCACCGAATTTGCTTGTCATCTATTTCGTTTTAGTGTGCATGCTTAACTCTATATTTTGAAAACAGAAGTTATTATCCCCATATCAGTTTCTCATGGCACCACTATTCACTTGAAGTGAGGCTTCAATAACATTTGCCAACATAGTGAAGATGGACTTTGCCAGTTTCATAAATAGAATATATCTAAGATCCAGTTGAGTAAACTATCAGCAGATGAGATGAATGAAGATATTCTCATATTCTTTAAAAAAAACATGCCAAGGTGATTTAAAGTATATGGTATATATATTAAGTATGTTTGCACTACAATCTATAGGGTGGTAAATGATTGGAACTAGTAAAATCTTGGTGGTAAGGATAAAAATACCTATATAAAAACATCCAACACAATTCAAATTATACAGAATAAGAACTGATGGTATATTTCACTGCAAAAACAGCTGGAAATCAAGTCATACAGCCCAGTGGTTCCTGTGTGATTTCTCAGCATGGCATTAATCTAGTGAAAGCTGGGTTGAGGTCTCCAACAGTTTATTGGTTGCTGGGATTTGAGGGTATGGCCAATTAGCCTCCGTGCCTTGGCTGGAAACACCTCCCCTTTGTCCCTGTTAGCACTTCATCCTTCCATTTTCTGGGCACAAGAAGGAATTCTTTCCCTTCTAACCCACACAAAGTTGCAATGCAGCTCGTGAACTCAGCAACGATAAGCACAAACTATTCCGTGATTAGCAACCTCTATTTCTTCACTGTGCTTTTAACGTCTGTCAGATGCTACTTTGACAACTGTCTGCTCACCCAGGCTCACCACATGGGTGTTATTTCTTCTTCCTTCACATCACGTAAGACCTACTTGTTAGAATGCACATTGAGGGTCATTAACAACCATAGATTAATTCTCTAATCTCTAACTCTATGTGATCTCAGTTGTGCTCTAAAAATCTACCACACAACCTTCTAGTCTTTATTACAGCCTCTAGAATGGTAAACCTTTGGGATCTGCTCAGTCCTTCAAATATTGCTGCCATTTGAGATCTGCCTCTGAAATTATCAACACTGGAGACATGAGAGGCAGAATAATGTGGCTGTTAAGACATAGACCCTAGTGCCAAAATATCTGGGTTTGAATCCCCTATCATGTACTAGTTTTTCTGTCAGAAAAAGTGCAGCAACTTCATGAAATTTTTCTGAGTACTATGTTTCTACAAAGAAAATGATAGGAACAGTATCGGACACAAAGACCATTGTTGAAAATTTAGCTATTATTAGAATGGCCAAGTTAACTTTTGTCCTTAATCATAGTGAAATAATTTTAAAAGACAAGTCAACTAATTTTAAGACCTAATCAGTTATGTTTTTAAAGTTTAGGGTATTCATCAATCCTAGCTTTTATTTTGTGCCTGGTGCCATGAAGATGATTATTAATAGAAATTCTTTTTATTCTCAGTAGTGTCCAGATTATGACAACAAAATATGCAATCATTCTCATTATAATATAGGGCATTCAATTATTCGTTCCTGTATAATTAGGAGAATATATTAGATGGCCTCTGAGACCATATAAAGATAAGGAATTTGTGAAACAAATAGATCATAGATGAAAATAGACATTCAAATGCTGTTATAAACAGTCTAAAAGTACTGTTAACTTGGATTATGATGGCGTAATTTGATGGCTTTTTAATTTTTTAAATAAATATTCCATGAATGAATGAGCATGTAAAGAACTATTTTTGTTCAGAGGCTCTCTGGAATTGTTCATTTCCTCTCTCTCACTTTTTCTTCCTCTTCTTTATGCTTTCATTCTCCTACCTTCAGTTCAGTTGGGGGAAAACTGGAGAGAGAGAGAGAGAGAGAGAGAGAGAGAGAGAGAGAGAGAGAGAGAGAGAGAGAGAGAGAGAGAGAGAGAGAGAGAGAGAAAGAGAGAGAGAGAGAGAGAGAGAGAGGGAGAACTTCCCCTTTCCCTAAACTCTACTTGAGCCCTTTTACAGGGTCCCCTGTAAAAGCTAATCTTTCTGAAATCCTCTCCTCAATAAATATTAACTCTTAAATCCATGGAAGAAAAATCGATTTATGAAAGTTTTTTGTTGCCAGGTGCTGGTGGCTCACACCTGTAATGTTAGCTACTCACAAGGCTGAGATCTGAGAATCACAGTTCAGTGCTAGCCTGGGCAGGAAAGTTTGTAAGACTCTTATCTCTAGTTAAACACCGGGAAATCAGAAGTGGAGCTGTGGCTCAAAGTGGTAGAATGTATGAATAGGGTCCACAATTATGAAAAGCTGAGATTTTTATATTCTTCAGTAGACATGAAAAATTTTAATCTTACATATGAATCACACCACAATTGCTTGATTGTTCCAATGAGCTGGAAAAAAAAACCCCAAGGATCCTGTAGAGAACAAGAAATCATGAAAGCAATCATAGAGAAAAATAATTATTGCATTTATGATTCCTTCAATTATGGCTTCTGGAGGTGACTGCACAGCAACCTCTTCAGTTTCAAGACATCATGGTGTTTTATATACTAAGCCTCTGAATAAAGGAACTATTATCAATAGTGTTTGCAACTTAATTGGCTACCTTTGAAGCTACTTCCCAGCTTTGATTCCAAGCTGTATTTTAAAACATTGGCATTCTGTCCAGCTGTTTAACCTCTGTCTGTATTCATAGATTCTCTGGAGGATAGTGCAGATATGTTTTACTAGAGCTTAGCAACTTTTTCACAAGGGAGAAATAAACCTTACAATAAGCCCAGAATCTGTTAAAGCATCCATAAGTTTATGTGCTTATCCAACAACATGCCTATACGGTACCTCTACCCTGTTATAATTACATTTAACTTTAAAAGGAACATCACCTCTAACCACAAAGTCGAATTTATTAAGTTCTTAAACAAAGCAAACCCCTAAAGCATGATCCATTCACCAGAAACAGTACGCAGAAAGCTGAATTGCCTTTAAATGGCTTTTTTAGGAGTTTTGCTTTAAACAAGCATTCTGGCAAAGGCTAATGTTTTCAAAGGCATTCAACCCCCTCCTGATATAATATCTGATGAAGATGTAAGCTTAAGAAATTATACTTTTACCACCTTATTTTTGCATAGCCGAAAAGGAAGATGCTTACTAATATCAAAGCAATAAATAAAAAAGGAAAGAATAAAATTTGTAACATGATTTTAAAAAAAGATTTTTTTAAATTCAAAGTCCTAAATATCTTAGAAGGTAAAATTGTGGAGAGGAAATAGTCATCTCAAGCTGTGTAGGTGATTTTCCTGTAATAAAGTCTGTTATGATATGACACAGTCCCCTTTAATTCCCACTATAAAAAAGGAGTCGTTACTTGATGTTGATAAAGTGTCATTTGATCAGTAACACTGACACAGAAAGTGTCCAGAGAATAGGGTATTAGAGACAACAGGATCTTAAGAGCAATATACTGATTCCGAAAGTGAAGTATTCCACAGTGAAATTAGCTCAAGTAACCGTGTGTTTCAACTGATTCACAAAGAAGTCTATTTGCTTTTCCTGGCTGATCCGTGTTATCTAAAGACATGTAAGGAAATGTATGGGGGACAGTGAATGCTATTTGGGCTTCCATTTCTTGTACTGTAGTCCTCCAGTTCCACAGATAGTTTCATCTGCTGCTCCCTGGTCTCTAAACAGAGGTATGTTACAATTTCAAAGACATTGAAAAGACCCCGCCCCCCAGATCCAATGCCATGACATCCTATAATGCAAATTGCTACACTTATGGCTTTTCTTGTACCTCAAAGGATTGATACTAGAAAGCCCTTATTAAAATACAAAAACCGTTACTTGAAGACCAAGCACTTTAATCCTCTGCTGTGATAACAACATCAACTTTGTAACTTAATAAGCTCTTTGTTAAAAACAAAAGGATATTGAAAAACAAACTTCCTTTCCATACATCTATACACATATTGTCAACCAACCACAGCTGGGCTAATTGCTGGGAATATCAAGATAAATTCTTAAAAATGTGCCTATCCCCAGGGGTTTACTAGTTAGTGAGGAAGGTGGTCATCTATACAAAGAATGTTTCTGTGTGTGACAAATGAGTCCTAAGAAATCTGTTGATAACAAGGAGCAGAAAATTGCTTGGGCCAGCTAAATAAAGAAGGTATTAGTATAAAGATTTGGATATCTACGGAGCAATTGCAATCTCAGAAGAGACTCAAATAGAAATTGATAAAATAGAGAAGAGGAAGCCCCATTTCTTTATATGCTAAAGGATCTCTCATGTATGCTTGTTTCCTGCAATCTACCTCATTTTCCTACGCGGGCTTGCATATATGACCACAAAAGCCCTGAAGACAATACATTCTCTGACCAGTGAGACAGCCACATTCAAAGGATATCAATAGAGCAAGGCATCCTGGGTACAGAAGGACTCAAGTATAAAGGTCTATGAATAAGACACAACTGATAAAACTAGGACAAAAGCTAAGGGCCAGATGATAAAGTATTTTTAATCCCTTTTAAGAAGTCTTTATTTTAGAGCTAATGAGGGAAAGGTAAAAGAATGTTTTTCAGCAGAGCAAAAACAAATGTAGATTTGTGTTTTAGAAAAAAGAAACAGTAGATTGAAAGATGTTCTTTAAGAAGCTACTGCAGTATTTGGCAAAACAAAAATGTTGGTGTAAACCAAAACAAAGTAAGACCAAAAGAAGATGATGCAGAAGAAGGGAAGAATTCAAAACTATTAAAAAAATAATTAGAATCAAAAGTGGATTATCCATTCAGAAAAGCAAAAGATAGTTAAATTTTACATGAGAAGGAAAGTTCAAACCAAACCTAAAATAGGTGAACTAGACATGGGAAGAAGCAAGTGCCATCCTTATGTTTTTGATACGTTTTTCTTTCCAGTTTTTAATAGGCTAGCCTGTGTATGGTCTCTGAATATTTTCACCCAAGTAAATAATGGTAAACCTCAGCTCCTTGGGATATGAACATAAGGGGCAATAAAATAATTGGCAATTAAACTTTGATTAAAGTCAAACTCTAATTATCCTGTCATTTTAATAAAATGTCTGTCAATTCAGCTATTTATGCAGAAGAAGAATTCATTCCTAGTGATGCCTAAACTTGTGGATGCTGGATCTTGTTTCATTATGTATTTAATTAGAAGTTTTCACAATGTCATTTTCCTTTCACTTCCAAGAAGAAAAAAAAAACAACTTAAGAACTTCTCAGGTAATCCCATGACTTTGAAGCCACGTATCTGTTTATATGATCTCTTGGGTTTACATTTGGAAGCCCTGAAGAAAAACACTATCTGGCTGATTATGAATGCATATATTTTCATAAGACTATGTAATCTTAGCCAGCTCAGCACAGAACACTGAAATGACTAAGTATCGAATTAAAGATTAATCTTTTGTGTGTGTGTGGAGTTCAGTCCAGCAAGAAATTGAACAAGGAGATTTGAAATCCAAAAACAGTGGCCCACCTCTGAGACATTATTATTAGTGGGCCCCAGCCTTTCAGTTTCTTATCTCCCCGTCCACCCAGTGCTCCCATTGCTTTTTTATCATTGTTTGCTAAATGCCTTCAGTATGCCTAGTTCCCTAACAAGCATAGGTATGGTACCTGCCCAGGGGCTTTCTACCTAAATTACACAGATACAATTTAAGCTTGAAAACAAGTTGAAGATGTCAGTTACATTCATTTCAATGGGCTTAGAAGCAATAGAAAAAAAAAGCCTATAGGTCCATACACTTTATTCATTCCCCCCTCCCCACCTCAGGTCTTCTTTCTATTCCGTAATTTGGTTCACTAACATAGACAAATGTTTAATAGAAATAGGTCAGTAGTCAGAGGCCATCAACACCTCTGAGAAAATAATCAGCACTTATAAACCATCCTGAATGTTCCCTGCTTTCCCCATATCCCTGATTCCTACCTCTCACCCTGTTCTCTGCTCTCCCAGGAGAGGCCTTGTGTTCAGAATATGTAGCAAGTGAGGAGAGTTGATTGGAAACTGCCTTTTTCCCTCACTTTACCTAGGTAAAGCCAAGATAGTCAATAGCACCCATGTCAAAGTTCAGGCTTTTTATCATCTTCTCAAAGGCCTTTATATCAGGTTTCTCCTCCAACTCCTTTGAAAACTCTAGAGAAAAGAGTCTGAGAAATCAATGCTTTTCATTTTAGCTCTTTACATATCCTGAAAAAAAATCTCAGTTAGATATCACTGCATTTCCATGGAAATCTAAGCATATACAAATAGGGAAAAAATGGGAGAACTCATTTATTGTATTTTTACCCCCCTCCTCTCACTGCTAATACATCTTTACCTCACTCCTACTGTTGCTGCTAATAAACTAAAAACACAACCTTTTTTAAAAATAAAAAAAAATGCTGTTTACCTCATGGTAAACAGATGATAGGGTAAAAACAGTAAATTCAGGGCTCTCTTCCACAAAAATGCTTCAACCCAGAGAAAATCGTATGTGACAGTAGTAGAAAAGACAGCAGCCACAAAGTCCTGGACCAATGAAGCATTAGTGGATGGAATAAAGAGTAAGGAAATGCTCCTTTGCAAACATCACTAAACGATCCTCAGTCCTAAGCCCTATCTTCATCTCTGCCAGTAGTCTCTCCACCACTAATAGTTCATCATGAGGGCACTTTCTGATTCCTCTGAAAAGCCAAAAGGAGAAGAGGAAGAGTCTATTCCTATTGCATAGTGATACTGGTTCTGCTTCTCACAAGGACTGGACCCAGAACCTCCACACATATATACCTTTCTACAGGAGAATATTTAAATTACCAAAACTTGAACCTACTAAGATGTTCCTTTAAAATATATGTTCCATGAACACAATGAATACAATTCCAATCTGCACTTTACTGACCTTATCCTCTACCTTGATTTACACAGAGCCAGCTCCTCAGTCATTTCAACCCAGTAATTTACAACTCTGCCCACCTTTACCACCAACAATGCTCAACTCTGGCACTTCTTCTGACCATTTTGTGTTCCCTATCTATATTTATTCCATCTTACATTCGACATCCTACATGCATGCATTATACACCTACATATTCAATTTTGAATTAAACCATTTTCTGACATTGTGTTCTGTACAAGGAACCACTCTGTTTGAAGCACCTAGAGTTTCCTGCTTTATACTCATGTCTTCTCTAACCTATCAGTTTCTAAAATGTCAACTGGGTCTTAGTCCATTGCTGTCATATGAGCCCAGGTTCTTATTCTTACGCCTGAAAAATCTAAATGTATGCATGTTCTTTTCTGACTGGCTCTTTATAGACTTTTTTGAACCATTAACCCTCACCCAATTTCTCTGAATAAAATGTAGTTGTTCAATCCTTAAAATAAGTGAAATAGTCTTTAGTGAAAATATATTTTTCAGAGATTGCATAAAAATAGCTTTAAAGACGATTATGTCCAGATGGAGTTCAGGACCTGCTACTATAAGATATGCAACACTAGACTAGTTTAAGCTGAAGAAATATTTTAAACTAGAAAAAAATTCCATCTACCCTTTACCTTGGAGCTGAAAATAAAACCTAAAAAAGATTCTCGAAACTTCTCCTGAAGCAGGTCCAAAGACCTTCGTGTGACATACAGGGAACGCAATGCCCTCCCTGTATCCAGAGTCAGGGAACATTTCTGTCTTTTAAAGATGTAGGGACAAGGAGAGAAATTGAAATAAACAGATGTCACTAAATTGCCCCTCGTTTATTACATTTAGCTCATACCTTATATATTCCATTTTAATTCTCCACAACTAAACATTCTTCATCAAAATAAAGTAACAAAACCTGTTGAAATTGTTTTCTAAGTGAGAAAAAGGGCATGGGGGAGAATGACAAAGGAGCTAAATTGCATCAATTTATGTATATAATATACAGAAATATCCAAATGAAACCCCTTTGTACAACTAATACATGTTTATCAAGTATTAAGTTACAATTAGAAAGACACTTACATTAAACTAGGTATGGTGGTACATGGCTGTAAGTCCAACATTTGGGAAGAAGAGGCAGGGGGTTGGAAAGTTCCAGGACAGTCTGGCTACTTTTGAGACAATGTCTCAAAAAATAAAAATAAAAATTCAAATGTAACCATTTGCTTCAAGCTTTCATGTCCTACAGAAGGCAACTGTATCCTGTAAATTTTATAGATTTGTGTGCTTTTCTCTTGTTAACAAATCTTTTGTTTTAGATTCCTCAGCTATGAACCAAATATGGGTAGTAGGAAGAATATTTTTCCAGCTCTAAAATCTAGAGGTCACATTAAGAGCAAAGGGAGAAAGTACCACAAAAGTGAAATCAAATCGAAAGTAAAATAGATAAAGTTCTGAGAATAAGCGATATACACCTTGAACATATCTACTTAAAAATGCAAAATTCAAGAAGAAATGTACTCACTACCTTACGAAATAACTGCAACACCTCTATACCTCACCCAGAAAATAAAAAGAAAATAAAATAATAAAAGAAAATGCAAAGGAAATTTGGGGTGGTGGGGAAATAAGGCAAACAGGATCTTCCATTTGACAAAAAGGTTTATGATATTACTCTGCAATATGAAGAAAAGAAGAAAGCATGATTCAATTTAAAAAAATCGGGCAATGGGTTTGTTTGTTTCTTTGTTTTTTGATTGCATGTATGCAGTAAATCTGTATTGCTGCACAGCAAGTCACTCGATATAAAGATTGGGAAATAATGGATGGTCATTTCTCAACTTTTAGTTCCCATTCTGTTGTCTACGCCTTGCCAAATATCTAGGAAAATAAGAAGAACCAGGGAAGAAGCATATTTTAAGAACGAGTTAAATGATTTAAGATTAAATCAGTCTTCTGCTTTCTCTTAGCTGCCCAGACAAAGGCTAATATATGATTGTCAGATGTGGAATCCATAAATGTCATAAGCACAAAGCTGGAAGCTGGGTAATCCACACCAACCATTGTGCAGGCTGGGGGTGGGAGCAAATTACATTTAAAAAATTTTATAGACACAGTTTATAAATGTTGGCTCAAAAGATGTTTTAATCTTATTGTAATGTATTTTTCCTTGTTTCTGTGCTGCCTATATTTATTCCAATAAATTACTACTGCCTGGATTTATCAGAATTGCTTTCTTTTCTCTATGCTTGCTACATACACATCTTTCACTCTTAGGTTTTTCCAAGTGTTCTCATGCCTGCCTCTTCCCCCTTTCCTTTCATTGCTCCACATAATCTGTACTCCTCTCAATGAGTTGATTCTATTTTCCTTTTTCTTACCTTAAGTCCAGTGTGTACACAATCAAGTATTCACAAACAAGTGTAGATAGACAATAGTGTTAGTTGAGGTTGGAAAGCAGTACACAAATAACGTACTTGAAATTTTTAAAAATCAGTTTCTTTTCCTCTTAGAGAGGATTCTACATTTGCCTTTGTTGTTGGAAGTATCTTCACTCAGTTAAAAGGGTAAATGGGAATCAACATTTCCGGGAACTGCTCAAATCCTCAAGCTTGAAGCTCAGGGAAGTCAGGGCACGAAACTTGTGGTGCCTCTACTTTTTTTTGGAAAGGAATATATTTGGGTCTGGATGAAGTCACTGAAGTGCTTCTGAAGAAACAAATGTCAGGGCGACCTATTAAAGTCAACTCCGAGCTAGGTAGCAACAATGAGCAGGGGATTAGCGCTGACAGCTCCCTTCATGTGATTCTTTTGGGCAGGGATTAATTTAATGTGTTGCTGTCAAATGAAACAAAAAACGAGATGGATTTACTAATGACTCTATTCTATACCACACGCTTTCCCACTCCTGATCTATGTCAGAATGAGTCTGACAGCAAGAGAAAATAATTTTTAAAATGAAAAGGAGGACGACATTCCCTTCTTGACAAACTTTCAAGAAGGGAGGTTTGCCTGCACTCCCTAGAAGGAGAGTGAGGGGGTACGGAAGTGGGGTTCGCTTTTCCAGTCCACACACTAGGCGCAAAGGTCAGAACCTGGAGTCCAGCCCCAGTGTAGGCAGAAACTTCGAAAATGGCTTTGCCTTCTCTAGGCCTTCAGTTAGCTCTGATACGATTGTGAAAGGTTGTATTACACGACTAGTACATTTCTTTTTAACTCTGTAGAAGGGGGTAGGGGGTGAGGAGAGCGCCAGAACCCACCAGGAGCACCAAAGACGACTCTGCAGAGGCTGTGACAGAGAGGGGGCGAGTCAGAGAGCTAAGAAGGTTTTGATCTTTAGCAAAATGGTTTGCCAAGTCAAATGCTAAAGCCTCCTTAAAATAGTTCGGATTCTTCTTTGTTCTCCCTAACAAAGAAACTTTAATTCGCAGTTCTCCGCGAAGAAAGACAATTCAGACAAGCCATTTTCAGGTGAAAGGTGTCTCGTCAATTAATAATCATTAACTAATCACGGTGGATTGACAGGAGCTATTCATTAAAGAGGGTGCTTCTAACATGGCATGGCATGGATTTGCGATATAGACCGGGCATTATTCTTCTCTGCGTCTGTGTTTACCTCCTAATCTCATCCAGGCGTGTGTGTTCACATAGGTGGACGGACGGTTTCTCCGTCCTGCCGGCCTGCAGTCTTGGGCCTGATGGTCCGGGGATGCTTCCTGGTAGCTCAACCCAGCCCCGGGAAACGTCCCGGGACCTGTGGTTAACACAGCACGGTCTAGTTGCAGCCCCTATTTCTCCCCCCCATCAACAACCCCACCCCCCCTCCCCCCGGCGCGGTAATGGTCAGGACCGGAGTGGCTGGGCCCGGGAGCGGGGCGCCCCGCGACGATGGCGTGCTGGGAAGGCGGGGGCCCCCCGGAGTGTGGCGCAGCCCCGGCGGCTTGGGGCGCTTCTCTTCCCCTGGGCTTCCCTGCGGGGACTCTGGCAATGTAGGGGTGACCCACCGCAGCGCTCTGGGCTGGAGGGGGAGACGTGACCCCCACACCAGGGCTGGCTCTCCGGGAGTGCGGGACCCCCAGCGCTGGCAAGGCGGCTCCTCCTCGGCCTCGGCTGCGCGCCGCGCCGGGGCGGACCGGGCGCCTCTAAACGCTTCAGCTCCGTGACCTTGAGCGGCTCCCCTAGCCTCTCCAGGTCGACCTTGGCCCACCGGTTCAGGGGACTGGAGGAGGTGCCTCCGCGAGCTGGGGAGGCCGGAGCTCCCGCGGCTTCCTGCCGTTCGGCTGCGGCGTCCTGCCTTCTCTCTTTGGCTTTTACGATGGTTTCTGAACTTGTGGTTTTGTCTCCTGGTTCCTTCACAGAAGATTTTTATTTTAATTATTTTTTTTTCTACCTTGATTTCTCCTTTCGTCCGGTGTTCCTTATTGTGAATCGCGAATGAAAACATCCCTCCACCCCTGTGCTCCTCTAAGTGATGGTCCCCGGGTCATCAAACCCCAAACACCCCGGCGGGCCAGCGTGAGCGCACAGGTCCCCGCGCTTCCAGAAGTTCCACGTGTGCGTGGAGAGACCCCGGAGACCACCCGCTGCCCGGGGCAGGACCGGACAGCGCCTCTCTGTCACCGCGTCCCAGCACCTATTCCAGAAAACCTAAGCTGGGCGTTGACAGAAAATAGGCCTACCGAGGCAGACAGGCAGAACCCCTGAAATCGAAGACCCGGCATCCAGGCTTCCAATTACTACTCGTCTGGGTTCTTGCTACAGAAAAGAACGAGTTTATATGTCATTTGTAGAAGTGAACGTTATTTTTGAATCTTAAAATTTGGATAGGACGCAGGAGAATGATCATGTGCATAAGGCCACTAAAGTGTTGATTTGGGTGGTTTTTTTTAAAGACATGTTCTGTAATTTTTACCTATAGACCTGAGGTGTGCAGCAGGTTTTTAATTCTGAAAGTTAGGAGAAAACAAACACAGTGCAAAATGAGATTGCCTAAAGATGACAAGCTGTGGTCATGTTCATTTGTCGAAACATTTTAAAGATGTCTAAGCACGCATGTTACTCTCTTTAGAACCACAAAAAGTCTATATGCACTGCCAGGGCTATGTAGTACAAAGGACATAGAGTGCCATAAACTATATACAAAGTTGGTATGAGGACATTTTTTTCTTTTTTAAAGAAAGCCAACAGCAGAGGGGAAAATACAAGTCTTGTAAAGAAAGCTAAATAGAGAATTTTACTTGTTTGTAAGTTACTTCAGACTTAAAAGTATCAGGTTCCTTTTGAAATTATTTCTCATTTTATTAGAATCTAATTGAAGATCATCTGTAAAGGGTGGGGGAAGGAAGACAAGTGAGGAAATGCTAGTTATGTGCACAGATTTTAAAGAGTAAAAGAACCACAGTACCACCTTGTGGGGAACAGAGGTTTTTTTTTTTTTATTCCTCATCATTACTGTTTTTAAATTTCCCTCTATTAAACACAAGCAGACGAATTCAAAATAAAAATAAAGCTACTTAAGGCAGTCAGAAATGTAAGCTTATGTAAACTGTGGCACTATTTTCTATATTATTTTAAATACATTAGCATGCTTATATCAAAACATTTGATTATACTAACCATCCAAAAACAATATATATACATATATTCTAATATTGCAAATAATGCCAGAAATCAAGTGTTAGACATGAAAAGGTAAATAGAAACTTGTACACAAATCCTAAAAGAATTATATAATTCTTGACTTACATTTCACTAATATTTATACTTTTAAAGATTCTTTGTTCAGTTGTTTAAGTCTGTGAAAGGCATATTCTTATAGAAATACTAAGTTGGTTTTTGCTTGTTTGGGGTTTTTACTTTAAAAAGCTATTTGAGAATGGTACAGAAGCCACTTATAAGACCTACAAGCATTACTTTAACAAAACTGTTCACTTTCAGTATACAGAAAAGGCACAGATCATACACTTAGATTCCAAGAAGCAAAACCATTAGAATCCAAAACCAAGAAATGCAAAATAAAAATTGTTCCTTTTCTATTGTACATCTGCAAATACCTTACATGACATGAATGTTTTTTGCTCTAAATGTGTTTTCTGTGAGGCAAGAGAGAACTCAGGGGTTACCTCTAGGCATTCTTTATTCTTTGTGCTTTAGAATCACAGGACTAGTATATCCCTCTGACCTTCAAGAAGGACTAAATCAAAAGCATCCTGGGAAGAGACCAGTGTATTTCAAACTGTGTTCAGCAGAGCCCTAGGGGCTTTCAAAAGATTATGAGGGGAGAAAAACACAGAGAAAAGCCCCTTAACTTCCACTTTCTACCAAGCAATTCTGCTTTTATCATTTTTATATACAGGAATTCTGCCTGTGATTGAATGCAAAGAAAATGAAAAATGTTAGAAATTGTTGTTAGCCATATTACATATGTTTAGTAACGAATTCCTGCTTATTTGTTCAATGAGTTTATTAACAAATGCACTTTAAAAGCAGCCAACCATGCTTCCACATATTGTATTATTATTATTTTTTGAATACAAAAATATGTTGGCTTTTTTTAATTGAATTTTTAAATCAAAATGTATCAGATTAAAAATCTTTATCTTACAACCTCAACCAGGTCACTCTTTATGAGTATCATAGTTAACATTTTTATTTGTATCCCCCTTTTTCCCCTCTGTGCAGATATGCACACTTGGGTGAGTATCCACGTATCCACACCCACAGCGTTTATGTGGTTGTAAAAAAAACAAGTTCATATAGCCGTGTTTTCCTCAATTACTTCAGAGCATCTTTCTGTGCCAGTAACCACAAAACCTCCTGCAATGACTCTGTAACATCCCGGGTATCTCATTGCTGTTACTGAATTTATATTTTTGTTTCTGTATGTCCATACTTGCTTTTCCATTTAGTTAAAATACATTTCTGTTTACCTCTGGCACCTATATATACCTACAAGTTTCTCTCTCTCTTTTTTAATGTTATTGCCTCAGAATAACCATGCCATCAATTCTTAAGAAACAATGATTACAAAATCCTAAAACATAAACTTCTTAGTACAAAGTATCTTTCCTGGAGTCAGCTTTCTGGGCATTTGATATATAACAGAATAGATATTTTAAGAAAAATTTCACATTATTTACAAGACTAAGGCAATGGATCTCAAATTAAAGGCCAATGTGGGTTACACAGTTAAGTCTCTGCCTCAGGGGGAAAATAGCTGCACATTACTTATTTTTTCAATACTTCAAATATCATGAAAAGTAGATTTATGATTTTGAAGTATTTGGCTGAATCCATCAATATTTAAAATATGAATAACTTTCCTTTTCAATTTTATTTTTATGCTGGTACTGGGGCTTGAATTCATAGCCTCTAGCTCTTGCTTGGCTTTTTCATTCAAGTTGGAATTCTACCACTTTAGCTACTTTTGGCTTAGGTTAATTGGTGATAAGACTCTCATAAGCTTTTCAGCCCAGGTTGGCTTTGAACTAGGATCTTCAGATCTCAGTCTCCTGAGTAATTGAGATTAGAGACATGAGTTATTGGCATTCAGCTATACTATTTTTCAAACCATATCAGGGTAATTTTTCTATGGGAATAGTCACAGTTTACTAATTCAATGTGCTTGTTGATCTCATCTAGTCCTAGTCATTTTGTAAACCTTTAGGGAAATTAAAAGTAGGATGGGACTGACACCAGTGGTTCATGCCTGTAATCCTAGCTACCCAGGAGGCTGAGATCTACAAATCTCAGTTGGAAGCCAACTGGGCTCCAAACCAGAGTCTGTGAAACTCTTGTTTCCAATAAACTACTCAGAAAAACCTTGGGCAAGGAGAGGCTCAGGGACAGAGCCCAGGCTCCGAGTTCAGGCCTCAGGACCAGCAAAAAACAAAAAGTGGAATGAGCTAGATCTAAACAGGATAATCACGTTTTATTAAATT
This sequence comes from Megascapheus bottae, assembly GCF_031878675.1. Lineage (NCBI taxonomy): Eukaryota > Metazoa > Chordata > Mammalia > Rodentia > Geomyidae > Megascapheus > Megascapheus bottae. The sequence continues at coordinate 53,071,082 of NC_143516.1, forward strand.
GTGGTAAGAAATAATATACAGTATTAATATAGTTACTTTTGTAGCTTACCAGCCTTTCTATGTTTCAAATAAAATATTTTGTTATTCAAATATATATATATATATATATATATATATATATATATATATACGCTTGGATAAAATCAGACAGATCAAATGTTGACTGCCACCAATGCCAAATCAGCAATATTTTAGTCATTACTAATAAGAGAGCTTAGAAGAGCTCCGCTATGACCCAGCAATCCCATTCCTAGATATTTACCCAAATGTCCAGAAACAAGGCCATACTAAAGCTTCTAGCACAATGATGTTCATCACAACATTATTCATCATAGCTAAGATATGAAACCAACCCAGATGCCCCTCAGTAGATGAGTGGATCAAGAAGATGTGGTACGTATGCACAATGGAATTCTATGTTGCCATGAGAAAGAATATCTCTTCATTTGTAAGGAAATGGAAAGACTTGGGAAAAAATCACATTAAATGAAGTAAGGCAGATCCAAAGAAACATAGGCTCCATGGTTTCCCTCATTTTTAACAATTAATACACATCTAGGATTCTCCTAGCAGAGAATCACAATAGCTCAAAAGCTATGTACATAATGGCCCTACAGGATGAGGCTAAGCGAAATGAACTCCAGGATAGGGAAAAAATAGGTTTATCTTTGTATTTGTTCTTAATGTACTATGTGAAGTTATTTATTTTCTCCTTTTTGCACCTATGGTTTATCTCGGGTTGCTACCATATCTGATTTTGTTACCTGGTATATTGTATATGCATATATTTATTTGAAATATGGAAGACCCGGGTTCGATTCCTTGGTACCACATACTTAGAAAAAGCCAGAAGTGGTGCTGAGGCTCAAGTGGTAGAGTTCTAGCCTTGAGAACAGCCAAGGACAGTCCTCAGGCCCTGAGCTTAAGCCCAGGACTGGCAAAAAAAAAAAAAAAAATACCAAGACAAGTCAAACTGTGAAGCCACAGGAAATGCAGACATGTCTGGACAAGTCAAAGGTAAGTAAAAGACATGGTAAAAGACAAGTTCTATTTATAAGGGGACTGAATATGCTACAGTAAAATAATTCATGTTTTGGTTAAAACTTCCAGAGTACTAGTTAGACCCCTTGAAGGGTAATGCCTAAATATCAATAAAGAGGGATTGTTTGGGAAGTTAGCAATCTTAGGTGAGACATATGTAGAGATTTCTTGAAAGCACTAGTAAGAGCTTAAGAGGATGGACATGATCTAGAGTAAGTGGGTGGCAGGAGAGAAGAGAACCAGAGAAATCTGTTTTATTTCTGTTATTATTACCTTCTGATTCAAGGATCCTGTTTTGTACCTTGTGTGACCTACCCATATTTTGTGTGCTCTGAGGAAATGTGATTTAGATAAGGTAACATTGTCATTGTTGTGCTAAGTAGTTTCTTTCAAGTTTTAGTTGAGTATGAATTTTGGATGCAGAGTTCTATTTGAATCATGCAAACAACACATAACCATTGAAGAAAGATTATTTGGGGGCTCAATAATGACATTGGCTCGTATAAATCAGTATCTTGAATCTACGGTAGAAAAAAACACCCTCTAGAGGTTGTGGCAAGGATTGACTGGCAAAAAGAATGAGTAAATACGTGGGGGATGATAGAATGTAGATTATGCAAGTATATCCATTTGTTGACACAGGGTAAATGTACAATATTTGTATATTCATTATTTGTAAAATTTATCACAAAAGAAACCTTTAAGAAACTGAATTCTTACTAATGTTACAAGTTCTGAGATATCATGAGGGAGATGTATCAACACATGCAATTTTTTTAATACACACACACACACACACACACACACACACACACACACACACACACACACACACACACAAAGGATATAAGACCAGGTGGCAGGAGACTAAGGCAAGAAGATTCTTCAAGTCCAGAAGCTCATGAGTAGTCAAGCTCTTAAAAAATTAAGACACATTAATAGGTGGATGTAATACTAAACCAATGGGTAAAATAAATATAGTGAAATGCTACTCTAGGTGGTAGATATTTGGATGGGCACAGTAAGATTTCAAGTTTGCTGTTAAGTTTGAAAACTTCTATAATATAATATTGGGAAGAATTCCTTGATTCCCAGGTTTGAAGTATAAAAGGGGCCAAAGTAAGCTAAAACAAGAACCATTTGTATTCCAGTTAAAATTAACCAAGAATGGGAGTGCATAAGGCCAGAATACCCACTCAGCTCATTTCCCTTGTCTCTAACTCTTGTAGGAATATAATGATGGTTAGAGGAATACTTCTACCCAGAGATGAATCTTTCTCTGATATCCCAACTATTCTGCATGTTAGATGGTCAGTATAAATTATACTCTGGAACCACCTCAAATTCGCACACATCACATGTAAGACAAATCACATAGAAACAGACACTTGCCTATGTTCTTAGCCTCATCATTGGCTTTCATGTTGCTGCCCTTAGCCTCTTCTGTGTGCAGTCAGGCTTGGGATTCAGTGCCCCAGAATGAACCAATGAGATTCTGGGGTTATCCTTCCCCTTTCAATCTAGCTTTAGGAAGCTGTGGTTGTAAGGGCGATGTTTCTGTTTTAGTTTCTGTTATCTCATCAAGTTCCTGCAGTCACTTTCCCACTTTGGTGACTGAGGCCTAGCCTAAGACATAAATAGATGATGACTGATGTACTAGGATGACCCCTAGAATAGGCAGCTAAAGAACAGGGCTAGAAAGGGTCTTTGACTCATACTGCTCGAGTCCAAAAAAAAAAAAAAAGTACTGAGAGAGTTAAGGCTACTTTTAAGGAATCTGAGATCAAGACCTATAGCTACTCAATAATATTAATCTCCACAATGAACGAGGCTCTATGCCAAGTACTGAGTAAGTGGTGGAGAGCAAAAGAGATGTAATCTCTGATCTCACAGAGCTAATATAAACAAGAGAGGTAGTAAATAAACACTAATATGTGAATGAATACATGTGCGCATCCATGTATTATTACTTACTAGGAAAAAGGCAGCTGTAAGAAAATATTAAAGACATTCACATCAAAGGAAGAATCACTCTGAAGAAGTGTCAGTTAATCTGTGGCCATGTGAATTCAGGAGAGGGGAATAGGAGGAAAGATATTAAGGCAGAGGGAAAAAGATGGGAATGTTTCTGCAATAGAATAATGTTATAGTAATGTTATAGGAAAAGAATGCTGGTGTAAGTAGCATAAGCCAAGATAAACAAGCATAGGCCAGATTTTATCAAATATCCTTAATAAATCTTTGGATTTTCAATGTAGTGGGAAAATATTGAAGGCATCTAAGCAGAGGAATGAAGTCTTCCCAAGTTCTTCCTGGTCCAGAATTGGCTAGAATTCTAGGTATTGGGCCTTCTGGAATTATACTATGTATAGTAACTCCAAGAGTAAAGGAATTTTTGTCTGCTTTGCTCACGAATCTATTATCCATGTTAACAGGCATTCAATAAACATTTAGAATTAGCATGTCTCTAAGAACAATTGATCTTCTTTATGATTGCAGATTTAGATAATACTCAGCTTTGTGCCCCCTTTCTCTTTAGAACATCTAACCATGTGTTCAGGAACATCTAACCATGTGTTCAGCCACATAAGGAGAGCACGTCTTATTGATCCCTAGTAAAGAAAAAAATGAAGTCTTGACATAGATTGAGAGATAAAAAAACCCAAATAAAAATCTGGGTTTTAATTTTTGTTTCTTTTTGTTGTTGTTTTTGGTGCTTGCATCACAAGTCTTGAAAAGTGAGGAAGAAAAATAGATTCATATAATTGTAAAAGTAATTTAGGAAGCTTATAGGTGCAAGTGAAATACAATGGTGAAAGGTCCTGGAAGAGTGTTAGTAGAACACCTGAAACTCACTGGCTCAATTAAATAAATGTATAGGTGGATTGTCTAGCACTCTAAACACACATTCAGACTTTGTCACTGGAATTCCAAGTCTCTGTCCTGCTGTGCTCTAATTCCCTTCACAGGTTTTGTTCTCGAGTAAGCTCTTCCAAAATAGTCACAAACGCCGGCATTACAGACTACCATCCAGCAATTCTAGCAGAAAAATAATGCTTTTTCCCTTTATGTCTGGCCAAAGTCTACTGGCTGTAACTGGCCTAATTGGGTTTACACACACACACACACACAGACACACACACACACACACACACACACATACACACACACATAAAACTGAATAAATCACTCAAACGATGGAAGCAAAGGGAATTACTATTCTACTTGGCCATTGTTCAATAATTTTCCTACTACTGAAGGGGAATGAACTGTCAGCATAATATTGAGAGGATTCATTGTCCAAAAGAAAACCAAAACTTTAATGCCAAGAGAAACATCAACTATAGAGTGATAACCATTATTTCTATGTGCAAGCAGTATTAAAAGCAGAAAGGACCAATAATTTTATCAAAGGATATACATGAATCCACATCTTCAAGCAATGTACTCTACACATACAAATTTTCTATTATGTTTCTTTAGGGTTTCCCTAGGTGACAACAACAGATGATACTCCAATCAAGAATACGCAGGAATCCAATGGAATAAAGCCACAGCTTTTAATTTATACGTCTTATTCTGACATAGGACAGGAAAACAGTGCCATCTGTAAAAACTTGATGTGCTTCACAGAAAGTATTATATTAATATTTATAATTTAAGCTAAAAATACTATTTCAGTATGAAAGCCAAATATGGCAACATTTTAAACTTATATATAATGTTCTCCATAGTATTAAGAATTGTTTGTGTTTCAGACTAATTTACTTGTTCAAAAATGTATTCAGTTTTACCTGGGTGTGGTGGCTCACACTTGTAATCCTAGCTACTCAGGAGGCTGAGATCTGAAAATCAACATTCAAAGCCAGCCCAGGCACAAAAGAACCTGAGACTCTTATCTCCAATTAACCTCTAGAAAATGGAGAACTGCGGCTTGGCTCAAGGGTAGGGCGGTATCCTTGAGCTGAAGAGCTCAGGGACAGTGCACAGGCTGAGTTCAAGACCCATGACCCCCCCACACACAAAAGTATTCAGTTTTAAGTATTCTTATACTTAATCAAAAGATTAAGCAGTCTTAAAATGTAAACATGGGTGAATCAATTATAAAAGTTGTGAACACTGCTAATGTTTTTGAGACATTGTAGGATTTAAAAATGTAACTTGTAACAAATAAAACTGGCAAAAATAAAAAGTCATTCTTAAAAGTATGAGTAAAGATGAAGAACAATTTTTTTTTTTTTGCCAGTCCTGGGCTTGAGCTCAGGGCCTGAGCACTGTCCTTGGACTTTCTCAAGGTTAGAGCTCTACCACTTGAGCCTCAGCACCACTTCTGGCTTTTTTCTATGCATGTGGTACCGAGGAACCGAACCTGGGCCTTCGTGCATGCTAGGCAATCACTTTAACCACTAGGGCAAACTCCCGGCCCCAAGAACAATATTTTTCAAAACTCAATTAAGTAAACATAACATATATACAAAGTAATCAAAGTTCAATCAATATAAAAATACGACAGAGAAAATATGTTACCACTCTGAGTCTTGCAATGAAATTATTAATGAAAAAATTTAAATACAAGGTGTGAAGCAAACAGCTTTTTATTAACCAACTAGTCAGATATCCATTAATTATAGACTTGCAAGAACAGCATATATTTGCAAGGATATCACATAAATATAGCTAGAACAAACAAAATAAGCTCAAATTTAAGCTTGTATGAAAGAAGATAAAAGACGCTGTAAGCCATTATCTTTAAAGAACAGTATAATACCTGGCACATACTAGATGTTTAATAAATTCTATTCAGTTAGATATAATAATCCCATTCATTTATTACCATTTGTTTGTGAGTTCATTTCACTATATATCCCAGACTAGCCTGGAATTTGCTACGTAGCCAACTGACTTTAACAACTCCCTAGCTTAGCTTACTAAATGCTAGAATTACACATGAACCCACTGAGCTATTTTTCTTATTTATAGCTAACAGTTTGGGGGGTCATTTGGTAATCTCACTTAAGAAATTAATTCAGTCAAAATATTGATGTGAATGTACCTTTTGTGAGTGTGAATTTATATATACTAATATTTGTGTGGCTATACATCTACAAACAAATATTCTTAGCAGCAGGATTCTAAGTCATACAGTAAGCTATGTAAATTCTCAAACCTGAAAAATAAGAATCCTACCCACGATACATAATTGATAGACTTTTACTGATAGAACCGGATCTTATTGTTGAACCAGGATCGATTATTGGAGAGTACAAAGTTTAGGGTTTCCCCTAAAAGACTGATTATCCATTTGGAAGAGAATATTTCATATAAATGTACAGGTGCTACAGAAGAAGTTAATACAATGTGACTTATTAAGCCAATACTCCAGCAAATGCCACAAGAATTGAAAAATTATTCCAGCAGAGTGTAAAGAGCCTGAGTATGTGTACCTCGACTATAGATTGCTACATTTATGTCTATCACATGAGGAACTTCAATTCTCAGGCACTTCATGAATGTGAGCGAAGTAACTTTTGGCAACCCAAAGATAGCACTCCAGAAAAGATGTAGGTGCTGGCCCTGGGAAGTCAAACTGATATGCAGACATAATAAGAGAGTCAGAGGGGGTATGAGTGGGGAAATCAGACAGTCTGCTACATTAGATAAGTAAGGGCAACTATTATTATATTGGTAATATAAAACAAAGACACTCAAAAGTAAAAAGAAAGGATGTGAAAATAAAATAGAACTGTTACTTTTTTTCTGTTACTTATTTTTGGCTCCAGGATAAATAGCTTGTAAGGGTATTATTATATAGTGGTTGTTACAGTGTAAATCACTGTTGCTTGATGAAGAAATATCTGAATGATTTAATATTGTGCTTTCCAGAAATAGATACTGTATACCAGATCAACAGTTATAGCCAATTACTTGTTCTGAGTTGTGAATTCTGATTTATTGTTTAAAATTCACTTTAAATTTTGTTTAAATATTTTTTAAAGTTCACTTTATAAAAAAACTAGCTAAGAGCTCATTTTTTCCTCTCTGTGAGTCATAAGTTCCACTTTTAGCCACAAAGAACTAAAAATAATTTGGGGATATTGTGGGGGGGAGGGAAAGTGGGAAAAATGCAGGAGGGGGGTAGCAATCTTCTACAAGAAATGTATTCAATACCTTATGCATGTAATTGTAACCCCTCTGTATATCACCTTGGCAATAAAATCAAATTAAAAAAAGAACAAAGAATACAAAATAGAGTAATGGGGCAGGGAGTGTGACCTAGTAGTAGAGTGCTTGCTTAGCATACACAAAGACCCAGGTTTGATTCCTGGGTACCACATACAAAGAAAAATGTGGAAGTGGTGCTGTGGCTCAAGTAGTAGAGCTCTAGCTTTGAGAATACTCAAGGACAGTGTTCAGGCCCTACGTGCAAGCCCCAGGACTAGCAAAAAATAATATTAAACCCTAGTAATCTTCCTTAAACATAATTATACAGTCAATAAAATTTGAAGTAAAATGTTTGAACTTAAAACTCACAGGCATCCTTCTAACTACTTCCCTATACGCACTGAACCGATCACATACTTTAAAATTCAATGTCATTTCAAAACTAAATTTTTAACACATATTTCATATCATATTATAGCCCTGGTAAATTCAATTGCTTTCAAAATTTAGTTTTATGTGAGTTCAATATGCTTCAACTGAAGGTGAATTATCAAATCTGATAATATCTATTTCTTTATAAATTAAGCTGGAGACCTAGATATAATATATTCTTTGTTTGTCAAAGAGGATCAATCCTGGGCTTATTAAACTTGATAATGAGTCCTTTATAAAAAGGTAGAAATCAATTTCGAGCAGCAGAATGAAGGTAAGCAACATCACAGGAAATTAAGACCAAAAACAACTCATTTTTGTTAGTCTAATAAAGACTATGTCAATTAAAATATGCTATTTTTTCTTTTAATGAAGTTGATTTATATTGATTAATAAGCTTTTAGATTATCTCATTGAGGAAGTATAGAACTTACTTTCATTTAGATTGATCAAGATTTACTTAATTTTATCACAGAATGAAATTTCTCTTTAGGCCGTGAATTTCATACAGTGTGATCAAGATAATGACATAATAACCTCAAGCAATTGTCATTTGTCAAGGAAACCAGTATTTATTAATAAAGTTAAAGAGATTTAGAGACTTAAAGTCTTAACATAAGCATAATGATAATATTTGCTATTTTCTACTCTTCCCAAATTACCTATTTCCTAAATTACCTTAATACCATGCAATACTTAAAACCATGGCATTACATTTAATGTACTCATTACAGTATGGGCCACTTTGCTAAACACCCTCAAGGATTCATTACTAGGGATTAATTAACCTTGCACTCTTTAAAATGTTTTACTCTGCTCAAATATCAACTTTAATTCCCTAAAGCAAAGACTGTATGTCCTGTATTCCCCAAGTTTTTAGTATAATTGGCCTTAAATCAGTAGTAAATGATCAATTAAAAATACCAATAGGAAAACCACAATGATGAAACCCTAAAGTATAATTATCTTCTCAAATAAGTAAACAGAGAAGCCCTAAAGGTGTCTTTTATTTTTTTTAGAAAAGAGCTATATTCAAAAAAATTCCAAACAAAAAGGTTACAATTTATCATTTGTCTTATGAAATTCCAATATATCCAAAAGCAATATAATTATCTGATAGATCAGCAAATGCCTAGAATGGAAAACTTAACACTTTACTCTTTCAGATCAGTAGGCTTTGATGACTTTAAGAGATTCCTCTAGAGAATGGAAACCTTACAGCTGGGCACAATGGCTCAGGCCTGTAATCCTAGCTACTCAGGAGGATGATCTCTGAGGATCATGATTCCAAGCCAGCCTGGGCAGTAAGGCCTGTGAGACTCTTATCTCCAATTAACCAGCAGAAAACCGGAAGTGGCGCTGTAGCTCAAGTGGTAGAATGGTAGCTAAAGAGCTCAGGGAAAACACCCAGGCCCAGAGTTCAAGGTCCATGACGGACAAAAACAACAGCCAAGATGGGGGTACCCTCTCCAAGGTCCCATGGACCACACTGGAAACAATCTTCAACTTTAAACAAACAAAACATGTATTACCAATCAAAAAAGAATTATTAATAACAATGTGTTTTAAACAAAGGAAAATGGGCCAGTGATTAAAATGTAACTTTTAGTTCTTATACGTGAATTATTCAAATTTCTTACTAAAATAAATGCTGCTACTAATATGTGAACCCAAAGGATTTTAACATTAGCTGGATGGACTTCGAAATATGAACTAAGAATGCTTCTGGTCATACTGGACACTTACTGGATCAAAATCTCTAAAGGTAATATTTATTCACTGACATAAAGGTTGTGGCTAATTTCTTCTGCTGAATTATATCATCTATTTCTGTTTCTCTATGTAGCAATGGGTTATGAATGAAATGGCTGCTTACAAACAAGAATGCAAAGAAGGTCTTTTCAGTCTTGAAGGTTTCATATTAACATTCACATGAACATTTTCAGTGCTACATATTTTTAAGTACTTCTACTATATAACTTCATATACCATTTCATATTATTAAAGATTTAGACATACCTTTCCTGACATTTAATATTTAGCAAAATTAGTATGATTCAATTTCCTACTAACAACTGAAGATATTACAGTACTGATAGAAATTTAGCATAGCTCAATACTTACCATTAGCATGATTAGTCAGGTGTCAAATATTAAAAGTATCTTCTTTGGTCGATGCTAAAGCTATTTGCATATGTTTAATAGCCAATGCTGAGATTGTCTTTTGCACTTCAGGCAGGCAATTCCATTAGGAATACTTGTCATAATTCCACTTCCTGAATGTCTTTCACTACTTCTAATATTTCTTCAAACATGTGAACACTAAATATTGATTTCTCAGATTTATCAGGTGTGAAAGAACAAGTGAATACTGATGATCAAACTAAAGCACTGTTTAAGGATGATTTTTCCCATTAGACTATCTCCCTTAACTTTAAGAATGCCTCTAGGCATAATTAAAAGACCCTGATACTTTTCCTGTACTGGGTGTTAAAGTTTAAGTGTGTTATATAATTGAGTTGATTAACAATTTTTAGAAGATTAATTAGCATCCCAACAGAAATTTAACAGAACTTTTCATTAATACCTTAATCTTGATAGTTCCAATTTCCTTCTCAGAGCACTTTGAATTCCCAGAGATGACTTCTAAATAGGGAACCTCTATTTACTTAATGGAGCTTTTCGACACTGAGAGTAGCTCTGTGGGGTGCTGGGGAACTCAGAGGAAGATGTGAAATGGGCTGCTTACAAACAAGAATGCAAAGTAGGCCCTCTCTGCCTTGCAGGTTTCAAGCACTACAATATCCCTTTCCCTGATTGCAACTTCAGCAGAGTGGAGTGGTTTGTTTGCTGAAATAATGAATAGTAGATGGCTTCTGTTTTAGTGGAAAGTTTTAATTTGTGCTTCCCTGAGGCTGTGTGAAATGAAACACCCTTATTTATTCCTGAAAATGAAGCTAAATTGCTCTGGAATTTCTTCTGAGAAAGATCCCCTAAAAACATCAATTTGACATATAAGTCTGTAAAATACATTTCATGAATGCACTTTTGGAGGGAAGAACACTAGTTCCATGAAGATTATTTTTTTCCAAAGCATGTTCTGAACTGTCTTAAGTTTCTGCTTTAAAAATGAATGTTAAGGTACATTGTGATGACTAAGCTTGCTCCAAAAGCTCAGAAAATAAAATCCTATGTAACTCTGCATTTTTTCAGTTAAAATGTCAATTAATTCTGAAAGCAATCATTAGTGTTATCATAACACCCTATCATTAAATTTTAACAAATTGTTGAAAGTGAATTAAATACTAGTATTTGGAAAGAAAAATTAAAGTTTACTCTTGAAAAATTTCCAAAGAGAAAGTAACCTAAAAATTAATTATGTAAGGGTGGGGCATGCAGTACATACCTGCAATCCTAGGTACGCAGAAGGCAGAAATAGGAAGATGATGGTCCAAGAATAGCCCTGGGGGAAGCACACAAGATCCTTCTGAAAAACAAACTAAAGCAAACAGGAGCAAACAGTGGTACAGTGCCTGCCTAATAATTGTAATGTCCTGATTTCATTATACAGAATTAAAAAATATGTCATATTAAGATTAGAGAGGTATTTAATTAGCTATGAGAACAAAGTGTTTTTAATCCTCAAATAATTTTAAAACATTCATTACAAATACATTACAATTCAAAAATTCATTACAATTACAAATAATTGGTAGGCTAACTGCACACATCAATTAAGCTATGTATTAAATCTTTCCCATTCATATTATAGGTAAAATTTTGTTAACTCAATCCTTATACCTGAAATAAATTAAATACAATTTACTTAGACCTATATTCAAGTACTTTTAAAAAGTTAGGGGTATACTGCATTTCAGGTGATGTTCTAAATCCTGAGATACTGGAAAACAAAACACAATTTCTGCCTTTGTAGAGCTAACATACAATTGGCAGGTTGGACGAGGAAGTGAGAGGAAGAGGAAGTGGATGGCAAAAAATGAATATGATGATGTCTGATAGCTAAGATGTAGCAATAAAAAAGTAATGGATAGAAATGAAAAGGGAGGCAACGAGGGAACACTATGACTATCTCTGAGGTAGCGATTGAGCTGAGATCAAAGCAGTAAGACAGAGACATCTGTGGGAAATTTAAGTAATAACAAACCCAATCTAGGAATGTCTTTCCTATAAACCATGTAAACATATAAAAATGATGAATAAATGCAAAAAACCTAATATTTATAAGTATCAGGAAAAGACTACAAATGGAAGACCCATATATAAATGTATAAATATTTGTAAGTTCCAAATAATGGTAACAAATATGCTAGGGAAACATCTTCCATCTTGACAATATTCCCTTCACTGAATGTAGTCATATAAGCAAAGGTAGCCTCTAAGCTAGTACTTAGTCGCTATTCCTAGCTCAATCAATTGGTATTCTTAGCTAGCTCAATCTTTACTATGAGGGAGCTTACATGCCCATGTATGCCCCCAGCCCTTCCCATTCAGAGAGAGAGAGAGAGAGAGAGAGAGAGAAAGAGAGAGAGAGAGAGAGAGAGAGAGAGAGAGAGAGAGAGAGAGAGAGAGAGAGAGAGAGAGAGAGAGTTGTCTAGCCTCCCAGAGGACTGACCCAGGAAGAAACTTGCACACAAAACTTTGACTCTACATGCCTGGAGCATGGTTTTCTTATGTCCCATCTCATGAGCAACATGCTACAGAAGAACCAGAGAAAGACATTTTTAAGTGTGAGTTTTGGCTTTTTACATCACCAAATCATAGAAGGCATTGCACCCTGGGAATGAAGAGAGGCAGAAACATGAATACTGCTGGGATTTTTGGTCTACTATAGTCTGGAGGAAAGAGTATCAGGCAGTCAACAATAAAACACTTATCTGCACATTGGAGCCAATTTCAGATTAGAATCAGTAGCATAAGTCTAAATCAGTGCATAAAAAGCAGTTGTCTAAAATCATGTATGCAATTCACTTGAAAATGCTCTGAACAAAAAGTAGATGTAAATAGGTATGGATGAATAGATACACTAATAAAAATGTAAAATCTTGGGGCCAGGAGTTTGGCTTAGTGCTAAGAGTGCTTGCCTAGCATGTACGAAGACCCAGGTTTGATTCCTAGATACCACATATATAGAAAAGGCTGGAAGTGGTGCTATGGCTCAAGTGGTAGAGTGCTAGCCTTAAGAAAGCCCAAGGAGGAAGCGAGCCCCAGGCCTGGGGGAGAGGCTACCTTGACCCTGTGGGGCCTCTGTATCTAGCGCAAAGAACACTCATTTTTTTCGACATCTACGGGATCCAGTGACTTCTCCTACCTGCGACATGGCAGTGCCAGGTTGCAACAAGGATAATGTCAGAGCTGGCTGTAAAAAATGCAGCTTCCCTGGACATCTGACCTTTGAATGCCGCAATTTTCTCCAAGTAGACCCCAAAAGGGACATAGTGCTCGATGTCAGCAGTACAAGCAGTGAAGACAGTGATGAAGAGAATGAAGAACTAAATAAATTGCAGGCATTACAGGAGAAAAAAATAAATGAAGAAGAAAAGAAAAAAGAGAAAATCAAATTGAAAAAAAAGAGGAAAAGGTCTTATTCCAGTTCCACTGAAGAAGACTCTTCAAAGCAAAAGAAATAAAAAATATCAGAAGAAGAAAAAGAAAAACAGAATAAATAAAAAAGGGGAAACATCACAAAAAGGAAAAAAAAAGAAGAGAAAAAAGGAAAAGCATTCTTCCACCCCTAATTGTTCTGAATTCAGTAAAAAGTAACTGAAATTTTGACCTACGTTGTGAAATTTTAAAATTCATTTGCCCTTCCTTGGAGTTGATGGTGTTATTCTGCTTTGCTATAAATCACAGGCTTTTCCAGATGGATATTTTTCATAAGTGGGACCATCATCCCTCTGGCTTTCTGTACTATATGTCAGTCTTGTTATTTGATAGCCATACATAGGTATTTGTATATACAAAATACACTGTTACTATTTGTGTCTCTGCATGTTGGGCTACTGGCATTCTTTGTAAGCTGATTGTGAAATGGCATTAAATCTAGCTGAATCAAGTGTCCATCTCCAGTGAGGAAGCTAGCTAGGAGTAAGGATTGCTCTTGATGCTGAAATTTTTAATAGCTTATGTACTGTGATGTAATGTAGAAAGATGGTGAAATTCTTTACTTTTTAAATTTCTAGAATTTTTTAATATCATAGGAGACAAAGCTTTACTGAGTCTGAGAAATACTTTTTAAATGAATGATATCTTCAGGAAAATAAGGAATTAATAACAAGTTTTACACAATGCCAAGTTTTAGTACCTGCCTCCTTGGTTTTTGTAACAATTCAAGACTAGTTCTTTCTGTTAGAAAGTGGCAGAAATATGCAATGTGGGTCAGGAGTTTTAGAGTGGACTCCTGGGTTGTAAAACAAATGTGCCATATTGGCGTCTTTCTGTGATACCTCAAGCACAGAAATTTTTGGTTAGGAAGACAGAAAAAATCTTTACTAGAAATTATTTTTACTGTACTTAGTATGTAAATTTTATGAAGCTACATACACAAGTAATGTGGAAATATTTTATAAATGTTAGCCCATATACTTCTTTGGTCTGAAATGGATTTTTAATTCTGAAGGAAGTTTCACACTGAACTTGTGATTTCATAAATAACCAAGTTGAAGTGTTGTTTGTTGTTGTTGTTGTTGTTCACTTCTGTCAGATCTCAGCAGCAAGGACAAAAAAGTTAGAATTTTATTCTGTCCTTTTTACAACTTTAAAAGCCAAGGTGTTGTATCATGAAAGCCTTTCTATAACAATTTTATATAAGCGTGTATTTTCAAACACTTGTTAGTAGATATAAATGTTTGCCTTTTTCATTTCATGGTTATAGTGTTACTTCGTTTAACATTTCAGTGTCCTTGATGCCCAATAAGTTCAGTTCATACTGCAGCACTGAACATGGTCAATCCGCTTTCATGACCTAGCACCAAGGATTACAAGTACCTCACTGTGGTGCACTTGTAAATTTCCAAATTGGTAACCTGTAAATATGGTTGCAGTTAAATTCATGCTGGTGAAATCAGTTAAGTACACTGGCTTCCCTAGCTGGTAGGTTTCCTGGTTCTCCTTTCCCCTAGAAACCTGCTGGCATGTCCTAAGACAGGAGAGTCTCTACTCCTCTTATCCTACACTGGCCCATGCTCACTTCCTAGGAACTCTGGACCCTCATCCTGTCCTCCTGTGGCAGCCATGGAAGCACCCACGCTTCTAGCTTTCCATTCACCTAATTTATTGATTTGACTCCTGAAAAAAAAATCTGTTTAGAGTTTGTTAGGAAAGAAACACAAAACAATTATATTTATTTAAACCTTTGTGATTTTATAAAATGAGAGTCCTTGGTATTCAAGATTTAAATAAATAAAGCTTTTCACCAAAAAAAACAACAAAAAAAAGAAAGCCCAAGGAAATTGCTCAGGCCCTCAGTTCAAGTCCCAGGACTGGCAAAAAAATATATTGGGGGCTACGTAAGGTGATCACGATAAAAAATCATCTTTTCTGTATATTTGACACTTTAGGCAACAAAGTTTTGAGGTGGGAAATCAAGCAAAACTCCCATAATTGTAATGATTAACCTTTTATTTTAATTCCCCAGAATTCTAGTGCCAGACTGAAGAGCTACAAAATAGATCTTACACTCTAAGAACAAGGGGGAACTGACAGAAGCTAATCCTTTTGTCTAGAATATATGTTAAGGTATTTCTTGAGTTCCCACTTGGTAGCACCCACTCTAGTACTAAAATGAAGATGTTAAAGAGAAGCAAAATATGAACAGTACCTGATAGCTCAACAACCAGCCATTCTAAATCAGATATGTTAAGAGACACAACATAAAAATGCTCATCACGGCCGGGAGTTTGGTAAAGTGCTTGCCTAACATGCACTCAGATTTGATTCCTTGGTACCACATACATAGAAAAAGCCCTAAGCGGTACCATAGATCAAGTGGTAGAGCACTAGCCTTGAAGAAAGCTCAAGGGCAGTGTTCAGGCCCCAGGGCTGGCAAAAAAAAAGATCATTGCATTGACAACATCTGATTCTATTTGATCAATACATTGCCCATTAATATGAATGTGGATTTCTCACTAGGATAACTGAGTAAGTGATAGGATCTATTAGTTAAAAGAGAAATGCACCAGAGGAACTTGTTTGTGGTAGGTGACATTTTTGAATTTGCTTTTGGCATCAAGTTTAGATATTTATGCCACATGTAAGTGAAAATTATCCATTAGGTGTAGAATTCAGGAAAAATCTGAGTATAGGATGGTATTTGGAATCATTTAAAATGCTGTATGGAAAGCCAAGATCCTGGGAAAGATTATCCAGGAAATGTATACACTGAGAAGAAATGATTACTGTGTCACCAACTCAACAAAATGTCATACTTACTAGGCCTACAAATAAAAAGAACCTTTTTTTTTTCTTTTTCCAGTTCTGAGGCTTGAACTCAGGGCCTGGGTACTGTACTTGAGCTTTCTCAGGCATAGCACTCTACCATGTATGTGGTAATGAGGACTCGAACTCAGGGCTTTGTGCATGCTAGGCAAGCACTCTACAACTAGGCCACATTCCCAGCCCTAAAGAGAATATTTTTTAAAAAAAATTATTGTTGGGGTAATGTATAGAGGGGTTATAGTTACATTCGTCAGATAGCAGACACATTACTTCTCACACATTGATACCCCTTCTCATGTTTTTGTCCCCATTTCCCTCCCGCCCATCATCTTCCTTTCTCCCTTCCCTTTCCTATTTCAAATAAACGTATATATAATATACCAGGTAACAAAGGCAGATACAGTAAAAATATGAGATTAACCATAAGGGCAAAAAAGAGCAGAGAAATAACATAGAACATTATGAACACCAATCACACAAGATAAAGGTCTTGTTTCCATGTCCTAGAGTTCATTTCATTTACTCTCATCCTATATGACCTTATGTACCTAGGTTTTGAGTTAATCCTGTGCTAGGAGAGTCCTAGATGTGTACTAATTATTACAAATAAGGGAAACCATTGAGCCTATGTTCTTTGAGTCTGGCTTACTTCACTTAATAGGATTTTTTCCAAGTTTTTCCATTTCCTTACAAATGGGGAGATGTCGTTCTTTCTGACAGCAGCATAGAACTCCATTGTGTGTAAGTATCACATCTTGTTGATCCATTCATCTACTGAGGGACACCTAGGTTGGTTTCATATCTTTGCTATGGTAAATAATGTTGCAATGAGCATCGTTTTGCTAGTGGCTTTAGTATGTCCTTGTTTCTGGACATTTGGGTAAATGCCAAGTAGTGGAATTGCTGGGTCATAGAGGAGCTCTATGTTTAATCTTTTGAGGAACTGCCATACTGCTTTCCATAGTGGTTGAATGAGTTTAACTCCAGACAACAGTGTAGTAGTGATTCCCTCCTTACTACATCCCTGCCAACATCTGTTATTAGATTTCTTAATAATAGTAGCTATTCTAACTGGAGTGAGGTGGAATCCCACAGTTGTTTTGATCTGCGTTTCTTTTATTGCCAGAGATGTGGACCATTTCTTCATGTGTCTATATATAGGCCATTCTTATTTCCTCCTCAGAGAAGTCTCTAAAGAGAACATTTTTTAAGAGCTCATAACTTCTTGACTGCCAAATAGTGAGATACCTGTAATTCCAAACAAGTCTAACTTACTCTGTACAATTTACATGTTTACAGACTACTTCTTCATTGGAAAGTTCTCCTCTGATGAATTCAGATCACTGTTTACTTCCCTATTTTCACACCTTCTCAGTCTCAGAACTTTTAATTCTCAGGAAATCATCCTTAGTCCTTAAGTTCACATTTCTAGTTGCATATTTCCTACCTGTTTCAAGTCAAAATGTCCATAGTTTAAAACCCACTTTAGAACATAATAAAAATGCGTTGGAAGTACAGCATGGGAAATGCTATCCACCTTGGAGGCCTCTGATTTAGCTTGTTCCAACCTATCTCTGATTCCTCCCATCCTAAAAGCGGTGGCAAGTACTTCATTTGCAAATACGCCTACTAACATTGATGAACAAATGTGTTATCACTACTTCAGTGCTAAACCAAGTCGCTAACCTCAGATGAACACTATAAAGTATGCCAAATTACAGTGCAAACGTCCACATGGCCTGTCTAAAATCGTTAACACATGGTGAGCACTTCGCGCCTACCATGTAATTCAGGTGGTACTTTTCCAATCACTCAATATCAAGGAAAAGATCAAAGTTCACACACACACACGTTTCCATGTATAACAGGGAAATGTTTTACAAAGCTTCTCAAAGAAACAACTCAATTCCGTTTATGATCAAAACTGGAAAGTAAATGTAGCCACCAAAACAACCCGCGATCTGGAAGGGGCACTGTGGGTCGAAGTGGTAAAGCTCTCGCCTTAGGAGAAAAAGCCCACGGACAAGGCCCAGGGTCGGAGTTCAAGCCCCACGACCGACAAAATAAAACGATAAAAAACCACCCACAATTAAACACTAAATCCCGTTTTAACGCTGACCCACAGCGTAGACGAATGCAAGCCAAACACGGTACTCGAAAAGAGACGAAATCACAAGTTTCATCTTTCCCGCCGGTTCCCAAAGAACCAACCCTACAGATTGTTTCCGTCTCCCTGGGCTCCACTTCCGTCGGCGCGCTTTCATGACGTCATCGACCCAGTTCTCGCGGTAGCACCCGGTTGCTGAAGTCCTTTGACAAAGATCTCGCGGAATTTGTTGTAGAGCTGCAGGGGCCCGTCTCGCTCACCGACCTGCCCCCCTCCGCTCCCCCCTCGCCCGGTCCTGTCCTTCCTCTGTCTTTCCAAGTCACAAAACTCTGCCCGCCCCTTCCTCAAACTCATATCCCGCCCCCGGTTTCCGATTTCAGACCGGAACCGGAAGTCCTGTGGGCAGGGCCCTAAGCGGAAAACGCTGCTGAGCCGGAGCCGGGACACGGCTGTGGCCACCCTCCGGTTCACCGCCACGGGTCGCCCGGCGGCAGCGCGCTACGGCTCCAGGCTGAGAGCCGGCCCGGAGGCGGGTGGGCGCGGGTCTCACCCTGGTCGTCCGGGCGGCACGGTCCCCGGGCCTCCCGGGCGCCTCTGGGGATCATGTCTACAGCCTCCGCCGCCTCTTCCTCCTCCTCGTCTTCTGCCAGTGAGATGATAGAAGCCCCGTCCCAGGTCCTTAATTTTGAAGAGATCGACTACAAGGAGATCGAAGTGGAAGAGGTGAGCAAGGCCCGGAGGGTCCGGCCTTTCCTTGGCCCAACCTTGAAGGCATCCGCGGGACCTTTCGATTCGTAGGGCGCCCTCTCTCACTCACTCTCTCTCTCTCTCTCTCTCTCTCTCTCTCTCTCTCTCTCTCTCTCTCTCTCTCTGATCATCATCTCATCTCTCCTCTCTCTTACACACACACGTCTCTGCGGAGAGAGGTGTGAGGAGCGTGTGTTCATCTTGTTCGGGTAGCTGTCTTTTCTGCTTCCTTTCCCACTTCTACTGGGTTAGAGTTTGATTCACCTCACGCAGAAGGATGGACTGGTGAAAAAGTGCGGTTCACCAGCCTCGAAACGTTAAATGGTCAAAGATCGTGGCCGTTGTGGAAAAGTCGGGTTTGCTCGACGTGGTGGCTTGAAGAACCGTCACTTTTGTTGTTTGAGTTCTACCTCAGTGTCTCCTGTGTAGGGCTGCGGGTGTGTTGGTTAAGTTGACAGTTCACGTCCAAAAGTGCTTCCTCTAAGACGAAATGGTTCTCTTTCCCAAAACAGTCCTGGTGCTCTTGAGACCTCAGCCTTCCACCAGTTGGACTAACTTAGAATAATTTCACCATTAGCAACATAGATATGTAATGAAGAGATGATACAACTAGCGTGCTTTAAAGAGATAATTAATAATTACAATGACAACCAGACTATAACACTAGATCAGAAATCACGGTTAGAAAACCCCAATCGATTCTTGAGAGCCAAGTGTCCCAGTGTTTCTTTATATATGGCTCCTTTTCAGATCACAGTGGGTTAGATGGGTTCTAGTGACAACAAAATAAGTAAAAACTGTATACATATATTTTAGACACTTTAAAACTTGTTCAAATTTTGGTTGGAAATAATATCTTCATACAATTACTATTTGTCGTGTGTGTGTGTGTGTGTGTGTGTGTGTGTGTGCATGTGTGCGTGCGCATATCAGTCCTGGAGCTTGAACTCAGGGCCTGGACATTGTCCTTGGATATTTTTTGCTCAAGGCTAGCACTCTTGTTACTTGAGCCACAGAGCCCCTCCAGGCCTTTTCTGTGTTTGTGGTACTGAGGAATCGAACCCCCCAGGATTTCCTGCATGCTAGTCAAGCACTCTACCACTAGACCACACTCCCAATCCTATTTGTCATTAAAAAAAATAACAAAAAACACTGTTCCATTACTGAATTATATATTATATGGTTCATAACATAAATTGATTTTGTAGCACATCCTGTTCATTGAGAATATCCACATCTTAGAAAGATGCAGGAAGAGCAAGATTTGGGATATTAGGAATATTCATTACATCAGCTTTGCTGCTTATTAGCTATGTAATTTGAAAGCAAATTTCCTAACTCCTATGTGCTTTAGTTTAACTATGGTTGCTTCCCTTAATTATAAAATAAGAGTAAGAAATACTATTTTAATGTATCTGTGTAACAGATCCCATTAAGTCATCTATACAAAACACTCAACGTAGTGCCTGACATACATTATTAGGAGGCAGTTCCAGATCAGAACATTGACCTACTTTAAGGTCACATTTCTAAAAGAAGACCTGTATTTTGAAGAGGAGGAAAATTTTTGGTGTCTTACCCCCTCAACCCTATTGAGACCATAATAAATTCCTTTTTCAGAAGTAGGTCCAGCTTTCATGTCTAACATTCTTTTTTAAGAATAAAAATGCAATGAGTCACTATACAAGAATTGCAGTTTTTAAATAAGCATTTACGTCTACTCTGGTTGTACTGTTATGCTTGTGGACTGCAAATTGTTATATAATGATAACTTGTACTTCATGGTTTACCAAATACTTTCACAGACTTGGTTTGATTCTTGCAACTCTACTTTTTTGCACAATGCATTCTAAAGCTTTTTACATTCTTGCTTCATGGAAGAATGCACATTATTAAAGAGACATTTCTCAGTTAAGTGCTCTTCCCCCCAACTCATTTCACTTCTGGTTAGGCCTTTTATGTTCCGAAGACCTTTATTTAATTTCTTTAATTTATTTCTAACCCTCTCCCCGGTTTTGGCATCTTTGTGACATTCCTGGAAAGTAGATTTTTGGTTTTTGGTTAAAATTTCTTTTAACAGACAATCATTTTGTCCTTTTCTTGTTCTGTTTCATATTTTAGTACCTAGTTTATTTTCATATCAAAGATTGAATTCACTCCTTTCTAAAACTGTTATATACTTTCATGTTCTTCATTTTGGGTACATTGAAATTGTAATCTGTGATGCACAAATGGCACTCAAAGCTACTTAATTTATATACTGCTGTTAGGTTGAACCATGAATAGAAAAACAAAGAAAGATGACCCAAACCAAGAAGTATTTTACATTGTTCTTAGTAAATGCAAGTATATTGCATTTTACATTAAGAAAATAAAGGATTGGAGATGTACTTCAGTGATGGAGTGCTTGCCTTGCATGCCTGAAGTCCAGAATTCAGTCTCCTAGCACTGGAAAAAAAAAATAATAATAATGAAGGGCCTGGAGTTTGGCCTAGTGGTAGAGTGCTTACCTAGCATACACGAAGACCTGGGTTCGATTCCTCAGTATCAGATACATAGGGAAAAAAAAAAAACGGAAGTGGTGCTGAGGCTCAAGTGTTAGAGCTCTAGCCTTGAGAAAATCCAAGGACAGTGCTCAAGCCCTGAGCTCAAGCCCAGGACTGGCCAAAAAAAAAAAATAATAATAATAATAATGAAATCATATTCTATTTCTCAAGTTAAAAAATAAATGTTTACTCTCTCAAATAACTATAATTGAGTATATTATATAACTAGGAACTATAAAATAAAATTTCCAACCGTAGTCCAACTACACAATTTCTTAGTAATACATATTTCTTAGATATCAGCTGCTTTTAATCATTGTACTCTTACTACTATGACTCAGTAATATATTTGGCATTTTTAGAATTCAATTTGGCTATCAAATTATGCAAGTTTACAGCCTTTAAATACTGTGTTTGTTAAGTTATTCAGTGTGTAGCTTCTTGGATCTGGGTGTAGATAATGTTAAAATAAATTGTGAACTACATACATTGAGGCTACTAAGGCAAAACAGTAATAATTATGATATAGTAAAACGTACTAGGGTGAATATTTAAGAAATTTAGATGCGTGTACTGTTATATATCTATGATTTTGAGCACGTTGTCTTATTTTTCAGGCTTTTGATTTCTCTTTTCAAATGAGGGACTGAAAAGATGGTTTGAGGTGTCTTCCATTTCTAAAATGAAATCACATTCACTATTTCCACTATGTATTTCTGTTTCCACTGTAAGCTTAGAAGCTTAAAAGTTCTTTAAGGACAGTGATCATGATCTCCCAATGAAATTTAATTGGTGACTAACTAATTTTGAGTAAACAAGGCAAATGATAGCCCCATTTTATTGTTATTAACAAGTGGTAACATTTGATTTGCCAGAAGCCACATGTCTAAGTACATGTTAGAGCTTGGGGACTTGAAATTTCTCCATCATGAGTCACTTGCTCTTTCACTGGATTTACAATGTCACTTTAGTACTCTATAATGAAACTTTATTCTGGGAATGGAGATACAGAATATGAGTTCCTTTATTGCAGTTAGTCCTGAACATTTAACAAGCATTTCCTCTGGACACAATACTGCTTGAAGTTCCATGAAAGATGAATAAAAGAAAACTGGAGTTATCTTTTTTAAAGTATCTGATTCATGACTAGAATAAACAGAATTGTTCATTACTTTACCAGAATTTGAAGTTTAGAGTAAAATGAACACCTAAGCATTTGAAAGTTAATCACAAAAAGCTCCATTGAATAGGGACAATTTTAAAACTGGGTTCCAGATGATATAACATCATGGGTTGGAAAAGTCACTAAGATGACTTTGCTTTTGTTCCCTGAGCCTAAAGTGCTTCCCTCAGCACTTATCTCTGACTTTACCACCTGCTGGTAAAGTCAGATGTCTTCCCTAGAGAGGCTTTCCCCAAGAAACCTAGCTCTTTATTGTGTCTATTGTTCTGCCTGAAACCCAGCAGTCAGTTGTATGAGATGAATAATGTAAAGTGTCCTTTTCATATTTGTAAACCAAGTGCCTAGTACCTCAAAATGAAATCTGGTTCTTATTCCAATGTTGATTTCATTTTGTTCCTGTTGTACTTAACAGATACTTTTGTTTAGTAAAAGTAAAAGTTACTATGAAGAGCCATGTGCTAGGAGTAGGCCAAGCATTCATAGGCTTTCACTAAGTACTAAAAAGGCTCTATTTACAGTGGTTGCTTTGTAAGAGACCCTGAATGTCGACCCTAACTGTAGTTTATGAGTAAGCAAATTGGGCACTTATAACTACTTGGTTATTTATATTATGTGTTATTAAGCTTGATTTACAAGACACAAAGATTTTATTTCAAAAGCTAAAATGTGCCAGTAAGGGAAAATGTAGAAAACTTCAACATTGATGTATACTTTGTAGAGTTGAGTTATAAATATGTGGATAAGTGATACAAGAGAAAACCCTAAAATTACAGTGGGCTGAATAAACAAACTGTCTATAGATTGTTAGCCACTGTTTGTGAATATACAAAACAGACTTCTCCGCGTGAAACTATATGACCATTGATTTTGGTAGAAATTGGGATTGGTTATTGTAGTCAAGAAGTAGCTTTAGAAATAATTTTGTGCATTGTGCATGTGTAGCTTAACTGATAGCTTGAGCACAATATTTTTAAAGGAAAGGCTTATTAAATGGTTCAGATGTTTTATGGCAAGCTTTAAAAGACTGAATGAAAAAAGACTAATCAAAGTTTTACTTTTATGTTATTTATCTAGTCTGTCTTGTCAGCAGATGGCAGTTCTGCTCTGCCATGGTTTATTAATAGATATTGAAGTTCTGAAATAGTTGGAGGCCCCAACTCTGCTAATAAATGTAAGATCTATGCTTGTTCTGTCATGTTCCAGATTTCTAGCCAGAGCCATCACAGAATAGCCAGCGATTTATTCACATAGTCCACAGAACAGAGCCAAACCAAGTGGACAACTATAGTCACTGAACTAAAAATAATATGAATTGGAGACAATTAAGTTGAATTATTTTGTAGTAAATTAAGAGCTTATATCCTTTTCCATTCAGTTTCAGTTTTTAACCCTGTATGAAGGAATACAGTAATGTTTTAACCTGAAGTAATTCATCTTTCAAGTAATTGTGTAAACAAAACAAACTCTGACTTTTTTGTGTGATGATATTCTACACACTGTCTCATATCCTTCTTTTTCTTAATCAAGAAATTAAATCTAGTAAGGGAAAAACAAGATGAACGGGAGAGGGTAGGGAGAAGGGTGTGGGAGAAAAACATGGGGAAGGATAACAGTGTTCAAGAAGTAATGTACCCACTACCCGATGAATGTAACTGTAACCCTTCTGTACATCACCCCAACAATGAAATGTGTGTGTGTGTGTGTGTGTGTGTGTGTGTGTGTGTGTGTGTGTGTGTGCATGTGTATATACATATTTTTTTTTTAACTTAGGTGCTGGGTGTTTGGCCTAGTGGTAGAGTGCTTGCCTAGCATGCACAAAGACCCAGCTTCGATTCCTTGGTACCACATACATAGAAAAAAGCTGGAAGTGGTACTGAGACTCAAGTGGTAGAGCGATAGCCTTGAGAAAGTCCAGGGTCAGTGCTCAGGCCCTGAGCTTAAGCCCAGGACTGGCAAATAAATAAACAAACAAACAAACAAACTTAAGTCTTACTTTATGACTAAAGTATAGACTCAGCTAAGAACTAAACTGCATGGGAATAAGGGTTAGGGGTTATCACAAAATAATTAAGACATTTTAATTTAAAAACAATAAACTTAGAATGAACTATTTCTATGTTGATGCTTTTTAAAAACCAGTCCTCTATGGATTCGTTAATTATTCATTTTTCTAGTTGAAAAATTGCGAATACTATCTGAAGTACTTGTACATTGATCATGTGGAGTAAATGTGTATGGTGGAGATACTTGTAACTTCAATACAGTCTCTTTTTTTGTACTGTTGAGAAAGTTGGATTTGAAGGAAGTAATTCAAGATAATTGTTAGTACTAATGTGTTAGAGGAACTTTGTTACATTATTCAGATAATCTGAGAACACATTTGGTTTGGAAGTTAGTTAGAAACTGATAGGAAGTAAAATGTGGCTTTTTAAATATATTTTTATTGTAATTAATAGAAGGGTTACATGATATTTGCCAGATAGAAGGTGCATTAATTCACATACATTGATACCTTTTCTCATGTCTTGGTCCCCATTTCCCTCCCCCCCACTTCCACCCCTCATCTTGTTTTCCCCCCTTCCCTATCCAATTTCAAATAACCAAATACAAATATATCCAATATATCAGATAACAAAGTGAGATACTGTAACAATATGAGATAACGAAGGGACAAAGAAGTACTTTGTAATTTCAATTTTAGGGTTTTCATTGTCTGCGTCAGTTGCCAGCATAACAGTTTGGACTTGAAGAACCTATAGAACTTATAGCTTCTCAAAGCAGGTTAAAGTGTGTAATGAGCTTTTTGTTGTTGTTGCTGTTGTTGTTGTTGTTGTTAGTCATGGGGCTTGAACTCAGCGCCTGAACACTGTCCTTGGACTTTTCTCAAGGCTAGAGCCCTACCACTTGAGCCACAGTACCACTTCCAGCTTTTTTCTATGTATGTGGTACAGAGGAATCGAAGCTGGGTCTTGGTGCATGCTAGGCAAGCACTCTACCAGTAGGTCAAACTTTCAGCCCCTGTCCTGAGCTTTTACAAAACATCTGGGTGGGAAGATATGGCAGTTTTGAGATTAGAGAACAAACGAAGAGAAAACAGGCCAATGACAGAACCCTAGAAAGTATCAGGAGCTAAGAGGTAGACAGAGGACAAAGAATTAAGAAGATGAAACTATGTCCTAGCTTTCTTATTAATCATCACTTTGGTTGTTTTCTAAGTTTAGTTAATCTAAGCTAACGAGCATTTTAATTTATTTTTTATTTTTTTATTTTTTTTTTGCCAGCCCTGGTGACTGAACTCAGGGCCTGAGCACTGTCCTTGGGTTTTCCTCAAGGCTAGTGTTTTACCACTTGAGACACAGCAGCACTTCCAGCTTTCTTCTGTGTATGTGGTACAAAGGGATCAAACCGGGTCTTCATGCATGCTAGACAAGCATTCTACCACTAAGCCAAACTCCCAGCCCACGAGCATTTTTATACCTAATTGTTGCTTGGAATTTGTTCCAGAAGTAGATTCCTGAGACACAAAGAAAACACTACAGCTGTTGAAGTGTATTTTGATAGTTATTACTGTCATCTGGCAGGTCAACTAGGATAGAGCATCCAAGAAGGCTCACTCCTGTCTGCCAGCATGCTGCCAAAGTCTTCTGGGACCTCTCTTGAACATTTAACTAAAAGCTCAGTTTTCCTGTGTAGTCTTTACATAGAATTTTTGCTTTTTACAGCATGGTGACTGGGTTCCAAGAGGAAGGAAACGGAAGGTGCTAGGCCTGTTGAGTCTGGTTTTGAAAGTCCTTTTGTGTGTGGGATGTGTATATGTGTGTGTGTGTGTGTGTGTGTGCCTGTGCATGCACGTACATGTGTGCATACACGCATATCGCTAGACACTTGAATCCAGAGCCTGAGTCCCTTAGCTTTTTCCACTCAAGACTGATATCCCTACCCCTTGAGCTGCAGCTCCACTACATGAGCCCTAGTTTTGAATGTCCCTAAATTTCTACTTTACTATAGTTCAAACACTCGTAGGAAAAACTTGATTTACGGGAAGAGTACACCAGTTTTTTTTCTCCGTTAGGGAATAGCAAGGACATACAGAAAAAATTGATGACAGTTATCTTTGAAGTTGGCCATATATATATACACACATACATATATATATATATATATCACACACACGCACACACGTATACAAGATCTACTAGCATCACTTATTTCTTAAAGAACATCGGCTTTTAAAGACATCCTTGCTAAACAGTTAAGTTTCTTTTGGTCATGTGCTGGTAGCTCCTACCTGTGCTCCTTGCCACTCAGGAAGCTGAGATTCAGAGGATCATGGTTCATAGGTAGCTTTAGCAGAAAAGTCCATGAAACTCCATCTACAAAATCAGGCAGCAAAAAGCCAGATTGGAGGTATAATCCAAGTGATAGAACATCAGCCAAACGAACAAGCCAAGCAAGTGTTCAAAGCACAGTAGTGGTGTAAAAAAACAAACAACAACAAAAATACTCCTTTGAAGGGCTAGATGTGTAGCACAGGGAGCAAACACAAGGCTTTGAATTCAGATTCCAGTATCTCCAAAATTCTTTTTTGACTATAATCTTTTGAAGAGTTGATTGTTGCTATTTCTAGCATACTATCAACTTCTGAATAACCTTTTTCTAATGTTTCCTCTGTATAGGGCACTGGACAAGTGCTGTTGTATTTGAAGGGACACTGATGTTTGATCACCATGAGACACTTATAAATAACTTCAATTCTTGGAGCTTTTTATTTTTCTGAAGTGGGAGTAAAAAAATCTAATATAATTGTCAGGGTTATGATGATATCGTATTTGTATCTTAAAAATATGTTTTATATTCAATTTATAATTCATTTTATAATCTAATAAAATCCTTCCTTAATATTGGGGTATTGATTTCAGGATCTCTTGCAGCCACCATATTCGCATAGCCTACACCTATCCTTCTGTGTTCTTTAAATCACCCCTAGATTATTTATAAGAACTACTATAATGTAAGTGATGTGTAAATAGTTGTTACACAATATTGTTTAGGGAATGGTAACAAGGAAAAAAATCTACACATGTTCAGTACCAATACATGTTTTTTTCAAATATTTTTAATGCTCAGTTGGTTAAGTAGGTGAACAGAGAACGCTAGAATTCTGAGGGCTACTGTGTATTGTTTAGTATTTACAAGGCTACATTATTATTATTATGTGTATATATATATATAAAACACAGAAACAAAATTTCACATTAAAATGTTCCTTTTTGAGGAAAAGCGTGAGGAGTATATTTGAGTTCCTTGGTTGTTTTGTTTGTTTGCTGTTGCTTTAGTGCTATATCAGCCCTTTTGCTACCTATAATTTGCAATCATATTTATTCCCTTAAGGATCATCAGCATGGGTTGGTGGAAGAAATAGCATCAAACAGCTCTGTCTTCTGTCCAGTGCATTATTAATATGTTTATAACTACCACTGTGACCTGTTATGACCTGTTTGCTTCTTAAGGTTGTTCAGAAAAGCAGCTGTGTATATATAATTGTAAATCTTCCCTTATGAGCTCAGTAGAGACAAGCATTTAACTTGGATAATCTCAATATAAAATTTTATCCTTCAAGTAATTTTTTACTTGGGAAATTTTAAGATTTATCCATTTATTTCAGAGTTTATTTCATCTTAAGTAAAAGATTTTATTTCTGCCCAATAGGATGTCTTAAGTACTCTAGGAAGTTGTAAATAAGATTAGAAAGAGGAGGTAAGATTCTTTGGTCTATATAATGGATTCCACTGAAGTATCTTGTCTATTGTTTTATTAGTATTGTAGCCTAATGCATTGACCCTCAAACATCACAATCATGAAGAGGGCTTGATAAAATTCAGATTATTAGACACTCAGGCTTAGTAATTCTGATTTGGTTGAAGCCTGAGAATATATACTTCCATATATTTTTAGGTGATGCTGATGCTTCCAGACCAGAGACTGTTCTTTGAGAGCCAGTGCTTTCATGTTCTATATCTGCTTTCTCGAAATATTTTTTCTCTTGTTTTCTTCAGGTTTTTCTGCTTCTTTAGTAACTGTTCCTTCTTAGTCTTTGCTATTTCTTTTTTTCCTATTGTATTCTAGCATTTGTAGCTTAGTTCATAGAGCCTAGTGTCTAGGTATTGTTTGGGGGAGATTTTATTCAGTTTATTTACTAGAGATACAAACAACATACCAAATATTCTCTCGTTTCTATTTTTTTCACATGACTTCTCAATATATCTCCTGACTTGTCTTTTCCCCTTCTTACTTGCTAGCTACAGCTTACGCGCTAAGTTACTGACACTCAACCAAGTTGTTTAGAAAAGAAAAATCTGCTTGCTTCAGTCTTAACCTCATAAATCTGGACATCATTCATGACTTTTCCACATGACCTGCTGACTTGCACATCCTCGGGAAGTTTTGTTGACTGCACCTCTAAAATACACCCCACAAATGTCCAGTTTCTATATTACCCCTCATGTTGTCCTCATAGCTGTTATCTCCTTTGGGGGTCTACTATAATAAAGAGTCCCTTTCTGTATGTCCTCTAGCTTCCCTCAATTCTCTACTTACTTCATATGGCACTTAGACTAAAGCCCAAACTCTTGTTTTCTGGTTCATAGAGCCACATGGTGCAGGATTTCAGGTCTGATATTAAGGTCTTTGATCCATTCTGAGTTAATATTCATGCATGGCGACAGTGGGATCAATTTTTAGTTTTTTGCCCGTGGCTGCCCAGTTTTCCCAGCACCAATAATTGAAGAGACTGTGTTTATTCCTCTGTGCATCTCTGACTACTTTGTCGAATATAAGTTGACTGTAGGTATGTGGTTTTATTTCTGGTTCTTCTATTCTGTTCCATTGATCTTCTGATCTACTTTTGTGCCCATACCTTGCTGTTTTTGTTATTATGGTTCTGTAGTAGAATTTGAAGCCTGGTATTGTAATAACACCTGCATTGCTCTTTTTGCCTAAAATTGCTTTGGCTATTATGAACCTTTGGATTGTGCTCTCTATTTCAGTAAAGAATGAGCTCCCCTATGACCCAGCAATTCCACTCCTTGGCATTTACCCAATCATCCAGAAACAAGGACATACTAAAGCCACTAGCATAATGATGTTCATTGCAGCACTATTTACCATAGCAAAGATAGGGAACCAACCCAGATGCCCCTCAGTAGATGATTGGATCAAGAAGATGTGGTATTTATACACAATGGATTTCTATGCTGCCATCAGAAAGAATGACATTGCCCCATTTGTAAGTAAATGGAAAGACTTAGAAAAAATCATATTAAGTGAAATAAGGAACATAGGCTCAATGGTTTCCTTCATTTGTAATAATTAGTACAAACATTGGACTCTCCTAGCAGAGGTTTACAATAGCTCAAAACCTAGATGCATAAGGCCATATAGGATGAGACTAAATGAAAGGACCTCTGGGATATGGAAACAAAAGCCATATAATGTGTGATTGTTGTTCTTAATGTTACTATGTTATTTCTTATCTCTTTCGTTGTCCCTTGGTTATTCTCATATTGTTACAGTATCTTACCTTGTTATCTGGTGTATTGTATATATGAATATTTATTTGTAATAGGAAAGGGAAAGGAAGGGGGAAAAACAAGATGAGGGGCAGAGTGGGGGGAGGGAAATGGGGACAAAACATGAGAAGGGGTATCAATGTGTGAGAAGTAATGCATCTACTATCTGGCAAATATAACTGTAACCTCTCTATACATTACAATAAAGAAAAATAAAATAAAAAGAATGTCCTTGGGCCGGATGGGGTGGCTCAGGCCTGTAATCCTTGCTACTCTGGAGGCTGAGATCTGAGGATCCAGGTTCAAAGCCAAACCAGGCCCAAAAGGATTTGAGATTTTTATCTCCAGTTCTCTAGAAAACAGAAATTGGGGCTTGGCTTAAGGGTAGAGTGGTAGCCCGGAGCTGAAGAGCACAAGAGCAACGTCCAAGCCCAGGGGTAAGACGTCCAAGCCCAGGGGTAAGACGGTAGACTTGAGCTGAAGAGCTCAGGGACAGCACCCAAGCCTTGTTCAAGCCCCATGACCCACCAAAAAAAAAAAAAAGAATGTCTTGGGATTTTGATGGGGATTGCATTGAAATTGTTTATCAGTTTTGGCAGTATAGCCATTTTCACAATGTTGATTCTTTCTATCCATGAGTATGGGATGTCTTTCCTTTTCCTGATATCCTCTTTAACTTCCTTCTTTACATTTTTATAGTTTTCATTAAATTATTCCCTTACATCCTTGGTTAGGTTAATTCCTAAATACTTTATTCTTTTGGAGGCTATTGCAAATGGCATTATATTCTTGATTTCTCCTTCTGTTTGTGTATTGTTGGCATACAGAAAGGCTACTGACTTTTGAAGATTGACTTTGTATCCTGCCATTTAGCCAAAATGGTTTATTAATTCTAAGAGTTTAGGAGTGGAATTTATTGGGTCATTCAGGTATAGGATCATGTCATCTGTGAATAGGGATAGTTTAATTTTTATGTGGATCCCTTTGATGTCCTTCTCTTGCCTTATTTCTCTGGCTAAAGGTTCCAGCACTATATGGAAGGGAAGTGAAGAGAGTATGCATCCCTATCTGGTTCTTGATTTTTAAGGTAAAAAGTTCTAGTCTTTCTCCATTTAGTGGATCCCTTTCCCTATGTGGATCCCTTTGATGTCCTTCTCTTGCCTTATTTCTCTGGCTAAAGGTTCCAGCACTATATGGAAGAGAAATGGAGAGAGTGGACATCCCTGTCTTGTTCCTGATTTAAAGGTAGAAGGTTCTAGTCTTTCTCCATTTAGTATGATACTGGCTGTAGGTCTGTCATATATGGCTTTAATTATTTTAAAGAATGTGCCTCCTATTCCTGTTTTCTCTTTCAACATGAATGGATGCTGTATTTGTCAAATGCTGTCTCAGCATCCAGATAAATTATCATATGATTCTTAACCTTAGCTCTATTGATATGATATATTACATTAATTGATTTGCCAATGTTAAACCAGCCTTGCATCTGTGGGATAAAGCCTTCTTGATCATAGTATATAATTTTTTAAATTTGTCTCTTGATTCTGTTAGCTAGTAGTTTATTGAGAAGCTTTTGCCTCTGTTCAACAGAGAGATTAGTCTGTAGTTCTCTTTTTTGTTGGGTCCTTCCCAGGTTTGAGGATGCGTGTGATATTAACTTCATAAAATGTTTGGTATGGCTCCCTCTGCTTCTGTTTATCTGAAGAGTTTCAAGAGTATAGGTATTAACTCATCTTTAAAAGTCTTACAGAATTTCACAGTAAAACCATCTGGCCTGGTCTCTTCTTATTTGGCATGTTTCTAATTGTTTCCACTGTGATCAGCCTATATTTATTTAAAAACTCATGCATTTCTACTAAATTTTCCTGTTTTATTGAATATAAACCCTGGAAGTACTTATTCATGATGGTCTGAATTTTTTGAGTGTCAGTTGTGCTCATTCCCATGGGATCCCTAATCTTGTTTGAGTCTTGTCTCTCCTTTTTTTTGATTAATCATGCCAGGGGTCTGGGCTGGCTTTGAACTATGATCCTCAAATCTCTCAGTGGCTAGAGATTATAGGCATGAGCCATTGACACCCGGGAAAAATAATTTTCCATACACTGAAATTTAATTCCTTAGCCACTTGGCTCCATGCTTATAAATTTCCTTCATATATAGTTATTCTATTATATATTTTAGTGAATGTGTAATACCTAGGACATTTTGCCTTATTTCATTTTAGATCCTGTTACTGTATTGTGTGTAAAGTTTTATCACTAATGAGAATAGAGCTATCTTGAGGCCATGAACCCCTATCTTTCATGGATGTACCTGTCTTTTACTTCAGGATATTCTGGACAGTTACATGTTTTATTCTCATGGTTTTAAGTTGAAAACTTAAAATAAGTCATCGTCTCATCACTAGGTGGCACTTGTGGATCACAAGTATTCATGTACCAAATGCAAGCTTTGTGATTCATACACAATTCACAAATGTAGACAGTATTTAAGAAGCCTGTTTAGGCATTTTTCACAATAAAAATGCAACTAGGGCACACTTACTAAGTACCAGTGGCTTTAAAGTGTTTCCAAATAGTTGAAGAATATATTAAATTCTTTGTAATCATTAGTTTGTAGTTAGTGATGATAACAATAGATAGGCTAGTCTCAGCCTAATGTGGGCATAAAGTTAAGTTTTAGAATCTTATTTATTGCAAATGTCTTATAAGAGAAATCATTACTGCAGCTCCTTACTCTGATTCATACCCAACTCTGATCACTTCTGTAGTATTCATAAAAATGCCTGTTTGAGAATATAAGCATCTCTGTTTTACTGTTGAAAACAGAAGCTCAAAAGATATTAACTGCTCAGCATTAAGAGCTATTAAGTAGACAAGCTCATGTCTATTAAATTCCAGAAGCAGGGAATATTCTGTCTGTTATTCTCGTAACTAGTGTATATCATACTAAAGTAACTGCCAGTGCCATGACAGAGTTGAATTTAGAATTCACTGGTAAGTCCATGCTCTAGGCTTCAGATTTTGTCTTCTTTGAATACTTTCTGATCAAGTGATCTTAGGTAAGTTGCAACCATATAACTTTCATTTTATTCATTTTGTTTGTTTGTTTTTGCCAGTCCTGGGCCTTGAACTCAGGGCTTGAGCACTGTCCTTGGGCTTTTTCAAGGCTAGAGCTTTACCACTTGAGCCACTGCACCATTCCAGCTTTTTTTGTTTGTATGTGGTACTGAGAAATCAAACCCAGGTCCTTGTGCATGCTAGACAAGCACTCTACCACTAGGCCAAACTCCCAGCCTCTTGATAAGGTTTTTTATAGTGATGGGATTTGAACTCAGCCTTACTTGCTCTTTATTGACCTTTAAAATTGAAGAGGGTAAATGTACTAATTTTTTTTAAGCCCATTAAATAGTACAGGGCATATAACATTCAGTAAAAGTTCATCATTTGGGTGGCTTTACACTTTGAGCAATATGGGAAATGTTCATACTACTTTGTATGAGTTATAAAGTAGTTTCTGAGCCATAACTAAATGTATGAGTTATTAGGTAGTTTCTGAGCCATACCTATAGTGTCCATATATCCCAGATTACAACTACTATCCTGTTACTCTGTGAAGTAACTCAATGTAGATAAGTCATTCACTCTACCTGAAGTCCACTTTATTATTGACCATTTCTGTGTGAGTTTGTTTAAAATAAGAGCTCCTCAAGGGAAGATGGAACTTCTGATGTACTCTCTGATGTAAGAAAGAAGATGTACTTTCTGATGTAAGAAGGGCATTCATTATATGTATTACAATTTAGGATCACTAACATTCTGGCATTAAATCAGCTAACATTAAACAACGCTCTTACCATTTGCTAGCTCTGTACTTACTGATCTGTACTCTTTACACTGTAGTCATCTGCTTTATATTTAAAATGAATATAACATTCGTACCTGCCTACTAAAACTGTATAAATGAGCTGTACCAGTGTAAAGCACTTAGCCTAGTACCTGCTGCATAGAAGATAAAAGCCCTGTGACAGGGCTTAGTAGATAAATTGAAAGTTGAGAGATGGGAGATGGTACTTAACTAAAGTCCTATGTAGTGATAAAATGTAATAATTTTGTTCTAACAGATATTAAGCTAATTTTTTTGTTTGGCTCTTTTGTTATTCAAGCATTTCTAGAACTACAGCAGCTTGACAGAACAGTGAGCCCAGGTGATACATATATGCAGCAACAATAATAGAAGACTGATATGTATTCATTATTTATTTTCTGCTGGTCCTAGGGCTTAAATTCAAAGTCTAGGTACTGCCCCTGAACTTTTGTGCTCAGAACTAGCACTCTGCCACTTGGATCACATCTCTGCTTCCAGCTTTTTTGTGTGGTGTATTGGAGATGAAAGTTTCACAGACTTTCCTCTGTGGGCTGGCTTTAAACTATGATCCTTAGATCTCATCCTCCTTAGTAGCTAGGACTACAGACATGCATAAGCCCCTGGTCTGACTTTTTTTTTTTCCCCCAGATACTGGGGCGTGAACTCAGGGCCTAGGTGCTGTTCTTGAGCTTTTGTTCTCAAAGCTAATTACCACTTAAGCCACAACATCACTTCCTACTTTTTTAGTGGTTAACTTTACTGACAGTCTTGTCCAGACTGTAGATTATGGGAGTGAGCCACTGATTCCAGGCTTGGTTTATTTTAATGAGAACTTAAGTTTTTGGAGATCATGAAATTAATCCATCTGATATAAGTAGTTCAGTAACTTTTGCAAATTTACTTAGTTATCAGCCATCACAATGATAGTTTTTTTTAATTTTTTATTTTATTGTAAAGGTGATATACAGAAGGGTTACAGTTACATAACTAAGGTAATGAATACATTTCTTGTCAAACAGTGTTATAGCCTCCCTTATTTTCTCCCACCTTGCCTCCTAGCCTGACTCCACTCCTCCCCAAGTTGTAAAGTTCATTTCTAACATAGTGTCTTATGAAAATTACTGTTGAATTGGTACACCTTTTGTCCTTTTTCTCACCATATTATTATTTCTCTTCTCTTCCCCAAATCATATACATGTATATACAAGACACAAAGTACCAAAATAAAAAAAAATCGTGACAACAGGGTATAAACCAAAGTGGGGGGAGTGGGAGAAACAAGAGAAAAAAGAAGTCACTTTATATAATACATTTAAAAGGAAAAAAAAACACCAGCTTGTTTTCATATCTTCTCATCTTAAATGGATGCCTGCTATTTACATTAATTCCACTTTTCACCCTCAGCACTAGCCTACCACTAGTCTACTCTGTTTTTCTATAGTTTTCGTGTTTGTTTGTTTGTTTTTGCCAGTCCTGGGACTTGAACTAAGGGCCCTGGCACTGTCCTTAGGCTTTCTCAAGGCTAGCACTCTACCACTTGAGCCACGGCACCACTTCTGGCTTTTTCTGTGGTACTAAGGAATCTAACACAGGGTTTCATGAATGCTAAGCAAGCGCTCTACACTAGACCACACTCCCAGCCCCCAGATGCTTTTCCCCTTCCCCTTCCCCCTCTCCTTCCCCTTCCCCTACTTTTTCCCTTTCCCCTCCCCCCCTCCCCTCCTCACTCTCCCTCTCCTCTCTGATTGTGGGGCTTGAACTCCGGGCTTGGATAATGTCTCTGAGCTCTTCAGCTCAAGGCTTAGCATCTGTGGCTCAAGTGGTAGAGCTCTAGCCTTGAGAAAGCCCAAGGGCAGTGCTCAGTTCTGAGTTCAAGCCTCAGGACTAGCAAAAAAACATAAGAAAGAAAACAAAAACATCTAGGGGAAGTGGCGCAGTGGCTCAAGTGGTAGAGCATCAGCCTCACATGAACATACTAAGGGATAGTGTCCAGGCACTGAGTTTAAGCCCCAATATCAGCATACACTCATGCGCTAGGGAGTGCATGTGTGCATACATACACACAAAACAATAATAATGATATTCCATAGTAGATAAGAGGTAGTAGCATATTTTGTCTTTCATTCATCTTGTACTCTTTTATCAGCTGTAGCTTTATTCCTTCCACTCAGTTCTCTCTCACTACTGTTACAACTCAAAAGCTGTTTTTAATTTAACTATTTGCCTGTAATAGCTTAAAATTTTTATATTTTTCGTATGTTCTTGCTTTATATTTTTCTGAATTATCTTCTCATTTTTGTTGCTTTTTAACTATTTTTTGCTATTATTAAAATGCTTTACCTATGCCTTGATGAGTCATTTTTGTTTGTTTTTAGGTTTACTTGTGAAGAAAAAGATATCCATGCCATAAACCTTTAAAAAATGAAAGTGTATTTAATTGTGTCCTCAGTTTAGTGTATTTCATAATAAGACTTAAAGATTAGCTTTAGGGGGCCGGGAATTTGGCCTAGTGGTAGAGTGCTTGCCTAGCACGCACAAAGACCCAGGTTCGATTCCTCGGTACCACGTACATAGAAAAAAGCTGGAAGTGGTGCTGAGACTCAAGTGGTAGAGTGCTAAGCCTTGAGAAAGTCCAAGGACAGTGCTCAGGCCCTGAGCCCAAGCCCAGGACTGGCAAAAAAAAAAAAAAAAAGATTAGCTTTAGTGTCGTACACTGAACTAAATATCTTTGCTTTTGATAATTCTTGTCTTTTTTTTTTTAAATGCAGGTTGTTGGAAGAGGAGCCTTTGGAGTAGTTTGCAAAGCTAAATGGAGAGCAAAAGATGTTGCTATTAAACAGATAGAAAGTGAATCAGAGAGGAAAGCTTTTATTGTAGAGGTGAGTTGAAAGGCCATATCTGCTGGATAATTTTTACATGAGAAATTGGATTTAAAATTGTGGAAGAATTATTTCTCTGTCTTTCTTCTGTATACATACTTGAACATCAATAATTTGGTTAAATTGGAGTAATAGCAGCATAGGAAATACTTTTTTCCATTAAGTTTTTAAACAGGTATTTATCATTTTTCAAGTAACAGTAATATGGGGTTGCAACTTTACATGTCCATTTATATGTATAAATACATCTTGATTAGAATCATCCCTTCCATCATATTTCCTTTCTCCTACCTTGCCCCACATCAGTCTCACCAGGTGTCCTTATTCTACTTTCATAGATACACATTAACTTTTATGAATTTGCCCACCATTTCTCTTTTTATTTACCCATTGCCTATCCCTTGCTCCAACTCAATACATGTTTCAGCTTACGAATACTTTATTAAATTGTCTTTTACTTTTTCCGTGGGATTACATAATAGAATCTCACTTAATGTA
This sequence comes from Megascapheus bottae, assembly GCF_031878675.1. Classification (NCBI taxonomy): domain Eukaryota; kingdom Metazoa; phylum Chordata; class Mammalia; order Rodentia; family Geomyidae; genus Megascapheus; species Megascapheus bottae. The sequence continues at coordinate 53,108,566 of NC_143516.1, forward strand.
CATGCTTTATCCAGTTGGATCATTTAAATATGCATATGACCTTACACGTTTCCACATAAGTTTATATTTTCAGATACCTATGAGAGAAAACATATATTAGTTACTGAAATGATTTTAATGATGCTGTGAAATCAGTGCCTCAAAATTTATTGCTTCTTTCTTTTTTTAAAAAAAAAAACAACAAAACCCTTAATTTGTTACAGCTTCGGCAACTATCCCGTGTGAACCATCCTAATATTGTAAAGTTGTATGGCGCCTGCTTGAATCCAGTAAGTCTGTCACTTTTCTCTTAACTTTTCTATGAAAAAGGACATGGCAGATGTATGTGTGTACTTTATGAAGTTATTTTGATCTTCTATCTTAGCTGTATTTCTGAAAATACTGTTGTATATTATGCAATTGTTTGTTCCTACTCTTTTAGAAAAAAATATATTGGAAATGTTATTTTAGGCTGTCTTACTCAGAAACTTCATCTTTTTTTGATACCCCATGATGTGAGCTACTTACTAGTATTGGAAAAATGTCCCAGGATCTTGTGATATTTTCATGTTTTTATTGCCATTTTTAGTGGGCTGGAAGACAAGGTCATAGGTCATAAGTTCTTTTATTCTTTTAATGGAGGACAGGTTTATCTTGTTTATGGCTTCAAGGGGTATATGCATAATGGTAGCAAAGGTGTGGTTAAACAGAGCAATTCACATCAAAATAGATGGGAAACAAAGCTAAGGAATGAAGAAAGGGACCAAGGCAAGATAATAATAATCCTCAGTGATGTACCCCCTTCCCTACTTCCCCCAACTAGGCCACTTTTCCTAACTCACCACTTAATAATGTCATCTGTATCATGAATCCATTAGGGGATTAATTCATTTATTAGGCCAGAGATATCATGAGCTAACCATTTGTGGAAGCACTCATAAACCCATGCAGAGATGTGCTTTCCTAATCTCCCAGGTATTTTTCAATCTAAACAAGTAGACACTTAAGATTACAAAACAAACAACAACAAACACACACACACACATACACACACACACACACACACACACACACAAAACAGACATAAGTACATACCCCCTTTTTTCTCTCTTTTGTGCGTTCATATGATATAGACCAAAAGGATCATTTTAAGTGCATTCATAATTGTATTGGTTGAATTCAGCTACCTTTGCAAGGCTTTGAGATGCTGAAGCTATGGTTAATTTTGGTCTGTTTCCTTCAGGTGTGTCTTGTGATGGAATATGCTGAAGGGGGCTCTTTATATAATGGTGAGTGTCATTAAACCTGTCTTAACCTTATAACATAAATTGTATGTTTCTTAATGTCCAACTACAAAAGAGTAAAAACTAAAACAAGAAAATGCTATAGTATGTGAAGTTTAGAAATTCATATTTTTTCTTAAATGATACTACTTTTTAATTATAGTAGAAGCATTTAAGCAAAGTAAAATTTATTTTTAAAATACAATTTAAAGTATCTTTAGATTTTTTAATATATTTTTATTGTACTTAATAGAAGAGTTACATTATATTTACCAGATAGAAGGTGCATTACTTAACAAACATTACTACCCCTTCTCATGTTTTTGTCCCCATTTCCCTCCCCCACCCCTCCCCTCATCTTGTTTTCCCCTTTCCCTATCCTATTTCAAATAAACATATAAACAGTATATCTGATAACAAGGTAAGAATACTGTAATAATATGAGATAACCAAAGGACAACAAAAGAGATGAGAAATAACATAGTACATTAAGAACAACAATCATACATTATATGGCTCTTGTTTCTGTATCCTGGAAGTCCTTTCATTTAGCCTCATCCTATATATGGCCTTATGTATCTAGGTTTTGAGCTATTGTAATCATCTGCTAGGAGAGTCCAAGATTTATACTAATTATGACAAATGAAGGAAACTATTGAGCCTATGTTCCTTTCAGTCTGGCTTACTTCACTGAATATGATTTTTTTCCATGTCTTTCCATTTCCTTACGAATGGGGCAATGCCATTCTTTCCGTTATCAGCATAGAATTTCATTGTGTATATATTACCACATCTTGTTGATCCAATCATCAGCTGAGGGGCATCTGGGTTGGTTCCATATCTTTGCTATGGTAAAAGTGCTGCAGTGAACATTGTTGTGCTAATGGCTTTAGTATGTCCTTGTTTCTGGATGATTGGGTAAATGACAAGTAGTGGAATTGCTGGGTCATAGGGGAGCTCTATGTTTAGTCTTTTGAGGAACCGCCATACTGCTTTCCAGAGTGGTTAAAACTAGTTTACACTCCCACCAACAGTGTAGTAGTGATCCTTGCTGGCCACATCCCCTCCAGCATCTGTTGTTATTAGATTTCTTCATGGCCATTCTTACTGGAGTGAGCTGTAATCTCAGAGTTGTTTTGATTTGCATTTCTTTTATGACCAGAGATGTTGAGCATTTCTTCATGTGTCTATAGGCCATTTTTTTTAAATAAAGGTTTGTATTTATTGCACATATGTTTCTTATTGTTAGTGTAAATCATATTTTCATTTGATAGAAATATTAATTTTTGACCAGAGTACAACTGCAAACATCTAGACACACTCACCTTGCTTACATACAGTTTTTCTGTTGCTTTCTGACTGGTGTGAATGTCTGCTTGTAATATATATCAGCTTATGCAAGACCTACCAGTTTGAAAAATTATATTACTGTATAATAATTTTACCTTCTGGTGGTTTATTCATATGACAGATGTTCATTATTTTTAGATTTTTCCCTATTTTTTTTACTTAGAGATGAATTGAAAGCATTGATGAGAACACATTTAGAAAAGTCCCCAGTCATGTGCTCAATAGTGCTTGTATTCACATCGTATCTTTTGTTATATGCAATAAAGTTCTTTTTAGTTTGTGTGTCTCTTTTGCAGTGCTGCATGGTGCTGAACCGTTGCCATATTATACTGCTGCCCATGCGATGAGTTGGTGTTTACAGTGTTCCCAAGGGGTGGCTTACCTACACAGCATGCAGCCCAAAGCTCTAATTCACAGGGACCTGAAACCACCAAAGTAAGTTCTAACACCACACTCTTACCTCCTACCCACTCCCTACGTGGTGAAAGTAATTGTTACACATGACTTTTCTTTATCTCTTTGGCTTATTCGAGTACATTTTCTTTGCCAGTCCTGGGGCTTGAATTCAGGGCCTGGGCACTGTCCTTGGGCTTTCTCAACACTGGCTCTCTACCACTTGACCCACAGTACATCTTCTGGCTTTTTCTGTGTATATAGTATCGAGGAATGGAATCCAGGGCTTCATGCATGCTAGGCAAGCACTCTACCACTAGGCCACACTCCTGGCCAGAAGTTTTACTTTTTACTCACCTTCATTTAGTCATTTAGCCTAACTTGAGAGACTTAAAATGTAAATATACAGTAATAAGTAAAAGGTTAATAAAATTTATAATTAAAATTAGTCTCATGTAACTGCTATTGACTATTACTATAGCACATATGTCAGTTTGGTTATCCATCTCTTTTTATAATTGAAAATAAAATCTAAGTAAAAATAAGCTACTTGGTAATTATATTTAATTATACAAAACCCTGGATTTGATCTACAGTAGGGAACAAAATAAGCACTAGTTTTTTTTTCTGTATTTATTTTTACTTTAGCTTCTTCAATTGGACTCTATAATATTAATTTTAAAAATAGTATATGTTATGATTAAACCCCCATTTTGGGATACTGGAATGTCTACCTATAGGAAATCTCCTGTTTAGTTTAACCAGACAGGAGTTCAGGAAAGATTATGAACTAGAGATGGAAACATCAAAATGTTCATCTGTAGTCTCCCCAACAGCTCTTAAGTTATGGTCCATTGATTTTGACTAATTTTCCTCTGAACAAGTAACATTTCACAGAAGTTTCATCATAACAATTGTTTTGTTTAATTCTTCTATCTCCACAAATGTCTCTTTTTATAGAGTTAAATATTTGTTTTATATCTTCTGATTGTTATTTTTTTTTTTAACAGCTTGCTACTTGTTGCAGGGGGGACAGTTCTGAAAATCTGTGATTTTGGTACAGCCTGTGACATTCAGACACACATGACCAATAACAAAGGGAGTGCTGCTTGGATGGCACCTGAGGTGTTTGAAGGTACATGGCAAAAGTATGATATACCTGGTCACCTATCACTCCTTGTGACTATATTATATTTGTAGATTTTTTCCCCCTTTTCCATGCTTTATTTCTTTACAGTACCTAATTATAAGCTATATACTGAAGTCTAAAAAGGTATAAGTTAATATAGCCTATGGTTCCAAATTTTGTGACAAAATTTAAATATTATTGCCTCTTCTATGTAGATTCAAGTGAGTGTGTGTGTGTGTGTGTGTGTGTGTGTGTGTATAGTTATTGTTCAAGGATTCTATTATTGCAAAGCTACCTTCTTGCTAAAGTTTTTTTGCAACCCTGTCAGTATGATATTTTCATGCTTATTTACAGACACCAAAAATGCACATATCAATAAACATTTTGAGTCACCAACATATGTCCCAATGTGAACTCTAAACAGGCAATGCTCTACCTCCTTAATTTTCAGTCTGTTTTGTGCCCCTTTTCCCTTGTGTGATTTTTGTTGGTGATTTTGCTCCTCAAAATTGCCTCAAATGTAATCTACCTGAGAATAAGACTGTAAATGTGTACATATCAGAAAATATATTTCTTAGATAATTTTCTTTTAGGCATGATTTACAGTGACATGAGTTCAACAATAGTGAATCAGTAACAGATGTTAAATAATGTATCTTTACATAGTAACATACATAAAACAAGGTTATATATTGCCTCATTGACAAAAATTTCATAATCAGAGACACACAGGAACATATTCCCTGTACTTCCCCAAGAGCAGTGGTTCGGTGTTCACTCAGAATCAAAGTGACAGAAAAATGAGAGTCAGCTGTGGCTTTTTTTTTTTTTTACTCATTTACATTGCTTTCTAGTAATTAAAAATTAACAGCCCCAAGATAATCAGTTCTCAGTTCCCACTGTGGATTTTTCTGAGTGGGCTTTACTTCTTTATTAAGTAAACTCTTTTTTACCTTAAAAAAATAAAGAGCCCCAAAGTTTAAATGAAAGTGCCTTAAAAAGAATGTAATTCAGACACAAGTAGGAAACTAAAAACCTTTGTACTTCAAGTTATAAAAGCATAGTTCATTTGCTAAGTATCTGTACAGAAACACCAAATTATCTTTTAAGTTAGAGAAGTGAAAGTGAAGGTGAAGTGATTTTATATGCTAGAAACTATGAATACTCACAAAAATAGACTGTGCTTATGGTTTAGTTCTTATATTTATGAGCTTTAAAGTCCTTTTAATTTTGTTTTAACCCCCCCATGAGAAAAGTAATATGCAGTCACTTGGTCACTTGAATAGTTATTTACAGTTTAAAAAGTGACTACACAAGAAGGTGTTGTCAATAAAATTAAGTAGTGCCTTGTATTTCATACACAGATTATATATAAATATATATGTTTGGAAGCTTTGAAAATTATCTAATATTCCTCTTTTGTTAATTTCATTTTCACAGTGTTACTGTAGGAGTAGAGCAAAGAAGAGACTAAAAATTACTATTTGTCTAAAATAGCAAAGGCCAAACTCATGGGTTATGTAAATCTTTGCATTTCTGAAAGTCATCAAGCAGCACCTGTGCTCAAATAAGATGATGCTGTTGCAATACTATGTTGTGGTGTACTGTTATCAGTGTATAATTGCGGCACTCTTAAATAAGTTGGTTTTGAAGGGTGCATTGTTTAGTTAGTTTTAAGGACATATAAGGCTGTTTCGTGTGCTGTTTTATCCACCAGCTTGGTAACTCTGTAAATTTTACTGCATAATCTCTTTATTCTGAAATTTCTTACCCAAAATTGTTATTTCCTTACATCTTTTAAATTTAATATTCAAGAAAAAAAGAAACAGAACCATCTTTTGCTTTGACAGTCCATGAGAAAATAGATTTTATTTAAGATGAGCAAATTGCATGACCTTAAAGTTGAACTCAATAGTAAAAAAGATTGTGTGTGTGTGTGTGTGTGTATAGTGTGTATAGTATGTATGTATGTATGTGTATATATCTATATATATATAAATATATAATGTAGTAGTCTTGAGCTGAAGAGCTCAGGGACAACGCCCAGGCCCAGGGCTGGGGGTCAGGGACAGTGCCTAGGCCTAGAGTCCAAGCCCCACAACAGACAAAAGAAAAAAAAAAGTACACATTTCTTTCTCTGCTTCAGAAAAAGTATGAGTCAATATCCATAAACAGGAAAGGTTGCGGCTCTTTATGAAAAAGAAGAAAATAACTGACTTTTAACTGATTGTCTAATGTTGCTGTTTTGGGGGAAGGGTGTGTGTGTGTGAGTATGCTTGCTCAGCTTTTTCATCATTTATATCTGGTATTCATATCACTTGAGCATTTTGTTGGTTAATTGGAGATGTAGACTTAAGGGCTTTTTGCCTTGTCTGGCTCCTTCGGACTGTTATCATGCAAATTTCAGCCTCTGGAGTAGGAGAGCTTACAATGTGAGCCACTAGATCTGGGTAACATACTCCAGATATTTAATTAATTAATTTTTTTTTTTTTTAATGAGGCTGGGAGCTTGTCCTAGTGGTAGAGAGCTTGCCTAGCATGCATGAAACCCTGGGTTCGAGTCCTCGGTACCACATACACAGAAAAAGACAGAAGTGGTGCTATGCCTCAAGTGGTAGAGCATTAGCCTTGAGGAAAGCCCAAGGAGAGTGCTTAGCCCTGAGTCCAAGCCCCAGGTCTGGCCAAAAGAAAAAAGAAATAACAAAGAAGTTGTTTCTGTAAGTCAGATGGGAAATGTCTCAAGATTTTGCTGCTTTTTTTTTTCTAGGTAGCAATTACAGTGAAAAGTGTGATGTCTTCAGTTGGGGTATCATCCTATGGGAAGTAATAACACGTCGGAAACCTTTTGATGAGATTGGTGGCCCAGCTTTTCGCATCATGTGGGCTGTTCATAATGGTGCGTAAAGGCAAAATTCCTATTTCCTATTTGTGAGTTTCTTCCTGTCATCTTCCCTAAAGAAAACCCATTTATCTCAAACATTGAAATATATAATTTTAACTGGGCTTGGTGGCTCATGTCCATAGTCTCAACTATTCATGAGGCAGAGAAATGGGAAGATTTGAATCAAAGTCAGAAAAAACAAGTCTGGCATGGTGGTTCACCTACACAGTAGGCATAAGTAGAAAGCTGGCAATTCCATGTCAGCCCAGGCAAAAATGAGACCCTATCTGAAAAATATCCTAAAGGTCATGGCTTAAGTGGTAGACTTCCTGCCTAGTAAACATAAAATTCTTATTTCAGTGCCCCCCACACACACAGTGTGTGTGTGTGTGTGTGTGTGTGTGTGCGTGTGTGCGCGTGTGTGCGTGCGTGCGTGCGTGCGTGCGTGTGTGGGTGCGCGCGCGAGCGAGTATACATGCCTACTTTTTGGTTACTAGACTACTTTCCATTTCTAGTCTTTGTCCCTGAGCCCCAGAATTCTGCAATGCAGTGCTAAGACAGCCTTGGTCTCCATATGGGGTAGAGGACATTTATTGGCTGCACACTGATTAGAGAAGAGACATTACTGCATATCCAGAGCCTGTTGTATTTCTCCTAGGTATGGAGAAGCATTGGATTGTACGCTGGGGAAAAAAAAATAGAAGGGTCACATGTGAAGGCACACAGAAGTGGAGGCAGGTGGATCTTGATTTGACACGCACCCAGGCAAAAAGTTGTGTCCTCAACTCAGCCCAGAAGCTGAGCATGATATGTGCCTCTTTAATCCAAGCTAGATGTGAGATCTAAGTAGGAGGATTGAAATCAAGGCTGCCTCCAGACTAAACCTCAAGTTTATACCCTCCCCCCAAAAATAATAAGGCAAGAAAAACCTAGAGGTATGGGTCAGTTAGAGTACCTGCTTACAAGCACAAGCCACAGAGTTTAAAAAAATAAATAAAATCTCTTGTAGTCTTAAGATGGTTGGGAAACTTCAGCCTTGTCCTCCTGAGAAAGCGAATGCCGCACCAAGAAGAGAGAAAAATCACCAGTAGAGTTGTTACTTAAGTTCCAAAGAACACAAAGTGCTTCATCACCCATTTTTTTAAAATATCCTCACCCACTTACTGTATAGGCAGTTTCTTCATCTAGCAGATCAGGAAACAGACCTTGAGCTTTGTTAAATGCCCAGTGTCAGAAGATTGGTAATTGTTAGGGCCGGATTCAAATCTAGGTTTTTCAGACTCAAATGCTCATATTTTTAAATCCTATTGACCTGTGGGCTGTGTCCTTGAATCCCTGTGATCCTTACATGTGATGTTAACATGCATCTTTATTAATAAAATTAACCCATGTTTGCTTTGGCAAACTCTTTAAAGGAGGAGAATTTTGCTGATTTTTAGCATCCATCTGTTTGTGTTACTTCCTGGTAACCAGTCCTGATGGATGCATTATGCCACACTATTCCACAAATGACAAAGACAAAGGTCTGCCTACTTGGATCATTCATAGACTGGCTAGACAATACCATCCTGTGCTACCACCCTCTTAGTCATTTTCCTAGCTTCCTGTTCCGTCTGTGGTGTCACTGCCTGTGGTGTCACTGCCAACAGCGTTGGGGCCTGAATGTCAATGAAGTAAGAAATAAGAACATTGACTTCTTAATTGATTAAATTGCAATAATCCCATTAAATTTCAAATTTTCCTTAAGTAGGGACAGTACTAATCATGTTATAGGCTTAATAATTATAAATTGGGAGTTTTCAACTGTGAAATGATTGATTTACCACAAAGTTCTGTTTCCCACAAGAAGCTCACTTGTATAATATCTTAGCTGGCTACTTTTTTATATGGAAGATGATTTTTCTGTAATGTATTTGTAGTTTAACAAATCTGATATTTTGGTTCCTAATCTTAGTATTATAATGTGTTGTATATGTTTTAACCTTTTGAAAAGTATAACTTTGGGCTGGGGTTGAGGACTCTTGCCTGTAATCCTAGCTACCTGGGAGGTAGAGATTAGAATGATTGTGATTCAAGATTATTCCAAGCAAAAAGTTGTTGCAAGGCTTCCTATCAGCCTAGCAGAGTGCATGCCTATAATTCCAACTCTGTGGCAAGTATTGGTAGGATGATTTGCCCCATGGAAAACACAAAGACCTTAGCTGATAACTAAGAGCAGGGCATCATGGCCCTAAGTTCAAATTCCAGTACCACCAAAAGAAAAATAAAAGATTTTCCCAACTTGCCCCCCAAACCCAACAAACCAATCACTAAATGGGCAAGGGAACTAAAGAGAGACTTATCAGTGGAAGAGGTAAAAATGGCAAAGAAACATGAGAAAATGTTCATTATTCATGGTCATAAAGGAAATGCTTATAAAAATACCCCTAGGTATCATCTTACCCCTATCAGAATGGCCAATGTTCTGAACACAGATAACAACAAATGCTCATGGGGATGTGGAGAAAGAGGAATCCTATTGCACTGCTGGTGGAAATGTAAACTAGTACAGCCACTCTGGAAGGCAGTTTGGAGGTTCCTCAAAAAACTAAAAATAGACCTTCCCTACGACCCAGCCCTACCACTCCTGGGCATCTACCCTGAGCATCATAACCCACGTTATCATAAGGATACCTGTGCAGCCATGTTCATTGCTGCACTATTCACAATAGCCAAGTGATGGAAACAACCCAGATGCCCCACTACAGATGAATAGATACAAAAACTGTGGTACATATATGCAATGGAATTCTACATAGCCACCAGATAAAATAATGACATTCTCTGGGAAGTGGATGAAACTAGAGCAAATCATGTTGAACGAGACCAAAGGAACAAAAGGCGCATGGTCTCCTTGATATGTGGATATTAGAGTGATTTCTCAATATTCGGGTACCCAAGTTCATTGACATGGTCTTGGAAATATAAATATAACTAAATGAACATAAAAATCTATGATGGGACTTATACTCTATAGTCATAATGTTATATAGATCGATATGTATCTATGATACAAACTCTAAGCTTAATTTTAATTATGCTTTAAAATTTATATGCCAGTGATTGAAGAGATTTAAGAAGAGATTCTCTTCTTAAATATTTGTTTGTTAAACATGATATTTAAAATATGATGTAAAAAATCAGTGTTAATAAAATCTTTTTAAAAAATTGGAGAAAAAAATAAAGGTTTTCCCTTTATGAAAGTATACATGGATGTTTAAAGCACAAAGAAAAATTTTCAAGATGTGTTATAGTATAAATACTGCTTTTGAAATGCATATTAAAAATCTGTAATATTCTTTGGGTAAATACTTGCTTTCCTTTCTCTAATTTTTAATTGTAGGTACTCGACCACCTCTGATCAAAAATTTACCTAAGCCCATTGAAAGCCTGATGACTCGTTGTTGGTCTAAAGACCCTTCCCAACGCCCTTCCATGGAGGAAATTGTGAAAATAATGACTCACTTGATGCGGGTACCATCCTTCTTTTGAGGGGTGTTTGGTTTAGGGGGATTAAATTGAGTTTTATTACTTTCTGCTTTACCAGCTTTTCTTTATTTTCCAAGTTAACCTAGTCATTTATTTTGTATTAAATCAGAAGAAACATTTTTTAGAAATAAAAATTCTACTTATTTGTAATGAAAAAATGGCTCACTAGGTTTCTGAACTTACTGGTTTGTTTTTTTTTTTTGCCAGTCCTGGGCTTGAGCTCAGGGCCTGAGCACTGTCCTTGGACTTTCTCAAGGCTAGAGCTCTACCACTTGAGCCTCAGCACCACTTCCGGCTTTTTTCTATGTATGTGGTACCGAGGAATCGAACCCGGGTCTTCATGCATGCTAGGCAAGCACTTTAACCACTAGGCCAAACTCCCGGCCCCAGAACTTACTGTTTTTTATATAAGGCTTCGTTGTAGACTTATGTGTTTGTTTCTGGACCCATTACTCATCTGTAATACAATGGAAACTGAATTAGAAGGTACTGAATTATTATCTGATAACTAGATTAGATGATACTGAAAACCTTCAAAAGATATATATTATGACTAATAACATGCTAAACTAAGTTTTAAATTCTCTGATTGAATTTCATCAAAAGTCGGCTGGTTTTCCTGGTCACTAGAAAGGTTACATTCTCAGATACATTTATTCCAGTCAATTTTTTATTTTATTTATTTATTTATTTATTTATTTTTTGCCAGTTCCAGGCTTGAGCTCAGAGCCTGAGCACTGTCCTTGGGCTTTTTCAAGACTCCAGCTCTACTGCTTGAGCCACAGCAACACTTCTGGCTTTTGCTGTGTATGTGGTACTAAGGAATCGAGCCTGATCTAAGTACATGCTAAGCAAACATTCTACCACTCAGCCAAGCTCCCAGCCCATGGGATTTTCATCTTATATTATTTTCAGATGTCAATAAAAAAACTTACGACTTTTTTCGAAGACACATGGAGCATTTTAATTTCAAAAGAATCCATTTAAAATAGTGGTCAAATTTTTCTATTCCAAAAATCAAAACTTGAGGATGAGTTGAAATAGTTTAGGCTTTTAGTGTTTGGAACACTACCAAAAGCCATCACATGGCAACTAGGTTAAATAAGTTATATATTGATGAGTAGTTATTAATTTTAAAATATCTTTGTCAGAGGAATCTTGCACTCTTCTAAAATACAGATTAAGAATTTCCTATCTGGTCAAAGGTTTCATTTCATTCGATTGAAAATAACCTTGACAATGCAACTTGAACTAATTAAAGTTCATTGTAATACTTGAAAGTGAGTCCTAACCAAAAGGATATAAATTAAACAATATCAGTAATCAGATACATTAAAACTTTAGGCTGTATAAATTGTTCACATTATAATTGTATTCACATGTGTTTTGAGAGTAAATCTTTTTTTCTATGTTCTAATTTTTTTTAATCCAGCAAATAATTTCATAGTGTTTCCAACTCATAAAAGCTCAGCCATAATTTTATCTTCCTAATATGAATCTATTAGTCTTAACAATTATTGTTATACCAATCTCAGTTACCAGGCTAACAAATCTTTGCCACAGTTTGGTTGTTCATGTCACTGTTAGGTGGCCATCAGTGGTTATTACAGTTACGAGGAGTGATATATTCTATTTCATAAGTTCCTCTAGAGAATATGGTGTGTTCTTCAAGACTATCTAGAATCCATGTAAAATTGATACTTAGGTAGGTACATGATATTGTCCACAGTTGGCTTTTGAAAGCGAGTGTATCATTCTCATCTTTGTAATTTAATACATTTAATACTCTCCAAATTCAGTGTATTCCTGAGGAAAAATCAAGTAGCATCTTTGCTGCATAAAGTCAAATGTCACAACAAGTTAATAATTTAGATGTACTCTTCAACTTAATTTTAATAGGATTTAATCCATGGAATGGAAATTCTAATTGTGATTTGCTTTTTCACATACAGTACTTTCCAGGAGCAGATGAGCCATTACAATATCCTTGTCAGTATTCTGATGAAGGACAGAGCAACTCTGCCACCAGTACAGGTAAATGGACAGATAGATTGGGAGAGTAATATCCTGTTTATTTGGGAGTGTTAAAAAAAAATCTATTCCCATGAAATCATAATCAAGAAGCAACAGATGATGTCCTTATTGGCATTTTTAAATTTTATTGTCGGGGTAATGTACAGAGGGGTTACAGTTTCATTTGTCAGGTAGTGGGTGCATTACTTCTTGCACATTGATACCCCTTCTTATTTGCATTTTAATTCCTTCTATTCTTATGACTTACTGCACGTTGAGTTTCCAGTTGCATCATTCTTCATGAAGCTACCTGATTAAAAAATTGTTTGAAACTGACTTTCAAGTCAGTCTTTAAACAAATTAACTTGCATAGTTAAATCTGAAACAATTGGCTTTTGTATTAATGTAAATGTCATTCCTGATTTAAAAAACAAATTTTTACACGGATACTGCTAGATCAAATAGTATTAGAAATTATTGCAAATGTTAGAGTACATTTCTTGATTATAAAAACCCTACTTCCTGGTTTTCTTCTAAAAAGACTTATTTATAAAGGTATGTTACAGTTAGAAGTTCCCCAGTTTTCTAAAATATGCAGTGGTGATGAGAATCAGTCGTTGGTAGTCATGATAAAATAACTTGGGAGAAATGTACTTATGAAAATATATAACATTGGGGCCAGGAGTTTGGCCTAGTACTAAAGTGCTTGCCTAGCATGCACAAAGTTACGGGTTCGATTCCTTGGTACCACATACATAGAAAAAGCCGGAAGTGGTGCTCTGACTCAAGTGGTAGAGCTCTAGCCTTGAGAAAGCCCCAAGACAGTGCTTAGGCCCTGAGTTCAAGCCCCAGGACTAGCAAATTGTAGATAGATAGATAGATAGATAGATAGATAGATAGATAGATAGATAGATAATCATATGTGTATATATATGTCATGTAATATATATGTGACATTACATGATTTAATTATATCTAAAGGTATGGGCGTGTGTACACACACAGACTCACGCACACGTATTTATCCTGAACAAAGAATTTTATTTTTCTTGGTAAATAGTTTTACTAGTCTGTTTTCCCTATTCCCTTACAAATAGTTGTATTTGTATTTGTATTTGTTTTAAGCTGCTTTACCGTTTGGCCAGTTATTCTCAGATTTCACTTTTACTGAATACCTTTGGGTTGCTCTGAATTCTAATGTAAACTTCTCTAGAATTCTGTCATTTGCTTATTCCCTTACCTTCAAATCCTCTTTTCGTTTCCATATTGTAACTTTCAGACCATTGGTCCTTCCACCTTTTCACTGACCCTCAGCCTTCTTAGATTCTTTTTTTTCATTTGGCCCCTTAATTCTGGCCAACTTTTGTACTTGCTTGGGAGCAGTATTCAGCTGCCTAAACTCTTTCTCAGACTTGCTTGACTAAATCATAAGCCTTATAAAGTTGTCAACACTGATTTTACTAATTGGACTGTTCCCATACAGCGAAAAGTGTGAGATGACATGTTAGCCATCATCAGATGCCTAGTTAGAGCTGCTATACAGTTGTACTGTACTGCATCTCCTCTCTACTACATTGCTTTATTTTATACATTTTCCTCTCCTGAAATTTCAAGTACCTCTCACTTTTAGATGACCTTATTTGCTATTGAGAAAAATGGAGTAATCACTAGATAACATCCATAACCTCCCTTGTAATATCTACCTACCCACCTGCATCTGTGTCCATCTGTTCTTTCCTCTTATTATGGCTAAACTACCCCCATTCCTTTAGGTAAAGGCAAGTTTACTCCTTGTACATTAAAACCCATCTGTTTTCCTAGCAGTTCTTTTCCTTACATCATTTATTTTAACCTTTCTGCTGTGATCATTCCTAGAGCAGATAGAGCCTATTTTTGCATTCACTAGTTTCTCTGTGGCATCAGTTCCACTCAGACTTCTGTTGCACCACAAGTCCAGAATTGTTCTTGTTAAGGTTACCAGTTATCTCTACATATTACTGATGAATAGGTTTACTTTTAATTCTCATTTTTTTTTTATACAGCTCATTGCTCTATCTGTAGCATTTTCTTCAGTTGTTCTCTGGGGTACCTTATTAGCCTGAGTTTCATCTTACATCTCAGGTTATTTATTCTGGTTTCTTGTTATATAGTTAGTTTGTTGCTTCTTTTTCTCTCTTCTCTTCCTTCTTCTCTTGTTTTTTGTGTCATCCCCCACCGGCAACCCATGCTCTGTCTCCCTTTTCAGAATCAAGTCCAAGATTTTGCTCACTCTAGGCAACACTTTATCCCCAATCCCCACTCCCTCCGCTTGTTCTTAGTTTTCTATGATGATTATTCCTCATCTTCTCAACCTAAAAATGTCAAAAGTTAAAAGGCTCAGTCACTGGCTATTTCACCTATATTCATTTCTTGGTAACCCATTTTACTATGACTTTATATACCATCATTTTCTAACTTTTTTTTTTGCCAGTCCTGCACCTTGAACTCAGGGCCTGAGCACTATCCTTGGGTTTTCTCAAGACTAAAGCTCTACCACTTGAACCACAGTACCACCTGGAGCTTTTTCTACATATGTGCTACTGGGGAATTGAACCTGAGTCTTTATGCATGCTAAGCAAACATTCTGTCACTAGGCCAAACTCCTAGCCCCTTTCTAAGCTTTTTCTTCATCCTTTACCTTAAATCCAGCTGCCTGCTTGCTGTCTAACAGAAGCTCAGACTTAGTATTTTTCAAACTGTGTTTTTGGTACTTCCTTTAAGCATGTGATTCTCTGGTCTTCCTTGTCTTCATTAACTGCCTTCAGTTCTATAGTTTGGGGTAAAGTACTTGTTTTCACTATTTACAAGACTACTTGATTCCTGTTGGTATCATCCATGAGTTCCATTCAAATAGGCTTGTTTTAAGTGTCTTCGTTACATGAAAAATCTTAATTTCCAATCATGTCTTTTCAGTTTTGAAAAGAATTTGAATGACATGTTAGTCAATGAGGCAATTTTTATTATTCTCAACCTCCAGCTTTAAATGTTTCTGATTTCCTAGGTTCATTCATGGACATCGCTTCTACAAATACCAGCAATAAAAGTGACACTAATATGGAGCAACTTCCTGCTACAAATGATACTATTAAACGCTTAGAATCAAAATTGTTGAAAAATCAAGCGAAGCAACAGGTTTGTTGTATTATTAAAAGTAAAATTGTATTGTACCTTATTAGTAGTCACAATATTGCCTATTATGTAAATCCTGCATCTTCCTGAAGTGGACACAAAACTAGTTGTTTTCCCTTCTAACACTTACTGGCTTTATCAACTTTGCTACTTTTCCTGTGGTCATTATCTCTGACTTTAATGATTAAAAATGTAAAATGAAGATATTGTGGCTTCATTACCTAGTTGAAGGCATTTTTCCAAGTCTGTCATTTAATCCTATCCAGATTTATTATCTTTTAAGAACTGATTATTGTGTCCATGTTGAGGCATTTCACTAATCACTGGGGCGTTTAACTACCTTTCATAAACTAGTACCTGAGCTTTCCCTTTCTTCCCCTTAGCTAGAGAACTAAGTTGGCAGAAATAGGTTCCTTCCTTCTAGGCCCAAGAGGAGCCTCGGTAATTCAGATTGACCTCTAATTTTGACAGAGTGACTCTGGACGTTTAAGCTTGGGAGCCTCCCGTGGAAGCAGTATAGAAAGCTTGCCCCCAGCTTCTGAGGGCAAAAGGATGAGTGCTGACATGTCTGAAATTGAAGCCAGGATTGCTGCAACCACAGGTAAATAACAGCTACTATGCCAGAGGCGTGAAATATATGTGTGTGTGTGTGTGTGTGTGTGTGTGTGTTGTGTGTGTGTGTGTGTGTAAAATCTTTTGGGGCAGGGTAGTTGCAGTTGTTTTAGTAGAGACCTTAAATATTTTTTTCTTAGACATTTTAAATCTGGAAGTAGGTTTATAGTATGCTTTCTAATAAACTTCTAACTATAATTTTATATAATCTCAGATTGTAAGTAAGAAAAGTATAACTTTAAAACATTATCTGGATTATAAAATACATCATCTTAGCTATAGATTTTATCAAATGTAAGTCTTTCTGCTCATACCTGTGCTTAAAATTTAAGTAAAAAAGTGAAATGTGGCTTAAAGCAGAATGTTTTCAGGGATTTTGAATTATTCTCTACTAAGTTTTTGTGCTGAAGTCAAATAATAAAGTTTTTTTATGTTGACCAAAAACTAGGCTTCAGCTCTTAATAAGATTCAGCTTTGCTGTTTGTTTCTCCTTTCTTCCAAGTAGCTAAGCTAGTTGTGGTTAATTCATTTAATGATGAAATTAAAAAACTGTGAATTGCTTTATTAGACCTTGAAAAGATTAACATTTATATTCCATTTTGTCAGTTCTTAAACTTGTTCATCATAGATGAAGCACAGTATTGTTAGTCATAGATCAGTACAAAAACAACTATAGTGCATTTTGTTAACTAAGTCAGGTTTCATTTTAGTAATGCTCATTTAATTTGGATTTATTTGGGGTTATTGAATTTTATATTTTTCTGATTCTCCCCAGGGTGGAGGGAAGCTGATTATAAAAGTAAAAACACTTTTGTTCTGAGGAATGTGGAACTGTAAACAAACAAACAATAAACCTCCCATAACCCTACTCTGAGATAAACACTTATGTGTTTTTATATAGTTACCTTTAGATATATGTTTATGAATATATACTTCTGTGTATATTTGTGTGTGTATGTATATATTTAACTTAGCTAATGAGGATTTCTTTTTTTAGGTCTCCCTTTCTCCATTTGTTTTTTCTGAGTAGAATATTCTCATTGTATGTGGAGCTCTTTAAGTAGTCCCGGTGGACGTCATACTGTACTTGTCTTTAACTAATCTTGATCACTGATATGTATCAATTACCCCCAAGATCCATTATGTAGAACAAATGATCCCAAGTAACAGCGTCTATAACCATGCAAGCGTTTTGTTCCCCACACACATAAAGAAGATGGGGTACACTCCATCTTCAGACAACTGATCTTCTATTTCATATCATTAGGGTACCTTGTGGCAGCAGTTATGGTCTTGAGTCATCATTGCCACATTCCATGCAGCAGAAAGGAGGAAATAGGGAAAGAGTGAAAGGACAGCCAGGTTCTTTTAAGGAGCTCTTCCTGACAGCTTCCAGTGGCCAGAGTAACATGGTTAGATGACTACACAGAGCTTCAGAGGTAAAAGGGTCTGGGGTCATTTTTCTGGAAGAATTCTATCCTAAATAAAACCAATCCGTGGCTAACAACACAGATTGGCAGACACAGTAATCTTTCCTTCAGGTAGATCTGCTAAAGACTTAGCAGTCTCTGCCATCGATCGATCTACAGAAACGATCAAGTTGAGCAGAGGCCATCAGCTATTGACAAAGCCCTCTGGTTTTAATAAGTCACAGGTATTTCTGTGAAGTGGAGTTAATGAGCTCTGTTCATAAAGACTTGCCTTTGCACTTTGAGCGATTTCAGTCAGTCAAGATAGACTCTAAGTTTTGATGGGACCCTAAAACAGACCATGATGTTATAACAGTTTTATGTCTTTGCTATCATTATTTTTCTAGTCAAAACCCCATTAGTAATTATTCTTTATAGAATAGTAATTAGGCTAACCTTAAGAATAACCACACACATTAAAATCACTTTGTCCTATCTGTAGGATAAATGCTATTGTACATAATTTTACATTTATATTTTGATTCAATAACCTGCTTAATGAATTTTACCTTATAGCACTCTCCAAGAAATACCTGTTTAAAGTCTATTCCTGTGTTTGTGTAATTAAAACAATTATAGCAGCTTATTTCTTATTAACTGCTCTCTTCCCTCCCACTTTCCCTCCCCTGCCCTCATTATATATCATTGGATTCACTTAGGTAGATTATTTCTAAGAACACATCGGAAATTTAGCTTTCTCATTACCCTAAGGCTTTGTCTTTTTTTTTTTCTCCTGCTAATTAAAATCATGTGATACTTTCTTATATTGTTACTGGTTTGCTCTTTAATCATGCCTTTCCTAAGCATGAATAAAAAGTTAGATAGTTCTGCATGCCATTCTGCATGAAATGTTAACATAACTATTTCTCAACTATTCTGTTTTTGTAGTTACTTGTTTTCTGTGTTACTATTTGTGGTTGTTTGCATGTATACTGTATATATGTGTTTTTGCAGCCTATTCCAAGCCCAAACGGGGCCACCGTAAAACTGCTTCATTTGGCAACATTCTGGATGTCCCTGAGATCGTCATATCAGGTATCATAGACCACCTCAGCTGGTCTAATAGTTACAGGACCAGAATAATGATCCCTGGTACTCTTAAAATGCTTCTTGCTCCAATTCTGATAGGACATGAAAATCAGTTAGTAGGGAGACAGATTGGAAATAATTTAAACTGAAATGAACCTGGGAAGACAACAACACATATCTAGTAGAACTACCTCTTTTCTTGAAAATGGACACATGAACCTGAACATATACTTACCTTTTTTGCACCCAACAGAAAGGGACAATGACTATTGGAAACTTTTGTTGCTGTTTGTAAACTCCTTTTCCTCCCTCACTGACTCCTTTTTGAGAGTCCTCTAGTCTTTCTGTTCCACCTCTTTCTGTCCTAGCAAAAGGAGATTGCTAAATGCCATTGTGTCTTAACTTCAAAAACAGAAACAAAGTAAAACTAAGATTTTCTGTTTTGAAGGGTATCTTGTCAAAAAAAATTTAAAACATAGAATAATTCAATCTGATTTTCATCTGTTATGAAGGAGATCTCACAAATTACGTATTTCTATACCTCATTTTCATGTGGTATTTTATTGTCACAACTGTTAAACTCCTTCTGTAGCTATGGTAATCATCTCATAAGACTTGAGTACTTTGTGTTACTTTAGCACAGTGTTTTCCCCTACTAAACATAGATCTCTGTAAGAACAGACTGTATCTATTAATCATTATTGGTTGTCTATCAGTTGTTACCATTTCTGTGCTTCACTTTGTTCTGCCAAGGACCATGTGGATATTTATAGCAGCGTTTGAAAGCCATTCACAATTATCTAAATGAGTAGACAGCCCTCTGCAGTTGATGAGAAGCACACAAGAAGTACATGTCATGTGTCAAATGATATAGCAGACCATTATTTAAATAAGTAGGTGTTTATGAAGTAAATGAGCACACCACTATTGAGCACCTTTTCTAGCGAGAAACTAGGGTCCAAACCACAATGTTATGGGCCAGTTTTTTCATACAAACTATTTCGCATTTTTCTTTATCAAAGTGGTATCTTGTTTTGCAACATTGTCAATATTGCTGTTCAGAGAGTAGTGTTAGCCGATTTCTCACATATAATTTTCTATTTATTGAGAAAAGGCTGCTTTAGAAATAGACAAAGTATTTGTAGTCATTTTACTTCCATAGTGAAAATATACATCAGAGGGAATGCTAGACTAAAAACAATGTCAGTGCTTGAATTTAACATACTGCTAAGCTATAATACTTCAAATGTTTAAGAGAATTAGGAAACATCAGGCAAATAGCACAGTATTAATGTATGTCCTACAGGTAAGCAGTAAAAACAAAAGTTTATATGACAGTACAGCCAGAACTAAGTGGGGTGGGGGGGGGAAATGGAGGAAAGGGAAAGAATGCTTGTTTGCTTATGATGTTGTAAGCAGAAGGAAGGGATGCTACCTACTTAACATATTGCCAATTACAGAGAACCATTGCAACAAAAAATTGACTGGTGAGAAAGGTTATCGATACTGAAGCTGAGAAAACCTAGTGGGAAAGGCTTTTTTAAAACAGGTAGTTTACCTAGCCTTAATTGATGTTAATCACAAGTATTTAATTAGATTATCAGATAAAAATTATAGCTATTTTGCAGGTGAAATACTTGGATCTGATGATGCACAGTTAAGTGCAAATTATCGACAAATATATATGGCATTTTACTAACTTTATTTGTAAAAAGTTTGGTCAGGTGCTAGCAGTTGCCACTCAAGCAAAGCAAATGTAAATTTGAAAGTTTCTTGCCCAGGATTTAGACAATTCTCATTACAATTTTCTAATACATTCATCTGTTGAACATTGTAAAATTGTAAATTGGAATAGGATTTGAGGCAAGAAAATGGGTTTTCTTAACTTTTCCATTAAAACCTGACTTTTAAAAGCATAATACTTCAGCCAGTATTTTGTAATTTATTATACTTTTATTTGAGGTAAAGCAAATGGGTGACAAATTATTAAAGTGATGTATTTGTTTTGTTTTGTTCTGTTTTTCCCCTTTAAGAAGACAGTGATATACAGATCTTAGTTTTGCATGGACTTTCTTTTCTCCAAATTTATTTCTTTTTTTTTGTATCCAGAATAAAATAAGGATCATGACTGAGAAACTATATATATTATTGGCTATAATATTTAAATTTGCATTTCTTAAAAAAATTCCATTGTCAAAGCTAAATAAGTGAGATGTCTAAAATATACATAGTCTAAAAAAGAAATAGCCTTTTCTAGATTAAAACATAAAGAAGCTAATTAAGAAAGCTAATTTTATCAATAATCAAAGAACAGCAATTGTGTTCCAGTCTTTGCAAATAGTTGGTGCACCCTAGGAATCAGCTGTGATTATAATGCATTTCCGATCCACTGGGAGGGCTGGGGATGGCTTTACCCAGCATGCATGAAGCTCAGTTCAGTTCCTCAGTACCACATAAACAGAAAAAGCTGATAGAGGTGCTGTGGCTCAAATGGTAGACTGCAAGCCTTGAGCAAGAAGTTCAGGAACAGTGAGTGCCCAGGCCCTGAGTTTAAGCCTTAGGACTAACCCCCCCCCCCCAAAAAAAAAGGATTCACTGGGAAAAAAAAAAAATACTATTACCTGTGACAGACAAACTGTGAAAGGTCTCATTGAAACACCAAGCTTCTGTACTTCCTCCTGCTCTGAACTTAGTTTAACACAGTTTATACCAGCTTGATTGCTAGTATAAAACAAGATGAATTTCCAAAATGTGATTTGCAGAAGCAAAACTATGCAAATAATGACAGTGCAATCTAACATAAATAAATAATAAGAAAATTAACTAAATTGGGAACTGTTATAGATGTTTAAGCAGTTTTTCTATAATTCTGAATTTATTGGTTCAGACTAAATTATTACATTTGCTTACATTTTAAAACACTTGAACATTTTCTGATTCATTGTCTTAATACACATTGCTTTAAAGTGCTACAATAAAAATATGAAGTAAAAATCAACATTAATAAATTCTTTAATAATTAAAAAAATAAAGTGCTACAATTTGAAAACTTTGAACAGTATTGCTTAGTTATGCCTTTTTTATTCCTCAGCCTAAAATAATATGGGCATAACATTCAAGAGTGATAGAATGAGCCAATCACCTGTGGCTCACATTGGTATTCCTAAATACTTGGGCAACCACCATCTGAAGAACACGGTTCAAAGCCAGCTCAAGAGGCTGTGGCTCAAATGAAGCTGTGGCTCAAATGCTTAGAGCACAAAAGCTCAGGGACAGCACCCTAGGCCCTGAAGTCAAGCCTACAAGATCAGCCTCTCCTCCCACCAAAAAAAAAAATGGTGACAGTGCCTTCATTGGAGGATTTTCTGTCTTAATGATTGTAAGGATATGATAACAAAATTGAATGTACAGATGGTTTGAGCAATATATAAAGTGTTTTGCCTAGGAGACTCAGAATTTAACTGATATTGATTGTTCATAGTAACCTTCTCAAAGCTGAAAAGAAACCTGAGGGGTTTTTATTGTTGTTGTTTTTTTAACTCATTTCTGTGGTTCAAACCCAATCTTATGCTTAAGTGGTCCTTATGGTTTCAACTAAGATCTTTTAAATGAAAAACTTTTAATTTCAGTTGAAACATTTGGCTTTTACTGCTCTATCAAGAACATGTTGAAGCAGTAAGATGGTTGATAGAATAAGAAATCCTGAACGTGTTCATGTTTAACAAAATAATAGATGAATAGCTAGGTATCTGATACTTACATGTTGCATCCCTTCTTCAGAAGTTAAATGATTAAGGTATTGATAGGGTGAGGAGAGCTTTTTAATACATCAGACAGCTGAAGGCAGAGATGCCTTTCAGAGACACCAGAGCATAATTTTCCTTTCTCTTCTAACATGAGAATATAACCGAACACTGCATGTGGTCCAAGAACTAGTAGAAAAGCAATGTAGACACGATGGAGCAAACCTCTAATATCTTAGCACTCAGGAGGCTGAGGCAGGCGGATCAAGAGTTGGAGGCTCTACTTTAGTCAATTCAAAGCAACTTAGTGAGACCTTGCCTAGAGGACCAAAATATCCATTCCTTCCATTGGAAGTACATAAATTATTAAATATTTCCCTTTAAATAGTGTAACATATGAAGAGACAAGAGAAAATAGAATAGAAAGAATGAACTTTTCCTACTAATAGTGTTTTAGCAGTTATAAACTTTGGATTAGGGATGCCAGGAGCTGGAGAGGCACTATATTAAGATATTCTATACCTATTTCACATCTAATAAAATGTTATATATGATTTATTAAATGGGAACTTAACTAGCTATTAAAGGTAAATTTTTGCAGTCTCTTAACCATATTGTAGACAACCAAAATTATTAATCTTTTTTTGTAAACTGAAAATCGGGTTCTAAACTATTAACACTATTTTACTAGAAGGTGCACTCTCCAAGAAGTTGTTATTGCAGTGCTTGACAAAATTTTTAAAACTCAGCTGAGAGTTTGCCTTCTAAGGAAAAGAAGTAAATTTTATCAAAGTTAATATTAGAATATAAAATTTGTGGCAGAAAAGAGAACATTTTAAAATTATATCTTTGGTTTATCATCTGATTTTTAAACAAGAATGAGCTGTCTGAGACATACAGCAACAATTTTTATTTTTTATTTTTATTTTTCTTGAACTGGGCCTGGGCACTGTTCCTAAGGTTTTCAGCTTAAGGCTACCGCCCTACCCCTGGACCTGGATATTGTCCCTGAGCTCTTCAGCTCAAAGCCTACCCCTAGAGCCACAGCCCCACTTCCTGTTTTCTAGTGATTAACTGGAGGTAAGAGTCTCAAGGTCTTTTGTGCCTGGGCTGGCTTTGAACCGTGATACTCAGATCTCAGCCACCTGAGTAGCAGGCGTGAGTATTACAGGCGTGAGCCACCACGCCTGGTTGCAATTTTTAGATGTATTCTATGATGACTTGCAAATCCTTGGTCAGGAATCAGTTATACTTGAAAGAGCAGTTTCTTTGAAGAAGTGAGTTCTGTTCTTGTAGATACTTGAGAGAGAACTTTTTAGGAGGTTAGAGGAAGATTTGTAGTATAGTAGGCCATGTGATGTATATCTTTAGTTCATTTCTTCCTACTAGGTCCTGTCACATTTTCTCTGTTATAAAGCCATGAAAGTTCCAGAGTTTGTTACTGAATAAAATACTCAGAACATTTACAGGCTTCAGATTCCATGGTCAGGCATGTGTTCGTATTGTATTGCTCTCAGTTCTCTTTTCTTTTTATACTATCATGTGTAGTACAGGTTTGCACATACTAAAGAGTCATAAAAATGTAAATGGAATGCATCTCTGAATTAATACACAGAAATTGCAGAAAATTCAGAATCACAATTTTGAGAACACACCCAGCAATTTTCATTCACAATAATAGATTGATTTGTTTTACATTCATATTTCAAAATTGTCTGACTCTTAATATTGGAGCAACAAGTATTTGTTGATTGCAATCCTGTTTTGCTTTGTCTGAACCATTTGCCAGATGGTTTCTGCTATGGTTATGCTAATTAAAATGCATTGCCTAATACTGCTTGCTCTGACTCATGTTATAGCTGGAAGATTTCTTATTTTATGGCATCTGTTAACTGTCAATTTTCTGTACCTTACTTTCTTGAGAGTTTTACTCTCCTCTCCTCTTCCCCTTCACTCTCCCATTTAGTCTTGAATTTATTTTCATTATTGTGATGGTGATGTAATGGCTTATAGACACTTGTGCTGGGTGGTTTCTCAGATTCACAAATGCTACTGATCTGAAAAGAGAATTCCAGACACTTTTATAAGACTGTCTCATCTAAGCTAATTTTAGAATGTGTGTGTTAAATGAAATGTGCCTAAAATTGCTTATTAGTCATAGTAGGAGATATCCTTTTTTGTCCTTGGGAAACAAGAATCATTAAAAATATGCATAAAGATCTTTGTATGTCTTATTCAGTAAATGCACAGTTGTTCAATTTGTAATGAACAGTTGGGTTTTTTTTCTGGAATGAAGTGAAATTTGGAGTTCATTTGAATGCAGATTATACAAAGAATTCCAAAACATGGCCTAAAATGGAAGAAAGTGATGATGACTTATACTTTCAAAAGTAGCTATGAGCCAGGCTCTGGTGGCTCATGCCTATAATCCTAGCTACTCAGGAAGCTGAGGTCTGAGGATCTTGGTTCAAAACGAGCCCAGGCATGAAAGTCTGTGAGACTCTTACCTCCAATTAACTACCAGAAAAATCAAAAGTGGCATTGTGGCTCTAAGTGGTAGAGTGCTAGTCTTGAGCTAAAGAGCTCAGGGACAGGACCCAGACCCAGAATTCAAGCCTCACCACTGCTAAAAAAACAGTAGCTATGAATTTTACTTTCTATATTCACTACACACATTGTATTAAAAGTTCTTTTCCCTCCTAAGATCAGTTTTGTGCAAAACAGTAAAGTCACATGATTCAAGATGCTAAGTTGTACAGGGTTTTTTTTGTTGTTGTTTTTTGTTTTTTTACCAGTCCTGGGGCTTGAACTCAGGGCTTGAGCACTGTTCCCAGACACTTTTTGCCACTTGAGCCATAGCGCCACTTCTGGCTTTTTCTGTGTATATGGTTGCAGGGATTCGAACTCAGGGCTTCGTGTATGCTGGGCAAGCACACTACCACTAAGCCAAGCTCTAGCCGCAATTGTACAGATTTTAAGATGTTTTTTTTTTAATCCCAGGATCATAAAAATATACTTCAATTATTTGCTCATGGGACCACAACTGTGAGAGAGCATGTTCTGGGTACCTCTCTGTAATTAAGAAATTACATAATCTAGCTTTCAAAGTCAAAAGAATTTTGAGTATTGTCAGCTGTTACTTGGTATTTTAGTGTTTCCTTTTAAACAGCTGATCTCTCATCTTAGCCGATCTGTACAAACAACCCTATTCCCAAATAAAAGTGCTGAGTGAAGTTCTTTAATTCATTCTACGTAAAATTGTAGGATTCTTTTTATTTTGTAGGATTCTTTTTTGTTAAGTTTTTCAACTGTGATTAGCATAGAAGTTCCCAAACAGGGTATACATCACAGCCCATTTCCACAAAGTGTGTATTTGAGAATGGAAAAAAATCATTCATCTCTGAGAGGAAATTGAGCTATTATACACAAATACTGAATTACTCCTTTCTGACAAAGAAAGGAATGACTCCATGTAATAAATTTAAACCTAAGCATCTTCTCTGGCCCTGAAAGAAGGTACTACTGCCCATTAAAATTGATTGTCCTACAACCTACTAGCTGTCTTGCTGTAAAAACTGTAACGTAAGGCCCCTGAAATAGATGCCGTCATCACCTCAACTCCCAAGCACTCATCTATTTAAACACATGACAGAAGATGGTAGAAGACAGTTCCATAGCTGTTTCTATGCTAGAGTGTTATTGCATTAGGGCATACTTCATTGTAAGCCAGCAAAGCAACTTTTGAGTTAAAGCACTGAAGTGTGTGCTCTCTGTCCTCTCTGTCTCTCTCTGTGTCTCTGTTTCTGTCCCCCACCCTCTCTCCCTCCCTCCCTCCCTCTCTCCCTCCCTCCCTCCCTCTCTCCCTCCCTCCCTCCCTCCCTCCCTCCCTCCTCCTCTCACTCCTCCCTCCCTTCCTTCTTTCTATTTAAACAAATGTTTTTTATAATAAATTCATTCATTCTTTCCCCCACAAGCAATTTAAAGATCCAAGGAGCACCAAATTTCAACTTTGTTGTAGCAGTTACATTCTTACTACCTTTTGAATAGATTTCAGTGTTTTATTTTTATTTTTTAAAAGGCAACGGACAACCAAGACGGAGATCTATCCAAGACTTGACTGTTACTGGAACAGAAACTGGTCAGGTAAGATTTTACATTCAGTTTCTTTGCTTTTGAAGATTAATGATAGAAATTAAGATATTTTGCAAAATTAGTTTATTAGTTGGCCTAAAAATATGGTGGAAAAACTCATTGGCACATTAATGAAAAAGAAAGTTTAGTTGCATAAGGAGTAGTTTGCTTGAAACTGCGTAAGAAAGTAAATTATTCAGTAGTGCTGTGTGTGTGTGTGTGTGTGTGTGTGTGTGTGTGTGTGTGTGTGTGTGTTTCAAATGCCTTAAAATATAAGGGTTGTAGTTTAATAATTTGTTATTGGCATTGTTCTTAGTGTTATCTCCTTTTCCTGACGAGGGGAGTAAATGTTTCCCCAATAAGATGTCCTCCTATGGGGTCACCCAGGTCATTAGCAACACCTGGAGAACGCTTACATCTTTTTATGTCACATACTCAGTGGATTTGTGTTTTGTGAAGTATTCTTAAGAAAATATTTGCTGAGCCAAGGATAATCTTAACTACCCCCATTATTAAGGTTTGTATTCTCTGTATGTCTCAATGTTTTCTAAGCTATCACTGTCATTTTATCTTGATTTCCTTGAGGTAGCTCAGACAGAACTGTAACTTAAGCCATTATTGACTATAGTAGAGTTTAACTACCAGTTATATACAAGTAGCTCAGTCATTGTTTTTTTTTGGTTAGTCATCTTAATTCACTCAATGTCATTTTTTTATATTGTTCTCTAAAACAAAGGACTAATTAGAGGATGTTTTTGTTTTATTTTCAGTTATACAGTAATTTTAAGAATACAGCATCTGAAATAGTAAAAATCACAGCATGGTCCTTTTTATGGGAAATTTTAACATGACTTATTATAAACAATGATTTAATTTCTGATAATATACATAGTACTTTAAATCCTAAAAAGTTTTCTTATTTTTATTTTTATAAAATACCTTATAGTTTGGAGATAATTTATAGTTACTAATAAAAATGTGGAAGTCTTTTATATTCATCAACTACAAAAAGCAAGATCTTTTATTTATACCTGGAAACATTTTATATACAATCCATAATGCCTACACACGTGTACACATCTATCCTTAAAATATAGAGATGCCAGATACATTTTGTTATTACAGATTGTGTCATATTAGTGACTTGAAATCCTTATGCCTTTATTCATTAGCAGTGTTTTCAGCATACCTGTCTTAGTGAAGCCTCTGAACTTTTGGCTGCTGTTTCCCCTTTTTCTCCCCCACAAATATTTGAAAGCTTTTGTCAGTCCATTTAGTAGCAGTTAGTTTGACATCTGCTTTGATTCTGTGGAGGCCTCATGAGCTCAGCCTTTTAAGCTCTGTTTACTATGGGTGTTGACATTCCAGTTATGAGAACCTCTAGCCAAGTATCTTCCCTTTGACTAGGAGTGAGAAGCTGGCTCTACAACACAACAGGAAGAGCTGCTACTGGGAGTTCTTTTCTCTGAACTCTATGTAAAGGCATAGCTGTAATTCAGGATTTAATATCCCTATGCTAGGCCTTACTTCTTCATAAGCCCTATATAATGTGGAATTGTGATTATTAACTGATTTACAAGACCTAGTAAAACAGGGGAGGCAAGCTTTGGTTGTAGAGCAGTTATTCACAAGAATTATTGTAGACTACTCAAAAAGGTTTGGAAAAAGAAAGTTTGACATAGCAATAACACCTGTTCTAAAAATAGTTGGTATACAATCATTGTACAACTAGTATTTAACATCGATGTGTTTTTTCAAAAATTTCAGGATGAGAATGACAGATAGCAATTCTAATGTACTATTAAATCTCTGATAAGTGACCAGTAATTTAGATCTCTTTAAGTATTATGAAGGTAATATATATTACTTGAAAAGGAAAAGTATTTACAATGTGAATTTCTAAAACTTGACGGTGCAGTACTTCCTGAAATTTGTCAGAGTAGTAATTAGGTAGATACTCAAGTTCTTTTGTTTCTTTTTTTCCTGGCTCTGGCAATTAATAAAGAACCTGAAGAAAATCTAGCCCATCTAGTACAGTTATCAGAGGAAATGGAAGGACTTTTTGATAGTGTGGATTAAAAAGAGTTTTTGCTTGGACTCTTGAGACATAATTTTAATAAAATCACTTAGACTTTTTTTCTGTAGACTAAAATTAGGTTGGTTGGTGTTATTTTTTTTAGCAGAATAGCAGACAATGTGAACTTCTTAATTAGCAATGTAGGTATGTATGTGAAAGATTATACCTTCACACACACACACAGAAACACACACACACACACACGATCCTGGGGCTTGAACTCAAAGCCTGCACTCTGTCCCTGAGCCTCTCTGTGCTCAAGGCTAACGTTCCACTACTTGAACTACTACAAGCCACTTCCAGCTTTTTCTATTTATGTGGTCCTGAGGAATCAAACCCAGGGCTTTGTGCATGCTAGGCAAGCAGTCTATCACTAAGCCATATTCCCAGCCCCAATACATTAAACATGGTTATATTAATCAGTTTATTAAACACACCCATAATGCATCTGGCCTTCTCAGGGCGTTGAGAAAGGAAAAGGGGGGAAAAAGCCCTAGAACTTAGAAAAAATCATATTAAGTGAAGTAAGCCAGACTGAAAGGAACATAGGCTCAATAATTTCTCTCATTTGTCATAATTAATATAAACCTTGGACTCTCCTAACAGGTTTACAGTAGGGCAAAACCTAGATATATAAGGCCATATAGGATGGGGCTAAATGAAAGGACCTCCAGGATATAAAAATAAAAGCCATATAATGAGTGTCCTTAATGTACTAGCTATTTCTCATCTCTTTTGCTGTCACTTGGTTATCTCATATTGTTACAGTATCTTGCCTTGTTATCTGATATATTGTATATACGTGTATTTGTTTATTTGAAAGAGAAAAGGGAAGGGGGGAAACAAGACTAGGGGAGGGGGTGGGGGAGGGAAATGGGGACAAAAACATGAGAAAGGGTAGCAATGTTATTGAAGTAATGCATCTTCAATCTGGCGACTGTAATGTAACCCTTCTATTAATTACAATAAAAAATATATATTTTTAAAAACCCCTAGATATCCCAAACAACGGACAAAGGCCTCATATCTAAACTATATCAACAACTCAAAGAATTGAATCACTCCAAAACTAACCTCCAAAGTAACAACCATCCCATTAAAAAATGGGCCAAAGACTTAAAGAGAGTCTTCTCTGAAGAAGAAACAAAAATGGCCTATAGACACATGAAGAAATGCTCAACATCTCTGATCATAAAAGAAATGCAAATCAAAACAACTCTAAGATTCCACCTCACTCCAGTTAGAATGGCCAGGATCAGGAAAACGAATAATAACAGATGCTGGAGGGGATGTGACCAGGAGGGATCACTACTACACTATTGGTGGGAGTGCAAACTCGTTCAACCACTATGGAAAGCAGTGTGGCAGTGCCTCAAAAGGCTAAACATAGAACTCCCCTATGACCCAGCAATTCCAGTACTTGGCATTTACCCAACCATCCAGAAACAAGGACATACTAAATCCACTAGCACAACAATGTTCATTGCAGCACTATTCACCATAGCAAAGATATGGAACCAACCTAGATGTCCCTCAGTTGATGAGTGGATCAACAAGTTGTGGTATTTGTACACAATGGAATTCTATGCTGCTGTCAGAAAGAATGACATCGCCCCATTTGTTAGGAAATGGAAAGACTTAGAAAAAATCATATTAAGTGAAGTAAGCCAGACTCAAGGGAACTTAATCTCAATGGTTCCCCTCATTTGTCGTAATCAGTAGAAACCTTGGGCTCTACTAGCAGAGATCTGCAATAGAGCAAAATCTTGATACATAAGGCCATATAATGTGAAGCTAATTGAAAGGACCTCCAGGATATTGAAACAAAGGCCATATAATGAATGATTGTTGTCCTTAATGTACTATGTTGTCTCTCATCTCCTTTGCTGTCGGTTATCTCATATTGTTACAGTATCTCACTTTGTTATCTGATATATTGAATTTATTTGTATTTGGATATTTGAAATTTGATAGGGAAGGGGGGAAAACCAAGACAGGTGGGGGGGGGGGGAGGGAAATGGGTACCAAGACATGTGAAAGGGTATCAATGTATGTGAATTAATGCACCTTCTATCTGGCAAATATCATGTAACCCTTTTACTAATTACAATAAAAAAAAAGAAAAAATAAAAACCCCTAGATATCTAAGAACTGATCTGACTCAGAGGCCTCAGTATTGAGCTTTATTATTGTCCTATTACACATACTCTCCCAGAACACCATTACTTTAAAGAAAATCATGCTGAGACGATGGCAAAATAAGAGCAAGTCTATTTTATAATGTTTAAACAAAAACAAGATGCTACCACCCATAATATGCTGAACACTGTCCTATTCCTTTCCCAATATGCTGCTCCTTCAGCTTGGCTCTGTCCTTACTCTGATCTGATTTCTGTATGGAATTGTCCTTACTGTTGACAGCAGCCAATTTAGAAGAAACCACTCCTCTAGATTCTTCCAAAGATCACTCACTCAAGTCTAAACTTTCTATCAGTTTATTTCTAAAACCTTCTTGCTGAGATACCTTTCAGGACCTCATCAACCAACATTAAACTCAACTCTTTATACTACAAATATATATGTATTCCAAGGAGACTGTTGGACAGCATCAGTAGTTCAGTTCCCAGGGAGCTTTTGGGACAGATCAGAGTTACATGTTCAATTCTCTTATCAAATAGAGAAAACCGCCATAATCACATTTGCCATTTGCAATACAAAACTTCTTACCCAGCAGGTCCTTAAGTTTTAATTGTCTAAATATCAACCCTGTATAATAAGTACTTTCTATTTCTTCATTTGTAGGTGACAAACTGAAGATTAGAGAACTTTCATTGTATCATACTTCTAGTAACTTGTTATAAAGAGTTTTATAAATTTGATTCCATAGCTCAGAAACTGTATATACTATTTCTGACATAGAAAGTTGAGTATAAGCTGGGCAGGTGGCTCACGTTTGTAATCCTAGCTACTCAGGAGGCTGAAATCTGAGGATCACGGTTCAAAGCCAGCCGGGCATTAAACACCATGACTCTTATCTCCAATTTACCACTAGAAAACGGGAAGTGAGGCTGTGGCTCTAGGTATAGGGTGATAGCCTTGAGCTGAAGAGCTCATGGACAGTGCCCAGGCCCAGAGTTCAAGCCCCATGACAAACAAACAAACAAAAAAAAACCCAAGTTGGGTATAATGTGTGTTAAAAGTAATCCTTGTTTAATAGTTTTGTTTCTGGAATTCTGCCCCATTTTTTAAGGAGTTTTCAGTGATGATGTTTAACTACACCATATTGTATAAGGCTAACCTTTAATAAATAATACAATATTTGTAATATGATAGTTTGTGCAGATGACCATACAAATTTATTTTTATATCTCTAAAATATATATTCTCAAGTGTGCTTATTTTGGTATTGTATCCAGTAAAGACTGTATTCAAGATTCCTCCAGAGCGTGTGCCATCAGTGAAAAAAAGCACAATTTCATGGTGATAGTTATAATTATCTAGATGTTTAGACACATTGCATTTCTATATGGACTTGAGAATCTTCTTTTACTGGTCAGACACATGATTTTGGACAAGGTCCTTAATTCTCCAAAGCTTCAACATCCTTATTTGCAAATTGAGACTTTTTATACATCCCTTAATTCTCACTACATGTGAAAATACCAGATGGGCAGTAAATGCTAATCCATGTGTACCTACCTCCTGAGAGGTGAGCCTTCAACCGCCCTTGGTACAACTTTCTTGCTCTCATGATGGTATTATTACTATCTAGAAATAAAATGAAAATACTACTTAGGAAAAAAAATCTCCAACACTTTATCCTTTATGTCATGAGAAAATGTGTGTCAAGGATCATAAAAAGTATTTCTTTCTCTTTCCTTTTTTAAAATTTTATTGTCGGGGTAATGTATAGAGGGGTTACAGTTACATTCGCCAGGTAGTAGGTGCATTTCTTCTCACACATTGATACCCTTACTCATGGTTTTTGTCCCCATTTCCCTGTCCCCACCCCCTCCCAATCATCTTGTTTTCCCCCTTCCCTTTCCTAGTTCAAATAAACAAATAAATGTAGATGCAATATTCCAGGTAACAAAGTCAGATACAGTAAAAATATGAGATTAACCAAAGGACAACAAAGGAGAAGAGAAATAACATAGTACATTAAGAACAACAATCACAAGATAAACCTCTTGTGTCTATATTCTAGAGATCCTTTCATTTAGTCTCATCCTATATGACCTATATACCTAGGATTTGAGCTATTGTAATCCTCTGCTAGAAGAGTCCTAGATATGTACTAATTATTACAAATGAGGGAAACCATTGAGCCTATGTTCCTTTGGATCTGGGTTACTTCACTTGATATTATTTGCCAAGTCTTTCCATTTCCTGACAAATGGGGCCATATCATTCTTTCTGATGGCAGCATACATTCCATTGTGTATAAATACCACATCTTCTTGATCCAGTCATCTACTAAGAGGCCTCTGGGTTGGTTCCATATCTTTGCTATGGTAAATAGTGCTGCAGTGAACATCATTGTGCTTAGTATGTCCTTGTTTCTTGATGTTTGGGTAAATGCCAAGTAGTGGAATTGCTGGGTCATAGGGGAGCTCTATGTTTAGTCTTTTGAGGAACTGCCATGCTGCTTTCCTGAGTGGTTGAAGGCGTTTACACTCCCATCAACAAGTAGTAGAGACTCCTCCTGGCCATATCTGTTGTTATTATCTAACTGAAGTGAGGTGGAATCTCAAAAGTTGTTTTGATTCATTTCTTTTTATGTCCAGATATGTGAAGCATTTCTTCATGTGTCTATAGGCCATTCTTACTTCTTCAGAGAAGTCTCTCTTTAAGTCATTAACCCACCTTTTAATGAGATGGTTGTTTCTTTGAAGATTTGTTTTGAAGAGATTTAATTTTTTTAGGCTTAGATGTATTTTAGATATGAGGCCTTTGTTGTATGGCTAGTAGAGATCTTCTCCCACTCTGAGGGCTTTCTGTTAATGAAAAGTGTTTCTTTTCACTGTCTTTTTCTCATACCATTATACATATCATTTAAGTCCACCATGGAAAAGCATTAATTATTTGAATCAACATAATGTTTCTTGTAAGAAGTTCTCATTGTAAATACTTTTCCTTTTCAAATAATACATATTACCTTCATAATAAATTACTGGTCAGTAATTACCTTACTTTGTCTATTTTCAATTTGCATTTTAGTGTAAATGTTCTGCTAAACTTCTTAATCACACATACATAGCATGATAGTTTTGAAAAATCCCTGGTTCACAATAACCTTTCTAGTGATTAGTTTAAATAATACTAAAAATTGCACAATTTTATTGTAAGGAATTTTAATTAAGCCAAAATTAAACAAAACTCATATCATTAGGTTAGAAAGAATTATTTTAATAATATCATCTTGAATAGATTGAATTGAAGTACTTGAGACTTCTATCACGGAGAAAGTACCCATGAATCCACTTTACCATTTACATCCATTTTTTTAAACTATTTATACTATGAAAATGCCACTGTTAATCAGCATTTAATCTCTGTAATTTTTGCTTATATAATTTTAGCAACTGAGCGTTCTGAGGGTTTTTAAATAGCTTTAAATATTAGCACTGGGCAGAAGTTCTTTACTTAATGAAAACATTTCTCTAGTCTTGCAGGTGAGATATAAAAAGCCTCAGTTTTATTTTTGTCTGTAAAATAGCTCCTAATTCCTTTTTATAAATATAGAGAGAAAATTCTGGTCAGAAGCCAATTCTAGTTCATGTCCGCTGTCGGTTACTTGCCCCTGTAGTTTAAATTTGGCTTAGTGTTCCTCCGCTGGGTTCTCTGCTGTATGGCATTTCTGTATTCTCTTAGCAACTTTCCTAAGCAATCCTGTGGTAAGTCAAGTTCAATTTATATTTTGTAGATGTTATAGTTTATATGGGATAGAATAAAGTGATTGTAAATGTCTTAAAAAAGAGAACAACCTAGATGGAGATTTTTTGTGGGTCCATGTCTCATCCATACCATATGATCCATGAATAAATGTGGAGTCAGGATTAGAACCTGGGAAGGGAACCATAGCATAGTAAGAGGAGAGAGTAACATCTATCTGTTGTGTATTTCTGGGTGAAAATTTCATAAGTGAATGATGACAGCCAATGAGTGAACAGTGCATTTAGTATAATGTACATTGTATTCTTCCTCAAGCATGGTCTGATCGTGCACAAAGAATGAGAGGAGCAAGAAGGACCATGTAATATTGAAGAGAGGCTGAGCTAGAACTTACGAGGATTAAGAGGCGAGAAGGATGATGAGCATGATGCACAGGGCACCTCTAAGTTAGTATGAAGGAAACTTAATTTGGGGGAGATCTGTCTGATTCAAAGGTAGAAATTACTTATGTTTAAAAGTTATAGTTTACTGTTTTTACTAAATAGTTTTGAAATTTTTAACATTCATGCCTAGTAATATGTTTACTCATTTTAAATAAAACTAGGAAATGAAAGTCAGAATTCTTGCTAGCACTATTATTTTTATTTTGTTTCTATTTTATTTGTTTGGCAAGTCTATCAGTCAGTTTCAGTTACTTAATATTTTTAGTGTGTACACTTAGGCCTTTGCTTATCAGTATTCATATTTTATCTTTGGACCTTTATGTCTTTTGCTAAATTGCATGCTTAGAAACTTATGGTATCTGTAGTTGATAAGCTTGGTTTTTGCTCGAGAAAAAGAGAGAGCGAGAGAGAGAGAGAAAGTTGTGAATGGTATATTGACTTCATTATTCACATTTTTGTTTGCTAAATAATTTGAGGAGGGCACAGATTTTTCCATTAGCACTTAATAGATTTTATTTCACATTATTCTGGTTTTCCTGTTGCTTTGAAGAATCGAACTTGTAATTTATATGTAAGGACTAAGTACTCCTTATCTGATATTTATGAAGCCAGTTATTTAGAATTTCACACTTTTGGGGGGGGTGAAATTTGAAATACTTGCAATTGGGGATGAGACCCAACAGGGTCAGTTATTTTATATGTATACCTTATGCACATAACCTGAAGGCGATTTTATATAGTGTTTTATAAGTGTGTTTGTATTTTTACTATGACTTGTCACATGAGATCAGGTGTGGAATTTTTGACTAGTGGCATGGCGACAGCATTCCAAGAAAGTTTCTTGTTTCAGAGCCCTTGTACTTTCAGGTTGAAGGATTAGAGTTGCTTAACCTGTGATCTGCCTCTTTTCATTGCATGCTATTTCAATCTTGTCTTTTTTTAAATTTTTTTTCATATATATTTTTATTGTAATTAATAGAAGGGTTACATGATATTTGCCAGATAGATGGTACATTAATTCCCATACATTGATACCTTTTCACATGTCTTGGTCCCCATTTCCCTCCCCCCACCCCCACCCCTCATCTTGTTTTCCCCCCTTCCCTATCCAATTTCAAATAACCAAATGCAAATATATCCGATATATCAGGTAACAAGTGAGATACTGTAACAATATGAGATAACCAAGGGACAGCAAAAGAGATGAGAGATAACATAGTACCTTAAGAACAATCATTCATTATGTGGCTTATGTTTCTATATCCTAGAGATCCTTTCATTTAGCGTCCTACTATATGGCCTTTTGTATCAAGGTTTTGCTCTATTGCAAATCTCTGCTAGGAGAGCCCAAGGTTTCTACTGATTATGACAAGTGAGGGAAACCATTGAGCCTATGTTCCTTTGAGTCTGGCTTACTTCACTTAATATGATTTTTTCTAAGTCTTTCCATTTCCTAACAAATGGGGCAATGTCATTCTTTCTGACAGCAGCATAGAATTCCATTGTGTACAAATACCACATCTTGTTGATCCATTCATCAACTGAGGGACATCTAGGTTGGTTCCATATCTTTGCTATGGTAAATAGTGCTGCAATGAACATTGTTGTGCTAGTGGATTTATTATGTCCTTGTTTCTGGATAATTGGGTAAATGCCAAGTAGTGGAATTGCTGGGTCATAGGGAGCTCTATGTTTAGTCTTTTGAGGAACTGCCATACTGCTTTCCATAGTGGTTGAAGGAGTTTGCACTCCCACCAATAGTGTAGTAGTGATCCCTCCTGGCCACATCCCCTCCAGCATCTGTTGTTATTAATTTTCCTGATCCTGGCCATTCTGACTGGAGTGAGGTGGAATCTTAGAGTTGTTTTGATTTGCATTTCTTTTATGGCCAGAGATGTCGAGCATTTCTTCATGTGTCTATAGGCCATTTTTGTTTCTTCTTCAGAGAAGACTCTCTTTAAGTCTTTGGCCCATCTTTTAATAGGAT
Source organism: Megascapheus bottae (assembly GCF_031878675.1). NCBI lineage: Eukaryota > Metazoa > Chordata > Mammalia > Rodentia > Geomyidae > Megascapheus > Megascapheus bottae. Next base: position 53,145,676 of record NC_143516.1, read on the forward strand.
GGTTGTTACTTTGGAGATAGTTTTGGAGTGATTCAATTTTTTGAGCTGTTGATATATTTTAGATATGAGGCCTTTGTCTGTTGTATGGTTGGTGAAGATCTTCTCCCACTCTGTAGGCTTCCTGATTAGTTTACTAGCTATGTCCTTTGCCGTACAAAAGCTCTGCAGTTTAATGCAGTCCCACTTATCCAGCCTTTCTCTGATTTGTTGTGATTCTTGGTCCTTATTAAGAAAGTTTCGACCTGTGCCAAGGAGGCCTAGTGTATCTCCTATTCCTTCTTGTAAAGTTTTCAGTGTGTCGGCTTTTACCTCCAGGTCTTTGATCCATGTGGAGTTAATTCTAGTGCAGGGTGACAAAGAAGGATCCAACTTTAGTTTTCTGCAGGTGCTTAAGCAGTTCTGCCAGCACCACTTGTTGAAGAGGCTGTCTTTCTTCCATTCAATCTTGTCTTTTCTAGTATTGTATCTTGTATTTTCTTGTATATATGTCCCATGTTGAACTCAGGATGTAGGTTTGTCATATATATATATGTATATATACACTCCATATATATATATATATATATATACTCCACATATATATATACATTCCATATTTATATATATACACACTCCATATTTTTATAGTTGTGATTTGTCTTCCTCCCTGGATTCTGTGGAAATACTCTATAGATGTACAGTGCATACATTTCCTCCTCTATCTAGTACCAGCATTTAAAAAGACTTATCCACTGTGCTCCTTTTCGTCTTTTTTTGTTGTGGGGGAGGGTGGTAGGTAATAATGGGGTTTCATTGTATAGTCCAAGCTAACCTCAAACCTAAGATCTTCCTGCCTCAGCTTTCTACATGCTAGTATTACAAGCCTGGCTTGTTGTGTGCTTTTGTTGGTAAATTTTCTTCTAGTTTACTGTTTTTCTTAGAAACAACTCTGATCTGGCACATGATTGAGATTCAAAGTCAAATTGAAGAGACCTAATTAACAGCAAAAAAACATAATTGGAGACGTGGCTCAAGCACCAGCCATAACTGAACAAGGATTGCAAGAGCTTGACTCCCCTAAGTTCAAAAGAAACTTGCCCTGAGATTTAGCTTTAAAGATTTCTCCAGCTTTACCTCCTATCCACAGAAGCCCAAAGCTTTGTTAACATAATAGTTCTATGGCTGATACTCAGTTGAAGCCCTTAGCTGAAGTAAGACTGCAACTTAAACCCTTCCTAGTCTTGTAATCTTGCTTTGTTTCTGGTCTCAAGAGTATTTCTCCCAAGCTCATCACTTTTGAAAAAGTATTGTGTATGCGTGCATATAAATTCCTTCATATACATAGGTAATAAATAATCTTGGCGGGTTTCTTTTTGTTTTTTGGGAATGTTTCAGGTCCTCTACTAATGAAAATGGAAGTCTATCTTTTTGCCTCTAAATGAAAATGATGTCAAAAGTCACATTTTGAGCTGGGTGCCAGTGGCTCATGAACTGTAATTCTAGTTATTTAGGAGGTTAAGAACCAGATAATTGTGGTTCAAAGTCTTCAAGACTCCCTCTCCCAAAATGCCCAGAAAAGCGTGAGCAGAGCAAGCAAGCAAGGGTGCTACACAGAAGGCCATGAGTTAAAATTAGTACCAACAAAAACAAAGTCACATTTTCTTCCTCCTGTCCCTCCTTACAGGTGAGCAGTAGGTCATCCAGTCCAAGTGTCAGAATGATTGCTACCTCAGGACCAACCTCAGAAAAGCCCGCTCGAAGTCATCCATGGACCCCAGATGATTCCACAGGTGATTTTTCTCTGTCCTCACTGTGCCGTGAAATCCACTTCATCATGTTCATGTGTGTCTAGATAAACATTACATAAGAGTTTAGATTTTATATTCATATTACCAGCTACTTAGCAGAAAATACTCAAATGTTGTTTTAAGTACTTTGACTACCTTGTAATGCTTTCAGGAACTAAATGTCTATTTTGAAGGTAGGAATTTTTTTTTCTTCCCTAGGTAAGAAGCATATTTTTGTGTAATCTGTCACTAACCTGGGTGACAGATCTTCAAATAACTAAAACCAAAATGGTTAAAAAAAAAAGTCATCATCTTCATTTCAGTCTTGTAAGGACACAAATACCCTTTGCCTTAGTAAGAATACAAATGTGTGGTGGTTGACCTTGTCAATCATTTCAACTGGTAAGGAGACCTCATTATATAGACCTTTAAAAGCCTGTTCAAGCCATAGAACTTCCCAAACATGAATCACCTCACAACGTTAATATTAAACCTACTATTTGAAAGGACAGATGGAATAGTTGCATGTTGTCAAGCAGTGAATACATTTAGTGAAATTAGCTTTCACGATGTAAGAGAGCACCATAACAAAGACTGAGCAGTTTACTTAAGTAACATTTTTTTATTTATATTTTATTAGATCAGAGAAGGAAAGATGATCTCTTAGACTAAGCTATTTGAGATTTTACATAAGATCAGCTATGTTATTAATAGTTACAACTGAATTGAAATATAAAAGCCAGTTTTCTGTCTTCAGAAACTAAAATACAATTCAAATATTTATAGGTATTTGGCAAGGCTTAGTCAACTTTATAATTTAATTTAAAAAATTGAGTGGGTGGCCTTTTCTGTGCCATGTATGAGGGAACTATGATTAGCCAAGGGTGTACTATCTAGTTTTAGTAAGTTTAAATTTAGCGGTAGAAAAACTCCTCTAATTTTCATCCCCATCACAGTTCAGTACTGGCATTCATCATAGACATTCCCTTCCCCAGTGGTGGACAAGGAAATGATCTTGTCAGATTTTATCATTCGCATGAGGTACTGCCAGCTACTTTTGGAACTAAGGGCGTAATCTGCCCAACATTGCAGCATTTTTTTCAAATCTGTGATTTGATTGGCAGAGCTTCCAGGCTTCAGCCTAGACTCTTCTAGACACATGAATCAACAGTGCGGCAGGTTGTCAGTCACAGGAGTAAAATCAGGGTTTCCTCAGCCATTTCCCGTCACTGCTGTACACTCCTGCCCTTCCACGCCCTCCTTCCCATACCTAAAAACATCATACAACAGCAACAGCCCAAAGTATTGCCTGATCCCAGCTACCGTAGCAACTGAATTTTGTCTTTGCTTTGAAATGTTTTTCAGATATATCCCAACATGCAAGAATTTGTCCCTAATAGAATAAAGTATCAGGAACAAATAGTTAAGGTGTTTTTTTCTTTGAAAAATTATTAGTGTAAGCATACGTCAAAACACCCTACTTAATAAAGCATTTTTATATAAGTGTATGTATTTAAATATATTTTAGTGATTTCTTTGTGTTTTGAGAGAAAACTAAAACAGTATAATAATCAAAGAAATTAATGAGCATTCTTTTATGTATAATGAATACAAGGGAACATATACCCAGAGATCATATACATGATCCAACGAGAGAAAAATGTAGACCAGCAGAGGGAGCCGCACAATGCAGAATTAACAGAAGAGAGAGAGCTTCTATACAAAGAACTTACACACAGAAGAGACATGGTCCATTCTGTGTAAGCATGATATAGCTATGATACACATTAATATGGTGTGCGTATCATAGTACATGACTAAATTTACAAGTTGAGTGCTTTAATAATTAAGAGAAAAAAACAGTTAAGTTCTTAAGCAGGCAGTATTCCCATATGAAGAGAATTTATCCTTTAAAGAATATGAAATAGCAGCAAGGGTTATATTGGGAAGAACAGAAAAGAAATTTTACCTAACTTAGCCAAACAATTCTAAATCTTAATGTTTAAGTGCAGAATAGATTGTATTAGCAGGTGAAGCATTAAAAAAGAAACAAATACTGTCATCCAGGCAGATCACACCTGTAAGGCCGAGCTCACAGATTGAGGCCAGCCTAGGGGGTGAACACTTTATAAAACCTCATCTCCCCGGGTTCGATTCCTCGGTACCACATACATAGAAAAAAGCTGGAAGTGGTGCTGAGGCTCAAGTGGTAGAGCTCTAGCCTTGAGAAAGTCCAAGGACAGTGCTCAGGCCCCGAGCTCAAGCCCAGGACTGGCAAAAAAAAATTACACTTTGGGGCCGGGAGTTTGGCCTAGTGGTTAAAGTGCTTGCCTAGCATGCACGAAGACCCGGGTTCGATTCCTCGGTACCACATATATAGAAAAAAGCCAGAAGTGGTGCTGAGGCTCAAGTGGTAGAGCTCTAGCCTTGAGAAAGTCCAAGGACAGTGCTCAGGCCCTGAGCTCAAGCCCAGGACTGGCAAAAAAAAAAAAAAAAACCTCATCTCAACAGAAAAAAATAGGTGAGGTGGGCACGTCTGTCATCCTACCCTGATATAAGGTATAAATTGGATTGTGGTCCAGGTTGGCCCCAGTAAAAAAGTAAGATCCTGTCTCAGAAACAAAACAGAGAGTTCTGGAGTTGTAGATCAAATGGTAGAGCACCTGTCAAACAAGTGCAAGATTTTGACTTCAAACTCCAGTACTACTACATCCTGCTATATGTGACAATTGTAGCTATTAGAAGCTGGATGCTTAATTTCAACTTAGCTACAAGAGAAAAAGTGAAATCTTAGAAGTTTTAGGGGAAAAAAAGTGAAGTTCAATTAAGTTCACCATGGAAAAGCATTAATTATTTGAATCAACATAATGTTTAGTTTGTTTTCCTTTAATTTCCAAGGCAATAAAATACTTAGTTCTAGAATATGTATGTGCATATAAACATATATGTATATGACATAATGAATTACATGTCAACGATTTAGGAAAGAAGAACCACAGTTGTGGGAATGTTAAATTGAGAATATTTTTCTAGGATACTTAATTTTTAGTCAGGCAGAAGTGATCATTTTTAGTTTTAGTTTTTTTGCAGAAAGTAGTTTTTGCTTGGTGACATAAGTTTGAAACTGCTGCAGAGGACTATAAAGAAAGGTTGATCAGAAAAATAACAAATTAAGAGTATTTCTTGTGTAACACTGTAGAAAAATATATGTGTGTTGTTTTAGGGTAAATGCCTCAAGGCTATACTCCATTTTTTTTCTGTGGCATTCCAATATCTACTAAACAATGCGTGTCCCCATTGGGAGGCTAGGATCAGACAATGGTAAGTACCAGGCCAGCCCAGTAACCCAGGAGCCAGATGATGTTTCAACTTTCTTTAAATTATACTTTTATTATCTTTGAGCTGTTGTACAAAGGCTTTTCCATTCAACATGTCAGTTTATAAGTACATTGTATTTTGATCCATACCACTCCTTTAAAAACTTGTCTTTCCTGCCTGACTCCATTTGGTCTTCACCTCATTTTGTATGATTTTGCTTATTAGAACGCACAGTGTATCGCCTAGGCTGACTTCCAGCCCACAGTTTTGCTTCTGCCTCCCTGAGTAGCTAGAATTACAAATGTACAGCACCACCCCCAGCTCAGTGGCTAAAAACATGCCTGAGGGGTGGAAGCCTAGTCAGGAAGAGGCACTAAGTCCAGTCACCAGCACTTCATTTAAAAGGAAAACCTAGACAGACCATCAATGATCAATAAGTCAGGAGATTTGTGAATGATCCTACCTCCTTAGTTTTCCATTGGGGTGAGTACAGTGCTTTCACTGTTCTCCTCCCCTTGTCTTATCCACACCACTCTTGCAAGTACTCTGGCAATTTTACTGATTAGAAACATAAAAGCTATGCACTCAACTGTTCGGTTAAGATTGGCTAAATGCTTGTTAACTAGTATGATTATTTGGTGTGTGACATTAGGCTACAGTTCTTTCTAAATCTGTTTTCTTTCCATACTGTGTATATGTATAGTATGTATAAGATACTCTCATATTTCTTTTTTTTTTTGGAGGAGGGGGGTCAGTGGTGGCACTTGGACTATGGGCCTGGGTGCTGTCCCTGAGGTCTTCAGCTCAAGGCTACTGTCCTACCTCTGAGCCTGGGCATTGTCCCTGAACTCTTTAGCTCAAGGCTACCACCCTACCCTTTGAGCCACAGCACCACTTCTGATTTTCTAATGGTTAATTGGAGATCAGAGTCTGACGGATTTTAGTGCCTGTGCTGGCTTTGAACTGCAGTCCTCAAATCTTAGCCACCTGAGTAGCTAGGATTATAGACATGAGCCACTGCACCAGGCCAACTCTCATATTCTTTAGTGACTCCCATTAGAGGCTGGATTAGGACACATTAAAACCTATGTACGTTGGAAATGAACCACTGAAAAAGATGATCTACTTTTCCCCTTTCCCTATGGACACTCAGGTTGACAGAGTTGGATAAGCCTTCCTATAAACTGAGCATGGTAAAGAAATAGAAAGGTCACCTATTACTTTTTGATTTTACTTAAATAAGGCCTTACGTTTTAGTATACTGTGTTCTATTCAATTAACTTAAAATATGCTTATATGTTATAATTGACATCCTCTTTTTTATCACTAGAATTCAGAAGCAGATCCTTTTTCTTGCAATACTTTTAGTTTAATGTGTGTTACTTTAGGGGAGAAATATATTCTTTTTTTTGCAAGAAATTAGAAATACATTTATTTTAGATTAAAAAATTGCATGAATATGACATCAAATAGAGGAAAATGAGCATATATTTGTTACCTGTGTGTATGAAGAAGTATGTGTGTGATATACTGCTGCACTCATGTTGCATATATATAAACAGACATACGTGTACATTTATTTTTGGTTTATAGCATGAGTATCACTTCTAGAATTCCCATTTTATTTATTATTTATTTCCATTTTTTATTATGGCATTTTTCCTATTATGACTACAATCAGTGTAAATGAAATATTAGCTAAAAACAATAGCGTAGAAGTAACTATAACCTATAGAAGGAAAATACTTGATAAAGAATATGACTATAGGCCGGGAGTGCAGCCTACTGGTAGACTGCTCACCTAACATGCAGAAAACCCTGAATTCGATTCCTCCATACCATATACGCAGAAAAAGCCAGAAGTGGCACTGTGTCCCAAGTGGTAGAGCACTAGCCTAGCTAGGCCCTAAATTCAAGCCCCAGGGCTGGTTAAAAATATAGAGGGGGGTGGAATATAGCTGTATATTCATTGTATACTTAATTCAATTAACGAGAAAATGATATTCTATGAATGAATGATATTCTATGAATGTTTTCTTGCATATATCCATGAGGAATCACAGAAGTGTGATGCAACACAAAGTGTTACTATTCTGCTTGAATTTCAGATACCAATGGATCAGACAACTCCATCCCAATGGCTTATCTTACACTGGATCACCAGCTACAGGTATCACAATAAAAGTTTGCGGCTTTCTTCTCAGGTAGTTCATGAGATTGACAGTTGTGTTCATTTGATTGAGGATGATGATCACATGTTGATTTATTTATACTTTTAGTTGGCCTCCTTAAACTTCAAAATCAAATGAAATGACTTTTAGTTACATTAATCAGTTATAAAATTAACAGAATCATATGATTTTATTCTAGCGTCATCTTAAGATATTTTCTCTTCAAAATTGTCATGGCATTTTCACTCATTCATATTTAGTACATTTTCTAATGTATTCTTATGTATATAAGACTTGAGCCTGAAAGTCTGAGTATACGTTTCAGTGATACCTTGTGTATATAAGAACTACGAACATCTCTTAGGAACTAGACATTGTGGTACAAGGCTGTCACCCCCTGCTTACTGGGGAAGGAGGAGAGAGCACTGAAATAAGAGACACAGAAGCCAAGGCCAGCTTGAGCAACATATAAAGCATTTCAGTATGGTACCATTAGTCCACCTGAAATATCATAGTAGAGGTTTCAGGTACTGTGGTCATGATTCTTTGAAACACAAAAGAAAACAGCAATCGTCAGCTTAAGGTTTGGGTTAATACTAAGGTTTTCTAGGGCCTGTTTTATGCCTTTTTAAGAGTGTATTGCTTTCTGTTACAAAACTATATTAAACAGTCTATTTCTTATTCTCAGATACTGAAGTTTGATGTAATAATGTTTTGACATTTCTGATTTCTTTTCAGCCTCTTGCACCGTGCCCTAACTCCAAAGAATCTATGGCAGTGTTTGAACAGCATTGTAAAATGGCACAAGAATATATGAAAGTTCAAACAGAAATTGCATTGTTATTACAGAGAAAGTAAGTTTTTTTCTGAATAAAAATAAAAAAATAGAAGTATTTGGAGTTTAAAATATAGTGAGATGACAGCCTTGTTGAAGACATGAAAACTTAAATTCTAGTATTAGTCACTAAACATATTTCAAGCTTAAAATTTATATTGTTTTAAGGGTTTTAAAATAGTTTTCATGCTAAATTTAGCCCTTTTGACTATATCATATTTATTAGCATTAAGGAAAGTAAATTAGGGCTGTGAACCAAAGCATCATATGGTTAAATTAAAAGGTATTTAGATTTATTTTTACAAGTATTGTTTAAAATGTATTGTTTCCTTAGCTATACATAAAACAATTTGACTTTATAATGTCTAGTTTTGCTTTGACTTAATAGACTTTTGTAGATTCTTTCCAAATGGATGTTTAAAAGAACAAGATTTTTTCAAGGCTTTTTTCATATCTTTTTTTTTCTTTTGAAAAATTTTATATGTTTTTCTGAGTTAGAGAAACTGTCTTCTTCTCATCTATAGGAACTTCAGGCTAGCTGTGATGGTAATCACCTGTGGTAGTCCCACACTTAGGAAGGTAAAACAGGTGCCGGGAGCAGAGCCTAGTGGTAGAATGCTCACCTAGCATGCATGAAGCCCTGTGTTCAATTCCTTCGTACCATGTACACAGAAAAAGCCAGAAGTGGCCCTGTGGCTCAAGTAGTAGAGCATTTAGCCTTGAGCAAAAAGTGTCCAACGACAGTGCAGGTCCAGAGTTCAAGACCCACGACTGACAAAAAAAATTCTATTTATGAAGCTGATTTATGGGTGGTGATTAAAATAAATGTTTATGTATAGCAGTTGAATCCCCTTATTAATTTCAATCTAAATGAAAATTACTACTTTCCAAAGTGATCTGTGAAGTTTTCTCTTTATGCATCAAAAAAGAAGAAAATAGTTTTGTCATAATTTACTGACTTACGTTAATTCAATTTGGTATGCTAAAGCTAAGCCTAGGTAAAAAATTAAATCTTGCAGTCTGGAAGTAATACAGTTACCTGGGGAACTTCTGGCACTCTGAGAAGGCTCTCCATTTCTAGTTCCACACAGGCTCCTGTGCACCTGACCTTCTGAATATCTGTGCTGGGGAAGCATGGCGGGAGTTGGGGGCTGTGAAAACCATGACAGTTTTTCTTCCATTTTAAGTTCTTTAAATGAGAAATAGTAGGAAGTAATTGTGTTTAACTGCTTTGTGTTATTCATTTATATCCAGTGACCTCTCTTTAGAAACGAATGGTTATTATCACCAAACAAAAGAGACTCTAATAAAGGACTCTGGGGATGTGTTTGTAAATATCAGTAGCTTAAATGTGGCAGTTGGTATTCACCTCATCGTTTCAAAATAGGAAAGAACTTCAGTGGGTTAGCATCTCTTTTAGTTAGCTTGTATAGACCCTGTTAGCTACTACTTGGTGTTAGAATTTCATAGGATTGTGACATAAGGATATGAACATGAATGCATGGGTCTAAAGAATTACAAAAATTCAAGTGTTATTTCCCTGTAACCTGGTGAATCAAATTAAACTTTCTGAAACATATTTTACCACTTTATCTGCTTCAGTAATTGTCTAAGTGAAGACACTTGTTGAAAGGATAATGGCATTTGTGTGGCTGCACCTGAAGAGTGGGTGATTGTTTCCATTCTGGCCCATAATCTCACCGGAGTGGTGTACTTAAGATCCAGAATGATAGACTCGGAAGAAAAATTATCATTAATTGCATTTCCATCATCACAGTAATTAAAGCCATGAATTTTTCCATCGTGTGTAACGTTTTTTTTATGGTATTTGTTTTTAGGCAAGAACTAGTTGCAGAATTGGACCAGGATGAAAAGGACCAGCAAAACACATCTCGTCTGGTACAGGAACATAAAAAGCTTTTAGATGAAAACAAAAGCCTGTCTACTTACTACCAGCAGTGCAAAAAACAACTAGAGGTCATCAGAAGTCAACAGCAAAAGCGACAAGGCACTTCATGATTCTCCGGGATTGTTCAGTTTTAAAATATGCAAAGAAAAACTTTTTTTTTTTAAGAAAAGAAAAACCCTTACGACAACTCATGAGGGTCAGCTTTTTTGGTGTGTTCTGAATGCCAACTGCCTATATTTGCTGCATTGTTACATCGTTTATTTTCTTCCATGGCCCATATGCAAGTTCACTGTCTCATTACATAACTTGATGGCACCTGTGACGTGGACACGCAGCAGTTGTCAGCTTCAGAACAGATGCAGTGAACTGTGGCTGTATGTGCATGCTCATCGTGTGGAGGCTAGCCTCACCAAAGGTGGGGAATCAAACTAGCTGCTGTATGCAGACATTATCCATGTTCCCCTCTTGGAGGTAGAACCTCAAGAATGGTTTGGTTTTGTATCTCATCTCAAGAAACTAATCACTGTTTTTCCAAAAGGTGGTATGCACCAAGCTAAAGACAGGGTATTATAAATCTAGAGTAATTGGTGGCACATTACAGAAATACAGAACCTTTGGCATGAGATTAGAGCGAGTACTTTGATGGCAACACTTCCTTGGGGCAATACTGAACTTGGTCCCATTTACAGGTAAGTGGCAGCTGCTGTATCTTATGAAAGCAGTTTGCCCATTTTCACTTGACTTAAAATGGTTTGTGATACATTGAGCAAAATGGAGCTCTTTTTTAAGGACAAATATTTTTAATTCTGTGCGTGTTGAAACAATAAAGCTTTTGTGGCTAGTATTAATATCAAGTAAAATTGAAGTGCAAAAGAACGTGATCTAGCTTAAATGATCATGTAATGATTATTGAATTGTTTTACCATATATTTGAAAGTACTGAAATCACAGAAGTAATTGCTTCAGGTAAATGGCTTGGGCTTAGATTCCTTTTTGTTACTCTAAATGAGGAATAAAGCAGAAGTTATTTAGTAACAGAAGTTAAAGAAGTGAAAATAAATCCATCAAGTGTCCTACCTAGCCTACACATTTGGCAAGCCCATTCGCAGTACCTGCTGTCTTTCAGCACTTGTCAGAGAGTTTCAACACTTATAAGGAGAATGTTTATATTCTTAACACTACTTTGCTACCAACCTTCAAAGTTAACTTAAAGGTAATAATAAATATCACTGAAATATAAACTATACAAGCTCTATTTTTTCAATTGGTGTTTAAGTCACCATCAAGCTTGTTTTTTTGTCATATTAATGTTTTATGGAGAGAAAATAAAAATGAAGCATAATTGCTAAGACTGCTAGAATTCTGTCATGATGGCATTATAGTTTCTGCTCTGTTTCAGATAAGCAAATTGATGAACTTATCAAAAGTATTATTAAAAATGCAAAAGTAGGCATTATTTTCCTCCCTTCCCCTGAGTTTTATAATGAATCTCTGCTGTATAAAAGCAATAAAGGTAAAGGTATCTTTACTAAGTTGTGTCATTTGTAGCTTTGGGGAACTAAATGTCCTCTATCATTTAATTTAAGAAAGAGAAGGATTATTATTCCAAAATAATTGTATTATTTAGCTTAAATTGATATTGGGCTCAACATTTTATTAGTGAAATAAAATTGACATAGAAAGTAACTGTAGCGAAGCCAAGCTGGTCCTGGCACTAGGATTTGAGTGCATCTGTCACCCCACCAGAAGGGACCCAGTCACCTGAAAGCGGGGTATCTTGATGTGTTCAAGTGTGAATACGAAGGTTTAGCTCTCCATTAGTATTTAGCATTACAAATTTCAAATTTCATTTCTAGTTTTGCTCTATCGTAACATAGTGAAATGGGATTATTACTATTATTATTACATGCATTCACTTCATTTAAAGTATCTAAATAGGTAAATGGATTAAAATAGGAAAGTTAGGCAGTTGCTTATTTGTTTACAATAAATTCTTTAGGATTTTCAGTATTGTAGTTGTCCTGGACATTACGTGCAGTTCAGCCTTCCTCATTGCCAGTCGCACACTTTCAAGTTCCAGTTATCTCTCATGATGGCAAAAGGATGCTGGGTATAATGGAAATCCCCAGACATTTTCATCATTGTCTTTACACATCATACCCTCAGACATGTTTTCAAAGAGCTAAACTTGGTTTCCTACTTCTCATTTGATCATCTGTTCTAACTCATTTTGGGGGAGCAGCAATAACAGAAAGGCAAATGAGTCACTAAATTGCCCTAGTCTAAGATATTCAAACAATCCCCGAATAAATACTAATTACACTGTATTGGCACCTCCAGGAACAGCAAGCAGAGCTTTTATCTAATTGAGAGTAATCCGTCTCAGCAGTAGAAATTGCTTTTTTGAGGTTGAATAATAAAAAGTCAGTTAAGAATGTTTACTTAATAACAACACAAAATATTGGAAAGATTTGTTTAAACATTATTTGCCTAATATGTAACTTTTTTTCTTTAGCATTTGGATGTTATTCAAGTTTTTGTCATGTTCCTCATTTTAGCTCCTGCTTGTGGCCAGCAATCACAGGTCTGTGAAACTGGTTTCTTTCTGTAAATGTGTGTTATTTCAGTGCTCAGCACCTCTCTTCACTTGGTGTAGTAAGTTCTAATTCTGTTCTCATTCAGAACATTTTATGTAAAATGATGTAATGCAGAAACTCTTGTGCATAGTATGTAATGGAAGGAAGCTTTTTAGATTTATTTTTGTTTTTAATAAAATTCAGATTGTTACTCTATTGTGGTATGTAAAAATGGTAACGACTTTCTATCAGCAAATGAGCAATGAGGTGTTCCGTTTGTGCAGAAACTAATAAAAGCCAAAACACAAGTGTTCATAGGATATCCAACACCGGGGTGGTGTAAGCATGATCTTTGAGATGCTAAGTGATTAAGCAGTTCAGATTTTAGGATTAATTGGGTATTCTTCAGTTTTAGGAATGTTTGTATGAAATAATGCAGCATGTAGTTGATTCTTTTCATTAAGATCTGATCTCCCCTAGTTTTTCTAAGTTATGGTGTTTCACTCCTTTGTGAACTAATCTTCCAACTTAGGAAACATTTGCAGTTGAATGACAAAGGAAGAGAATTAAGAAGTTTTGTGGCCACTCTTTTGGCAGGCCCAAAACCAGCATGGAAACTGATGTGTCTTAAACCTAAGGCCGTTCTAGAATTTAAAATTCCCTTCGTTTTTTGTGAGCTGCTTCTGCTTTTATGTTCACATACTCACTTCATTTTTCTCCCCTTCCACTGAAAGATGTGACCAAAATGGGTACACAGGTAAATGCTACCATGCAGCCTGGTGTACAAACAAGATTTGTTCTCCAGTCCACAGAATTGAGGCATAACCTCCCCTTAGCAGTCCTTCCCACAATTTTGGTGTTTCTTGTTTTTGCTTATTTTAAAGGGGTTCTTTTAACTAGAACGTAAATATGCAATGAACTGTATCCATTTAAAAGTATAAAGATGAAGTCAAGTACAGTGCTTCATATCTATAATCCCAGCCAACTGGGAAGCGTGTATGAGAAGATTGCAGTTTGAAGTCAACAACAAAAACAAGTCAGCAAGACTCCATCTTTCCAAAGCCAGGTGTTAGATTCAAGTCTGTCATCTAGCTACCAAAATGCATACTGTGAAGGATTGTGGTCTGAGACCAGCCTTGAGTAAAGAAGAGATCCTATCTGAAAATAACAAAAGCAAAAACAGCACTAAACCTATGGCTAAAATGGTAGCAAGTACAAGGTCCTGAGTTCAAACCCAGAACCCTCTCACTTATGGTGAGCACTAAAACCTGTTCTAACTTGCAAAACTACTCAGCAGTCAGGTCCTGAGCATGCTAGCATGTCCACCCTCAAATTAATTCTCTTGAGAGAAAAATTTAAATTATGTCTAGTAACACAAAAGTCAGTGTTGGCCTTTGAAACAGGATCTTATTTAGAAGGCTTTTGATGTGTTGAATATGGCCAATTTGAATCTGTATCCTCATTTTTGAACACATTTGCAGCACTATGCAAAACACTTTTCAGTAATGGATGCAATCTTCTAAAAAATATAGTATCTGGACAGGTCTGTGATGATGCTTCCTGGCTTGGTAGTGCATGGAAAGATGTGGTTATTTTTCAGAGTATGTAGTCCCTAGTGTTTCTTTACTACCAGCTCCTAGCTTCTGTTTTCTATTTATACAAGTTTTTGATTTCACATGAAGTTTAGGTAATCAAGATGTAGCCAAGCACAAAGAGCGATTTAAAAGCTTCAGGTACATATACAAAAACCAAGGTATTTTTTGCAATGAGTCTGCCACTGGGCAGGCAGTCCACCAAAGCTGAGCTGCTGCTTAAGTGAAAGGCCTTTTCATCTCAGCTACCCTTGCTGCTTCTCTGATCAGTTTCAAGCACAGTATGGGGTCTTCCAAAATATATAAGGCTACCTTTCAGTGACACTTCCCAGAAATGAGTAGGTAAATTTTGAGTGGTGTCAGAGTTTTTACATTTTCAAGCCAGAAAAGGCATTCTTAATAGGCACGAGTGGTGCATGCCTGTAATCATAGCTACCCAAGATGAGACCTGAGGATTGGGCCCCCAAGCCAGTCTTGGCTGCTATCCAAAGCAAGGGCTTGAACACAATACCTTCCTAGAAAGAAGAGGACATGCTCAAATAATTATTGTCAGCATTAGCCCAAGTGAAGAGCAGTGACAGTAGAGGTTGCTCACATTCTTTGACCAACACCCAGCTACGTGGCCACGCCTGGTGACAGACGGGAGCTGCCGTGGTGGGTAGCCCTTGCTCAAGTATTAATTTGGAGTTGTCACAAAGAAAGGTCGGAAAAGCACTTATCTGGTCGATGCTGGAAATGTCATTGGGTGGAACAATTGCCAACTAGGAGAAAATCATTTCAGATGTTAAAGGTTTCCCATTTTAAAATCTTTTAAGCTTAGCAGAGGACACCCATCTTGGACTAACACAGGATCCTCAATCTAAAGCCAGTCTCAGATACTTAGCAAGATTCCTGTCTGAAAAAAAAACAAAAATCTTTTCCCCCTTTCTGATGTTTTCTGTGTGGTAAAAATAAAACCAGGTGGAAGAAAACCTTGTAGAATTCTTGCAGGTGTCAGTACCTGGGGCATTTGAGAAATGGCAGAGCAGGCCATAGGTTAGGGCCCTTTGCCGCAAGCACAACAGCTGCAACCTTGGCACTCACTCCACAAGGTGGAGCTTCCTTTTCACTGCTGGATCCTGATAGGTAGGCATGGATTTGAGAGTGGCATGTTCCAGGATATTACTACAGCTTGGGGATAACATCCCCAGCAAAAGGAATGTGAAGATGAGCAAAAATTAAAATGCCTTCAGCTGTTTTTTATTATTGTTTTTTTAAAGTACATATTCTGGGGAAAATTCTGCTTCAGAATGAGAGCGTAAGACTTGGGGGCTTTTTCCTAGCTCCACAAATTGGAGCACTATGTACACTGTAGGGCAGATAATGTGCAGAGCTTGGTTGTAAATTTTCCAGCTCCAATCTTATTTGACACTGAAATCTGGGAGGATGTGAGAGAAATATGAAGCATGCCATATCCCTGACATGAACAGGAGGAAAGAGCCTGCATGAAAGACTTAAGAGGACAGGTGCTAAGACAGCTTTCACAAACCATAAACAAAACATTTGTGGGTAAGTGGAGGCCTGGGGAAATCAGTTATCATATGAGGAAGGAAATGGAAACATAAGGAATTCAAGAAGGTTTTGACTATATGAATTGCATCTTTCCAACACTCAACCCTATAGAAAAAAATGAAAACACATAGGCTACTACACAATGGCATTGAAAAAAAGGGGGGGTGCAGAGGTTGTAGCTCCATGACTGAGTGCTTACTTCTTTAGTGTTCTTAAGGCCCTGAATACAATCCACAGCACTGCAAAAAAAAAGGGGGGGGGGATGAATATTAAAAATTGTGTTTATCATAATAATGAATAAAGAAAAAGACAACATAAATTTTATTAACCAAGGTTAGCATGTAATAGTAGATCATCATTAAAAGGTATGATAATAATTCCCTACAATTGATATGTAATATCAACTGTCCATATTGAGTTGAATATAGTCCATATTAACTCCCTCAAAATATTAGAACATTAACCTGCCAGAAATTAGGGTGTGTGTCTTTTAAAAGTGTCTTTTAGCTGGGCGTGATGGCTTATGCCTGTAATCCTAGCTAATCCGGAGACTGAGATCTGAGGACCAAGGTTCAAAGCCAGCCCTGGCACTAGAGACTGTGAGACTCTGATCTCCAGTTAACCACTAGACAACCAGAAGTGGCACTGTGGCTCAAAGAGTAGGGGCAGTAGTCTTGAGCTGAAGAGCTCAGGGACAATGCCTAGGCCCAGAAGTAGGGTGGTATCCTTGAGCTGAAGAGCTCAGGGACAGCACCCAGGTCCAGAGTTCAAGCCCCACGACCAACAAAAAACAAACAAAAGTATCCAATTCATTGTATAAACAATTTAAAGGAGAAAACCTTAGAGTTATATCAAAAACATTCAAGACATTGATAATGTAAGTAAAATATTGCAATTATACCGGAATTTTCCAAACTTGGTAAAGACCAGAAGCATATTAAATATTGAAAATTACTGATGTTAGTTAAATCTGAAGTAAAGATTAGATAAAAGATGCATGACAACATTAAAGTTTTACCTAAAAAATTGTTCCCATTAGAATAATTAATAAAATTTGCAAAGTGCTGAAAAAAAATTTAAATTACGATTTCCTTCTCAGAATATAAAATTGTGTAGAAAGTTCATAAGACTTTAAACCCTAATAATAGAAAATGGGCATAGTAACTCACTTCTGCAATTCTGGCTCAGGAATCAGAAGGGTTATGGTTCAAAACCAGCCTGTTCATGCATACAAGTAGTCTTCATCACCCTACAACCATAGATGGTATACACCTATTGTCCCAGCACAAAATACGTGGATTGAGGTGGCTCCTATTAAGATAGCAAGGTCAAAAGGCTAAAGTTATGATTCAAGTGGTAGGGTGCCTGCTTGGCAATGCAAAGGTTTTGATTCCATACACCAGTACTACCAAAAGAAAAAAAAATAGGCCGGGAGTTTGGCCTAGTGGTTAAAGTGCTTGCCTAGCATGCATGAAGACCCAGGTTCGATTCCTCGGTACCACATACATAGAAAAAAGCCAGAAGTGGTGCTGAGGCTCATGTGGTAGAGCTCTAGCCTTGAGAAAGTCCAAGGACAGTGCTCAGGCCCTGAGCTCAAGCCCAGGACTGGCAAAATAAAAAAATAAATAAATAAATAAAAGAAAAAAAATAAAAGAATTTGATAATGTGGCTGTTTCTACTTCTGCTACCTCTTGATAATAGCTTTTCTCAATACTGTTAATTATAAGTAGAAACAGAACTTTTAGCATATTAACTGACAATAAGGAAATTATAAAATACTAAAAATAATCCCTTTAATAGGTAATGGGAATGGGTCATAATCTCTTGCCAGTCCTGGGCTTGAACTCAGGGCCTGAGCTCTGTCCTTGGGCTTTCTCAAAGCTAATGCTCTACCACTTGAGCCACTTCCAGCTTTTTTTCCCCCCTATGTGTGTTTTGCCAAAGAATTGAACCTGGGTCTTTGTACGTGCTAGGCAATCATTCTACCACTAGGCCAGACTCTCAGTGCCAGAATTGATTATAGTCTTAATGAATACACAGCAAAACTTGAATTTAACATTTTCCTAAATGAGAAAAGACTATCAAAATCTTTACATACATGTATGTATGCAGTTTTTGTTCTAATTTCAGAATATAATGCAATTATAAGTAGACAAAAATGATTTTGAGATTGAAGTTAAAGTTTACATAAAATATACATATTTAAATCATACAGTTTGATACCAAGTATAAGTATTGACAAATAACTATGAAACAAAATCCTACAAGTTTCTGCAATCCCAGAAGTTTCCTGGGCCCCCATGCCTCCTCCACCCTCATCCTCAGACAGCCATGGATGTTTGGTCTATAACTGATCATCTAGAACTTAATCTTACAAGATGTAGACTTCTTTTTTTTTTCCTTTTTAAAATACACAGCGTGGGCCAGGAGTTTGGCCTAGTGGTTAAAGTGCTTGCCTAGCATGCCCGAAGACCCGGGTTCGATTCCTTGGTACCACATATATAGAAAAAGCTGGAAGTGGTGCTGAGGCTCCAGTGGTAGAGTTCTAGCCTTGTGAAAGTCTAAGGACAATGCTCAGGCCCTGAGCTCAAGCCCACGACTGGCAAAAAAAAATAAATAAATAAAGATTAAAATACGCAGCGTGATCTGGATATTCACCCACGTTGTTGCATACATTTTTTGTCCCTTACTATATCTACCCAGATTCCATTTATACAGATGCCTAACTTTATGTTGTATACTCATTTATCGGTGAGTCTAAGTTGTTTGCATTCATTTTGGACTATTACGAATTTTCTGTAGATGTGCTTTCATATATGTTTTGGTTAAATAAGTACTCAGGAGTAAAATTGTTGGGTTTTTTGTATAGGTATGTAAGCAACTGCCAAACTTCTTCAAAGTGGCTACACAATTATATATTCCTAACAGTAGTGTATGAGAGATCTATCTGCTCTCCTCCTTTCCAGCACATAGTATGGTGGCTAGTCGATTTATTTCAGTTCTTCTAATAGGTAAGTTATCTCAATGTGTCTTACAGTTGCATTTCCCTGATGACTAATCAGCTTGAACACTTTGCCCCATGCTTATTTGCCTTAGGTATGATTTGTAAACTGTTTTCAAATCTTTGCCCACTTTTTTAAGATTGGGTTAACATTCAGTTGTAAGGTTTATATATCTAGTTACTCCTTAACCGCTCTCTGTATCATAGTTGTGTTATGAATACATTCTCCTTATCTGCCTTGCTTTTTTTTTTTTTTTGGTGGGTCATGGGGCTTGAACTCAACCTGGGCGCTGTCCCTGAGCTCTTCTGCTCAAAGCTACCTTCCTACCCTTGAGCTAAGCCCCACTCCCATTTTCTAGAGGTTAACTGGAAATAAAAGTCTCAGGTCCTTTTGTGCCCGGGGTTGACTTTGAACCTTGATCTTCAGATCTCAGCCTCCTGAGTAGCTAGGATTACAGGTGTGAGCTACCATGCTTGGCCTTGTTTTATTTTCTTACTGATATTTTCAAAAGGAAAAAGCTTTCCATTTCCACGAGTTTGGTTTCTGTTTTGTGCATTGGTGATGCTGGAGTTTGAGCGCAGAGCTTTGTACTGGCTAGATAAGCCCTCTATCACTTGAGCCACACCGTCAGTGCTTTTTGCTTTAAGGTTCTTTTTCAATGTCTTGCCTTTTGCCTGGACCTGTCTGGGACTTTAATTCTTCCCTCTCAGTATCTGAGAGAACAGTCATGATCAAATCCTGTATTGTCACTTTTCTTGATAAAGGAATAACCAGAGTAAAAAAAATTCCAGTATCTATCTGCCCTGGAGGCATTAAGCTTATAGAACTGTAAACAGCCTCCGAATATACATGAAATATATCTCTAAATGATCAGACACTGTAACTAGAAACTGAGTAATATGCTTTCGTACTCCATGCCTTTACCATTTAAAATGGGCTTTTAACTCTGTTTACTCATTCCTTTCAGTAAATCAGTGGGAAGTTTTGATACATCTTTATCTGCTGTGTGGTAGGTAGAGATCATTTACATTACAGCAAGGCAGGCAACACCCGTTAGATTACAGCTCTCTAGCATGCCTCCACCATTTCCTTCTTGGGTCCTTGTTTCTCAAAGAATGACATCCAAACAAGAAAATGAGCTTGAGGAGTGAATTTACTCAGAGTTCTCAGGTGTGAAGGGATCCCACACAGGTTGTCAGCCAAGTGAGAATCTAAGGGATTTTATACCTTGTACTGCCCTCCCAATTGGTCACAACCAATGCAAATGAGGCATAAGACAACCAATCAGAAGAGCTGTGACATGACAGTGGACCTGAAACTACTTTAATCCTAAATCTGGTCCATTCCTCAAATTCCTACTCCAGGATAATGGACACACTAACTGGACTGAGAATGTAAAAGTAGAGGAATGAAGCCAGGATATTCTGTTCTCTGCAGCTGAGATTTTTTTAAAAAATTAAATTAATAAATAAAGGTGCCCTTTCCGGGGTCTGATCTCTATGAGATCAGCAGTATTTCTCTATTGCAAGGTATTTCCCAGGAGCCCAGGCCCTGCATAATCTACCCACTGAACTAAACTTAACTAGTTTTAACTATTCAGTTTCATGCTGTGTTCCTAATCAGGCCCTCTGGACAAATGACCTTCCTGACAGTAGAAAAACACTGCCAAGTGATATCTTAGTTTCAAGTTAGCTTCACTTATTTTCCTCCGTGGGAGGCAACAGATGAATCTTCTCTTTCCCATCCTAGCCATGTTACCATAGTTAAAACTTCAGGACCTCATCTTCAAATCAACAGAAAATCACTCCCAAATAAGGTCTATAAATCTAATACAAGAAATATACATTTCTTTGTCTTACCTGAACAAGCAAGCTCATCGCTGAGCCTGCTCTACTGCCTGAAATGTTGAAGCACTGTTGCTTCTCTACCATTGTTCCTTACAGCTTCATCTGGGACAGGAGCAAGCTGCCATTCTCTGTAAATAACAACCTGTCAGAGTGACAAATGTGGAGGTGGTTGGTCTGAAATGCAAAGTATTTAGGCAGGCTGAGTGAGCAGTGTTCTGCTCCAGGTGAGAGACAGATTCAGCAAAATAAAAGCCATATCTGCCCCCCCCCCAGAAACTGTGTTTATTCTTCAGATGTGAGAAAAAATATCCTATTTTAATACACGTTTAACCAAACTTACTTGTACTAAATATTAAGTACATAATCTCTTTTATTACCTTTGTCTTGGATTCTCTCATTCCACTTTTAGGAACAGAGCAATTTATCCTCCATAAAGGGTAATTTTGAAAGCACATGATTTTCTCCTTTTGATTTTCTCTTGAATTACTAACATACATCTTGTTAAGTTGGTGTCTGGCTAGAAAAGAGAAGTGAAACAGAAAAGAGCTGTCATAATGGAAACAAGGCTACAACAATGGATAGAACAGTCTGGGATTTTTATGATTATCATTCCAAGAGAAGCATGTCAGCTTACAAGTATACTTCTGCTTTCTCTTCTATCAGCATTCAGAAAATTGCTGCAGGACTCAGGCAAGGAGCTGCAGTCATCAAATGTGTTTTGCTTTGGAGTCTGAACACAACAGATTGTAGCTGACTGTGTAAAAGAACAAAGACCTGACAAGAAGACTGGTTAAGATCTTAGCTGGTCATCATGTGGCAGCCCATATCAATAACTAAACACAAGGATAGCTCAAGTCTGATTATGAATGCCTATTAACTCTCAGCATTGGTAACTTTACCCTCATTCTCCACTGAGCTGATTCCTTTTCTCCCGTGTAAGTCAAATGGATGATGAGCATACCAAAATTAGGGGGTGAAGGGTAGAATTAATGTCAACTTAATGCTTCCTCCTTTCAAAGTAGTCTAAAGCCTCTCACAAATGTGATTATGTCAACATAAACTCACTACTTTTGAAAATATTACCTTGATCTAGCATCGGTAAATACCTTGTGACACAGTGAAGATCACGCTCCTGAGGGAAATGTCTCTCACTACAAGAAGTCCTTGAGCCAAGTTACTTCTGCGGAGCTGAGTCAGGGCTGCTTGTGCCAGCGCTACAGGAGGGCAAATCTGTCAGATAAAGTGGCAGGACAGCAATTCCAGGTATAATGTAGGGCCCTGCTAAATCTTGCAGCGTGAAATAGACCTCTAAGGGATATTGAAACAGCTGGTTCCAAGCCTTAGTCCAAATTGAACCTAATACTCCAATTGTAGTGACTTTTTCATAATGGAGGTGAAATTCACACAATAAAAACTAGCCATTTTTTTTCTTTTTTTAATTGTAATTAACAGAAGGGTTACATTATATTCACCAGATAGAAGGTGCATTACTTCACAAACATTGATACACTTTCTCATGACATGGTCCCCATTTCCCTTCCCCCCTCCCGCTCATCTTGATTTCCCCCCTTCCCTATCCAATTTCAAATAACCAATTAAGCACATATAAAATATATCAGATAACAAGGTGAAATATTGTAACAATATAAGATAACCAAGGGATAGCAAAAGAGATGAAAACTAGCCATCTTAAAGAATGCAATTCAGGGGGCAAAGAGTTTGGCCTAGTTGATGAAGTGCTTGCCTAGCACTCAAGAAGACCAAGGTTCAATTCCTCAGTACCACATACATAGAAAAGACAGAAGTTGTGCTGTGGCTCAAGTAGTAGAGTGCTAGCTTTGAGGGAAAAGCCCAAGGAAAGTGCTCCAGACCTGAGTTCAAGGCCCCCCAAAAGAATACAATTCATTGGCATTAAGATCATTCAACTGGCAACTTAGCTACACTACATTTCCCAAACCCATTCACCACTGATGAATGTCTCTGTTGTTTCCACCTTTTTGGCAGTTACAAAGAGTGACTATGAAACATATGTAAAAACTGGAGAACCTGTCTTCAGTTGCTTTTTGCACTTTTTGAGGAAACACACAAATTAAAAGAAACTTTTTCCCTATTGGCCAAATACATTTCCTTGTTACTCTTTTTAATTTTCTTGTATGCTTTGTGAAGATGTCTGATTTATTCTCTAGCATATTTTCGAGTGGCACTCGAAAATATTCACTGGCTGAAGGAAGAAATGAGTGAGTGTGAGTAGGCACATTCATAATTTAGGTTTCCTTGGGTGGATTAGAGGACCAGATGTGATCAAGACCAGTGGGGCCTACTGTGTTAATCAAGGGTCTGTCTGGGCTTCTAAACCAGGGAGAGCCCCACCTATAAGCACAGCTCTGACAGGCATGCAACCCCCCTCCTCCACTCAGCCCTAAGTCTCAGCCATTAAGTCTTCTTTAAATTGCCCTGAGTAGATTCTGAGATAATGCTTGATGAATGAATTTGGATAGAGAAGCAGAAGCTACCTGACATTTATCCATTTATATCTTAGTTTCTACGATGCTCAAAGACAGGGATGGTCCCTTCTCTTAGGGTTCATGTGAAGGATTAAAGGCTCCAGGATCAGGGCTGTCCTGGGAAGGTATTTCTAAATGGTTCCATGGATCCTGAACAACTCTGCAAATGTAATTAGAATGGATGGGACTAAACAAGAGATCAACAACAGAACAGTCTGGTGTAAGCTTAATGAGCATAAGACCATTTCCGACTTGCTCTTTTGGTATTCCCCAACAGCCAACACAGGGTCCAGACAAACTCTCTGATAGTTGTTTGGCAATGCTCAACAGAGAAATGGACAGCATGTGAGAAAAGGCTTAGAACTGGAGTTAATGCCTCAAAGAAGACCCTATGTCTCTCTGTTAGAGGTGCTATAGAAGGCACAGGAAGCACAGAGATTCACCATCGTTCTCACGTGGTTCATGTTCTTTGTCTCTTCTGTGAGAAAACAGAGCAAAATACACAAGGTGTAGAAATAAGAGCTAGTGTGCAAAGTACTTTTATGACCTTTCTTGGGAAAGGAGAATGGACATTCGAATGGCTTTAAACAGAAAGGTGAAAAAAGGCACTCAAGGGCTGGGAGCATGGCCTAGTGGTAGAGTGCTTGCCTAGCCCTGAGTTCGATTCCTGGATACAATATACACAGAAAAAGCTGGAAGTGATGCTGTGGCTCAAGTGGTAGAGAGCAGCCTTGACAAAGCTCAAGGACAGTGTCCAAGCCCCAGAACTGGCAGAAAAGGAGAAGGAAGAGAAGGAGGAGGAGAAGGAGGAGGAGGAAGAGGAGGAGGAGGAGGAGGAGGAGGAGGAGGAGGAGGAGGAGGAGGAGGAGGAAGAGGAACTCAATCTTTGCGATTTTCCTAATAGCCAAATTTAAGGAGAAAGGGAACATTCCAGACAAGCTACATGCCAAAGATGCTCATATAATTGGGGTTGCTTAACATATAACAGCAGAAATATTCACATTTTCCAATTGAAAGCCATTATTTTATTGTGGTTAAATATACAAAAACCAGTTTAACCATTTTCTATGAACAGTTCAGTAGTAGTGTGGGCACTGGGCATGCAACCTTCACTCACTTCCGTTCATCCCCAGAACATTCTCTTTTTTTTTTTTTTTTTGGCCAGCCCTGGGCTTGGGCTCAGGGCCTGAGCACTGTCCTTGGACTTTCTCAAGGCTAGCACTCTACCACTTGAGCCTCAGCACCACTTCCGGCTTTTTGCTATGCATGTGGTACCGAGGAATCGAACCCGGGTCTTCATGCATGCTAGGCAAGCACTCTACCATTAGACCAAACTCCCAGCCCCCCAGAACATTTTAATCATCCAGTTTCAATATTTTCTTTTTAATATTGTGTCTTACCTAGGAACTCTGTTCAAAAGTTCAAAGTTAGAGATCAGTAAATTGTTTTATAAAGAACCAAGAGAAAAAAATATTTTTCAATATAATCAGATGAAGTTGCTTTCAAGAGGAATATAGTGGTTGAATTTTCTGAGTACAAAAGGTGCTTTTCAGACATTTGCTATGCTTCTAAACTGTAATTTAATTGTCATTCCTTTGAGGATCTGATGAGATTAAAATGACACAGATCT
The DNA here is from genome assembly GCF_031878675.1 of Megascapheus bottae. Classification (NCBI taxonomy): domain Eukaryota; kingdom Metazoa; phylum Chordata; class Mammalia; order Rodentia; family Geomyidae; genus Megascapheus; species Megascapheus bottae. Next base: position 53,170,377 of record NC_143516.1, read on the forward strand.
AATACATACTAATTACATTGATCAGCTTCCCTCCATTTCTGTCCCCCAACCTTCTAATTGCAGACATCGATACTACTTGAAAATTTTTAGACCATCCCTCAAGGAAGCTGGTGATTATTTATACCTGTTTGGACTATAGCTGTAGTCCAAGACTATCATCAACCCCGTACACTAGAGTGTCATAGATGGTATTTGAAATCCATTAACAATAAAAGTCATTTTTGCCAACAGAGCTGGTTCCTTTGTCTTCCACAGCTGGCCTCACAGAGAGGCTCCCAGCAGCCAAGCTCTGTGTGCTTTCTCTGCAGCATCACTACATTGAGGTAGGCTAGGGTCATCCCGAAGGCTGTACCACCACCCTACCACAGGACCTGACCATCTAGATGCACAGCCTGCCAAATAGAGCTATTATAATCAGCATCATATTGTTCTCTTGTACTTCCTACACTGGACAGAAACAAAGTCACTAAATTCTGAAAGATTACTGAGCAGCAAAGGTGAAGGAAACCCACAACCAATATCAGGCACTATTTCAAAAGCAACTGCCTTGCGCAACCTTTAATAGGATTTCCTAGTTTACAATGCTGAAGATGAGGGCCAGTTACCATGGAAACTAACAGTCTCTTTAGAGAGAGCTGGGTCTTTCTCTTAGTGTCTGTTCTTTCCAGAAAGGCAGAGGGGGAAGCAGGAAAAGACAAGCCAAGGAGCTGGTACCAGAACAATGAAAAGAAGTTCTCTTTACATTAGCAAAATTTGACTAGGGACATTTGGGTGGAGCCACAGCTCATAACTGTGTCATTTTCGACTGTACTACTACAAAAATCTTGAGTTAGCTATTTGGAGATACTAAAGCAAAATTTATTTTATTGACAGTGTCTTTAAATTGTTTTTATTCCATTTTTAACGTGAGAATCTCCAATGCAGTGACATAAAGAACAAAGAAGACTCACTTTTTCTGGTCTTCTGTCCCAGTACACACACTATGAAGAAACAGCCTGTCTTTTCCTGTAATTATACCATATATATATATATATATATATACATATGGTATATATACCATATATATGTATATATATATATACACACACACACTAACACAGTATAAACACAAGCCAAAAAGCAAACAACTTTGTTAAAAATGAACAAAGCTGGAGGTGTGGTTCAAGTGATAGACCAGGTGCCTAATAAGCACAAGGCCCTGAGTTCAAACCCCAATGCCAATGAAAAAATAAATAGGCAAAGAAAGCCAGACAGGATGATATACACCTGTACTCAAAAGGTTGAGTTAGGATGATCACCTGAGTTTGAAGACAACCTGGTATGATAGTGAGACCCTATCTCAAAATAGAAGGGGTAGGAGGCAGAAAAAAACTCCATTAGATATTTCTCTAAAGAAGATTTTACCAATAGCCAATAAGCAAATGGGGGAAAAGGCTCATTATTACTAATCATTAGCAAAAGACAAAGAAAAATGAAACACCATGAGATTTCACTGCACATCCTCTAAAATAGCATATCTTATATAGATAGTACATATGTGTGTGTATATATAAACCCACACATACAGAGGCAGAAAAAATAAATATTGGAGAGGAAAGGAAAATTAGACCCCTTATGCACTGCTAATGAAAATGTAAAACGTTGCAGCTACTTTGGGAAAACAACAGACAGGACCCTAGTGGCCCCCTCCTCTAATCCTAGCTACTCAGAAGGCTAAGGTCTGAGGATTGAGGTTCAAGGTCAGCAAAACGTCATTTTAAAAATATCGTAAAACTAGATGAGAAAAAAATATCATAAAACTCATATCCAAATAAGCACAAAAAGGAAAAAAATCTGAAAGTGGTACAATATCTCAAGGAGGGAATGGGAAGGGGAATCCTCTATGAAGTCTCCTCTGGGATGACTTGAGGACCACACCTGACTAACCAGGAGCTAGAATCCCCCCAGAGATTCTCCACATGCAACCTGCTAGTTCACGGTGGCGGTGCCCTGGGTGTAACCACAGTACCTCCATGACTCCAGGCGTGAGCTGCTGCTCATGTTCTAGTATATACAAAGTGCAGCGTTTTTGCAGCATCTTGATAAAAGAAAAACCTTGCACAAAAGTGATTTCACTTGAGCAAAGAAGGCTTAGAAAGAATTGGACGAATCTGAGAAGCAAAAGAGTGAGAGAGAGAAGTGCACTCCATGACATGAGCCATGAGTATTCAGTGATGGGAAAAGGCCAAAGGAAACGAGAAGTAAAAAGTGGACTGCTTGTTTCAAATTACTTTGAAAAAAGTCAAAGCAGGTTCATTACTTCTCATGTTTTTGTCCCCCTTTCCCTCCTCCCACCCCCTCCTAATCATCTTGTTTTTCCCCTTCCCTTCCCTATTTCAAATAAACCTATATACACTACATCAGGTGTACCCATTGCCTGACAAATATAACTGTAACCCCTCTACCTGACAATCAAATAACACTAAAAAAAGATAAAGCAGAGTAAGTTCCTTACTATGTCAGCTAAAATATCCTGTTTGTGTATTTGACTATTTCTCTATCATTTCCTCACTCTCCCTCTCTTTTCCCCTCTCTCCTTCCAGCCCCCTTCTCCCTCCTCTCTCCCCTCTCTCTTTCTCTGTTTCTCTTTTTCTGTCTCTTTCTCTGTCTCTGTCTGTCTGTCTGTCTGTCTGTCTCTCTCTCTCTCTCTGTCTCTCTCTCTGTCTCTCTCTCTCTGTCTCTCTCTCTCTCTCTCTCTCTCTCTCTCTCTCTCTCTCTCTCTCTCACACACACACACACACACACACACACACACACGCAATTCTGTTTTGATTTGGTCTGGTGGCACCTAATATAGATAGGAGTCTGGTCCTATCAAATGCCTTCTATAACTCCAGCACTGAGAGTCCATCTCACCCCAGTTTGAATTGCTATCACCAAGAATACAAACAACAGATGCTAGCGGGGATATAGAGGAAAAAGAACCCTAGTACACTATTGGTGGGAAAATGAACTAGTTGGTATGCAACCTCTGGAGAAAGTAGTTTGGAGAATCCTCAAAAAACCCCACAAAAAACCTAAACATAGAACTACCCAATAATCCAGCCGTATCACTCATGAGTATTTATCCAAAGATATATACATCATATACAGTAGAGAGACTCCCACGTCCATGTGTATTGCTGCACTATGCACCATAAACAAGGGATGAAAATAACCCAGATTCCCTGTTACAGATAAATGGATCAAGAAAATGTGATATATGTCTAAATATAGAATGAAAGTTTATTCAGCCATCAGGAAGAAGGATATGTATGATATTTACAGGGAAATGGATGGAAGTGGAACCATTTATGTTAAGTGAAGTCAGGCTCAGAGCGACAAAGGATGCATGCTTTCTCTTATATGTGGAAGTTAGATATAAATTATAAATATTATTAACTAATTATTATTATTACTATTTTTGTCACTTGTAGGACTTGAACTCTGAGCCTGGGCACTGTCTCTGAGCTCTTCAGCTCAAGCCTACCACTCTACCTCAGGAGCCACAGCCCCACTTCCAGTTTTCTGGCGATTAATTGGAGATAAGAGACTCACAAGCTTTTTATTGCCTAGGCTGGCTTTGAACCATGATCCTCAGATCTCAGCTTCCCGAGTAGCTAGGATTACAGGTGTGAGCCACCGCACCTAACTATTATAAAAGATATTAACTAAAGTATGAAATACTCCAGATGATTCCAATAGTGTAACTCCTTTGAACTTACAACAAAATGAAAACCCTAGAAGTTGAAACGTGTTGTCAGGAGAAGACTTACAGATGGAGGGAGGAAGGATGGACAAATGTAGTCACAGTATTCAATGTACATTTGTGAAAATGGAACCAGGTAGAATGAGGGGGGTGGTTGGATTTGGGAGAGGTGGGGGAGAAGGATGGAAGGGGTGACATTGATGAAGGTGCATTGTGATCACAATCTGACATATTGAGTTGTACAACTGCTTAAGGATAATAAATGTTTAAGTAACTACAATTAAAAAAATGTAAGATATATGTCAACCCGTTGAGGCTTTATTGGAGCTCTACCTTCTCTCTCTAGTGAGCACAAAGCAGATGTAATACAGATTCTGGAAAAATCCCATTGTGATGGAGAGACTTTTGCTTCCATAGTTGGAGAAGCAGGTGACTCCCTGCCCAGAGAATGCCAATCCACGAACCTCAGCCCACCTTCTTTAGAGTTTCATCAGAACACACAAAGAGAGCCTGTAAAAGGTTTTGGTAATGAGAGGTTTCCAAATACAACTCTAAATAGCTGCTGGTTTTCATGGCTCCTCAGTGAAACAGAAAATAATGATACTGCGAGTTCATCATCAAGCTTAACGTCATTCATTATTCAGAGACAATTTCTTGGTTCTGGTGTAAGATGCATAATTCTGCTCATAGTTTTTCTAAAACATTCCTAAATTAGCAAAATTCAAAAAAAACCCATAGCAATCCCATATTCATCTCCAGACATAGAGTTTTGTAATTTTTAGTGATTCGAAAAGTCTAAGAAAGAGCAATTAGCTCTGAATGGTCTAATAGTCTGTGGGTTCCAGGAGTGATGTTTGACAGAAGGATTCAACTCTAAGATGGAACAAAGTTAATAACTTCATAACATAAGAGGAAAACCCCAAACTCTGACTTAGGGCTGTGAAAGCCCAGTTGCATGAATAAGCCACGAAGGAGTTTGTTCCCACAGTCTCTTAGTTCAGCCAGCAAATCTAGTCTAGAATGCTTACTGTCTCCCCTGCGGGCCTGGGAGGTGAGAAGGAGGGCTGAAAGGCTTACTGTTGCACTGGCCAATAGCTGTCTAAGTGCTGAGTCCTGGAATAGCTGGAGGAAAAGCATGGAGAGGGATCCTCCACCCTCTCAAGTATTTCCCTGGGACTCCCTCATTTCCATGAGAAGAATATTCTCTAATTAAAATGCCACCACATTAAAAAAAAAAAGACAAATTGCCATCTAATTTCTCTTTGATCTGTTCTCTCGCTCTTTTTTTTTCCACTTGAGTTGCAAGGTTTTACAGAAATTTCCCAAATGCTTTGAGTCTGCAGTAATTTTATTTCATTCTAATTAAACTTCAAAGAACAAAATGCAAAGCCACTATAACAAGCTAAGCTCTCTCTCTCCCCCACCTCTCTTGTTCGCTCCTGCGTGCTCTCTCTCTCATATGCACTAAGCATTTTCAAGGCCTCCACTGTGTGCCTGACATTGTGCTGAGTATGGGAGATTAAAAGGTGATGGATGAGCTGGGCACCAGTGGCTCACTTCTATAATCCTAGCTACTCAGGAAGTGAGATTTAAGGACCCACTTTGGAGCTGGAAGTAGAGCTGTGGCTCAGTGGTAGGGCACTAGCCTTGATCAAAAAGAAGCTCAGGGATAGCACCAAGGCCCAGTTCAAGCCACAGGACACACTCTCTCCCTCCCTCCCTTCCTCCTCCCTCTCTCTCTGCCTCTCTCTTTCTCTCTCTCTGTGTCTCTCTCTCTGTGTCTCTCTGTGTCTCTCTCTCTCTTTCACACACACACACACACACACACACACACACACACACGCACACGCATACAAAGATGATGGATGGATAGACCAGGTCAATGGTGGCTCACACTTATAATCCTAACTACTCAGGAGGCTGAGATCCGAAGATCATTCCAAGCCAGATGAAACTATAAGATTCTTGTCTCCAATTAAGCCCTAAAAAGTTGGAAGTGACATTGTGATTCAAGTGACAGAGCTTCAACATTGAGTAAAAGAGCTGAAACAGAGCCTAAGCCCTAAGTTCAAGTCTTAGTAAAAATAATAATATAATAATAAATGATTATAAGTACTCCTTACTGAGCTCGATCATACACAGAGCACTGTGACTCAGTGTGACACCAAATACCACAACACCACACAGCCATTTCATACAGGGATGTGTGAGAATGACATCAAGGCTGGACCTGAGCCAACACTAGCAATGAGGATTAGAAGATGACTAACATTTAGAAAGAGACAGGAAGAAAGGGGATGGAAAACCATGTGACCAGTGTGGGCACACATGTGTGCATGTCTCTGTGTGTGTACACGCACACGCATGCTCATATGTTTGGTTTCCAGAATAAAGAACTACCCAAGTGGCTGTTGTTCGAGGGACTTAACTGAGTGCATAAGTACAAGCAAGCCAACCTGAAGCAGAGTCCGCAACGGGAATCCCCCGTGGACAGATCGTGGCTTTCAAAGGCTTATCTTAACCACCTAGAAGGAGAGACAATTCCTGGATAAATAAGTTGGATTCCAATGTGTAGTTGGAGCACTGAGCACGGAACTGCAGCGTGTGCAGTCAGGGACGCCCGTCCCTGGATGACCACAGTCCTCCATCCAGCTACAGTTCTCCTGAGCAGTAGTTTAGGGAACTCTGGCTTTCTGGGGGGCGGGGAGAGGGTCTGGGGGAAGGAGGTCTAATCAGGACTTCAGAAGTTTTGATAACTGTAGGACTCACTGAAGACCTTGTTCAAGTGTAGGCTCCTGATTCTCCATGCTGAACGAGCTCTGAGGAGCTTGGGGCCTCCAGAATCAGCACTGACTTGATTGACACTTGACTGAGCAGGCCTAGAACTGGAGGGTGAGATGAGGAGGAAGGAGACAAAAGGCACCCTATGAGCCCAGATACCCCCATGGTAGGACCTCGGTCCAATACCATGAGACAGAAGAAGGATGCGGAGTGTAAGCAGAGGCTCAGGATAGCCTGCAAAACACCACCCTGAACTATGACTCTGTGCTATTCCAGGCCCTGTATTTATTCATAATGCTTCTACATTTCATCAAGTCCGTGCAAACAAGTTTAATGCCTTGCCCACAGTCACCCACAGTCCAATCTCCCACATAATGGAACCAAACGGTGTACACCCAACTCTGTGCTATCTAAAAGCCCAGGTCTTTCAGGACCCCGCCCTCACTGTTGCCCCTCTTGAAGACAGACGAGAGGTGCCAGGGTGGGGTCTACAGATGCCTGAACAGAGAAGCGGGGAACACCAGCCATGAATGAAATAAGCCCCGGATTATGAGAAACTGGCATCTGAAGGAACACTGAGTGCCTGGGATTGGGCTGGTCTGCAACTCAAGTGGTGGAAAAAAAAAAAAAGACATCCACAGTGTCCGAGTGAGGCACCACTGCTGTTACACAGAGATGCTGCTGCGCCATTCAGAGGCTGCTTTGCTTGGACAGCTGGATGGACTCATTAGACCTCGTTGCTCAGGAATGTTTCACCTGTAGTCATGCCTGTGTGTGTTCTTAGCATGTTTCTTACTGGAACTCTAGTAATGCATAGAAGTAGTCCATATCAGCAATAATGAAGGGCCTTCATAATAATGGCCTGGCCTCCATGGTCCAGAAAATGACCTGCATCCACACAAGCCAGCCTAGCCATCTACAGTGTCCTCATGGTCTCAGCACACACAGATCTAGGCAAATCACGGGGAGATTTCTTGAGGCCAACTGAGTAGACACTTTGTTAGGAATGGATTCTTTACCTGAGAAAAATAGAAGAGAGAGAACTCTCTCTCAGTCATGGGAGCACTGCTATGCCAGAGGGTGTAGAGCACAGAGAGCAATCGGTAACAACAAACTATTACTTATTATCATGGTAGGTGACCGTGAAACTCAGAACTTACCTCCACCTTCACGGTTCACACCATAAAGAAATCTCTGGGCTTCTCTAAGGCAGATCAGGAGATCCGAGCGTGGGCCTGTGAGAAAAGGATGAAAAGACCCGGAGAAATGGAGAAAACCTGGAACAAACAGGCATGCCCACTGCCCCCAGTTCTGTTAAACTATATCCCTTTCTATCTATTGTTCCCCTTCATGAAATCTAAGCCTAAAACTACCGATTCCTGTTTAAGACTCTTCATTTGAGAAGGCTCTCATATACCATAAAACTAAAGGAATGTGCATTTTTTTTAAAGTTGTGACTCTTTCTGTAAGAGTTTCAGTCAGGAGCATTGCAACAAATGATACTACTTCCTTTCCCTTCATTATTGCTGATATGGACTACTTCTATGCATTACTAGAGTTTCAGTAAGAAACATGCTAAGAACACACACAGGCATGACTACAGGTGAAACATTTCTGAGCAACAAGGTCTAATAAGATTCCATCCAGCTGCCCAAGCAAAGCAGCCTCTGAAGGGCACAGGAGCAGCTCTGTATAAGAGCAGCGGTGCCTTGCTCACATTCAGATGTCAAGATGCACTTGAGTTGCAAGATTTTACTTCTTCCTCATCTGGTTACTGTAAACATGTGTTTCTAAGCTGGGCACCGAGGGCTCACGCCTGTTCAAAGGTAGTCGAGGCAAAAAAGTCTGTAAGACTCTTCTCCTCTCCAATTAACAGGCAAAACCAGCCAAAAATGGAGCTGTGGCTCAAGTGGAAGATCATCAGTCTTGAGCAAAAATGCTGAGGGACATGCCTCAATACTAGCACATGCCTGCACATGCATGTGCATACACACATATACACACACATACACACACACTATTTCTGTAGAAAGGACCCCAGCCTGGAGCAGACATGCCTACTCTCTTCAAAGACTGTCCCAGTGTTCTCTGTGGAATGGACAGTCAAGACCAAGAAGCTGTCGTAGAATATGATGCTGTGGACCAAGCCAGAGGAAGAATGGAAAAGAGGGTTTTAAACAAAACTACTACCAAGGCACTGCGCAGAAACCTTGATGTTATTCTGCAGGTATCTCGCCATTCTTTTTCTAATTTTGGAATTAACTTTTTTGGGAGGAAGGGTCATGGGGCTTGAACTCAGCCTGGGCACTGTCCCTGAACTCTTCAGCTCAAGGCCTACCCTTGAGTCACAGCCCCACTTCCCATTTTCTAGTGATTAATTGGAGAGAAGAGTCTCACAGGCTTTAGTGCCGGGGCTGGCTTTGAAGCGTGATCTTCAGATCTCAGCCTCCAGAGTAGCTAGGATTACAGGCATGAGCTACCACACCCGGCTTAGGAATTAACTTTTAAATTCACATTGTATTCTTTTTTTTTTTTGCCAGTCCTGAACTTGAACTCAGGCCTGAGCACTGTCCTTGGACTTTCTCAAGGCTAGAGCTCTACCACTTGAGCCTCAGCACCATTTCTGGCTTTTTTCTATGTATGTGATACTGAGGAATCGAACCCGGGTCTTCATGCATGCTAGGCAAGCACTCTACCACTAGGCCAAACTCCCAGCCCCTCACATTGCATTCTTATAATTCTGTGTTTTTTCTAAGCTATCTTAGACCCTCTGAGGAACGAGACGTATCCATGCATGCATCAAATAAAAGTTCACATAGAACCTACAGCAAGAGTGCATGCATTCAGATAGATAGATGTATAAAATATATGACACATATTCTTCCACATAATTATTCCTCTGCATTAAACTCAAAGGATTACTTGCTAAGACAGGGGAGAGAGACATTTGCACCATCCATTTAAAAGATTATTATTTAAAAACAGAAATTGCCTGGAGCAGCCGACTGAAAAATCATGGCTCATCACTGCACCTCAAATGGAAGGAGCCATCTAATTCTTAGAGATGTAGGCACTCTTCTAGTAATTCAGCACACACACACACACACACACACACACACACACTCAAAATGGGCCTGGCTCAATCTTCGACTTCCCATTTTGATGATTTAAAAGGACATCACAGAATTTTATTTTAATGGTAATTGCAAACTCATGCAGAAAATGTAAATGCCCATTTCATGATTAGCTTGCAGCATAAACCCTGGCTCCTATTAATGTATTCCAATTTGTAATTCTTTTCACAGTATGAGATTTGAAAGCTGTGATTAAAATTAATTAGGTTAAGTAAAGTTTATCCCCCCTGAGCACTGCTATTGGGAACAAGCAAGAGGAAAATGCGAACCACATCTGTCTCTGCGGGAAGCGGTGTCTTCACATGAAGGCTGCTGCCTCTGCTTCCCCACAGAGGCCGCATGCTGCTTATTTGGCATATCCCGAACACTGAGTATCTCCTCAAGGAGCTAATTGAACCATTAAACTATTCTTTGCTGCCTCACAAAACCACATAGGCTGTGGCTACATCGTCTTCAAGAGGGTATTAGGAAGATTCATCCATGGTTTAAGCATGGTTTAAGTGACTCTTAGGGTGGCAGTGTGTGTGTGAGGAACATGGCAGGTAATGGTGGGACCCAACATTGAGTGCTATGGTTGATATGGAAACGGGGCCAAACCATAACAAAGCCAAACTATGCTTTGTGCAGGACTGTATTGGGTTTAGCTATCCTTGTTCCCATTGGCCATCTTGACCACAATTTTCTTCTTGAAATCCCATTTCACACAGGAAGATGCTGACTTTAAGTGTTGGGCTTAGGGTCAGAGTGCTGGAGGTCAGATCAAGGACACTGGAGTGCCTTTCCTATGCTCCACTCTCTCTACAACTCTACAGCTATAATAAAAAGTTGGCTAGCCACTAGTGGCCAAGGCCTGCCAATCCTAAACTACTCAGGAGACTGAGATCATGGTTCAAAGCCAGCCTGGACAGGAAAGTAGTGAGACTCTTATCTGAATTGACCATCAAGTCAGAAGTAGAGGCATGGCTCAAGTGGTAGAGCGTTGAGGGTAAAAGCTCAGGGACAGAGCCCAGGCCTTGAGTTTAAGCCCTTGTACATGCATACACGTGTGTGCACACATACAAACACAAATCTCATTCTCTACCTGGTATCTGCTTTTTCAGCAGGTTGACACCATTAGCAAATTTCAGATAACCAGAACTAAGCAAGGGTTAACAACTCTAGGATGACATCATAAACCCATTACATAGAGAGTTGGGTTTTGAAGGGCCAGCCAGGACAGCATTCAAGATCTTGGGCAGATTCTTTGATACAATTCCCCAACTTTGTATCTTGGCAGTTTGGCCCATTCTGAGTCAGGACTCTGGTTTCACAGTTGCCATATGAAGGCAGAAATTATTCACAGAGAAATCCACAGCAGCATTGCTGGATATTCTTTTTTATTGTAATTAATAGAAGGCTTAAATTATATTCACCAGATAAAAGGTGCATTACTTCACAAACATTGATGCCCTTTCTCATATTTTGGTCCTCATTTCCCTCCCCTTATCCCTTGCTTTTCCCCCTTCCCTATCCTATTTCAAATAACCAAATAAACATATATACAATATATCAGAAAACAAGGTGAGATTCTGTAACAGTATGAGATAACCAAGGGACAGTGGAAGAGATAAAAAATAACAGTACAGTAAGGACACATTACATAGCTTTTGCTTCTATATCCTGGATGTCCTTTCATTTAGCATCATACTATATGGCCTTATGTATCTAGGTTTTGCTCTATTGCAAATCTCTATGAGAGTCCAAGGTTTCTACTGATTATGACAAATGAGGGAAACCATTGAGCCTAAGTTCCTTTGAGTCTGGCTTACTTCACTTAATATGACTTTTTTCTAAGTCTTTCCATTTCCTTACAAATGGGGCGATATTGTTCTTTCTGTTGGCAGCATAGAATTCCATTGTATATAAATTCCACATCTTGTTGATCCACTCATCAACTGAAGGGATCTGAGCTGGTTCCATATCTTTGCTATGGTAAATAGTGCTGCAATGAACATTATTGTGATGATTGGGTAAATGGCGAGTAGTGGAATTGCTGGGTCATAGGGGAGATCTATGTTTAGTCTTTTGAGGAACCGCCATACTGCTTTCCATAGTGGTTGAATGAGTTTGCACTCCCACCAACAGTGCAGTAGTGATCCCTCCTGGCCACATCTTCCCACACTGCTGGATATTCTTAGCGTCAGGCATTCAGCTAAGCAAGTCCACATTTTAAAAAAAGGCTCTCTAGAGATAAAAGGACAGTGTGTGAAATCCGGAAATTCAATGAAGGTTTGTTTTCATACAGGATCATTAACAAACAGCTTGTGCTTAGAAGTGATTAAGAACTGAGAAAGAGGAGAAAAGGTAGCTCCTGTATGGTCAGCTCTTACCCACAATCCAAGTAGCCTTGGCTTTCATGCCTGCTTGGCAAGCACCCTGCCACTGCACTCCGCCCCAACCCCTGGGCATTGTCAACTTCCATTTGTTCTAAGACAAAATTTTGGAACCGCTACTCTCAAGTAACCTTGAGTTGGTGATCTCAACACTTACACACTTTTCAGTGCTTTGAAGGGGAAAGAGATGAAATTAAATGAAAAAGTTGACAAAGCTTTTAAGGAAGTATTCATGTGATCAAACTTTTCTGGAGGAAGATGTCTGTTCTTGGTGATAACTGAAAAAGAAGTTTTCTACCAGGCCCAAGATCCTCCTTTCCAGGCCAAGCCTTCCTGCTTATGACCACGAGGGGGCAGTAAAAGCACAGACTTCCAAGAACTGCATACCCACAACTGCCCCTGGCTCTGACAACTCCAGGCTCATGATGTATGTGTCAGTGTCTGGTTACCTAGAGTTTTCCAGGTGTTGTGTGGTGTTGCTGACAAATGCTGACTGTGGTATTTATGGACCGTTCTACTGAATTGAGCACAATGAATGAGGGAAAGGCTTAACTGGACTCCTGGTACTTGCATGCCAAGACGGCTCCACCCCTCATGGGTGAGCATGTCAACTCAGCTCCAGGAGACTAGACGCTCCGGGTCCCTGTCATGAGCAAATCAAGTCCAAGCCACTTCCTTAATGTGACCAGCTACATAATTTGTGCTAAGATGGAGGAATTGGACTCAGAAATAGATATGCTAGAAGCAGATTTCTCCAGTATACACAGCATTCTCATCCTCAAAGCAGGGCATCTGTGGGTGTGACAGCCTGCTTGCCTCTAAAAAGTGGTGTCTGAACCAAAACACCAGTATTAATGTTACCTAAACCACAACTGCTGTGATGTACTGTACTTGATATAGATTGCTTTATTCAATCTCACAGTAACTGCCCAAAGGTAGGGGATTGTGGTTGCTACCATTTTCAAGTGTGGAGAGAGAGGAGTGCAGAGGTAAAGTGGACTTATCCAAACCCTAGGATTTGATCCAGCCTTTCTGACTAAAAGCTGTAATATTTGTTTCACTGTGTATGGATTTCTCTCACAGTATATTAATGCATGGTGTCTTCCTGTACCCACACTGCTGCAGAACAGGGTATGTAGAGCTCATGTTCTATTTCAGATGCCAACGTGGAGGTCAGGGGCTGACCCTTCAAGAAGTTCCCATAGCTTGGTTCAGGTAGGGTACAGAGGAGAGACCCATCTCTGAGTCAAAGCTGCTCCATGATGGGCAGCTTCAACCGTGAGCAGAAGGCTGTGTAACTGTTCCCTAGGGCTTTTCTAGATCTCAGCCATCAGTTTCATTAAATCCAGGCTTTGTCACATGGAGGCACCTGACATTCCTGTGTGCCTCTGTGAGAGACCTACTGAGATTGTAGAATCCCTCTAGAGGTAAAATAGTACAAGGCCAGGGATGGTAACCTCACCCTTGGCGACATCATGGGATTGTAGGTCTTTTCTCTAAGTTTGCTTCAGAAGGGTGTGTTCAATATGATTGTTACTGGCCAGCATCAAAATGAGAATAAAAGTCTAATGTGATAAATTCTCCAGAAAGCTGCATTTATGAGACTTCCTATTTATTTTTCTGTAGTTAAAATACTTCTCCCAAGGATCAGTGGGCGTTTATATTTTGGTCACATTCCCTGACAAAAATATAAGCTTGGAAATCTTATGATGTTCTTATATTTTTATTCTGTGTCCTATCATCTATCTAGCTAGCTAGCTATCTCTCTATCATCTAACTATGTATTTTTGCTAGTCCTGGGACTTAATCTCAGAGTCTGGGTGCTGTTTCTGAGCTTTTATGCTCAAAGCTAGTTCTTTCCCCCTTTGAGCTCCACTTCTGGCCTTTTGGTGCTTAATGGGAGATAAGAAAATAAGAATCTCACAGATGGGCCGGCTTCCAACAGAAATCCTCAGATCTCAGCCTCCCGAGTAGCTAGAATTATAAGCATGAGCCACCAGTACCTTATTTATTTATTTATTTTTTGCTGGTCCTGGGGACTGAACTCAGGGCCTGAGCTCTGTCCTTGGGCTTTCCTCAAGGCTAGCACTTTACTACTTGAACCACAGCACCACTTCTGGCTTTTCTATGTATGTGGGACCGAGGAATCGAACCCAGGTCTTCGTGCATGCTAGGCAAGCACTCTACAACTAGGCCAAACTCCCACCAAGGATTCTTTTTTGTCAGTTACGGGACTTGAACTCTGGGCCTAGGAGTTGTCCCTGGTGACTGAGCTTTTAAAGCTTATTTTATAGACCCAAATCTGAGAATCTTCACTCTGGGTGAACCTCACTTCACCCTTCCTTAGGTGAGCACCTACGGGTGTAGTTCATGTGCTGCCATCTAGTGGCCATCCTAGCTCACACACATTGACTTTCCCCTTGAAGACTACAAATTGACAGTGTGTGTGTGTGTGTGTGTGTGTGTGTGTGTGTGTGTGTGTGTGTGGTGTGCACGCTCAATTAGGTGCTGACAGAAGAGATGTGTTTGCATGAAACGATGCAGGTTTTGAAGACTGTCTAGAAATAAGCTTGCCACAAGCCCATGTGGAGAGAATTGAAAGCAGGTGTGTGGGATTAGCACTCTGGTTTTTTTCCCAATATCTTCTCCTCAAAGGGCAGAGCACAGACACACTCAGGCCTAGGAGTGTTATCAGTTAAACAAACAGGAGAAGGAAAAGCAAGAGCTTCACGACAGCACTTGAGCCCAGTGTGCTCACAATTTAAGAACAGAGGCTATCTTAACTGGCAGCCCCCTCCACCTCTCCAACGTGGCTAAGGATAGCTCTCTGCCAGAGCCTGTTGGGACTAGAGCTTGTAAGCATCAGCCAGAGCCTATGTGTGTGTGGGGGGGGAGTGTGTGTGCTGGGGCTTGAACTCAGGGCCTGGACACTACCTGAGCTTATTTTGCTCAAGGCTAGCACTCTATCACTTGAGCCACAGTGCCACTTCCAACTCTTTTGTTTGGGGGGTGGTGGAGGACAGTTGCTTATTGGAGATAAAAGTATGACAGACTTTCCTGACAGCACTGGCTTTGAACAACAATCCTCAAATTCAGCCTTCTGAGTAGCTAGGATTACAGATGTGAGCTATCAGTACCTGGCTTCAGAGCTTGCCTTTTATATAACCTTTGTGTGGACATGGCCTGTCCCCAGAAAGGACCCATCTCTGTTCAGTCCTCTGTGGCATTTGCTAGCTCTGAAGCTCTCTCTTCTCACCTCCACCTGACTCTGTCCGACAGAGAGAGCGCGAGAGAGAGCCAGAGAGCGAGAGAGCGAGAGCGAGAGCGAGAGAGAGAGAGAGAGAGAGAGAGAGAGAGAGAGAGAGAGAGAGAGAGAGAGAGAGAGGAAGAAGAAGAAGGAGAAGAAGAAGGAGGAGGAGGAGAAGGAGGAGGAAGAGGAAGAAGAGAAGGGAGGGAAGGAGAAGCAGGGAGAAAAGAGGGGAGGGGAGGGGGAGAGGAGGGGAGGAGAGGAAGGGGGCAAGGAGGAAGGGAAGAAAAAGAAGGAAAGAGAGACAAGGAGCACAGTAGCTCCTCATCTCCTGCATCTGGATACCTGAGACATCCTGCATTGAGACGCGGGACTCCAGCTCCAGCCTCTGGATATTGTACACAGTTGTGTTTGTTTCATTTTTGTTACTAATTTATTTATGGTCCTGGGGTTTAAACTCAGAGCCTTGCTCTTGCTAAGCATGTTCTCTTCACTTCTGCCACACCCTCAGCCCCACAGCTGAAAAATCTAAGAATCCTGATGCCATTTGAAAGGTGAAAGCTATGTACAGAAAAATCAATGAAATGCATTGCTTAGATTCCCAGGCCAGTTCAGGAAATCCATTTACCCTGTTCTGAATTTTTAAATGTAGTTCTGACCAACCATCAAACCTCCTGAGCTTTTCCTGAGTTGGGTAGGTGGTAAGAATGGGATGTTCTGTACACATTTAATTATTGATCCCTTTAATGATTCTCATTAGACACCCTTAGCACTTCAGAAGAGTACTGGGCAGAGCAAAAAGCTAGAAGCAAGTCAATCTCAATATAAGTAATCACATTTGCTGATGGGATGTGTGCAAAGAAGGCAGAAACCAATGGTGAAGGAAAGTCTTTGGGTACAACAGAATTGCTCTCTGGGCTTCTGGCCATGTATGCTGCCTCCCCATTATACTGCAATTCCAGGGCAGCTCTGGCTCATAATAGGTACTTAGTAAGCATCTGATGAGCTGAGCTGCCTAGGTTTCTTTTCTATCCTATAGGTATTAGCCAAGTGTCAACCATAAAAGCATCCTAAGTAATAGGCCAGGAAGATTGTGTTCACACACACACTCTGTCATAGGCCCTCCAAAAAATGTCCCCACCTAATCTTTGGGAGTTGTAAATGTTTGCCATAGATGGCAAAAAGGACTGTGGGTATGTGGTTAGGTAAGAGATCTTGCAATGGGGAGATTACCTGGATTGTGTGGGTGAGTCTGACCTCCTGAGGTGACAGGAGCATGGGTGAGAGTGATGCAGCACAAAAGCCTAGAAATACATGCAGCTCTAGAAGCTGGAAATGGGAAGAAATACCCTACTCTGAAGCTTCCAGAAGGAACAAAGCATGGTTACACTTTGAAGTTAGCCCAGGAGAAACTAATGATGGGAGTTTTCTACACTAGTGACATCCTGAATTTGTGTTGTGTTTTAAAGCCACTAAATTGACGGTGATTTGTTAGAACAGCAATAGGAAATATACAAGCTGAATGGAACTCTAGTTTATTAAATATTTTTTCAGAATGCTTAACGGACATTCAAAAAGTAATCTCAATGGTATGATAAAGGATGGAGTATGGCCAGCTCATTGGCCTTATTATCTCTTTACAGATTGGTTTAATAATTCTTTCTCTGCTTTGCTAATCATGAATCTATCCATCTGAAGCTGTACTTTCCTAGAATCGTTTCCAGCATTGAGTCCTGAGGATTTAGGTGCTGAAAGAAGGTATTTTGGTTCTGAATTCCTCTTTGTGCTGACAACTTGTAATTAGGAAGAATATTTTTCCTTGACAAGTTTGACTTGGTTTTCTGTTTACAGTGCACTAAATATAGAAAGCAGAGTCCAAAACGAATGGTTCGTGTCTGTCTTCCCAGCTCTGCAGGGCTAGGATAGCAAAACCATGAGACCCTATATGAAAAATTACTAAAGCAAAAAGATTGGAGGTGTGGCTCAAGTGGTAGAACACTTCCCTTAGCAAGTGCTAGGCTCTCTGTTACTCTATTAAGTAATGATGAAATCACCACTCCTCATAGCATTCCTAGAGCTCCAATTTAGTTCAAAAGAAATACTCTATGACTGGAGCTCAAGCTCCACTAATACAAAATAAAAATAATAAACAGGAGATATTATTTGTCCTCTCTGTCTCTAATGGGAAATCCGAGGCACCAAGCTTTGCTCTATTGAGGAAACTGAGGCACTGATCTGGCCAAGTTTCATTTTACCACCAAAGAATAAGAACATAAGCTCCACTTGAAAGTGTTTCCCCGGCCTCTCTGCTGTTGCTTTCCGAAGCATGGTGATAGAAAGAAGGGGGGTAAAGTTCTAGGAAGAGGATAATGGCCTAGCGAGGGCTAAGTGAGGAATTCTGGAGAAACACAGTCAGAATCAAGTCTCCCTTTCTTTAAATTAAGTGAGGGAAATTTTGACAACTGGACAAGTTTCATTCTGATGCTCATTTAACCCTCAAAGTCAAAACGAAACTCCCAGGGTACAAACCCACAGCAATCAAAATAAAACAGGTTTTCTGAAGACCGGTGCTGAGCTAAATATAGATTTTTTTTTTCAGATAGACCAATTCACCTCTGAATTCAAGACTTTTTAGAACTATTTCAAAAATTGTAAAAAATTTGGGGGAAAAAAAGATGTCAAACAAAAGAACAATGGTTTGGTACGGGAGGTGGATACAAGCTGTGTGTGTGGAAATGGGGAGATTTTGTGTGGTTTGAACTCCTTGTACCATGGGGGAGGTGGTTCTTAAAATACCACTGAGGTCACTTCCACAGGTGAGGCTTTCTATTACGGTCCAAAGTATCTGACTAAAGATTCTCGTGTGCCCCAGGAAGAAGCTGACGGTGGCAGTCCTTTGCTTTTGATATGACCTGGTTCCTGGTTATGTGTGCTCAATAGTGCAAAGTTCTCCCCATCCCAACTTGATGAAAAGAAGCCACTAAGATCGAAATCCAGCACCCTCAGGCTGCAGCCCTTTTCTTATATGTAGCCTACCTCACCTATGAACTTAGAAGGAAAGAGAAAGTTTCTAGAAGGTTCTGTGGCCTCTAAAGGCCTATCTAGAATCACCTGATAGTTGAGTTCACCCCACAGATGGGCCCGAGGGTTCCTTTTTTTTTATTCAGCCAAAGGCTCTGAGCCAGGTGGTTTGAATTGCTGAGCAATTTGGTTCTAAAGACTGAATTGAATCAGGGTTTTTTGGCTTTTATTTGTGGTGAGCTGTTTTCCTGTCACGGTTGTTGTGGTTTACTGTCAATCTGAGTGTTCAAAACTACTGTGTAAACTGCCTCAAGCCTGTCATCTTAGGTACACAAGAGGCTGAGAAGTGAGGATCAGGATTGCAAACCAGCCCCAGCCAGAAAGTCGGTGAGACTTTCATATCACTACTAAAAAGCTGTGGTTCACGTGGTAGTACATTATCCTTGAACAAATAAATACAAAAATAAAAAATAAAAGCACAGAGACAGTGCCTAGACTGCGCATGTGCACACACACACACACACACACACACACACACACACACACACACACGAAACTGCTTTGCTAAATCCAGTGTTTTTTTTCAAGTCAGGTGCCTCTCCCTTGGCCACCAGCCTGACCCCTGTGGCACACTGAGATGACAGGCACACTGTGACATGTCTTCTCCAGGCCTTGCTGCGCCTGCATGGTGAGAGTTACCCTCATGCCAGCTAGGATGGTTGGGGGAACATAAAGATTTGTTTTGTGTTAGTCCGCTTTGTGCCACCGTAATGAACTAACACAGGTATTGGTGAAAAACAGGTTTTTTTAATTCACTTTTTGGAGGCTGAAATCTAAACAATATGGTGAGAGAACTGGAGATCCCACACATGCCCCTCAGTGCAGGCAGGAGGGGAAAGACTACATCTCACATCTCAAACCAGAGCTGTGTTACACTAAGCTCTGGGTTTTGCAACAGGCTCTGGAGAACCACCAAATGGTCTGAAGAGAACTACCTTCATCCATTCCAAAGGCCCTCACACATGACCCCAGCCTCTTAAAGGTCCCATTCTGCCATCGCTCTGGAGAGCAAGTGTTTGATATCTAAATTGTTGGGAGCAGAAAACACAATATGCAAATCATAACAAGTCATCTCCAGACAGCTGTGCAACAAGAATCAATCATAAAACTGCAGTCCAACCAAAATGAGGCTTTACTAAATCAACAGCCTTAGAATTTTGTAAAGCACCTCTAGAGATTTATGCTATGGAAATCATCATGAATCACGCAGAAACATTTCAAAAATAGTCACAGGGTGTTTACTAGGAGTTTGTCAAAAAGAAGAGAAGGAAAACCGTAATTAAGCAATGTGTGATCAGACAAATAAATTATATTAGAATCATACTATTACCATAATCAATCACTAGCATTTATTGGATATTGATTGCATGCTAGGTATTGTGATAATTGCTTTATATATTATTAACACAACCCTCAAAGTTCCATTCAGAGAGAATAATATACCCAGAGAAGCAAAGCTAGTTGCTATAAACTCAGGATCATAGAATAAACTGCCACACCAAGATTCATGACCACCCAGAACCTCAGATGTGACCTCATATTGAAACTGTCTTGCAGATGTAATGCTCTAAAGATTTAAGATAAAATCTCCCAGGATTCTGATTAGGCCTACACCAATGCCTAGTGCCCTTGTGTGAGAAAGGAGAGCGATTTGAGGCACAGCTAGCCATGAAGATACAGTCCTTTGGTTGAAAGCCAAGGGAAGCAAAACCATTGCTGGTGGCCTCCAGAAGCCCAGAGAGGGCACAGAACCAATTTTCCCTCAGAGCCTCCAGAAGCTACCAACCAGTCATCACCTTAACTTCAAACTTCTGGTCTCCCAAATGGTGAGAAAAATCCATTGCCGTTGCTATCCTTCTTGGTGATGGTTGTTAGTTATGGTTGCCACAGGAAAAGAACACATCTTGCGAATCGCACACTGGGCCAGTACCTGAATCACCACGTCCAGCCCCAGAGCCCACCATACAAGGCTGCCTCTGACAGCAGGGCCCAAGCTGCATATATAATAGCACATTTGTGCAAAGAGTGGGAACATATTCTTAGCAAAGAGTTGGAAGGCTACAGCATGAATGCTTATTTCTGGGTTTCTGGGTGGTGAGATTCCAGATGGATTTGAATTCTTTTGTCTTTTTTTCCCCTTTCTTCAACAAAGATGTGCAATACTTTTCATAGTAAAGTACACCCTGAAATATGTAGGGGCCCAAAAGAAACTATGCTGCAGCTTATTCTGAAATAGCTTAGACAACAACACAACACACACACACACACAGAGCAAATAATATGTCTGTACACAGAGAAAATGACAGAACAAGTGTGGAGAAACTAACAATTGGTAGGGTTGGGTAAAGAATGTATGAGAATTCTTTTCATGAAGCTTCTCAGTAATCTTGAAATTACCACAAAATTTTTAAATTTTCCAAAATGCATTATGGAAAATGTCCAAGTTGAAACAGAAACAACTTTATAAACATACAGGCAAGAGAAACGCCAAGAATCAGTAATACTTATTTGAGAAATAAAATGTGAATATTTGTGTTACAACAAAGATGACTCTCAAAAGGGAAACATAGAGCAATTGAGAGACAAAGAAGTGACAGAAGGTATTACCTAAAAGAAATGACCGTTGGTGACAACATAAGGCTAGAACGAGAGGGTAGCTCACCCAGCTCTCAAATGCCTTTGCTTTGTTTTATTTTGTTGTTGTTTCTGCATGCTCTGGAGATTGAATGCTTTAGGGTGAGGCCTGGACATGGAGTTCAAAGCCAAAAATGTCCTGACCTGTAGGGAAGGAACCTTTGAAGAATGCATTCCATCACTGGCTACTCACTTCCTACATTGTATCGATTACTTGCTTGCAATTATATATAAATGAGCTGGAAAAGGGTTTTATGGTCTTTTTGAAAGGGTATCTCTATTAACAGACCACTTGATATTTTTATTTTAGTAGGACAGAGATTGTAATTATGTGCCAATTTTAAAGCTCATTTCCAACTGACATGTCTAGTTAACCATCTGGGAAAATCTCAGAACAGTATGTCCGTAATTTGGACTTATCACAAAGGGGGAAAAGTCACATCACTAACTGGTGTTATCCAGAAGGCCCATTTCTTGATCACTAATTTCTATAAAAATCTGTGGCTATTACAAAAAATAACTCAATGTTATGGGCATCATTTGACTTGCATACAAAGATCTGTGCTGATGAGCTTCCGTTGGAAAGAACTGCTTTTTCCTTTTACTGGAGAAAACCAGGGCTGGTGCAGCTAGTGTTAGGCCATCTTGCTTATAAGTAGCCCCACCCTCGCACTGTTTGGTAAAAGCATATTGAAAATATTCTGTGCACTTAATTGAATCCAAGAATAGTGGGGCCATTTTTTTTTTTTTTGCCAGTCCTGGGGCTTAAGCTCAGGGCCTGAGCAATGATCTTGGACTTTCTCAAGGTTAGAGCTCTACCACTTGAGGCACAGCACCACTTCTGGCTTTTTTCTATGTATGTGGTAACTGAGGAACCGAACCCAGGTCTCCGTGCATGCTGGGCAAGCACTCTACCACTAAGCCACACTCCTGGCTTGTGGGGCCATTTTGATTCCATTCTCAAGTTGTTTCACGTTTAACATTCCTTTGTCACAAAGGTTTGCTAATTGTTCCAGTATTCAGTGCCAAGTTAGCTGTGCCTAGTAGTTCTATAAATGTTTGTATTTCTGGATTCAGACAAAACAATTCTACTTCACAATGCCTATTAGTAATAGGCATTTGTAGGGGAGCAATCCCATAGAGGCCTTGGGTAGTAACAGTATTCAGTGCTGTCGTTGTGAGTGTGTATGCTGTATATCCCTGGAGAGACGGCAGGAGACACAATGGTGTACTGGCTACCTTGGGTGCTACCACAGGCAGTTCCAACAGCTACCAGGCAGAGGAGGGTGTCTAGCAGGAGGTTGGAAATCACACACACACACACACACACACACACACACACACACACACACACACACACGATTTGGAGTACTGATAGGAGATTTTTTTGAAGCCTGGCTTCACATGGAAAGCAAAGCAGCTTCTTGGTAAGACTCCAGCTTACCCTCACCCTGCTCTACTTGGAGCCTTTTGAACCTTTCCTACCAGTTTTATGAACACTTTCTCAAAGTAAAGGCACCTCTCCCCCGAGCCTGGAGTAGCCTTGGTACATTGGGGCTTTGTTTGTTCAACAGAAAGAGTAGATTACTGCACTAATGTTTACAAACTTATGCATGTAATGTGTCCTACTGATAGGCATAAACCCTGAACCTAAGAGCTGTATTTTAGATTGTGGAGGTGGCTCAATTTTAGGGAAATATCAGAGACGCTGGGGAGATTAAGATGCTTGTACTGAAAGCTATTATTTACAATTCTTGCTACTCACTACTCAGGAAGCTGAGGGGTCAAAGCCAGCCCAGGCAGGAAGTTCAGGAGACTCTTATCTCCAGCTAATCAACAACAAAAAAAGCCAAAAGTGGAAGTGGGGTTCAAGTGGTAAAGTACTAGCCTTAAATGAAAGAGCTGAGATAGTACCTAGGCTCTGAGATCAAGTTTTATTACTGGCGCATGCGAACACACACACACACACACACACACACACACACACACACACACACACACTGCTTGACTATACGCAGCCTAGACCATAAAACCTACAATCCTGCAGAGAAACAGCAGCTGTCTGCTGCACTGTTTAGTTGACCTGATGACAAAGCTTTTCTTTGGGGAATGGCAAAAGTTTTCATGAGCTCGATTGAGACAGCATTTGCATATTGATATTAGGGTTAGGAAGATGAATTTATTGAAATTAGGTTCATGTTGTGTAAGACAAAAATGTGCCATACAGGATTGCTTATTTTTGGAAGATGTTTAAGTAGTGACTCTTGGATCTTCAGTGATTATAATGGTTATCAAACAAGCAAACATATATATATATATACACATATACATATATCCATACACATATAAAAATAACAATGAAATCCATATTATATATACATATGTATCACATAATGTGTATGAGAATGGAATAATGAAACCTGTATGTTACATATATACATATGTTATATGTGATATATAATTATATAAAGAGATACATGAAAATAACATAATAAAATCCACTAACACTGTTTTAAAGGGGGAAGGGAAAGAGAGAATGAAGAAGAGTTAATGAGCAGGTAAGTATGGTCAAAGTACTTTAAATATATATGTATATATGTATGTATGGAAATATCACAGTGAAACCTCTTGTATAATTAATTTATGCTAATAAAAGATTCTTTAAAAAGCACCAATTCCCCACAATATCAACTAAATGGAGTGCCTGAAGCAATCCATCAAAAGGCATTTCAAAGTTCAAAGAAACACAGATGTACCAGTGGTGACGCGGCACCTCTGCATCTTGCCATGGGCTGTGGCTGAAGGTCTGTCTCCTGGCCGCGTGCCCATGGCTCATGCCTGTGTCCTGGCTTCCTGGGAAGTTGAGATTTGAAGATGTGTTTGAGCCAGCATGGACAGAAAAGTCCATGAGACACTTACCCCCAACTGACCATCAAAAAGCCAGAAATGGCAGGTGGGGGGTGTGGGGGGGAGGGTAATGGGTACCAAGACATGTGAAAGGGTATCAATGTATGTGAATTAATGCACCTTCTATCTGGCAAATATCATGTAACCCTATTACTAATTACAATAAAATAAATAAATAAATAAATAAATAAATAAATAAATAAATGGGAAAAAAAGCCAGAAATGGATCTGTGCTCAAGTAGTAAAGCCTTAATTGGATAAAGCTAAGGGAAGCTTAGCTCCAACTTCAAGCCCCATATTAGTTCTCCCTGTTCCCCCATTCCTTGTGGGGGAAAGGGCTTTTCCTCTTTGAAAGCCACTGTGAGTGGTGGTTTTAGCCTCCACTCAACATTTTTTTTATACTCCTGGAGCTTGAACTCAGGGCCTGGGCAGTGTTCTTGGGATTTCTCAAGGCTAGCGCTCTACCACTTGAACCACAGTACCATTTCTGGCTTTTTCTGTGTATGTGATACTGTGGAATCAAACGCAGGGCTTTGTGCATGCTAGGGAAGCACTCCACCACTAGGACACTCTCCCAGCCCCAATTTATTAATTTTAGCTACTAATACAATCTTGTTTGGATTAACTAATAGGCAGTTTGGGTATTTAACTTTCTTAACAGGCAGGAAGGAATCAGAAAGGGCTGTCGGCCATTCCCTGGGACTCATCTACTTTCTTTTGCACATGGCTTCAGTCACATTACATGTCTCTGTGTCAGCAATTCAATTGTTCCCTTAGCAACCGTCTCCTCTACTGCTGGCTTCCCCAGACAAGCTGCTTTCTCACAGGGCTCACGGTCACAAGAAAATAGCTTGGTTCATGCCAGAAGCTGTATTCTAAAAAGGCCAGTATCTCTTCCAAAGCAAATTAATTTTTTAAAGCAGTATTGGAGCAGAACACAGCAAAGGTAATCATGAAGGGGAGATGCAGTGCTTGGATTGTCTAACCCAGACCAAAAGAAAGGGTGTTTACACTCACAGGCTCACAGCTCTTCTCCCTCATGAAGCATGTCATGGGTCACCAGGGAAATCAGCCATGGAGAAGAGGGAGTCTGACAAGAGGCAGGAGCCAGCTAGAGTCTATCATGCTGATGTAGAGATGAAGGCATTATCTCTGCACACGAAGCAAGCAGCTCTACCATTACTGATTCCTTAGGGGACTATTCTACCCCTCCATGTATGCACGAGCTTCAGTATTCCTGAGGAATTGAATTCTCTTCTCCAGAATCCCCAAATCCACTGGGGCTCAGGGCTCTTCCACAAAATGGTGTACTACTTGTGTATAACCTACCTACATCCTTCCACACAATTTAAATAATCTCTTCTCTAGATTACTCTTAATACCTAGTCCAATGTAAATGCTATGTAAGTACGTGTTGCACTAAAGTGTTTAGGGAATCCTAACAAGAAAAACAATCCTAGTAATGCTCAGTACACTTGTTTTGTGTTTTATACTCCCTTCTCCTCCTCCCCCAATATTTTCACCTCCTCCCCCAATATTTTCAATCTGTGGTTGGTTGACTCTGGATGAAAACAAAGAATCAACTGTATTTTTATAGCCAGGTCAAAGCCAAAACCAAGGGAATACAGTTTCCTTTATTACCCTACCCATTATAGGTTTTTAAAGAATTTGTTTTGTTTTCTTTTGTTTTACAGAAAAGAAAACAAAAAGCTGGGCATGGTAGCTCACATCTCACATCTGTAATCCTAGCTACACAGGAGGCTGAGATCTGGAGATCACAGTTCAAAGCCAGTCTGGCCACGAAAGTCCATGAAACTCTTATCTCCAATTAACCACTAGAAAACCGGAAGTGGCACTGTGACTCAAGGGGTAGGGCAGGCCCAGAGTTCAAGCCCCATGACTTACCAAAAAAAAAAAAAAAGGGAAAAAGAAACATAGTCTATGTGTATTACTTGTGAGAAACCAGAAACCAGACACCTCCAAATATGAAGGTCACAAAATAGCTCTCAATAGCTGGGTAATAGTGGTTTAAGCCTGTAATCCCAGCTACTCAGCTGAGATCTGAGGATCATGGTTCAAAGCCAGCCTGGGCACAAAGTTTGTGAGATGTTTATCTTCAAGAAACTATTCAAAAAAGGCTGGAAGTGTCATTGTGATTGAAGTGGGACAGCACCTAGGATCTGAGTTCAAGTCCTATGACAAAAAAAGACCCCCCCCAAAAAAAAAACAAGGAAAAAGAAAGAAAAGCAAAAAAAAAAAGCTCTGAATAAAAATTGCCTTAACATTGAGAATAATTTGGGGTCCATGATCTTTTGATTTCACAGGCCTATCTCTAGAGATAGTAATAATTTCACAGTTGTTTCCTTTTGTTATAGTAAATAAAGAATAGACATGTGATCATCTTTCCACTCCTTTTTAATACAATATTAAAATTCCTAGCCAGAGCAGTAAGGCAAGAAGCAAGCATAAAGGGGATCCAAATAGGGAAAGAGGAAGAGAAACATTCCCTCTTTGCAGATAACATGATTCTGTATTTTTTGTTGTTGTTGTTCTGGGGCTTGAACTCAGGGCCTGAGCACTGTCCTTGGGCCTTCTCAAGGCTACCACTTGAGCCACAGCACCACCTCTGGCTTTTATATGTATGTATGTGGTACCAAGGAATCAAACTTGGGTGTTTGTGTATGCTAGGCAAGCACTCTACGACTAGGCCGAACTCCCAGCCCTCATGATTCTGTATTTAAAGAACCCTATAGATTCCACTCACAAATTGTTTGAGCTGATTTGAAACTTTGGCAAAGTAGCAGGGTATAAAATTTACCCTCAAAAATCAACTGCTTTCCTGTATGCCAACAATAAGAGGATCGAGACAGAAATCAGGAAAGCAACTCCTTTTTCAATAGCGTCAAAGAAAATAAAGTACTTAGGAATTAACTAAGAATGTAAAGGACTTTTATGATGAAAACTTTAAAAATCTGAAAAAGGAAAGTAAAGCAGAACTGAGAAGTGGAAAAACCTCCTATGTTCCTGGATTGGAAGAATTAACATCATGAAAATGGCAATCCTGACAATGTCATTCTTCAAGGAAATAGAGGAAGCAATCCAAAAATTCATATGGAATAATAAAAGACCCTCTATAGCAAAAACAATTCTTAGCAGAAGGAACACTGCTGAAGGAATATCAATACCAAACTTCAGACTCTTACAGAGCTATAGTAACCAAAACAGCTTGGTACTGGTACAAGAACAGGCCTGAGGACCAATGGAATAGAACTGAAGACCCCCAAATCAACCTTCAGACCCATGGGCACCTAATCTTGATAAGAGAGTCAAAAATAGGATGGAAGAAAGACAGTCTCTTTAACAAGTGGTGCTGGCAGAATTGGTTAAGCTCCCACAGAAAACTAAAGTTGGATCCTTCTATGTCACCCTACACCAGAATTAATTTCAAGTGGATCAAAGACCTTGAGGTAAAAGCAGATACCTTGAAAACTTTACAAGAAGAAATAGGAGATACACTATGTCTCCTTGGTACAGGCCAAAACTTTCAGATTGAGACTAAATGAAAGGAACTCTAGGATAGGAAAACAAGAGCTTTATCTTGCGTGATTGGTGTTCTTAATGTACTATGTGGTTTCTCTTCTCTTTTTTGCCCTTATGATTAATCTCATATTGTTACTGTATCTGACTTTATTATTTGGTATATTGTATGTATGTTCATTTCTTTATTTGAAATAGGAAAGCGAAGGGGGAAAATAAGATGTTTGGGAGGGATGGAGGAGGAAAATGGGGGTATCAATGTGTGAGAAGCAATGCACCTACTACTTGACTAATGTACCTGTAACCCCTCTATACATTATCCTGACACTAAAAAATAAAATATGTCAGGATAAAAAACCAACCTTCAAAAGTCAGTAACTTTTCTGTACATCAACAATACACAAACAGAAGGAGAAATCAAGAAAATGATCCAATTTGTGAGAGGCCCTCCCCAAAATAAAATATTTAGGAATTAACTTAACCAAAGATGTAAGTGAACTATTTAATGAAATCTATAAAAGCCTAAAGAAAGAAATTAAAGAGGATATCTGGAAATGGAAAGACATCCAATGCTCACGGATAGGGAGAACCAATATAGTGAAAATGGCCATACTGCCAAAATTGATATACAAATTCAATGCAATCCCTATCAAAATCCCAAAGACATTCTTTACTGAAATAGAAGGCGTAATCCAAAGGTTCTCTTGGAATAAGAAAAGACCTAGAATAGCCAAAACAATTCTAGGCAAAAAGAGCAATGCAGGTAGTATTATAGAGTCATAATAACAAAGCCAGAATGGTATTGGCACAAAAATAGACCAGAAGATCAATGGTACAGAACAGAAGATCCAGAAATGAAACAATATACCTATAGTCAACTTATATTCAAAAAAGGAGCCAGATATATGCAGTGGAACAAACACAGCCTATTCAATCATTGGTGCTGGCAAAACTGGGAAGCCATATGCAGAAAAC
This sequence comes from Megascapheus bottae, assembly GCF_031878675.1. Lineage (NCBI taxonomy): Eukaryota > Metazoa > Chordata > Mammalia > Rodentia > Geomyidae > Megascapheus > Megascapheus bottae. Next base: position 53,198,772 of record NC_143516.1, read on the forward strand.
TAAAAATTGACCCTACCTTTTCACCATGCACAAGCATTAACTCAAAATGGATCAAAGACCTCAATATCAGACCTGAAACCCTGAAACTGCTACATGATAGAATAGGAAAGACTCTGGAACTCATAGGCACAGGCACAAACTTCTTGAACAGTCTCAGGGTCACAACAGATTGGAGAGAGACTCAACAAATGGGGCTACCTAAAAATAAAAGTTTCTGCACAGACAAAGTCATAGCTACTAAAGTAGAAAGACTGGGAAAAGATATTTACCAATAATACATCAGACAAATGCCTAATATCCAATATCTACAGGGAACTCAAGAAACTAATCCCCCCACCCCAACAAACCAATCACTAAATGGGCAAGGGAACTAAAGAGAGACTTATTAAAAGAAGAGGTTAAGATGGCAAAAAAGAGAAATGCAAATAAAATAAGGAAAATAAAATAAAGGAAATGCAAAAAAAAAGATACCACCTTACCCCAATTAGAATAGCCAATATTCTGAACTCAGACAATGACAAATGCTGGCAGGGTTATGGAGAAAGAGAAACCCTACTGCACTAGTACAGCCACTCTGCAAGGCAGTTTGGAGGTTTCTTGAACTGAAAATAGAGCTTCCCTATGATTCCACCATACCACTTCTGGGCATCTACCCTGAGTATCATAACCCAGGATATGATAAGGACACCTGCTCAGCCATGTTCATCTCTGCACTATTCACAATATCAAAGCAATGGAAACAAACCAGATGCCCTACTACAGATGAATGGATACAAAAAATGTGGTACATACATACAATAGATAAAATATATACAAGATAAAATAATGGCATTCACTGGGAAGTGGATGAAACTAGAGCACATCATGTTGAGTGAGGTAAGTCAAGATCAAAGGAACAAAAGGCGCCTGGTCTCCCTGATATATGAATATTAGATCCAAATAGTACAAGTGCGATGACTCAATATTCAGGTACCCAAGGTTAAGGACATGGTTTTTGAGATGTAAACATAACTACATAGACATAGAAATCTATGATGGGCTGGGTGCCATGACTCATGCCTGTAGTCCTAGCTACTCAAGAGGCTGAGATCTGAGGATCAGGGTTCAAACCCAGCCCAGGCACAAAAGGACCTAAGACTCTTATCTCCAATTTACCTTTAGAAAATGGAAAGTGGCGCTTGACTCAAGAGTAGGGGCGTAGCCTTGAGCTGAAGAGCTCAGGGACAGTGCTCAGGTCAAAAAAATCTATGATGGGATATATACTCTATAGACATAATGTTATATAGATTGATATATATCTGACATACATACCCTCAGCTTAATTCTAATTATGTTCTAAAATCTATGTGCCAGTGATTGCCTACAGAGATTCCCTTCTTGAATACTTGTTTGTTAAACATGACATTTGAAATATGATGTAAAAACCAGTGTTAATAAAATCTTTCAATAAAATAAAATAAAATGAAAAGAGTAAATGTGTGATTACCAGGGGTTCACACTTGTAATTCTAGCTATTCAGGAGGCAGAGACCTGAAAGATCATAATTGAAAGCCAGCCTGGGCAGAAAAGTCTGACTGATTCCATCTCCAAAATAACTAGCAAAAATCTAAGCTGGTGGGCTAGGTATTGGTGGCTCACATCTGCAACGCTAGCTACTCAGGAGGCAGAGATCTAAAGCCAGTCTGTGAGACCCCTATATCTAATTAGGCATAAAAAGTCAGTTATCAATGGAGCTGTGGCTCAACTGGTAGAGCTCTATCCTTGAGCAAAAAAGCTCAGAGGTAGTTGCCCATAACGAACACACACACTCATCCACACACCCACACAGGAATCCAGCCTGCAGATGAGCTCAAGCAGCAGAGTGCCAGCTGTGAGTAAGCAAGCTGAGCAAGCTTGAAGCCCTGCTACTGGCAAAAAAGTTAATAAATAAAGAATAAAGAGATGTTTGTATTACTACTAAAGACATACTGACTTAACAGCATTCCAGAATATTTATATCAATGATACTACATATATTTAATGAATAGCTATTGAATATTAACTATTATACATTAAGAGATGATCATTACAAAATTTAATACCTATCTCAAAAATTAATTAAGTAAAAATCATACTTGGTCTCCACTCCCCCCCAATTCTAGGGATTGAACTCTGGGCCTGGAGAACCATTCTTTGCTCAAGACTAGGACTCTATTACTTGAGCCACACCTTCGGCTCCAACTTTTTCTGTGATTAATTGGAGATAAGATTCTCATGTCAGGCTGGAAGTGTGGCCTAGTGATAGAGTACTTGCCTAGCATGAACAAAAGCATGGGTTCAATTCCTTGGTACCACACACAGAGAAAAAGCCAGAAGTGATGCTGTGGCTCAAGTGGTAAAACACAAGCATTGAGGGAAAAAAAGCCCAAGGACAGTGCCCAGCGCCTGAGTTCAAGTGCCAGGACTGGCAAAAAATACAAACAAACAAAACAGTTCTCATGTACTTTCCTTCCCAGTCTGGCTTTGAACTTCAATCCTCAGATCTCAGCCTCCTGAGTAGCAAGGCTTACAGGCATGAGTCACCACAGCCTAGTGGGTTTTTGTTTTTAAACTCCTGCTATTGTACCTTTAAACCCATTCTTAATTCAAGGTCTTTCTTGAGATTAGGATAAACAAATTTCCCTATTAATTAAAAAAAAAGTTAACACAGAAGCTATTGACTGAGCTATTACAGATTTGTAAAAATAGAAGGAAAGCCCCTACTATATTTTATAATCTTCAAGGAGATAGAGTGCAGGCATGTAAATAATATCCTTAAACCAATTCTGTTGGAAAACTGTACTTCAGGCCAACACCTCCTCCCTTACACTCCCACCCCCCAAATTTCCCAAGAATGAAAATCTCAAACTACAGTGAAGATTTTCATTTCACTGGGAAGACCTGAAGGTAACTAATCCCCAACGCCAACCTTCTCCATCCACTAGGGATGAAGATAACAAGGAAAGGGAATCTGGCACAGCCAACACACACACACACACACACACACACACACACACACACACACACACACACAGAATGCTGGCTACTCCCATCACAGAAGGAGGAAGATTACATTACAATTTCAAGGCCTTCATGATCTACAGAGTGAGTTCAAGATCAGCCTGGGGGACTTGGTGCAAAACTGCCTCAAAGTAGCTTTTAAAAAGTACTGGGGATAGAGCTCAGGGGTACTGTACAATGCGTCTACAGTTCAATTACCACTAGCAAGGAAGGAGCAGAGGGAGGGAGCAGATAGGTGAAAAGACTTATGGTTTTATTTTTGCTTGGAGAAATCAATGACCAGTGTTTTATTATGTCAAAAGAAGAATGCCTCCTTTATTTCTCTAGGTGTATGTTTGTGCACATGCGCGTGCGTGTGCCAGTCCTAGGTCTTGAACTTGGGGCTTGGGAGCCAACTACTAGCTTATTTCTCTAGTTTTACTGAGGCAAATCACTTGCAGACAGAATGAGCTTGGGTCCAATGGTCACTGAGCAGCCATGGTATTTTTTTCCTTAGCATTTCTGCATGTTTCCTCATGTGTGGAGAGGACAACTGTCTGCTCGGTGCCCTCAGTGGCTATGTTTGCAATCACTATGTTTACATGTTCTTCCTTCCTGTAGACTACAATACTGGGTTTTTCAGTGCCCCAGACCCTTACCTGGGAACCCAGCAATATCCACACATTCCTGCCCTTCTCCCCCATTCCCCAAGTCCCAGCCAGTGGTATTACAAGGAAAAACCATGTACTGACAGGCATTTGTGAATATGTATGTATAAAAATATGCATTCTAGGAAAGAGACAAAGAGCTGAGGTGGCCTGGTGTTTTATCCTCCGATCCCTGGTCTATGGGGACTCTCCTGTGAGGAAGTAACCCAGTGCTCATCTAGCTGTGTCATTTGGGGCCTCCTCCTACATCCCCATTCCTGGGGGGGATGGGAAGGGGAGGAAAGAAGAGTCTTTCTAGCCAACGCTCTGCTTTCTAGGCTATCTGGTGTCCCTTACATTACATGCATCAAAGGGTTTGGCAGTTTCTATATAGCCATAGGACAATTTCATTCAGGAATTGGCTGGCTTCCAGCCCACCTTCCAGTTCCCATCTCATACATGTAGGCTCCACATTTCCGACGTAAGAACAATACTTTACAAACCAGTATGCCCAGTGGTGATTTGCCCTGCATTAGTGTCAGGAGTGACTGTAAAGCTACGCACTCTCCAAGCTGGCCGATCATTGTACAAAGAGCCAACCTGTGAGTCCTAGGACTCTTGACTCTCCGTGAAGAAAACAAGAAACAATTTCCCATTCTCCCTTTTCCTTGGCTCATGGAAAGTGGATCAGAAATAAGATGACTCCCATGCTGTGAGAGCTCACAGCGGGCAGGAGCAATCCTGGAAGCCAGACCCCTCCTTCACAGATGGCCCACGTGGGGCCCAGGTCAGAGTCACACAGAGGACTAGACCCAGATGCACCCCGATGGTTCTGTTTCCTCTGCATCACAGCTTCCCCTTGAGCATACCCAGGTGAAAAACACGTGAGGCTGGCACCAGGTTTATTTACTAGCAGCTGACCAAGAGTGGGCACAAGCCAAGGGGTGGCAGGATACAAAGGATACATCCTTTGGTCAAATCAACTATTACTTGGTCATTAAAAAAAATTAGCAAGGTTTATAGGGAAGCCAAAGCTGTGGTGGGATGGGAAGGTCAAAGTCAACCCCTAAGAATGGAGGATCATGCTAAGCTGAAGATATCTCTAAATGCATCTGCTTCTGATGAGATTTGTGGACCCTCTGATTTGGCAACTAGAGTTCTTTTTTTTTTTTTTTTTTTTTTTTTGGTGGTGGGGCTTGAACTCTGGGCCTGGGCCTTGTCCTTGAGTTCTTCAGCTCAAGGCTACCGCCCTGCCACAATGCCACTTCCACTTTTCTAATGATTAATTGGAAATAAGAGTCTTCTGAACCTTAGTGCCCTGGCTGGTTTGAACCGAGATCCTCAGATCTCAACCTCCCGAGAAGCTAGAATTACAGGTGTGAGCTACCGCAGCCGGCGTAGCAACTAGAGTTCTTGAGAGAACTTTATACTTTGGTTTTGTTTATAAGTCATATTCTAAACAAATTGTTTAGGTGACTTCATCTTTTGGATGAAGCACAATTCCATTCCACCCCCACTCTGCCACATTTGCAGGACAGTGGTTCACTGCTAATGTTCTGCTGAATTGCTGAGGACAAGAGACAGTAGACCCTGAGCATGGTGGGAACCAGCAAGCCTAGTTCCTTGGGAGGATACTGGTAGGAAGATCATGGTCTAAGGCCCGGTGGACAAAAGTGTAAGATCTTACATAATACACAAGACTAGAGAAAGTCCTCAAGTGGTAGAGTGCTTTCCTAGCAAGCCTGAGACTCTGGTTCAATGCTTACTATCACCAAAAGACAGAGGAGAGACAGACAGGAGAGGGGGGGGAGGAAGAAAGGGGAGGGAGACAATAAAAAAGTGAAGAAAAGCAGATATTCACCCAACACACATTGACTCAGAATAACTAAAATGGCATGCCACTTCCTGAAACCGCAGGCTGGTCTTCAAGTTCTGAAGGAGAGCAGCTCATCTTTAGGACCAGCAAACCAGCTTCCCAATTCTAACTGAACAACTTTCTTGCAAAAATAGAGAAGCAGGGGCCGGGAGTTTGGCCTAGTGGTAGAATGCTTGCCTAGCATGCACGAAGACCCAGGTACGATTCCTTGGTACCACATGCATAGAAAAAAGCTGGACGTGGTGCTGAGGCTCAAGTGGTAGAGCTCTAGCCTTGAGAAAGTCCAAGGATAGTGCTCAGACCCTGAGCTCAAGCCCAGGACTGGCCAAAAAAAAAATAGAGAAGCATAGGGTCAGGAGAGAGCACTACATGAGACACTGAATGGAATAATGGCAGAATCTGTAAGAATCAGTTCCTTCCCTTCTACTAGAGACAAACAGAGGAATGGGAAATTGGATAAGCTCCCAGCCCCCCTGCTAATAAGGAAAATCTAGGAGAATTTTGTGCCTGGAGAATTTGAGCCTGAGAATTAGTCCCCTAAACTAATTTGGTAGAGACCCTCCAATTACCACGGCCTTATCTGAATAGTTGCTCTTGGAAAAGACCATGACTAATATTTGAAGCATATGAAGTTAGAAATCGTAGAATCCCATGACTTGAGCAAAGTCATGTAAAAATCTTCTGCAGCATCATGTCGTTCAACTGAGGCTATGAGGTCATGCTGAACTCTAGGCTAACCTTAAAGCATAGAAATTCACTCACTGGCCAGGTGCAGTGGCTCACGCCTATAATCCTAGGGCTACTCAGGAGACTGAGATATAAGGATTGAGGTTCAAAGCCAGCCTGGGCACTAAAGAACGTGAGATTCTTATCTCCAATTAATCACTAGAAAACCAGAACTGGGACTGTGGCTCAAGGAGTAGGGCGGTAGCCTTGAGCTGAAATGCTCAGGGACAGTGGCCAGACCCAGAGTTCAAGCTCCATAACTCACCAAAAGAAAAAAAAAAAGAAATCCACTCACTGCATTTATGCTGCACTGGCCCAGATTTGCAGCCAGTGGAGATGAGCCTGATAGGTAGAATTTCTTGCTGGAGGACTAAGGTAGAGAGATGACAGAATTGGCACTCAGACTTCTTTTCTTTATTTTTTTCATTGTCCAGATAATGTATAGAGGGGTTATAGTTACATTCGTCAGGTAGTAGGTGCATTACTTCTCACACAGTGATACCCCTTCTCATGTTTTTGTCCCCATTTCCCTCTCCCCACCCCCTCTCAATCATCTTGTTTTACCCCCATTCACTTTCCTATTTCAAATAAACATATGTACAATATACCAGGTAACAAAGCCAGATACAGTAAAAACAGGAGATTAACCATAAGTGCAAAAAAGAAAAGAGAAATAATAAGAACAACAATCACACAAGATAAACCTCTTGTTTCCATATCCTAGAGTTCCTTTCATTTAGTCTCATCCTATATGACCTTATGTACATAGATTTTGAGCTATTGTGATCCTCTATTAGAAGAGTCCTAAATGTGTACTAGCTATTACAAATGAGGGAAACCATTGAGCCTATGTTCCTTTGGGTCTGGGTTACTTCACTTAATACAATTTTCTCCAAGTCTTTCCATTTCCTGACAAATGGGGCGATGTCATTTTTTCTGATGGCAGCATAGAATTCCATTGTGTGTAAATACCACATCTTCTTGATCTATTCACCTACTAAGGGGCATCTGCGTTGGTTCCTTTGCTATGATAAATAGTGCTGCAATGAACATCGTTGTGCTAGTGGATTTAGTATGTCCTTATTTCTGGACATTTGGGTAATTGCCAAGGAGTGGAATTGCTGGGTCATGGGGGAGCTCTATGTTTAGTCTTCTGAGGAATCACCATACTGCTCTCCAGAGTGGTTGAATTAGTTTACACTCCCACCAATTATGTAGTAGTGATCCCTCCTGGCCACATCTCCTCCAGCATCTGTTGTTGTTAGATTTCTTGATCCTGGCCATTCTAACTGGAGTGAGGTGGAATCTCAGTTGTTTTGATTTGCATTTCTTTTATGACCAGAGATGTTGAGCATTTCTTCTTGTGTCTATAGGCCACTCTTATTTCCTCTTCACAGAAGTCTCTCTTTAAGTCTTTAGCCCACCTTTTAATAGGATGGTTGTTTCTTTGAAGATTTGTTTTTGAGAGATTCAATTTTTTTTTAGCTGTACGTGTATTTTAGATATGAGGCCCTTGTCTGTTGTATGGCTAGTGGATTTCTTTTCTTGTTATGGCCAAAAGCAGAACATATATGTATTTGTGGCTCTAGGTCTCTGGAGGTCCTTTTTAGGGGATGACTGTCTGACAAAGCCATCCAAGCCTGATAAACAGCAAGTTATGCTGTTGGAGACAAAGTCTTAATTGTGGCTCCCAAATAATCTAAAAAGCCAGCGGCTACAGGGAGCCCCTGTAGACAAAGGAGGCTTTGTCCCTGGGGTCATCTTTGATCATCTGCCTCCCTCATTGCAAGCAATTAATGTATAATCACAAGTAAAACTGAGTATTTGCAAGAGTCAAAACAGGAAAAAATGTTTTCTGAATTGCCTTTGAGTCTCGGGAGAATTCTAGCACTGACTAGCCTGCAGATCTTGTTATAATTACCTGGGCTTCCCTTTCATGGTTTAAAATAGATCCTTCAGGGACTGGCTACGCCTACACCTCCCTCTGAATGTGAAGACCACACAGCAGGGACCTCAAAAGCATTTTGGAGACTGCTAAGACCATATAGAAATATGAAAATACTAGGCTGTGTTGAGAGGCTGGACTGTAAAGCCACAGGATGTTACATTATAAAGTTAGTAGGAAAATGCCACCATGGCTTAGTCAGAACAGAAAGAAAGCCGCTGGGATGCAGCTGGCTCTCTGAAAAGCCTCTGGAGGTTTTCTGCTGCACCTTGACACATCTCGCAAGGACCAGACTTCAAGAAGCCCATTTCACTCTGCCCAAAGTGGATCCACTCCCATGCCAGCCCATAGGCACCGGCTGGTCTTGAACTCATGATTCTCTTGTTCTGACTCTGTGCATGACCATGCCAGAGTTTCTCTGTTTGTGTCTATAGAGCATTATTATCCATTTTGGCTTCTTCCAGGATCTGGGCTTGATTTTGCCCCCGAAAAAAATCTATTGTTAGTGGAAGAATCTATTGTTAGTGGAAGTGATGTGTGAATCTCTTGAGGCTATTTACTGCTCTGGTATAGAAACAGTGGCTGTGTTGGGAAGGCTCTAGAGATCTGTGGACATGAGTTCAAATCTTAACTCTTCAGACTTCTTAGTATGTAGCTTTGCATATAGCAAACCATTTGCCTTTTCTGAGCCTTTATTTCCTTGCTGGGGAAATGGAGAAAGCTTTTCTTTTCCATCTAACTCTTTTGGAGGCAGTCTGGACTGATCAGTCAGCACAGGGCTTAGCATATAGTAAATAGTCAATAAATGGTAGCAGTAACTTCTGTTGACATTGGACTGGAGGGCTGAAGAAGGCAGTAAAAGAAATTAGAAGATCTGGATGGTTGAAAGGTGTATTAAAGATGACATCTCGGGCCCAGAATTCAGGAGACTGACATGTGAGGATTACAGTTTGAAGACAGCCTAGACTACCAAAAGCCAGAAGTAGAGCTATGACTCAAATGGTAGAGCCCCAGCCTTGGACAGAAAATCTCAGAGACAGCACCCAGACCCTGAGTTCATGCCTTAATACTGACATAATAAACAAAACCCAAAGCAACGCTTTCTCTGATGCTGGAAAAGTAAGTTAATAGATTGGTAGCTACAACCACAGACTCTGGTAATCTGTGTTGGCTGTCTTTTCCTATCCCTTTTCTTCTGTGAAAACAAAAAGAGAAAAAGCTACTCACTTTCAGCCTTGCTGACAGCAAAAGGTAATACTATATGGCATAGTTATAGCCAAAGGGTTGTGGAAGAAGCTCTTCTGTCCTGATAAAGACAAGTCCAGTGTGATTTTCCCTTTTGTTCCTTCTTAGCATGATGTATGGAGCTGAGGCAGCTGTGCTGTTGCCATGAGTAATAGGTTGACCTTTAGAACAGCTACAAGAAAGCTCCTAGATTGTCATCAGCAGCACTGAACTGTCACACTAGTCCTGGCCTGCTTATTTCCAGAATCTTAATTTTCTGAGGAAAATACCTTTCTATTTGTGATTCATGGTTTTTTTTAATTTGCTTTCTTCTGAAAACAATGTTCTTTTTTAATTTCAATATATAGAGGGGTTACAGTTATATTCCCCAGATAGAGGGTGCATTACTTCTCACACATTCATACCCCTTCTCATGGTTTTGTCCCCATTTCCCTCCCTCAAATCCCTCCCCTCATTTTCCCCCTCCTATTTCAAATAAACAGATAAACATCTATATAATACACCAGGTAACAAAGTGGGATACAGTAACAATATGAGATTAACCGAAGGACAACACAAGAGAAGGGAGAAAAACATAATACATAAAGAGTAACAGTCACTTATAATTAAGCTTTTGTTCCTATGTCCTGGAGATACATTAAGTTGGCCTCATCTATATGACTTTATGCATCTAGGGTTTGAGCTATTGCAATTCTCTGCTAGGAGAGTTTTGGATGTGTACTAATTATTATAGATGAGGGAAACCATTGACCCTATCTATGTTCCTTTGGGTCTGGTCTACTTCACTTAATATGATGTTTTCCAAGTCTTTCCATTTCCTCACAAATGGCGCGATGTCATTCTTTCTGATGGCAGCATAGAATTCCACTGTGTATAAATACCACATCTTGTTGATCCAGTCATCAACTGAGGGGCATCTGGGTTGGTTCCATATCTTCGCTATGGTAAATAGTGCTGCAACGAACATTGTTGTGCTAGTGGATTTAATGTGTCCTTGTTTCTGGACGATTGGGTAAATGTCAAGTAGTGGAATTGCTGGGTCATAGGGGAGCTCTATGTTTGGTCTTTTGAGGAACTGCCATACTGCTTTCCATAGTGGTTGAATGAGTTTGGACTCCCACCAACAGGGTAGTAGAGATCCCTCCGGACCACATCCCTGCCACCATCTGTTGTTATTAGATTTCTTGATCCTGGCCATTTTAACTGGAGTGAGGTGGAATCTCAGAGTTGTTTTAATCAGCATTTCTTTTATGGCCAGAGATGCCAAGCATTTCTTCATATGTCTATAGGCCATTCTTATTTCTTCTTCAGAGAAGTCTCTCTTTAAATCTTTGACCCATCTTTTAATGGGATGGTTGTTTCTTTAGAGATTTATTTTGGAGAGATTAGATTTTTTTTAGCTATAGATATATTTTAGATAGGAGGCCTTTGTCTGTTGTATGGTTAGTGAAGATCTCCCACTCTGTGGGCTTTCTATTTAACTTGCTAGCTATGTCCTTTGCCATACAGAAGCTCTGCAATTTAATGCAGTCCCATTTGTCCAAGCTATCTTTGATTTGTTGTGTTTCTGGGTCTTTATTAAAAAGGTTTCAACCTGTGCCAAGGAGGCCTAGTGTATCTCCTATTCCTTCCTGTAAAGTTTTTAGGGTGTCTGCTTCTACCTCGAGGTCTTTGATCCATTTGGAATTAATCCTGGTGTAAGGTGACAAAGAAGGATCCAACTTTAGCTTTCGGCAGGTGCTTTACCAGTTCTGCCAGCACCACTTGTTGAAGAGGCTATCTTTCTTCCATTCTATTTTTTTTTGGCTCCCTTATCAAAGATTAGGTGGCCATAGGTCTGTGGGTTGATGTCTGGGTCTTCAGTTCTATTCCATTGGTCCTCAGGCCTGTTCTTGTGCCAATACCAAGCTGTTTTAGTTACTATAGCCCTGTAAAAGAGTCTAAAGTTTGGTACTGAAATTCCTCTTGCACTGTCCTTTCTGCTAAGAATTGTTTTTGCTATAAGGGGTCTTTTATTATTCTGTATGAAATTTTAAATTGCTTCTTCTATTTCCTTAAAGAATGACATTGGGATATTGATTGGTATTGCATTGAATTTGTAGATAGATCTTGGCAGGATTGCCATTTTCATGGTGTTAATTCTTCCAATCCAGGAGCATGGGAGGTTTTTCCATTTCCTTAGTTCTGCTTTATTTTCTTTTTTCAGGGTTTTAAAGTTTTCATCATAAAGGTCCTTTATATTATTAGTTAAGTTAATTCCTAAGTATTTTCTTTGAGGCTATTGTAAAAGGAGTTGCTTTCCTGATTGCTGTTTTGCTCCACTCATTGTTGGTATACAGGAAGGCTGTTGATTTTTGAGGGTTAATTTTATACCCTGCAACCCTTCCAAAGTTTCGAATCAGCTCAAGCAATTTGGAGGTAGAGTCTGTGGGGTTCTGTAATTACAGAATCATGTCGTCTGCAAGGAGGGAAAGTTTCACTTCTTCTTTCTCTATTTGGATTCCCTTTTTGTTTGCTTCTTGCATTATTGCTCTGGCTAGGAATTCTAATACTATGTTAAAGAGGAATGGAGAGAGTGGGCATCCTTGCTTGCCTCATTCCTGATTTTAGTGGAAATGGCTTTAGCTTTTTGCCATTAATTCTAATGCTAGCCGTGTGTTTGTCATACAAGCCTTTATTATACTGTGGAATGTTCCATGGATTCCTACTTTCTCCAGAGCTTTTAGCATAATGGGGTGAAAACAATGTTCTTAATCAGATAATTATCTTTGAGGCCTCTAAAATACTTTTCTTACCTAGCTAAAAAAAAAAAATCTGGTCACTTCGACTTCCTATCAACTCTCAAGAGCACACGCTTTGCTGGCATTACATTAATCCTAAATACTGTAATGAAAATGAACATGTACCTATGAATACATGCTTGCATGTGGATGTTTCCGAAAGCCAAGAGTTTTGTTTCAGATACAATTCCTGCGCTTCAGTATGTAAATGGGATTCCACCATCACCATGGAGCCGTGCCTGGCTCCAACCCTATAGTTTCTGGCTCTGTACACATCCAGTGTGTGAGACTACCACAAATGCTTACAGTTGCATGGCACTTGTGTGCCAGGCCAGAGGTAAACTGTGCTCAAAAAACCCATTCTCTCAGTTGCCAACTCCTCAAAGGGCAGGTGCTGAAGGTGCAGAAGCTTGATGTGACTGTACTATTTTTTACTGCACTATTTTAGTTCAATGGAATTACTGTGTATAATAAAAGAAAGTTTTTCTGAGGCTCCACAAAACATAGAATTCATATATGACTTTTACTTTAAGCTATCCAGGTCCCTACTTTAATTTTACAAAGCACATGGTTGAAGTTAATTTTATTTAAGCCATGCAGGGGCCAGAAATATCAGAGTTGCTGCATTCTTACCTTATTTTATTAGCAGATAATCATCTCAATCAATGGCTGGGTGCAATAGTTCATGCCTGTCAATCCAGCCCAGCAAAGCCCAAACAGAGGACCACAGTCCAAGTCTACCCAGACATAAATATATTCTGTTTCAAAAATGACTAATATAAAAAAAGTCTGGTGGAGTGGTTTAAGTGACAAAATGCCTGCCTGACATGCATAACTCCGTGATTTCAACCCCATGTCATTTTTTTAAACTCAGGGTTATAAAAGGCAAAGAAAAACTGAAGTGGTATTCTAAATTGAAGTATATTAAAAATATATGAATGAGGACATGCAATATAAGGACCTAAACTGAGTATTTTTCAAAATTTTATTTTAATGTATAGAGGGGTTACAATTATATTCACCAGAGAGAAGCTGCATTACTTCTTACACATTGCTACCCCTTCTCATGTTTTTGTCCTCATTTCTCTCTCCCACCCTCTCCCCTCATCTTTTTTCCCCTCCTATTTCAAATATGGATATTTAATCTGAAAAAAATAGCTATTGGGATCTTGGATGATGCTTCAATAGGACTGTGAATTATGAAAAATATACAATAAAATAATAAAAATACATATTAAACTTCCTAGTTTTATTAGACTATTAAAATCATTAAGAGAATGCCTTTGTTGCTACAAAATGTATATTTGAAGCGTTGAAGGGATATAATGTCTCCATTTTATGTTCAAATAGTCTGGGAAAATATGCATAGATAGGAACTTATGGGGATAGGAAAATAAAAGGAGACAAATGGTTAACAAATGACAAGTCTAGATTCCTCTTGAACTGTTCACACAACAGTTGCAGATGCTTGAACTATATCCAAATAAAAACTTTCTAAGACACTACTCTCATCTGATCAGTTGGTTTGCTTTCCTCATTTGGGCCTTTTTGATCATTATGAGTTTATTCGTAGTAAAACCTAAAATATTCTCATGTCTTACATGGCCTGAAAGCTCCTGTGTCCAGGGCTCATTTTGTCCATTCTTCTTTCTTAGTTATCCTGCTGGAACCAGGCCAGGCCCTGATATATGCATCACACTCACCTTGGAGACTAAGAGCTGTGTCCCTGCTGGAAACATTCTTCCCTTTCCCAGCATCCTTGCCTCTTCTTCCACCGTCAGCTATCACTCTGAAGCTTACTCTCCTAACACCCCAGGATCCCTTTTATTCTTCCTTACATTGACTCTAGGCAAAGAACTGGTCATTCTGTGTTTTACTTCTCTACCTGTTTGTTTCTTATCTTATATCCACCTGAAGTTGGGGCCTCTTAATGTAGGTATCTGTCTTACTTACAGATGGAGATACTACAAGCCCTAAGTACATGTTCCATAAATATTTGCTGAATGAAATGTGTGCTATACATTTTGACAATGGTGTATATTGTGTTTGATTGAAATAAGTCTAGTACTCCCCAGTTAGGGGGACTCTTTCCTTTGTAATTCTAGGGTTTTCAGTCCTGGGGATCTTTCATGTTCTGTGGAGAACAATAGACATTCTGTTCAGCTCCTTTTTCCTAGGGAGCCAGAGCTCATTAAGACACTTTTCCATCAGTACCCTTGGGGACCAAACCAATTTCTAAGAGGACAATGGCTATTATGTGCTGTGAATTTCCCAGAAATGTGCCCACATCTCATAAGCAGCCCTATGAGGTGATTATTTTTATCCTCATTGTTTTGATACTATTGAAAATCTCTTCATGCACCAATTCCTATGAGTGCAATAAGTAATAGTTGTTGTAAGTGGGGGACCAAGAGATGCATTTGATCTTGCTGTCTTCTGAAAACACTGAGTGGGATCTCAAATGTGCTATTTGATTTCTCTGTGGCAGATTTTTCTTTTATTTTTTCTTTTTGTTTTTATTTAGAGAGTAAATCTTCCACGATTGTGAATGAAGTAGAATCACAAACCTGGGCTCTCTTCACACTGGGAACCTAACGTCCCAGTTTCCTGTATTAGTTTCATTCATGAGCGGCAGAGAAAACGCTAAGGATTATGTTCATGAAAGAGATGGTTGATCTAGTCCATAAAATGTGTGCCTGTCATCATTCATTATCTGTCCAGTACTCCGAGAGACCTGTCGGATGAATGCTCTTCAAAATCACCTCTAGATGTTCAGGAATATTGCTCCTTCCCACTAATTGACATACAGGGAGCTAGCTTCTCCATTGAGAACAGCAGACATACTACTGAAGTAAAAAAAATAATGAACCTTCTACCTGGTGAATATAATGTAACCCTTCTAATAATTACAATAAAATATATGAAAAAATAAGTCTTTCCTTAAGAGGTTGGTTCTGCTTGTGGTAGCATTCCCAGTCCAGAGGTGACCAGATGTGCATGGTAAGGAGGTACAGGTCAGGGATGCATCTCCCGAAAAGCCACAATTTGCTGCAGCCTGAGGGAAGAGAGATTAGAGGCATACACACCCTTGTTCACAAGCGTGGATAGGGATATACAGACAGGGCAAGCACAAGATGATCCAGGTGAGAAGACGCTTGTGTTTCTCTCAGGCGTGACCATTCCACCTGCATGAGGTTGATGATCAAACCTCTATTGCATGGAGCCAGTGTCCCCAGCAGCCACCAGAAATCATTGCAAATAAAACTGGCACACACTCAAACAATGGATGGGAAGCAGCTGTAGAAGATTTAGAAAGGATGTAGTGTGGTAGCGTCTCTTGCTTTCTACTAATTACAATCTGGGTTACCTTGGCCATTTTTATTACCCTTCTAAGCCTCAACTTATAATCATGTAGAAAATGGAGATGATGATACCATCACCACCACTCCGCCCCCCCCACACACAGTTAATGTGATGGTAAACTGTTAGTGCAGTAACTATAAATCCTTAGCTTGGCGTATGGTAAGCCTTCAATAAGTAGCAAAGACATTAAGTATCACAACTACTTCCATTTAACCATTAAGCACCTAAAATATCTCAATTGCACCCCTGCTGTTTTAATAAAAGCCAATCACAAACGCAGCAGTGGTACTTACTAGACGCTATGTAGAAAATGAACTATCCGTAACTTGTGGATAGGGATAGGAGGGAAAAACGGAGTAAGGGAAGGGGTGGCATTGTCCAAAAAGAAATGTACTCATTACCTGACCTTACCTTTATTAAAACAACACAAAACTGAATAAAAATAAACACTAAACCCTCAACAGGTGCTGGTGGCTCTGCCAGTAATACTAAGAAGCCCAAGAACAAGAGAATCTTAAGACCAGAACAGGCAACAAAGTTTGCAGAACTCTTCAACCCTCACCTGGGTCTAGTGATGTGCACCTGACATCTCAAGCTAAGAAGGAGGCTGTGATTAGGAGGTCAGCCTAAACCAGTGAAGTTTCCATAGCCTCTGTCTCCACAGAGTGAAGCTGGACATGAAGTGAGTCCTGGGGTTCCAGCAATGATGGGAAACTGAACGTAGATTGGTCAGGCACACACCAAGCTGGGGAGAGAAACTAAACGATGAAAACAAGGCTGGAGGCATGGCTCAGTAGTATTATGCCAGCCTAGCAAGCATGAAGTCCTGAGTTCAAAGCCCCATCGTGCTCTGAATTTTTTTTTGTAAAACAGTCTAACCCTCATTGTGGTTTTCATGGAAATAGTCACTCTGTTCCCTACATGTCTCTCAGACCAAATCCTGTCTTGTTCTTAACCCTGCTTGAACTGAACATGTTTCTCTCTGAGACCAAACATCGTTCTTATCCAGAAACTTATCAACTTCATGCTCACAAGGCTTTTCTATAGATTTGGAAAACAGGCCTGTCTGCTATATGTTATCTTCTCAGCCAAACAGCATGATAATGGATCTAAATATTGAAGCTTTAATTTCAAGGACAGGAGCCAAAAAATAATGTATTCAGGAAAAGAATGAATAGTCTTCACATAATCCACCCTGCAGTCCACCTCCTGTAAATTAGTGTAGGTCCTAAGCCTGACTCTTAGAGTTCTCTTCACTTGAATAGCCAGTTGGGGAGCTTATATAGTCATGAAAACACTCAGGTTTAGAGAAGAAAATGTTTTCAGAGCTAGGCATGGTGGCCCACGCTTGTAATCCTAGCGCCTCAGGAGGCTGAGATCAGAGGATGGTTGTTCAAAGCCAGCCCGGACACTAAAGACCATCAGACTCTTAACTCCAATTAACCACTAGAAAATGGGAAGTGGGGCTGTGCTTAAGGGGTAGGGCGATAGCCTTGAGCTGAAGAGTTCAGAAACAACCACCCCCCCCAAAAAAAAACCCAGCAAGTGGAGTTGTGGTTCAAAGTGGTAGATTGCTAGCCTTCAGGAGAAAAGCTCAGGAGCATTACCCAGGCCCTGAATTCAATCCCCACAACCTACCAAAAAAAAAGTTGCTGTAATTGTGAACAATACATACTTTCTGGAAATGTCTTAATGCAACAAATGTAAGTAAGATTAACTGCATTTTTTGACATAGTACTCCGCCAAGTCATTGATCTGACTAAAATTTGAGCACTATTAGCAAGACAACATTAGAGCAGAGACTGTGACCTCTGCTCCCTGTGCTGAATTCACCTCTACCTATGAGGTATTATTTGATGATAACAGTGATATTCTACTGATTCACACTGACTGACATATGAATAACAATCTTAGGTTTCAGAAAGAAGTGATTAATTGGAGATAAGAGTCTCCCACACCTGCCTGCCCAGGCTGGCCTCAAATCGCAAGCCTCAGATCTCAGCCTCTTAAGTAGCTAGGATTATAGGTATAAGCCACCAGGGCCAGGCATCCGCACATATTTTTGAATATTAAATTATATGAAGTATTTGAAGTTCCATAATAGATTTTTATTAATATTACTTCTAGATATTAGGCCTCATGTATCTTCATCCACATTATGTTCATATACATATGCATATCTATCTCCATATATGATCTCCTTCTAAAACATACAGGTCCGAGCTGATGATGTGGGGGATGTGATTGAACCTCAGTAACAGTTCATCCAGGTGAACTACTATGCCTCCCCTTCATGTATAAACACACACAAATACACACACACACACATATACACACCGAGAAAGAGAGAAACAGATCTTAAGTTAGAGTTTGATTTAAAATGGGATAAGAATAAGAATAATTTAGAGAATGTAACCGCACCAACCACATCAGAAACTTCACATTTAAAAGTAATTGTCAGAAAAGCAGTATTCAAAAGGTCAGATCCCTTTTTCCATCCCTCTGTACCACTGCCTCTCTGATGGGCAAGAGTGATTATATTTTTATCTGTCTATAGAAATCTCTTTTTTTTTTTTTTGCAAATCTTGCAGCTTGAGCTCAGGGCCTGAGCACTGTCCTTGGACTTTCTCAAGGCTAGAGCTCTACCACTTGAGCCATAACACCACTTCTGGCTTTTTTCTATGTATGTGGTACCTAGGAATCGAACCCAGGTCTTTGTACATGTTAGGCAAGCATTCTACCACTAGGCCAAACTCCTGGGCCTAGAAACCTCTTTTATGAAGAATCATGAAAGGAAGTACAGGATTCTGACAGGTAGGAAACAGGTGATTTTCCATTATGGAAGTCACATTTAAATGATATTACTTATTTCCTATATAAACTTCAAGTTACATTTTTTATGGTGTTATTTGAACAGCCTTCTCTGACCCTCTTTGAAATTTCTGGTCCATTTGTTTGCATTACCTATTCAAGTTAACCTCTCATCACTCACAAAAAGTGAGATGACATTAGCAAATATTTTCACCCTTTACCACAGCCATTGATACTTAGAAAGGCCAAAGGGATTGGGGTGTGGGTACTCTGGTCCAGGGCGCTATCTCTGAGCATTTGCTCAAGGCTAGTACTCTAACTCTTGAGCCACACATCCACTTCCAACTCATTGGTTGTTAATTGGAGATAAAAATCTCATGGATTTTCTAACCCAAGCTGGCATCAAAGTCCATCATCACATGTCAGCCTCCTGAGTAGCTAGGATTATATACATGAGCCACTGGTGCCTAGCAAAATGTATTTTTTTAATTATAGAATTTATTAACTTTGATTTTTACATCATATTTTAAATGACATGTTTAACAAACAGGTATTCAAGAAGGGAATCTATATACAATCACTGGCACTTAGATTTTAGAACATAATCAAAATTAGGCTGAGGGTTTGTATGTCATAGATACATAATAATCTATGTAATAAAACATTATGTCTATAGAGTCATAAGTTTTTATGACTATGTAGTTGTGTTTATATTTCCAATACCATGTCCATAGCATTGGGTATGCAACTTTTGAGTCCTTGCTCTTGTACTATTTGGCTCTAAGAGCCACATATTAAGGATACCATGCCCCTTTTGTTCCTTTGGTCTTGACTTGTCTCACTCAACATGATTCTCTCTAGATTCATCCACTTCCCTGCAAATACCATTATTTTATCTTATCTGTTGGCTATGTAGAATTCCATTGTGTGTGTGTGTGTGTGTGTGTGTGTGTGTGTGTGTGTGTATATCACATTTTCTGTATCCATTCATCTGCAGTAGGGCATCTGGATTGTTTCCATCGCCTGGCTATTATGAATAGTGCAGAGATGAACATAGCTGAGCAGGTGTCGTTATCATATCTTGGGTTATGATGTTCAGGGTAAATGCCCAGAACTGGTATGGTGAGATCATAGGGAAGGTCAATTTTCAGTTCTTTAAGAAACCTCCACACTGTACAAAATGTATTTTTAATGCATATTTACTTTTCAAGAATTTGGGGGGACATAAAACTTGAGTCATAAAATTATACTGTTAGGTAAATATTAAACTAGACCAATCCACTAATGGATTGCTATTCTGTTCCTTTCCAATGAGATGAAGTGAATAATTAGAAAAACGTGGAGGCATTTCCCCTGGCCATTGTTTTCTGATTTCATTCCTTCATTCTTTTTAATTTTTTTCAATGTACTTTTTATGAAGTTCATGCTTAGTGAGGAGCTTTATCTCTTGCCCTGAAATAATTGACCAGGTAAAAAGAGTTCTCTAATTCTGCCTCTTGCAATAGTACCTTCGTCTCTTTCTAGTCCATCTTTTGAAAGATGCTGTTAATAGAGGACAATAAGATTTTGTGTTCAAATTGCTTAATGGTATCATCTTGAATAAAAAAATCCTATCTATTAAATGTTTTCTAACAGCTACTTGTCTGTAATTTAACATTTCAAGCATGAAATAGTAAGCCAAATACATTTTATGGGGATTTATTCAGAGCATTCCACTTCTTGTTCTAGCTGAAGATTCTTTGCCTCCTCTTTCTTCTTCCTCACTTTTTCTTCTCTCTCCCATCTTCCATCCTACCCTCTCTCTCTAATGTTGTTTCCTTGCTAATAACATCGTTAAACTTGCTTGTTTTTGTTGCATTAAGACATTTCCAGAAAGTATGCATTGTCTCAAATCACAACTAGGCAACAACACAACTTTCTCTCTTTATTGTAGGTTGTGGGGCTTGAACTTAGGGCCTGGACACGGTCCCTTGAGCTCTTTTGCTCTCCCCCCCCCTCTCTCTCGCCCCCATGCCCCACCCCTTTCTCTTTTTCTGGCAGTATTAGGGCTTTGACCTTAAAGCCTCATGCTTGCTATGATCTAATGATCTAAATTTTTTCTTTTATACTATTTACTTCATTGTTTCATTGCATATCTCATTCTATTTTGTGCTTTACTGGAGCTCAGGACTTAGAGCCCTTACTTGTTTCTGCTCAAGTCTGTCATTCTTCCACTTAAGCCACCTCTACTTCCCTTCCTCAGTTTTTCTATGTGCACATGCTGAATATTCGCTTTGAAGGGCTGCAGAAACAGACCTTGGTGTTATTTTAGTAACTTTACATTAACCCGACAATGCAATTTATAGCATCTACAAGGAGCCTTCCATGTTCCTATCAACTGTAGCTTCTTTGCTCTAGAAACCAAACCAGATGTTACATTTCCGTGAGTCTTTGATTACCACAGCACCAATAGACCAAACAGAAATTGCAAAAGCAGCAAAGACATAAAGCTTACTTTTTTCAGCGCTGGATTCACACTGGTCTAACACAAAAGAAAAGGTGAAGGTTGCAAGGGGAAGTTGGCTATCAACAAATGGCTGCTTCTTGAAGACTGATCTGAGTTTTCCACTTGATGGGCTTTTAAGTACTCACAATGCAATGCAATACTTCAAAGAATTCTATGCAGTGGCCTATGTCCTTAACAAGATGGCCTTGAAGTGCTTTACCTTTCAAAAACACGCGGCGGTCATAGGTCTTGAAGAGTCCATTGCTGTCCTCTGAAAGAATCTTGTCCGACACATGCCAGATATTTTTAAGGATAGAAACTTAATATGGCCAAAGCAATTCTGTTTCAGAATAAGAAAGCGATAGAAAATACAAATCATTTCTCATTAGATTCTACTTTCTAAAACAGAAGAGGCTGGATCTGAATAGTTTGCCCTTCAAGCAAAGCTATCTGTGTTATGAAATATGTGAAGTTTGGACCACTCAAAGTCCTCCCTTGTTTATAGGCTCAGTCTGTTTAAACTTATCTGCCTCTTCCCAGGCCCAAGCCCTTTGTCCCTGTTACCAAAACTCAGGTGCTTACCTTTATGCCAGGTGGGTAGGAACTGCATCCCAAGCCTGGCAACACATAAGACATGAAAAAAGGAACACTGGGAAACACTAATATCCTGTCTTAAAGCATTTGGTCATGTGCCATTAAAACATTCATTTTCAGCACAAGGGTTTAAAATAATAGTCAAACAGATAGATAGGAGCTATACTAAATAGGATTGGGTAGCTCATGAAATCATCACTGTTGGTTACTTTTCTACTCCATCCCATGTTCTCCCATCCTTGCCAAACATTTCCTCTTCTTCCTTTGTTCATCTTCTCCCCTGTGTTCCAAGCTCAAATTATAATCTCACTAAATATGAATTAGTATACTCTTACTCTATATGTGCCTGGTCTTTTTGCTTATCTAATTCATGCTAGGCATCCCGTCATTGAGCTATTTTTTTAACTCCATTACATTTTCTTGTTTCCCTTCTGTTGTTTTAGAACCTTTCAACTACAGTACAAAAATCCTTCCTCATTCACTGGGCCCTGATTTCATTCCACTAGTGATCCCCTATCACTTCCTTGAGGGAGCAGCCACCATCTGATTTTCCGTATTGAGCCATTTTTCCAGTGTTAGTCTATCATGTTAGGATTCTGAGCGGCCACCTTTGACGGAGGGCGTATAGGACACCTACACCACCAGAAGGGCCTGAGTTGGAACTAGGAGCAAGTGAAAAGCAATTGTTTAAGATACACCAAATATATGTGCTCAGTACAGGTCCAGAGAGTAGATTAGAAACAGGAATCGAGTGGGTGTTCCTTAGAGAGTTTACATTCTGCTCCTTCTGTTCTGGAGGACAGAGAACAGCCTCCAGGCACCAAATTCCAGCCCACTGGCTCCAGGGAAAGTAAATCTGCCATGGCTTAGCTGCCAGCCCAGGATCATGGAGACCCTTCAGAAGCACTACCTCTCGGTGCCATTACCTCTGGAAACCTTCTAGAGCCAATTCTTTCCTTTCTCAGATTAAATATTAATGCCCAGTACTACTACCACAGAAGCTTTAGGAACTTGATTTTTCGAAACAAGGGTTAGTTTTTGTTTTCCAGGCTTCTGTATTGGAAGTTTTCAAACTCCATATTTTCTTTTTTTTTCTTTTTTTTTTATTGTAATTAGTAAAAGGGTTACATGATATTTGCCAGATAGAAGGTACATTAATTCACATACATTGATACCCTTTCACATGTCTTGGTACCCGTTTCCCTCCCCCCCCCCCCGTACCCCCCACCCGTCTTGGTTTTCCCCCCTTCCCTATCAAATTTCAAATATCCAAATACAAATAAATTCAATATATCAGATAACAAAGTGAGATACTACACCAATATGAGATAACCAAGGGACAGCAAAGGAGATGAGAGACAACATAGTACATTAAGGACAACAATCATTCATTATATGGCTTTTGTTTCACTATCCTGGAGGTCCTTTCAATTAGCTTCACATTATATGTCCTTATGTATCAAGATTTTGCTCTATTGCAAATCTCTGCTAGTAGAGCCCAAGGTTTCTACTGATTATGACGAATGAGGGAAACCATTGAGCCTAAGTTCCTTTGAGTCTGGCTTACTTCACTTAATATGATTTTTTCTAAGACTTTCCATTTCCTAACAAATGGGGCGATGTCATTCTTTCTGACAGCAGCATAGAATTCCATTGTGTACAAATACCACAACTTGTTGATCCACTCATCAACTGAGGGACATCTAGGTTGGTTCCATATCTTTGCTATGGTGAATAGTGCTGCAATGAACATTGTTGTGCTAGTGGGTTTAGTATGTCCTTGTTTCTGGGTGGTTGGGTAAATGCCAAGTAGTGGAATTGCTGGGTCATAGGGGAGTTCTATGTTTAGCCTTTTGAGGCACTGCCACACTGCTTTCCATAGTGGTTGAACGAGTTTGCACTCCCACCAACAGTGTAGTAGTGATCCCTCCTGGCCACATCCCCTCCAGCATCTGTTGTCATTCGTTTTCCTGATCCTGGCCATTCTAACTGGAGTGAGGTGGAATCTTAGAGCTGTTTTGATTTGCATTTCTTTTATGACCAGAGATGTTGAGCATTTCTTCATGTGTCTATAGGCCAATTTTGTTTCTTCTTCAGAGAAGACTCTCTTTAAGTCTTTGGCCCATTTTTTAATGGGATGGTTGTTACTTTGGAGGTTAGTTTTGGAGTGATTCAATTTTTTGAGTTGTTGATATATTTTAGATATGAGGCCTTTGTCCATTGTTTGGTTGGTGAAGATCTTCTCCTACTCTGTAGGCTTCCTGATTAGTTTACTAGCTATGTCCTTTGCCATACAAAAGCTCTGCAGTTTAATGCAGTCCCACTTATCCAGCCTTTCCCTGATTTGTTGTGATTCTTGGTCCTTATTAAGAAAGTTTCAACCTGTGCCAAGGAGGCCTAGTGTATCTCCTATTCCTTCCTGTAGAGTTTTCAGTGTGTCAGCTTTTACCTCGAGGTCTTTGATCCATTTGGAGTTAATTCTAGTGCATGGTGACAAAGAAGGATCCAGCTTTAGTTTTCTGCAGGTGCTTAACCAGTTCTGCCAGCACAACTTGTTGAAGAGGCTGTCTTTCTTCCATTCTATTTTTTTGGCTCCCTTGTCAAAGATTAGGTGGCCATAGGTCTGTGGTTTAATATCTGAGTCCTCAGTTCTATTCTATTGGTCTTCAGGCCTGTTCCTGTGCCAGTACCAAGCTGTTTTGAGAATTATAGCTCTGTAATAGAGTCTAAAGTTTGGAATTGAAATTCCTCCAGCGCTGTTCTTTCTGCTAAGAAGTGTTTTTGCTATACGGGGTCTTTTATTATTCCATATGAAATTTTGGATCGCCTCTTCTATTTCTTTAAAGAATGACATTGGGATGTTGATGGGTATTGCATTGAATTTGTAGATAGCTCTTGGCAAGATTGTCATTTTCACAATGTTGATTCTTCCAATCCAGGAGCATGGGAGGTTTTTCCATTTCCTTAGTTCTGCTTTTAATTTCCTTTTTTAGGGTTTTAAAGTTTTCGTCAAAAAGGTCCTTTACATTCTTAGTTAAGCTAATTCCTAGGTACTTTATTTTCTTTGAGGCTATTGTGAAAGGAGTTTCTTTCCTGATTATTGCCTCGTTCCTCTCACTGTTGGCGTAAAGGAAGGCAGTTGATTTTTGAGGGTTGATTTTATAGCCTGCTACTCTTCCAAAGCTTTGAATCAGCTCAAGGAGCTTGGGAGTAGAGTCTATAGGATTCTTTAAATACAGAATCATGTCATCTGCAAAGAGGGATAGTTTTATTTCCTCTTTCCCTACTTGGATCCCCTTTATGCTTGCTTCTTGCCTTATTGCACTGGCTAGGAATTCTAGTACTATGTTAAAGAGTAGTGGAGAGAGTGGGCATCCTTGTCTCATTCCTGATTTTAGAGGGAATGGCTTTAGATTTTCACCATTAAGTGTAATACTAGCAGTAGGTTTCTCATACACAGCCTTTATTACATTGAGGAATGTTCCATGGATTCCTAGTTTCTCCAGAGCTTTTAACATAAAGGGGTGTTGGATCTTGTCAAATGCCTTTTCCGCGTCTATTAAGACAATCATGTGATTTTTGTCCTTGCTCCTGTTGATGTGTTGAATTATATTAATTGATTTGCGTATGTTGAACCAGCTTTGTCTTCCTGTGATGAATCCAGTTTGATCATAGTGTATAATTTTTTTGATGAGTTGTTGTAGACGGTTGGCCAGTATTTTGTTGAGAAGTTTTGCATCGATGTTCATCAAAGATATAGGTCTATAGTTCTCTTTCTTTGATGAATCTCTGTCTGGTTTGGGGATGAGGGTTATACGGGCTTCATAGAATGAGTTTGGTAAGGAACCTTCATTTTCAATTTCGTTGAAGAGCTTGAGGAGTATTGGTGTGAGCTCTGCTTTGAAGACCTTATAGAATTCAGCTGTGAATCCATCTGGCCCTGGGCTTTTCTTAGGTGGAAGTTCTCTAATTGCCATTTCTATTTCAGAGCTTGAAATAGGCCTGTTGAGTTGGCTTAGTTCTTCTTGGTTCAGTGTGGGTATGTTAATATTGGCTAGGAATTCATCCATTTCATCTAGATTCTCAAATTTGTTGGCATAAAGGTTTGAGAAGTATTCCCTCATGATATTCTGGATCTTGGTAATTTCTGTCGTGATATTACCATTTTCATCTGCAATTTTGTTTATTTCGATATGCTCTCTTCTTTTTTTGGTAAGATTTGCTAAGGGCTTGTCAATTTTGTTAATTCTTTCAAAGAACCAACTCCTTGTTTTGTTGATTTTTTCTACAGTTTTTTTGGATTCCAAATCATTTAATTCTGCTTTGATTTTAATTATTTGCTTTCTTCTACTGGAATTAGGGTTGGTTTGTTGCTCTTTTTCCAGGAGCTTGAGGTGAGACATTAACTTGTTGGTTTGCAATTTTTCCAACTTGTTGTTGTAGGCACTCAGCGCTATAAATTTTCCTCTGAGTACTGCCTTTGCTGTGTCCCAAAGGAGTTGGTATTTTGTGTGCTCCTTACTGTTAAATTTCATGAACTGTTGGATTTCTGTTCTGATCTCTTCGATGACCCATTGGTGATTCAACAATGTGTTGTTCAGTCTCCATGAGTTACAGGGTTTTCGTTGGTTCAGTTCCAGTTTGATGCCTTTGTGGTCTGAGAGTGTGCATGGAATAATTTCTGTGTTTCTGAATCTGTCCAGGTTTGTTTTATGGCCTAACATGTGATCTATTTTGGAAAATGTTCCATGTGCTGCTGAGAAAAACGTATATTGTGTTGTTGCTGGGTGGAATATTCTGCAGATGTCTGTTAGATCTAGTTGTTCTATATAGTTGTTCAGTTCTAAGGTTTCTCTGTTGAAGACTCCATATTTTCTTCTAATCTCTGCTTTTCAAGCATGTGAAATTTCTGGATAGTTCCTTTCATAATGTTCATTACTCTTTATTTAAAATCCTATACATCCATTCTAAGCATTTCTTAAAATTTTTTCGCTTCAATAAAATGTTCATTTTTGTACCACTGAAATTAGCTGAAGTATAAAGGGTGAATGGTGACTTAACTGCTCAGCTTACACAGTTATCTTTTCCCCCCTTTATTTTACTGACATGTATTAAAGTGTACATAGTAAGGAATTCCAGTGTGAAGTTTCTGCATGTGCCTATTATGTAGTATATTCATTGTTTCTAGTGCTCTTTCTTATTCCCATCCTCCCTCCTGTTTCTGCTTCCTGTAGTCCTCCTTTACTTCCTTTCTCTTTTACTTCTGCACATCCTGGGGCTTGAACTCGGGGCCTGACTACTGTCCTTGCATTTTCCCAAGACTAGAACTCTACCACTGGAGCCACAGCACCAGTACTGGCTTTGTCTATGTATGTGGTACTGAAGAATCAGATCCGGGTCATCATGAATGCTAAGCAAGAACTCTACCACTAAACCAAACTCCCAGTCCCCCCTCTACTTTCATGGTTTATTTGTTTGTTTTCTCATCACTACGGCTCCGCCCAGCTTCTTTCTACAAATGAGATAAAACATGTCATACTTGTCTTTGTGGGACTGGCTTATTTCACTCAACATGATCACCTGGTCTTTTCTCAAAAAGATATGTGTGGTGTTCATTTTTAGCTGTTTATTTGTATATTAATTTATTAATGCTAAGGATCAAATTCAGGGACTTATATAAGCTGCCACTGAGCTATATCCTACCCTTAGTCTCTTTAAGTAAAAAAGGAAGTTCTGTCCAGATGGCTGAGTTTACAAAATAAAGGGAATGAAAAGTCATCCCTAGGTAATCAAACTTGCAAGGAACTTGATTTCAGTTTACTGTGAATCTCAGCCACATGCACAAGTTCTATACGCATGATTTTTAAACACAATGAAGTCACTACTCTCTCTTTACATCAAGCAAATGAGTCTATACTGTACACTGGTATTCTGCAAGAGACAATAATTATGAACACATCTCCCTTTATATCGCATTTAATTTAATTAATTAAGTTTTCCATTCGTGGGTCTTCAATTCAGGGCCTGCGTAGTCTCTGAGCTTTTATTTTTGCTCAAGGCTAGCTCTCTACCTATTTGAGCAACAGCTCCACTTCCAGTTTTCTGATGGCCAATTGGAGACTTTTCTGCCCAGGCTGCTTCAAACCTTGATCTTAGATCTCAGCCTTCTGAGTACCTAGGATACATGAGCTGGCAACACCTGGCTTTTACCTTGATATCTTACATGAATGAAGACATTTTTCCAAATTTTTCTAACAGAAGACTCCATTAAAAAACGTCTAGGGGCCAGGAGTTTGGCGTAGTGGTAGAATGCTTGCCTTGCATGCAGGAAGAGCTGGGTTTGATTCGTGGGTACCATATACATAGAAAAAAGCTGGAAGTTGTGGCTCAAGTGGTAGAGCTCTAGCCTTGAGAAATCCCAAGGACAGTACTCAGGCCCCGAGTTCAAGGCCCAGGACAAGCAAAAAAAAATGTCTAAATTACCAAAAAATATTGTTATCAACCAGTGCAGTATGGGGCTGGAGATATGGTTCAAGTAGTAGAGCACATACTTACTTAGCAAACCCAAGGCCCTGAGTTCGAAACTCTAGGACTTCCAAAAACTAAAACTAAAACAAATATACAGCTTTAGTGCCACTGTCTTAGTGTGAAAATGATATATTTAACCCTTTGTGTTGTATGTCTGCAAGGTTTTCTGTGACTTGATTTCCAGATGTAGCTACAGGGCACAGTGGTAGCTCTCCTAATTGGATGCGCTGCTGAGAGAGCCAGAGAGAAGGGAGGAGGAGGCTACCTTTTTGCCTATTTAGAGTTCTCTGTGAACTCTAATTCAGAGCACAGCTTAGTCCACTGGTTGAGGGAATCTGGCCTGCAGGGCCTGACTTCAAAAACAGAAATAATGAGAACTCCCAATCCTGGTTTCTACTTTGGCCTTAACTAGCTCCTACGGTGCTCCATATGGCAGGACATATGTTTCTTGCTGCACACATTTAAAACATCTGAAAATAATATCTTCCTGATTGAGCAGCTATTAGGGATGAGGCAGCGTTTTCTGAGCAAAGAATAAAATCAGTGGTGAGCCTGGCAGGTAGCATGGGTAGACAGCATCGGGGCGGAGCAGGGGGGGAAGGGGGGACCAGCACAAGTCCCTCAGTCCTGCCCCTCACCACAGCCCATTCACAGGCCTCTTGGGAAGGCAGCTGGCCCCTAGCCCTCCCCACAAGCTCACGATGTCATCACTGCCACACAATGAACCTCACAATCATAAAAATAATGAACCACACACCAAGTGTAAAAGGGGTAGTGAGATGTATAGATTTTAATAGGTGCACTTTTGTAAATAAGAGCTGTATTTTTTATTTTTTACAGACAAAGTTTTAGGCCCTGGAGATTCTCATTTGCACTGTGGGTGAAAACAAAACACGCTTCTCTAATGAGCTTGGATCAGGCTGCATGGGGCCTGGCTGGAATTCCGAGAGACAGACCATTACATTTTGCTGATGGTATGGTCCCATAATTCTGCATGATTCAGCAGTGGGGATTGAATGGCAAGGAGACTGAGGGTATTGGATAGGGGAAATGAGTAGATGTTTGAAGATCCATAGGTTATGAAAGGGTAGAAGACAGAAGACAGGGCATTATGCTTCCATTCCTGCCTTAACTAGCTTCTAGTTGAACACAAAAGAGCCTAATTCATAACGGAGGGAGGCTGAGCTAGAGTGGCTGAATGAAGCAGTTCATAGCAGGCCTTGAGCAGGGAGCATTTGAATGGAGTCCCTAAGTCAGGAGTTGGTAGCAGCAGCATGCAATCATCCTTGAAAAGTAAACTGAGCCAACAGAGATGCTCAGGGCACAGACAGTAAGGAAAGAAAGAAGGAACGAAGGAAGGAAGGAAGGAAGGAAGGGAGGGGGGAGGGAGGGAGGGAGGGAGGGAGGGAGGAAGGGAGGGAGGGAGGGAGGGAGGGGGGAAGGGAGGGAGGGAGGGAGGAAGTCAAGGAGGGAGCAGAGGAAGGGAGAATCACATTAGAGGTCAAGGTGCTGCCATGGCCACTCCTGAAAAGCTGATTTTCATTCTTTTCACTTGTTCCTAGATAAGAGCCGTACTAAATATGATTGGATAGCTCATGAAATAATCACTGATTCACTGGTTCTTCATGTCAGCTCAAGCCCCCCCCTCCTTTCTGAGATTATCAAGATATCTTTGGTCATAATTGACATCTCTCTCTACTCAATCCCATATAATTCATTTACCTTTTCCTCTTCAATCTTCCATTAGAGTGATTGGTCTTTTTCTCTTTCAAAAGAGGGAGCCTTCGTTCCTAAATAAGTCAGTCTTTCACTTCACAGTGTTCACTATGCGTTGAGGTTACGCAGTAGCAAGACAGACAAAACGCTCGGTTTCATGCAGTCTACCTTTAAGACTGGACGATCCAAATTCCATTCCAGGATCTGAAGCTTCACCAGCATCTGTCAGCTTATTAGCAGTACTCGATTCCCCATAGGCGTAAAGAAAAACAGACTGCATTGGAAGAAGCCCCCATTGCACCCCCACGTGGGTTCATGTGTCCATCAAAGCTTGAGAAGCCCTGCTCTAGGACAAATGACAAGCAGGTAACAAAAATGCACACACAAAAAATCCTGGCAGAAATACTAAAAATAAGCCGCGCACAGTGGCTCACGTCTGTAATCTTAGTTTCTTAGGAGGCTGAGATCTGAGGATCAGTCCAGTCTGCCAGTCCAGACACTAAAGAATATGAGACTGTTATCTCCAGTTCTTCACTAGAAAACTGTGTGGGGCTGTGGCTCAAGGGGTAGGGTGGTAGCCTTGAGCTGGAAAGCTCAGGGACAACGCCAGGCCCAGGGGTAAGGCAGTAGCCTTGAGCTGAAGAGCTCAGGGACAGGACCTAGGCCTAGAGTTCAAGCCCCATGACCAACTAAAAAAAAAAAATTAAAAATAAATCAGAATGAGAAGAATGAGCAAAATGGTAGTAGTCAAGGGGTTCTAGCGGGAGCCACACCTGTAAAACTGAAGGCAGATATCATTGAGAAGAGACTAGAATTAGTGAAGCATCTAATACAGAAAGCCATATGCACATCTAAGGTGGCAGTGCCAGCTCAGGGACAGGTAAATGGAATTAGGCTAAATGTAGCACTAAAGGGACTCAAGCTAGGGCAGAGTGACAGTGGAGAAATGAAACTATGACACAAAAGGGAAAGATGACACACAAGGAAGGCCAGGAAATGTGGCCAATACCCAAGCCAGCTTCAGGTAACGCAAGAAGGCCACTTTCCTGGCTTTCTCTGAGGTGTCACCAATACTTCCTGTGCTTTAGGGTTTCATCATACCACAAATTTTCTTAGGTTGTTTTCTTACTTTTAACCAGGATATCAACTACATGAAGATGGAGCCTAGTATTCTCACTCACTGTGCTATATAGCCCCTAAAATTCTCAAGAAAATAGTGATAGTTGATGGTGAAGGAGAGATAGCAGAAATGTGGCAAGGAAACTCATGAAACTGGAGAGATCTGTTCCCAATAAGAGGTGGCAATATTCAGCTGGGGGCAGTAGTTAGTTCTATGGTGAGGCAAAATACATCCCTTCAAGGCCTAAAATGATACTATAAGGAAAGCACAATTTTTAGCCTCTCAGGGTATAGAACTAGGGAGTCATAGATAGGCAAAGAATTAGGTAGAGCTATATGGAAGTGTCCTTTTAGTATATGAAAGAGGATCAAATATAGACAATAGTGTATGGCTTAAAAACAGTCTTATCATATATCATATGGTTCACTAGTCGTAGAGGTGGTTTCTAGTTATTAGCTAGAAATCAGCTTCGTAAGTGTCAGAATTCAGCTGCAAATGCAAATCCAACTACCTAACTCAGAAAGCCCAAGTTCAAGGGCAAAGCCATCCCTGGAAGAAGGATACCACCTGGGAGTCCTATTATGAAATTTCATTATAATATTCATACAGTGAGGCAAAGAAGAATATAAAGGATGGGAAATAATTGTCTAGGTGAGTTACAGCCATATGGTCTTCCCAAAATACCTCAATTTTAAGATGAAGCCTCCTTAATCAGCCTTCCAAAGGAATGAAATTCTGACACTTGCAGCCACGTAAATTAACTCTAAGGTCATTTAGGGACATCAGCCAGGCAGGAAAGGTTAAACAGTGCAGAACTCTACTTACACTAAGTAAGTACCTATCAAACTGGGTTAGACTCCAGATCCAAAGTCAGGAGTCCCAAGTTAGATTCAGCAACTCACTCCCCCATGCTAAATAAGAGGCACATGGTAAATGTCAGAAAAAGGATATTTAGTACCTGGCAATCATGGGAAAACAGTATTTCAGGACATCTTCAGCTGTGTTCTGAGGTACAGACATTGACTTCAGACTAAATAGCAGGGCTTGCAGACAGGATGTGAGAAGTGTGCGAATAGTTAAAGCAGTCCCAGGTCTCAGGTGTGGCCTGGTTGATCACTCCCTCAGTCTTTGTCTCTAGAGGAGTTCTGGAGAATTATCACTTTATTAGTTGAACAGAACAGAAACAAGGTCATCTCCTGAGTTTCTGGCTGTCTCCTTTAAGATAAAAAGAAGGCCTGGTCTATCTGAGGGTAGTCTGCCTTCCATATAAGATGCGAATAATTAAAATTTCTCTTTTTTGGAACCCTTATGATTTCAGTGACTGCAGTGGAGAATAGTTCCAACCAATCAAAAAGACACACCTATGAAGTTGGGGACTTTTATTTAATTCACAGAATTCACAAAAAATCTTTTTTTTTTTTTTTGCTAGTCATAGGGCTTGAACTCTGGGCTTGGGTGTTGTCCCTGAGCTCTTCAGCTCAAGGCTACGGCCCTATCCCTTGAGCCACAGCACCACTTCCTAAAAGCATCTTTTAGGTTGTTCCCTATACTTAAAAAAATCAAGTTCAAGTGGACAGAAGGTTGGGAGGGTAATGGCTGGGACTGGGGACGGAAGAATGGAAAGTTAGCACAACGTTTCAGTTGATGATGAGAAAGTTCTGGAGATGGAAAGTGGACAGTCACACAAAAATGTGAATGGAACTGTCTGTGAATGTCACTAAACTGTCCACCTAAAAATGCCTGAAGTGCTAACTTCTATGTTATGTCTATATTACCACAATGGGAAGGAAGGCTTCACTTCAGACCTGTTCTGTCATAAGCCTTGTTGGAATCGTCAATGCTGAAAGACAAAGTCTCCTATTTCAAGTCCATATGTTGATGTCATCCATGGGAAAGTAATAATAATGATAAGGAGAGACAAGGCTTGCTGAGCACACACTGATTTAAATGTTGCATATGTATTCATGCATTCAAAGTGCAGGAGAGTGCTGTACCATGGGACTTTGGAATCTGTTTTGTTCCATACTTTTTCTCCTATTGTGTGTGTGTGTGTGTGTGTGTGTGTGTGTTAGAAGGCCACCATCTTGCTCTTTCACTATTTCAGGGCCTCCTGCTAAGCATCAAGAATAAACAACTCTAATGAAAACTGATGGAAGGCAAGCTCCTGATTCAGGTTCTTAAAGTGATTCAGGTTCTTTTTTTACTCTAGAAAATATATCAGAATTTATTCATATTTTTCTGTGTTCTCTTTGGTTTATGTGTCGTAATTTTTTTCATATATTTTTTAATTGTAATTAATAGAAGGGTTACATTATATTCACCAGATAGAAGGTGCAAGCCATGTGACCCCTAAAGAATCCCCTGGCTTCTATAAATACATTTCTTAATAGTTATCTCACCAGAGCTGTAAATATGAGAATGTAGAAAGGAAGATGTAGATGTAGAGAGGCTGGTATTCTCACAAGGTCAAAAGGAGATTAAATAAAACCTATATAATCTGGTTATTTTTTAGAAATATATGTATATATGTATGCATGTATGTATGTATATAGTTTATTTGTTTCATCCAATGTAGTATCACAAGAAGGGCTCCATCTTCTTAGATGAAAGAAAAGCAAGCCCTGGTCGTGTGCAGTTTCTTTATTTCCATGGTAATACAAGCACCTCTCACCTTGTCCAGACATGCTCATAAGAAGCAGGACATTGCAATTTGACCAAAGTATTGTTTACGTTCTTCTGACAGGAGTGGCAGTTGGACAGAGCTAAGAATTCTCTGTCATTGTTGCCACCACTGTGTAGAAAACAAAGCAGGGATGATTGAAGCACTAGCCTCAGCTATGCAGGAGCAACTGCGGTGTCTGTCAGCCATTGGAGAGTAAAGCAGCCTACCTGCACTTGCAGGGCCTATTGTTTTGCAAGAAGTCTTAGGTGAACACAATGAGACACAATGATGCTTTGTGAAAGACAATGACATCCATTCAAGTGCCTCTCATTAGCTCCTTTACACTCCACTGTTTCGCTCAGACTTGTATCCAGAAATATTCTATTTTATTAACCAGTCTTGTAAAGGCTCAGAAAAAAAGACACTTAAAAATATGGGGTGGGAGGCTAAGAAGGAAAAAAAAAGCAGTCTTTTCCCTTCATTCAACCCTACTGTTCATTCCTTCATCTCATGTAGAAATGCTTTCTGTTCAGTTTCTTCTAGCAGTGCTTTGATGAGAAGAGCCAGGGATTTCCCAGAAGCAACAATTCCCAAGTGTATGCTTCAGGTTTAAAATAATCTCACTTCTCTAAAATGAAGTAGCCCCTACAGAAAGCAAAGGAAAATGTCCATCTGTTGCTTTTCTTTCTTTACCTTCATCTGTTTTCTGCTGCTATGATCAAATGCTACCGATTAAGTTAGAAAGAAGAAAGGTCTGAGGTTGGTGGTTCATGTCTAGACTCTCAGATATTTGGGAGGTAGAGATTGGGAAGATCTTGTGTCTCTCTGTTTAAGTATGGTTTTAGGCAAAAGGGCAAGACATTATCTGGAAAATAACTAAGGCAAAAAGTCTCAGAGGTGTGGTTCAAGTGGTAGGGCATCTGACTAACAGGTGTACAACTAAGTTCAAACCTCAATAGTGTTAAAAGGACAGAAAAAGTTGGGGCTGGGAGTTTGGCCTAGTGGTTAAAATGCTTGCCTAGCATGCACAAACACCCGGGTTTGATTCCTTGGTACCACATATATAGAAAAAGCCGGAAGTGGTGCTGAGGCTCAAGTGGTAGAGTTCTAGCCTTGAGAAAGTCCAAGGACAGTGCTCAGGCGCTGAGCTCAAGCCCAGGACTGGCAAAAAAAAAAAAAAAGAACAGAAAAAGAATACAGGCTTATTTAGCTCGAGGTTCTGAGCTTTCCTGCTGGGAAGTGTAGGATCAGATGCTGCTTCTGGTGGGATGATTCTTGCTGGGACTTTGCAAAGAGTCCCAAAGTGGCACTGATACCACGTAGAGAGAATGGCTTCTTCTTGTAAAGTCACATTCACACTGAATTAGTCCTCCCCTGGCCTCATTTAGCCTTTACTACTCCTTGAAGGTCTCACCTTCAAATAGCACTGTCAGGTTAATATTCCACCATCTTAAGGTAGCTGGCATTAAGTTGCCACAGGACTTTTTGTGGGAACATTCAAACCATAGCACTTTTAAATCTCACTTGATACAGAAGTCCTGGAAACTGAACAGGAAAGCAGTTAAGTCTCCAGTGCATTCTTTCTCCATCCACTTCAACAAATTCCTCAGAGAACAATTCCACTGAATATTAAATATGAAGGACATTATGCCCAACGTTTTCCAAAAAGCCCCAGTCCACAATTTATAAAAAAATGTTTATGGTCAGAAAATTTAGATTTTTGGTCTATGGTTTGAGCTTATTATAGCTCAGCTCTACAGAGTGTAAAGGGAAATGGATAACAAAAAGGTTATTTCCTGCTGGAGCAGTCTAGGGAGAAAGAGAACAATGGAAGAACTTGGGTAACAATTGGGTGGGCAGATGGGTAAAGTTTCCATTGCTTTCTGGGTCAGTGTCCTGGGGCAGCCACTGCCACGGTCGTACATCTTTAGGTGGTCAGCCATGAAAACAAAGAGCTGGGATGGAATTCTAGCTACCCAGGAGGCTGAGATCTGAGGATCATGGTTCAAAGCCAGCCTGGGCAGGAAAGTCCATGAGACAACTCTTATTTCCAAAGAACTTCCAAGAAAAAGTTGGAAGTGGAGCTGTCAGGGGGAGGAGCTCAGGAATAGCACCCCAAGTTCACACCTCAGGATTGGCACACATGCTGGCACACACACACATACACACACACACACACACACACACACACACACACACACAGATTGAGTAACTAGAAACGTAAGGCTTTGTTGCCAGTTGAATTGGCAAGAATGAAACATAACATAGCCCACTAATCTGCTACTGGACCCTATGTGAAACACTTGGGCCCATCCACAAATGATAATGTAGGAGGATTGTGGTTTAGATATGAAATGTCCTCTGAAAGATTTGTGTATCAATGGCTTTGCTGCCAGATTATGGGCTTTGGGGATGTGGTTAGATCCCGAGGGTCTGACCTCACCTAAGTCAGTCCTGTCCAGAGCAGCTCTCTCCCAATATCTCAGAACATCCCTAAAACAGTTCTAGTGCATCTACGGACTAGTCATCACCACTATTTCTTCAGTAGCTGAGGAAATGCAGACCAAGTCCTTTCCATCTGACTTTCTGGTCACCTGCCCACCCTGGCAGCCTGCACCTCCAGGATTTTATGGCAGCATAAAATAGAAGTCCACTGCTATTGAATGCCAGGCTGAAAACTCCATTATCCAGCCTTCTGACTCATATGCCTTGCTGTCAACCCTGTCACCACCTCCATCAACACAAAGACATCCATCTTTGCACACATCTGCCCTATTTACCCAGGCTAGCATGGAGCCTGGAATGAGGGCATAAATGTTTATCCTGTATTTTTTCCAGGGATGACCCACAGCAACACAAAACTACCTGCTCCCAGTGCCATATTTCCATTTAATATCACAGCTCTTTGAATAGCCATACTCACAGATGTGTTCCCAAAGTTCTCCTATGGTAACATGTGGGTATCTCACTGCTAGTATTGCCTTGGAATCAGTAAAGATCAAGACCTGATATTGAATCCCACGCTCCTCTGCAGATTCCAGTGGCTTATGGTAACGTTCTTCCTAGGAGCGCTTTTATCCTCACATTTGATCTTGAGGACATTTGAGCTTAGACATTCTAGCCATCAGTCGTGGTTTTATGCCTTCACTTTCCCTTGTTGTGAGAATGGAATCTACTCCACCCACCTTGTACACTCCTAGAGAAACTTCATGCATGTATGAGGAAGAGGGTAACAATGTTCGATAAGATAGGTACTCGTTACCTTACTTGTGTAACTATAATAACCTCTCTGTACATCACCCTTACAATTAAAAAAAAGAACCTATGATTAGATTGAGAAGGATATGGCCTTTAGCATCTGTGTCAGTCAACTTTTCATCACTGTTTTAAAACACATGAAAGACTTGATTTAAAGCAGAAAGGATTTATATTGGTTCATGATCTCAGGGGTTTCAGTCCACAGTCTATTGCTGTGACCCTGAGGTAAAGCTAAATATCGAGGCAGAAGGCATTAGAACCTCAATACATCCACGAAGCAAAGAGAGACAGGAAGGGGATAGGGACAAGATATTTATTTCTAGAGCACAACCCCAGTGACCTAGTTTCTCCAACTATGTTTCACTTCCTACCCTCCACTACTTCTCAATAATGCCAGAATATTATAACTCAATCGAGGGATTAATATATTGACTAGGTATCAACATCTGATCACTTCCCCCCCAAATCTATCAGCTGACAACCAAGTCTTTAATAAAGGAGCTTTGGGGGGAAATGTTTTATATTCTAACCTTCATGGCACCTGAGTTAAGCCACACTATTCTGGGGCATAACAAATGGCATCAGACTTAACTTGTGTCCATTTAGGCTATGACCCTCAAGTGTTGATGGCCACTCGTCCACTTATATATCCAACATTTGTGTGCCAGGCACTGTGCTAGGCTTTAGAAACACAGGAATGAATAAAAGGGAATCCTTGAATTCAGGGTCTATGTAGAAAGACAAACACATAAATTGCTTACAATATAACAGTAATTCTGTTTGTGGTGAAATTTCATACCCTTGAAGCATAAAAGCAGAAGATTCCTATGGTCTCGTAGAACTTCTCTAATGAGATACTAAGGATGAGTGTTGAAGAATAAGTAGGAATACTTGAGGAAGGAAGTATAATGAATCCCAGAAAGACAGAGACAGAGACAGAGATCGAGATAGAGGTAAAGACAGAGAAAGAGGGAGGAGAGAGTAATAAATGTTGGCCCCAATATATGGAAGCTCATTGCTTTCTTTCAGATGCCCTAGGAATTAGATGTGGCCAGGACACAGGCAGAAGAGAGCTGGAAAAGTAGCCTCCCTTGAACTGCAATTCAACTCAGAAACAACTGACCAGTTAAGACCTTGTTCGATTCAGGAAACATTTATTAAGCACCTACTAGATTTCTGGCATTCTTTGGGGGTACTGGGGATGTAAAGGCCCAGGTGGTTGAGTTACTTGGAGAAATGAATTATAGAGGCAAACACTATGATGTCTGGAGAGGAGACACACAGGATACCTAGAACCCCCAGCCTGCTTGTCCAGGGTGTGATGTAGCTTCTGGAAATGTTCCTACGAGGTATAACCATGAAGAACAGCATAAAGAAAGAACAGGGAAGGACACTTCCTTTTTTTCTGGTCCTGGGACTTGAACTCAAGGCCTAGGCACTGTCCTGCCCCTGAGCCTCTTTGTGCTCAAAACTAGTGCTCTACTACTTGAGCCACAGCACCACTTCTGGCCTTTTCTAAGTAGTTTATTAAAGACAAGTGTCGCATAGACTTTTCTGCCCAGGCTGGCTTCAATCCAAAATTCTCAGATCTCAGCTTCCTGAGTACCTAGAGTTACAAGTGTGAGCCACTGACACCCAATTCATGAGTTTTACTGTGACCCAGCCACACCATGAGTACTGCAGGACTTATGTAGCTGATTCTGTCTTGCCATCCCAGAGCAACAGAGACTGTGTGACCTGCAAAGCCCTCACCATCTGGCTGCTATAGAAAAAAAATGTGCAGAATTCTGTTCTAGACATTTGTATATTTCACAATACCATCACATTAATGCTTAAGTTAACATGTACTGTAGTCACTAATGAAAATACCCTTGTTCTTAGGAGAGGATGTTGAGGACATATGGTGATAAGACAGACAGACAGACAGACAGACAGACAGACAGACAGACAGACAGGCAGGCAGATAGTAATTGTATGAAAATCAACTTGGAGAGTCTCAGTGGGGAATGGAAAGATGGATAAAGTCACCTTTTGCACCAAATCCTTCCTGCTTATTCTTGCAGCTTTAGGAGCACAGGTGGTTCTTAGAACTTGTTTGGGCTACAGACCAAAGGATGAGATACAGGGACAAGAGCTGGCCCTCTCTGTTACACAGAGTACTTGCCAATCTGCCACACCCATTAGCTCCTAAATACCTTCTGGTGTTCTTTCGTTTTCCTTGTGAATAATTGTCTTTTGGACTCTCCACATGCTGTATAATTAATGCCAATAAATTCTCTTGTGGATAGGCTAAAAAATAACAAATAAGGAGCCCAATTTCCTCCTCTCATCTCTATAGTCACTCAGAATGAAATTGTTTGTCTGGAACTCTACTTGCTACAGAAAGCATGATATGTGTTCAATCTCCACTCTTATTTTTTGTTTGAAGAACTGTAATTTGGATGGATTGCTCCCCAATATACATGTACACACACACATGAACATATACATGAAGACATATTTAAGGACAATAAGGCACATATAAAGTTATACTAACTAGAATATATCCTAAGCCTATTATTAACAAGAGCTATAAAATGCCATGTGCAAGGACTACAGGATGTTTGTAGTAGTGGAGAATCAAATGTATGGTAAAAATGGATTGGTAAAATGTGCTAAGTGCTCATTCTGCAGTGCTCAGTGCACACCTATAATAACAGCCCCCACCTGGATTGGAAGAATCAACATTGTGAAAATGACAATCTTGCCAAGGGCTATCTACAAATTCAATGCAATACCCATCAATATCCCAATGGCATTTTTTAAAGAAATAGAAGAGGCAATTCAAAATTTCATATGGAGTAATAAAAGACCCCATATAGCAAAAACACTTCTTAGCAGAAAGAACAGCGCTGGAGGAATTTCAATTCCAAACTTTAGACTCTATTACAGAGCTATAATTCTCAAAACAGCTTGGTACTGGCACAAGAACAAGCCTGAAGACCAATGGCATAGAACTGAGGACCCAGATATTAAACCACAGACCTATGGCCACCTAATCTTTGACAAGGGAGCCAAAAAAATAGAATGGAAGAAAGACAGCCTCTTCAACAAGTTGTGCTGGCAGAACTGGTTAAGCACCTGCAGAAAACTAAAGTTGGATCCTTCTTTGTCACCATGCACTAGAATTAACTCCAAATGGATCAAAGACCTGGAGGTAAAAGCTGACACACTGAAAACTTTACAAGAAGGAATAGGAGATACACTAGGCCTCCTTGGCACAGGTCGAAACTTTCTTAATAAGGACCAAAAATCACAACAAATCAGAGAAAGGCTGGATAAGTGGGACTGCATTAAACTGCAGAGCTTTTGTATGGCAAAGGACATAGCTAGTAAATTAATTAGGAAGCCTCAGAGTGGGAGAAGATCTTCACCAACCAAACAATGGACAAAGGCCTCATATCTAAAATATATCAACAACTCAAAAAATTGAATCACTCCAAAACTAACCTCCAAAGTAACAACCATCCCATTAAAAAATGGGCCAAAGACTTAAAGAGAGTCTTCTCTGAAGAAGAAACAAAAATGGCCTATAGACACATGAAGAAATGCTCAACATCTCTGGCCATAAAAGAAATGCAAATCAAAACAACTCTAAGATTCCACCTCACTCCGGTTAGAATGGCCAGGATCAGGAAAATGAATAATAACAGATGCTGGAGGGGATGTGGCCAGGAGGGATCACTACTACACTGTTGGTGGGAGTGCAAACTCATTCAACCACTATGGAAAGCAGTGTGGCAGTGCCTCAAAAGGCTAAACATAGAACTCCCCTATGACCCAGCAATTCCACTACTTGGCATTTACCCAACCATCCAGAATCTAGGGCATACTAAATCCACTAGCACAACAATGTTCATTGCAGCATTATTCACCGTAGCAAAGATATGGAACCAACCTAGATGTCCCTCAGTTGATGAGTGGATCAACAAGTTGTGGTATTTGTACACAATGGAATTCTATGCTGCTGTCAGAAAAAAACGACATCGCCCCATTTGTTAGGAAATGGAAAGGCTTAGAAAAAGTCATATTAAGTGAAGTAAGCCAGACTCAAAGGAACTTAGGCTCAATGGTTTCCCTCATTTCAGTAGAAACCTTGGGCTTAACTAGCAGAGATTTGCAATAGAGCAAAACCTTGATACATAAGGCCATATAGTATGAAGCTAATTGAAAGGACTTCAAGGATATTGAAACAAAAGCCATATAATGAATGATTGTTGTCCTTAATGTACTATGTTATCTCTCATCTCCTTTGCTGTCCCTTGGGTATCTCATATTGTTACAGTACCTCACTTTGTTATCTGATATATTGAATTTATTTGTATTTGGTTATTTGAAATTTGATAGGGAAGGGGGGAAAACCAAGACGGGGGGGGGGGCGGTGGGGTGGCAGGTAAAGGGTACCAAGACATGTGAAAGGGTATCAATGTATGTGAATTAATGCACCTTCTATACGGCAAATATCATGTAACCCTTTTATTAATTACAATAAAAAATTAAAAAAATAAAATAACAGCTCCTAAAAGGCTAAGGCAGGAAGATGTCAGGTTCAAGGCTAGCCTGGGCTACATATTAAGACCTTGTCTCAAAGAAGATAAGAGGACGAAGAGGAGGACTGGGAGGAAGAGAAAGACAAGAATGAGGAGAGGAAGGAGAACAGAGAAGGTTGTGCAAAAAATATATATACACAATGAGCACAGTGTGTAATGAAATAAATATGGCATGCATGGACATCAGAAGCATGTGCACACACGCTACTACTACGCATTCTACAAAACCTCTAAAAGTTCAGCAGCATACTAAGTACTTTAAGATGGCTGCTATTGGAGAAGGGGAATAATATGGAATGGAATATATATATGCATATATATATGCATGTATATGTGTATACATGTATGTGCACATTTGTGTACATATGTATTTGTGTATACATACAATTAAATAAAACATTAATGAATTCTTGAAAAGATCGAAGGGTCTTATAGCACCAACACTGAGGTTGAAGGACAAGAACAAAATAACTTATAAGAAGATCCAACAATAGTTTACTGGGACTATCTTCCAGGAAGAAGTGACTTACACGTTTAGCCAGGCGTGGTGGCTCACGCCTATAATCCTGGCTACTGAGGAAACTGAGATCTGGGGATCAAGGTTCAAAGCCAGCCTGGGCACTAAAGTCTGTGAGACTCTTGTCTCTAATTAACCACCAGAAAACTGGAAGCATTGCTGTGGCTCAAGGGGTGGGGTGGTAGCCTTGAAGTGAAGAGCTGAGGGACAGTGCCAAGCCCAGAGTTCAATCCCCATGACCCACAAAAAAATAATGAAAAGAAGTGACTTATAGGCTTAATATTTTATCCTCTACTCATCACCATTGTCTATTAACACTTCTGTAAATGTCAAAAATAGCTATCACTCTCATGTAAACTAATAATATCTAATAATAATATCTAATAACATTTAATTGACTTGCTTACTAAGCATGCACACTTATCACAATGCACTGATTTCAGTCTTAGTTTGTGATGGTTATTTTTTTTTCCAGTCCTGGGTTTGAGCTCAGGGCCTGAGCACTGACCTTGGTCTTTCTCAAGGCTAGAGCTCTACCACTTGAGCCTCTGTCCCATTTCTGACTTTTTCTATGTATGTGGTACCGAGGAATTGAACCTGGGTCTTCGTCCATGGTAGGCAAGCACTCTACCGCTAGGCCAAACTCCCAGCCCATGTTGGTTATTTTTGAAATATGGTCTTGCTTTCTCCCTGAGCACATGTCTGGGTGTGATCTACCTACGTTAGGCTTCCTGGTAGCTAGGATACCAGGCCTGTGCCACTGCATCCAGCTCTTCACTGAGAATAAAAACTTTCATCTACCTAGTCTGGTCTCAATTCATGATCCTCCCAATCTCAGCCTCCCCAGTAGCTAGGATTACAAGAAACATCAACCAACACAAAGCACAAAGTGCTTAAAACAGTCCTTTGGGGTCCAAATGTAATCCAGAATCATTGTATGCATGCTATCTAATTTAACTTTGTGAGAACTCTTCTGAGCCAGGGATTATCATTTTCTTCCAAAGATGGGGAAACAGACTCACAACACTTAACTTTCCCAAAGTGACATAACAAGTACAACAGGATTGAAGTCTAGCTCTATCTTACTACAAAGACTATGCTGTTAGCATCTTTTCTGGCGATGACAT
Source organism: Megascapheus bottae (assembly GCF_031878675.1). Classification (NCBI taxonomy): domain Eukaryota; kingdom Metazoa; phylum Chordata; class Mammalia; order Rodentia; family Geomyidae; genus Megascapheus; species Megascapheus bottae. Next base: position 53,241,779 of record NC_143516.1, read on the forward strand.
ATGACAAATTTTCAAAAGATTCTTGCTTAATGCCAGACCCAAGAAGACACCATTGCTCTTAAAGCTTCCTTCCAAACTGAAAGCCATGTACTGACAGCCAAAACAAATTCCTGTTGATTAACACACTTGTTGTGACAGGTAGCCCAGTCCTGGAGGCTCTCTTGGTTGACTCCTTCATTGAAAAAGAGTAACGGATTTGATCAGAAAGCCCTGTGTGTTGTACTGTTGCGTGCACTGAGGAAGTATCAACCTGCTTTTCAAACAAGGTCTCTGCTTTTACAGAGCTATACTATAGTGGAGGGAGACTGAAAACTGGCACAGAAATGAACAAGAAAGGTTTCTGATCCCAGCACTTAAGGATAAAACCCAATTAAGAGACCCTGGCACTCAAGTGAACCTGCGCTGTGATTTCCAGCACTCCAACCACTGTGAAGGTAGCAGGAAAGAGCTACTGGGTTCATCACTCCTAGGTGAAGACGGCTTGTAAGAATCCTGGACTTTCAGGCTCCCAGAAAAATGGACTTTGACATTCTTGGGTCCCAAACAGATGCTCACCTGAGACATATGCATAAGTCAGTCGACAAGTTCATTGACTCACTGAGGTCCCTAGCTAAAGTTGTCCTCCAGAACAAAAGAGGACTAGATATTGTTCCTAGAGATTGAGTGTCACCCTGGGGGGAAAAAAATGTTGCTTTTGAGCAAACCATGCCGGGGTAATAAAAGATAGCCTGGCAGTTGTAAAGAGGTGATTAGTTGAACAAGAAAGGGAGAGACAGGGTCTCAAGGATGAGATGAGAGACTGTACAACTGGTCCCCCTGGGCAACTTCTCTAATCTCAGCCATGATTGGCCCACTGGTGATTATTTTAATGTTCCTGTTGATTGGCCCATGTGTAATTACTGAAATCATGTCTTTAGTAAAAAAAGGATCAGAGTTATAAAACTGATCCTACACACCCGGTATAACCCTGTTTGTACTAAGGTAAACTAGTCAAGGATTTGACTAGGCTAAACGAAAAGCGGGGAACGTTAAGGGGAGCAGGGACTGGCGCCATCCAGAATGCCTATGAGTTCCCCCACCCCATTGTGGAAGGTCAACAATGGTACAGTCCAGCCATCTTGACCTCCCCCCCCCTGCCATGAGGAGGGATATGTGGTACAGCCCAGCCACCTTTGCCCTTCTAGGGAGGGCAACCTTGACCTTCTCCCCACCCCCATGAGGAGGGCTATCCACTTAGGTGGGGAGGGGCCCGGCTTTGTGTGGAGACCTTTCCAATTTGTGCGCCAACTCCAACTAAGGTGATAGGTAAATTCGAACACTGGACTGGGACCCTATTGGCTACTTGCGTGTGGCTGGAGCTGGTAATGGTCCCTCTGTGTATGTGACTATCCCATTGGCCACCTGTGTGACCAGGTTCGACTGCATAGGTTTTGCCCTTAAAAACCCTGCGTGAGAGCCGCTCAGGGTCACAGTGTCAGCTCCCGAGTCTGCACTGTGTTCCTGGCTGGTCAGTTCTCCATCTACTTCCCCAATAAATTCACCTTTTTATATGACAAAAAAAACAATTAAGCAAATAAAATAGGGTTATTTGATGGAATATGAATTGGTGGCTACTTACACTGACTGATCAGGAAAAATTCTCTAAGAAGCCAGAGTTTAAAACAGTAAACCAAGTAACAATGAGGGGGAAAATATCTATTGAGGAAAAGATGAGACAATACAGAGCTCTCAGGCAGAAAGTAGTATGGTATATAAATAGTCAATGAACAGAATCAAGGCTAGTGTGCTGAGAATAGAGACGCGAGTGACCAAGAGGATGTTGAAAAGAAAGGCATAGTTGAGGTCATGATGGATTTTGTAGGCAAAAATCGAGAGTTAGATTTTGTTCTAATCAGGGTGAGAAGCTATCGATGGAATAACATGATGTGACTTCAACTTTTCTAAGACAGTGGATTGTGAATGGAGAATGAACTGGGGGGGGGGAGAAGTGGAAACAGAAGACCAGCTAAAAGGTTGGAGAAGGCATCTAACTAACCTTCCAGTTCTGACTACAAATACATAGCTGGCTTTGCACATCTCCTACCATAAACAGCTTTACATCATGAACAAATACATAAAACAACTGTTTATAGGCACTCATCAGTGACTTCTGTAGAGAATCACAGTGGGCCCTTCACTCAGCCTGGCTTCCTTCTGAATCATGTTTCTCAAGCTGGCACATGGAAGAAGAGCCAAGCCAACTACAGTGGTGGTCTCATAGGATAGAGGAAACAAAGAAATTTGGACTTGCTAAATGGCTAGAACTTGAGAAGACGCCTTTAAATTGGGGATATATTTTTCTTATATTTTTTATTGTCTCTATTAATGATGGCTGATTTTATGTGTCAGTTGGCTAGACCATGATATTTAGACAAGCACCAGTTTAGATGTGAATACATTTTTTAATAGAAGACTTTATTGTTCATTCATTTATTTGCTTATTTATTAAGGCCAGTACCAGGGCTTAAACTCAGAACTTGGTATTTCACTCAGCTTTTTTGCTCAGGGTTGATGTTCTACTACTTGAGGCTCATGTCTACTTCTTGCATTTAATTGATTTTAGATTTATCTGCCCATGGTTCTTTTGAACTCTGAACCTCAAATCTCCACCTTCTGAGTAGCTAGGGTTACAGACATGAAGCCACTGGTACCTGACTCTAGATTACTTTGCAAATAAAAACAGATCAAGAGGGAAAACAAGATGATTAAAAGGGGGTGGGGAAGGGAAACAGGGACAAAAACATAAGAAGGGGTATCAATGTGTGAGAAGTAATGCACCTACTACCTGACAAATGTAACTGTAACCACTTTATACATTACCCCGACAATAAAAAAAAAAAAGGACCAAAATTCAATGTAATCATTCTCCCATGTGAAGAACATGAGAAGATGAGGAAGGGGCCCTTGGCCCCATGGTGGGGGAAGCTGCGAGTGCTGGGTATGCATTAGATCCTGACCCTGTGAGGTCTGCTCTCACCCATTCACTTCAACAATGCCAGGGGAATATATTTGAAGCCCCGTATGTTTATTACTGGCTTTTAGGACCATTTCCCTGATCCTTCTGCCTCCAATCTCCCTGCCATTCCTTTCTATCGTAGTTTTTCAATGATTTAGGAATATTCTTGAAACTATGGAGAAAGATTCCAAGGTACTGACCACTTGGTGAATAATTTTTAAGAGAAAAACTAAAAGAGCTAGAGGTATTAAATCAGATGTAAGAGAACACGAAGATTTTTCTTCAATTTATAGCCAGACCAACGAAATATATAAACGTGTAAATAGTCAGCATGTAACTATAGGTTACTGATTTTAAACTAATTAACTTGATGCTTTGCAAGACAAGTTTTCCAGTGGCTTACTAATCAGTAAGTCCCAGCGGTATCAAATAAATTCTAAAAAGAATCCGTGTTCTCACTCTGAGGGTTATCTGTAGGTCTCTCAACACAGTCTACAAAGTGAAACAATAACATTACTTCCAAGTTCTAATCCGGGCCAACCAGTTCAAATGCATTTAGTTTTTTTACGTGTTACATTCAGAATATGTATTTGTTTACCAGTAGTTAGGTACTACACTTCATAATCCAAGTTGGCTAACCAGGCTTTACTTAAAAGCTAGACAGGAGGTTTCCACATTCCCTCTTAGTCACTCTGATAAAATGTCTCAATTTTCTTCAGTAATCCTTAAAAATATCAAGGCTTGGGGCCAGGAATGTGAACTAGCAGCAGAGTGCTTGCCTAGTATGCATGAGTACCATATACACAAAAAAAGCTGGAAGTGCTTCTGTGGCTCAAGAAGTAGAGCGCTAGCCTTGACAAGGACAGTGCCCAGGTCCCGAGTTCAAGCCCCAGGACTGGCCAAAAATAAAAAATATCCAAGGTTAGTATGGTGTATGTGACTGGGCGTTTCTCACCTATAATCCTAGCAACTCAGGATGCTGAGATCTAAGGATCGTGGTTTTAAGTCAGCCTGGAGAGGAAAAGTCTCAGACTCTCACCTCCAATTACCCACAGAAAAGCTGGAAATGGAACAGAAGATAAAGTGAGAGTGCTAACCTTGAGCAAAAGAGCTCAGTGACAGCACCCAGACCCAGAGTTTAAGTTCCATTGCCCAAACAAACAAACAAACAAACAAAAAATCCAGGCTTTGCCTCAAAGAAATGGAAGAAAGCATTTCTAATGTTGAAAGTTTGGTGTATTCCAGATACCATTCTTAAAAGTATACACAAAGTGTTAGAAATTAAATCAGATGAGCATTTATCAAAGGAGAAAGAAAGGGGTAGGAGCAAGAAACAGATAAGGCGAAGAATACAGCTAGAAGGAGAAATGAACATGGAAAGCACTTGGTATATGTTTCATGAATATGTAGATAATTGTGGAAGGGTGGAAAATGGCTGCTCAAAAGAGGAGTTAAGGACAAGTGACTGCTCAAGTAACGAGTTCAGCTCAAGTGACTGGGGAGGTGGGGATTGGGTGGTATTAAAATAGACTCGCATTGTGTGGGTGTGTTATTTTCAAGATGCCCAGCAGAATGTGAAGTAGAAAGTGAGATACATGACTTTGGAGTTTCTGTGTGAGGGCAAACCCACAGGGTCTAATGCACTAATGAAACTACCTAGGGACAGAGTAGGAATAAAAGAGAACAGGTGCTAAGTTCCTGCCTTTAGACGTGTCATATCTTAGAGGTCTTGCAAACAGGAGAGAGCGAAATGAAAGTATAAATGTGTGAAGAGAGAATAGAAAACATTCAGCATGGATGACGTACCCGAAACTGAGAAGAGAAACCAGCAAAATGCAGCTGAGAGATAGGGTTGGAATGAAAAAGGAGACAATTTCTAGCTTTGGTCACATAAAAGTCAGCAGGTTGTAGGTGACCCCAGCTAGACCTAGTTCATGGAGTTGTGGGCATAAAGGCTGATATGTAAGGTGAGGAAATGGAAATTATGTCTATAGTCAAATCTCTTGAGAATTTTTAGAGGAAGTCTAGAAATGGTAGGTAGTGAGCGAAATGTGAGATCCAAGGGTTTGCTGCATTGTTGCTGATGTGTTTAATTTTTTACTTTGGAAAGTTCCACACAACCTACACACACTAGAGAACTGTATGTTTTTCATTTTCATGCCCTCATACCCAACTTCAACAATTACCGATTTTTTTGGTTGCTTCCCATTCACCTTTTAATTTATATACCATGAAATTTATGTTTTGGAGGGAGCAAGTCTATGAACTTTTATAAATGTATTTAATCATATAACCATCACCAAAAAAATAAAATACAGAAAAGATCTACCACCCTTTGGGAATCATTTCTCTTTCCTACAGCCTCGGTCAAACATTTGTCTCTTTCCTGTCACTACAGTTTTAAATAAAAAATACTCAACTTGACAGGTACTAGTGGTTCACACTTAAAATCTTAGCAATTCAGAGGCTGAGATCTGAGAATCATGGTTTGAAGCCAGCCCAGGCAAGTAACAGCCAAAAAGCCAAAAGTGAAGTGTGGTGAAGTGGTAAAGCATTAGCTTCGAGTAATGGGACAGATACCTTGTCCCAGAAGTGGGGAGGGTAGTAAGGAGGAGGAGCAAATGGAAGAGGAGAAGGTAGAGAGAACAGTGGAGGGGAAGAGGAGAGGCAGGGAAGTCTGGATAGAAAAAAGGGAAAGGTGATGTGTGTGTGTGTGTGTGTGTGTGTGTGTGAGAGAGAGAGAGAGAGAGAGAGAGAGAGAGAGAGAGAGAGAGAGAGAGAGAGAGAGAGAGAGAGAGAGAGAGAGAGAGAGAGAGAGAGAGAGAGAGAGAGAGAGAGAGAGAGAGAGAGAGAGAGAGAGAGAGAGAGAGAGAGAGAGAGAGTTGTATCCTGGGGTGGAGCAAGGGAAGGATAGACGACCGAAAACACCAGGAAATCCTGAGGATGATAGAAATGATCATTATGTTGACTCCAGTGATGGTTTTGTGGATGCACAAGCATGCACACACACACGCACACATGCGCATGCACACACACACATACACACACAACTATCTGATTTCACCATTTTAAGTATATGCAGCTTTTATATGCCAATTATGCCTCCATAAAAGGAAAATTCAGGTCCTGGGGGCCTGAACTCAGGGTCTGGGCACCGTCCCTGAGCTTCTTTTGCTCAAAGCTAACACTGTGCCACTTGAGCCACAGCACCACTTCCAGCCTGTTCTGTTTAATATGATACTGAGGAATAGAACTCAGAGCTTCATGCATGCTAGGCAAATACTCTACCACTAAGCCACATTCCCAGCCCCAGCTTACATTTTAAATCCTCACACCTTTATTCTTCTTTTATATTCCTTCTCCGTGATTGGCAGTACTCTATGCCCAGCTCACATCATCTGTAACTTCTCTCTTTCTTCATTGTCCATCATCTTAATACCTATGCTCTGTTCATTGAGTTATTTGTTGTAGATTCTTTTTTTTAGAAACTACTTTTATTTCCACCACAAATATTTTGGAGAAAATCTAGGAGGATATCTTTATAACCCATGTCTCAGAGAAATATTTAAAAACAATGGGGAGTTAACACATAAGGGATAAATGAGAGCATCAGTCTACCATATAGTATGTATAGTATGACCAAACATACCATAAACTGATAAAAATGTAAGCTAGGTGTCTTATAACACATGGCAGTATTTGTTGCTGATTCTTCAAGAACTGTTCACCCTAAAGAATTCAGCTTCTGGAATTTCCTAGAATCACTAATGCCCCACAGTAAAAAGCAGAAGAAATATCATATATTTACAATATTTTTCCAGGTACTGGAGGCTCATGCCTATAATCCAAGCTACTCAAGAGGCTGAGTTTTGAGGAACATGGCTCAAAGCCACCTGGGGAGACAAATTAAATACCCTTATTTGCAATTAACCAACAAAAGGTTAGAAGTGCAAATACGATTTAAGTGGTGAAGCACTAACTTTGGACCAAAAGGCCAGGAAGAATAAGGTACCCAGAGTTCAAATCCAAGTAATGACACAAAAATAGATAAGCAATCAAAGAAACCAATGAAATCAAATAGTTTTGAAAGCAATGAAAATACTCTGACATCAGTAAAATAGGAATTATTCATGCAAGTCTGTGACTCTCATTTCACTTATTTCTGAGGCATTTTCAAGTACCTCTTGTGTGAGGGTAGAGAAATATAAGCTGTTTGAGAAATAATTGCAAGGAATTAGAGCAGAATATGTGAAGTGCTACATATTTTCAGCTTTACAACCCTAAAATGATATATCTTATACTTAAAAACAAAGATGGAATACAATTCTCTTGGATGCTGGTGTCAGTTCCAGCCTTACATGTAAGATCATTCTGGCCACAGTCCTGCTCACAGCATGTCTTTGCATGACAGGTTTGTGTTTTTCCTTCTCCTTTGCTGTTTTTTAAGCAGCAGCTAGTTCTGCTGTTTCTCTGGACCCCTCCAGGCACATTGTGGTCCAGCCTTACCTCCTAGACCCTGTAATTATGTTGTGTGCAGGAAGCAGGTTGGAAAAGATGGCAGTTGTCGACACGCCTGCCAACAGATGGGTGAAAATGTGCTTTCTCTTGCCTCATTCAGTCAGAACATCACTGACGGAAAAGGAAAAAAAATATATCTGTACATATTTATGTGACCTCTGTCATGCTGTCAGAGCAGCCAAAACCATTGTGATCTGCTTGGTAGGTGTCAGCTCCACCACTTTCTAGTGCCTGGAGGCAGATGTCAGTTGAGTACTCAAATGCAACCAGAAACCATCTCCCTGAATCAAAGCCAAATACACCTGTTTTCTTCCTTTCTCTGTTTATCAAGATTATCTGGAAAATTTCAACTGCTTCTATTTATAAATTCATTTTCTGTATTTTATCATTCTGAACTTTCCCCTAATCACCAGGCAATAGATCCACACGATATTGCCCTCACTTGAACAGTCACTTCTAGTAAGATGATGTTGTCACATTAATGATCCCGTGACCTTTAGGAATAAGGTATAAATAAACACCAGCTGTTTCCATTAGGAACTATCTCTTTCCATCATAAATTAAAATACAGTGCTCACATACCAAGTACAGAGTAATAGAAAACCCTATCTAAGCTTAGAGAGAAGCTGCCCTGCATTTGCGGTTACAATCTTTAACAGACAATTGTCTGCCCAATTTATCCATGAATTCTCCAAGACTAAAATGAACTCAACAGCTTTCTTTCTGAACCTAACTTGATATAATTTCAAGTAAATATGGTTGATATAACTGACAAGTTCAAGCTACCTTCTAAAAACAGCTAGAGTTACTGGAAAATAAAGCAAGATGATTTGCTTAATACATATCGAGATCAAAATAGAAAAGGGGAGATTTTCAAGAGCTGGGAAAGAGGTAGGCATTAAGAGCTAAAATAGAAAGATTGAAACCTGTTAGGGAATGACCAAATCAATAGACCTACTTATGGACTTTGAAGCTAATATTATAACATTGTTGCAGGAACTGAAGAATAAATGCCTTAGACTGTTGAGAGGCAGAATCTGGTTCCAGAGCACTTTTTGTTGTTGTTGTTGTTGTTGTTGTTGTTGTTCGTTTGTTTGTTTGTAGGTCATGGGACTTGAACTCGGCCTGGGTTCTGTCCTGGAGCTCTTCGGCTCAAGGCTACTGCCCTACCCTTCAGCCAAGCCCCACTTCCCATTTTCTAAAGGTTAATAGGAGATAAGAGTCTCAGGTCCTTTTGTGCCTGGGCTGGCTTTGGACCTTGATTCTCAGATTTTAGCCTCCTGAGTAGCTAGGATTACAGATTTGAGCCACTGCCTCTGGCTACTGTTGTTTGTACTGTATTTGATATAGGAATTTGGCTAGCTCCATCTGCAAACCTAAGAAAGATTTCGTAGGCACTTGATGAAAAGAATCACCTGTGACTCATAACAAACCCAACCCTGAGCCTCTACTTGTCCTATCTGATTTTGTAATATGAGCATGACACAAGAAAAACTGAACAGTAACTGGTCCAGGACAAAAACCTGAAGGTCTCTGCAAAGGGAGACTTTGGCCAAAATGAATTTGACAGCAATACAGAGGGGGAGAAAATAAGCTTCCAGGGGGAAGAGACAATATATGGAAATAACCTCGGCTTCTAGGTATGTGTCTCAGACTTTAGCTGATCTTAAAGTCAACCACAAAAATCTTTAACAGGTGTTTGTAGGTTGCATAGAATTTATGAGGGCAACTAAATTATTCTTCCTATTATTTAAGTCATAAAAATTCAAGTGGCAAGAATAAATGCAGTAGCTTACCCCAGGATCTGTGACAAGCACTATGTGTATACCATGTGAATTACGATAAAGGCAATCTTATACCTTCTGAATATGGACCACTGTAGAGATAGGAGCATTTATCAAGTAGAAAGTGGTAAGTTTTCTTCACTAAGTTGAGATAGCTCAGTGGCTGGTACATATAAAAGGACTGCTGATAATATACCTACTACCTGACAAATGTAACAATATAACCCCTTTATACATTATCCTAACAATACAAAAAAAAGTACTGTTGAAAGATAAATGTCACCTTATTTCTTATACACTTGATCCTTTCCCCTAAAAGATATTTCTGTTAGGAAATAGACCCATGTGAAGAAAAAAATTCTCTAAGTAATTTGGAGATTCATTTCCTAGTCATGAATAAATTGATCACGAAACAGAGAAAAAAAAAGAATGCAAACACAAGAACCCAGACTAAGGAAACAATTTTAAAAGGCCCATAAAACTAAAATGACTGAAATATTTAATTAGATTATAAGGGTGATAGAGATATCAGTTAAGATGTTGCCCTGTGATAGTCTAGAATGAGATGGATATAAGAGGAAAGAAACACTCTGGTTGGCACAGTGTCCCGGGCATTGGAATGACACAAAAGAAACAAAATGATACGGACTGTGGAGTTGACTGATGGTTGTTAAATAGCATTGACTCAAAGATGAGAAAAAAGGACAGGCTCAGATTTATCTGCCAATAACCTAAAACAAAGTGAACGATTTGCAGGGCTCCTTAACAGCCTTTAAAGAGACTCATCTTCTGCAGCCACAGGACAAATGCAACCAACAGATGGACATGGGATTTAATTGTAAGAGTGACAGAACTGCAAAGCAGACTGGATTCTTGGCTGAGGTCAGTCTCCTATACCAAAGTCAGGTCCGTGGTGGAGAATGAGTGAAATCCTAAGAGGCTGAGGTGTCTTTCAGCCTTAGTGTGATACTTGGACCTCCAGATTCTCCTGAATCTCATAGAGCTATAGACAGACAGACAGATAGATAGATGACAGACAATAGATAGACAGACAGACAAACAGATGCCTCCCTCATCCCCATTCCACCATTCCCTCTGCCTGTTGCTTTTCTGAAAACTACATAGGCATCAAATGAGACAGACTTTCCAAGGCCATGCTTGGTCTCCAGCTGGGCATTGGTTGATTCATGCCTGGAATCCTAGCTACTGGGGTGGCTGAGATTGGCAGTATTCTGGCTTAAAGCCAGCATGTGTATGTATGTATGCATATATATATATATGTGTACGTGTGCGAAGTCCTTTCTGAATTTGTAGCTCAGTATGGAGATATATGCCTGCTATCCTAGCTACTTGAGGAAAGCTGAGACTGGGAGGGCTATGGTATTAGGCAAGCATGGTAGAAAAGCCCAGAAGACTCCATCTCAGTGGGAGAAGCTGAATGTGGCGGCAGGTGCCTATGACTGCATTTACAGTAGGCAGTATACAATAGAAAGACTTTGGCACAGATGCAGGCTCAGGCAAAAAACAAAAACAAAAAACCCCACAAGACTCTATCTCAAAGTAACCAGTGCAAAGTGGGCTGGAGTTGTATATCAGCAATAGACCACCTACCTAGCTAGTGCAAGACAGACGGACAGATGGGTGGACAGACAGACAGACAGATAAAACAGCCATTTTATACCTCAGCAACCTACTGGCAGTGGAAACACCAGGAATCCAGCACAGCTGAGATCAAATAGCAATATCTAACCATCAAAAGAAGATGGGTGTAATTCACACTGAGCACAAAGATGGAAACTCTAGATGAGGTTGAAAAGTGTAATATTTCTACAAAAAAATCTAGATGGACAGTCAAGAGGTGCAGAGTCATAAGAGATGAAGAAGAGATGGAGGCAGCTCAGATAAACTGGACCAGTGTAGAGACATGAATCACTTCTCAGGACCCAAACTAGCAGGATTTCTGTAGCTTTTAACTACCATCTACAGGACAGGTGGGGCTTCCATGAAGAGGGTTCCAGTCCAGTGTTGCAGAGATCTACTGTTAGCTATTTCCCCAGCCTTGCCCCACTGTGGCCACTTATTTATATAAAAGCTTTTTCTTGGGCTGGGATGTAGCTCAGTGGCAAAGTGCTTACCTAGCAAGTGCAATATCCTGGGTTCACTCCCTAGTACCAAACACACACACACACACACACACACACACACACACACACACACACACACACACACTACAGTTTAAAAAAATGCTTTTTCTTCTTTATTTTTTTTAAAGTTTTTATTGTTGGGGTAATGTATAGAGGGGTTACAGTTACATTCGCCAGATAGAAGGTGCATTACTTCTCACACATTGATACCCCTTCTCATGATTTTATCCCCATTTCTCTCCCTCTACCTCCTCCCACTCATCTTGTTGCCTTTTCTTTTTTAAGTGCTGGAAATTGCACCTATATGAGCTTTCTTACCCCTAGCTTCAGATAAATATATTTTAGAAACAGGTAATACTCAAAAGTACCATCACTGCCTCCTCTAGGGGCAAATAGATGTTAGATAATAAGCAGAAATATGACCCAGTGTCAATTACAGTGCATTCATCTACTTCTTTTTTCCACGGTCCCCAAAGGCATAGTTGGAACCAACATACTTAATGATTGCCAGAACCCTTGCATTTGGATCGGGACCTGTCGAAAAATGTTACTGAGGTAGGGAAGACCAAGTAAATGTTCCTGACACTGACCCTTGGCCAGGACCACAGTATTGGAGGGCAGGGACAGCCGTCAACCCCCAAAGACTCAGGGGGTCTGCAGCTGCTGGTCCTTGTTGCCCATTCTTGTTTAACTCAGCAACCTGAGCCTCCTAAAAGCAGAATGAATGAAGACACACAGCAGTCAGCTCCAGTAACTTAACCAAGCAGGAGCCTGTTCCTCATGTACCAGCTAGGATACAGTTGCTAGAGCAGATTAACACAACGCCTGTTGTTGCCTGGCATGAAGGAGGATCAGAAGCCACATGCTGTCACGTGGGGCAGATGACAGCATGCATGTATATATAGTCTTGTGCAGAGCTATGTCAATGTTCCTTCTCTCTGTCATAACAGAGTCTGAAGGTTTCTTGTGAGGTGAGGTGGAAGGAGCCCGCTTGAGAGCAAGAAAGTGCTCTGTTGTGTGGGGAGGGAGGGAGTCCAAGACTTCAGCATAAACAGCCTTGCTGTTTGAGTCATGTGATCGAAAACATCCTTCAGTATTTGAAGACATCTGTGATAGAGACAATGTGTGGAGCCTCTGACAAGTGCTAACAGGAGATGTTGAGGGTTCTTAGCAGAGAGTCATTCACCATTTGGAAAGCAGTTCCTGATACGCTATTCACCCAGATGCAAAATGATATCTTACTGTGCAGCTGGAAGTTAGGTTAGATCCAATTCAACAAGGCCTAAAACAGGAGGGACACAGACTGGCTATTGCAAAATGAAAGGGGTGTGCCTGGGATCGTGTTCAAGAAGGTCCAGAGGTCACATGTATGTGACAAAAGCAGCAGCCCACACCCCTACCATCTAAACAAGATTCAATTTCAAATTCGCAGTGTAACATGGGCTGGAGTTGTGGCTGAAGTAGAGCACCAAATCTAACCTAACCAATGAGAAGGCCAGAGTCCACCACTCCTTCCCTTCCTCAGCTCACACCTATGGCTGCCTGAAAAGAGGTGTTGTCTTTGGAAACGGAACATCAGGAGCTTGGCTCTCAGGGTTGGCACTTCTGGGTTAAGCTTTACTTTCAGTGTTTCAGAAAGTGGTGAGGGAAAGTCCCTTTGATTAACAGATTCAGTTGCTGTTTACCATCAGCCACTTTGTGTGGAAAGAGAAGTGACTGAAGATCAAGCTATGCGAGGTACGTGAGGGAGGAGTACTAGGCAGGGGCTGATGGCTGAGCTGCTTAGTTAGGGCTTGGAAGAAGTGAAGACCGAAACGTTGGCTTAAGGAAGTCTAGGAAAGAGCTGTATGGTTAGAGCTATGTGCATAGGCCCCAAGTGTTATATCATCCACTCATTTCCAAGCAAGAACACCAAAAGCAATGCATAAATTAGAAGAGGTACTCCAGATAGGTATGATAGAAACCCTGAAAATCCTGCCTCACATGCTGAGGCTCAGTGACCTTTGTCACCTTGGAATTCTAAGACACTGGCACTCGCTCCTCCACTGGCAAAGGCCACACCATTTTGCCCCAGGAGATCTTGCGTACAAAATGGAAGCAGGGTAAGTTGAGAGGTGTGGAATGTCCACAGCTTGCCTTTCAGCAGAACGGTCTCTGCTTGCTTCTTTATTGTGTTTCTTATTATCAGAGATGGAGAAAATCCCCAACACATAAAGAAGTTTTGAATGAATTCCTCTCTGCAAATTATTCTACCTTATTGCAGGGTACCTTCCTTGACTAGGAAGCAGTTGCAAGTCTACATCCTCAGAATGGCAACCTTTTCCTGAGTCCAGAAGGTTGACTCTTTTTTTTTTTAATTGTAATTAGTAAAAGGGTTACATGATATTTGCCAGATAGAAGGTGCATTAATTCACATACATTGATACCCTTTCACATGTCTTGGTACCCATTACCCTCCCCCCCACACCCCCCACCCCAGAAGGTTGACTCTTAAGTAGCAGACATTTGAAATTCAAGAAGGATCTATAGCAGCAAAAGCTGGAATGGTTATTATTCTTTTAGTTGGAAAACAAAAGATATTCATTTGAAAAATCTTGAGAGCTGACTTTCTGTTCTTGCTTTAATTTCTATTTCACTGCTAAAGAAAAGAACCAACTAGTTGATTGGTGTCTGCCACAGAAAACTTCAACCCTGCTCTATTCTACATCTTATCAGGACACCTATATAACTAAAATCAGAGTGCTTAAACCTCTTTAGCGAATAAGGTAAAATGAGCCCAAGAGGAAATAGGCAGAAATTCACAGAAAAGGATAAGCCTTTGTGTGTGTATGCACATGTGTGTGTGCTCACACATGTGTATGCCAGGATGTGTGCTTGAACTCAGAGCCTTGCACCCCCATGTGGCCTTTTCCCACAAGGATGGCCCTGTACCACTTGAGCCACACCTCCAGTTCTAGCTTTTTTGGTGGGTAATTAGAAATAGAATCTCACAGATTCTCCTACGTTGACTGGCTTTGAACTACAACCTTCAGATTTCAGTTTCTTGGGTAATGATGATTACAGGTCTAAGCCAGTGGCAGCCAGAAAGATATTCACCTTTAATAGCAGAGAAATGCAAAGTAGAGCAGTACAGAGCATTCATCAGCCATTACGATGCATTTCCCAGAGTATGATGATGAAAACTCTTAGCTCATTCCTGGTTGGGCACAACTACCTTCAAAAGTAATGTAGTGACAGCCAGGAAGCTGGAGTTTTACACAATGAACAGACTCTAGAAATACTGACACATAGTACACAAGAAAAAATGTGCAGCATTTTTAGTCACAATGCCATAGACAAAAATTAGAAAGCCACCTAAAAATCCATCCTAATGAGAGTGAAATTATCACAATGCAGTCCTAGATAAGAAACTATCTGGTGACTTGAAATATGAATGAATGAGTTCTATAAACATCAAAACAGGAAAAGTCTAGGAAACACAATGTTGAGTAAAAACAGCCAAATACTATTTATGTAAACATTTAAAATACTCCAAACAACACTATATGCATGCTGTTTGTGGATCCATACATATGCCATGAAATATGAATGCATGAGAAAGAAACTGCTTCAAGAGAGTAGTCATCTCTGGGGCACAAAAATATTTCAATTTTCTCTATAACTTCACTATAATTTAAAAAAGATACAAAGCAAATATGCTAAAACACTAACATTTATTGGACTGTAGGGGCTCATGCCGATTATCATAGCTACTCAGGAGGGTAAGATCTGAGGATCATGGTTCAAAACCAGCCTAGATAGGAAAGGCTGTGACACTTATACATACAATTAAACAGCAATAAAGCCAGACTGGCGGTATGGTTCAAACGACAGAGTGCTAGTCATGGGCAAAAAAACCAACTAAGTGAGTTGGAGCTGTTGGCTAATGCCTATAATCCTAGCTACTCAGGAGGCTGAGATCTGAGGATCACAGTTCAAAGCCAGCCTGGGTACTAAAGACCATGAGACTCTTATTTCCTATTAATCACTAGAAAACCAGAAGTGGTGCTGTGGCTCAAGGGGTAGGGCAGTAGCCTTGAGCTAAAGAGCTCAGGGACAGTACCCAGGCCCAGAGATTAAACCCCAAGACCAACACACACCAAAACAAACAAACAAACAAAAAAAACAAGTGAAAGTGTGAAATCCAGAGTTCAGGCTATGTTACTAGCTAAAACTAAAAAAGTTAAATCTAGGTGGTGAATACTTTTACATTTGTGCTGCCATCCAAAACCTTAAATCAGCTAATGGTATTAAAGATAGGATGGTATAGAGAGGACTAAGCCTAGAACAGGGCTAATTACTGTGTGGGGCCTAGACTAGAGCAAATGAGTAGAGCCCAGGAGAGGCAATGGTGAGATGGGGGGCTTGGATGTCGAGGAGTTCTGCTCGGGAAAAGAGGCTGTGGCCATATAAATACGCCTGTAGCTTTACAGGCAGCAGGTGTACTCATGACAAGCCATGCACTTAGGGTGGAGTGAATGAGCCTAAAATAGAAGTAGAAGGGATTGGGCCCCTAGGTGCTGGGATCTGGGGGCCAACTGACTGGTGACAAGAAGAGAAGAACTGAGTGTCAAGAACTCAGTCTAGCATGGGGACACATCCCTTCCCATTCCCCAACTCCCATATTATTCTCTTGCTCTTCCATTTCCAGGACCCCACCTTTTTAGGAATCCTCTCCCTCACTCCCTCTCTTCCTTCGTTTCTGTCACTCTGCCTCTGTTTTTCTGTCCCTCTGTCTTTCTCTGTCTCTGTCTCTGTCTCTCTGTCTGTGTCTGTTTGTCTGTCTGTCTGTGTTTGTCTGTCTGTCGGTCTGTCTGTCTGTGTTTGTCTGTCTGTCTGTCTGTCTGTCTCTGTCTCTGTCTCTCTGTCTCTGTCCCTCTCCTCTCCCTCTCCCTCTCCCTCTCCCTCTCCCTCTCCCTCTCCCTCTCCCTCTCCCTCTCCCTCTCCCTCTCCCTCTCCCTCTCCCTCTCCCTCTCCCTCTCCCTCTCCCTCTCCCTCTCTCTCTCTCTCTCTCTCTCTCTCTCTCTCTCTCTCTCTCTCTCTCTCTCTCTCTCTCTCTCTCTCTCTCACACACACACACACACACACACACAAGCCCCCACACTTCCGGATCCACTAACCTAAATCAGCAGGCTCAAGGGTTTCTCAGAGACTCCCCTCCGCATTAAGGATGCTAATTGCTACTCTAGCAGTTACTTTGGAAGATCAAAGAACCGCCCACAGAGCAGAGCTGCGTTTCATCTTCCACAGACCCAACACTAATACCGCCCATCCCCCCACGACTCCCCCTCTCAAGCTGGCACATTGGACCTGTTCCCTTTCCTCTTCCCCACATGCTCTCCCCCGCCCTCCTAAAATAGCTCTGTGCCAAAAATAAGCACTCAGAAAAATGCTCCCAGAATGAATGGAAAAGGTAACTTCACTATCATTATGGTTCCCTTCTAATTACTGTGGTTTGTTTAAAGATGCACTTGTTTGTTTCTGGTTGTGATTCAGAAACCCTTCACTGGGAACCCACCCAGTCCTTCCAGGAGCTGGGGCAGGAATCCTACCGGTTTCTCCTCCGTCAGGCCCGAAAGCCTCAAAGGCACCAACTGAAAGTACCCATTCTGCCCACCCTTGCTGAGCAAAGTTGATGGGCTTTTACTGAGGACAGTTCTGTGTTTCTGGAAAACTGGGCATGAAAAAGCTTCTCTGCTCTACCCTCCTTTCTTGAGGACAAGCCTTCTGGGGTTGGCACCATTCCCAAATGAGCCTTTGGTCACAGAGTTTTTAATGGTCTGCCTGGATCTTGCTGGATAAGCCAGCCTATCCTTCACACATTCCTCCCAAGTTCTAAAGGGGGGAATAATTAGAATTGATGAGCCTTGGGTCCCAGAGAGATAAGTAGCAGAGGAGTGGCTTCCTCTCAGAGGCCTTGGCCCAGTGATGGTAAATGCATGAGTTTTGGTGCCATGTATTGCAGTAGGCTGCTGGAGTCTTTAGTAGGAAGCTGCCCTGAATGACCCAGGCCTCTTGGTCACGCAGGGGACAGATTTCCCTTCTCCTGCCTAGGGATCCCTTCCCAGGTGTTGCCCACTCAGGCACCGCTCTGCTGTTCCTGGCTACTGACACATTGGTACCCTTGTACCTGGACTTCTGCTTCCACTGGCCCTTCTCTCAACAGGTTCTGCTCTCCACAGAGGAGCTGTGTTTAGGGGCCCTCCTCACCAGATCCACCTCTCTCATTCTGTGTCTGTAGAACTGGGAGACAAGATCAGGGCTACGTAAACAGGTGCTGGCTTTTGGCAATCAAGATGGTGATTTTTCAAGCAATAGTCCCTCCTATCCAGTACATATGATGGTAAAAGTATGACCCCACAGCGCAGAAGTTCAGGATGCTAAGGCATCCAGACACAATAATGAAGAATATTTGAATGCATAGTCAGGAATTGTCTCCCACTCTGTCTACTACCAGCTTCATGGGATATGAAAGGAAGCAAGAGTAGAGAGTCAACTGAAAGTCTAAAGACACTCAAGCTGCTGACCCAGGGCGAGTGATCCAACAGGGTGTTCTTCTAGAGCAGTCAGTGAGAACATAGAGCAATCAGTGCCCCCCATCCCCAGTCATGAAAGCTGGCGTCCACCCTGCAGGCCCAGGTCTCTCGGCCAGGAGGAGGAAAGACAAAAGCTGAGGGAGGACAGAGAAGAAAGTCTATGGTGGGAAAGTTCAGGAGGACAGGGAGGTAGGTGCTTTTCCCAGGGCTCGGAACTGGTCCCACTACAAGGACCAGTATTCCTTATTTACATATGTGAATACTAACCTGAGGAAGGTAAGAGCTGGGTAACTCATAAATTGGCAAAAAAAAAAAAGAAGTCCCTGCTCTCTAGGCATCATCCACATTTGACCCCTAACCCTCAGAGCCAGTGGGAATTGTTCCATTCTCTGTCAACACACCCCAATGTACCTGACATCATGATTCTGCTTAGGCTACAAGTGAGTCAAGTGCCTCCCTTCCTCCATTGCTCAGACTTTGATTTTTCAAACACTACTTATCCTTTTAGGCCAAAATGTATGTTAATCTTACAAGAAACCTTCCAGGATATCTTCCCTCATCTCCCTCTCAGTGAGTTTTGTTTCTATTTTCATTCCTACCATGACCCAATTTGTGGAGGGCCATGTGTGTGGGTCTCGGGAGTACTAACTTCCAGGAGGATCAATCCAATGGGCATTTTTCATCCTTATCTTTTCCAAACTCTTAGCAGTATTTCATATGTCCTAAAAGTCTTTCCTTCCTAGAATTCCTGTCTCTATGTCTGTATAGACATTTGAATTTTGCTTCCCTGGCTTTTCTGTCTCTTCAGGTAATGGCACCTTAATCTTCCCTTCCCTTCCCTTTCCTCTCTTCTACTTTCTTTTCCTTTTTCTATTGCTTCCTTATTTTCTTTCATGGTACTGGTAATTGAATTTAGGGCCTCACACTAACTAGCCAAACACTGTAATATTTTCTGGAATTCTCCTCCCTACAACTTCCATTCCAGGTAGAATAGAGGACTACCATTAGCCTACAGCTCAGAGATGAACTTTCAATCCACACCAACCCACTGATAAGGATTCCTGATGTTTGTGGACCAGCAGAGGAGGGACATTTTACTTGCTTTGAGTGGAATGCAAATCTAAAGCTGGTGGCCTGATCAGATCAGCACATGGGAAGGCTTACTTGGAATGAAGCATGCAGAACTGTGAGATGACAAGAGAGGTAGGGGCTGAGGACTGTTTTGACTTGGATCCAATGAACCTTGATTAGTCAGTTGTAGGTTATGAAAAATTATGAGCTCTTTTCTACTTACATCAGTTGAAGATGGATTTCAGTAATACACACTTGAAAGAGTCCTAACGTAGTCTCTGACATACAACACACTTCTGGCTTACTCTTATCTGGGTGAAGTTTCTCAAAATCTTTTCTAATAGTCCTGTCTATTCAGACTTCAGATGACTGAGTCCATCAGACAGATCATAAAGTCCCTTCTCTTCTTGTATGTATGGATCCCGAGGCAAGTTCAACAATCTGTGGTTTCAATCACCATCTTGCATTCATAGCTCGTTTGCATAGGTTTCTCTTAGTCCTCCACAACTGTGTATACAGTCAACCCTCTCATTGTCTTCATATGTCTCATGGGCACCTTCAGTTGTCCACATAATCTTGAATAGTGACACTCTTTAGCAGCTCTCCCTTCTGTTTCTATCATAGCAAACAGTCCAAGAGAAATGCCTAGCTTCATCTAATCTACTCTCCACCTTAAAAATGGCCTAAAAAATATAAGCATGCTCCTTCTGCCCAAATACTTCCACAATCTTTCCATTGCCCTTAAGATAAAGACCAGTATGGTTCTCACTCATGTCAGCACTCAGTGCTCTTCAGTTGACTGGCTTCTTTGTACTTTTTTAAGGTATGTCCTGATCCTTTCTGCCTTGGGAACTTTGTAGTCACTTTTCTGTTACCTTAAACCTCCTTATCTTCAGGGATAGATAGGATACTGCTTTCCTCTGGGTACCAAGAGGTCAGTTCTCACAAGGTCTTACACCTGCTTCTGGTAAGATCAGAAACATCTTGGCAGGTTTTATGTCCTGCTTCAGGGAGGAAGAGCAGGTAAGGCCCTTTTGTGATTTTCTCAAATTCTGTCAGCCTAAAAGTTTCAATAGGCTAAGGGACTGCATTTGGAGGTAGAATATCCTTAAATCCCATGAAAGACTAGATACCACTAATCCTTTTTAAAACACTTTTTTTTAGTAAAGCCTAAAATCATTGGTCATTTAAATTCTTGCTTTTTTTCCAAAATCTGGACAAATAACACTACTAACAATAATGGATTCTATAACATTACTGGATCTCATGGTTTTCTATACGTTGGGGATAAGTTGCCATGTTAGAAGCCATGTGTGTGTGTGTGTGGGGGGGGTTATTGTAAGGTACCTTGGGTTACAGTTACATTCACCACATAGTAGGTGCATTACTTCTAACACATTGATACCCTGTCTGATGTTTTGTCCCCATTTCCCTCATCTTGTTTTCCCCCCTTTCCTTTCCTATTTCAAATAATCAAATAAACCAATATACAATATACCAGGCAACAAAGTCGGATACAGTAACAATGTGAGATTAACCAAAGGGCAACAAAAGAGAAGAGAAGTAACATAGTACATTAAGAACAACAATCACATAAGATAAAGCTCTTGTTTCCATATCCTGGGGATCCTTTCATTTAGCCTCATCCTATATGACCATATGTACCTAGGTTTGGCACTGTTGTAATCCTCTGCTAGGAGAGTCCTAGATGTGTACTAATTATAACAAGTGAGAGAAACCCTGTTTCTGTTTTTTTTTGTTCTCTTTTTCTTTCTTTTTTTTTTTTTGGTGATGGTCCTGGAGCTTGAACTCAGAACCTGGGCACTGAGTGCTTTTGCTCAAGGCTACCATTCTACAACTTGAGCCACAACTGTACTTTCCAGCTTTTTGGTGGCTAATTGAAGATAAGAGTCTCATAAACATTTCTGTGTAGGCTAGGTTTGAACCTGGATCCTCAGATCTCAGCCACCTGAGTAGCTAAGGTTACAGCTACAAGCTACCAAAGCCCAGCTAGTAACCTAATGTTCTAAAAGTACTTCTCCATTTGGAGTTCTGGACAATGGCTTATGACTACTATTTAGATGTAATTATTCTTTGAGTACTAATAGCAAATTCATTAAATTGCTTGATTTTTATCAGTAAATCCAGTTCCGTAGCCAGAGGACTTGGCAGGTTTTAAGTTTCTTGCAAAATGAAGCAAAAATGTTACCTAATGTAAAGACACAACATTCAAGAGAGGAATCTGGCAAGGCTTTTGCATTTCACACCAGACTGATGGCCAAAGAGTGTTTTATTAACTGTGGTCCATTTTAGGGTGATAGCCTGGCAGCAGGCCAATGTACAAGACATGGGACAAGGTGGGGTTGCAGCCCTGGATTCCCTGCCAACCAACTTTCAGGACTCAGCTACAGGCACTGGAAACACTTTTTGTGGGGTATCTTAAAGTTCAACTTAATGTGAATATCACTGAAAGACACAGAGAAGTTAAAATAATACAGTGACCATCACATAGCTAGTACTTCCTGAAACCAGAATTCCAGGTAAGGCCATGTGCTATACCTCTAGCAGCTGTGGTCTGGCATAGCAGAAGGAAATGTCAGAAATCCAAATGAGGTATGGTCTGCCTTTGGGGGAAGTGGCAGATAAAGAAGGTAGAGAGGATTCTTGATGCTGGGCTTTCACTTCATATCAAACTCAAGGCCACATTCAAGAGCAGAGAGGTAAGCTCTCCCCTCACTTCCAGCTGTAAGATTTGGGTCAGATTCAGCAGCTTCCCATCCTTCCTCTAGCAGTGTCACAGCAAGCACTCGCTGCCAAGGACATCTCCTTCACAAGAAGGCTCACTGGGAACAGTCTGGGAAGGATACTCGTTTAGCTGGCTCCCCTGGGCTGAGCAGGTGGGAAAAGGATGTCAGCAAGATGGCCCAGATCCCAGAAGGGCTACAGACCACAGCTGCAGGAGATGAACTGTGGACTCCACTAGCTTGTAACGAGGAGTGAAATCCAAGGACACTGTGAGGGGCTTGGCAGCAAGGAGACAGCTGGGGGAATGTCCATCAGAAATGGGGCCACCCACCGAGATGGACTAAAGTGGAAGTAAGGAACTGATCATCAAAGATGACAAGAGGTGAAGCCCCTGAGAGGGGAACCATCCCTAGAGATGGAGAGGAATTGGCACAAAGAGCTATGCTAGGTACCCTGCCTGATTCTAACAGTTTATGTAACAACTACCTCTCTCCCCCTGCCTTTCCGTCTTCTCTGCAAATACACAATAGCACACACCATCAGTTTGCACTTCAAAAGGGCCAAATATCCCGGGATATGCGCCACAAAGTTCTGTAGAAATGCTGGTTGCCCACCCTCTACCCTGAGACCTTCTGGAAGAAGCCACAGAAGAGGATGCACTCTCCAGTCTCTACAGCTGTTTGGTAGTTCATCCGATCTTCAGCAGTCTCCAGGACACAGATGAAGAAATTAGGCAAATTAATATAAGCCTCCCATGTGCCCAACTACTCTGAAGGCTGAGATCTGAGGATCACTTTTCTGCTAGTCCTGGCAGAAAAGTCCCCATAGCGTTCTAGCCTTGAGAAAAAAGCCTCGAGGTCAGAGGCCAGGCCCAGAATTTAAGCTCCACGACTGACCAAACAACAACAAAAAATATATGCCCATGAGTTCCCAACTGTTTGGTGAATCAGATGCCATGCCAGGAGCTTGATGAGGCCTATGTCTTTTCAAACAAAAGTTTGCCCTGTTTCTCTATAATGACAACCTTAGTATTTCAAGGGGAAGGGATGGCTGTGGAAGTTGTGCCTTGTGTATCAGTCTGAATAGGTACGTTTAATCAACTTCAGGAAATAAACAAGCTGAGTCAAGCACTGGTGTAATCCTAGCTACCCAGGAGGCTGTGATCTGAGCATCATAGTTCAAAGCCAGCCCAGGCAAGAAACTCTATGAGACTCTTCACTTAACACTAGAAAACCAGAAGTGGTGCTGTGGCTCAAAGTTGTAGAGTGCTAGCCTTGAGCAGAAAGGCTCAGGGGCAGAACCAAGACACTGAGTCCCAGATGATGTGAATAAGTAGAAGATGGTGTGAGTAAAGAAAAGAGAAATCTTGAAGTAAAGAGAAAAGTTTGCATGTATTTGATCTCATTCCATTTTCTTGTGGGCTCCCAGTACTTGCATAAAGCCAGAATAATGGCAAGGTCAGAGGTGCCGTTAAGCAGCCATTTAGATTGGTTGTCTAGATTGTACTGGGGCCATGCCTGATTGCAGAGAAAATGAGGTATTGGTGTTTAACAAGCAGGCACCAGGGAAGTGAGTCAGCCTGAATCTTAGACTGGAGCTTCCCATGGTGACGGTCACCATCTAGACAATGCAACCCTAAAATCCACTAACAAGCATCCCCTTGGTCTATAGTATCCTAGTGAGAATGAGCTGTGGGAGAGGCAGCGGGTGGGGTGTGCCCAAAAAAACCCTGCATCCCAGGCCTGTGAGACTTCCTAAGCCCAGTACCCGGGCCTGGATGTTGTCTCTGAGCTCTTCCCCTCAAGGCTGGGGCTCTACCACTTGAGCCATAACACCACTTCCTTCTCTGTGTTTTATTCTCTTCTCTCTTCTCCTCCTCTCCTTTCCTCTTCTCTCCTCTCCTATCCTCAGTGTGTCTTCCCTTTCCCCTCCCTCACCTTCCCTTTCTTCCCTTCTTTTCTCTTTTCTCTGATTTCTTTCTTTCTTTCTTTCTTTCTTTCTTTCTTTCTTTCTTTCTTTTTTGGGGTCAGGATAATGTATAGAGGGGTTACAGTTACATTCATCAGGTAGTAGGTGCATTACTTCTCACACTGATTTCTTTACTTTTAGTTTATTTTTCGGTGGTACTAAGGGTTGAACTCAGGGTCTTGCATTTTCTATACAGGCACTCTACCATTTGAGTCACATACCCCAGTCCATATTCTTTCTTTTCTTTCTTTCCTTTCTTTCTTTCTTTCTTTCTTTCTTTCTTTCTTTCTTTCTTTCTTTGTTTTTCTTCCTTCCTTTCTTTTTCTTGCTTTTTTCTTTCTCTCTCTCCCTCCCTCCCTTCCTCCCTCCCTTTCTTTCCTTCTTTCTTTCTCTCTCTCTCTCTTTCACTCTTCTTTCTTTCTTTCTTTCTTTCTTTCTTTCTTTCTTTCTTTCTTTCTTTCTTCCTTTCTTTCTTTCCTTACCTGTCCAGGGTTTAAATTCAGCTCCTGGGCACTGTCTCCAAGCTTCTTTTACTCAAGACTAGTGCTCTACAACTTGAGCCACAGCACCACTTCTGGCTTTTCCTAGGTGGTTGATTGGAGACAAGAATCTCATAGTTGCAGGGACTTTTCTACCTGGGTTGGCTTCAAGCCATGATCCTGAGATCTCAGCCTCCTAAGTAGTTAGGATCACAGGTGTGAGCCGCCAGTCTGCCTCAGCTCTTTCACTTTCTGCTTTGCTGCTATTATTGTTATCTAAAAGTTTACCAGAGGGAGTTTATTCAAATCACAAAGACAAACGATTTTAATTTTTTTCTCCATAATTGGGAATTCTAAATCAAGTTGATGATAGTTTCTTAATGGGTACAGACTCAGATCCAAGTTAGTGTTTCTCATAATAATTAAAACAGGATTGTTTGGAAAACTGGCCGAAATGAGGAGTGCCCCAAATTCCTCCTCCTCCTCCTCCTCCTCCTCCTCCTCCTCCTCCTCCTCCTCCTCCTCCTCCTCCTCCTCCTTCTTCTTCTTCTTCTTCTTCTTCTTCTTCTTCTTCTTCTTCTTCTTCTTTTTCTTCTTCTTTTGGACAGTCCTGGGGCTTGAACTCTGGGCCTGAACGTTGCTGTCCCTGAGCTCTTCAGCTCCAGGCTACTACCCTAACCCTGGAGCCACAGCGCCACTTCCATTCCTAGTCTTCTTGACCAGAAAAATCTGCTTCTTCTTTGGCTAATAATAGTGTAACAGATACTTCCCTGCTTGTGCTGAAAAGCACCGACTTCTTACTTGGGACCACCAATTAGCTAAAAGCAAGAGGAAAATTTGACATCCTGCCTTTTTTTCTATCTATCTTTGCTTTCAGTCATTCAACTTAAAGTTATCTTTGAGTTTAGGGAGGATTGAACTGATTCATAACCCAGCAACAAGGAAGAGAAAGGCAGACCACCTGTCAGGCAGCCATGACTTCTGTGCTCTGGTTCAGATGGCTCCACCCTCAAGTGAGGACAGTGATCAGGACTGAATGCAGGCCCTGCTTGTGATTAGGATTGTTTGTTGAAACATAACCCTTATCCACTCTCTGAATTCGTTGTCTTTTTAAACCAAAAGCTCATTTCTGTGCATCCTAAAGCGGCTGGATTTGGGATGAAGCACTTTCTTTGCTTGATTCCATGGTTGTCTATGCTATCTTAATAAATCTCCTTTCCCTTCCTTCACCATGTCTCTTTATTTGGCATATCAAGATGGGTGTCTGGACCTGATATGTGGAGCCTCTGTCTGGGCCCGAGGAGGGAAGGAAGGAAGGAAGGAAGGAAGGAAGGAAGGAAGGAAGGAAGGAAGGAAGGAAGGAAGGAAAAGAAAAGAAAGAATAGAAGGAAAGGAAGGAGGGAGGAAGGAACCACTCACTCAGTAGAAGAAACCAAACTGGCCAGGGAGTGTGGCCCAGTGGTAGAGTGCTTGCCTAGCATGAACAAAGCCCTGGGTTTGATTCCTTGTTACTACATACATAGAAAAAACTGAAAGTGGCATGTGCCTCAAGTGGCAGAGTGCTTGCCTTGAGCAAAACTGTCCAAGAACAGTGCCCAGACCCTGAGTTCAAGCCCCAGGACTGGCAAAAGAAGAAGGAGAAGGAATGAAGGAGGAGGAGAAGGAAGAGGAGGAGGAGGAGGAGGAGGAGGAGGAGGAGGAGGAGGAGGAGGAGGAGGAGGAGGAGGAGGAGGAAACCAAAGCCCAGAAGGGCCACAAAACTTATCAGGAACATACAGCTTCTGTTTGATCGAAGATACCAAGTGTTGATGACTCACATCTATAATTCTTCTCCTCAGAAGACTGAGATCTGAGAATCAGGGTCCAAAGTCAATCAGAGCATGCAAATCTATGACAGCCTTATCTCCAATTAAGCAGCAAAAGTCAGAAGCAGAGACCTGGTTCAAGTAATAGAGTGCCAAGCTTGAATGAAAGAGCTGAGCAAGACCATGAGGTTCTGTGTTCAAGGTGAAGTAATGGCACCATTTTAAGAAATTCAGGACTGATTTCCCTTGAAATGTTTTTAGGAGACATTTAATATACTGGCTTTCATTTAATTTTATTTAGAAATTTTCTTATATTGTAAAGGTGATCTGGATGGGGTTACAGTTATACAAGCCAGGTAATGAGTACACTTCTGTTGGAACAGTGTCATCCACATCCTCATTCTCTCCCAGTTTCCCCCTCTCAACTTCCTTCCCTCTCAAGCTGTAGAGTTGATTTCCAACATAATATCTTGTGGATTTCACTTCTAAATTGATTCATCCTTTGTCCTACTGTTTCTGTGCTGCCACTTCTCCCCAAATCAAATACACTTATACACAAGAAAAAGGGTATCAAAAGCAGAAGAGAATAAATCAAAGAAAAAAGTAAAGATGTATAAAAGAAAAGAAAAGAGCCACAAGGAGTACAACAAAAAATAATCTCCGCTGGGTGCAGTGGCTCACACCTGTAATGGTAGCTACACAGGAGGCTGAGATCTGAGGATCTCAGTTCAGAACCAGCCCAGGCACTGAAGACTGTGAGACTCTTATCTTCAATTAACCACTAGAAAACCAGAAATGGTGCTTGGCTCAAGGGGTAGAGCAGTAGTCTTGAGCTGAAGAGCTCAGGGACAAAGCCCAGACCCAGGGGTAGGATGTTATCCTTGAGCTGAAGAGCTCAGGGACAGTGCCAGGGCCCAGAGTTCAAGCCCTATGGTTGATAAAAATAAATAAAAAGAAATCTCATACTTCCATTTCTTGGGGTTCATGTCAATAAGCCATTTTATATGATCACATGCACATAGCTATAGAGCCCTTGCAATCCTCTCCCAAGAATATCCTCCTTGGTTCTCACCATGTGAATGTTTAGAATGCTGTTTAATTAATCATGTCCAGGTGTAATTATTTGTATTTTACTATCCACTGGGTTTGCCTTTAGATTTATAAGCACATTCTAATTATTACAAATGAGGGAAAGTATGCAGCCTATATGTCTTTACATCTGGTTTATTTCACTTAGTATAATATTTTTCCAAGTCTTTCCATTTCCTTACAAATGGGGCAATGTCATTCTCTCCAATGGAAGCATAGAATTCCATTGTGTGCGTGTATCATATTTTCTTGATCCATTCACCCACCGAGGGGCATCTGGGTTGATTCCATATCTTGGCTATGGGAAACAATGCTGAAATAAATATGGTTGTGTCAGTAGCATTAGTGAAGGTTGGTTTGTGGTCAGGTAGATAGATGCCCAGAAGTGGGATTGCTGGTCATAGGGAAGCTATATGTTTAGTCTTTTGAGGAACTTCTATACTGCTTTCTACAGTTTACAATCCCACCAATAATGTAGTAGCATTGCCTTTGGTGTCATCCTCACCAATATCTGTTAGTTTTCTTGATCATGGCCATTCTAACTGGGGTGAAGGAGAATCTCAATATTGTTTTGATTTACATTTCTTTTATGGCCAGAGATGTCAAACATCTCTTCATGTGTCTATAGGGCATTCTTATTTATTCTTCGGAGAAATCTCTCATTAAGTCTTTAGCCAATTTACTACTTGGTTGTTGTTTCTTTGAAAATTTGTTTTGGGAGGTTTAATTTTTTGAGCTCTGTGTATGAGATATGAGGCCTTTGTCTGATGCTTAGCTAGTAAAGATCTCCCATTCTGAGGACTATTTATGTCCTTTGCCATGTTGAAAACTCTGCAGCTTGATGCAATCCCATTTATCCAGTCCTTTGACTTGTTGTGACTCTGAATCTTTACTTAGGATATTTTGACCTGTGCCAAGAAGCCTTAGCATTTCCCCTATCCCTTCCTATAATATTTTCAAGGTATCTTGTCTTACCTTAAGGTCTTTGATCCATACGGAGTTGATTCTGGCTCAGGGTGATATATGAGGACCTAACTTCAGTTTTCTCCATATATAGAGCCAATTCTATGAGCACCATTTGTTGAAGAAGCTGTCTTTCTTTCATCATGTGTTTTTGGCTCCCTTATCAAATATTAGGTGGCTGTAGGTCTGTGGGCTCATTTCTGGGTCTTCCATTCCACTGGCTTTCAGGCCTGTTCTTGAACTCTGGGCCTGAACATTGTCCTTGGGCTGTCCTCAAGGCTAGCACTCTACCACTTCTAGCCTTTTCTATGTATGTGGTACTAAGGAATCAAACCCAGGTCTTCGTGTATGCTAAGCAAGCACTCTACCACTAGACCAAACTCCTGGCCCCTGTTGTTGGGATTTTGATGGATAGTGTAATGAATTTATAGCTAGCTTTGGGCAGTGCTGCCATTTTCAGATGTTAATTCTCCCAATCCAGGAGCATAAGAGGTTTTTCCACTTCCTTAAATCTGCTTTGATTTCCTTTTTCAGGTTTTTAAAGTTTTCATCATGATATTCTTCACTTTTTTGGTTAAGTGAATTCCTAGTTTTTTTTTGAGGCTATTACAAATGGAGTTGCTTCTCTGTTTCAGCCTACTCTTCTCATTGTTGGCATTCAGAAAACTTACTGATTTTTATGGATTAATTTTATATCCTGCTACTTTGCCAAAATTTCAGATCAGCTAAAGTAACTTGAGAGAGAAATCTATGGAGTTCTTTACTTACAGAATCATGTCATCTGCAGAGGGAGAATTTTACTGCTTCTTTCTCTATTTGGATCCCCTTTATGTTTGCTCTTTCCTTATTGCTCTAATAATAATAATGATGATGATGATGATGATGATGATGATGATGATGATGATGATGATGATAGGAGTAGAGAGAGCAGACATCTGGGTCTTTATCCTGATTTTACAGGAGATAGTTTTAACTTTTCACCATTAATGATTATACTGGCCATAGGTTTGTTATATACAGCCTTTATTATATTGAGGAATGTTCCATGGATTTCTAGCTTCTTCAGAGCTTTTATCATAAAGGGGTGTTGGATCTTATCAGATACCTTTTCTGCATCTATTAAGATGATCAGGTGGTTCTTGTCCTTGCTCTTGTTGATGTGTTGAATTACATTAATTGACTTGCATATATTGAACCAGCTTTGCATTCCTGGAATGAATCCTGTTTGATGATAGTATATGATTTTTTTGGTTAGTTGTTGAATTTGGTTAGCCAGAATTTTGTTGATAAGTTTTATATCAATGCTAATCAAAGAGATGGGACTACAGTTCTCATTCTTTAATGAGTTCCTATCTGGTTTTAGGATGAGGATTATGCTTGCTTCATAGATGAGAGTGATCTTAGCCTTTCAATTTCATTGAAGTGTCTGAGTATTAGAGTGAGCTCCCCTTTGAAGGCCTTATAGAATTCAGCTGTGAATCTATCTGGTCCTGGACTTTCCTTGGATAAGAGGAAGTCTTTTATTGTCATTTCTACTTCTTGTTATAAGTCTATTTAGTTGGTTTAAATCTTCTTTGTTTAGTTTGGTTATATCAACATTTGCTAGGAATTCTTCAGTTTCTTCCAGATTCTCCAATTTGTTAGCATAAAGCTGTATAAAGTATTGCCTTATAATGTGCTGGATTTTGCTTGTTTCTGTTATGACATTCCCATTCTTAGAAATTTTCAAAATTAACTTTTATTGAGCTTCCATTGATTTTAGTTTCTTTATTTGAACGCTTATGAGAGAAAGCACCAACTAAGGGGCTTGGACAAAAATAAAGGCCATCTTGTTCGAGCTGAAGCTTATATGCAGAGATGAGCCCCTATGTCACACCTTATTTTCTCCTTATGGTATGTGGGAGGCAAGGTTAGAAGCAGGAAGCAGAGAGGCAGAGGCAGTTACAGCTTACTCTGATCAATTCCCACCCCCACCACTACTAAAAGATGATAACTTTTGAAAGAGGGAAGAGGAAGCAAATGCTCTGGTTAAACCAATATATTTAATGACAATGTCCCATAGAAACAAATTACTTCCTTCTTAACAGTGCTTTAGTCACCTTTTCCATTACTGTCCGGCCTCATCTTCCTGTCAGCATGAAAAACCTTCCTGAGGTAAAATGCACATGATGTCCCCATAAATGCACACTGTCAGGTTTCACTATTGTAAATTTGCCCTCTCGTTCTCCCCCTACTTCCTCCTACACTGTGCTTACATTTGGGTGCCTGGCAACCCTGTGCATGATCGGGGCAAGCAAGAGGTGATAGCTCAGGGGAATCCCCTGCAAAAGGGCAGATCTGCCAAGGACCGTTATCAGATGAGGTTGAGGGGTGTGAGGTGACTCACGCTGTGGAAAGGCATTATTCATCTACAACCACACTTCTCCTTACCACACAGCAGGCCTTCAAATTGCTGTGCTGAAACCAAGTTCTGCAAACCAGTTCTGATGTGAAATGAGATGGAAGATTAAAATGATTTCTACAGAGCATCCTTATCCATTAAGAGTCCCTTCATTCATCTGTTCGTTTATTTATTCATTTCATAAGACCGGAATACACATGCATTCAGGTCTTTGAGTAGGGCACTGGCTCAAGCATTGGAAATGTAAGAGAAATATGGGAGAGAACAATGGAAGGGATGGTACTGACCAAAATGTATGTCATTCACATGCTGATATGTTGAATTAAAGACTCTTTGGGGCTGGGAGTATGGCCTAGTGGTAGAGTGTTTGCCTAGCATGCACGAAGACCTGGTCTCCATTCTTCAGTACCACACACATAGAAAAAAGTCCGAAGTGGTGCTGAGGCTCAAATGGTAGAGCTCTAGCCTTGAGAAAGTCCAAGGACAGCGCTCAGGCCATGAGCTCAAGCCCAGGACAGGCAAAACAAAAAACAAAAAACAAAAAAACCCTCTTTAGACCACTACTTAAAGATAATTTTAAAAATTAGGTAAATTTTTCTGTCATTTTAACCTCTTCTTTTTATAAGACTCTCTTTAGTTCCCTTGCCTATTTAGTGATTGGTTTGTTGGGTTTGGGAGGGATTAGTTTCTTGAGTTCCCTCTCTGATGTATTATTGGTAAATATTTTTTCCCAGTTGGTTGGCTGTCTTTCTACTTTAGTATCTATGCTTTTATCTGTGCAGAAACTTTTTATTTTTCGCAGGGAAGTGGATGAATCATGTTGAGTGAGACAAGTCAAGACCAAAGGAACAAAAGGCACATGATACCCTTAATATGAGGCTATTAGATCCAAACACTACAAGAGTGAGGACTCAATATTTGCATACCCAATGCTAGGGACATGGTATTGGAAATATAAACACAACTACATAGACATAAAAATTTATGACTCTATAGACATAATGTTTTTATTATATAGATTAGTATGTATCTATGACATACAAACCCTCAGCTTACTTTTAATTATGTTCTAAAATCTAAGTGCCAGTGATTGTATATAGAGATTCCCTTCTTGAATACTTGTTTGTTAAGTACATCATTTGAAATATGATGTAAAAATCAATGTTAATAGATTCTTTAATAAAAAGAAGAAAAAATTAGGTAAAATTTTAACAGGAGATGTTTCTAAGTACTTAAGAGATTAAAATCATTACATCATCACTCTAAGAGAAAAACAGTGAGATCTTACCTTTTGCACAAATGGATCTTCAGAAATAATTGCTACCTCAGATTAGTGACTGAGTAGAATTTAGTTATCGGGCAGCTTCCTCTCCTTCTCCATTTCCAGTCACCTGTGGCAGCTCAATTTTCCAGGAGCTGCCTCTTCTACTTCTTCCTTTCAAAGTATACTTGTAGTATTGCTTTGATCACAGCTTTCTGTTGGAGCCTGTTAAAAGTACACCATGATTCCAGTACATCTGGGGAAATAACCCTTTAAAGGGAGAGCAGAAGATAAGATAGTTGGTTGAAAAAGGCCACGGGCAAATATGTCTCTGCCACTTCATGATCAGGAAGGATCACTTAGCAGGAAGAAGCATGGATCAGGCAATGAAATTGATCCAGTTGCTGCTGCTGTTGAGTGCTATGGTTTGAACTGTCAGCACCAGAATATACTGCCAGAGCTTGATGTGATAACATTTTGGAGAGCACAACTAGAGAGAACTAGATGCCACTGCCACTGCTACCTGTTCCTCTCTGCCTCCTCCTCCTCCTCCTCCTCCTCCTCCTCCTCCTCCTTTTCTTCTTCTTCTTCTTCTTCTTCTTCTTCTTCTTCTTCTTCTTCTTCTTCTTCTTCTTCTTCTTCTTCTACTTCTTCTTCTTCTTCTTTCTTTTTGGTGCCTGTCTTTGGGTTTGAACTCAGGGCCTGGTGCTGTCCTTATTAGCCTTTTTTGTTCAACACTAGCATCAACTTGAGCTACACTTCCACTTCCAGGTTCTTTGGTACTTCATTGAGGGTAAGAGTCTTAGGAACTTTCCTGCCTGGGCTGGTGTTGAACCACTCTCTGAAGCTTCCTGAGTAACTAAGAGTACAAGCATGAACCACTGGTGCCAGACTGACAGCTAGCTCTTGTCACATATTCATCACATCCAAACACTTTAACCCCTGAGTGAGAATGGAGCAATAATCTGTCCTTCCTGGATTTTTTGTGCTCCAAGTGTGGGTGTGGATTTCCAACCTGGGCCAGGTCTGCCATCTGCAAGTGCTTGGAGCACCTGGCTCATTGATATCACACAGCATCACTTCAAATGCAGGGGCAGGGAAGAGGAGGTGCAACATTGCTCTATGTCCATGGGATCTCACATGATTTACAGCCTACCAGTCACCTTACTACAACAGCCTCTAAAAGGCCCAATCATGTATGGTACCAGGTTAGGGACAAAGGCATCACTAAGATGTGTGATACACTTTGGACACTTTAAGTACATGGGAGGAGAGGTCCCTTTTATCATTACTCTGCTTTGGATTATTTTTTGTCTGTCATGGGGCTGGGTCTGAACCTTGATCCTCAGATCTCAGCCTCCTGAGTAGCTAGGATTACAGGCAAAAGCCACTGTGCCAGTCTGGAATTTTTTTTCCAGTCCTGGAGCTTAAACTCAGGTCCTAAGCACTGTCCTTGGGCTTTCTCAAGGCTAGCATTCTACCACTTGAGCCACAACACCACTTCCAGCTTTTACTGTATATGTGGAACCAAGTAATCAAACCCAGGGCTTCATGCATCCTATGCAAGCACTCTACCACTACGCAACACTCCCAGCCCCTGCTTTGGAATTTGGGCTTTAATATATATATATATTATTGTAATTAATAGAAGGGTTACATTATATTTGCCAGATAGAAGGTACATTAATTCATGTACATTGATACCCTTTCTCATGTCTTGGTCCCCATTTCCCTCCCCCCCTCACCCTCACCCCTCATCTTGTTTTCCCTTTCTGTTTCTTAAATTTTTTTAGTAATTTTTTATTTCAGTGTATAGAGGGATTATATTATATTTGCCAGATAGAAGGTGCATTACTTCTCACTCTATTTCTTAAATTTTGGGTACAATCACTAGAGGCAAACAGAGCCTGATTTAATAATTAAAAGCAAAAACATTATGAATAATAGTTTGGCTCTTCAGGGAGTAATTTCAGGGTTATCCTATCAGGCAAGCAACCTAGACCAGCAAAACTCACAAGGTATGTGTCAATCAAAGCCTCAGGACAGCAACATGTCTATAACTTGTCCCACCAGCCCACCTATTATTTTTTAGTTTACTTGTTTGTTATGTCTATTTATTTGTTTGTTTTTGGAAGAATGAGAAGGAAACCAGGTGGAACAGGGCGAGCTACTACTACTCTGAAGAATCCAAGCAAAGATGGTATGAATTTAATATACAGTATGAGTGGTTGTGTGCAGTGTAAGAGGCTGTACTCAGGCTCAGTGCCTCATTCATACACATGTATTCAGGGCTCACTACTCTCCCACCTAAGCCCTGGCTACTGAGAGCCTATACTCTATAGTTAAGCACATACGTGGCCTCCATGGAGGCAGGCCACAGGTCCTAAGAGACAGATGCACCTGAGAACTGGCCTTGAGAAAGCATAGCCATTGGCATCCCTGGAGAAAGGACTGGGAGAAGATTAGCAGGGGAGAATAAATTTGCCTTGCACTCAGGAAAGGCCTCACTAAGGCCTGGGGTATACGTAGGATTTAATCCGACACAGGTAGAAGAGGAGTGCTAGCAGGTACACAGGTAAGATGTTGGCCATGTTTCATACAATGAAATCGGAGGGCTCTGGAGAGGTGAGAGGGACAGGAAGGTGTAAGATCCTCATTAGGGGATCTCAATTATTTCCTAAGAACAATGGAAATCTACTGAAGTGTTTTTAGTGGATGATGACATGACCAATGCACATGTTGGGATATAACTCTGGTTCTGTGGAGGAATATGGTTTAAAGGAATAAGACTAAAAATAAGGAGAGTAGGGTTCCTCTTGAACTTTAGAGGGATAACATGTGACTAACAATTCCTATCTAAAACCTATTGTGGAGGGAATGAGATAGTTCAAAGGGAAGGTAAAAGTGAAGAGCAATCAGCTCAGGTCTTCTCTCCAAGGGACACAAACTTTGAAGCAAAAGGTGAGTAGAGAAGAAACCAAAGATCAGCCACTAAAGAGGAAAAGATAGAAGATGGCACTTGGGGAAATCTGGGGAAGTATTTGGGGAAGGCAGAAACACCTGGTAGTGTTATATATGTGAAGAAGAAAAGTAAGAGAAATCCTGTCCTCTCCTCTTAGTAGAATAAAATAACATTAAAAAAAGAAAAACAATTGGCATGCACATCTAGAATCATAGCCAACTCCCAGGAGTTCATTAAAACAGAATAAATGTATAAGTACTTATACATGTATAAATGTATACATGTATAAGTACTTATAATATTTTTAAGTAGTAAGTAAAATAACTAATACCTGTGATAGAGAATTGACTAAACAATTTGTAGTTAGTGAGATATTTCTGACTATTAAAAATTACGAGTGTCATAAAGTAACATTTGAAAGTATAAAAAATAGCTGGCCACGAGTGGCTCATGCCTGTAATTCTAAATAGGAGGCTGAGACCTAGAGGATTAGGGCTCACAGCTAACCTGTGCAGGAAAGTCAGAGATACCCATCTCCAAATAGGCAGTAGAACACCAAACTGTAGGCATGACATAAGCAGTAGAATACCAGTTGGGAGCAAAAAAGCCGAGCAAGAGCATGAAACCCTGAGTTCAAGCCCCAATATGGGCAAACACATAAACCTATATAAATAACATCAGGGGAAAAATCAAAATTCAATATCAAATGTTGAAAACGACGACCTGGATGAAGGCCCCGTGTATTTATAAACTGCTTTGTTGAATGGCAACTTCTTTGTACAATTACTTAAAGATAATTAAAAATGAAGAAATATAATATTTTTTTATATTTTTTTATTGTAATTAGTAAAAGGGTTACATGATATTTGCCAGATACAAGGTGCATTAATTCACATACATTGATACCCTTTCACATGTCTTGGTACCCGTTTCCCTCCCCCCACACACCCCCCACCCGTCTTGGTTTTCCCCCCTTCCCTATCAAATTTCAAATATCCAAATACAAATAAATTCAATATATCAGATAACAAAGTGAGATACTATACCAATATGAGATAACCAAGGGACAGCAAAGGAGATGAGAGACAACATAGTACATTAAGGACAACAATCATTCATTATATGGCTTTTGTTTCACTATCCTGGAGGTCCTTTCAATTAGCATCACATTATATGTCCTTATGTATCAAGATTTTGCTCTATTGCAAATCTCTGCTAGTAGAGCCCAAGGTTTCTACTGATTATGATGAATGAGGGAAACCATTGAGCCTAAATTCCTTTGAGTCTGGCTTACTTCACTTAATATGATTTTTTCTAAGTCTTTCCATTTCCTAACAAATGGGGCGATGTCATTCTTTCTGACAGCAGCATAGAATTCCATTGTGTACAAATACCACAACTTGTTGATCCACTCATCAACTGAGGGACATCTAGGTTGGTTCCATATCTTTGCTATGGTGAATAGTGCTGCAATGAACATTGTTGTGCTAGTGGGTTTAGTATGTCCTTGTTTCTGGGTGGTTGGGTAAATGCCAAGTAGTGGAATTGCTGGGTCATAGGGGAGTTCTATGTTTAGCCTTTTGAGGCACTGCCACACTGTTTTCCATAGTGGTTGAATGAGTTTGCACTCCCACCAACAGTGTAGTAGTGATCCCTCCTGGCCACATCCCCTCCAGCATCTGTTGTCATTCGTTTTCCTGATCCTGGCCATTCTAGCTGGAGTGAGGTGGAATCTTAGAGTTGTTTTGATTTGCATTTCTTTTATGACCAGAGATGTTGAGCATTTCTTCATGTGTCTATAGGCAATTTTTGTTTCTTCTTCAGAGAAGACTCTCTTTAAGTCTTTGGCCCATTTTTTAATGGGATGGTTGTTACTTTGGAGGTTAGTTTTGGAGTGATTCAATTTTTTGAGTTGTTGATATATTTTAGATATGAGGCCTTTGTACGTTGTTTGGTTGGTGAAGATCTTCTCCCACTCTGTAGGCTTCCTGATTAGTTTACTAGCTATGTCCTTTGCCATACAAAAGCTCTGCAGTTTAATGCAGTCCCACTTATCCAGCCTTTCTCTGATTTGTTGTGATTCTTGGTCCTTATTAAGAAAGTTTCGACCTGTGCCAAGGAGGCCTAGTGTATCTCCTATTCCTTCCTGTAGAGTTTTCAGTGTGTCAGCTTTTACCTCCAGGTCTTTGATCCATTTGGAGTTAATTCTAGTGCAAGGTGACAAAGAAGGATCCAGCTTTAGTTTTCTGCAGGTGCTTAACCAGTTCTGCCAGCACAACTTGTTGAAGAGGCTGTCTTTCTTCCATTCTATTTTTTTGGCTCCCTTGTCAAAGATTAGGTGGCCATAGGTCTGTGGTTTAATATCTGGGTCCTCAGTTCTATTCTATTGGTCTTCAGGCCTGTTCCTGTGCCAGTACCAAGCTGTTTTGAGAATTATAGCTCTGTAATAGAGTCTAAAGTTTGGAATTGAAATTCCTCCAGCGCTGTTCTTTCTGCTAAGAAGTGTTTTTGTTTTACGGGGTCTTTTATTATTCCATATGAAATTTTGGATTGCCTCTTCTATTTCTTTAAAGAATGACATTGGGATGATGGGTATTGCATTGAATTTGTAGATAGCTCTTGGCAAGATTGTCGTTTTCACAATGTTGATTCTTCCAATCCAGGAGCATGGGAGGTTTTTCCATTTCCTTAGTTCTGCTTTAATTTCCTTTTTTAGGGTTTTAAAGTTTTCGTCAAAAAGGTCCTTTACATTCTTAGTTAAGCTAATTCCTAGGTACTTTATTTTCTTTGAGGCTATTGTGAAAGGAGTTTCTTTCCTGATTATTGCCTCGTTCCTCTCACTGTTGGCGTAAAGGAAGGCGGTTGATTTTTGAGGGTTGACTTTATAGCCTGCTACTCTTCCAAAGTTTTGAATCAGCTCAAGGAGCTTGGGAGTAGAGTCTATAGGATTCTTTAAATACAGAATCATGTCATCTGCAAAGAGGGATAGTTTTATTTCCTCTTTCCCTACTTGGATCCCCTTTATGCTTGCTTCTTGCCTTATTGTACTGGCTAGGAATTCTAGTACTATGTTAAAGAGTAGTGGAAAGAGTGGGCATCCTTGTCTCGTTCCTGATTTTAGAGGGAATGGCTTTAGATTTTCACCATTAAGTGTAATGCTAGCAGTAGGTTTCTCATACACAGCCTTTATTACATTGAGGAATGTTCCATGGATTCCTAGTTTCTCCAGAGCTTTTAACATAAAGGGGTGTTGGATCTTGTCAAATGCCTTTTCTGCATCTATTGACACAATCATGTGATTTTTGTCCTTGCTCCTGTTGATGTGTTGAATTATATTAATTGATTTGCGTATGTTGAACCAGCTTTGCCTTCCTGTGATGAATCCAGTTTGATCATAGTGTATAATTTTTTTGATGAATTGTTGTAGACGGTTGGCCAGTATTTTGTTGAGAAGTTTTGCATCGATGTTCATCAAAGATATAGGTCTATAGTTCTCTTTCTTTGATGAATCTCTGTCTGGTTTGGGGATGAGGGTTATACGGGCTTCATAGAATGAGTTTGGTAAGGAACCTTCATTTTCAATTTCGTTGAAGAGCTTGAGGAGTATTGGTGTGAGCTCTGCTTTGAAGACCTTATAGAATTCAGCTGTGAATCCATCTGGCCCTGGGCTTTTCTTAGGTGGAAGTTCTCTAATTGCCATTTCTATTTCAGAGCTTGAAATAGGCCTGTTGAGTTGGCTTAGTTCTTCTTGGTTCAGTGTGGGTATGTTAATATTGGCTAGGAATTCATCCATTTCATCTAGATTCTCAAATTTGTTGGCATAAAGGTTTGAGAAGTATTCCCTCATGATATTCTGGATCTTGGTAATTTCTGTCGTGATATTACCATTTTCATCTGCGATTTTGTTTATTTCGATATGCTCTCTTCTTTTTTTTGGTAAGATTTGCTAAGGGCTTGTCAATTTTGTTAATTCTTTCAAAGAACCAACCCCTTGTTTTGTTGATTCTTTCTATAGTTTTTTTGGATTCCAAATCATTTAATTCTGCTTTGATTTTAATTATTTGCTTTCTTCTACTGGGATTAGGGTTGGTTTGTTGCTCTTTTTCCAGGAGCTTAAGGTGAGACATTAACTTGTTGGTTTGCAATTTTTCCAACTTGTTGTTGTAGGCACTCAGCGCTATAAATTTTCCTCTGAGTACTGCCTTTGCTGTGTCCCAAAGGAATTGGTATTTTGTGTGCTCCTTACTGTTAAATTTCATAAACTGTTGGATTTCTATTCTGATCTCTTCGATGACCCATTGGTGATTCAACAATGTGTTGTTCAGTCTCCATGAGTTACAGGGTTTTCGTTGGTGGAGATGTGTGTTCAGTTCCAGTTTGATGCCTTTGTGGTCTGAGAGTGTGCATGGAATAATTTCTGTGTTTCTGAATCTGTCCAGGTTTGTTTTATGGCCTAACATGTGATCTATTTTGGAAAATGTTCCATGTGCTGCTGAGAAAAACGTATATTGTGTTGTTGCTGGGTGGAATATTCTGCAGATGTCTGTTAGATCTAGTTGGTCTATATAGTTGTTCAGTTCTAAGGTTTCTCTGTTGAGTTTTTGCCTTGTTGATCTGTCCATAGGTGAGAGTGGTGTGTTAAAGTCACCGACTGTATTTCGATCTATGTATGGTTTCAGTGTAAGTAAAGTTTGCTTGATGAAGTTTGGAGCTCCGGGATTGGGTGTGTAAATATTTAGGATCGTTATGTCTTCCTGGAGGAAAGATCCCTTTAGTAGTATGTAGTAACCTTCTTTGTCTTTTCTTACTAATTTTGGTTTGAAGTCTATTTTATCTGATATGAGGATGGCAACTCCAGCCTGTTTATGGGGGCCGTTAGCTTGATAGAGTTTATTCCAACCTCTCACTTTCAAAAGATGATTGTTTTTTTGGGTAAGATGTGTCTCTTGAAGACAGCGATGGCTCTTGCTTTTTGATCCAACTAGACAGCCTATGCCATTTAATTGGAGAGTTGAGTCCATTGATATTGAGAGTTAGGATTGAGAGATATTTATTAGGTCCTACCATTTTTAAAAGCTTTTATTTGGGACTGTGTCTTGACAGTTCTTGTGGTCCTTAGGTGGTATGCTGTTTAGGTGCCATTTCTTTCCCTATATTGCATTTATTTTGGTTTTCTATGTATAGAACATCTTTCAGAATTCTCTGTAGTGTTGGTTTTGTTGCGACATATTGTTGCAGCTTTTCCCTGGAATGGAATGTTTTTATTGTTCCCTCAGTTATGAATGAGAGCTTAGCTGGTTACAGTATTCTTGGTTGGTAGTTATTTGACTTAAGGGCATGACATATATGCTTCCAGTCACTTCTTGCTTGCATGGTCTCTGCTGAGTAATCTGGGGTTATTCTGATTGGTTTTCCTTTATAGGTTACTGAAGCCTTTTCCCTGGCTGCCTTTAGGATCCTTTGTTTGGTTTCTACTGATCCAGTTCGGATTACGATGTGGCGGTGAGATGTTCTTTTCTGGTCAGGTCTGTTTGGGGTTCTAAAAGCTTCTTGTATCTGGATGGGTCTGCCCTTCTGGATATTTGGGAAATTCTCTGAGATGATTCCCTGAAGTATATTTCCAATACCATTGACCTCTTTCTCCAGACCCTCCTCAATACCAATTAGCCTTAAATTAGGCTTCCTAATTGTATCTTGGACCTCCTGAAGCGCTCTCTCATTTTTCCTAGATTTGGATTGACTCATTTTCTGTTCTTTCTCTATAATAACTAAATTATCTTCAGCCCCGGAAATTCTCTCCTCTGCATTGTCTAACCTGCTATCAAAGCTGTCTACTTTATTTTTCATCTCCCTTGCTACTAATTGCTCATTTTTGATGCCTTGCATCTCTTCTTTCAGATCATGTATGGATTTCTTTAGCTCCTTGATTTCCATTTGAGTGGTTAGCTCAGTAGCTTTATTTTCTTTGAACATTTGCTGGAGTTCGGTCACCTTTTTATTTGTGGATTCTATGAATTCATCCATCTTTCTTTGAACAGCCTTTATTATGGCCTCCTTTATGGCTTCTTCTTTTTCACTTATCACCTTGTTTATGGTTTCCTCTTGTTCAGCTATGGCTTCCTCCCTTATCTCTTTCTTTATATTTTCACATTTTTCATTAATGATGTTTATCAATTGCATTTGTATAGCACTTGGAAGACTCTCCTCTAGGTTTGCCAGTGACTGTTCCATTGGCTGTTTTCATTGGGTGGGGGAGGTGGGAGATGTTGTTTCTTGATTTGACATTTTTCTTGAGTTTCTTGTTCTGCCCATTTGAAAATGGGAGCAAGATTAATACTAAACACGATTATAGTTTTTCAGATATAACCAACCTAGACCTCTGTAGCTGGCAGACTCTAGATGTTCACAAGTTTTGATTGGTGTTATCACTCTTTCTTTTTGTGCAGTTACCGACTAGTCTAATTATTCACTGATAAGCAATTTATATCCAAAACAATAAGTCTCTCAATCCAATCTCTATTGTCTCTAAGTCCCTCTGAGCCTAGAGAATAAATAAACACCTAGATATACAATGTTGCTCAACAGCCATCAAGTGTAGATCCATGCAGTATAAGGGTTGAAAGAGGAGCAGAGGTCCAGAGATAGAAAAATAGAATGAGAGAGGTCAGGGGGTAAGTAGGTAGAGTCTTTGAGTACAAAGTTTGGAAAGTGTTAGAATAAAACTTATGAGTTGCTGCGCGACTAGCTCTTAGCCCAACCAGTGGCCTCACAGTGGACCATGGGATGGATCTGTGAGCTTCCGTCTGAGCGCGGTTGGTGGACGTTTTCCTGTGCTGCTTCCAGGGGCGGCCCCAAGTCAAGGGTCTGGGGATTGAGAGTTTCAGGAGCTCTCAGCAGGACCAGCAGGAGGCCCCTCTGTTCCCAGGGGCGGGGCCCAGCTGGGGACGTGGGCTCCAAGGGCGGAGCCGCGCCTTTTTGGTTCTCAGAAGGGGAGCTTGGCTGCTGGTCGGCCCTTCAGATCCCTGCTGTGTTTCCACTGCTTTGTCAGAGTCTGTGACTGTGGGGGGGGCCCTCGGTGGTGTCTTGCTCAGGATTCCCAGCTGGAGGATGCTCCGCTCGAGAATTGAGGGGGGGCAGATGCTGGCTCCTATTTACCCGCACCCCCTACCCACTGTTGTAAGGCAGGGTCCCAAAGTCCTCCACTCTCCAGATCCAGTGGCCTGGGTGAGGAGCCTGGTGGGCGGGTGGGAGCTGGGACAGCTACGCCTCCCTTGGTGGGATGCTGGATCTTATGGGTAGCCCGCCTGTCAATCTCCAGTCAATGGCCTGAGGGAGGGGGCTGTTGAGGGGAGGGACAGGATTCTAAATTCCTTGCCCCCCTGCTCCCGACAGTCTTTCTCGGGCGGGGTGTTGGGGTCTGAGTTAAGTTCTATTGCTTGGCACCTACTCCGCTTTCCCGATGTGTTTGGGGACGCGCTGTATTACTCACGCCTCTGCGTCCGTCTGCGGGAGCTCCTCGGTGGTGGGGAGTCTTTCACTCTCCTCGGGTCTCCGCCGCTGCCTGTGTTCTGCATCTGGGTTCCACTGCTTGCTGTTCTGGTTCCGCGTCTGGGTTCCGCTGCTTCCGCCGTTCGCTGGCCCGGTTCTGTGCTGGTTTCTGCAGCCGTTGGGCTCCCAGCCTGGTGCCCTCCACTGCCGCCGCTTTTCGTGGATTAGAGCCGGTGCCCGCCCCCACTTTCCCCGCTTGGAGCCGGCGCAGGCTGAAGCCGCTTTTCGTGGCTTGGTCGGGCACCAGCTGCCGCTTTTTGCAGCTTTCCATGGCTTTGGGCGAGAGGTGGGGGAGGGGTCTTCGCATTCCGAATTCTTTGAGAAAGTTGGATGTGAGCTTTATCTGGATTTCTTTTCCGGTTTGAGTCCTTCTCCGTTGCTTTTTGAGTTTGTTGTTGTGGATTTCTTTAGATAGTTGGCTCGTGGGACTCCCTGGTTCTCTCTTTTTGTCAGAGAAAGCTAGGTAGCGTCCCTATTGTCTCGGCGCCATCTTCCTTCCCCAGAAATATAATATTTTTATAAAATGTAAACATTCATATGGGAAAAGATTGAAAGAACAAAGAAATGTAAATA
The DNA here is from genome assembly GCF_031878675.1 of Megascapheus bottae. Lineage (NCBI taxonomy): Eukaryota > Metazoa > Chordata > Mammalia > Rodentia > Geomyidae > Megascapheus > Megascapheus bottae. The sequence goes on from NC_143516.1 coordinate 53,284,660, forward strand.
TGTCATGCTACAAAATTGGGATTTTGATTTTCTTTATTTTCTAGATTTACTGTTTACAGATAAGGATTTCCAACCAGAAAAAAGCACATATGGTATGGTAAATGTAAAATCCATAGAAAAATCTAGTATAATGCTAAACAACTTGTGCTTGAGCAAGAAGAGAGAACAGGAGTTTTACCACCTATCAGTGGCAAAGAAAATAAATGGAAAAAGAGTTCTTAGTGTAAAGCTATTTCATTTTGGCAGCTTTGAAAAAAAGAAAAATTAAATTAAATACAGCATAATATTTACTGCAAACAAGAGATCTGTAAAATCATGGTTTTTACCCTCTGTATCTCTGGGAAAAAGAGAAAGATAATTATTCTTTTGCCAGTACTGGGGTTTGATCTCAGGGCCATCCACTTGATTGGTTAGTTCTCCATCACTGTAGCCATACCTGTAGCCCAGCTTGTTAATTTTGTGAAAGCCATGAGGCTTGAACTTAGAGCCCTGGGCACTGTCGCTGAGCTTCTTTTTCTCAAGGTTAGCACTTTATCACTTGAGCCAGAAGTTCCACGTCTAGCTTTCTTTGGGTTTGTTTACTGAAAATAAAAGATGCTCCTACCTGGCTGATTTTGAACCACTATCCTTAGCCTCAGCCTTTTGAATAGCTAGAATTCCAGGTATAAGCCATCAGCAACCAGCTGGCCCAGCTTTTGTGTGGGTCATTTGAAGATGGAGTCTTGTGGACTTTTTTGCCTAGGCAGGCTTTGAACTCTGATCCTTTGGGCCTCTGGTAGGCTCACACAGGTGAGTCACTGGCACCTGACTGGGAATTAGTATTTTTTTAAGTTTCTACATGTGCCAGGAATGCTGTGAATCATTCCCTGGCAGTAGCTCAGACCACCCAGTAAGCTTGAGGACCTCTATACCAATCACCTTCTTCAGGCAGCAGGAATCAAATTCTAGAGTGTTCTCAATACAGTCTCTTCTTATCATTGTGGGATTAAGAGAATATTAGTGAACACCTGCTTGTATTGTAGCAAGTGTCCTCTAACCTTGTGAATTACCTCAATTTTTAAGGTAGCATCTTTCTTTTATATTTAAACATTATCTTTCTCCTGTCTTAGATCTGATAGCCACAGTCCTGAACTTTGTTCACTGATGCGCCCACAGCTGAATTTTCAGCCATGTAATGATCACTTATTTTAGTACCTAATCTTTCCATTTCACCACATGCTACAGTGTCAAAGAACATACAGGCTGACTAATAAGGAAGATTTCATTCCATCCCTTGATAATCACATCTTGGCTTTATTCACTGTTCTAATAACTCTATTAGAATGTTTATAAGATGACGTGCTTTTAATTGTTTCTCTCCTCCCAAAGATGCTGAGAGTAAGTCTCCCTAATGGGCTTGGTAACTTCCATTCTTTATTTTTATTGCTAATGGACTCTCCAGTAATATAAAATGACTGATGAGCCCAGGCAGAGCAGAGCAGAAAAATCAATACCTGTCCAGACTCTATATTAGTTAGAAGTAGGTGAGGAGTAAGGCTGGCAGACAATAAGATTTCCTCCGCCTTCCACGTTTCATGGGCTGCAAAGTTCTCTACAAGGCAAATTTTTCTTTATAAACACTGGATGTGTTTACAAGGAGAGTACTGAATGGTTAGGATGTGGCTTAGGCATCAATGAGAATTGTGTCCAGTAGAGGGCGGTGGTACCCACACACGCTGCCTCTCCTGGACTTCTGTCCTTCCCTAGGACCACAACACAGCAAGTGACCCCATCAAATAGGAAAGCACTCCTGTGTTCTGATGTGGATGTCACTAGCAGGGTTGCTTCCGGCAAGCTGGCTCTATCCAACATCCACGCAAAGCGCCATATCACCAGTTCATTTTCCAACAACCCTACTGCTCAAGCTGTCCTACTGTCCCATTTAAGGACTATTATCCTTATCATCCCTTAGGAAAAACATGAGCTTCCCCAGGCCCTTCCAGCTTGTACTTAGCACAGCCATGGTTGGAATCCCAGAACTTAGCTATCATGCTAAGTGATTGGCCATGATCTCAGCCCCATTCATACTTCCTTCATGATCTCGCCTTGTGACATGTCTACAAAGTGGGAACACTTACTCCTCCTTGGTTCCATCGACAGCTACCAGGGATTTGTACATCACAGAGGCTCATGAGGCAGCTTGACTGCTTGAACTCACTGAAGTACCTCAGTGCATCACGCCCCCAGAAGTGTGGTGGAGAAACCATGACATGCTTTCTCCTTTGTCACCATGGACTGTCTCAGACAAATGCAGAACACCTTTGGTACCAGCAGGTACATAGTGACCACCATTGAGGAAAAGCATGACAGAGTGTAGTGCTATCCTGTGCCAGTTTCACTCATTTTTCCCATAGTACCACTCCATTTCTGCTAAAGATGTTCAGAAAAATGTTCTAGAACTTTCTTAGGCCTGTCCTACAAAATGGATTGGTTGATGGAGTGTGGGTGGGGGGAGTGTGGGTGTGGTTGTGGGTGTGCATGTGTGTGCATGCACATGCACTGATACTTGGGTTTAAACCTCACACTCTTAACTTTCTTGCTCACAGCTGGTTCTCTTTGACTTGAGCCTTTAGTCCAGTGTAGCTTTCTACTCGTTAACTCAAGATATAGTCTCATCAATTTTTCTGCCCTGTCTAGCTCTGACACTGCAGGTCTGAGCCTCCCGAGTAGCTAGGATTTCAGGTGTGTATCATCAGTGCCCAGCTTCAGATGATTGTCCATGCCTGCTTTTGGACCTTACACTTCTGCTTCTCACAGATTTTTTTTTTTAATTTCCCATGCTAATCCAGATTAGCATGGTTTAGCATTTCTATTACCGATAGGGCTTTTAAATCAATTATCTAATAATACAGTGCTATGTCTTTAGAAAATATCTAATTTTGTAGGACAACTAACTGTGGATAGAATTAGGATGTATTTAATGGAGCACACCTGTAATCCCAGGAACTCAGGAGAAAGAGACTGGGAAGACTGAGGCTGCAAGCCAGTCCACCAAAGTTAAGGAAACTTCCTTTCAATTAAAACAAAACAAAACAATATGGAGCTGGGTGCAGTGGCGGCTCATGCCTGTAATCTGACCTACTCAGGAGGTTGAGATCTAAGGACTGTAGTTCAAAGCCAGCCTGGGCACTAAGGACCGTGAGACTCTTCAATTGACCACTAGAAAATCGAAAATGACACTGTGGCTCAAGGGGTAGGGCGGTAGCCTTGAGCTGGAAAGTTAGGACTATGCCCAGACCCAGAGTCTAAGCCCCACAACGGAACAAAACAAAAACACCAAACAATATGGGCATTGTGGTACATACTGTAATTTTAGCTACCAGGGAGATGTAGATAGGAGGATTACAGTCCAATATAGTATTTTTTTAAAAAAGACCTTGTCTTAAAAATTAATAAAGCAAAAAAAGCAGAGTCTATTTAGTAATTGTGAAGTCCTAAGTTTAAATATCAGTATTGCCTCCTCCTCCAAAAATAGAAAGAAAAGGAAAAATGAAAAAAAAAACTGAACTCAAAAAATATGTGAATGTGAGTGGACAATATTCCTGTTGTGAGAGGCAATAATATATTATTTGCAGCAAAATCCCATAAATTAATATTGAGCTATCAATATTTATATGTTTCTTTTGTTCTTATTTCATTTGTAAATTTCTCTCAGAATTACATATCCTTTAATCATGAAAGGATTGTATCTTTTTATATTTTTGGTCAGTCATGGGGCTTGAACTCTGAGTCTGGGCACTGTCCCTGAGCTCTTTAGCTCAGTATTACTTCCGGTTTTCTGGTGGTTAATTGGAGATAAGAATCTCATGGTCTTTTGTGCCCCGTCTGGCTTTGAACTGTGATCCTCAGATCTCAGCCTCTGGAATAGCTAAGATTACTGGCATGAGCCACTGATGGCTGGATCAAAAAGACTGTAATATTTTTGCCTTAGCTATTTAAGAACAATTACTTCAAATGAATGCTATGTCTCCAGAGAAGTTTGATTCTAAAAGGATATTCAGTTAGTCAAGTCTGAAAACTCAGCACTAGTTACTCCAGCTTTCCCATTGATTTGGTTGACAGAACCAAAGTTTGCAAGGAACCTCATTTCTTTCAGGGCAGTTAATCCCACAATTTGATTGTCCCAGGTCACTTCCTCCATCCCTGTGAAATCTGAACCATAGACATGGCTGTCAATAAGCCAGGCCACTCTCTTTCTATCATCATTTAACTTTAAAGGCATTTAATTTTTAACATTTCAAAGTATTTTTGCAGGATGCTGGTGGCTCTTGCCTATAATCCTAGCTACTCAGGAGGATCACAATTGAAGCCATCCTAGACAAGAAAGTCCATGCGACTCAAAAAGCTGGAAATACAGCTGTGGTTCAAGTGGTAAAGTGCCACCCTTGAGCAAAAAAAAAATGCTAAGAGACAGCACCCAGGCCCTGAGTTTAAGCCCTAATATCAACACACACACATACACATACACACACACACACACACACATATACACACACAGTTCTTATTGTTCACCTGTCTCTATATATTCATTCAAGTGTACAAACTTATATAAACATGATAGAAAATAGTGGCACTGCAGAGGAGAATCCTGAAGAAATAAAAATGCTGTTATATATGTCCAGCAGCCTATGTGTTTTCCGGAAGGAAAATTGCTCTAGAAAGTCCCTCCCACCCCCAAAGCAAATTTTACTTCTCCCTTAAAGTGAGATGAGTGTTCAGCCAGAGTTTGGCTGTTAACAAGTACAGGTTTGTGGCCACTCGCAATCTTTCACACCTCACACTTAGGCTGGTGCTTGGAAAGGCCCTGATAGTATGAAGGAATGTGGCCACTTCCAAGTTTTAACATACCCTGGTGCTGTTCCTTCCCCACGGGATATGCACACCAGTTTGTATCTGCAGAAGAGGCGCTGTATTTACATAGGCTTTAGTGTTTTAATTAACTGGTCTAAACTGTTGAATAAGTGCCCGTGTCTCTAAGGATCAAACTCCAGTAGAGTAATAAGGCGCATGTATTTGCTGAGATATTTTCCTCAGAGAAATGCCTAATTAGTGGCTCTTTCTTTACCCAAGTATCAAAGGGCTGTTGATGTCATCACAAAACAGAAGCTTGTGTGGAATAGACATTTTCTTTCTTTATTTCTTTTTCTTTTGTTTTTGTTACCAGTCCTGGGCTTGAGCTCAGAGCCCGAGCACTGTCCATGGGCTTTCTCAAGCCTAGAGCTCTACCACTTGAGCCACAGCACCACTTCCAGCTTTTTCTATGTATGTGGTACCAGGGAATCAAACCTGGGTCTTTGTGCATACTAGGCAAACATTTTACCACTAGGCTAAACGCCCAACCCAGTCATTTTCTTTTCTTTTTTTCTTTTTCCTTCCTTCCTTCCTTCCTTCCTTCCTTCCTTCCTTCCTTCCTTCCTTCCTTCCTTCTCTCTTTCTTTCTTTCCTGTCAGTCATAGGGCTCGAATTCTGGGCCTGGGCATTTTCCCTGAGCTCTTCAGCTCAAGGCTAGCGCTCTACCACTCGAGCCACAGCACCCCTTCTGGTTTTCTGATGGTTAATTGTACATAGGAATCTCACAGATTTTTGTGCCCAGGTTGGCTTTGAACCTCAATCCTCCGATCTCAGCCTCCTGAGCAGCTAGTATTACAGGCTTGAGCCACCAGAGCCCAGCTTAGTCAGTCATTTTCAACATGATGAATGCATGCCAGGATTGTATTAAATTAGCTCATAACTGGGAGGGAAACAGGGATGAAGCCAATTTCTCTGAAGATCCCAGTGGTGCCAGTTGTTAACCTGCTGGTTACTACACCATGGGTGGGTCCCAGAAGAGGGTGAAGGAATAATTCCCAAGAAAAGAACTACTTATTAACCAATAGGAAACATTGCAGTATTTTATAATGGCTGTGGTTCTCCTCCTTGTGTGGCTGGCTAAACATTGACGAGAATTTACCACTCCATGTGCCCAAGCTGAAAAAGCTTGTCACTAATTGTTCCAGCTTTCCCATTGATTTGGTTGACAGAACCCAAGTTCTAGAAAAGAACCAAGTAGCTTTCAGAAGAATTAGGTCCATGGTTTGTTCTTCTCATGGCATTTCTTCCCACACCAGTAAAATATGAATCACAAACCACTACTGATAAGCTGGGTGACTCTCTGAATGTCATCATTGTCATCATTTCAAGGCCATTTAGTTTTGTGTTTTTTTTTTTTACGAGCACTCCCCTTGGATTTTCTCAAGGCTAGAGCTCTACCACTTGAGCCACAGCACCACTTCTGGCTTTTTTCTATGACTGTGGCACCAAGGAATTGAATCCAGGTCTTTGTGCATGCTAGGCAAGTACTCTACCACTAGGCCAAACTCCTGGTCTGGCTATTTAGCTTTTAACATTTAATAGTGTTCTTATTATTCAGTTTGTCTTACAGATGTTTTATTCATTCAAGAGTACAGACTTACATAAACAGCAGATAGAAAATAGCATGGTAGAGGACAATCCTGAAGAAATAAATAAGCTATAGAATAGTGGTAGACTGTAGACCTAATGGTTGTTCTAAGCAGCTGAGGGTCTGAGCATGGAGGCTCCTTTCAACACTAGGAAAGATCAACTGATGAATAGCAAAGAAAGAAATAGCACACAGGTGTGTTGGAATCTATCTTATTTTGAGCACAAGTCGCTAGATTTCAGCTGACATAGACAAGTAGTATATTTTAAATTATATTGGAACTATATCACCTCAAGTACTAATAGTCATAACAATAACCATAATAGAATGGAATTGGTCATTCAATGTAGATTTCTTTTTATCCTTAATTAAATTACAAAGCATTTACTTGTAAATTTTGCAAATGCATATTCTTTATCGAATATCAAATTTGTTCTAGAAATAATTGTTCATTGATGGACGGAGGATGAAGCCCATGTTTTTCTGAGGAATTTTTAATTTGCTAGAGGCCTAGGACAATGATTTTTTTCCCATCACACCAGCAACAGCACTGCTAGGTGGGTATGAAGACAGAGCTAAGGTAGACTAAGTGAAAGAGAAATGCTTTGGTGAATGAAAAGATGGGTGTTCAAAAGATAAGTACTTGGATATAACTGATTGAAGAAAATGACATTTTTAAGTACATCTGGCAAGTGCTGAAGTCAGTCAGGGCATAATTCCTTTCATGTGTTTCCCCCTGCACCCCATCTCCAGTATTCACCCTTCCCACATAGAAGGTGCATCATGCAGAGTGGCCCACACCCATTTCCCACAAATATCAAATGAATTACAATACAGCACAGAAGCCCGCTCACATCCCATCCAACATGGTCAAGTAGTTACTATTTCAAATTATCCATCACCATCTAAATGCTCTCTTTGGCCTGCTGGCTTAGCTGGTGCTCTATGACTTACACTATGTCTCTGGTACAGCACTTTACTGGTTAATTGGAGATATTTTCATGAACTTTTCTGCCTGGACTGGCTTTGAACCTTGATCCTCTAGGATCAAGGCCATAGCCTCCTGTGTAAGATATGAGAATGGACTTTTCTGGCTGCAGGTAATGGGTATTTTTTTTCTCTTGAATACTTTAAAAATCAAGTTTCATAAGTCCGATTATTTTCATTTAATGAAAATTGGGCATAGGAAATTGCCAAGAGAGAGAATAATTTAAGAATCCAGATGAAAGGAAGGGAACTGGGATCTCCCATCCTCAATCCTGTGGGATACGTGTGTGTGTGTGTGTGTGTGTGTGTGTGTGTGTGTGTGTGTGTGTGTGTTTTCCAAAGCACCACATTCCTCTTCCAAGGGTATGGGATGTGAGCTAGGGCTTTGATAAGACCATCTTGAGTTAGAGCTTCCCATAGCTAATCCAGCCCTGCTTCCAATGGCTGGACGAGCAGGAGGAAGAGAAGGAGAGAGAGGGAGCTGAGAGAACATAGGTATCTGAACCCAGTCTAGATCATTCCGGGGACTGTGTGTTGGTATTTATGATATCCACAGCAAATTTACTTGTCTTCTGGAAAATGGAAAAGTCTTATGTAGAGAAACAGGACCAAGTTATCTCACATCCTTATCTGTGCTTTGTTCCTCGGAACATGTTTTTTTCAAACCATGAATACTAATAAGCTGTTCTTCACATCCCCTCCTGCTGACATAATGGAGGAAGATCTCTTCTTTGGCCTGGTAGTAGAGATGGCAAAGCTAGAGTGATGGCTGCCTCCAACCTTTCTTCTACAGTAGTCACTGTGTCCAGCTGAAGGGTTCCCAGGAGAACCACACTCCAGCAGAGAACTTATGGAATGTGTTGTGTGTGTGTGTGTGTCTGTTGTGTGGGGGGAGGGGGATACTATAGTCTTAGGGCATAAACCCAGGGCCAAGGCCTGTCCTTGGGCTTTCCTTTTTGCTCAAGACTAGCACTGTAACATTTGAGCCACAATTCCACTTTTGGCTTTTTGGGACTAACTGAAAGTAAGAGTCTCATGGACATTACTACACTGGCGTTGAGTGGTCATGCTCAAACCTCAGCTCCCAGCGTAGCTAGGATTGGAGATGTGAGACATTTGCACCAGCAACTTCCCCGAGGGTGTTTTATTATTCACCAGATGAGAACATTGAGTCTCACAGTGACATAGATCAATTAGCAAAGAGATCAATTAGCATACAGATTTGGGTACCAAAGACAAAGGGAAGATTTCTTCCCATCCCACTCCCTCAAAAGAGGCAAGTTTCACACCAGACCCAAAATACTGTGTTCTCTCAGTAGTGCTCACTGTATCTACAGTCTGGCAGAAACCTGGATGATAGTCCCAATTCTCCACCCTGTCCTTCTCCCAGCAAATTCCATCCTAAAAGGAGAAAGGGAATGATGTCATTTTTTTTACATGGTGTGGAAGGCACATCTTGCTTCTTTCTTACACTTCTGCCCAGGTGATTCTCCTGACCTGCCCCCTTCTTCTCAACTATGGTGTTTCATAGTCCCTGGCCTCTGAAATCCAATCCTTGGTTGATTTACTTGCCTGCCAGACTTCCTACTTTTAGGAACTGTCTACTGCTGTGCATAAAGTCAGGACAATCACACTGACCCCCCCCCCCCACACACACCCTGTTTAGGGATGTTTGAGCATGAACTCATTAAGCTTTGGCAAAAACTATTTCCCTTATAAAACTGGAGATAAAACTTTCTGTTCCTCCTTATTCTGTCTGTCTCTATCTTTCTCTCTCTCTCCTCACCGCAATCTGTCTCAATGTCTGAACCTTTCTTTTTTTCTCTTTCTTTCCTTTCTTTCTTTCTTTCTTTCTTTCTTTCTTTCTTTCTTTCTTTCTTTCTTAATTTCTTTCTTTCTTTCCTCAAGTAAATAAACCTCTCTGCCTCCTAGAGAGCTAATATTATTCTTGCTATAATTGTGAAACTCAGAAGCTCTGATGTACTGGGGAAAAGCCCCCACCAACAGTAACAAAACGTGCCTTGTTGTGAGTTGAAGCAAACTGTGACATTGTTGGACACAGCCACAGCTCTGTCTGGGGGGGGGGGTTATCCCCACAGCACCCCTCACCCATCGCACTGCCTTCTGTGCATTTTGGGGAATGAATAATCAAATTTAGGGGCTGTATATGTGCTCTGTTGTCCAAGCTCATATAATAACACTTCCTAACACTAAAGCAGGCTTTTAATGTGTTCTCCCCATTTACATCAGTAAGCACGTGTTTGAACAGACAGGACTAGTGGTGTTTCTCTCTGGCCCTTGCACAGTTCCACACCAACCCCTCAAGCACACAGGTCCCTATCCACATCTCTCTGAAGGAAAAGCTGTCAATCACCTCCAGCCCAGCAGTGGTTTTACAAAATGCACAAGAGGTAATTATGGAGAGATCCAACTAATTTTCCTATATAGTCTTGCTCTAAAACTCCAACTACATAACTTCAACCTGAAAAACACAAAGGAATACAGCTGCTTGGAGGGAGAGAAGCACGCAGGGGTTTAGAGGTAGGGAAAGAGAATTTCAAACTAGCACAGCCCTGATCTTGAAGATTGTTATAAATCCTTTAGCTTGGTTGAAACAATTAGATCATTTGATTGGTCTTAATGTTCTACAATCCCATAAATTACCCTAGTGGGCACATCATGCTGTTAAGCAATGCATTGTATTGTTCCAACACCAACATCTGCCTGAGGAAAACAGACTGATGTTAATTTTAGCTCCAAGAAATTATACCTGTTCCAGTCCTTGTGACAGTCTCTATAGTGACTATGTAGAGAGGAGGGTTTATCATTAGCATTTAAAAAATACTTGTACTTTAGCTATAAAAAGGAATAGAACTTTTAAGTGGTGCTCACTTTTAAAACTTGATTTCTTTTTTAAATTTAATTTGATTTTATTTTTATTGTTGAGGTAATGTATAGAGGGATTACAGTTACATTTTCCAGATAGAAGGTTCATTACTCGGGGGCTGGGAGTTTGGCCTAGTGGTAGAGTGCTTGCCTAGCATGCATGAAGACCAGGGTTCGATTCCTCAGCACTCCACATACATAGAAAAAGCCAGAAGTGGTGCTGTGGCTCAAGTGGTAGAGTGCTAGCCTTGAAAAAGCCCAAGGACAGTGCTCAGGCCCTGAGCTCAAGCCACAGGACTGGCAAAAAAAAAAAAAAAAAGAAGGTTCATTACTCCTCATACATTGATAGCCCTTTTCATGTTTTTGTTCCCATTTCCTTCCTCCCCCCTCCCCTCATCTTGTTTCCCCCCCTTCCCTTTCCTATTTCAAATAAACAAATAAACTTATATACAATATACCAGGTAACAAAGTCAGATACAGTAACAATATGAGATTAACCAAAGGGCAACGAAGGAGAAGAGAAATAGCATAGTACATTAAGAACAACAATCATACAAGATAAAGCTCTTGTTTCCATATCCTAGAGATCCTTTCATTTAGTATCATCCTATATGACCTTATGTACCAAGGTTTTCAGCTATTGTAATCCTCTGCTAGGAGAGTCCTAGGTATGCACTAATTATTACAAATGAGGGAAACCATTGAGCCTATGTTCCTTTGGGTCTGGCTTAGTTCACTTAATAAAATTTTTCCCAAGTCTTTCCATTTCCTTACAAATGGGGCAATGTCACTTTCTGATGGCAGCATAGAATTCCATTGTGTATAAGTACCACATCTTCTTGACCCAGTCATCTACTTGAGGGGCAGCTGGGTTGGTTCCCTAACTTTGCTATGGTAAGTAGTGCTGCAACAAGCACTGTTGTGCTAGTGGATTTAGTATGGCCCTATTTCTGGATGACTGGGTAAATGCCAAGTAGTGGAATTGCTGGGTCATAGGGGAGCTCTATATTTAGTCTTTGGAGGAACTGCTATACTACTTTCCAGAGTGGTTGAATGAGTTTACACTCCCACCAACAGTGTAGTAATGATCCCTCCTGGCCACATCTTCACCAGCATCTGTAAAACTTCATTTATTCCTCCAAAACTGGATATAGGTATTTTCAAACAGAAGAATTTCGCCCATATATATATATATATGGAAGATATATGTATGCATATATTTACATATGTCTGTCTATATATGTGTGTGCATATATATATATACATATATATATATATATTTGGTATTTGATGCTGGTACTTGGGCTAGAACTCAGGACCTGATAGGTTCCCTTCGTTTTTTCACCCAAAGCTGGTGATCTACCACTTGAGCAATACCTCCACTTCTGGCTCTTTTGCTAGTTAATTGATGAGAGTCATAGACTTTTCTGCCTAGGCTGGCCTCAAACTGCAATCCTTGGATCTCAGCCTTCTGAGTAGCTAGGATTACAGGCGTGATCTCCCAGCAGAAACTGGCTTCAAAATAATTTTCTTTTTCCTTTCTTTCCCCTTTTTTTTGCCAGTCCTGGGGCTTGAACTCAGGGCCTCAGCACTGCTCTTGAGCTTTCTCTAGGCTAGCACTCTACCACTTGAGCCACAGCACCACTTTCAGCTTTTTTTGTGTATGTAGTACAGACAAATTGAACCCAGGGCTTCGTGCCTGCTAGGTAAGCACTCTACCACTAAGCCACACTTCTGGTCCTTCAAATACCATATCTTACAAGTTGAAGACACCATTATTTGGTGTTATTGACACGAATACCTCTGAGATGGAACTATTCATACATGAAACACCAGGCCATCTACCACCTCAACATGAAAACAAATAGACCATATGTTGGCTTCTTTTCATCCTTCTGAATCATAAAAAAAAAACCAAATAGCCACATACATCAACCATTGAGCCCATACAATTCCACAGATGTGCCAAGTTCCGTCATGAATTCTCACTGGCATCCAGAGAGAAGTACCTGAGACAATTCAATGTATAGAAAAAGAGTAGAGAGGAATGAAGACAATGCAAGGGTAAGGAGAGAAGAAAAAAACTCAAGCTTGGAGACAGATCTGTCCCCAGCTGGTCCCATCCACAACATGAGACCAAAGATAGTTGATGATGTAATAGTTATCACCCTGAAATTGTACTTACCATATGCCTGGCCTCCTAAATACATGAACTTGTGTAATCATCCCAATAGTTGTGTGAGGTTTAAAAACATTCTTAGATGAGAAAATTAAGATATAAGGATGTTCAGCAATTTCTCCAATGTCACGCAGCCAAAAGATAGCAGATTCTGAATCACACCCATCAAGTGGATGTGGACTTTAGTCATCCATGCATGCCAGGCACTAGTGCCTCAAGCTTGTCATTCTAGCTAGACAGGGGGCTGAGATCCAAGGTTTAAAAATCAGAAGCCAGCTACAGCAGAAAAGACTGGGCTTCATCTCCAAGAAACCAGCAAAAAAAAAAAAAGCCAGATTGGACTAGGGACTCAAATTATATAGCACCAACTGTAAGCAAACAGCCAAGCTAGAGATTGAGGCCTTGAGTTCAAGCCTCTGTACTGGCATACATGATTACATACCCAGAGAATCCATGCTTCTAGTTATTCCTATACTCTGTTTCACCCAGGACTTTCATAGTTACATGAGTTTTATTCCATAAAATCTGAGAGGCTCCACCTTTATTCTAAAGACACTGTACCTTTGCACCAGCCCTTTCCTTGCCCCTCAGAAAGATCCTGCATTTTATTGACTCTTCAGTAGGGGAAAATTTCTAACTTACTTGTATTTTGATAATACTGGAGCTTGAACTAAGAGCCTTGCACTTGCTCAGGTTGCTTGATCAACTGGCACCCTACCTCCTGAACCCTACAGCTCCTGCTTTTTGGAGCTAGTTATGGACTTTTCTGCCTGGTCTTTTTTTGTACCATAATCCTCCAGATCTGATCCTCTCAAGTAGCTAGGGGGTACAGAAGCCACCAGTATCCAGCAAAACTTATTTATTTATTTATTAATCCGTTTATTTATTTATTTAGAGATGGTTTTGCTATTCAGCCCAAGTAAGCTTCAAATTCATTATTTGCCTCAGATTGGCCTTAAACATCCCCTCCTGCCTTATCCTCTCAAATGATGGGGTTATAACTGGGAATCACCACTCCCAGCTAAAGTTTTAGCTTCCTGGCAATAAATATGACTTGTCAGAACAGCTGAAAATCAGAGATATGTATGAATCGGAAGAGCTCTAGAAAATAAGTATGTAGTGGGGATGATGGGGAAGCAATGTAACCAAGATCCTTATATGGTCCAGGAGCCAAAGACATTCCGTCTGTACAGGCAATGGAACATTGTTAAAAATTTGTATACAAGGATTGTGTGGGTGTTCCTGAGTTCATTTGTGTTGACCATTTTTAGACTCTGCTTCTACTTATCATATTGGGGAGGCCTCCCCACTGGATTATACTGCACATCATTAATCTTGTATAATCTCAGCTTTCTTCTAAGGGCATCCAGAGCATTCTTGCTTTTCCTGATAATCAAGGAAAGATATAAGACACTGGTGGAATTTAAGTCTAATATCTAATGAAGAATATGCCAGCTTTTGCTGGCATAAAAACAAATGCAGTGATGAGATTCCACAGGTTACAATGCTCTTTAGGAATCCCCCAAATCGCCAGGGGTCAGGGTTAGTAGCCCCAGGATTTATTAGTTCATGTAGACTTAATTAATCAGAATCAGGAAAGTTGACTCATACTATATATTCAAGAAACAGATATGTAAACAAGAATTGGCTTTTATTAAGTCATATAACGAGTGATTATTGTCCTTGATGTACTGTTATCTCTCATCTCTTTTGCTGTCCCTTGGTTATCTCATATTGTTACAGTATTTCACCTTGTTATCTGATATATTGGATATATGCATATTTGGCTATTTGAAATCAGATAGGGAAGGGGGGAAAACAAGATGAGGGGTGGGGGTGGGAGGAGGGAAATGGGGACCAAGACATGAGAAAGCGTATCAATGTATGTGAAGTAATTCACTCTCTAACTGGTGAATATAATGTAACCCTTCTATTAATTACAATAAAAATATATGGAAAAATTGGCTTTTATTTATTTGCCATGTGGAAAGGATCTTTTTCTGTCTATTTGTGAGGAATCTGCTTTTCTCTAGTGTGTTACAAACACATTTCTCTTTTTCTGCATTTCAAGGCTTTTGGCCCTTGGTCTTCTGCCATTACAGAATCACATTCCAGGAGTGAGAGACATCCAACCAGAGCTCACAAAATCATTTGGAACATGTCTGCTTCTTGGTGCCTGCCTGTATGGATAATTTTGTAATAATGCCTAGCATGATGTTATAAGTATCCAAATATATGGCAGAAAAAACAGTTCCCCAGCTTTGTATGGCGGAACCTTAGAGTAGATTAGGTTACTAATCCTGAATTAAGCTATGTGCATAAGCTATGAGCCTGCCTTGTCTCTCTTCTGTGATTGGCTGTTGTAAACAGGATGGCTCTACCCCAGGCCCTCTATAGCTCTCCTTTTCACTTGGACCATTGTGCAATTTCTCAGCTGATAATCTACTTCTCCTCCCTTGATATGTTAGAATTCAATGATAGAGTGCTAAGTTTAGGCCAAAGAACAAACATTTAACTCTTCCCATCTCACTAATCACAGTGGCAATAATAGCAACATTTGTTGAGTTCCTATTACTACCCTGACTACCATGCAGGTACTAACTCCTTGAACTTCACACCTCCTCTGTCAGTTTCTATCATTAGCCACATATCCCAGGTAAAGATACCCTCCTGAGAAATCACTTTTGGAGGGTCACAGGGTCAGTAATTGGCTGTGTTCAGATGCCCACACTATAACATTAAGTTCCTTCCTTAATCTCTGTCTAACAATTAAAATGGGGGCGGGGTGAAAGGAAGCAGCCGTTTTTCTCATTTGCTCTGACTCAAGCTAACTGCCTTGACATTCTTTTATTTTTATTTTTTATTGTAAGTAATAGAAGGGTTACATTATATTCTCCATGCCTTGACTTTTCAAAAAATATTTTATTCATGCAGAACAAGGTTGTATTTGTAATTAAACTCCAGACAAGTAAGTACCTAGGTTTTTGAGTGTTTTGTCTTTTGTGTGTGTGTGTGTGTGTGTGTGTGTGTGTGTGTGTGTGTGTGTGTGTGTGTGTGTGTAAGAGAGGGTTTCCAGGTAGGACCTCATGTAGTCTCAGCTGTCCTCAAACTCAAGATTTTCCATTCTCCAACCATGCCTGGCTTAATACCTTAGTACCATTAACAGGACCAAAAACTCGAGATTTACTTGACACTAGTACAATATTCAAATCTAGTTTTGTTTTGTCTGAGATAGGATATAAGGACTCTTTCCTGACCGCAGAACCTGAAAGCATCAACAGCACGATTCTGTTCTGTACGTGACTCTATTCTTTTCTTGTGTGCACCTAGTCCCTCATTTCCTGCTCCAGTCTCTGAGTCACCAGCAAAGGATGGCTACATTTGTTCCTGTTTGGCTGTACAGAGAACCAATAGCAAGGAAAATAATGTAGTCATAACAGGTACTTCCAATTTTTGGTCCCTCTAAGAAATCTGAGAAAATGGTTGCTATTTGGTCTTCCTTTCTCTCTGTTTAAGATGGCATTAGAGACCTTGTCTCTGTTCACCATGAGAAGAGATTTAAGGCTCAAAGACAATCTTTAAGAAAATACTTCACCTTTTTCAAGCATTTGTAATCCAAAAAGACCTCAACTGTATTTCATCACTTTGCTGCTGTGAGTCTACCTGCAGATGACTCCTTTCAGGCTCATTTATTTTAGCCTACTTATAGCAACAGATATTCTGATTGTTTGACTTTTGCACAGCCCGAAATAACATAATTAAACCAAGCAAATAGCCTGAATTGATGATAGCTAAGATGTAGTTGAAAGGCCTGGGTGAAGTCAGGAGGTCTGGTTCTGAATCTAGACCTCTACCTTTCACCACCGGAGTTGACTTGAGAGAAAGTGAGTTGGATGAACACCTATCATCTGCTCCAACTCCTCTCTTTAACAGGTCAGAAAGGTCAGGTGACTTCTTCACCTTCTTCATCTTGTCTCCTGATCTGTTCTTACACCACATTGTACCCCCACTGCTTTCTAAGTGGCTTCTCATCACAGAAGGTTCTGGCTGCCTCTGAAAGGATGATGAAAAAGAGAGGGTGCTATTTCCGGAGACCAGCCAGCATATTCCTCTGTGTAAAGTGCAGTCTATGCTGAGATTTCAGTCAGAACTTAGAAGGAATCAATTCCCAGCCATTAAAATAATCTGCACACACCTCAGTGAATAAATACAGTCATCCATATAGGAACTGGCAGGAATAAAACAACAGGTGCTTTGAAAGGATTGCAAAATATATTTGTACTCAGGCCATGTAAAAAGCCACTTCCATGCCAACAGGAAGGACATTTGGTATTTCCACTGAACATTTATTAAAAAGTGTGTTGCAGAGCAGGCTCTCTATCTGAGCCCTTTTTTGGCTGCATGCATAAGCTTTGCAGATACCTGTAATTTCTTCCTCTTACTTACAAAGATGTTTATTGAACTGTAAGAGGTAAGTAAACAGCAGTAGAGATCTCAGAACTGTTAGATAGTTGAAGGGCTCTGTCTGATAGAAGAGATCAAATACCTGACTGTCAATGAATCCTAAAAGATTCTGGCAGAAGGAACTAAATCCTTACATGTTGGAGTCTGCATGCTAGTCAAGGGCAAGGAGAACAAAAAGTTTCTTCTAGGTTTGAAACAGAGATGATGATGTGATTAGGTGTCTGAAAGCCTTGTAAAAATATAGATTCATCAGCCTGGGGATGGGTGCTGAGACACTGCACCTCTGGCAAGCTACCAGATGATACTACTACCAGGTTGAGGACTACATTTTAAGAACCACCTCCCACCCCATCCTTAGTATTATTGAGTGTAAAATTGTTGAATATCAGGGATATATCCATCCTTGATATTATTGAATTCACCGGGGTTATCATTAAGTCAAAAGAAGTATAACATTTTCTACTCATCAACAGAGAGGTAATTCTTGTTACTTCTATCACTAAAGAAAGACATCTGGAAGTCCTAATTAATATTAAATATTTTCAATGTAATATGTCACTTTCTCAAGGGTATCTGTCTTTGAATAAAGGATAGTGAGAAAAGAAACTGCTTATCACAAGATTCCTTAGTGTCCTTGTAAAGGAAAGCTTGGCAGGAGGCCTGACTTAGAGGCCAGGCCCTTTCTAGCACCCCACAGTCACATTTAAATATCTGTCTTCAGGATATGGCTTTGAGTCCTATACATTAAATAGCAAAATGAAGCCTTCAGCAAATGTCCTAGTGTATAAATTTTAAGTAGTAAAATAGGGTTTATCAAAGTTTAAGCAGCTCAGCACTTCGCATAGTACCTGCCATTGTAGCTATCATCCAGATAGCTACACTGTACATGAAAGAAAGGGAGCGTGCAGAGAATTAGTTTTATTTCTGGGGGACGTGATAACTGGAAAAATTATGATGCTTAAGTTGATCTTCATAGGCAAAATTGCAAAATCAACTGGGTGGCTCATTGTTTTCATCTCAAACCATCAACTGATTTTAGATAATTTAAATTCAGGCTTAGATTGTACCCGGTAGGTCTATAGACTGAGAAAAGCTAATATTGGACACCTCACATAGCAACCAACATCTTACCAAGAACTGTTACATTCCCAATATTCTAAACAAAGTCTTCAGAATATAAATGACCCAAAATGACAGGAGAATAAGTTGAAAAAAGAAGTACTGATCCTTGAAGTACTGAACCAATCCTGAAAGAATGCTATGGAATTATTTTCATTATCAACACAGTTCACATCAAAATAGTTGCTAGATCACAAAGACAAAACATCTCCTTTTCCAACTGAAGACATGACTTCAATATAATCATGAACTTTACAGTAAACATTGGGCAATGTGGATTAGACTAATTTCAACTGTAGAGTTCTAAAATTCAAAGTGTTTCAGGTACAGTTTAGGCAAAAGAACTACATATTGCTCTTTTTATTGTGGTATAACTATACACTTTGATGGGTTTGCACAAACACACATCATGTGACTACCACCATAAGCAACACGTAGAACATTTCCACAGTACCCCCCCACCTCCATGCTATCTCATGGTTCACCAGACAACATCCTTGAGAACCAAGGAGTTGCTTTATGTCTCTGTGGTTTTTGTCTTTATGTCTATTTTCATATAAATTGATCACAAAGTATTCAGTCTTTTTTTATCCAGCTTCTCTCATGTCACACATTGCTTTTCATAGTCATCTTTGTTGTGTCTATGAGCTCCTTTTTATTGCGAGGTAATATACCATCGCATGACTATATCACAATAAGTTTATCCAATTATCAGTTGTTGGACATTGGATTGTACCGTCTGTGGTCTTTTGGAAATAAAATGTCTATGAAAATCTCTGTACAGTTTTGGGTGCAGACATAGGTTTCATTTCTCATGGGCAAATATCTAGGAGTAGGGCTGGTGAGTCATATGGTAAATGTATTTTTTTCACTTTACAAGAAATCGCCAAACTGTTTTTCTGAAAGTGCCTGCGTCACTTTGCATATCCACCAGCAGTTGAGACTTCCAGCTTCTTTATATTTTCACCAACAATTGATGGTATCAGTTATTTTACTTTTAGTCATCCTAGTACATGAATAGACATCATTATTTTCTAATTTAATTTTATTGTCAAAGTGTTGTATAGAGGTGTTACAGTTATAAGTAAAATAATGAGTGAATTTCTTGTTGAACATTTTTACTCCCTCTTTCGTTTTCTTCCTACTTTACCACCCCACCAGTTCCTCCCCGAACGTTGTAAAGTTCATTTCCAGTGTGAGTATCGCTGTGGCATTGGTTCACCCTTGGTCCTTTGTCTCAGCATTTTGTTGCTTCCCTTCCCTTCCCCATATCAGATAAATGTATATACACAACACAGTGTTCCAGAATCAAAAACTAACTACAGGGGATAAACCAAAGGGAAGAAATAAGAACTTCATACGGTACATTAAAAACTCTAGGATATGGAAACAAGAACTTTATCTTGAATGATTGTTGTTTTTAATGTACTGTTATTTCTCTTCTCCCTTCTTTTCCTTTGGTTAATCTCATATTGTTCTGTATCTGACTTTGTTACCTGGTATATTGTATATACATTTATTTGTTTATTTGAAATAGAAAAGGGAAGAGGAGAAAAACAAGATGGCTGGGGGGGAGGGGGGGAAATGGGGACAAAAATGTAAGAAGGGGTATCAATGTGTGATAAGTAATGTACCTACTGTCTCGCGAATGTAACTGTAACCCCTCTATACCTTACCTCATAATAAAAAATTCCTCTTGTTTCCATAACTTGTAGTTCATTTCAATTAGCATCATTTTATATGGTTATATGTACATAGCTATTGAGCTATTGTGATCCTCTGCTAGGACTATCCTAGACATATACTAATTATTACAAATGAGGGAAACCATAGAGCTTATGTTTCTTTGGGTCTGGTTTACTTCACTTAATATGATTTTTTTTTTGCCAGTCCTGGGCTTGAGCTCAGGGTCTGAGCACTGTCCTTGGACTTTCTCAAGGCTAGAGCTCTACCACTTGAGCCTCAGCACCACTTCGGGCTTTTTTCTATGTATATGGTACCAAGGAATCGAACCCGGGTCTTCATGCATGCTAGGCAAGCACTTTAACCACTAGGCCAAACTCCCGGCCCCTTAATATGATTTTTTTCTAAGCCTTTCCATTTCCTTATGAATGAGGCAATGTCATTCTTTCTGGTGGCAGCACAAAATTCCATTGTGTATGTGTGCCACATTTTCTTGATACAGTCACCCACTGAAGGTGGTCCTATATCTTAACTATGGTAAATAATACTGCAATGAACATAGTTGTGTGGTCTCATTTGTGTTCATTTGGGGAAATAGGCATTATTTTTTAAATCTGCATTTCCCTAATGATCAATGATGTTGAATATTTTTATGTGCTTACTGAGCATTTGCATATCTTTTTAAATTCAAAAGTAATTATAGAGCAAAGATGGTCCCATTTTAAAAACTGATGAACTAAGACCCAAGGAAGGAAAATGTAAACTCCCACAGAATTACTGAGGCAATGTTCCCCAGGAAGAAGTAAGTGATTTTATTAAGCAAAATTAGGAAAACTGACACATGTGAATTCCCACAACTTTTTATGTGTGATAATCAGATAGGGTAGAGATAGATAGATAGATAGATAGATAGATAGATAGATAGATAGATTTTAACATAATAGAATAATTTTCAAGTGAAGGAATCTAAGTCCTAAGTTAGATAGAGGGAAACACAATCTTTTAGAATACTAATTTCTACTAAAAGAACATCTTCTAGCTTGATGCCACATACTTAATATTAAGGAAATATAATATGGTGGCCAAAAGTTCTGGCTGAAAAGCTGGACAGTCTAATTTCTTTTTTTTCATAAATAATTTTTATTGTGATTAATAGAAGGGTTACATTATATTCACCAGATAGAAGGTGCATAATTTCACAAACATTGATGCCCTTTCTCATGACATGGTCCACATTTCCCTCCCACCCTCCCCCTGCTTATCTTGAGTCCCCCCACCCCATTCCCTATCCAATTTCAAATAACCAATTAAGCACATATAAAATATATCAGATAACAAGGTGAAATATTGTAACAATATGGGATAACGAAGGGATGGCAAAAGAGATGAGTGATGACATAGTACATTAAGGACAACAGTCACTCATTATATGGTTTTTGTTTCCTTCTCCTGGAGGTCCTTACATTTAGTGTCATACTATTTGACCTAATGTCTCTAGATTTTGTTCTATTGTAAATCTCTGCTAGGAGAGTCCATGGTTTCTACTGATTATGACAAATGAGGGAAACCATTGAGCTTATGTTCCTTTGAGTCTGGCTTACTTCACTTAATATAATTTTTTCTAAGTCTTTCCATTTCCTTACAAATGGGGTGATGTCCTTCTTTCTGACAGCAGCATAGAATTCCATTGTGTACAAATACCACATCTTGTTGATCCACTCATCAACTGAGGGGCATCTGGGTTCGTTCCCTAACTTTGCTATGGTAAATAGTGCTGCAATGAACATCGTTGTGCTAGTGACTTTAGTATGCCCTTGTTTCTGGACAGTGGACAGTCTAATTTCAAATCCTGGCTCTGTACATGTGGGATGGCAAGCCAGGAAACATTGCTGAGTTCTCAGATTATCAACATCATGTATAAAATGAAAGTGATAGTAGCTACCACACAAGCTCAATGATGATACACATGAATGGTGTCTAGCATGTACTACATGCACAGTAAACATTACTTAGTATTATTATTGTATAGACAAAGGTACAAGAATTTGAACCCCATTATTACAAAAATGAGTAGACGAATAAACAAAACACAGCAGATGACTGCATAGGTACATATGAAAGCCTCTGACCAAATTCAATATACAACTTAATCTATAAACAGGCCTTTTCTAAGTCTGACTCCTAGAATCATCTACAATTGCCACTGATTGGAATTAGATCTGTGTTCTACCCACCATGAGGGGTCCTTTGTGCAAGACCAGCCCAGATACATGCTAGGAGAACTGTCCTGTTTTTCTCTTTCAGCAACAAGAAAACAGGTCTGAGGATAGGAATTCATGAAAACTATCAATAATTTGATCCTCTTCAAACTAAATAATTGTCAAAAGTTCCTAAGGACTGTCAGTACAAGATATTATGAATATGAAGTCAATTGCTTGCTGAGACAGTAAACAGCTTCTAATTCCTAAATGTATTAAGTTAAAAAATAAGCTGGGCGCCAGTGGCTCACACCCATAAGGATGAGATCTGAGGATCGTGGTTCAAAGCCAGCCCAGGCATGAAAGTCTTGGAGACTCTTATCTCCTAATAATGTAATAATAATATATTTTTAAAAAAAAATAGAACATGCATATCAGAGAGTTGCTCATTTAATCAAGTAAAAAAGCTTGGACCTTTGGAATCATGTCAAGGGTTCCCAAAGTCTGAGACCTAAATTTCCTAAGGGAATCCTCTCCACAGGGTCCCCAGAAGCATCCACTACCACTTGTGTGTGTTCATCATAAGAAGAGCTTCTAACACGAATGCACAATGCATAGATTCCACTGCGAGGCTTCCAAGAGCAGAGAGGCATTTCCATACATCAAATGCATCAACTGTCTTGAAGTACAGGTTCTGGCATCTTCCTTTGGATTCCACCAGGATCTTTCGTGACTGGTACTTCCTGCTTTCCACAGAGGATTTAGACTGAAGAGAAAGCTCGACCTAGAATTATCTCCCTCATATCCTTCTTGTCCCCAGAGTTCTGAGGTGCATCTGAGTTCCTAGGAACAACAAGCTCCTGTTCTCTCCCACACACAACCTTCAAAGCCAACAACAGCCAGGGAAGTGAATTAGCAAGGAATTATTCTTAAACAGTAAAGGCTAACTGGTTATTTGCCTTTTTGCAAGTGAATTTCAAAATTCTAGAGTCGTATGAGTCCAAAGGGTAAACTTGTTAGAGTAGGGGGAGGGGAAGCAGTGAAAAAAAATAGATGCAACAAAAAATATGCCTCAACCATGCTCTTGCCGCTCATTAGACCAACACCGAGCCAATCCTCAGATGGCCTGAATAACTGATACTTTTTATAAGTAACTGAAGAGCTATAAAAAGCTTCACATTTAAGAAAACAACAAACAGCTGCCGGCAAATGAGCAAGAACATAAAGAGCAAGCCTGTCTGGGTGACAGCGGGTCACACCGCTGCAAGAGAAGTGCATGGAACACCATTCACACTTGATCCCAGGCTGGTTCTACCTCTCCATCACCCACCTTCCCTATCCAAGTAGAACAAATAAATGTATGTCACCAGAATGCTCAACAATTATTTCCTGAAAAAAAAAAACAACAGCCTTTCTTAACACCAGGTACCTAGCGTGCGGTAAGCAGTGGCATGCAAGAATGGTTCCCAATCAGCAGAACGAACAAAAAGCCATGGCAGAGCTGAGCTTCCATTGTATTCAGGCTGAGCCTCACTGACCTGGGTCTCTTGGGATTAGTTCACATGCACCTTGAGGTGCCATACCACTGCTCTTCCCTTTAACGGAAAATGCCATCTGCAGGGGCCTCAGCTGGCAATGGCAAGCAGCCCCCCTCCCAGCTTCCTCTGTCAGGTGTCCATCAGTTCACTAGTACAGACAGTATGGTGGATCAGACATATTAGCTGTGGAATCAACTCCGTGAAATCAACTCCAGTGCTTCCCACTTCCTGATCCAGCAAGCTAACGAACTCCTCTTCCATTTCCTTAATGGTAAACAGTAAGTCAGCGTTATCTTCCTCTGGCCATCAAGGGAATCTTAGATGGGCTTGTTAGATAAAGCTCTAAAATGACTTTGAGAGGGCACACAGACATTTCCTTTCTCATATTTTCTTAGTGACAGAAAATGAATATCAGTAAAAATGTAAAGTGAGTGCATAAAAACCATATCAATGATTACATTAAATCTAACTGGACTCAACACTTTTAATTAAAACATAGCTTATCATGATGAATAGAGGAAAAACTCAACTCTATGTACTTTATACAAGCTATACTTAAGATTCATATACGTTGAAATAGAATGGATGGAAAAAGCTCTATCATGCATACAGCATAAAAGATTCACATAACTATAGTAATATCACATGAGGCAGACTTCGTTACAAAGAGTTTTTCCAAAAGAGGAACAGTTTCCAAAAATAATAAATCTTAAATGTACGTGTCCTTCTGTTTTGTTTTGTTTTGTTTTGTTTGTGGGTCATGAGGCTTGAACTCTGGGCCTTAATGCTGTCCCTGAGCTTTTCAGCTCAAGGCTACTGCCCTACTCCTGGGACTGGGCATTGTCCTTGAACTTTTCAGCTCAAGGCTACGACCTTACCTTTGTGCCACAGCCCCACTTTCAGTTTTCTAGTAATGAATTAGAAATAAAAGTCTCATGGTCTTTAGTGCCCGGGCTGGCTTTGCATTAGCTTGAAGATGTGGACCTCAGGTAGGCAGTTTTAGCTAAAAGTCTGTATGCAGAGAATTAGATATTTATAAGGTTTGTGGATTCTATACTATGACATCTTTTTTTTTTCTACCAGTCCTGGGCTTGAGCTCAGGGCCTGAGCACTGTCCTTGGACTTTCTCAAGGCTAGAGCTCTACCACTTGAGCCTCAGCACCACTTCTGGCTTTTTTCTATGTATGTGGTACCAAGGAATCGAACCCGGGTCTTCATGCATGTTAGGCAAGCACTTTAACCACTAAGCCAAACTCCCGGCCCCTACTATGATATCTTTAAGCACCATATATTCCATTCACCCCACCAGCTCATGCTCTAAAAAGCTTCTAGTTAGTATGGAAATGGAGCAAGAGAGCCTTTGAAAGATTTTCTTAATTCCTATTATTTCAGTTCAGTGTTAGTGACTCATGCTTGTAATCCTAGCTACTCAGGAAGTTGAGATCTGAGGACCTCTGTTCAAATGCCAGCCTAGGCAGAAAAGTCCATAAAGTCCATGAGATTCTTATTTCAACTTAACCAGCAAAAAAACTGTAAGCACGTGTGGTTCAAGTAGGAGAGAGAGAGAGAGAAAGACAGACAGACAGACAGAGACAGAGAGAGAGAGACAGAGACAGACAGAGACAGACAGACAGAGACAGAGACAGAGAGAGAGAGACGAAGAGGGAGAGAGACAGAGAGGGAGAGAGAGAGAAGAAAGGGGGGGAGGGAAGGAAGGAAGGAAGGAAGGAAGGAAGGAAGGAAGGAGGGAGGGAGGGAGGGAGGGAGGGAGGGAGGAAGGAAGGAAGGAAGGAAGGGAGGAAGGAAGGTTGATTCAGCATTTAAATTTGCCCTAAGGGTCCATTCAGACAGACTGGGATACATCAAACTGTAACATTAATGGAGGGAAAGGCGTCACTGCTGGGGTGTAGAGGCTCCTAGTTTCAGGATGCTCTCTTAGCACAGAGCAGCTGCAAGAAGGAAAAGACTACTACTTCTCAAGTTCAGTCATCTCAAGTACTGCTGGCAGCTTCCACATTTTCTCCTTAAAGAGTATTTGTAGCACACTTCTCCCAAATAGCAGCTCAAAAGCCCAGCCAGCTGCAAAAATCTTGTCCATTGATAATGAGCAATTTTTCTTCAAGGAGCTTAGTTACTCTTTCATCACAGATATTCACTGTTTAACACAGAACAGCATGCCAGACACGAGTGGCTCATAACTATAATCCTAGCAACTCAGGAGGCAGAGATCTAAGGATCACAGCTGGAAGCCAGCAGAACAGAAAGCCCAGGAGATTCTGGTTTCTAATTCAACATACACACACACACACACACACACACACACACACACACACACAGCGCCAGACATGGAACTGTAGCCTAACTGGTAAAACACTAGCCTGCAGTCAGGCCCTGAATTCAAGCCCCCAGAATAGCATCCCTCCCCTCCCCCCAAAAAATAAAGGAACACAATGTTCAATATTCTCCCCTCTTGAACAGAGTGTGACTCTATTGTCAAAAAGAAAACGTGGTTTATTTCATGATTAATCTTGCCAGTGTTCTGAAGGGCAAAGAGGTGACAGGCATGAGGGGAGGTGCTTCCATGAACACATTTTTTACTGGAACTTGTCCTATTACAAAGCTCTTCTGCCAAATTCCATTAGGAAATTGCAAGCAGATTCATATATCCCAGTGCTCCTCTCTCTCCCCCTCATAAATAAGTAGACATCATATGGCAGAGAGGGGGAGAGATGATTCTCATGGCATACCCTTGCACAGCAGACGTGCAGGCAAATGCAAATATCAAACACGGTAGTTCGTGCATATGTGCACATGAATACATATCGTGTATTACTACTCATCAATGAGATTTCAAATAGCTACCAGGGAAGGGAAGAGCAAAGTCACAATCAATATGGCTCTACTTCAGAATGTCAATTGAAAGGAGTGACAAGAAGAAGGGCAGGGTGCCCCCTTCCCCCTCTCAGCAATATGAAAAGAACAGGAACACCTAAGGATTGATTAAGGCTGGGCCAAATTCCAGCCCTGAACTCATCACAAATTATGCTAAGAGCTCCCGAGGGAATGTTCCAATTGGCATTTTTTTATTTTGAGCCAGACTTCCCATTCTTTTTATACAGACATTGGGCCATGTGGGAGATGATTAGAGAATAAAAAGCCCAAGCAAAGAAATAAACTAAATACGATGGGCTGTTTTTCCATCCAAATGCCTTCAACTTTCCTATAGCATCTCTCTGCTTCATCAAAATAAGCTAATATTGGCATTCCATGTTGTCATTTCAGTCCCAATGAAGGGCAAAGCCTGTATCAGGCAAGAAGATGGCAGCATGGCAAAGCCTTCCAGCTCTGCAGAACTCCAGAGAAGGCTGGGGGAAATAAATCTACTTTTAAGGAAATCTTCTTTAAGGTGTGTGTGTGTGTGTGTGTGTGTGTGTGTGTGTGTGTGTGTGTACAGAGACATATACTTAATCACTAGCATATTGTAGGAAAGAAAAAATGTATAGACCTTCTAGACCCCAAAATTTAAAGCAACAGTTCCAACTTCATGACCAGAAATAACAGGAGGAAATGAGAAGCAGGTGTGGGAAGGCTTTCCTGAGCAATGCCAGGACTTTGTTGTAATTCAACTGTGCACAGCCTGCCCCTCCTTCCCCATCTTGCTTCTCATACATTCGGAGGTCAAGCTACTAAGTTCAGCAAAATACACTTACATTAATTTCTTTTAGACCTCAAGCACCATATTGCTTGCCAATGGCTTATTTCACTGACTCTGGGAGGCCTCAAGTCTCTGCTGTAGGAGCTTACAGTGTCTTCTCAGATGGCACAAAGTATTTAGACAGAAACTTGAGGATCTCTAAGTTAATCAATGAGAATATGAAAGTATATTTGGGTGGGTGGTGAAAATCTAAAATGATTTCTGTCTACTGGTATATTAAATCATAATGGTGAATGGAGAATTAGTATCTGATAATATCCTACTAACTGGAAAAAAGCAAATGTAATGGAGTATCTCTTCCTTTTTCATAACAAGCTTACTTTTTTTATTTTATACCCTTTAGGAAACCTTAAAAAAAAAACTGTGCTAATATGAGGGCTTGAACTTACAGCCTAGACACTGTTCCTTTGTTTTTTCACTCAAGGTTAGCACTCTTCCCTTTGAGCCACAGCTCTACTTCCAGCTTTTTGATGATTAGAGATCAGAGTTTTATGGACTTTCTTGCTCACGCTGGCTTCCAACCACCATCTTGAGATCTCATCCCCCTGAGTCACTAGCACTATAGCTGTGAGCCACTGGTGCCTGGTCCTTTCTGAAGTTTGAAAATTTCGAATTGCTTGAGAATTAAAAAGCATCTGCTTTGGAAATACTTACCAGACCCTAAAGCCCATAGAGAGCACAAGAAATATCCATCTCATCAGACAAATTCTGTCTGAAGTGTTTGCTGTGGGATTGTCTTTTGTTTACAATCCAGCTCTTAGAATTTCCTGGGTGGTGATTTTAATAGACAAAGGGGATGGGGGATAGGACATGAGCTTAAGCGTGGTTGCTAACCTTGATGTCATTTAAACTCTAAGTAACTTCATTCCTTATCTGTGAAATGAGGCTGTGCACTAGATGAACTTTCTGTTATAAACTTACAATTCTAATTTCTGATCCTTTTGGAAAAGGCATGAATGGCTGTAGCTAGTATGACATTGCTGTACTTAGCCCTATAGCTAAAAAGGTTTTAAAGTGGTGATTATGAGTGGCTCTAGGAGGGTAGCCATGATTCTAATAAATAGCTATTCAGAATCCATCTCCATGTAAGGAACAATACCCAACTGCCATCTTCAGCTATGGTAGACTGTCAGGGTTCAGACTTCAGCAAAAGAGGTTCCCAACAAGGACAGCTGAAATTTTCAGCTTTAGGATTTAATTAAAACTCACTTTCCTTGACTCCAGCGATTTCATCTACCAGATGCCTCCAAATGCCAACTCTTCCTTATTAGGCCCCCTAGCTAACCAGAAGATAATGTGACTTCACACGTGGAGGTGCAGTGCTCGTGGATCAAAGAGACTGGGGTCTCTGCTGAAGGAATTAATGAGTTGTTTCCTTGACTAGTCAGATGTGTTCAAATCAAATGCTTGATTTCTTCAGTTAGAGTCAGGGATAAGAAGCATCAACCCTCAAGACAGATAACTTCTTAGAACTAGAACTCATCCAGACGTGCATTTGTTGTTGCGTGTACTCTGCTCTGCTCTTGGATCATTGTGGCACAAGTATGCCTGGACTACTTGCATTCACCCTGATTTACACAATGAATTTTTAATCGCTGGAAATAGCCCTGCCATCTGTATGCACACAGCTCCTTTGGGAGTGGGAGTGAGCCTGGCTGTGCTCAGACATTTACACATGACTTTCACAAGCAAGCACTGTTGTCTAAAAATCTATCCGTCTGAGGCAACTTTAAAAGCTAAAATGGCTGGAAGTTTTGGATGTGATTTTTTTCTCCTGTTTCAACAGTATTGTTTACAATTTTGCATTTTGAGCAGTTAACGGGGAAATTTACATTCATAAATGCCATTGTATTTACATGGCATGTTTACCCGGGAGGTTCCAAAATATGTTTTTTTCATTGAATTACTGTTTTGTGTCATAGATCTTTTTCTCTATCTGTTTATATGCCTCTCATTTTGTAGTTATATTTTATATTCAAACTTTTGAAATCTTTCTTCTATACTTAATTCAAGGAATTTCAAGAAGATTCATTACGTTTGCCATACATTATCTCTGGCTTGTTTATAGGCTACAATTAGGAGTTAAATTCTCTTCCTTTTCCCTACATTTACATCGTGAAGGCCTAATTCCCCCATAGTAAGAATGCAACTTTATTTGGAAATAGTGGCTTCTGGGAGATAATTAGTAAAGATGAGATTATCTGGAAACTGGGTTGCCCTTCCTCATACAATACACCTGGTGTGTCATTAATACGCCTGGTGTGTCATTACAAGAGGAAACGTGGAAGCACACAAACAGGAACATGTCATGTGACGGTGCAGGCTGATTCATGCCTGACAAGCCAAGAGACCCAAAGACAGGCAGCAGACCACTGGAGTCACAGAGAAGAAGGGAGCAGATGGGCCTTCTGACCCTTCAGAAGGAATCCACCCTATTGTACCTTGGTTTCAGACGCCATATTGGAAGGACTATGAAATAAGAAACTGTTGTTTAGGTCGCTAGGTTGGTTGGCTGTCCTGACAGCCCTAAGCAAATGGAAAAATTACCAAAGCTGGAAATTTTCTTTTACACTTTAAATGATTAAGAACAAATGTCTATAACAATTTGTAGAAGTCTGCTTTCTTTTTCCTGATCATGACAAATGCATATACACGCCCGCCCTCCCTCCCCACCATCTCCTCCCACTGGATTTTATGATCGTGCCCAAAGGCAGAACTGTACCTGGACTCGGCCCCATTGAGTGGTTGCTGGGAATGCCCCGGACACATGCTGTAATAGTAAACATCATCGGGGATGGTGTTTTCTTACTCTCAGTCTTGAATTAGTAAAAGATGAAGGGGGTGGGGAGCACACTTGCGTCTTCACTGGTTTGAGCCCAGTCATGATTCTTTTAAAGATGCTGCCAATAGATTTTAGTCATTCTCTGGCAAAGGTTTCTCTTCAACCGCAAACGCTACATAGTTACGGAATGAGTCACCACCTTGAGTAATCTAATTCCTTGACCAGTACATGCCTGCTGATCACAGCATACATCCTCTAGAATGGTGTATTTTGCTTTGCCCCCTCCCTGGATATTCTTTAATTCAGGGAGGGCTAAAATGTGCTCTGAATCCTCACGGCACTCACCTGCTTACTCAGCAGCCAATGAAATGGCTGGTCATCCTGAACCCAAATGGTAAGTTTTCTTGAGCTTTTTCATTCCTACAATTCAGCTTGATGTGGACTCAAAATATAAGCCTTTTGCTAAAGAATCGGAGGAAATTAACAGGAAAGAAACATAATGGTGTTCTGGGTCAGGGAGGAGGGAAAGAGGGGGAACTCACCCAGGCTCTAGTCAGGCTCCCAAAGATCTCAGAATAAATCAGCACATATTTTGTACGCTTCAAGAAAAATATAGCAAACTACCACCAAATGGTTATTTCTATCAAAGCCAAAAGCAAATAGCCATCTCAGCTTCTTTCTGGCATGAGTTCGTAGGTCTGATTAAAAGATCTTTTTCCCTGTTAATATGGCCACAGGCTTTTTCTCCTCTTCCTTTTTCTCCTCCTCCTTCTCCTCCTTTTGTGCTAGTGGCAGGGCTTGAAACTTAGGGCTCCTACTACTTGAGTCATGTTTCTAACTCAGCTTTTTGCTGGTTATTTTAGAGTTGGAGTCTCCAAGAGTCTTCTCTCTGGGCTTGCTTTGATCCTTGATCCTCCATACTCAGCCTCATGAGTAGCTGGAATTACAGACATGAGCACTCAACAAGATCCTATGTGTTTTAACCAAGGAATAAAGTTAGTAGACTGAACCATTTTGACCATTTGTAACATTTTCTTTTAAGAACATTGTTTTTTAACATCGGACCACCTCTTTCTTGAAGCCCTTCCTATTTTTTTTATGCTGCATATCACTTCTTAGTGCCTATTTCTCCAAGAATGGTTGTCAATGGTATGGAAGTCAAAGCAAGAGAAATAGAAGGGAAGTGTACTAACCTGTTCATCAATATTTCTCCATACTGAAGGTACCTTGAATTTCTACTCTTATAGAGATATATTTATGTTCCACATTCATTGACAATATTCATTCACAATAGCCAAGATTTAGGAACAACCTATGTGTCCATCTGTGGATAAAGAGATCAGAATGAGGGAGAGGGTGACACAGTCCAAAAGGAAATGTACCCATTACTGAATTTATGTATCTGTAACCTCTCTGTACATCACCTTCACAATAAAATTTTAAAAAGAAAAAGAAACTATGATAGGAAGCTGTGCTGACAAAATCCTTGCCAAGTATGCTGAAGTCTCTGGGTTCAATTCAGACTACTACATACAACATTGTGATGGATATTGATGCAGGTATGCGAATATTACTTAGCTTTGACAAAGAAGAAACTGTCATTCGTGATCCCATGAATGCATTTGGAGACTATCATGCTAAGTAAAACAAGACACACGCAGTCAGAAAAATTCAGCATGATTGTTTACATATGGAATCTTTAAAAAGTCAAATATATAAAAACAGAATAGAACAGTGGTTGCTGGAAATAAATGAATACATACATGAATTAATAAATAATATTATACTGTCATCGTGCATGAAGACTATAGTTAATAATATGGCATTATACATGGGAAATTTATTAAGAATAGATTTTAGAGTCTGGTACCTGTTATCCTATCTACTTAAGGAGCTAAGACCTGGAGAGTCACAGTTGGAATACAGCCCAGGACCAAAAAACAGTCCAAGAGATTCTTCCTCTGATTAACCAGCAAAATGCCGAATTGGAAGCATGTCTCAAGTGATAGAGCACCAACTGTGAATAAGCAAGCTGAACAAGAGCACAAGGTCCTAAGTTCAAATCCAAATACTGGGGGGGAAAGGGAGTAGATTTGAGAAGTGCTTACTACGAGAGTAGCCATGCAAAGTGACAGAGAGATGAATTTGCTTGTCTGTAGTAATCCCTATGTATATTAAAACACTGTGATATATCATATATTGTTTAAAAAAAGCTTTATTGCAGGTGAATACACTTATTTGCTATTTGAGTTTAGGCAATATCCAGATCAAATCTGGATATTACTAGAACTTTGCCTATAAGAACATTGTTAAAGCCCAGTGCTAGTGGCTTAAATCTGTCATCTTAGCTACTCATGAGGCTGAGATCTAAAGATTTCAGTTCTAAGCTTGCCTGTGCAGAAAAAGTCAATCAAATTCTTAGTTCCAATTTACTAGCAAATAGCCAGAAGTAGAGGTGTGGTTTAAGTGGTAGAGCCCACAGCCTTAAGAAGAAAACAAAACAAAACAAAGCAACAAAAAAAAACCCCAAGAGCAGGAGGCCCTGAGTTCAATCTTCAATACATACAGAGAAAAGCATTATTATTATTATTATTATTATTATTATTATTATTATTATTATTGTAGGTTATGGGGCCTGGGTGCTGTCCTGAGTTCTTCAGCTCAAGGCTACTGCCCTACCCCTGGGCCTGGGTGTTGTCTCTGAGCTCTTCACCTCAAGGCTACCACCCTAGCCTTGAGCCAAGCCCCGCTTCCCATTTTCTAAAGGTTAATTAGAAATTAAGAGTCTCAGGTCCTTTTGTGCCCAGCCTGGCTTTGGACCTTGATCCTCAGATTTTAGCCTCTTGAGTAGCTAGGATTATAGGCATGAGCCATCACTCTGGGCTGTTTTTTTTTGTTTGTTTTGTTTTGTTTTGTTTGCCAGTCCTGGGCTTGAGCTCAGGGTCTGAGCTCTGTCCTTGGGCTTTCTCAAGGCTAGAGCTCTACCACTTGAGCCTCAGCACCACTTCCGGCTTTTTTTTCTATATTTTTTCTATATTTGTGGTACCAAGCAATTGAACTTGGATCTTTGTGCATGCTTGGCAAGCATTCTACCACTAGACCAAACTCCCTGCCTGAAAAACATAATTTTTGAAGAGCAACGATAACCCTTGAACAGACACAGCAAGCCCTCAATGAATTGTGACTATCTTGAGGAAGCCCATTCACCAGTGAACTCAGCCTTTTATCAACAGAAACAAAAGCAGATGAGTCCCAGTGGACTTCCAAGATTTCATATCCAAACCAAGTCTTCAGCCATTTTGCCTTAACAGTAGTTTCATCTCTATACCCTCAAAAGAAGTTCTATTCCCATGTTGCTCTGAAAAATGAGCATTTCAGTACCAACACAAATACTCAGACTCTGAAATTGGTTCCCTCACTTTTATTCCTGCTGCACTGGGTTGCAGGAATGCTTGGAAAATGTTCCTATCTCTCTCCTGGCACAGATAGAGGCCCAGGGATCAAAACTGACCTACATCACATCTTAGCATCCTTCTCCAAAGAGAAGCAGTGTGACCGTGCTACTTCACAAGGTAATTAGCAGTTATAAAAACAAGCATACAGAAAACAATGCCATCAGATGTTACTAACTAGGAAAAACAATTTCAGGTTGTCAGTGAGGAAATGAGAACAACCAGAAAAGGGCCTAAGAAATTACTGGCAGTTAAGACGAGCTGAGAGGAGAGAGAGAAGTAGCATGGTGTCTTTCTGATTTGATTGGTGTTTGATCGTAGCGTTGAAAAATGTTTCAACAGGGAAAGGGGGGAGAAAACAGCACAACATAATCTCAAAATCACATCAGTCTCTGGCTATGAATGTTATTTCTTCGTTTAATCAGGTAACTACATTTTTCTGTAACTTAGATCATCTGAATAAATATCTTCACATACTGCCTGAGGGCAGAAAAATCACACATACCTACATTCCCATGAGTGGAAATTCATTACCCCTTTTCAGGTAGGATTGGAGCATTCTAGTCCATTTTTTCCCCTCAGTTGTGGGGATTGAACTCTGGGCTTGGGCACTGTCCCTGAGCTCTTCAGCTTTGAGCTGCAAGTGCCACTTCCAGTTTCTCTTAGTTAATTGGAGATAAGATTCTCTAGGACTTTAGTGCCTGCCAGCACATTGTTTAAACTTGCTTTCAGAGACTTCCAGAGAAGAGAGACACTCAAACTTTGACCTGTGAGCAGAAACAGAAGCATCCTGGATGTTAGGCTTTCCATACTCTTGTTCCAACTTAACATTCCAGAAGTAAATTTGTTCTTCATTCATTCATCAAACATTTTATTTTCCTTTTAATTCTTTCCTCTGGAAGGTCTTATGGGATCTGTTATTAAGATCTCAATCCTTCTGCCTTGTCTGCTTTGATTTTTCAGGATTCAAACATGTGAGCCTGTGACTGGGCATGGCAAAAGGACGTTCTTCATCCTGTGAATGTGTGCTAAGTGCCTAATGTCTCTTCAGCACATCCAGGTGGACAAGGACTGATATTATGAACCTCTTTCCATGTGCGAACAGCATTGAGGACCACCTACATCCCAAGCACTGAAGAAAAGCAAGGATGGAAAAAATGTACTCCAATTTATAGACGTGTGAGGAGTGGTGGCAAATGAGTCAGAAGGTATGAAAAGGACACAGATTTCTTGGTTTCCTTCTCCCACACCCCTCCCATTGAAATGTATAAGCAGTGGTCATGTCTGGCCACCCTGGAAAGACAGTTACCAGCACCAGTTTGGTATCTAGGTCATAAAACTCTTCAGCCATGGAGGGAAACACAGCCCAAGTGCTAGAACACATCTTCCTTCCTCTGTTCCCACAGGTCCTTCTTTTTTTAGGTTTCATTTCTCATAAAAACAATATAATTTTCCATTGGCAATGGTAACCAAAGCGTTGTCTGATGCCTCCTCCCTTAACTTTCATTTTCACCTTGGTTTTCTCCCATTTGCCTATGTCTGTTGGTGTCTGTGACTTTCTCACTCATTCATTGCCCCAATGCTAACAGTAAATGAGGCCCTGAAGCTGACTAAACGATTCTGAACACACTAAACTATTTCTAATCTAGTTTTGTCAGTACTGGGATTTGAAGTCAAGGCCTTGCTCAGCTGGCTTGCCCAGCAGGGGCTCTACTACTTGAGCCCGACTTCTAGCCTTGCTGTTTTGCTGGTTAATTAGAGATGAAGTCTCAAGGATTTTTCTGCCAAACTCAACCTTCCATTCTCTTCTCCCAATCTCAGCCTCTTGAGTAGGATTTGAGTAGGATTTACCTTCATTCCTAGGATAACAAGTATGAGCCACTGGTGTCTGGCTAAATTATTTCTTTGAATTCTTAAAGAATTGAACATCACTGTACTCACATAGTGTGTGTGTGTGTGTGTGTGTGTGTGTGTGTGTGTGTGTGTGTGTGTATTCCTTTCTTGGGGGAATCAAAGCCTAAACTATTTCACTCAAGAGTTGGCAGTGCTATAACCATTTGAACCATGCTTCTATTTATGGCTTTTGGGGAGTTAATTGAAGACAAGAGTCTCAAAAATTTTCCTGTTTGGGCTGGCTTCAAACCTCTATCTTCAAATATCAGCCTCTTGTAATATAGATAGATAGATAGATAGATAGATAGATAGATAGATAGATAGATAGATAGAGTCTATGTTCCCAAATTTCTGGGTTCAAATGATCCTTCTATTTACACCTCCCACAGAGCTAGGATAACAGCCACAAACTACCATGTTAATAGAAATAGCATCTCCATTTTTTTTCCCTGGGCTGGCTTTGAACCTTGATTCACCCAATCTCCACCTCCCAAGAAGCTAGCATTTCAGGCTTGAAGCACCACACCCAGCTAAGCCTTTACGTCTTTGCATTCATGAATCTGATCCAGATAAAAGCATTATGAAAAATTGTATAATTGTGAGCATTCTCTGTCTCCAAATGTCTACATTTCTGGAAAAAATCGGGAAATGGAGAGTTATGCATGAGATGAGGTAAGCCAAGGGAGTACATAATTTTCTGTGGCATCTCTCTTGGGTGCTGTGGCTTTGGGGCTCTTTGTGTTTTACTGGATGAGACAAGAATGCCATTGTTGTTGCTTTTACCATAATTCTGGGGATGAAAAATAGCTGTGTTCTTTATTTTTGCATCCTGGTATAATCTCCTTATTGAAGGTCTGCATTGCAGACGGTCTCTTTTGAAACGTGGATCTGGAAAACCCTGCCTAGTAATCAAAATAAGGCTAGAGACTCATAGAAAACTAGTACTAAGTTGATTGTTCTGTCCTTTGACTCAAGCACAGACATTGGCTTTATCCTTACTAGGGACCCTGGGTCAGCTATTTAGCTTCTCTGTGCCTCAGTTTCCTCCTAGGGAAATGGGATAAACAGCAGAGAGACTCCAGAGGAAATCCAGTTAATGGCAGAATGATCTTCTTTATCTGGATTTAAACCACATAATGCTACCATTTAGTATACACATAACCCCAGACCTCTGAAGATAAGTTTTATGAAAAGATAGCATTTAATCATAATGCTGTCATCAACAACAGAGATAACCATGCCATGCAGAAGACACTGCTAAGCCATTTGCAGGCAAAGAAAACGAGAATTTTTAAAAAGAAATGGAATGTGAAGTTGCGTTTGAGATACGTGCCTTTCAGCAGTTGGGTGTGTTTGAAGTTCAAAAACGAGTTTCTTTGAGAGAGACAGACTTTCTCCCCTGATTCCTGGGTTCAACGAAACCCACAGTTCACCAAGGCAGTTTGCTCAACTCTAATTAGGAAGCTGACTGCTGCTTGGCCTTGTACAAAGGACTTTTAATTAGGGCTGAGAACGCTTAGAAAAATCTACTTGGCAAGTCGGCTCCCTCCCTCTATCTCTTTTTCCACATCTTGCCAAGATCATAAGGAAAAGGGAGAGCTTAATTACAGTTGGTGTATATATCTTTAAGAAAAAAATACATTAAGTGCTTTAAAATAGGCTCTCTTGGCTCTGCGATCACAAGGATTTTACTCACTTCTTATCCCTGATTGGTCTCATTCTCAGTTACAGATGAATCAGACACATTTTGAGCAGCTTTAAGATTTGCTTTTCATCCAAAGCCAAGTAGGCAAATGGCAGTGAATTCACAAGCTTTTCCAAATGATCTCATGGGTTCCTCTGGCTCCACTTTGGGGGCCGTTTATACTCAATGATGCTGTTATCTTAAACATTCCTGGCCTACTGGGGTCCAAGTAGAGAGCATGAGGTAGGGCAGGACAAGGTGCCTCATTCTCTATGTGCAAGTCTGAGTTCTTTCCTATGTGCCCATGACATAACCAGAAAAGCTGAATCCATAAAGCAGAGTGAGGACTTGGAGGGTGGGCCTGGAAGACGGTGGGCGTGGGAATCTTTGGAGATAGGTGCCTCACAGAACGTTTCATCTCTCACTCATTGCTACCCTCTCATCTCATCTGTGTCTGACAACAGGTGACCTAGTGCCCCACCTCACTGGGGAGCCAGTCACTTTTAGAATTCTTTATAGGAGACACTGGATGGGTCCATGAAGCAGCTGAACCCCCGTATGCTCAGGGGACTCTGGGAAGTGCAAATCAGCATGAGATTGGCAGACTGATTTTTATGGCTCCTTTCATCTCTGCCTTTCACCTCCAAGTCTTTGTGCCTCAGTGCTAAGAACCCCTTCCATTTAATCACAGAAACCTGAGGTTCTGCTACCCAGTCACATTTCTTTCCTTACTATTTATGTTGGAT
Source organism: Megascapheus bottae (assembly GCF_031878675.1). Lineage (NCBI taxonomy): Eukaryota > Metazoa > Chordata > Mammalia > Rodentia > Geomyidae > Megascapheus > Megascapheus bottae. The sequence goes on from NC_143516.1 coordinate 53,322,464, forward strand.
GCAAAAACAAGAAACTGGGTAGAATCAGAAGATGCTGTCACTAACTTCATAAAGGGATATGTCAATCACTCTTGAGCTCCATCCAGCTCTTTCACACATTTTAAACGTGATGCTTCTGTGTAGACTTTTGAGTTTGGCTCTGTGGAATTATCAGAAAATATAAGCACATCCCTCTCAAGTTTGAGCTGCTCATGATCCATGGGGATTTGAAAGTCCTTTGCTTTCTGACCTGTGGCTACTGGCTAAGAGGTGGGGAAGCCAGGCTGCCTGGGGGTATGTGACAGCAGTAACGTTTCCCTCTGCAAGCCTCTCTCTAAGGTCACTCTTATCCTGTAGTAGCAGCCACAACAAATATATTGAATTATTTTATGGTGAATGTCATTGGGCTGAAAGCCCTTCACTAGCAAAGAATATATTGGAGGGAGAACAGCTTTCTAATTCAAGCCAGGTGAATTTCCAAGATATTTGGCTGATTTATTATGCCATATGTATGTCTCTCCTTTACATTGTTTTTACCCTGTCTTAAGAGAGATCAGACATCTACTTATCAGACACCTATTTATCACCGTTATGTTCTTCAGGCTATTAAAAATAATCAGGTTTATGAATTATCTTCTTTCCCAACTGCCAAGAACACTCCTTAGAATTTAGCACTAGCTCTTCCGATGAGCTGAAAGGGAAATATCATTATCCTTGTTTTATACAGGGAGAAATCTAAAGCCCGGAGTGGCAGTTTTGCCTAAAGGTGAAAATGTTGTTTTAATCTTAGACTTTTATTTTTATCTCTTTAAATTTCTTCTTGACAGTAGTAATGAGCTTGGAGAATTCATCAGATCTAAATCCTGTCTGAAGACTTGTTTATAAAATTATTTCAATAAAATCCACAATCAGATTGGCTGGGGCGGGTCTTGCAAAGCAAGTGCTTTCCCTAACGAGCACACATTCTCATCATCAGCCGGCTTCTCCCACACTTTGTCAAGGCAGGTGGAGAGGCTGGTGGAAATTTATTAGCAATAAGGACCAAAGCTCTAGGAGCTCATGAACTAGAAGCTGGTTTCTTTCTCACTTAATTATTTTAAAAAGTAGGTTGGAAAATGGGGCCCATTCTACTCATTAACTACAGAGACCACTTGGACTTGATATTCCTCATCTAGTCGCTGTCTTTTAACCCCTCTTTTCTTGTGGTTGTGCTGCTTTGACCACTGATCTCTTCCTGCTTCATTCAGCACATTTAAATAATTCACAGGGTGGAAATTTGAAGAAAAAAAAAGTGGAATGCAAAAGGAGAATTCCAGTGTTTCAAAACCCAGGGCTATTAGATATTGGTAGTCTAGGTGCTGCCATAAACACTCAAGTTCTATGTGTCACGCAGAGCTTAGGTTACTAGACACACTTTCTGCATGAAAACTGTACTTGAAATGGGGGAGGGGGAAAATGTAATGCATCCCATTCTACTTTTGCTATCTTTTTAAAATGTACAGCTTTCCAAGAAAATGTCTGATTTGCAAGTGACAAATATCATCTCATTGAGGAGAATTTAAAAGAAAGTATAACAGAAAACAAAAAAAATTAAGAAAATGTTACATTACCCATAACTATACAACCCAGCTAGTAAGTGTTAACATTTGATTTAGGCCCTTGCAAGCATGAAAAGCTTTTGTTTTCCATTTAGGACTAGTATGTATATTCAGTTTACATCCTGCTTTTCTTTTTCATTTAATACTATTTTTTGAGCATCTTCCTAAGTCATTAAGTGGTCTCCAAAAATGTGATTCTTGGACCTGCACAAGTGGCTCAGGGCTAATAATCTAAATACTCAGGAGGTTGGGCCCTGAGAATTGCAGAATTAACCATGAATAAGCTCAGAAATGGTAGTGTGGCTCAAGCAGTAGAGTGCCAACCTGGAACTGAAGCTAATTAAGGGCATGAGGTCTTGAGTTCAAACCCCAGTAATGGCACAGAAATTATGATTTTATCAACTGCATAAGTTCCATTATCTGAGGCACAATGATATATTGTTCTCCCTAGCTGAGACATTGTTCTACTTTGTAGTTAGCAGAAAGAATTCTACAATGTGTATCCCTTTACTGTGCTTTACCCACATCTTTAGAGGGATATGTTTCTCAAATGAAACTAATGAGATAAACCCATTAACATTTTAAAGTGCTGACTCTTCTGAAAGCATTATATCAATTTATATCTTGATAGCCATGTATAGACTGGATACTGTCCATTTTGCATGATAGCTATACACTGGACAGATTTTTTTTAATGCCTGAAGGGCCAAGTAGTTGAAAGTTTGCATTTTAAAAATCTTGTTTAAACTTTGACAATTTTGTTTTACTTCTGTAGAATATATTCTGTTTCTGTTGCAATTTGAGCAAAAGTTTTATTCATGAACTTTTGTATTATTTGTTTGGCCAAGAGTTTTAAACAATACTTCAAGTAATTTGTTGCTAGGAAACAAAATTCAATATCTGCCTACTACTCAACTTTAATATTCCAAACATAGGTGTCCTTATTTTCTCTATTATCATAGTCTGGTGTTTAGGCCTCTTATAACAATACTTTTCTTTTGGCCCTGCTTTCACATGTGTTTATGTTTTCTGTACTTAATACTGTACTTCTATCATGTGAGTTTTATTATGGTTTTGTCTTCATTCTGTATTGTCCCTTTTGTCAACACAAAACACCAAAATGGCTCCTTCATTCCAAGTATTGCTTTAAGATGGATTTTCCTTTGTCTAATTCTTAGTACCGCCCTTTTCTCTTTATTTACATTGTCTTGAAAATCATTTGACCATCCTTATAATCTTTTAGCCACTTAGAAATAACATTTCATTGTATGTTATTTTTTTAGCAAAGTGAACGTATTTTAAGAATAAAAAAAGAAATGACATTTCAATGTTTTATCTTTCTTATTTTTAAATTGAGCTCATTACAGACCTCATCACAACTATTGAAAAGTAAAAAGTCAAAGCTGAACAAAATAAAACACCAGGAAGAATAGGATGGGATCAAGGGGAAAAGGTTGGACTAGTGAAGAGAGAAGAGGAAGAGAATATAGTCAAGAATCCAATGTATATCCTACAAAATTAGGAAGAGTGGGGGAAGGGAGGAATAGGGAAGGAATGTTGAAAGGGCTGGCATTGATCAAGATAGATTGTATTTATAAACTGCTTTGTCAAAAGGAAGCTCTTCTGTACAACTAAAGATAATTTTTAAAAAGTAAAAAAAAAACAGAAATGTATATGCATACAAAATCATCCATTTTCCTATACGTAGCCTTTTCTCCTTTGTTATCTAATTTTCTTTGTCGTGTTCAAAGAAAGCTAGAAGAAGCATGAAGATTTGCAGGACATTGCTTCATTCCACAGACCAGCAGAGGATATGGAGACAAAGTCATCAAGAAACAGCTCTTGTTTTTGCCTGATTTCTTGAAATCCAAAAAAGCAAATCCCATTCTTCTCTCATCCACTGTGGGAGCTCAGAAATAAAGCGATCACACTGCCTAGGATTCAAAGCAGGAGCAACTTGAATCCACTGTCCTTGGGACAAGAGGGCCAAGCAGCTCCCTGTGTCAGGAGTCCAGAGAGTATGATTTCAGCAGCTGTCACTGAAACAAAATTTCAGCTCTAGTAAGGTCCCTAGAGTGTGTGTGTGTGTGTGTGTGTGTGTGTGTGTGTGTGTGTGTGTGTATGCAGGAGTGAACCAATAGGCCCCAGCAGCAGAGAGGGTTTGGCAGCAGCCCAAGGTCCCTCTGAGGATAGTCAACACAGCTGAGTCTGTTTCCTCCCAGACATCCCTGGAGATAGAGAAAGGCTGGGCCTGAGAGCTTGCCTCAAGTCATGCTCTGGCTGAAAAGTAAGGTCCAGGGTTTAAGCAAAAATGTGTCCAGTGTTAAAGGATCTGAAAATGAGCTCTTCAACCAAAGGCTCAAAATGCCTTTACCATGACCAAAGGCTACTTAATTACCACTCCCAAACCCATGGTTGACTTACAGAGAGTTGCTCTGTGTCTTCTGCTTTCTCTATAAGAAAGAGTGAAAAACTGCCATCATTTCTTAACTCTCAGATGTGTACAAATAGAAACCATCTCTAGGGAGAGAAGGTAGAACTCCATGCCTGGTGACTTTGGAAGTAAAATAACCAGCCATGCAGAGTGCAAGGCTTACTGGCAACTGGACATGACAAGCGCAGATGTGTAGGCCAGGCTAACCTGAGCTGCAGTTTGGCACCACCTCAAAGACAACTTGACTTCGTTATCTTAACTTCATCTGTACAATCTGAATACTAGCAAGTGTATCACCTAGGGTGGTAGTGGCGGGAAAGGATAAGTAACCTATATAAATTCCCAGTAGAGCACCTGATACATAAAGGTGCTCCACACATGGTAGCCTTCTCCCTTTTTTTGACTTTTGCTTGATAAGCAATAAATCTTGCTCATTGACTACTAAAGAAAAAACAAATTCCACGCTATTCAAAGAAGATCTACTGAGCACCTGCTCTACTGAAAGCACCAGCATGGACATGCTACGGAAAGCACCAGCTTGATTCCTCAACACATGTTCACTCTACTTTTGGTACATCTCTAATTATTGTATATAATTCCATTCTATGATCATTTCTTCTCTCTTTTTTGGTAGGGCTTACTGGATGAAGCCATTGCCAATTAAAGAATCTGAGCACTTTGCATGAGTTCAGGGATGGAAACAAGACCTGGAAGAACTAAGACCTTCTCTGGAACTCTCCTAGAGTTGACTCTGGAAAGCTGGAATGCAGCCTGAGAATGAAAATACAAAGGAGAGAGAGAGAGAAAGAAAGAGAGACAGAGAGAAAGAAAGAGAGACAGAGAGAAAGAGAGAGAGAGAGAAAGAGAGACAGAGACAGAGACAGAGAGAGAGAGAGAGACAGAGAGGGAGAGAGGGAGAGAGGTGTTTAAAAACAGGATAAGCCTGCTGAATCCCAAGACTTTTCAGTAGTTCTACTTATTCTCAAACCAGTTTCAGTTGTGTTTTCCATTTCCAAAGGAATCCAAATTGATATAGTCTATGTGAAACAGGCAAATATAAATGAAAAGATGTTTATAAAAAGATTTTATAAGAGGAAGTGGAGAATAATAGCAGTACAAAAGCCATGCACTGGAGGCTCATGCCTGTCATCCTAGCTATTCAGGAGGCTGAGCTATGCAGATTGCAGTTCAAAGTTAGCTCAGGCAAGAAAGTCCATGAAATAGATCAAGTGGCGTAAGTACAAGACCCTGAGTTCAATCCTCTGAATGTCCAAAAACATGGAAGTGGGAAGGAAGAAAGGCGGTATTAAGGAAAGAAAGAAGGAAAGAACTAAAATATCTACTTTCACTCAGCTTAAATTTACTTGGGGAAATATTCTTATAATGGAAAAGAATGGAGGTCTCCCAAGAGGGAGAAATTATTAGTGCATAAAAATTCTATACAAGAGGGAGAAATCAGTTTATAAACATTAGAAATTTTCCAATTTCTAACTTGTTTTAGGATAATTCTTTCTTTTGGTCATTAGCCAAATGATCTGGATTGTACAAAGACAAGATAATACTGAAACAAAGAGAGAATAAAAAGAATCTATAAAACAATGGACCAGGAAGAGAGACTGGGAGCATGAGTTCTGGAGTTTAAGAGGTTGAAATCAGAAGAGGAAAAAGAAGGGAATGCTTAGAGAACTGTTTCCATTCACACAAAGAAAGCCAGGGGGAAAAAACTGAAAGGAGGAAGAAAAAAGGGAAACAAGAGATACGGAAAAAGTGAGTGTTTACTAGGGAGAAAAATTAAAGACTTGGGAACATCTTTGTACTTTACTTTTTCATGCCCAGATTACTGGTGCTAGGACTTAGTAGATTGTAAAATATGTTGTTGCTAGCATCACCTTAAACTATTTATTGACAAATTTTACAAATTAAAATTTATGAGATCATTAGCTCTGATTAACTTGGATAAATGTATTTCTTAAAACATTTAAAATAGAAAATAAATAAAATTATGTTACCTTGACAGCGAAAAAAAGAGGAGCTTGAGTTGGTACTTACAGAAAAGCCTTGCTGTTTGGTTACGGCATGATGGAGAGTATTTTCTGTTCAGCTAGAGAAAGACTTGGGGTGAATGAGCACAGCATAGGGGCTACAAATAAGGCACAAAAAGCAAAAGCAGAGGGGCCAGGAGTTTGGCCTAGTGGTTGAGTGCTTGCCTAGCATGCACGAATACCCGGGTTCGATTCCTCGGTACCACATATATAGAAAAAAGCCAGAAGGGGTGCTGAGGTTCAAGTGATAGAGCTCTAGCCTTGAGAAAGTCCAAGGACAGTGCTCAGGCCCTGAGCTCAAAGCCAGGACTGACAAAAAAAAAGAAAAAGCAGAAAACCAAAGCTATCATGATGACAGAACCATTGATTAGGATCCTCCTAAAGATAAAAACATGCAATGATCATATGACCCAAGGACTCCACTTGTGGAAAGAAGAGACTGACACCAGGGTTTTCAGCAACATTAATGTTAATATATGAAAAAGACACAGCTCAGATGTCTGACAACAGATAAACAAAATGTGCATAGAATGAAATATTTTTCTACCTTAACAAATGACATGTGCATTGCTGTGAATGAACTTCAAGATTAGACCAAGTCAAAAATAAGCTTAGTATGAAAAGACAAATCCTGTATGGCTGCCCTTATCTGAGGTGCCTAGAATAGACTAATTCATAGACACAGGAACTATAGTAAAGGTTCCCAGGTGCTGTGAGGGGGGCGGGTGAGGGGTGGAGAGGTAGTGTTTAATGAGTACAGAGTTTCTGTTTGGCATGATGAAAAACTTCTGGAAGTGGATAGTGGAATTGGTTGCACAACAATGTAAATGTACTTAATGCCACTGGATTGCACACACTTAAAATAATAACTTGCATGAGATGTGTGTTTTAAAATAAAATAAAATAATATAATATAAAATAAAGAGCTAGGTTTTCCTAGCTGCCTCCACAGACCAGTCTTGATCAGAAGATAGGGCTAATCAACATGTTCTAGAAGACTGATCGGTAGCCATGAGGTAGACAAGTTCAGACAAATGCTAAGCACCAGACAAGAGTGTGAACTTTCAAAAGAGAGGGTCTGAGTTAACTACAAGAGCCATACTGTTTACTACATAAAGAAAGAAATACTGAAAAGCTGCAAAATTGTCACTACTTCAACTTTTGTCCCTTTACAAAACACTTGCTACAGCATTTGTTTTCTGTTTTCTAGTAAACCTTGTAGATCCTTCTTAATATTACCTTGCTCTGTTGTTGTCATAAACAAAACTAATTAGCCACAAGATCTTTAAATTGTCAATCTCAGCCAGTAAACAGTCCACCATATGGAAAGAAGTAGGCAGTCATGACTCAAGCAAAGTGATTCTGCTCTTCTGAATGGAAAAACAAATCTATGTTTTGATCTTGACCAAGAATGTTACTGAATGCAAGTCTGGGGTCAGCAAATAAACCCTTTTGTTTCTTTTGGTACTGCAATGTTTCCGATTGCATCACCATATGCTTTGTCAGAGAGGCAAATGTCAGACTCTTGGCTGATCAATATAAAAGCCTATTTCCATCCTGTTTTCCCAGTATCATCTAAGTGTCACTTTTTATATTTTCACAACCCCGCTATTCCAATAGTATTTATTTCAATTTCCCTTTATTTAAACATTTAGGCAAGATCTGAAAGGAAGGGCATAATTATAAAAACATCTCAGTTTTTATAGGTTCTTTCAATAACCCTTACATACAGTCTAGATGTGTCTTATTATCAAAGGTGTCCTAGTACCTCTTAACCACAGATGAAGTTACAGCAGCTAACCATCCATTGCTGCATAGTTGCAGAGCAATCATCATGCACTAGGAAAGGAAATAGACATGTTTTAACATAAGAGACAGGTCTGACACCAGACTGGGTCGCTGTTGAAGAGACTGCTCAAATTCAGCTGACTAAATGTGGCTCAGATCAGCCCCACAGAAGCAGAAAGACAGAGGTAGTTGACACTGCTAGGAGGGAGGGGTTTACTGAACTCTCCTTTCCCCTTAAGCAATGGTTAGTTACAGAAGGAATATCCTGTCTAGGCTGAGCCAGATTACATTGACCTAGCCGCCAGAGATTGGTGCTATTCTTCCAGTAGGCTTCTATTTGTCTCTATTGACCTACATGAAACTTTAGGAACTTTATAGAAAAAAATATTTGAGCTGTGTCTGCTTCAGGCATACACAGATATGAGCATTTGTTCCACAAATATTTACTGAATGTTTTATGCTGTGCCAGACACTACAGAAAGAGATGAAGCTGTGAAGTCAAAATTCAAGGGCATACCCCTAAAGAAGCTTACAATCTTAGTGGGAAAGACAGCAGTCAATAGAGCAACAAGAAAGCAGAATAATTTGATGACTGAGATAGCTACAATGAAAGAGAAAAGAAGTGTGACATTGTCTTGGTCAGCTTTTCTGTGACAAAACATCTAAGAGAAACAACTAAAAGGAGGGCACGTTTACTTTGGCTCATGATTTCAGAGGGCTCATTTCATGTCCAGTCAGCCCATTTGCTTTGAAGCCCAATGTGAGGTAGCATAAGATAGAGCATGGGATAGAGCAAAGCTGCTCACCTCACAGCAACCACGGTGCACAGAGAGGAGAGACAGAAACAAAATGTTCCTTCCAGTTCTATGATCTCCATGACCTGCTTCCCCTGCTATCCATCACTCCCAAGAATGCCATCAAATTGTGAATCTATCCGTGGATTTATCTATTGATTGGGTCAAACACCTCATGAACCAATCCCTGTCCACAAGCTCTATGAAACATTACACTTGAGACCTAGTCCTCAACACGTCAGTTTTTGATGCAAAATTTCATGTCCAAACCATAACAGACTGTAAAGATTTTATGGGGAAGAACAGATCATAGGAATATAGTTGTCTTCAGTTTTCCCTCCTTTCCCATCCATCTTAAAAGAGCAAAAGGTAGACGTATCATAAACTAATTTGCTGTTCAAGATAACTGGAGTTTTTCATGCAAGTTGTCTGACTTTGTAAAGTCTTTATATACATGGGAGCTCAGAGCTATTAATGTCTGGCTACTAAATTTAATGTTGGTAGCATTTATTCTCAGAAGTAGCAGCAGGAACAAACAGTTGGGCTGCAGGTGGTTAAAGGCAATGTCTTCAGGCAGTAGTCTCCCTGAACTTGGGTCCCTTTATGGAAACTCCACAGTCAACAGGCGGTTGCAGCTTTAAATAACCGAGTGTTCTTTTTATTCCTAATATACTTGGATTCCATCTTCTCATTCTCAGCTATTGCCCATCCTATTGGTGACTCCATAATGATATCTGGCCTCTTCCAGAGCAGGGAACCATTCTGGGGGACTCCTGTAAGCAAACATTAATAGTAAAATATTCAGAATAACTCACTCAGTTTGATTATCAAGGTCATGTACAATTTCCCATGGACCCATTTTCATATCTTACCTTCTTACATATTCCACTGTGTACCTTATGCTCAGAATAGATTGACGTAGTCATTGTGCCTTATCCAAAGGATCTCTCCATCTTCTAAATGTTAAAACCCTTGATGTCTGCCGGTTATCTGATGCTTCTGCTGCACAGCTTGGCATGACTCGTATCCTTCCTTGAAAATGCCTTCAGAGCAAAAGCCACACTACAAAAGTGTTTCATTGCTGTGAATAACTGACCTCTTCTTTACCTTCCATCAGGCTAAAATCATGGAGCATAATACAGTACAGGATGGAAACATACATCAACAGAATCTTAGGAGCAGATTTCTCTCATTGCCTGTCTCATTTGTGGCCCAAGTTCCGTGGAAGGAGCATCCCTCTCTGCCTCATAATCTCCTTTCCCTCTGGCACAACCATGCATGGCTGCTTTAAGGGTCAGATACCTGACCCCAAAGCACCATTTTTTTCTACTCTGAGGCCACATTTGATGAGAACAGATAGTCTTTTGCAATATGAGAATTTGTCTTATGAGACATAAAGACTTTCTTAGTTGGTGATGACTTCTGTAGACTGGAAATGATGATTGGGAGTGTACTGGTAGATATGTTGAAAGAAATAAGCAAAACAAATATGCAGAGGAAGTGGGTGTATGGAAAAGCACAATGGAGATTATTCTCAGAAGCAGATATTTGTGCCATTCCTGGAGGTGAAAAGAATGGTTTAAATCCTGACAGTTTTTTTTCAAATAAATCATTCATTAATCAGAGCCTGATTGCATTTCCTATCTATAAGATGGCCTTATAAAAGACAGCATATGAGATCTAGCTTGACTGACTTTCTAATGTTTCTTCTTGTTGAACTGCCATCAAAAGACTCTTGAGTAGAACAGAAGCAGAAGAAGTTGGTGAGGATTCTCACACCCTCCTTTGTGCTTCATCTAGGTAGGACTCTTGGAGAGAGCTTCCCCTTCCCTTCAAATAAGCATATATACAATATATCAGATAACAAGGTGAAATACTATAACAATATAAGATAACCAAGGGACGGTAAAAGAGATGAGAGATAACATAGTGCATTAAGGACAACAATCCCTCATTATATGTTAGCCCAATATCTTTACCAAGTTACATTCTAGCTCTAAAAAATAGGGGTAACATGGTCAGGCTTTCTAAAGGATACTGGGAAATCATTTTATAATGAGCAGGAAGCACTTTGTGAACAATGCCAAGTGGGATTGTTTTTGTTGTTCTCAGTGCTCTCTTGTCTTCAGAGATATTATTCCAGGTGTAAATGCTCAAGACAAAGAATTATCCCACACTAGAGCTCCGTGAGGGTACTTCAGGTTTTCTAGAAAATGCTGGCTAACCATCTGGAAGGCACTCAAGAGTAGGGAGTGTTGCTCTCATGTTTAATTTTTTACATTAAACACAAATCATATACCTCATCAGAAAAATATGGAGGTTTTTAAAAAAATGTATGTGTGAATTAAAGACCATTTTAAGAGAAACTTGAAGAGGGAAAGGATAAAGAAGAGCAAGATAAAAATAATCCTCACCCCAAAAAACTTATAAATATGCCCATAAATCTTGCTCCACAGTGGCTCTCTGTCCTTTGGCATCCTGCAGCATTCAGAACACACTGCCAGGAGTCACCATTAAGTCCAATAGAAAAACTGGAGTGCAATTTAAGTTTATTGGGGCCAAGCTCTTGACAACCATAACTGGAGGTAGGGAGAGGAAACAGTACTACTCAGGGGAAGAAGCTGGACTACATTTGATCATAACAAGGGGGTGCTCTGAAGAGTTATCTTCACCAAGATAAGAGGCTGGGCTTTAGTGAACCCCTCTTGCATATACATCATGTCTATCACTGAGTGCAGGCTGCCCTAAGGTGGGGCATGATGGCTTTCTTCAGCTAATAGCAATTTCCTGGAGGGTTACTCAGCTGCCACTGTCACCTATAGCTCCCCAAAGCTGATAGAATTTGTAGTTTAGTCATATAGAAATCCTTACAGATCCTACCACATCAGACCAGAACTGCCTTTTATAGCTTTGTAGATGTCAATGAAACAAGTGACTAAGAAGGAAGTCCACAAAGAATAGCAGTTCTCCATATTAGTTAGTATTCTCATGGCATATAGTCAAAGGACATCTATGTGACTTTCAGTAGAATCTGTGGTCAGATGTGGGGAAGCTCCAGAAAACACCTGTACCTTTCCTTCACACCTATCGGCACAACAGGCAACTGGCTCCTTGTTATAGTTTGGATAAGAGAATCCTCTACAAAAGGCTCATGGGTTGACAGCTGGGCACACAATGCAATACTGACAGATCAGACTATCAGAATCAGGATGGAAATAGGTTGTTCCCGTGATGGATTCCAATGGACTATTGGAATCCAATGGAGACAATTGAAATTCCAGTGGAGACAGGGGGAAACTGTGGAGGGAGAGAACTTTTTGGAGTAAGTCATGCCTTTGAAGTATACATAGTGTCCAGGGACTCTTAGTTGTCAGCTTCCTGTCTACAACGAGGTGAATAATGCTATTCTACCATGCCTTTTCATCACGATGTTCTAAGCACAGGCCTAGAAAACAACGAAACCAAGCAGTCATGGACTGAAACCTCTGAAAGCATGAGCCAAAATTATTCTTTCCTCCTTTAAATTGTTTTGTCCGTTATTCTGTCAGTGATGGAAACTAACAAACTCCTTAAACCTCTCACTGGCATTTTTGTCACTCTTATTTAATTCCAAGAAGAGCTCTGTTCTATCCCAACTGAAGGAATTAATCTTGTTTTCAAGCTTGTCATCTCCCTTAGCACATACACCTGAGAATTGACAGTATTATTTCAAAAAAGGCTTCTGGCGTTTGAACTGAAAATGAAAGAAGTATTATCAGAAACAACTTGGAGAATTAAAAGATAAAAAAATAACATCTATGAGTAATTATTCCTCTCTGCCTAAACAAAGGACAATCTAAAGCTCATCTATACATAATTTTCAAGGATTAAAGTCCTTGTAGGTTTCTTTTGAGCTTTCTTTTTTATTTTTTATTGTGATTAAAAGAAGGGTTACATTATATTCACCAGATAGAAGGTGCATAACTTCACAAACATTGATACCCTTTCTTATGACATGGTCCCCATTTCCCTCCTCCCCTCCCCCGCTTATCTTGATTTCCCCCCTTCCCTATCCAATTTCAAATAACCAATTAAGCACATACAAAATATATCAGATAACAAGGTGAAATATTGTAACAATATGGGATAACCAAGGGATGGCAAAAGAGATGAGCGATGACATAGTACATTAAGGACAACAGTCACTCATTATATGGCTTTTGTTTCCTTCTCCTGGAGGTCCTTACATTTAGTGTCATACTATTTGACCTAATGTCTCTAGATTTTGTTCTATTGTAAATCTCTGCTAGGAGAGCCCAAGGTTTCTACTGATTATGACAAATGAGCGAGACTATTGGGCCTATGTTCCTTTGAGTCTGGCTTACTTCACTTAATATGATTTTTTCTAAGTCTTTCCATTTCCTAACAAATGGGGCAATGTCATTCTTTCTGACAGCAGCATAGAATTCCATTCTGTATAAATACCACATCTTGTTGATCCACTCATCAACTGAGGGACATCTGGGTTGGTTCCATATCTTTGCTATGGTAAATAGTGCTGCAATGAACATCATTGTGCTAGTGGATTTAGTATGTCCTTGTTTCTGGACAGTTGGGTAAATGCCAAGTAGTGGAATTGCTGGGTCATAGGGGAGCTCTATGTTTAGTCTTTCTGCCATACTGCTTTCCATAGTGGTTGAACGAGTTTGCACTCCCACCAAGAGTGTAGTAGTGATCCCTCCTGGCCACATTCCCTCCAGCATCTGTTGTTATTAGTTTTCTTGATCCTGGCTATTCTAACTGGAGTGAGGTGGAATCTTAGAGTTGTTTTGATTTGCATTTCTTTTATGACCAGAGATGTTGAGCATTTCTTCATGTGTCTATAGGCCATTTTTATTTCTTCTTCAGAGAAGACTCTCTTTAAGTCTTTGGCCCATCTTTTAATGGGATGGTTGTTACTTTGGAGATTAGTTTTGGAGTGATTCAATTTTTTGAGCTGTTGATATATTTTAGATATGAGGCCTTTGTCTGTTGAATGGTTAGTGAAGATCTTTTCCCATTCTGTAGGCTTCCTAATTAATTTACTAGCTGTGCTCCTTTGAGCTTTTTATAAACATTCCTTGTAATTCTAAGGAAGGGCATCTTCTCTAGTGATTTTGTCTTTTCTTTTATTAAAATATTTTTTATTTTTTATTATTATTATAAAGGTGATATATAAAGGCTGTTACAGTTACATAAGTCAGGTAATAAGTACATTTTTGTTTGAACAATGTTACGCCTTTCCTTTTTGTTTCTCTCTCTCTCTCTCTCTCTCTCTCTCTCTCTCTCTCTCTCTCTCTCTCTCTCTCTCTCTTTCCACACACACACCCTGGTATGAGGGCTTAAAATCACTAAACGCCCCAAGCTTTCACTCAGCCTATGGATCATGGATTGAACTCTACTACTTGAGCCACAAGAGAATCTCACTTTTTTGTTGGTTAATTAGAGATAAGAATCTCCTGGATATATCTGCCTGGGTTGGCTCCAAACCCAGATCCTCAGATCCCAGCCTCCTGATTAGAATCATTTGCAAAAAACACTGGCACCTTGTTCTACTAAAATTCTTAATTCTTGCATTATTGTCTCTTTCTTGCTGATTATCTTGGCTCAAAAATGTATCAATTCAAGAAAGTGTATTAACTTTCTGGTTAATTCAAATATCACGTTCTCTGATTGTAGTTATCTTTAATGGACAATGTATCCCAATTATTATCTCCTAAGAAAATATCCTCTGGTTTTCAGATACTCAATTCTTGTCTTCAGTTTTTAAAAATGATTTCAATGGGTACTTTGTGTGTCCATGGTCTTTTTCAACTTACTATTGTCAAATCATTGATAGACAGATAACCACTTATCTTATACCTAAGTCTGAACCTAAGTCCTTCCTGTACTCATTGGTATAGATAGGTGTTCATTAATGTGTGAGGTTTGTACAGATAACACAGACACTTGTTGCACAGTTTCAAATTCCCACCTCCATCACTCAGCTTTGCAAGTCACTATTCTCTCTGTCTCAGTTGGCCCCTCTGAAAAAATGGGAATATCTCTTCATAGAGTTATTGCTAGCAATAATCAATTTTGGAGCAGTGCATGACATCAAAAGCAAGTAGTATTATTGCTATGTTGTCTTTTAAACATCAGTTCCACTAAAAGAAGCTCCTGACACAAATGCAATACATAGGCTGGTACATTTATTGCTATGCTATTTTAAAACACAAGCATGGCTTTAAAATTTTCACCACTTACAAAGTTAAATGGTGATATTTCGTTTTCCTGACACCACAAAATCTACAATGAAGCTCAATCATTTTCTTCTATTATAAGTGAGATCCTATTTCACATCACAGACACAGCAACCAAAAAAACCCAAGCCAACATGCATCCATTTATTTCACAAGCATCAGTGTGGCCTTTCTTATTTTTGTTTTGTTTTTTGTTTTTACCAGTCTTGAGCACCAGACTTGGGCTTTTCTCAAGGTTAGAGCTCTACCACTTGAGCCACAGTACCATTTCTGGCTTTTTTTTCTATATATGTGGTACCCAGGAATCGAACCCTGGTCTTCGTACATGCTAAGCAAGCACTCTTACCACTAGGCCAAACTCCCAGCCCTTTCTGAGCAAAGCACTGGGCTGGATGCTGAGCTTCACACATGGCTGTATCCTCAGAGAAACTAAGATCCCCAGTCTTTCAAGAGAGTCATTGAAAGCAACTCTCAGTCAAGATCAATCAATGAGTTCCCAGTATATTCCTTTCAATCGCACATTTATTCTCAAGGAATCATTATAACTGTACTGGGTGTGGAGCTTCCTTTTAGGTACTTGAAAGCATAAAAAAATCTCTAAGAAAAAATTTAACAGATTGTGTGGGGGATTTATGTTTTGTTTGTTTTTTCTTAAAAAAAATCATTGAGATATTTCTACCTGTATCTATATCTAGAAAATACTATTTTAGCAAGCTACTTTGTACAGATCTGCCAGTCCTAGGCCTTGAGCTTTTTTTGCTCAAAGCTAGTGCTCTACCACTTAAGCCATACCTCTACTTCCAGAATTTTGGTGTTTAATTGGAAATACTCTAACCAGCTTTCCTGCCCAGACTGGCAGGAAATAATTATCCTCAGATCTCAGCCTTCTGAGTAGCTAGGATTATAAATAGGCATAAACCACCAATGCCCATCTCCTTTTCTTCAACTTTGACAGCTCAATAATGTCATCAGTTGTCTTTTTGCACATAGCTATTAGTGGCTAAGTCATGCGCTCTGAATGAATACATGAATGAAATACATAATATTATCTAATATATTGAAAAATTAAGTACCAAAAAGAAAGAATTGACCAAATTTTTAAAGTGAAAAAATGAACACAAAAGTCATTGGGTAATGATAAAATTAACCAATGAGAAACTTAGGAAAGTAAATTTTAAAAATTGCATAAATTATTCACTCTCTCTCTCTCTCTCTCTCTCTCTCTCTCTCTCTCTCTCTCTCTCTCTCTCTCTCTCTCTCTCTCTCTCTCTCTCTCTCTCTCTCTCTCTCTTACACACACACACACACACACACACACACACACACACACACACACACACACACACACCTGCCTTCTAAGCCTGATACATATACGAACCTAAGAAACAACAAATCAATGAACTGGATAGATGTTGTAGAGTGTCCACTGCATGGCTGAGCAGAATCTGTGGTTACAGGTGAGGCAAGACCTTTGTGAGTGTAACCCACATGGATGGAGTTGGGCATCAGGAAACTCTATGAACCTTGTGCAGCATTCAGTCCTCAGAGGAGAATTTTAAGTTCCGGAATCTATCTGTCATTGGACACTGAGTAGAAAAAATGTTAATCCCCTAAACTTTGCTTGGACAATGTGACCTATCACACTATAAGAAATACTTCAGGGCTATTCAATCCGGTATCTGACTCCAAGGAGCTCCTTAGGGGGATTTGAAACTGCCCTTCTGGAGCCATAGTATAGAAAGAATCAGATGCCAAAGATCTCAGGTTAGGGATTCAAATGCCCAAAGCATCCCACTCTAGTTTGTCCATTAGCAAGCAAAGATCTGCAATTTATGGCAGCAGTGGGGAGGAATGAAGAGGCCAATTTTATCCAGATAGAGGAGTCAGGGGAAAGAACAATACAGACACACCTAAGCATCAGAGAGGACCAGCATTCTCCCTAGCGGTCCAAGTGGAGCTGAGATTACCCCAAGTTTCTTGATATATTAAATTGAATAACTATTTAAAGATAACAAAAGTGGAGCTGTGGTACAAATGGTAGCACACTAGCCTTGAGCACAGAAAGCTCAGGGATAGGACCCAGGCCCTTATTTAAGCCCCAAGAACTGCACTAAGAAAAAGAAAGAAAGAAAGAAAGAAAGAAAGAAAGAAAGAAAGAAAGAAAGAAAGAAAGAAAGAAAGAAAGAAAGAGAGAAAGGAAGGAAGGAAGAACGAGAGAGAAAGAGAGACAGAGAGAGAAAGGGAGAGAGAGAGAGAAAGAAAGAAAGAAAGAAAGAAAGAAAGAAAGAAAGAAAGAAAGAAAATCAATGAAATAAAAATAAAGGTAACAAAAGAAAACAAAATAAAGAAGTTCCTACAAGAAAAGAGATTATGACCTGACAAAAATGTAGTGTTAGGACAGACAGCAAGCTCAGAATTTTTCCTGAAAATGCCTTTACATTGTTTTAAAGCTGTGGCCATAGCTGTACTCAACGTATAATATCTTCTTCTTTTTCTTTTTTCTTTTTTTTGGTTGGTCATGGGGCTTGAACAGTGGGCCTGGACACTCGAGCTCTTCAGCTCAAAGATAACACTCTACCACTTTGAGCCACAGCTCCACTTCTGGTTTCCTAAGCAACTCCTTTTGCAATAGCTTCAAAGAAAATAAAGTACCTAGGAATTACCTTAACTAAGAATGTAAAGGACCTTTTTGATGAAAACTTTAAAACCCTGAAAAAGGAAATTAAAGCAGAACTGAGGAAATGGAAAAACCTCCCATGCTCCTGGATTGGAAGAATCAATATTGTGAAAATGACAATCTTGCCAAGGGCGACCTACAAATTCAACGCAATACCCATCAATAGCCCAATGGCATTCTTTAAAGAAATAGAAGAGGCAATCCAAAATTTCATATGGAATAATAAAAGACCCCGTATAGCAAAAACACTTCTTAGCAGAAAGAACAGTGCACGAGGAATCTCAATACCAAACTTTAGACTCTATTACAGAGCTATAACTATCAAAACAGCTTTGTACTGGCACAAGAACAGGCCTGAAGACCAATAGAATAGAACTGAAGACCCAAATATTAAACCACAGACCTATGGCCACCTAATCTTTGACAAGGGAGCCAAAAAATAGAATGGAAGAAAGCCTCTTCAACAAGTGGTGCTGGCAGAACTGGTTAAGCACATGCAGAAAACTTAAGTTGGATCCTTCTTTGTCACCCTGTACTAGAATTAACTCCAAATGGATCAAAGACCTGGAGGTAAAAGCCGACACTCTGAAAACTTTACAAGAAGGAATAGGAGATACACTAGGCCTCCTTGGCACAGGTTGAAACTTTCTTAATAAGGACCAAGAATCACAACAAATCAGGGAAAGGTTGGATAAGTGGGACCGCATTAAACTGCAGAGCTTTTGTATGGCCAAGGACATAGCTAGTAAACTAATTAGGAAGCCTACAGAGTGGGAGAAGATCTTCACCAACCAAACAACAGACAAAGGCCTCATATCTAAAATATATCAACAACTCAAAAAATTGAATCACTCCAAAACTAATCTCCAAAGTAACAACCATCCCATTAGAGATGTGTCTTAGGAATTTTCATGCTTGGGCTGGCTTTGAACTACAACCCTCAGATCTCAGCCTCCCGAGTAGCTAGGATTATCAATGTATAATATCTTAACTACTTCTCCCAAGGCCTAGAACAAACAAAATAACATGCTGCTTCTGCTTCAGCCTTAAGGAATTGTTCTAATAGGATAGCACAGAAGGGAATGTGCCACAGAATAAACATGTGCCTATAACAGGCTGTCTGTGCCAAATTTTCAGGGGATATTCTGAACAAAAATTTTAGGGGACATTCTGTGCATATGTATATGGGGAGAGAGTTTGATTGATTATGAAAATTGGCTCATACAATTATGGAAACAAAAAAAATCACTTGAGTTGGCATCTGCAAGCTGAAGAATACTGAAAGCCAATGATGTAATTCAGTCCAAGTTCAGAGTCATGAGAACTCAATGTACCAGAGTCCAAGGTTGGGAAGAAATGGATGCCTGAGTTAGCAAAGAGTGAATTTGCCATTCTTCTGCTATTTTTCTCTATCTGCTAGCCAATGCCCACTACATTGGGATGTATCATCTGTCCTCCACAGTGAACAGAATCAAATGCTACTTTTCTCTGGACGCACCCTCACATTCAGGGACAATGATTTACTAGCTATTTGGGTATCTCTTAGCCAAAGCAAGTTGACACACAAAATTAACTATCAAAATTTAGTTTTTGGAGCACCAGTAGCTCATACCTGTAATTCTAGTTACTCCGGAGGCAGAGATTTGAAGATTGTGGTTCAAAGCCAGCTCAGGAAAGTCTGAGAGATTCTTATCTCCAATTAACTGCCAACCCCCACCCCTCCACACACACCAAAACTGGAAGTACAGCTGTAGCTCAAGCAGAGTACTAGGCTTCAGCAGAAATGCTCAGGGACAGTGCTCAGGACCTGAGTTCAAGCCCTAAGACTAGCACACACACACACACACACACACAATGTTAGTTTGTTACCTTGACACCAGTATATTTTTTCCTTTTACTATATTTAATTTCCCCAAAGAATATAAGAATTTTGCTTAGCATGATGCAGCTACTCTTCATACAACAATAAAGCTGCAAAATGACATAATCTCTACCAAAGAGAGGAGATTAAGTCTTTGACAATGTCAACTAGGACACCAAATGAATACTACTTAAATACTTACTGGTATAAATTCAATACAATTTATGTTACATAAGGAAATAGAGGAAAGAAAACAAAGGTATTTTCTCATTATATAAACATATACACACAAATATACAACAAAATAAGGAGGTTCTCCTTTCTACAGTTGGTCACAAGGTCATAGCTAGTATTCACCTTCTTCTATCCATTCTATATTCCCTTTTGCCTTTGGCAAGTACCTCAAGCTAATCATGGTCCTTCACTCCTTCACATGATGGCATGAGCGAAACCTTCATTCCTGAAGGACTGGGACTCTAGTAGCCTTGTTTAGATTGGGTTGTTCTAGTTTTTCATTGATCTCGATCTTGCAAGAAACTACAAAATACCTGTTTTCCAAACATAATCCCCTCACCTCTACTACAGAACATCCAAACATCTAGTCAATGCAATCATTACTAACTCTCCCAGTGGGAAACATTCCCCTCTCTCAAAGTCCAACAGAGCATAAAGACCCAAAAACAGGAAATAAGAATTTTGCTACTAGTTTACTTGGGTTACAGAGAATGGTATCGCTTCCATTTTCATTCCTTAATCCTAGACCCATAAATTCGACCTAATGAAGAAAAACCATACAAGATACACTGTTAGACAGGAATTCAGAGCATAATAGCCTACAAGGAATTCCAAGGGACTACCACCTAGCAGGCTCTGTGCTAGATCTTTAAAAGAAACACTAGTCTACCATTTTGGCAAGTCAGCTGCTTCAGGATGCTAAGGGATGCTAAGGTAATCCTAGTAAATTCCACAAACTTGTTTTTTTTTTTTTTACACAAACTGATAAGAATCACTAGGAATAGTATGACAGTAAATTTCTATACTTTCTTAGATGGTAGTATGGACTGTAAATAGAAGACCAGTTTCATTGTAGGTAGGAAGATTTCTTCCACTGACAAAGACTCATCAGAATTCTTCAGTAGACTCAGTCTCTCCACATACGTCTTCATCCCAGCTTGTAAGACCCCATTCTTTTCCAACCAGGATGTTCACTATAGAAAGTGATGGATACCCTGTGAGAAGTTTAATGGTCACTGTATTTCAGCCAGTCACCAGATGAGGTTCTACACTTGACTTCTGCCCATATCACCCTTGTAGCTCATTCAGGAATCATAAAAGCTAGACATCATTTGTGCAGCTCCTTAACTTAAAAATCTGAATCTGAATTTGTTCATCACGTTGCCAGTGGCAGTAGAAAACTTCCAACCAACATCATTAGAGTCTCTTAAGTTTTGAATCTTGATGACTGCAAAGCTTAAAATGCACAACCAAGAGGCAAGAGTGGATAAAGATGAATCTCCCACAGTGAGCAGGGAGCACTAGAGATGTCTGCAAGGTAGTGCTCTTCCAGAAAAAAAAGGGAGCTTGGGTAGCCTATACCTAGTCATATACAAAGCACATGTATGGAGAGATACGTTTCTGATCATGCTTAGTTTCAGGTTACAAGTCACATCAAGATCCATTGGACTCGGGTGGGGGGTGTGTGTGGGGGGAGGGAAACGGGTACCAAGACATGTGAAAGGGTATCAATGTACTTGAATTAATGCACCTTCTATCTGGCAAATATCATGTAACCCTTTTTTTACTAATTACGTTAAAAAAATGGAAAAAAAGAATCTATTGGACTCATATATTACTTTGTTGAATGGCAATTCCTTTGTACAACTACTTAAAGATTTAAATAAAAGAAAAAAGTGTCAAGCCGAGAGGGATAATGATAGCTCACTCCTATAATACTAGCACTTGGGAAGCTCAAGAAGGAGACTAGCAGATTTGAAGGTAACCAGGGTTACAAACTGAGTTCAAGGCCACCTGGGTTATATACAGTAAGAAATTGTCTCAAAAAATTAAACTATAAAAGAAAAAAAGAAGGAAGATGGTAGACAAGAATGCTTTGGACAGGCTCAGTTCAATGTTAGAAAGAGCCAACTTTGCTGAATAATGAATTATTATCTAAAAGACTAATTCAAGGGCCAGGAGTGTGGCCTAATCGTAGAGTGCATCCCTAATCCAAAGCCCTGGGTTCAATTCCTTGGTACTATATACATGGAAAAAGCCAGAATTGGTGCTGTGGCTCAAGTGGTAGAGTGCCAGTCCTGAGATAGCCCAAAGCCAGTGCCAAGGCCCAGAGTTCAAGCCTCAGGACTGGCAAACGAAGAAGAATTCAAAATGGTTAATTGACCATAACTGGTCCCCTGTAGTTTGTCAAAAGAGCTTTACCTGGAATAAAAGGATGCTTTTGAACACAGATTAACATAGGAGTTTGTCCCAGTGGTGCCTGCCTTCCTTAGTGGCTAACAACTTCTTACAATTGGAGGGCCAAGAATATGCATGGTCATAGATCCAGTCCACTTGCCATGACTATTAATTTTAGCTTTACTTCTAGAGCTACACATTCCCTGACATCCTTAAACCTCAGCAATATAGAGAATCAATTTCAAAAACCTCAGAAACCACTCTGGAAACAACCTGAAATTCTGTTCCTTTAAAACCATACATAGTCTGGGAGTTTGGCCTAGTGGTAGAGTGCTTGCCTAGCATGCATAAAGACCCAGGTTCGATTCCTCAGTATCACATATGCATAGAAAAAGACAGAAATGGTGCTGTGGCTCAAGTGGTAGAACTCTAGCCTCAAGAAAGTCCAAGGACAGTGCCCAGGCCCTGAGTTCAAGGCCAAGGACTGGCAAAAAAAAAAAAACATGCTTATTCCCCAAATTTGTGTTTGTGAGGGTCTCCAAAGAAATAGAACCAGTGGGAGTTATATGCACACATAAGGAGATTTGGCATAGATTCCCAAACTTCCAAAGACTAAGATGTCCCACAGTCTTCTGAAAGCCTGAGAACCAGGAGCAATGAAATAATGTGAGTGAGCACATCTACTTCCCATCCCACAAAGAGAGTGAATCTGCCATTCTTCTTTCTTTGTGTTCTGCTCCAAGCCCCACTGGATCGGAGAGTACCCACCTACACTGCATATGGCCGTCTGTTTTTCTCAGTTTGCAAATTCAAATCCTAATCTCTTCTGGAAACACCCTCTCACAGACACATACAAAAATTTTATCAGCTGTCTGGGAATTTTATAGCTCAGTCACATTAACGCATAAAATGAATTGTCATGTCATCTTGGAGACAGGAATTTGGAGGTGTCCATGCATCACACTTCTGTTGTTTCTGTGTGGACCTTTCATCTCAGATATCTGAGCACTGCTGAGGTACTTGTAAAAACAAGGGTTTTGGCCAGGTCTTACCGAGCCATGGTTATGGAAGTCTACCAGGTACTTAGTGCAGCACAGTAGGCAACGTGGAGGTAGTCGACACTTTTTCCCAGAGCTGAAGCTAAAGATCAGAGGAGCAAAATGTTCCTTGAAAGAAAGAGAAACACTGTGAGTGCATTCCCCTATGAGAATGAGCTGTCTAGCCCACAGGACTCTCTGTGCCTACCATGTAGAAAAGCCACGTCATGACGATGTACGCAGGACCTATCACACTCAGGGGCTAGGGCCATGGCACCAGGTGGCTCAGTGACAGAATGTCTACACTGCACAAACAGAGGAACAATACAATCCTAAATATTTAATAACCAAATTGGGAAACCATTAACCAACATAATGAATTAGGAACTCACAAAGCAGCATGAGCAAAACTCCTATGTTCAATAGGAAGTGTTTATTCAAAATACTAACTAGCATGCAAGATACAGGTTCATGAAAAGAGCTCTTAAAGTGAGGAAGGCTGGAGAGGTTGGAGAGTGGGGGAAGAGTCAGACAATTTCCTTAGTGAGAATGATGAGAGACTTGCTTGCTCAAGGGCAAATTTTATGGAAAATCATGATCCACTGCTAACAGAGGGAGAAACCTTTCCAAGGAATTAATGGAGCAGTTAGAGAAATTCAGGCTCAGTAAATCATGAGGACTGGAAGTATTGATCTGAACATTCTAGTAGATGAAAATACAGAGCTGAGCTGCTGACCTAACTATATAATAGTACCACTCTTCAAAAGTGGCTGAGTTGATGCTGGAGTCTTGCCCATAAAGCTCTTGCCATCCCCCATCCCAAGCTGGTTCTCTTAAGAAATTCTGCACATTCTCTTAAGAAATCCTGTATACTATCCTAGAGGTTAGGAAGCTCACAAACTCACACATCTCATACAATTTTATTTTTTATCTCCCTGATGCTCCTTAAATCCAAAATACTCAACTCATTTTCTCATCTTATCACAGAGGCATATTTCTAAGTCTCTCCAGGACATTTTTACTCAAATAACCAATAATAAAGAGACACTTAGTGTCCCAATTTCCTTCACTGCTCTGGCCAGTTTAAAAAGAAATCAGGCAAAAATGCAAAATCCTCCAAATTGTGTTCCTGATCTTCCATCTTCCAACTCCTCTAGCCAATTGGCCAAGGGTGTTAACCCTTTACCTGGGCTATGCAAAATCCTCCAAATTATGTTCCTGATCTTCCATCTTCCAACTCCTCTAGCCAATTGGCCAAGGGTGTTAACCCTTTACCTGGGCTAGGTATTCAACCCTTTTATGATTCAGTTTTCCTTTCTGGAGAATATGACTCACAAAGGGCCGATGGGAGGATTGAACCAGAATATGACTCACAAAGGGCCGATGGGAGGATTGAACCCAGAATGCAATGGTATCTAGCACATATGCGCTATCATTACCTTTATGTGTATGAATTCTACAGCATCACTAGGCTCCATAGGCTTCTGTCTCTTCAACCCAGCTCCACCCTGGCCTCCGATGACCCCATAAGGAAGAGTTCTAGACCTCCTCTGCCTAGCTGCAGAGGAGCTTACAACATGTAGTTGGCTATTTCTCTGAGGGAAGCAATGGGATCTGGCCTGGACACTTCACTCAAATAGTCCTGCATAACACAGGCTTTCATTCAAGAAAACATATCCAATTTGTTGAGCCCCTGAAGCATGAGTGCCAGGACAGAGTTCTTGTAGGACGTCTTACCAGCTGATTAGCCAACTGGCTAATCAAGTATCTAAAAAGATACTTAGAGTCATTTTCCATGAAGACAACTTTTATGAAGATGCCTGGCAATTGCTTCCTATGTTAAATAACTAAGAACATGGAGGCATTAAAAATTAATAGAAAATTAGATGAATAATGAATCTGTGGTAGTGTTCAAAATGATCATATACTACCTCCAGGTTACACAGTGTATCCTGAAATGGATGGTAGGGTAGGGGTTATATAACATCACAATCTAGTCACTGATGGCCTGAGGAGAACAGGAAAAAGAAAGAAAGCAAATAAAATTTGGGCAGGGCAAGGCACATGTAGCTGCACAAAGTGTTTTTGCTTATAAAGCAATGCACTAGAGGATCCATCTCCATCCTTCATTCTCAGAGGCATGCCAGAGTCCTGAATCCCAGCCCCTAAATTGTAGCTGATTAGACCTTTACACCAATCCAGCCTCTTAGGTTATACCTTGTTAACTTCTTGGATGCCAGCAAGGCAGCTTTTGCGATGGTAAACAGGAAGGCAGGAGCTGGCATGGCATAATGACCCAGGCAGTGAAACTCTATTCATGGAATAACATTTGACAAGATGTTTCACGCTCTGGATCTAAATCTTTATAAAGCCCTCATCTCATATCAAGGTTAAACACAGAAGGGCAAAAAGGATTAAATGTGCCAGAGTATGCCTACCGCATCCATCCAGCCTCTGATCAGTGCTCAAGCCACTTAAAGAAGACTACAAGAGGAGGGCCCTCATTTCATGCCAAGCACTGACATCTTCCATACATTTGGTCCTTATCCGACCATGTTCACCTCACCCCATTTAGGTATACTGTCTTTGTTTAGGTGAGCAATCTTTACCCAAAATGCTGGCCTCACCAGCAGTTATCAGTCCACCTTCCTAATAAATATCACTTTTTATTATGTTCTTACTCCTTATTGACCTATCTAGTCCAGAAAGGATCAAATAAGGAGAAGTAAGCCAGTATTAACCAAACCCCATGTTCACCCCACATTCATCCTCCCAAGCAAGCCTGCTTCATGATGCCCAAAGGAAAAATACTATGACTTATTCATACCAGCCCCTGAAGTCACTCCTAAAGGCTTGGTAGTTTCCTTCTTCATACTGCCAGTATCTATTTACTTGCTTGGTCTCTGTCTCTGTCTCTGTCTGTCTGTCTGTCTGTCTGTCTGTCTGTCTTTCTCTCTCTCTCTCTCTCTCTCTCTCTCTCTCTCTCTCTCTCTCTCTCTCTCTCTCAGACACACACACACACACACACACACACACACACACACACACACACACACACACACACACACGCTGCTAGCACATTTTGAAATGCATTGTTTTAGATAATATGTTGGCTCGAAAGATAAGTAACAACGAAAAGATCATTTCCTGGCAAATTGATCTCCAGACCCTGGTAACATACTGGTGATAGGCAAACAATTTCAGTTTGCTTCCTACAGTTTCTTTGATGTAATTCTTTTTAGCCCTAAAGGATTTTCATGGTAATAAAATTCGTTTCAAATATCAAGTCTTGCTAAGTAGCGATACCTTGGGTGGTATAGCAGAGCTGTGTGTAGCATGACCCTGCTTCTCAGAGTGTGTGAGAGCTTGTATGTCATAGGAGGGGATATTGCTATCAGCTTGTGATTCAAGTTTACTTTCAAAGCAGCAGCTCCCAAGAGGCCAAATAAGATATGGATCTAATTTGATAAGACACCAGAATCCTCTGACCTGTCGTATCTAACAGGAGTGTGGTGCTTGTTTTTTTCATTATGAAGATCTGGGTAAAAACTTTATTTAGTGCTTGGACTCCCCCCATCCCTGTGAATTTCTAATGGAAAGTCACAGAAGCTGATTTACAAACAGAGCTTTCTTAAGTGCTATATTTAGAACAATGCTATACCAGATTTAAGGAGTGGGGTGGAATGGGGTGGAGGGAGAAACTACAGTCACTTTTGAGCAAAGTAGCATTTCACTGCATAATAATGAAGTACTAATTGCTCTTTGTCATCACTTTTTATGCAAATTGCCCTGGAGCATTTGCCCAATATGCATTTTATGTTTTAACAAAGAAAAGTGGAGTCTTGACAAACAAGAATCGTGTACCCAAGCAAAAATAAAAATATCAGCTATAAAATAAACTGCTTAAGGTGCATTCTCTAAGTATATGACTTTTCCATTGTATCATTCTTATTATTCATCTATTTGACCAATAAGAGTCTTTAGAATCTAAGTATAATGCTTATGTATCAAGCAAAAACTAATAAACCTGTGGGAAAAACCTACAGATTTTGCTCATCCTATAATTTTCTATGGATATTTGATGTGAAGATTATGTTCCCAGTAGCATTGAAATAGACCAGGCAAATGTAGATTGTTAAGAAATCAAATTGTGTCAAAGCATCTGTCAGAAGCACAAGTCTCACTTATACTTCTTACAGTTAGATTTTGGTTTTGATTCTGGAGGATTTGGGTTCTCTGATGGATGCCCATTTATACAGAGATGGGTGTCCACATGGTCAACGAATTAAACAAATAAAGAAGGAAAACACAATTTGCACATTCTGGATGAGTAGGAAACTTCCTTCCTGGATGTGTGGACTCTGATCTGTGAACTGTCATTAGGAACTATGAACAAAGAAAACTTTTCACAAACAGAAAATAAATTAATGTGATATTTTTTCCAATTTCTAGGGACTTTCAGTGTAAAACCTGAAATTCAAATTCAGTCTTCTATGTTATTATGAAGATGCATTTGTCAAGGTAAGAGAGTAGAATGTATTTTATTGAATAGTCTGTTCATTTGATCTATATCATTTAAATATTTATACATATGGAATGTGGGCCTCCATTTGTATGTCTGCCTTAGGTCTCAGTACTTCTTTAGACCCACTCCCCCGCATCAAAATATTGTGCACGTTTATTCTAAAAATGGAAGGAAGTTTAAAACCAGCTGACTTCAAAAGGTCATCATCGCTGATTTTTAGCAAATCCACACATTTCATATAGAAAAATACAGCATGTGATAAAGTGTTAGGAGACCAGGTTTCTTCTCAGTAGCATTGAAATGTCACCTTGCCTAGTATAAATGGTCATTTCAAGTGTCAGTTCCAAAATAGAATAATTCCTTGAAATACTCATTATTACACTGTGGAGTCTGTTCAGTTCCAGAACAAAGCCATTTATAGCCTTGAAGTAATTAGTCTGTAACCCCTTCTTCAAGGTTAGATCCATAAAGTATTATCTCCCCACTTGACAAGCCCGGGATATACCTCAGATCCAGAAGTGTATTTGCTTAAGTCAGAGGGAAATGGAATTGTGGATTCGTGACTCGGGGTCCCAGTCTCCCTCCATTAGACAGGCTGATTATGAGATGAAATACTGGTAAACACCAGCTTCTGGGCCCAGGAAATGTACTGTGAAGGGCATAATGAATTACTTATGCTGTGTGGTGTATGTATAAATCATATTAAAGCATGCTGAATAGTACATTATCATGCTTCTATTTTGCATTACAAAAGTAACTAATGTAAGCTGCAAAGTGTACTTTTAATCCATTATTCATTTCTAAAAGTAGTCAGACCACTATTCAAGTACCATAAAAGGCTACCAGTATAGGCAAATCTGCCTTTCAATTATAAAGATGAAACAGCAAGATTTTAAAATCAAGTTTAAATTAGTGAAGTTGCATTTATCAAAACATATGAAACCTTTATGTTCCTAACTCAGATGGAGAAATTATAAGTCATACCTTTTGTCCTCAAAGAGATTGCATTTCTCAAATCTAGAAATTAATGTAATTTATTTCATTGAGTACAATTTTTTGATATTGTTGGTTTTGCCTCAATTTTAGTGTTTTTTTTATTGTAATTAGTAAAAGGGTTACATGATATTTGCCAGATAGAAGGTGCATTAATTCACATACATTGATACCCTTTCACATGTCTTGGTACCCATTTCCCTCCCCCCCCACACCCCCCCACCCGTCTTGGTTTTCCCCCCTTCCCTATCAAATTTCAAATATCCAAATACAAATAAATTCAATATATCAGATAACAAAGTGAGATACTATACCAATATGAGATACCAAGGGACAGCAAAGGAGATGAGAGACAACATAGTACATTAAGGACAACAATCATTCATTATATGGCTTTTGTTTCAATATCCTGGAGGTCCTTTCGATTAGCTTCACATTATATGGCCTTATGTATCAAGATTTTGCTCTATTGCAAATCTCTGCTAGTAGAGCCCAAGGTTTCTACTGATTATGACGAATGAGGGAAACCATTGAGCCTAAGTTCCTTTGAGTTTGGCTTACTTCACTTACTATGATTTTTTCAATTTTAGTGTTTGCATTAACTAAAAGTTAAACTGAAGTTTCAGTTTCCTTTCTTGTTTGGGATACAATATGTATATTTTAGGTCTTCACAGTATGGACTTCTTTGTGCTTCACACTCCTTCTGAGGTTTCCCCAAAGCAAAAGCCAAAGTCTGTTGAGGTACACCACTAACAGTGATCTTCTGTAGACCTTTGTTGTATAGCTCAATAGCTAGAGACATAAAGGGAAAGTTTGTTGCAAGTCAATATAAAATCAACAAAAGCACACAACACAAATGTCAAATCAAGAAAATATTGGCAATCTACATTGAAAAGGTCCAAATTCTTTTATGATTGCGTCTTAGAAATTGAGAAAGGATCAAAAACTAATGGGCCTATAACAAAGGTTGTATATAAAAAATACAAAGAAAGAAATACAAATGGACCTATGACAAGAGAAAATGCACAATCTTACTTATATAAAGAATAATTAAAATTAAAGTTCCTTAATGAGCTGATGTCCTATCAAACTGGGGGAAAAATCTAAATGTTCGATAATATAATTGGCAGAGCTATGGGAAACAGCCAGCCACAGATACTGATGGGACTGTAAATTAGAATAGTACTAACATGACAGGCATCAATGATTCATGCAGGTAATCTTAGCTACTCAGGATGCAGAGCTCTGAGGATTGCAGTTTGAAGCCAGCCGAGGCAGGAAAGTCCATGAAACTCTTACCTCCAAGTAACTACCAAAAACCCTGAAGTGGAGCTCTAGCTTATATGGTAAAGCACTAGCCTTGAGCATAAAAGGTCAGGGAAATTTGTATTTTGTTATCTGAAACTTGATAGGGAAGGGGGGAAAACCAATACAGGGAGTGGGTGGTGGGTGGGGGGAGGGTAATGGGTACCAAGACATGTGAAAGGGTATCAATGTATGTGAATTAATGCACCTTCTATCTGGCAAATATCATGTAACCCTTTTATTAATTACAATAAAAATATATTAAAAAAAGGTCAGGGAACATATCCAGACCTTGAATTCAAGCCCTGTCCTACATACAGATAGATACACATGTATACACTTATGAAATCATACCTATACTAAGTAATGGTTGGAAAGCGAAACAACTCCCCACCCAGCTCATGGAATGAAAGCTTACTCCCAGCTGGTGACAATATTTTGCAAGCTGGTGAGTCTAACTGGAGAAAGTAGGTGGCTGGGGATACGGTTGGGATTCCATTCTATCTTGTTCCTGTTCTCTTCTTGTCTTGTGCCATGCTCTGGCCAACATGAGGTGAGAAACTTCATTTCCATAACCTCCCAGCAATGAAGCCAGCCAACCTTCAAATCAAATATCTGAAACTGTTTTCTGCCAGTACTGGGGGCCTTGAACTCAAGTTTCACACTTTGCCTGAGCATTTTCACTCAAGGCTTGCACTCTATCCCTTGAGCCACTACTGCACTTCTGGCTTTTTGGTGTATCCTTGGCATTAAGGGTCTCACAGACTTCCTTCCTTCCCTTCCTTCCTTCCTTCCTTCCTTCCTTCCTTCCTTCCTTCCTTCCTTCCTTCCTTCCTTCCTTCCTTCCTTCCTCTCTCTCTCTCTCTCTCTCTCTCTCTCTCTCTCTCTCTCTCTCTCTCTCTCTCTCTCTCTCTCTCTCTTTCTCTCTCTCTTTCTTTCTTTCGTTGGTCATGGAACTTGAACTCTGGGACTGAGCATTGTCCCTGAGCTCTTCAGCTCAAGGCTACACCCCTACCCCTTGAGCCACAGCGCCACTGCCAATTTTCTGGTGGTTAATTGGAGATGAGTCTCATGGACTTTAGTGCCTGGGCTGGCTTTGAACCTCTATCCTCAGATCTCAGCCTCCTGAGTAGGTAGGATTACAGGCATGACCTGGCTCACAGACTTTCTTATAGGACTAACATTGAACCAAGATCCTCAGATCTTAACCTCCTAAGTAGCTAGAATTTCAGGCATGAACCACAAGCTCATGATTGTAAACACAGTTTTCTTGAACCACTGTCATTCATGCTCTTATTTCTAAGGCTGCTTTTGTGTGGCCAGAGTAGAGCTGAGTAGTGTGAAAGAGAACTGGAAGCCCCTCAAAAAAAATCTCAAAGATGACTGACCTCACCATAAAACATGAATTGCTTCCTAATAAAATATAAGGCCAGAAAGCTTCTTGGTCTACACTCTATCCCTGGCCACTTAGCAGACTGTCTAGTGCCCAGAAAGTATTCAGTAAATGTTGTCTTGGCCCAACAGCTGGAGTAATGAAAACTCCTGTGGGTGGGAGCCAAGCACAGGACCCTGGCCAAGCACATACTGAAAAACCACTGTGCATGTGCATTTGCATTCACCTTCTCCTGTGATCTGTGGTGATTTAGAAATAATACTCAACAGGATTTATTTTCTTTCTTTCTTTCGTGTGTGTGTGTGTGTGTGTGTGTGTGTGTGTGTGTGTGTATTCATATGCTGCTATTAGGGCACTCTCCCTTAGCCCTTTTTGTTCAAGGCTGGCTCTCGCCAGCTTCACTTTCAGTTTTTTAGTGATTACTTAGAGATAAGAGTCTCATGAACTTTACCTCCCCGGCTGGCTTTAAACCATGATCCTCACATCGCAGCTTCCTGAGTAACTAGAATTATAGGCACCTGGTAGATTTTATTTTCTTAATCTTTCTTCAGACTTTGGCAAAGAAAGCTTGTTATATATACACACACATATATATAACAAGCTATATATATATTGTGATATATATATATTATCTTTAGTTGTGTGAAGGAGTTGCCATTCAACAAAGTAGTTGATGAATATAATACATCTTGGTCAATGTTATCCTTTTCAACATTCTCACCCATTCCTGCCAACCCATCACTTCCCTCACTGTTAATGTTAATTTTTGTAGTATACATATTGAATTTTTTACTGCTTTCTAACAAACTCTAAGATGATGATTGGAGCTCAAGTAGATTTTCTAAGGCATAGGGAAAGGAAAGGAGGGGAAGGGAGGAATAAGAAGGAAAAGAGGAAGGGGAAAAGGAGGAATGGGAGAAGAGGAAGGGAAAAGGAGAGGAGGAGAAGGAAAGAGGAAGGGGGAGAGGGAGAGGGAAGAAAAAAGGTAGAGTGGGAGGGAGGGAGAGAGGAAAGAGAATTGTCACATTGAGGGTAGGGCATGTAGCTAAGTGGTAGAGTACAATCTGGGCTTGCTGGGTTCTAGCCCTAGCATTGTCAAACAAACATACTATTCCAATTTGAGGATTCTAATTTTCACTTTTTTCCCAGAAAAGGTGGAGCACTTCCCATCTCAAACTTGTTATCTTTTGAAGCTAAAGAATCTATATTTCTCATTTTAAAACAATAGTTACCATGGGAACAAAGTATGTGTTTCTCTTAGCAACCACTGCAGCTTTCAACACTGGTAAACTTGGATTTGACACAAAATTACTTTCACTAAGAGCTTATTGTTTCTGCAAGACCAAGCAATCATAGTACAAATTAAAAAACAGAATTCTGTCAGGTGTGGTGGTACTTACCTGTAAACCGAACATTTAGAAGGCTGAAGGAGGAGGATCCAGAGAGGGAGGCCAGCATGGGCTACATTTAGAGATCTCTGTCTCAAAATAAAACAAAAGGGTTTAAAATAATACATAAAATCTGATAACTATATAAAATATAACCCATGTATAAAACACAGAAACACTTCAAAGGAACAAATAAAACCTACTTTATGCCTTTATTTTCTAAGTTTGCTTGGTGCATAAAATAACACAAAAAGATAATTTGACTGTATATAATTACATTTTAAGTGACAAGAATGGGAATATTATAGTTGCAATAAAAGGCAAACTGGCTACCAGGACTTTTTCTAACTCTGGCTTCCAGAATGTTACTAGGGAGCAGGGTACATATCCCTAATCCATGGATCTTAGGTTTTTCACATGAAAAATGATTTTATTTTCAAAATAACTTTAGAATTTAATAGCGGCAAAATTTTATTTCCCCCAAATAATGACATGTGGGTTGTGGACCCAATATTAAGCAATGCTTGGGCTTTAGATAGAACATTTACTAGGAAAGCTTTACAAAAGCAGATGCTATGGTCACAATGGCTAAGATTTTTTCATCAAAAATGTAGATGATGGGGCCTGGGAGTTTGGCCTAGTGATAGAGTGCTTGCCTAGCATGCACAAAGACCAGAGTTTAATTCTTCAGTATCACATACATAGAAAAAAGCCACAAATGGTACTATAGCTCAAGTGGTAGAGCTCTAGCATTGAGAAAGCCCAAGGACAGTGCCCAACCCCTGAGTTCAAGGCCCGGGAATGGCAAAAAAAATAAAATAAAAATGTAGATGATGGGGCTTGGGAATTTGTCCTAGTGGTAGAGTGCTTGCCTTGCATGCCCAAATACCCAGGTTCAATTCCTCGCTACCACATACATAGAAAAAAGCCAGAAGTAGTGCTGAGGCTCAAATGGTAGAACTCTAGCCTTGAGAAAGTCTAAGGACAGTGCTCAGGCCCTGAGTTCAAGCTCAGGACTGGCAAAAAAAATGTAGATGGGTGGGCCAGGAGTTTGGCCTAGTGGTAGAGTGCTTACCTAGCATACCTGAAGTCCCAGATTCAATTCCTCACAAAGAAAAGGCCGGAAGTGGTGCTGTGGCTCAAGTGGTAGAGCCATAGCCTTGAGAAAGTCCAAGGACAGTGCTCAGGCCCTGAGCTCAAGCCCTAGGACTGGCAAAAAAAAAAAAAGAAAAAATATGTAGATGGTGCTGAGCACTAGCACACACCTGTAATAGCCTGTAACCATATAACCAGGAGGCTGAGATGTGTGGATTGGGATTTGAAGAGTCTGTTAGACTCTTCTCACTAATAAACAACTCAGAAAAAAAAAACAGAAGTGGTGCTGTGGCTCAAGTGGTAGAGTACTAGCCTTAAGAAAAAGAAACTCAGTGACATACAGTCCCTGAGTTCAAGCCCCAGGTCCAGGAAAACATAGATAGATAAATAGATAATTTGCCAGGCTTCTGTAGGTCTGTCCAGGTCCCATGGAGATTCTACTGTGCCCATACTTGAGAGCCCTGTACTGTCACAATCTATATCTATGTCTTATAAATCTTCTAATCTAGAGGGTACTGGTTGAAATCTAATGACTAAAGTTTGAAACCAGTGAGGCCAGGAAAGGCCACAAGACTTTTCTCTTCAATTAACTACTCAAAAGCTGTGGCTTACATGGTAGAGTGTGAGCCTTGATCAAAAAACCTAAGGGTGACTCTGAACATATGAAAGAATGCTTATCAAAATGCAAAAGTAAAAAGCTATGGGTAGGGGCCCAGACCCTGAGTTCAACCTCTAGTATTGGCATACATGAAGAAACAAAAAGAATTCAAGCCCCAATGTTGGCAGAAATAGAAAAAAAAAAAGAAGAGAAAAAACACTTGGCACTGGATGATGGATGCTCCCCAAGCTTATCAGCATTAAGTGGTACGATTAGAACTCGGGCTAGTTTGTATCCTAAAATATTGAACTCAGACTCATCTCTTCCATTCACCTTGTAATGTTAATCTTCTATCTGAACTCCCTCCGTATTTTTTTCACATCTTTGAAACATCCTCCTGTACCATCTGTGCCATTTTTGGTGACTCATCTCTGTAACAGAACAGGCTCCTTCCCATGTGTAGCCTGAATCTCAGAAAACGCTCTTTCCTGTTGCACTGGAAACTTGCCTCTCATTCTTGGGCAGAAGCAACACTGGCTGTGGTATACACGGCAGTGATATCTTCCACTAGGGATGTAAAAACATGGAGACCGAAGAAGAGGAGTATGTACAATAGTGTGTGCTTACTACCTCTTACACAAGTCAGCATACCTAGCTGGATGTGCTGGCATACATCTGTAATCCTAACGATGTAGAGATTGAGGGAAAAGGAGCAGAAATTTGATTTTTCTCTGTGTGTTAGTTTTTCATGCACATGTGCAGACATACGTGCACATTGGCACGCACACATACAGAGTCCATGTTCCTTATGTTCAGGAACCAAAGAATGAAACCAGCAGGTTTGTCTGGAACCTTTCTTCTTCTATTAATGTGAATGAGCAAAGTCATTATGAAGGCAATGAATCTTCCTTCTTTTTGCTATTTTTTTATTTGTTATGGCAAGGAGGTTTGAGCTCAGGGCCTAATACTCGCCAGATATGTCCTCTACCATTGAAACCACATCTCCAGCCTTTGAGTTTTCATTGTTTTTTTCAAATAGGTTCTCATATTTTTGCTTTGGCCAGCCTGGTCTGTAATCTTCCTGTTTATGCTTCCTATGTAGTTAAGATCATAGGCCTGAGCTATACCCTACCACAGATACTGCTTCTTGAAGACAAGTTTTAAAATTCAAATAAAAATGTATTTACTATATGGCCTTATGTTTCTAGGTTTCTAGGTTTCTACTGATTATGACAAATGAAGGAAACCATTGAGCCTATGTTCCTTTGAGTCTGGCTTACTTCACTGAATATGACTTTTTCTAAGTCTTTCCATTTCCTTACAAATGGGGTGATGTCCTTCTTTCTGACAGCAGCATAGAATTCCATTGTGCACAAATACCATGAAGCTAAATGAAAGGACCTCCAGGATACAGAAACAAAAGCCATATAATGAGTGATTGTTGTCCTTAATGTACTATGTTATCTCTCATCTCTTTTACTCTCCCTTGGTTATCTCATATTGTTACAGTATTTTACCTTGTTATCTGATATATTGTATATGTGTTTATTTGGTTATTTGAAATAGGATAGGGAAGAGGGGAAAACAAGATGAGAGGTGGGGGTGAGGGAAGGGAAATGGGGACCATATCATGAGAAAGGGTATCAATGTATGTAAAGTAATGTACCTTCTATCTGGTGAATATAATGTAACCCTTCTATTAATTACAATAAAAATATATGAAAAATGTATTTATTAGATATGCACTATAAAAAGATTATTTTTAATTTAATAACCATGAAAAAACAGTCCAAAGGCCATAGAATTTGGAGTTTGACATGGGTGTTAGGTGGAAGGTACTCCTTTTACTTCCGGCAAAAGGCTAGCAATGGAGCTATGGCTCAAGGCTTGAGTGAAAAATCCTAGTGAGTGCTTAAGGTCCTGAGTTCAAGCCTCATATACTTACATATACACAAAGAAAAGATTAAATGTCGAACAAGTCATTTATTAACCATAAGATATTGTGCATATTACTCTATCTGACCCTGAATTTATTCATCTGTGAAAGGAAGATTCTAGCACTGATTCTGTGGTGAAAACTGAATAAACAATGCATTTGAAGTTTTATCCCAAAGTCTAGCTCAAGTAACAGTAATTATTAGAGCTCCAAAACGTGGAAACCTGAGAGAAAGAATACATATCCAATTGAAATTACTTATATCTATTTAAAGGTTAAAAAATCTGATGTTTTGGTTAATTTTTTTCCATTTTTCTATAGAAGCAGTAAAATCACTTTTAGGATCATGAGGAATTTCTACATATAAATTAGATTATTTATATCCCTTCTAATTTTTAAGTAAAATATGAACTTTGTAACTAGAAGGTTTCTCACTGGGATTCATTAGTAGTTAATATAAACCCTAGACTTGCTTGGCCTTTCCTCTGCAATAGTTCCTGAATAGTTTATCAACCTTGTCCCCAGGAAAATAGATGAAAAGAACAGTCACACCAGACAGATTGTCTTAACATGTCAATGTTTCTCAATAATCATCAGCTTTAATATTTCCATCCAAATCAAAGCAGAATGATGAAGTTGTATTTAGACATTGGATCTAGATCTCAATTTTGTTTGTGTACACTTACTTAAATGCTAAGTATTGAGAAGGTAAATTACCTGTGCAGTAATCATATGCTATGTAGTTAGCATCAAACAGATCTGTATCTACAAAAAGCTTCCCTAACATAAACAGAAAGGTGTTAGTATAAAATCATCTGAAGTAACCTAGAGCCCAGATCCAGAGACCCACAAACGCAAGCAGGTTTGGGGGCAGAGA
Source organism: Megascapheus bottae (assembly GCF_031878675.1). Lineage (NCBI taxonomy): Eukaryota > Metazoa > Chordata > Mammalia > Rodentia > Geomyidae > Megascapheus > Megascapheus bottae. Next base: position 53,359,456 of record NC_143516.1, read on the forward strand.
ATCCCTCTTTCATATCCCTGTTGCTTTGATAGTTGGGACTTGGTGAACTGGAACCAAATTCACAAAGGGCAAACTTGTTAGTGCAGGTTCTCAGATGAAATTGAAGCCTTGTTTTTAATTTCATTTCCTTTTTTTATTTTTTTAAAAAAGAACCTATTACTCACTTTTCTAAATGACACTAAAATGTAAGGTAACTGTCCCAGCACAGCTCCTTGCTTGGTTGACTACTCACTGGATAAAACGCAAATGTATTCTCCAAAATAGCCTGGGCACAGGCAGACAGCATCCCCATGGAGATGATCAAGGGAGCTCTCAGGAAGGAAACAGGAAACTTTTATGTAGGAATCTCCTATGTAAGTATGAGAGACAAAAGTTAAGTCTTTATACTTTGAATAGCAGGAATTCTCTCTATTTTCAAGAGGAAATTATTGGAAAAAAATAGAAGCAAAATTCAATGTGAATGATTTTCTGGTTTCTAACCTTAGCTCTATTATTGATGGTCTTTGTCATTCTCAGCAAGTTTATGCCTCGATCTTCCTCTCAATACATAGTAATAACACAGGCGCAGTTTCCATTCTGCACTTGATGCACCCTTGAACACTCACATGAATTAAAAAGTGAAAAATACAACTACAAGCTTTGATTATATTAGAAAACATTCCATATTTTAAAACATTTCCAGATAAATCCTTTTGTCATGTAAATAATCATCTATACATATTTTTAAATAAATTCAATATTGGGATTATATGGTTTTTTAAACTTGAAAGCATTGTGATTTTCCTAATAGGTGCTGTGCCCAGGTTAAGTACACAGAAGGAGGTACCTGAATATTTGCCACATTCCTGCCAGTATCAGTGCTAAGGTAGAAGACTGTGGTATTAAGCGGGGGGGTGGGGGGAGCTGCTTTTTTGAGAAGACTCTTCAGGCATGAAAAACACTTTGGGTTACTGGAACACTAGAGGAGTGGAGATAGGAACTTGAGGTAGAGAGGTGAGAGACTCGAGGTGGAATTAGGGCTTCTGGAGGAGACTAGAGCTTGATACAGTTGTGGCAAATATAATTGACAAATGACAGGGTCTATAATATAAACTCAAAAGAAAGACAGAATGTGAGGTAGTTCTGAACTTTAACTCTCATCTCTATATGAGACCATTAAGGGATATTTGAGCAAAGGGGCAATGACACCCTTCACAATAAAGAGAATCTTCCCCATGCAATGTGAAGAAGAGTTAGAGGTACAAGAATAGAGTCACAGACTGTTCTGGAGTTGTTGCAGTTGTAGTAATCCATGAAGACAGCCCACAGCCTGGCCTAACATGAAGATAGTAGAAATGGGTACTTTCCACCAGTACCCATTTCAAACTAAAGTTTGGTGGTATAATGGGCAGGTGTGGCTGAAGGATGATGTTCAAGACAGGGAGGATGAAAGAAGTATCAAGGATGAGTCCTGGGTGTCTAGAAAGAGTACTTGGGAACCATGTGTTTTTCCTTTATTTCTCTATAGTCTTTTGGACAAATTTTCAATGTCATGAATGTCTTTTAGTGCAAAGACACTTTCTGTAATCTCAGCTACTTAGGAGACAAAGATCAGGAGGATAATGATACCAAGCAGCTATGGCAAAAAGTTAGTGAGGTCTCATTCAACAAGCTGAGTATGCTAGCATACATCTTTCATCTCAGCTATGCAGGAGACAGAAGTAGGCAGATCACAGTCTAAATCAGACCAGGCAAAACTGCAGAACCCAATGGAAATAAAATAATTAAAGAAAATCAGACTTGACCCAAGTGACAGAGGACCTACAGAACAAGGATGGGGCTCTGAGTCCAAACTCAGTATCACCACACAAAACATCAGCCATATCAGAATTAGACCCATTTCCACTTGGTGTAAAGGTCCAAAGGTAACTGTAGTGGACGATGACTGATTTTATCTACCCAGCATCTTTCAAAATGGGAATATGATAGACATGGTTTTCTTCTCCCTTCCCCAAATGATGGGTCCAAGGCAGAGACACATAATACAATCAAACCTAGCAGGTACCTTGGGGTGGGGAAGGAAGGGAGGACCCACGAAGGGATAGTTAACATTAGGGACAAGTGAGCCTGCAACTGTGGGTCATCACATTTCCCTGTACACAGCAAGCATCTGCCTGAGCATGACACTAGTGAAGAAGAAGCTGGACCTGAGAGGAGGGGGAAAGGGAGGAAAGTCAGAATCCTTGAGTTTTGCAATTACACAAACAAATAGAAATGAGAACAAAAAAATGGAGGGAAATGTAAAACTCACTCTCCTGATCACCATTTCTCATAGGGAGCATCTTTTTTAAATTGTATTTTATTGTTGGGATAATGTATAGAAGAGTTATAGTTACAATTGGCAGGTAATATGTACATTATTTCTCACACATTGATACTCCTTCTCATGTTTTTGTCCCCTTTCCCTCTGCTCTCTCCCTCCCAGTCATCTTGTTTTCCCCCTTCCCTTCCCTATTTCAAATAATAAGTGTATATATACCAGTATACAAACTCAGATATAGTAACCTCATGGGATTAACCATAAGTGGGGAAAAAAGAGAAAAGAAAAGAAATAATTTCACATAGTACATTAAGAACAGGTTTACAAAAGTAAATCTCTTGTTTCAAAGGTAAACCTCTACAGTTCATTTTATTTAGACTCATCCTGTATGACCTTATGTACACAGCTTTTGAGCTACTGTGATCCTCTGCTAAGAGGGTCCTAAATGTGTACAAATTATGACAAATGAGGGAAAACATTGAGCCTATGCTCCTTTGAGTCTGGCTTACTTCACTGAATATGATTTTTTCTAAGTCTTTCCATTACAAATGGGGCAATGTCATTCTTTCTGATGGCAGCATACAATTCCATTGTGCATAAGTACCACATCTTCTTGATCCAATTATCACTGAGGGACATCTAGGTTGGTTCCATATCTTTGCTACAATAATGCTACAGTGAACATCATTGTGCTAATAGCTTTAGTATGACCTTGTTTCTGTACCTTTGGGTAAATGGCAAGGAGTGGAATTGCTGGGTCTTCGGGAGCTCTATGTTTAGTCTTTTTAGGAACCACCATACTTTTTCCCATAGTGGTTGTAGGAGTTTACAGTACCACCAACAGCTTAGTAGCAATCCCAGGGAGCATATTTTTTCCCCCTTCTCATGCCAGGGAGCATATTTTTTTTTTCCAGTCCTGAGCTTTAACTCAGGGCCTGAGCCCTGTCCTTGGGCTTTCTCAAGGATAGAGCTCTACTACTTGAGCCTCCACTTCCGGCTGTTTTCTATGTATGTGGTACCCAGGAATTGAACCCCAGTCTTCATGTATGCTAGGCGAGCACTCTACCACTAGGCCACACTCCTGGCCCCAGGGAGCATCTTTTGTTCAATGTCATCAACCCCAGTTTTGTGCCTCTACTCAAGCTGCAATGGACCTGCTCACTCTTCCGACACTTCCACAGAGGATACAATGTCCAGGTTTTCTTCTACCCCGTCCCACCATTTCTCGCTTTCCTACGGCTTTGGGAAGTACATATAGCAGCATTGCTGCCTCTGCCCTTTCAGCCACCAGTTCCCAAAACTGTTTCCCAATGGTTACTTCAATGCTAAATAGAAATACTTGTGATTGAAACACTTCCAGCCTTCCTCAAAACAAACTACAGCGGTAGTCCATCAGGTATTTGGATACACAGTATAACCTCATTTGCTTAAAATCAAAAGCTAGAGCACTATGCCATGCAGATGCACTCTCTCTCTCTCTCTCTCTCTCTCTCTCTCTCTCTCTCTCTCTCTCTCTCTCTCACACACACACACACACACACACACACACACACATCCCTTACAAAATTGAAATTTGTAAGCTTTACATGAGCTGATACTTTTCCAATAGAATGATAAGATGTGTCCATTCTTTGGTGGATGGAATTATCCTGGTTTTGAATAAAGTAATAGATTAAAGCAATTTTGTTGCATTCTGTTCTACAAGGGGGGCTAGATTCTTTCCACCCCTTCTTCTTTGGGCTGCCTGTGGGTAAGTATAGACTCTCTCAGTCCATTACTGTTACTGTTTTATCATGCTAAATGTGACACTAGTGGCTAGTGACATTAATGCCCCTTTCAAAAATGCCCAGTTTTCTCCTTGGAAGTAATTTCAGCAGCAGTAGGCTACAACAGAGTCATTTCTGATAAGCAATTAGCACATATCAAATCAAGGCAAATTATTCAAGGTTTTACCCTGCCACTGGAACTATAACAGGTCTCACCCATTAAACAGCATTTGTGCAAAACTTCTGCTGTTATTATGGAAGCAGTGGCAATATTCAAATGAAGACAACTCAACCATTGAAATAAGTATATTTTTAGTCATAAAATGTCACTGTTGTACAGACCTACTTTTCCTATTAACATGTTGGAGATGATGTTAATGAGAATAGCTAAAAACACAGCAGTGTCTGAAGCTGTGAACTGTTACTTACCTGTGTGAAATCTGGCAGTCCTTAGCATCCACAAGTGAATCTAAACATCTAAGCTACAAAAGTATAGGTTCAGATGACAACACACTCTTCTACAATGCATTATTTTTCTGACCTTAAATGAAAAAAAAATAATAAAATACACCAGAGTTGTGAGTGCAAATTTGTGGTAGTTCCAAGTTGATTTTTCAAAAATCAACCAGCTCACTTGATACATAGGACTATGTGTCCAATCAGTCATTGTGTTTACCCATCACTAGCAATTTTAAATACCACACACACACACAGACACACACACACACACACACACACACACACACACGTCCTTAAAGAGACGGTCTGCACATCTATAATTTATAGAGAGAAGAGGCATCCATTCTTTCTTTTTGACCTTCTATTTGGTAGCAGTTAATTGGACTAGGAGTGACGTCTGATCCATCCAAGTCAGCCAATCTCTGCCTGGCCATGGAGTGGTATTAGATGATAAACTAGGCCATTAGATTGCTTCTCCTACCAATTTGAACTAGGAAAAGATACAGACAATAATACAATGAACAATCGAAGGAGAAGCTAGAAAAGTATGCCATGAGGAAGAGTAAAGCATTAAAAAAGAGATTCATTTTTGAAATGTCTAGAAAACATTATCAGAAGGGGTGACATTGAACAAGAGGTATTCCATCTCCAAATTGCTTTGTTGAATGACAACTCCATTGTCCAACTTCTTAAAGATTATAAAAACAGTTTTAAATGAAATGATGGAAACAGGGGCTGTCTTGGCTGGTCTTAAGCTGAATCTCAAATTAGTTCATATGTGAGGTTGACAAGGACCCTGAAGCTCTTTCCACATCAACAGACCATTCAAGAACCTTACAATACATACCCAGATACATTTCCAGTGTTTCTGGGTAGGCAGGTACATAAGTTTATCTGATAGGCCAGGGATGGAAAACAACTTCAGATCTCCTAGAGATGGAAAGACCCATGAGCAGTGAAGAAATCCAGGAGGGTGAATTGCAGAAAATAAGGCTTGGGTTAGAGGAGAAGAGATGGGCTTTCTCTGAGGCTTCATCTGAAAACCACAGTGCAAAGTGCTCTTATCATTTGCCAAGGCAAACAGCCATTAAAAAGCACCTATCCTGGAGCAGACTGGAAGGACAGCCATTTCTCTAAGAGAGGCACACATATAAATGACTGAGAAGATGTCCTGGGGTATGGTAGAAGTCCGCTGTACTCAGCTTCACTGTGGAGAAGTGTGGCCATACTTCTTTGAAACGTCTCTAAAGATTGAGTGACAAGTCCAACTGTGGTGACAGACCCAAAGCCATTGAGTTGGGACAGAGATAAGATAGAGACTAGTTAATACAGTGGACTCAGAAACAAATTACACACATTATCCAGTTCTCAGCATGGGGCTGAGATATACATGATTTCCCGTATAAGCCAAGGAAGCAGAGAGCACACAGCCCTAGGAGTAGGAAAATGGACAGCTTTCTACACTTTCTAGTTCTTTACAACTACTCCACCAGCCCTTTCTTTTTTTTAATTTTGGTTGTTGTTTTGTTTTTGCCAGTCCGGGGGCTTGAACTCAAGGCCTGCATACTGTCCTTGAGCTTTCTCAAGGCTAGCACTCTACCACTTGAGCCACAGCACTACATCTGGCCTTTTCTGTGTATGTTGTACCAAGGAATTGAACCCAAAACTTCATATATACTAGGCAGGCACTCTACCACTAGGCCACATTCCAGGCCCCACCATCCCTTTCTTCTCAGAGTCATAAATAAGTCTTTACTTCTGTCAATGGAAAGATAGTATCATTAAGCCACAAGATTAAAAATCCAATGTAGAAATAACTCCATCATGCTTTGACCTCCAATAAATCACTAAGTCATTGTTCTTTTCCTGTTTGTGTGCCAACTTCCCACTTTTATTTCTTACCTATATAATTCACAGGTGTGTGTGTGTGTGTGTGTGTGTGTGTGCGCGCGCACGCGCGCACCCGTGTGCAAAGTCTCAAGTGCTTACTCAGCTTTCTCTTTATGGTTAGTATTCTTTCACTTGAATCACCACCTGGCTTTTCGCTGGTTAATTGGAGGTAGAAACTCTCAGACTTTCCTGCACATGCCAGCTTTGAATCATGATCCTCCAGGTCTTTACCTCCTGAGTAGCTAGGATTACAGGCACGAACAGCCTGGCTGATTCTTCTGGACCTGGCACATGGCAGATTGTTCATAGCTGGTTTGAATCAAGTCTAGAAGAGAGTCTTGGAACCAAGTTAAGTATGTTTGATTAAGCACCTATAATGCTCAAGGGACTTTGCTGTTGCTATAACACTTATCACATTAAATTGCTTATGACTATCCATTATGAAGTAATAGTTTTATCAGTAAGGTAGCTGAAGGTCAGAGAAGAGCAGAGCTTAGGACATAAATCTTCATGAAGTCATCATTTGGGCTACCTGTATCAGGTCACCATCAACTGGGAATACAGGGATCTGGGCAGTACCTGTCTCACACTTGTATGTACTCATGGGGGAATGTTAAAAAGCCCCACCATGAGTGTCCCTCATGGAGCAGCTTAACCTAGATATATAAAGTCATACAGGATGAGGCTAAATGAAAGGATCTTCAGGATATAGAAACAAATGCTATAAAATGAGTGATTGTTGTTCTTAATGTACTATGTTATTTCTCATCTCGTTTGTTGTCCCTTGGTTATCTCATATTGCTACAGTAATGTTTTTTTTTATTTGAAATAGGATAGGGAAGGAGGAAATCAAGATGAAGGGAGGGGGTGAGGGGAGGGAAATGGGAACAAAAACATGAGAAGGGATAGCAATGTTTGTGAATTAATGCAACTTCTATCTAGTGAATATAATGTAATCCTACTATTAATTACAATAAAATATATTTTTAAAAAGCACCACCAAGGCAGTGCTCCTGAGAGTGGAAGAGAGAAAAGAGAGAGGTAGAAAGGATAGAATTGCACAGGAAGTGGAAGAAAAGAAGTGAGAAAAGGTGAGGTGGCTAACATAGTGACTAACATAGGACTGAGTGACAGTGAAGGTGGAGGATAGGAAAGCCTTCACGCCAGATCCAGACTCCCATCCTGCACCTCCCTGCCTCACAGCAATCTCCTACCCGAGCACATCGGCTCCACAGTTCCCATTCACCATAGCAAAGGCACAACCAAAATTAAAATCAAGTGAGACACCAAGTCTGACAGCCAGCCAGTGGAGTCTAGAAAGCAATCGTTGGCATTTTGTCAGCCTCCAATACAAAGTTTCCATTTTTCACTTTGGGAAATTTCATATTGCAAAATTTCCTCTTTCACCCACAGCCACCAATGCTATTTGCCATCTATTTGGTATCTGGACCAAACCCAAACATTTGCTAATAGAAGCTGGGTTGGTTTTCCCCCCACCCCCCACATAACTGGTTTGGACAGGGTTGCAGACTGGTTCTGATGGCACAGGCCCAGAGGCCTAGCTGAGTTCAAATCTTGCTTCTGATACTTGGTTGGTGGTCTTAAGCAATCATTTCACTCCCCCATGCCAATTTTCCTCTTTCCCAGTGTGATTAGCATGACCAAGTCTCCTGGTTTGCACTTGCTACAATTTGAAAGTGTCCTTCAAAGCTTCTATGTTGGAAACTGAATGCTCAGTACAGTGGTGGTAGGTAGGACCTTGAAGAGCATGATTAGACTGGGCACAGGTGCTCAGGCCTATAGTCCTATACTCAGGAGGCTGAGATCTGAGGATAAAGGTTCAAAGCCATCCCAGACACCAAAGTCCTTGAGATTCTTATTTCCAACTAGCCACCAGAAAACCAGAAGTGGCACTGTGCCTCAAAGTGATAGAGTGCCAGCCTTGAGCTGAAGAGCTCAGAGACAGTGCCCAGGCTCAGAGTTCAAGCCCAAGTACCCATCAAAAAAAAAAGAAGAAGAAGGGGCTGGGAGTTTGGCCTAGTGGTAGAGTGCTTGCCTAGCATGCATGAAGACACAGGTTTGATTCCTTGGTACCCCACATACATAGCAAAAAGCCAGAAGTGGTGCTGAGGCTCAAGTGGTATAGTGCTAGCCTTGAGAAAGTCCAAGGACAGTGCTCAAGCCCTGAGCCTAAGCTCAGGACTGGCAAAAAAAAAAAAGAAAAAGAAGATTACATCATGAGCACTGTCATTATTAGAGGAGTGGGGTCCTTATCAAAATAATGGATTTGTTGTAAAAATCGAGTTTGGCCCCTGCTGGTTCTCTCTCCCATGTTGTCTTTTGCCTTTCTATCTATTTGCTAAGGGGTGGGGCAGAAGAAAGCACTAAATGTAACTCCTAGATTTTGGTTTTCCCAGAAAGTACTCAATATAACTCCTTGATTTTTGTCTTCCCAGACTCCTGAACTGTAAAAGTCAATTTCTCAATAAATTACCCAGTCTGAGATGTGCTAAGCCAGTTCCAAACTAAAAGGCCTTAAATGGTGCCAGGTTTCATGATTAAACAACAAAAAAAACCAACCTACTTAAACAACAGGCAAATTGAGAAGAGTTGATCATTTAATGACAAAATAAGATATTGCACTGGAAAGTTTGAGTATTACACACAATGGCCATTCATGTTACATAAGCTTCTTGCTAATGACTTTGGGGATATTTGTTGTGTCCCCTGTATTTGTCCCTAAGTCAAGGGGAGTGGAGAATATTTATTGCTCACATAGATTAGTGAGTGTGTTCAATGTGTCAGAACAAGTAGTTTTTTAGCACATATTCAGTGTTATACAATGAGCTTGTGGTATGTATAATTTTATATGTAAAACCAAACACTGTCTCTGCCTTCCTGAAGTTTGGAGTTTGGTGAGGATAAACATACACACATACATACATATACATATCTTCTACAATTCAACAGCAACAACACAGTTTCCCAGTTAATAAGTGGGAAAGAACATGGACTTATGTAGCATATATTTCTCCATAGAAGATACACAAATTATTTGTAAATACCCAAAAAGGTGTTTAAAAGTGCTAATTATTAGGGAAATGTAAATCAAAAAGCCTAATGAGATATTATATCACACTCATTAGAATGGTTACAATATATAAATGCACACATATACACATAGAAAAATACTACAATGATAACATGTTAGTGTAAAGAAATCAGTACCTGGTCGTATCAAAAAAGTAAAAGAGAGTTGAGAGAGTCAGAAGTTAGAGTAAGTCAGAATAAAGGGCTGCTATGTAATGGATATCAAGTTTTCATTTTGCAAGAAACTGCAAAACAGAGCTCTAGAGATGGATGGTGAAAGTTGTTCAATAATGAATGTTCTTCACAATACTGAAGAGTACACTCAAAATGGTTAGGATGTTAATATTGTCAGGTGTAGTGACACACAACAGCTAATCAAAGGCTGAGGTAGGGAGATCATTTGAGCCACAAGTTCTATGACCAAACAGTACAATAAAATGAGGATCCATCTCAAAAATAGAGAATATGTATATGAATTTTATAGTATATATTGTATCATAATTGTAATTTTTGTAATGGATGCTCTAAATAATTTCAGTCCAAAATAACTATCAAGAGGATCTGACCAGCATGAGCAGTAGGAAGGAGAGTTTACTGGGTAAAGAAAAGGGGTAGACAGGCCAGGAGTTTGGCCTATTGGTAGAGTGCTTGCCTTGCATGCACAAAGATGGGGTTCGATTCCTTGGAACCATATACATAGAAAAAAAGCTGGAAGTGGTGCTGAAGCTGAAGTGGTAGAGCTCTAGCCTTGAGAAAGTCCAAGGACAGTGCTTGGGCCCTGAGCTCAAGCCCAGGACTGGCAAAAAAAAAAAAAAAAAAAGAAAAAGAAAAGAAAAGGGGTGGACAGAATGTCATTTGTATGTCCTCGTGAGGTAAAGGACTACCATTTGATTGGGATGCATTGTTAGACAAAATACAAGTACTTGCTTTTACTTGATCTGTTTCTCTTTTTAACTGAGGCATACCTTGCAATCATAGGTTACACAACGCCTAAATATACAGAACTGTGGATAGTTTTTAGTAGAATCATTTGAGTTTCGTAACCATGAAAGGCATGCTGTAGTGTTTCCTTTCCCAGCTGTGGGCTGAAGCATCAGCAAGAAGCTGTCCACATGGAAGGAGACTGTGAGATATGATAACTATTTGCAACACGTGATCCTCATGTAGATCTTTTCCAGAATGGAAAAAAAATGTTAGGACAGTTGGTGAAATTTGAATAGAGTCTCTGATTGGCTGCTGGTGATATAGCCATGCCAGCTTCCTGATTTGTGTTGTGGCTATATAGTGTCATTGCTTTCAAAAATATTCACTGATTCACTGAAAGTTTGATGTCACATCATGTTGACAATTTACTTTTAAATTATACAGAAAAAGAACAATAGTAATGGGTGAGCATGTGGATATTTATATAGCAAGACAGACAACAGAACAAATGTGGTACAATTAACAAATAGACTAGCTGGCTGAAGGAGAAATGGCTTAGAAATTTCTCTAAAAGTTTGACATTATTTTCAGAGAAATGATACTTATAAAAAAAAAAAGACATTGTTAGTGAGCACTGGTGGCTCATGTCTGTAATTCTAGCTACTCAGGAGACTGAAATCTGGGGATCAATGTTTGAAGCTAGCTCAGGCAAAGTCTGTGAGAATCTTAACTCCAATTAACTACCACCACCACCAAAAAAAAAGAAGGCTGGAAATGGAGTTGTGTCTCAAATGGTATCACAGTAGCAACAAAGCTCAAGGACATCGCAGCACAAAAAAAGACTGTTGCGGAAATGAATCCATGGGCAAGACAACAAGTAAAGCAGATAAAGTTTGAAGAAAAAGAATTCCTTCAGTGTGAAAGCATCCCTCTTAAAAGAAACCCATAGGGTTATGATATATTCATAAACACTTCGATTGGACATCTACTTTCATTCATGGGCCTAAGCTACTTCTCTGGATGGTGCCCAGACACCAACTGCACACCAATTCACCTCTATCACAACTGCCTTTCCAGGCTCAGAAAATGAAAGACGATGCAGATCTACCAATAGGATCTTGCTGTACACAAGACATAGGCAAAGCTGTCAAACCAGAGAGTGCTGAAGTGAGCTGAGAAAGAATATGGAGCTTCTTGGTATTTCCAGACACCTGCAAAAACACCAAAGGTCCAATTCAAGTCTAGGTACAAGACCTGCAGTTTCCACATGCACAGCTGAAACCAGTGGCACAAGCTTCTTGATGTGTCCTAGTGTGGGAGCTCTACAAAGGAGAGAGAGAGGAACCCCAAATCTCTGTCATTCACAGTCATACTGGGCTGGAAGCACACACGTGGGCATGGCTGTTAGCACGGTTCTGGTTAGATGCCCTTGGATAATTACACCACATAAACAATTTTTTTAAAAATATACCAGAAACCCTAAGTATAGTCTTACATATATTCTTCTGGGGGAAATAGTTATAGGGCGACTGAAGTCTCATCTCTGTGCCTCTCAAAAGTCTTGTAGCTGAGTTAAGGAAGGTCATTCAAATTTTTTAAATAATTTTTATTGTGATTAATAGAAGGGTTATATTGTATTCACCAGATAGAAGGTGCATAACTTCACAAATATTGATACCCTTTCTCATGACATGGTCCCCATTTCCCTCCTACCCTCCCCCTGCTTATCTTGATTTCCCCCCTTCCCTATCCAATTTTAAATTCATTTTGAATTCTTAATGCTATTGTAAAGGTGATGGACAGAGGGGGTACAGTTACACAAGTTAGATAAAGAAGACATTTCTTTATGGTCAGTATCACTCCCTCCCTTGCTCTCTCCCAATTTTTCACTCCCATCTCCACCTCCAAGTTGCATAGTTCACTTTCCACAGAGTGTCTAGTGAGTACTGCTGCTGCATGTGTTCATCCTCTGACCCTCCATTTCTATGTCCTCTTTCTCTCCCAAAGATAGATAAATGAACAAACAAAATCAGTGAATAAAATAACCTTATTTCCATTTCCTAGAGTTTGTCAATAAATATTAGTTTATATGAGCAGAGGCACATAAGCATCATGCCTTTGTTTTTCTCCCTAAAGTATATTTTCATTAGAGAACATCATGGAGACTTCCTTTTCATAGTGATTTGAAGAAAATTGCTCTATTACTGTGTCTACAGGCAGGCATTTCCAGGTTTCTTTAAAGTAAAGATATAATGAAGCTGGGCGTGGTGGCTCACACCTGTAATTGTAGCTACACAGGAGGCTGAGATCTGAGGATCAAGGTTCAAAGCCAGCCTGGCACAGAGAAACTTTATCTCTAATTAACCTCTTGAAAACGGGAAGTGGGGCTTGGCTCAGGGTAGTGTGTTAGCCTTGAGTTGAAGACTCAGAGATAACGTCCAGGCCCAGGGGTAGTGGTAGCTTTGCGCTGAAGAGCTCAGGGACAGTGCCCAAGCCTAGTTCAAGCCCCATGACCCACAAAAATAAATAAAAGATATATTGAAAGCTGAAAATAAGTATATTGATTGGAAAAAATACTTTTTGAGTAAATTAGTAAAGAGATAGATATTTAAATAATTTTGAAAATTCAGGCATTTTAATAACCTCTGGGGTAAGAAAGAAAACCATAAACATAACTGTATAATTATAGCTCTTCCTCTTTCTTTTTCCTTCCTCCTTTCTTTTTCATATGTGTGTGCATGCATATCATGCTGGCACTCACTGGGACTTGACCTCAGTGCTCTACCACTTTAGCCAAACCTCCAGTCCATCTTTTTGCTGATTCTTTGGAAATGGGAGTCCATAGACTTTTCTGCATGGGCTAACCTTGAACTGTGATTTCTGAGTAGCTAGGATTATAAGCAGGAGACAGTACTCAGCCTACAGGATTTTTTGTTTGTTTTTGTTTTTAAAGAGGGAATAAGATAGAGTGTGTGTCTCACTCCCATAGTCAAATCTTCTCAGGAAGCTGAGATAGGTAAGACTGAGAACTTGGGGGGCAAAAGTTAGCAAGAGCTAATATGCCTGTCCTCCCAGCAATAAAGGAGTTGTAAATAGGAAGACCACAGTCTGGAAAAGCCCAGGAATAACTCAAGATATTACTTGAGAAATAACTAAAGCAATGAAGATATGGCTCAAGTGGTGGAGTACCTGCTTAGCAAGTACCAAGCCCTGAGTTCAAACTCTAGGACTGTGAAAAGGAAAGAAGGAAGGAAGGAAGGAAGAAGGAAGGAAGGAAGGAAGGAAGGAAGGGAGGAAGGGAGGGAAGGGAGGGGAAGGGAGTTAAGGGGGGAGGGAGAGAGGAAACAGAGGCAAGTGGTTCTGTTATTCTTATTTTTGTTTGACTTCAAAGTCATCAGTTCCTTTTCTGTTTCCCCAGATTTGAAAGAATACAAAAGAGCCATGTCTCTTGTCAATTTCCCTTCTTCTTGCCTTGAATCTCATCCTGAAGTTTCAAAATCTTAGCACCATCCTTCTCTTGGATTTCTCTGGAACCTACTTTTTAAGTCCCACCTTTCAGATAGAGAGGTAGAGGAAGTACACTACCTAGCTCCATTTCCTCTTACCTCGCCCTCTGCTCAAGTTCTTATGCACTTGTTTCTTTCCATCTCTCTAGAGTTCTACCTCACCTATTCCTTCTCTCTTCCCCTATAGTGTTGAAGTCTCCTGCTGTCATATCAGGCAGTGCCCACCCCACTGGACCTTACTTTGTCATGGAATGCTGTTCCCAGGCCCCCCTTTGAAATATCCTTTTCCTCACCTTCCTCACCTTCCCAGTCTCTGGACTTTCTACCTTCTTCCGCTTACTCCCCTTTGGTCTTCATGAGTTCCTTTGTCCTCACTCATCCATGATAGCGTTGTTCATCAAAGTTGCTGCCTTGATCGTTCTTCCTTTTGACCCTTTACCACTACCCAACATCCTGAGAACAGTTTCCTTTTAGTCACTCAAGATGGTCATCGCCTGTTCCTCTGCTCTCTTGTTCCTCCTTTTCAGGACCTCACTTGCCCGGTGAGCACAAATCACAAACATCTCTCAACCACCTCTGGTTTCTAGTTCTTCTAACCTTGATTTAGGCTCTAGGATTTCAGCTATAATCTCCAGTCTATTCCACATTCTCAGCCATTGTGAACACTCAGAAAACATCTTGAGGCAAGTATGTCTTTATGCTTCTGGTCACACTGTCTTTCCTGTTTCATATTCCAATACTGACTGTTTCCAACTATTTCAATTCACTACTCTTTTCTCTACCTGAAATGACCTTCCAATATCTTCTTTTGACAAAATGTTTCATCCTTTAGAATCCAGCTCTGTTGTCCACCTGTCCCAGGAAGCCCTCTAGGCTCTCCAGTCAGTGGGCACATGCTTTTTGTATATTCAGAACCATATGTGATGATATTGCAGTTTGGTTACCTATCATCTTCCTCTCTGGTTCATGAGTCCCTGACCTAGGCATCTTCATAAAGGCTGTGCATGCTTGATCTATCCCCACCTTTCTCCTTCCACCTCCTTTCCTGCCTCTTCTTTCCTTCCCTTTCTTCTTTTGGTGCTACCCCGGATTGAACTCAAGATCTTGTAGTTGCTAGGCAAATGGTCTACCACTTGAACCATGTCCTTAGTCATTTAGCTTTTAGTTTGTTTGGTCAAATTGTGTTTCATGGTTTTGCTTGAGGCTGGCCTTATACCACTATCCTTCTACCTCAGTATCCCAAATATCTGAGGTTACAGGAATACGTCACTCCCTACAATGGATAGCTTTCCAACAGGTACAAGTGTTTGCCAATAGGAGGAGAATGGTAAACAAAACCAACATTTTTCAGACAAAAAAAAAAGAAAACCCTCACAATAGCCTTTGTGCTGTAGTGCTATTTGTTAACTATGACACTGAGGACTCCTGGACCTCATTCTCCCTACTTGCTTCTTGATATTATTACTTCTTATTTGCTTTTTGTTGTTGTTGATGATGATGATTGCAGTGCTTGGATTCAGGAACTGGGTACTGTCCCTGGGCAATTTTGTTCAAGGCGAGTGCTCTAGTACTTTGGGCCTTCTGGTTTTCTGGTGATTAATTGGAGATAAGAGCACCACAGAGCCGGGAGTTTGGCCTAGTGGTAGAGTGCTTGCCTAGCATGCACGAAGACCAGGGTTCGATTCCTCAGTACCACATACATAGAAAAAAGCCAGAAGTGGTGCTGAGGCTCAAGTGGTAGAGCTCTAGCCTAGAGAAAGTCCAAGGACAGTACTCAGGCCCTGAGCTCACGCCCAGGACTGGCAAAAAAAAAAAAAAAAAAAAAAGCACCACAGACTTTCCCAGCCTCTGAGTAGCTAGGATTACAGCCACCAATAACAGCATGTGAATGTCTCAGCTCAGAAGATCAAGCTTACCTCTGAGGTTCCTTTTGTTGAGTCCTTCCTGACCTTGAGGTTCAACTCAATTTCATCCCCTCAGTAGAAACTTCCTAGGCAGTTCCAATCCTCATAAATTGTGTGCTCTCTTAACACCTACAATACTTAAATTCTTATTAGACTTTAATTGCACACATCCTGAATTTTATAACTTTCACTGATGTTTTATATTATACACCTAATACTTTTATATTAGAGAAAATTTGTTTAAAAGTGAATCAAAAGAACAATCATTCCTAAACTCTTCTTTTGGGAGTTACTCTAATACCATATATAAAATCTTTCACACTTTTGTTTGTGTATGCATATATCTTTTTTATAAATGAGATTATACTATAAATTCTGTTTTATAAATAGTCTTTAAAATATACCAGTGGAAATTAACATATACTTTTGCCAATCACCTGTGGCTCACCCCTATAATTCTAACTACTCAGGAAGCTAAGAGCTAAGGATTTTGGTTCAAAGCTAGCCATAGGCAGGAAAGTCTGTGAGACTCTTATTTCCAATTAAAAGTTAGAAATGGAGCTGTGGCTCAATGTGGTAGAGCATTAGCCTTAACCACAAAAGCTCAAAAATATAGCTTAGGCCCTGAGCTCAAGCCCCAGTTACACACACACACACACACACACACACACACACACACACACACACACACGAAATCCTTCTGCCAGGAGCTGGTAGCTGCTGCCTCTACTCCTAGCAACTCAGGAGATCAGAAAGATTATTGTTCAAAACTAGCCCGCACAGAAAAGTCTTTGAGATTCACACCAATTAACCAGCAAAAGGCTGGCTCTATTGGTAGAGCATCAACTATGAGAAAGAGTTAATGAAAATTTGAGATTGTCATTTTAAGCCCTGCTGTTGGCCAAAATGAAACAAAACAACAACTTTCTGTGGATTGTTAGTTGTTAATTTCTAATATGATTTTGGAGATTTTTCTATGTTAATATAACTCATAAAGGCAAGTAAATATAAAATATAGCATGTGTTAACTGTTCCATGTATATCTTGACTACAGACTCATAACATTTTTCTTTTCTTTTTACATGCTAGAACTGGGGCTTGGACTTTAGTGTCTGTACTCTGTCCCTTAGCTTTATGAAGACTGGCACTCTACCACTTGAGTCACGGCTACTTTTGACATTCTGGTGGTTAATTGGAGATAACATCTCATAGATTTTCCTCTCTTACCTGGCTTCCAACCTTGATCCTCAGATCTCAGACTAAGTAGTTAAAATAACAGGTATGAACCACCACACTGGACCAAACTCACAGTTTTTAAAGTTCATGAATAGTGTGTGATATTTTCTAATTTTGCACCTCTCATGTGCATAATAGTTGCTTGTGTTAGGCATGTGGAAAATGAGTTTATTTCAACTACCAATGTTTTGTAGAAGCAGTGTCTTGGACTTGATCACTACAGATAGCCATGTTAAGAATATTACTGCTTCTTAGCGATGACTTCCAAAGCCCTTCTTAGGAACTATGATCTTTGGAGAGGTAGAGATGAAACCAAAGAAAAGATATATGGCTTAAAAACCAAAAGAGGCTGCCAATGAAATTGACCAATAACTTGAAGTCCAATTTTGTTATGATTCTAGTTACCTTCGAGACTCTGGCTTGGAATTAGTTGATGTTGTTCAGAATTTGTGTGAAATTTGCTACAGTGAGAAATCACAGCTATTGGCAGCAGCATCTGCAAAAAGTGACGAATCTCCAAGGACCTCTTGTGCTCCCCAGCAATCCTGCCACATCTGGTGCTGGCTCACACCTTTCCTCTCTCTCCCAACTCCAATACCCTGGTCTCTGCCCCTATCAGCTGATGGTCCTGTCGCTTACTCTAAGAAAGCACAGCCTCTCCTGTGCAGTGTGGTATCCACAGGCTTCCCTTCCCCTCATCCTTGCAACACCCATTAGTGCTGCCTTCCTCTCTTTGTAGAGGTGAATTGTCCCTGACCCCATGAAAGGCTTTACTCTCTGGTTAGAGAAATCATCTCTCTTTGCATTGCTTTCCCAGGGCAAGATTATTCTCCCAATGAGTTCTAATTTCTCCTTTGTCTTTTACCCATTTCCTCTACAATAAAAGTCCTCTAAACAGTGGTTTCCAGTCTTCCCCTCCCCCCTCTCAAATTCACTCCACATGGGGTTCAACTTTACCACCCTTCCCCTTCCACACAAACACCAGAGACCTCCAGGTCACCAAACATAAAAGCCAATGATGTGTTCTCTTAGTTTATTTGTCCCATTGGTAGCTTCAGCAGAGCAAGACTCTCCTTGCTTTTCCAAACATCCTCTTTCACTTGATGCATGCAGCACCCCTTCTCCCTATGCTCTTAAGTTTGTCGACCTCCTGGCTGTTTTGTCCTTATTTTTGCTTCATTTCCACCCCCCCCCCAGACTCTAAATATCGGTTATAGATGAGATTCTTTTCTTTTCCCCTCCCGTCTGTCTGGATCCCTGTTCCCCTTCTCCTTGCCCTCCCCTTTCCCTCCCCTTCTCTTTTCCCATCCCTTTCCATCCCTTGCCCCTCCTCTCTTTCCTCTCTCCTTCTCTACTCCCCATCTTTTCCCTTCCCTCCCCTCTATTTCCTTCTCTGTGTTCTCAAATGCTTTATGTGGATGCCACTCATGTTTCTATCTCTAGCCTGGATATCTCTTCTGACTTCCAGGTTCCCATATCTAATCATTTGTTCAGTTTTTCCACTTACATATCTGGTAGGCATCTACAAACAACTATATCCAAAACCAAATGTTTGAGCTTTCTCCCATGTCTCATTAAGTCAGATCTCTACTGATTAGCTGTTCAGGCCAAAATCCAGAGTCACCATTGGCTCCCCTTCTCTCATATTCCACAGTTGAATCATCAATAAATTCTGTCCAACTTAAGCTTTGAAAATGTGTCTAGATCTCATTTGTGGCTATTCTAGTCCTGCAAACAGACATCAAAAACCTCCTGTATGGTCACTCCCCCCCTACCACTCTTACCCTCTCCCATTCCATGTAGTAAACAGTGATCTTTTACTAATACAGGCCAATTGGTGCTCATTATCTACAGAAATCCTTATGAATATGCTCCCATTTTACCTCAGAGTCTGCTGCCTATGTCTTTAGCACTGTGGCTCAACTACTCTTCATCCTACTCTGTTCATCAGTTGCAATGGCCTCTGCTGGTTTTGTTCCTGGAATATGCCAAATCTACCCTGCCTTAATGTCTTTGCACTAGCTTCTATTAATATTTGAAAAGATGTTTCCCCTACAATGAGTGCAGTAATTGTCCTCTTGCTGCATTTACATTTCTCCTTAAAGACTTTCTTATCAGGGAACACTTCTTTGGCCCAATTTAAGAAGAGCCTCAACCCCTATCACTCCAGAGCCCTGTTACTCACTTTTACATGCTTCACTTCAAACCACCACAACAACAACCAGGCACCATACCTTAGATATCATATATATATATATATATATATATAATACATGTTTGGCTTGTGGTCTGTCTTCTTCTCAAGATCAACACCAGAATAATCACAATATCAGAAGCTTTGCTCTGTTCATTGTTCCACCCCAGCTTATAGAAGAGCTGGAAGAACATTTTTGAACCACATAACTAGGAGTTCAACAATAACTGAACCAATCACTAAAGCTATTTCAATTCCACCAGTTCTTCAAAGTGCAACCTGTGCATTGCTCAGCTGGGGTTTTATGGTTTATGTGTACTTTGTAACATCCCAGTTTAGACATAGTAAACATTGGTTATAATTCCAAGGTACTTGTTCCAGTGAGAATTTTCATTGTCAATAGAACTTCCTTCTGTCGTAACTAGGTTCCTCCTGGCATGGGCATTCTTCCTCCCAGCATCCTACTCTAATCCCTTTTGTTAAGATTTCATTGGATACTAACTTTTCTGAGTTCTATTCAAGGTGCCACATTGTAAATTCTCCCTACTGTTTTGTCTTAAGAAAAACTACCACAACCTCTTCAACATCAAACTCTGTCTTGAGTGCCGGGGTGAATGGATTCAAAGACTTCAAAACTGCTCCGTCTTTCTTCTGCCTTCCTTTCCTAGTCCTTTTCTTTTCATATTTTTCCTGCTTTTTTTAAAATATAAAATCAAGGCAAATTCTAGAAATAAAGTTGATTGCCTTCAACAGCATGATGCAAAGCCCAATAAGAAATCATATCATGCTTAGGAAAAGATCACAAATGAAACTCACATTCTAGATACAAAAGATATAGGAAAAAAGTTCATCAGGAAAGGTTGAATGTTCCAGGTGTGGAAAATAAATTGACCTCTACTCGGGTTGCTGCCATGAATACACAGAGTGAACCATCTGCAGCTCTTTCCCACTGCAAAGGACAAAAGCGAAACTCAAGTCAACAGACTAATTTAAAGCTCTGTCTAGTCTTTGTTGTATCTACCTGGGACCAGAAGTTAGGGTCAAAGATTGGCTCCTCACCCACCTGCATGGCATTTCTACTTAGTCTGCCTGAAGAGAATGAATCTATATATCCTCACATGGATATTCTCAAATCAGCCTTTATTGAAGGCAGATTTTCCATCATATATTTACAAGAACGAGGACAGCAAGTCAGGGACTGGTGGCTCATCCCTGTAATCCTACACATTCGGGAAGCTGTTTGCTGGAGGATCCATGGTTTGAAGTCAGCCAGGCAGAAAAGCCCACAAGATTCTATTGCTGATTAAACATCAAAAATATATGGAGACATGGCTCAAGTGGTATAGCGGCAGTTGAACAAGAAGCTCTGAGTTGAGACAAACCTTAATGCTAGGAAAAAAAAAAAAAGAGGAATGCCACTTCCAAGACTGTCAAAGAACAGCTTAGCTAAGTCAGGATCCACATTCTATCTTTTCTAGGAAGAACAGTCAGCAACTTTATGAGCAAGGAGTCCATTCCAAGCGGAACTAGATCAGAATCCAAGAGACATAGGTCTCTCCTAGCTGACTGACATTCCCTCATTTGAAAACTAGAAAGGTTAGCAGAGAAAGAGCACCCAGCAGAGTGCCAGACTTACCAATGGAAGCTCTGCTATGCAGATAGAAAAATTAGCTTGCTCTTCAGCTTGACGCCGTCCCCTCACTCAGCTTTGCTTTCCACGGAGACGTTCCAAACCCTTGCCTTTGAAAATTGGGCCATCAAAGGACAGTGGTTAGAGCAACACTTTGGATGATATTACAAGACTCCCAGGGCGATGCTTCGCTGCTTCCTCAGCATATGCCAGTGCCCATTTTATAAGGGGGGATTTATGAGCCTTCTCTCTGTAGAGCGAGCCAGAGTTTTATAATATTCATTAAAAAATCAGCACCACGTGTAATAATATGGAATACTGCCTTGCAGAAGGGGACCAGGTTATAGGTGTTCAGGGAAACAGGGCAGAATTTCCTGGCCTTGCCAAGATGTTGAGTTACAGGCACCAGCACAACACTAACACAAGCTTGTTTTATTGCAAATGTACGTCCAGTCTAAATCCTAATTTAACTCTTACAACTGTAACCGTCCTCGTTTTCTTCTGACAAAACAGCTGTCCAGAGTGACAGGAAGGGCAAAGTGTCTGCGATAGAAACCAGGAAGGCTGGCGTGGATGAGACTCTCTCCTATCCCCGCGTGGGGTCTCAGCGGCTGACTCAGTGGGGCAGGCCCAAGCCCACCTGAAAGGGAAGCATACAACAACCTCACCAGCGGATGGATGGGGAAGACTCCTTCCACGGTGGTGGGGTTCCTCCACCCCAAAGGGGCCTCCAAGCATCTTTCCCAGCCCCTCCCCAGGAGGAAGGGAGAGGCAGCTCTGGAATCCTACGTTTTGAGGTCTGGCAGTCTTCCCTGGATATAGTGGTTAGTGCTTAGGGCTCTGGCTCATTCCCCACGTGCCACCCTAACCATCACCGCCACCCTAGTCCCATTACCCTCCACACACGCGCGCGCGCGCGCGCGCGCACACACACACACACACACACACACACACACACACACACACACACACACACACACACACACACACACACTCCCAATCCTTTGTAGGCAGGGCACGGCCTGGCAGAGCCCCCGCCGTTAGCTGGGGCGGGAGAGGAGTGGGCTGTGGCAGCCGCGCGGCCGCACAAAGCGGGGAGCTCGGTGGCCGCGCCGGCGTGAGGCGCGCCCCTTTCCCGCGAGCCGGAGAAGCGCGCGCGCCCGCCCCAAGCCCCAGCCCCAGCCCTCCTGGAGGAGCTGAGCGCCATTCGCGGAGCGGTTTACGCCAGTCGCCGGGCGTACGGCGCCCCAGCGGCCGGGGAGGTGCGCAGCCCGGCTCCCGTAAAGTTATTGTGAATGGGGAGCGGGTGACGTCAGCGCCGAATGTCAACAATGTAGCGATTGAGAGTGTGGGCGTTCCGGGAGAGCTCGAGCCGCGCGGCGCGGAGCAAACAGCGCCGAGCCGCCGCCGCCGCCGCCGCCGCCGCCGCCGCGCCTCTGCCGCCTCAACCGCCGCCGCAGCAGCGGCCGTGCACGCCCGAGCCGCGGTCATCGCAGCAGCGCTAACGCGAGCGCCCGCCACCGCCGCCCGCCTCCCTCGCTCTCGTCCCCGGCCTCTTCTCTCCCCTTCCCTTCCCCCTTCCCGTCACACTCGGGGGGCTGCGAACGAGCTGCCATGTGATGCGCGTCTCCCCTGCGAGCTTTCGGTGACCTCCCCCCACCCCGAACCGCCCACCCGCGGCCGGCTGCCGGCAGGCGGTTTGCTGCAGACTGCGAAGACGCGGGGACGAGGAGGCGGAAAAGGACTCAAAGTTCTCCCCCGAGGTGAGTCCCCGGGCCGCGGGGCCCCGGCGCCCAGGCGCGGGGCGGCGGGCCAAGTTTGCGTGGGGGAGCGGGTGCGCGGGGCAGGCGGGGAGGCGCGGGACGGAGTGGCGCGGGAAGGGGCGCGCGGCCGCCCTCCCAGCCAGCGCCTGGCCCGCTTCGAAGGCTTTTTCTAGGAACGGGAAGGGGGTGGGAACGGCGGGGCCGGAGGACGCGCGGCGGCCCCACTGCGCTCTCCCGCCCGGCTGTTTACGACGGGCGGGCGGGCGGACGGGCGAGGCGGCATTGTATTTTGCTCGGGTCGACGGGTGTTTTGGAACAGCAGCAGCAGGAGGAGGAGCGGAGGGTAATAAGTCAGGCGTGGGGAGGGCGGGCTGGAGGGAGGCGCGCGTCCGAGCGAGCCGGAGCAGCTGTCAGACCCACGGCCCTGCCCCCGCCTCCCTCCCCCCCGGACTCAGAGAGGCCGGGACGCCCCGGCCCCTTTGCCCGCGAAAGCCGCCGCGCCGCCGAGCCCGGCCGGACGGCCTCCTCCGGGGCGGCGAGCACTGCACCCGCGCCCGGCGCTGCTCCGCCCGCAGCTCCGCCGACACGGCGGGCGCCGCGCCTCAGCGCTCGCTGTCAAGCCGCCGCGGGGTGGCCCGGACCACCGAGTCTGGAGAGCGACCAAAGCTCAAGTTTCGGGTCTTAGGATGCAGCCCGGGAGCGCGCGAGTGCAGACCCAGGGCCGGAGTGTCGGTACGCGGTGGCGCGGAGCTCGGCGTCCGGAGCTCCCGGCTTCGGAGTGACCGCTCTCCCCGACGTCCCGCGGTGCACACCCGCAACCTTCGCGTCGGTCTCCCAGCCCCGGAGCTTCACGCGGAGACCAGCGGATCCCAAGGCCCCTTCTCTCTCTCCCCCCCGTCGGTCTTTCACTGGAGGGTGTTCCCGGAGCCGAGTACGGCGGAGGGCTTGTCCCAGGTGCGGTGCCCAGGGGAGTCCGCGCGCGGGCATCCCTGCGCCCTCCGCCTGGACGATCTTGGGGGAAGCGGGCGGGGTAGGGTGTGTATGTTCGAAGGGTCCGGGAACTGGCTTCGGGGGTCGTGGGCGCACGGGGTACCCCCAGCAGGCTTTTGCACGTAAGTAGGCGAGTTTGACAACTTGGAGGAAGTTCCCGCGAGGCTGCAGTCCGGGTGGTTTTTGTCTTGTGGCTGGAGAGGGTGCACCTTGCTGCCTGGTCCCCCAGTCATCGTCGCCGCCACCCATGGCCACCCCGAACCGAGAGGGACACGGTGGGGGGGCGCCTCACCCCCCCCCCCAGATGGAGCTGCAGACGGTCCGCGGGGCCCGCGGGTGCCCAGACTCGGCTTTCACCTTCCCAGTCTCACACTCTGAGTAAATGTCATCTGTTGAGTGTGTATTTAACTAAAAAGGGTAATTACTTTAGATTAAAAAAAAAATCCTTTCCTGCCTAGTGGGACCCTTGGCGGAGATGATGCCTAATGAGATTTTTTTTTTTTGCTTTTGTCTGTTTAGAGTAAAATTAGAGATGTTAACTCTGATAACAGTTTCCTCAGATCATTAAAATGTAACGTGTAGGAAAGACTCGTGGAGCTGCGAAGGCTCTGGCTGGCATGACAGGAGTTGAGCTTGCAAGGCTGCCACTGTGGGTGAGCAGACTATTTCCGCAAGGCAGCCTGGCTTCTTGCTTAAAATGTGAGATCGCCCCACCCTGGTTCTCCAACAGCTCTCGAGTAAACGGCAGTTTTCATGATTGCAGGTAATAATAAACGTGAGTCAAAAATGACATCTTGTTGGAATTTGTCTTTAGTTTTGTGAGAGAGATTGCTAAATTACAGTGTTGCGTTCAAACGGCTCCAGTGAAGAGTCTGTCACCCTTTCCATTATAAATGCAGTTTTTCAGGAGTTTATAATTTCACCACAAAAACTTGGAAATGGTTACAGTGTTTTCTCCTTCTAGGGTTCTGATCTTAAAAATACATTGATTGCCCACTTGGGCACTATTTTCTAATCCTGAAACTTGAATAGCATTCACACAAGGGGTGGCTATCAGATCATACAACCATGGAATAAAGTACTTTGGTTAGTATTTTCACCATTTGGATTTTAGAAGGCTTCAAGCTTGTCATTTCATAATCCTAAGTGTGCTAAATTCTTCTGTTAGCTGTCTAATCTGCAGGTGGACTGAAATGACGGTCTGTGATGTATATGCTAGGATTACACAGAAAAACACATCTTCCTCATGCATATAAATGTCTGAACTCATAGCTAAATTACGAACACCCTTGTTGGTGATTTTGCGGTTTTTTTTTTTTTGCAGATTACAAATCAAAATCTTCCAGAAAGAAGAGACAGAATGAGACAGTATGAAGGGAATTGAGATCTTCAAATTCATTTTCCATAGTGCCAGCCCTCGGTAGAAGCCATTTCTTCTCTTTCTATTGAATTATGCCCTTTGACTCAATATCTTTGGGCAATTCCCTTTCAGCCACTCACCTCTGGCTGCTGTGTGAGAGGCTTAATTATTTGCAAACTGCCTTGAAATCCCAGGATGAAAGGCATTGAATAAGTGCAGAGTATTGTTATTCAGATATGGAATTTAATGATCCATTACAGTTCATCAGGAAAATGCACTTTGCCGTGATGGTAGGAAACGTTTCCACCTGATAGAGGGTAATAACTGCTTAAAAGTAGGTTCAGATTACAGATGAGACAATTAACTCTAGCCATGTGCTCTTCAATTTGTTGCAATTCATTTTGTGATCAAAGTGAGTCTTGGAGAGCCAGATGGTCAGATTCATGTTCAAATCTCTCCTAGGCCATCCCTTTGCTTCTGAGCCCACTGTACAGCTGATGTGACTTAGTTATTCATTAGCCAGTGTTCTTCAGAATCTGTAATCGAGGCTTCTGTGATGCCAACAAAAGGGCTCAGACCAATCTGTATTGTTGGGAGCAGTTTAATTTTATTTGGATTAACTCTCAGTGTCTCTGGTGTGGATTTTGCCTTAACAAGGAAGAAAGAGTACCCCAGTGGATCTGCTGTTTTGGCTCCATGGCTATAGCATTTGAACCTCAGATCTCTAGGGATATATCTGGCTTGATTGTTAAATGAATGAGAGAATACTTAAAGTCACCTTGCTGTTCATGTAGAGGGCACGGAGCAGGACCAGCTTCACAAGCATAGACTAAAGCAATTGCACCTCGCCCTCTTTAACTCATACCTCCTTCAACATTCTATTGCTGCCTTTAGATACTTTCTAAACAAAAGAGCTCTCATTTCTATCTTTTATTGCACCCCACAAATTACGTATCTGGTTCTTACGATGAGGACACTACCATGCTGTGGTACTCATTGTTGCCTACTGTTGCCAGGCAGGAACTGGTAGTAAGTACTATAATACTGTTTTTTTTTTTATTATTTTTTTAGTGCATTTTAAGATTTTTTTCTCCAAGAGGCGCTAGACACACAGATTATTTTCCTCTGTGGGATTCCTTATTTCAAAATCTTAGCCCAAAGTTTGTTCTTAAATGTTGCATCAGGATGCATGTAAAATCTAGAGCTGGCCTGCAGATGGCCTATTTTCTACCACTGAATAGCCTAAATCATTTTATTGTTTAATATTTGTAGATTTAGCTGTTTTTTCTAAAGGACTGGCACATGGTGAGTAATTTCTGAGTGTCTACCAAATGGATGGTTACAACTGTCAAGAAAATAGATATAAGTAAAACAAAAGTCTAAACTGTCAAATGAGTCTTGCTCAGGAATTGATCTCTTCATCAACACTGAGTCTTCTTAAGGATTGAAATCTTTCTCTTTAAGAGAGAATTCAACCTGAAAGGTTAAATAATATGTACCATGAACACAATGTTATCCTTTGTGGATAAGTAGTCTACTTTTGAACAGTCCCCTTCTATTAAGTTATTGACTAGTTGGGGTAACATGGGTATTTAATGCCGAAAGACTTCCATGTGAGTTTAGCATTAGAGAACACCTATTAAAAATACGTGAGGCCTGGAAATTTGGCTTAGTGGTAGAGTACTTGCCTAGCGTGCATGAAAACCTGGGTTTTATTCCTTGGTACCACATACATAAAAAAAAGCCGGAAGTAATACTGTGACTCAGGTGGTAGAGCTTTAGCTTTGGAAAAGCCCAAGGACCTTATTCAGGCCCCGAGTTCAAGTCCCAGGACTGGCAAAAAAAAAAAAAAATGAAAAATAGGTGAACATTATTGAATGTTCACATTGTGTCAGAAAATGCTAACTACCCTCTTGACCTCCTTAGAGGAGTACTGTGAAGAAGGCAATTCTACAAGATGGGATGGTTCTAACCAGCACTTTGTTGAGTGTAATGTGTGATATTTTTTGTAGTGTATTTCCCAGGCTGTATACATAATATATACAGCTGGCACTATAATGTCATTCAGGGCCGTAACATATTAAATATTTGTTTCCTGTCTTCACGCACTGGTCAGTATAAGATGGGACATGTTTATCAGCATCTGAGGTTTAGCTACCTGACTATCCCCCTGCCTTTCTATTCCCTGCCTGCCCTAGATTGATATGTAAGAAGCTCCAGTAGCATATGGCCCCACCAGAGGCACTTGAAGTTCAGAAGTCAATGCTGATGACAAATATTGAAATATCTTTGGTAAAAACAGATGCGAAGCAGAGCCATATTAGAAAAAAGCAGCATCAAAGTGAAGGGGAGGAGGAACAGAGTTTCGGGTTGTCGGTGACAATATGTTTAATAAATATTTAAAATTTATGCAAATATTTACAAATTAGTCAAGTCAAAATTGAAACTTGCTGTGAACTAAACATGTTATAAATGCCATAAAGTTGCTTAAAATAGTCAAAATTGAAACTTGCTGTGAACTAAATATGTTGTAAACTCTGTAAGATTGCTTAAAATGTAATTGACCACATTTTTTTTCTTTTTGATCCAAATGGAGTTTTGTTAACTCAGCGTCTTTCTTCAAACTTTCCTCCTTTTTTTCCCCTTTGTTAATTTTAAATGTCTATTTGGAACTAGAACTTACTCTTGCCATGAGCATGCTACTTCATTAAATCACATGGTGTCCTGATCATCTTAACTACCATGTTCTTTTATCAAGGACAATTTTATTTCTAAAGAATATGTAACTTTATGGGGTTTGGGATTTAGCTCAGTGGAAGAGCCCTTGCCTGATAAGTGCAAGACCCTGAGTTTGGTCCTCAGCTCTGGGAAAAGAAAAAATATAAATTGAGTCTCTAGTAGTGGCACTATTTTAAAAACCAAATAGGAATTTTATTTTTGCTTTTCCTCGAGCTGTTTGTTTCCCCTCACAGTGATAAATCTCCCCAATCAAAAAGCATTTCACATACTGGTTTGTTCTAGTCACTGGAATTACTGCCAAAGTGCCTCTGGGTCTTCCCCAGTGACTTCCTAATCACACTGCTGCAGCATATTCCCCTGGTTGACTTCTCTTTTGTTCCTTAGCCTGATATGATTTGTCCTTTGCTTCTGAGATGTGCCTTTTTCCTCTCTGACCTTTTTGTTCTCTTCCTAAGTGCTGAAGGACATGCTGCTGCTATGTGATGAGAGCGTGGGCCTGGTTGCCAGCTCCCTCCCACCTTTGTGTCAGCTTTCATCTCCTCCTTTTCCAAACATTGAAACCCCCCGCCCCTCGACTTTCTAGCCCTCATACTTCTCATTATTATCTTCATTGTTCCTGATACTCTGGCTGGCATGTGGACAAATTTCCAGTGACTTTCACAAGAAGGTACTGGAGTTTCCAAGTCTCCCAGCACTCTAGATTTGCTCAGTGCTCTCTTCTCTATGGTCCTCTTTAGGCAAATGGTGCAGGAGTTTCTTGCAGACCACAGTCTAGCCAATTGAAGGTTTCATTAGGCCTTTGCTTTAGTGCTTAAATTTGGGAGGCTTCAGTGTGGAGGTTCTCATTCTACAAGTGGAAAGACAAAGTGAAGGTGCATTTTAAGCTTCAAAGATGTCCCACAGATTCCTGGCAAATTTGATTTTCATCTCAACCTGTCTCATGTTAAGGCTACATATGGGCCAAAAAAGCATCCAGAAATGCTATTTAGTAGAGACTGATACCTCATTCACTCATTCCACACACAGACTATCACATGGTAGGTGGGGAATAAACCCAATCCTGGTGCTCATGAAGCCCACCATCAGGTAGAGAGGATGATGTTAGCCAGTTAGTGACAGCTTAGCTTGTTAAAACATCTGTGGAGGGGTGGGTGCCCGTGGCTCATACCTATAATCCTCACTACTAGCCCAGGAAGAAATGTCCATCAGACTCTTACTTTCAACAAACCACCAAAAAGTAGAATGTGGAGCTGTGACTGAAGTGGTAGAGCACTAACTTCAAGCACAAAAAGGTCAGGAACAGGATCTATGCCCTGAGTTCAAGCCCCAGGCCACCCCCTCCCCAAATCTGTGAAGGAAAGGTATGATGAAAGGAATTTGACTAGTTGAGAAACCCCATCCACCTACCAGGAATTGTGGGTCAACTCAGGTTCACTTTAAATCTTGAGGCTTGCTTTTTCCTTTAGCCTCTTAATCCCATTAATTTCCTACTCTCCTTGCCCCTTTGGAATATTGCATAAACCATATTACCTCTGGGGCCATTTTGGCAAATAATGGTTCTTGTTTAACAGAGTCCAGAATTGATTTATTTACCCGAGTCTTTAGACAGAATTGCTAATTGCCCAAAGTACCATTTAGTTCATTTTTGTACTTGGAAAAAGTGCAAGTGAATGTTCCTACTTTGAACATATGTAGGTGATTTGGGCAGTAATTGAGGGATCAGAAATTCCAGAGATCGCTCATAAGCGAGGATCTTAACTGAAATTGTGAGTTTGGCTTTTGTCCGAATCCCTCTACTCCCAGAGCAGGGGCGAGGGGTGGTGGGGGGGGGGGGAGGACAGACCTGTTATGATTACTTAGATCTTTCTTGGAAGCACAATTTAGGAGTGTTGTGAGTATAACTACTTAAATTCACTATACTATTGCTAAGATTCCTCAGTTTTCTTTTTCTTTGATGATAGCTAACCAAAGAGCTTTTTTCTATGTACTTCTTATATTAGTTCAATCCTTCTAACAGCCAGAGCTAAGTGTGGTCATTAGAAGCCGAATCACACATGTCACCCAGCTATAGTGGGAGAGCTGGAATTGGACAGTAGATGTCTGCCTCCTAGAGCAGGTACTTTTAACTACCAGGCTATATATGTCTCCTTTCCCACTTCTTTGTCTAAATAACAGGTCCCAGAAGAGGAAAAAGTAGGCCATCTCACTCAAAAATATTTGATATTTTGTTGGCATCTATGTGAAAGAAAACCTTGAAAAAATAGTTTCTCAGGGAAGGAGCCTGATTGAGCATGTCTCTAGTCCATTTAAGGATCAGAACGTGAAAGGGGTGATATGAGAAAGAAGATATAAACTAGACACACCATCAGTCAATGGCTTTGTCCCAAAGGTTTATCTGTAGTTACACCCTTCCCTTGTTGGGTAAAGAAATTGCTTTCTGCTTTTTTCAGTGGGAAGGAAAAGCATATAAGAGACTATGTCTCCTAGTCCATAGGGCATTCTATGCTAGAGGAACAATGTTATTATTAGGAACCAATTCCAGTGGATCTTCTCATTGGAAATACTGACTACCAGTCACAGATAAAAGCAGGTAACCTTTGTACTCATTCTAGTCAATTTCAGGAGGAGATTATATATGTTGCCAGATTACTATGTTGCAACTCTCAACCAGAGATTTGAATGGGTTTGAAGGACTCAGCCAGGTATTTGTTTTGGCAGTGTCCCCTAATTACCTGGGGTTTACAGGGTCACCATGCAAAAAGCTTACTCAGCTTAATTCTGCCTGGACTGTACAACAACTTGTCATCTTTAGTCAAGAGGCACTATTCTTGGGAGTTGCTTAAATATTAAGTATACTTAAAAATCCCAGTATGGGGAATGGCCAAATGTACAAATGAATACCATGCTTGTTTTTTTTTTTTTTTAGCATTTAGATCAAAATTTTGAGATGGCTAAATGGGGAGATGCTTAGTATGTCAGTGTTGGAGGTTTTAAATGATTTAAAATCAAGCAGATGAGTGCATAAAGATTTCTATGCAAACAATGATGAGCTTAAATTAAAGCTGCTGATTTAGTGTGAGAATTACTTGCATTGATTTGTAGAATATCTATATGGGTTCAAGATTCCATATTATGCAAATGAAAAAGCCCTGAAGAGTCAAACTGAAAAAAAAATGAAATTAACTGTGAAAGATATTATTACCCCTTCAGCAAGAGGAAAATGTAGACATATTGCAAGTTAACCCTTACTTTCCATGCATCCCTATGGGAAGATGAACATCAGGGAGGTTGATAAGTCGCATTTCACACAATGGTAATTGAGTAGTGGTTACCACTGAGCACATTTTTCAACAAAGATAAAGGGTTGTTCATAAACCTAACCTTGAGCAGAAAGGCTCAAGGCTATAAGTGACAATAATACTGCAAAGTATAAAAGACAGGTTGGCTCAAGCTTATAATCCTAGCTACTCAGGAGGCTAAGATTTGAGACTGTGCTTTCAAGCCAGCCCAGGTTATCAAATCCCATTGAGTCTTATTTATAACTAACCAAGAAAAAAAAAAAAAGGAAGTGGAAGTATGGCTGGCTCAAATGATAGGGCAACAGCCTTGAGCAAAACAGCTAAGCCAGAGTTTAAGACCCTGATTTCAAGCTCTAGTACTGGTCTATCTCCTCCCCCCCAACCAATATGTAAAAGATTTTTAATGATATATATGTCACTTATGCAGAAAGATTGTGTGTTTTATGACATCTAAACAAAACCAGGAGAAAGCCATGTGATCAGGAATCAGGGCAGTCAGGAATTTGGTTAGTATCAGTGACCCCAAAAGTCTCTATCACCCTTGAATGTTAAATTTGGGGGTTATCCTAAGTCACCCAAATTTCCTTCCCCTCAATTTCATTGAGAAGACCTGAGTTGACAAAATGATTTCTAAGTTGGTGCGTTGCAGACTGTTTGCATGTGGTAACAGTTAGGAGAGATTGATTGATTAATGGAACCATGCTCATTCCAGATAGAATTATTATCTGTGAATATCTAGCTATGAAGAGTCTGAACTGCTTTCCATACCACCCTTTTCTCTCCCATGCTCCTACAGCAACCATGCTATGTTGAGTTGATGGCGCCATCTTGTGCTGGCCCATGGAACTATCTACTGGACTTGTCTGTCCCCTGTTGTTTTGCTGAGGTTCAGTTACCAGACCCTTTTTGGGGAGGGAACTGTCCCTGTGGAGATATATCTACAATTCCTACTTTTCCTCTGCTTTTGCAATATAATTATGCTTATGTCTTCCTTGCTTCCAAAGTCTATTACTACCCCCTCTTTATAACTTTCTACTCCTTTTTATCTTCTCCCAACTCTTGAATTGTTTCCCTTTTTTTCTTTTGCCAGTACTGGGCTTAAGCTCTGGGCCTGAGTACTGTCCTTGGACTTTCTCAAGGCTAGAGCTCTACCACCATTTTCGTTTTTTTTCTATGTATGTGGTACCGAGGAATCGAACCTGGCTCTTCATGCATTCTAGGCAAGCACTTTACCACGAGGCCAATCTCCTGGCCTGATTTGTTTCCTTTTTGTTTTTTTTTAATATAGTTTTATTGTAATTAATAAAAGGGTTACATGATATTTGCCAGATAGAAGGTGCATTAATTCACATACATTGATACCCTTTCACATGTCTCGGTACCCATTACCCTCCCCCCCCATCCCCCCATCCCCCTTGTTTCCTTTTTGAACCCAAAGAAAAAAGTTCCCCTTGCCCAGTCAGTACTGCTAATTGATAAATATAAAGAAGTTTATAATGATATTTTATGCTAAAATAAGGGAACATCATGTATTTTAAAGTGAATTTAACTGTTTAAGCCACATTGCAGTATGAAAGTCTCACTTTGAAATTTGGTGTGATAACATATAATCTCTGCCCTCCAGGGGCTGAGGCAAGACTATTATGAATTCAAGTTTTTCCTGGGCTATTTATTGAGACCTTGAGTTAAAAATCTTACTTAGAAGCCTGTGTTTCTTGTTCTCTGCTGATTAGAGATTTATCCAAACACAATCAAGAGGGCTTTCCATTCATTAGTGTGGGAACTCTTGTTGTGGTGTTCTTTCTTTCCTTCCTTCCTTCCTTCCTTCCTTCCTTCCTTCCTTCCTTCCTTCCTTCCTTCCTTCCTTCCTTTCCAGTTGTGGGGCTTGAACTCTGGGCCTGGGTGCTCTCCCTGAGATGTTCAGCTCAAGGCTAGTGCTCTACCACTTGAGCCACAGCGCCACTTTCGGGTTTCTGGTGGTTAATTGGAGATAAGAATCTCTTAG
The DNA here is from genome assembly GCF_031878675.1 of Megascapheus bottae. NCBI lineage: Eukaryota > Metazoa > Chordata > Mammalia > Rodentia > Geomyidae > Megascapheus > Megascapheus bottae. The sequence goes on from NC_143516.1 coordinate 53,392,510, forward strand.
ACTTTCATGCTCGGACTGGTTTTGAACCTCAGTCCACAGATCTCAGCCTCCTGAGTAGCTAGGATTACAGGCATGAGCACTGTCCTTGGGCTTTCTCAAGGCTAGAGCTCTACCATTTGAGCCTTGGCACCACTTCCAGCTTTTTTCTATGTATTTGCTACCAAGGAATCAAACCCAGGTCTAGTGCTAGGCAAGCACTCTACCACTAGGCCAAACTCCCAGCCCTCAGCGACATTTTTGCACTAGAAATGTTTCCATCAACTGTCCTGGGATGCCAGCTCATGGGCATGATAGTTTTACTATGAGAAATATGTTCTGAACTCCAGGTGACCAGCTTTCCTATGGGTTTTTGGATACTTGATTAAAGGAGAAAGAAAATAAGAGACATAATTTCTGTTATTTGCTTCATTGCCAAACACTGGTTGGATTTGAATCCATGTAAGGCTTAAATCTTCCACATTAAAGAATGAATTTTACATTTCCACTATGTTAAACATCTTGACATTGTGGGTTTGAAAGTAAGTCCCTTCTGAAAAACAGGAACTGTGCTTGTCTGTTACCAGGTCTTGTGGTCGATTCGGCAACTATTTTGATTTTTTCAGAAGGGAGGAAAAGCAGTTAAATCTAGTCCAAATTAGAGTCAGTTAAAATTAACTGGCTCATGAGATTTGAATGCAGCTGTTGCTCACATTGGAACACAGAGTGAGTTGTTTGTTTATTACCAATATCAATTACTATTAGTGTTACTTCTTTTACAGTATGGATTATTTGGCTTTCTGGACTAAACTTGGAATTCAGGCATAACTGTAAATAGGATCCCAGTGGCTGATTCTCTCACACCCTGTTTTTGTGTCCTCTGGGTAGGTGTGTGCATCTTCTGTGTGCACGTCATTTTAGCATGTCAGCAATTTCCTTCCGGAAGTGTCTGCTGACTCACTGGCTGCCCTTACAGCACTCAGCTGGCCTTCCTGTAAACTGCCCCAGTAGCAGCCATCCTGTGAGCTCTGGCTGGAGCCTGGGCCAGCTGTTTTCAGAGCTGCTCACGGTTGAGTTGGGTCCCCTTCTTCCTGTAGGTAAACACAGTCTTCAGCTTGTAGGATAGAAAACTAGGCAAATTCCTGACTCTCTTGGGACTGTACAGCGAATCACATTTCTGGAAACACTTGAGGGAAACTGATTGTCTAGAAATCTTTAAGGGATCAGGAGAAGGAAATGCTGTATTTCCTACTTAGCATAGAAATTTCCTACTTTGCATAAGCCTTTAGCCTAGGCCTTCATGGTGTAACTGAAACCTGACCCACTTGTCCCTGTGGGAAGCAGGGCAGAGAGTGGGAGGGACCTGAGTCCCTGTGTGATGACAGCTTTTGTTCATATCCTTAACATGTTTTTGATGTAAAATAAAAACAAAAACAAAGCACCTGCCCCAGGGTCATTCAAAAGCTAGCTTTTATTTTCTGGATGTTTTCTTCTTTCCTAGCTCATTTTTAGCTTATATTCATCTGAAAGAGTGAAATGTTGCTTTTCTGAGGTTTCTATGTAGACTTCCTTTTGAAGATACAAGTTGATCAAATGATCCTCAGCTGTCTTGAGAAGGATGATTAAAAGGAGCTCAGCTAGGAAGGGAAAGCTTCCAGGGCCTGAGCAATTCTCTCTCTTCTCTCTTCTTCCCCCCTCTCTTTCAACATACAGAAGCTGCTTTGACCAGTAATAAAGAAAAAGCCACAGTGACTGGGTAATATGATGTTGATGGAAGTTCTTGGTTTCCGCCGATACAAATGACTCATCAGTATCAATCGAATTGTGATTTCTAATAATAACAGTGCAAGACCTTCAAAACATGTGGTTTTACCCCTGGCTCTTAGTGAAAGGTTGGAAAATATTAGTTTGAGCTTCTTTTTTTCTTTTCTATTGCTTCTGACCTCTTAATTTCACCTAAGGTATGAAGTTGTTGTTGTTGTTGTTTTTCATAGGAGTAATGATGACCCTATTGGTTTTTTTTCTTTTTTTTTTTTACTTGCTGTTTTGAGTTTCATTATGACTGATGAGCCTAACTCGGATCCTTTCATCGGTTAGAAATCTGTGCACTAAGCATCTCCTGCCAGCATTATGTGTTTTGAGGGAAATGTGGCTGAAAAGCAAATCCTTCCAAAACGCAGAAAGGGAAAAAACTGGTATAAGACCATGCTCCACCAAGCTGCCTGCCTCCTACACAGCCTCTATTGTGGATTGTGGAGGGCTGTGGGATTGCTGAGTAGCCTCTTGCCATCTGAGTCACCATCAAAGGATTCCAAGTGGAGGGAGGGCTAACAGAAAATGCTAGTTAGCTGAAATGGCAGTGGAGAGAAGCACTGGGCAGGAAAGAAGTGAGCCACCTCCTTTCCACAGCTGACAAGCCAGCCAGGGCAGCCCTGTACATTCTTGCACATCCCAGCCAGCTGGACTGCTGGTCACAGTTTGTAGCCTCTTTACATCTAAATGCGGCCACTCTTACTCTTTGGTGCAGTTGGAGTTTGGTTTGCCTGACCATGAGAGATCACTGTTTGCTACTTGGCTTGAACTAAGTCCTAGTTGTTCTTCCTAGGCTTTTTCACTCAAGGCTGGCACTCTACCAGTTGAGCCGCATTTTTGTTTCCTGCATTTTTTTTTTTTAATATGGCTAATTGGAGGTAGGAGCTCGTGGACTTGCTTGTTAGGGTTGGCTTTCAATGAAGATCTGAAGGTTTCAGCTTCTTGAGTAGCTACAGATACTGGTGTAAATCACTGACACTGAGCATAATCTTTTTAAATGTTCCCATTTCCCATTAGCCTCAGTGCTGTGAGAACCAGAGACTTTTGCATCTGACTGCTGGACTTAGAAATAAATTCTTTATAGGGAAGCTTACAATTAGAATTCTTCAAGTTGAAGGGGAATGAAGATGTTGAAGAGCTGACACAGATAAAGAAGCACTGTATACATAAACTACTTTATTAAATGGCAAAAAGAAAAGAATTCTGGGAGTTGAAACTGCGTTAATCTTGACTCTTTTGCACTGAATTTTTCAGTACATTTTAAGAAGTTTCCTGTCTACTGTTAGCTTTTGATTCCATGTTACTCTTTTTTATCTTTTATTCCCAGATATGTTAAGTAATAAGGGATACTCAGGAAATAATTGATTGAGTCAGTAAATGATCTCTTCTGGTTTAAAACTCACCTGTGAGTCATGTAACACCTCACGCCTGCAACCCTAGCTACTCAAGATCAGGAGAATGGAGGTTTGGGACTCTTCTATGCAAAATGTTCATAAAATCACATCTCAACACAAAAGGTTGAATATAATAGTACCTATCATTTGAACTGTGGCAGGAAGTGTAAATAGGGATGTAGTCCAGTGCAGCCCCAGCATAATTAGGAGACCCTATCTAAAAGATAACCAGAGCAAGAAAGACCGGGGTATGGCTCAAATGGCAGAATTCTTAGCAAGCACAGATTCCAAGATTCATCAGAAATAAAGCATATTAAAACAAAACCATCACCTGTGGCTTCTTTCTGACAAGAGAAAACATTCAGATTCCTTTGCCTGGTACTTGAATTTCTTATAGTTTTTTGTTATACTTTGATTTGAACTATGTTTTTATTTTGTACAGTTTCCCACTTCTCTGATTCTAAATCATTACTAATATATTGGAGATTCTTTGTTAAGAATTCTGTTAGGCACAGAATACTGTGTGAACTATCATACTACTATAAAATTGCAGTCCCTGACTGGAAAGAATTTGTGTAGTTTTATCCTGGAGATGATACCCAAGGTAAAGTATACAAGAATTTGTGACCCCAAGCCAGAATGGACATTAAGAGAGAAATATGATGGAAGCTGGGAAAAGACCACCAGTAAGATTTGAAGAATAGAAAGCTTTACAATGAGGAGTTGGAACTATATATGGCCTCATGGTGATGTGGTCCAGCATATGTAAAGCATGTATATGAATCAATAGGAGGCAAAAGCCAATTAATTCAATACAAAAATGATAACTGTACATTCATGTACTTAAAGATTCATTTCACAAAAGAAGATATCCAAATGGCTAGTAAATATATAAAATATGTTCCTCTTTATTAATAATCAAATGCATGCCAATTAAAATCATAGTAACATACTATCTGGATTGGCAGGTGTTTAAAAACTGACAGCACTGGGGCTGGGAATGTGGCCTAGTGGTAGAGTGCTTGCCTAGCATGCAGGAAACCCTAGGTTCAATTCCTTGGAACTGTATACATAGAAAAAGCCAAAAGTGGGGCTCTGGCTCAAATGGTAGAATACTAGCCTTGAGAAAGCTTAAGAATAGTGCCCAGACCCTGAGTTCAGTCCCCAGAACTAGCAAAGACAGAAACAGAACTGATGATACCACGTGTTGGTGAGGATGTAGATGAATAGGCTCTCATAGATAGTGGCAGGAATTGTCATAATTACATTGGAAACCAGTTTCTTATTTTCTAATCAAGTTGATTTTTGTGGCATGTTTAAGAAGGCAGCATGCATACAAAGTTCCACAATTTGAGGATAGTCCATTCAAAAAAAAAGAAAAAAAGGTTATGAGATTCCATCTCAACAGAAGTAGCTGGCCATGATGTTAAGTGTCTGCTGGGAAGCATAACTAGAGGATTTCAGGTAAAAAGCAAGACCCTGTTTCAAAAATAACCATAGGCAGAAACAGCTTGGGACATGGCTCATGGTGTAAATGTAGGGCTCTGAGTTCAAACCTATAATGTACCTCCTACAAAATTAGAAATCGAACATGTCTCCCCCTGGCCACCCAACTGAAATGGAAATTGCCTTTGATCAGGATTTCCATGGGGTTACATACAAACATTTGCAAGGCATTGGCTAAATATTTCTAAGATGCCTCCTAATTCATAAGAATCAGTGCTTTCACTTGATAAACTGCATACTGAGCTGCAAATTACCAGTTGATAGGGCAACATTACAGTTTAAACCATCTGAGTATATTGCATGCAGCAAAGGCCAAACAAGTATTTATTAATGAGTTAGTTTTAAATGCACTTGTCCGTTTTTCTCTGTGTAAAAGTTAGGTTACATATATAGATATATATGTATATAGGTACATATATACGTGTATATATATATATATTTGAGCTACTATTGGAATTAAGATGTGATTGAATATTGTTGTATTCTTTTGAATAAAAAGGGCTAGAATTTTGCTTTGACAGGGCTACATTTTCTTATATTTATATGAATTAACAAAGTAAATTAGGGTTCTGGATATCTGTTAAGTATACCGCCAGCAAGAATTTAAATAGTAAAATATCACCGAGTTCATTGGATTTTATAGTCTGTTTTTTTCTTGTACATATTTCCTATTTCCACCTTGTGGGAACCTTTGAAGTTCGAATATTTCAAAATAATTCTACACCACACCCCTTTATCTTTCAGATGGATCTAGAATCAGGCAAGTACAAAATAATTTTATCTTTCCCTCTCTCAAAGATATGACTAACTTAAGCTCATTTATTTTTTCCCTTAAATATTTTGCTAATTATCCTTTTAACTGACGAAGTTCAAATGGAATTCGTGATTCATTTAATCTTTTCCCCTCCATGCAGTTAGTCATTTGTTCTTTGATGTCCATAGCAAAACCAGTACTTAATATGATAGTCATAAAATTCCAAAACACAAAATGTCTTACATGACTTAAAATGAGATATGAGGTAGACTATATGGTAAAAATGAGTAGAGAAAACTTCTCATGATTAAGTTACTTGTTTAAATTCTTTGATGTAGGTACTTCGTTTTAGGTCTACTTTCTTTTGGGATTAAATAACCAAGAAACTATACTTTGTTAGTTGGCTTTGGTAATATCTTGTTATCTGTTATTGAGATAAGATAAAGTATGACAAAGGTTCCCACATAGTCTTAGATATGTTAATAACTTTTGTGCATTATAATGCTTTACTTTTATCATAGCAACATTTCCCTCTCATTTTATGATTAAATTCTGTCTTAATGAGATTCTCCAGGGTTTGATTTCTTAACCCATAAATGATTGGGAACAAGTGTCATCATATTACATTATTAGTAACATTCTGTAGGGTAGAAGGCTAGACTTTTCTGGAAGATTTTGTCTGTTTGCTTCATTTATTTATTTATCTCTGTGTGCAAAGCTCTGGGTTGGGTGCTCTGAAAAGGGCATCATAGAGACATCACAGTCCCCATGTTCTGAGTTTATAGCTTTATGCTTTTAGAGGTGTCCTAAAACCATGTTTATAAATTTATTTTTAGAAATAATATCACATCAGTGTCTTTTATTTAGTCACCATTTTAAATACAGAGATTGTGAGATTGGCATTGAATGATGACATTGAATGTTTATTTGATGGCAAATAATCACTGGAAGTATAGTTATTTATTTATTAGAAATTGAAACAAGGCCTTATTCTTGCTAAGCAAGTGCTCTACGACTTGAACCATGATCTCAGACCTTTTTTTCTTTTATTGTAATTAAACATTGTCTTTAAATAGTTGGACTAAAGCGTTATTTTGTTTTCAAGGTAGGATTTATGCCAGTTTTGTCTAGGTTGGCCTCAAACTCACAATCTTTCTGCCTCTATCTCCCATATAGTTTGGATTTTAGTATGAGCTACTATGCCTGGCTTGGCTTTTAAGATAAGGCTTCAGTTTTTAAATTTATTTTTGGACTGGACAAGCCTAAACAAAACATTCTTTGTTTCTCTGCCTCACAAATAGATAGGCATGGGCCATGAAGCCCCGCCTTATCTTTTGATTTTAAGAGAATGATGTAGAAACATGACTCTATATCCCTTTTGCATTTATCAGCCTTTATATATGTATTTTTTCGGAAATGGTCTGAGCTCTAGCCTGCATTGTTCAGTATACTAGTTATTGGATCATATGTGGTTTCTGTGCACTGGAAGTGTGACTACAGTCCAATTTGAGATGTAATGTGAACTACACACTAGATTTCAAAGATTCAGTACCCAAAGGACAGAAAATATTTTTCCTCAGTAGTTTTTCTTACATTGACTGAATGTTGAAATAGTGTTTTGCATACAACAGAGGTAAGTAGAAAGATTACAGTTAGTTTGGCCTGTCTCTTACTTTAAATATGGCTACTAGAAATTTTAAATGACATATGTTTCTGTTTCAAAGTGCTGGTGTAGACTCTAAAGACTAAAGATTGCAAGCACTCAGAGGAAAGAAGATCAGAACTTAGCAAAGGCGTTAGAGGTGAGACACCAGCAGGGGCAGAGAAATCATAATCTGCACATTTGTCCTACTTTTAGAGACACTTGCTTTCTTGAACTCACAATAAGAGCATTGGCTAGCAAGCATTTAATACCTACAATGTGCGAAGTATTGCACAGGATTGAAGTAAATGTTACATAGCTCCTCTCTTTAGGGGAAAAATATAGCCTCCTGGGTAGGCAAGATCTGAGCCTATGACTTATTAAATCATGGTTTGGGAGAGAAATAGCTGTTCATTTCTAGAATCTGAAGTTGTTCCAGCAGACAGAAGAGGCACTAAAAGAAAAGATGTTTTTCAGAAAGAAAAGCTCTCCATGGCCCGGAAAAGTGTTCTAGGAAGAATGGCTTGACTAGGCTCTGAAGAGTGGGCAGGAGTTTAGAGGATAGGGCCAAACTCACAAGAGAAGCAGGAGGAATGCAATTGGGAGGAGTGGAGAGGGACGGGGAAGAAAGGTGGGAAAGGATAGAACAACTGAGCAATGAAAGCAAAAGGTATCTAAGTAGAAGGAGTTAGGAAGAAATCCAGTGAGAAACCAGCATCTGAGGGGAAGACTTTATTATCAACATCTCAGGTTGGAGGTTGGTCAGGATGCTTTGAATAGAATAATAATATAATAATTAATATATAATAATTAACAATTTTGAATAGAACACATTGGTTGTATACCTTTGATTGTTAGGCATTTCATTATAGAGCAAAAAAATTAATAGTAGATCACCACTAAAGTTTAATAAAATCTTTTTCCTTCTTTTTTTCTTTTTTTATTGTCCATAGCAATCATCTTTTTTTTAAAATTTAATTTTGTGATCAGGGTGATGTACAAAAGAACTACAGTTACACATGTAAGGTAGTGAGTACATACCCTTCCCACATTTTGCTCCCCCCTACCTGCCAGGTTGTCCACTTCATTTTCAACATATTGTCTCCTGATTATCACTGTGACGCTGGTTCATTCTTTGTCCTTTGTCTCACCATTTTGTTGTTTTCCTTTCTTCCCTATTTCAAATAATCGTATATAGAATCCACCAGGTACCAAAATAACATACAGTGACAGCAAGGGATAAACCATAGGGGAGAAAAAGACAGAAAAAAAGAAGTAACTTCACATAGTACATTAAAAACAATCACAAAGAAAAACCTCTTGTTTCCATATCCTGGAGTTCATTTTGCTTAGCATCATCTTATATGGTCATATGTACATAGCTATTGAGCTATTATCATCCTCTGCTAGGAAAATCATTATATGTTAGAATCATAATTTTACAGAATTCTTGGATAAGTACAGTATCAGTATTTCAGGCAATTGTGACAAGTCTTTGTACATTTTTCTTACTTTATAGACATTAAGTATCCTGTCATTTGATCTTCCCTGTTAGCTTCGTTCTACAGGAGTGGCAACTGGGAACAAAGGTTGAATAATTAATGGTGAAAAAAACCCTCTCCATTTTACTATTATGAGCCACTTAAGTTTTCTCCATAAATAAATTCCTTGCAAGAAGTAGATAATTTAATTCTTTAATTGAATACTAATATGCATAGAGAAAAAATATATATGCCACACATGTGAATTTTACATGAACACCTTGATTTCACCAGCTGTTGAAGATACAGAACAACTTCTCTCCAGTAACCATAATTTTGATTTGTAAAAGCCTCAATTTGCCAGATTTTGAATTTTATGTAAGTGGTTATATAACATGTGCTTTATGACATTTTTCATCAAATAATATAAATGAAATGGTTAGACTCATTCATGTTGTGTATATCAGTTAATGTTGAAGTTTGATCCTCCATGCTGTATAGCATTTTATTATGTGACTGTATTATCACCATTTATCCACTTATGCAGTTTTCTATTAGGGGCCACTGTGAATAATACTGCTCCCAAACATTTGAGAACATATCTTTTGGTGAACATATATGTGCATTTTTGTTATATCTATATAGATGTAGATCTGCAGATGGGATGACAAAAGAAGCATAATTTTAATTGTGTTTTTAAGAAACATAATTTTTCAATTTTCTTGTATATGAGGCCAAAGTTTCATCTTGTAATATACTTTGAGAAAAGGGGTGAGCACTTGAAACTGTGGGTCTCTCAAATAGTGTATCAAAAATATATTAATATAGACACTATGGGAAGGTCCAAGATGAGTAGGAAATAGTAAAAATATTTTATCTTGAAAGAGTTTGGAGGAGCTAACTCTGAAATACAGAAATTATATTGCTTGGGTTTCTCTTATGGCTGTAATTTTGTTTTTTTTTTTTCTCCAAGAGAAGTTCTTGCAAATGATGTTGGGAAATTAAGATGAGATTGGTTCCAGGATGGCTGTTTTACCAGGGTATCATGGGGATGGGCAAATGGCAGGAAATTCCATTTTAGAATCTATAATGAAAGCTACAGTTCTCAAAAACATACAAAAATTTCCTCTCTTGCTTTGGGTAAATCTACGGGCAGTAGACTTTACATTCTTGAAAAAAAAAGGCAATTACAGATACTATAACCTGTTTTTAGTAGAAAAAAATTAAAGCAGACTTTTACCCAAAGGCATCCTGTCTAAAGGAAATATGGCTCCTAGGGTTTGCCAGCACAAAAGACTTCAGTGTCTACCTTTAAAGCTTATTAGCATTAACTGATCATTTAAAGATGTGTATCTTAAAGGCTGGGGGAAAGACTATGGGAGAGTTCTTTTCAAGGCTCTGGGTTCACTCCTCAGCACTGAGAAAAAGATATGTAGCTAGTTTACTTACAAGTATTATCAGACTTAGGCCAGAGGAAGAAAACCTCCATTTTTTGATGCTCTAACTAAAAGTGGCTCTATATAATTACATAGGGAATAGGAATATGGGAATAATTTTGAGACAGTTTCTCTGGCGTCAGTGGCCAAAGAATTTAGTGGTAAATTACAATTATTTTAGAGTAGAGGGATATTAACCTAGGGCAGAGCTCTTACAGCCTAAGTGTTCTAGAAGATGTTCCTTGTGTTTGTGGATAGCCTTTGCATATTGTTAGAAGTTTAGTGATATGAGACTTCTCGGACTTCCAAACAGTGGGTGTAGCTTGTGTTATGGAAGTATGTTACAGTATCATGTTTTTTTGCTAATGTCCACTGATAATTTGTTTATGTTTATAAACTGTGGTCAGAATTTGAACTTATTCACCTTTTCTTCTTGTTTTCCAACTTAAATATAAAATAAGAGCATCCTAGGTAGGTAGAGGGGAAACCCAAATTATTTTCAAGTCATATTTGGAGAGCAGGTGTGTTCTCTCACAATAAAGTGCAGGTGCATTCTAATTTAGCTGCTTAAAATAGTGATAAAAATTATTCAAGTAGAACAAAAAAATTTTAAATGACTTATACACAGTTCTTCTTAACTTTCTCCTATTCTTCTCTCCACTTGACTTCTATGGCTTTTGTGAATTTCTGAAGCAGCAACCCCTTTAAAGAACCCCACTCTGAGCATGTGAATTCCATTCATTCAGTGAAACCCAGGCTTTTCATGTGTAGGACAATGTGGGGTCATGGGGTCATTGGTCTGTTCTTTGTCCAGTCTGATTGGAAGTCCTGTAGGACTCTGCTTTGGGACCCAGTGACATTTCCATTTGTCATTGAACAGTACAGGCAAGAGCTCCAGCCCCTAAGAGCCTGGACCTCACTCACTACCGCAGGATTTGCTGCCTCAGCCTTTCAAGTACCCCGAGAATCTGATCTTGATATCTTGTATAGCCTTATCAGAGTTGTGTGGGGGTGTTTCGAGGGATCTCCCCTTAGCTTGGCTTTGGATCTTGGTGATAGAATCTAACACAGGTTACTCATCGCAAGCTGAAAAATCTCTCCCTTTTCACATGGGTGCTTGTGATAGAATGTTCTACATTGGCTGGTGGCGTGTGCGTACTTTGTGGGTGCCAGAGATGCAGCTGGAAAGTGTGTGGGGGTTGTCGGCTTCCTCAGCCTGCCACAGGTGGTCTGGCGGGGGCGGGTGTAAAGGTGCAGCTCCCACTTCCTGTAGCTGGTCTTGTAAGTCTTGGAGCTGCCACCTGAACCCTGGGGGCACCGCTGCCACATTGTCTCGCTGGTGTTTTATCTTGCAGTTGTTTCTGATTTGCTTGTGGAACATCTATGATTATGGTTGTGGTTAAAAATTCCCTTTTTAGGTATGAGAAACTTTCCAAATTACTCTGGGTGGCAACTCTTTTATTTTCCTCCATACTTTTTCTATATGGACTTTCTGGATTTTGTAAAAATAGTTAAGAACAACAAGAAAACCTTAATAGCATATGGAAGTTAGAGAAGGGTTATGTCGAGAAAATATTCCCACATTTGAACAGGAATAAAATCCGCCATGTTCTTGGCAGATTATGTTAAAATTCTTTTCATAAGGGAAGTACAAGAGTTGTTTAGAATGCTCTCTTAGACTTGGAAAAGGGTTATTTTTTTAGTCAATTTGCCATTCTCCCCCTTCCAAGAATTTCCTTAATTCCTCATGGCATTGCCCTTTGGGCAGGAGACATGCTGATGTCCTTAGTTGGTGATATCACAGAAACTTTACCTTGTTCCTTTCTGTCTTTGAGGAAGACTACAAGTATGACAATTTTGAGCTGTTTTTCAGAAAAGGTGAAGTTTGGAGACAACAAATCCCAAGGTATGTGGTTCATTAAGCACATACCATAGTGAAGTCAGGTCTCCAGTTCCAATACCAATGTTCTCTATGATGTAGGAACTGCCTTCTATCTACATTTTGTAATCTAAGGAACAATTTGATTTGGGGACATGCAATCCCTGGCTAGGTATGTGTTAGACCTGAGCCATGGCAATGAGTAGAAGAATTTGTATACTGCCTCTAAGAAACGTGCTTCTGCATGAGAGATGGTTCCTAACAAAGGAATGATTGGCTGTTTCAGGATGTACTGTGCAAGTCAGTATAATTAACACTTAATGTGTTTGCTGTTCTGGGGGAACTACTCCAGAGTCCATCCTTCCTCCTCTCCCCCTTGCTTCCCCTCCCCTCCTTCCCTCTTTTTGTAAAAACAGCCTTGATTTCTCATTACTGCTTTCCAAGTAGGTAGGAGTGAGTGGTTGAGTTACTGCTCCCAACTGTTATTCCACGTTTTCTTCCATTTGTTAACCAATCAGTCCTTAATAGCAACTTCTAAAGGAACTATTGTTATTAAGTACATTTGGGGGATGAGAAGACTGAGAAGTACACAGCAATTAGTGATGGCACTGTGCTGCAAACTGTGGCATAAGTTTTAGTTTATTTGCCGTCTTTCCCCCTACTGCTGAGCTGTGGGGTTTTGCTCTCTACAGGGGCAATGGTGTAGATTCTTGAAGTTTTAGGGACAGTGTTAGGATGATTGAAGTGGTACGGATGATGATAATGATAGAAAGATCCCAAGTAGTAGCATCCTGGTCAGAAAAGAGGAAGCTTTAGGGGGAAAAGGAGAAGCAAATATTCTGAGCAAGTAAGTAGCAAAAGATGGAAGTGACAAAAGACTAAACATAGAGCTCCACTATGACCCAGCAATTCCACTAATTGGCATTTACCCAAGCATCCAGAAACAAGGACTTACTAAATCCACTAGCACAACGATGCTCATTACAGCACTATTTACCATAGCAAAGATATGGAACCAACCCAGATACCCCTCAGTAGATGATTGGATCAACAAGATGTGATGTTTATACACAATGGAGTTCTATGCTGCTATCAGAAAGAATGACATCGCCCCATTTGTAAGGAAATGGAAAGACAGAAAAAATCATATTAAGTGAAGTAAGCCAGACTCAAAGGAACATAGGCTCAATGGCTTTCCTCATTTGTCATAATTAGTATAAACCTTGGACTTTCCTACCAGAGATTTACAATAGGGCAAAACCTAGATACATAAGGCTATATAGGATGAGGCTAAATGAAAGGACCTCCAGGAAATGGAAACAACAGCCATATAATGTATGATTGTTGTTCTTAATGTACTATGTTATTTCTTATCTCTTTTGTTGTCCCTTGGTCATTCTCATATTGTTACAGTATCTTACCTTGTTATCTTGTATATTGTGTATGTTTGTTTATTTGAAATAGGATAGGGAAGGAGGAAACAAGATGAGGGGAGGGAGTGGGGGAAGGAAATAGGGACAAAAGCATGAGAAGGGGTATCAGTGTATGTGAAGCGATGTACCTTGTATTTGGTGAATATAATGTAACCCTTCTATTAATTACAATAAAAAAGGTGAGAGCTAAGTCAGTAAGCCTGGAAGAATGTTTGAAACTGATGCTGGAGAGGGAAGGATGAAAATAACTCTATCTTGAGCATGAGTTGAGAGCACCATCCTGCTATTGCAGAAACGAATAAGGTCAATGCAGAAGCTCTTTTGTCTGGAGAAATAGCACTTTTGTAAGAAATGAAGGCATTTGAGTGGGTTAAATGAGCAGTAGAGGTATCAAATGCAAGAAAAAAATGATGGAATTGACAATCAGGTAGAGGAACCCAGAGGATAGAGAAGGGAAGACATTACGTGTAGGGAGAGAGAAGTCATTTTTATTCTATTCAATAAAGCTTGATAGATTGGGAAGGTGGTCCAATTGGATTATAGACTCTTGTTGAGCTCCTCAGAGGGAAGTGCCAGGGTCTTTTCTAAGCACTAGATTGTCAGACTGAACAAGGAGCTTGGTCTATACCACCTGCTTGCCTGATTTGCATTTTTTTTGTCTTTTCTAAGATTCATTCACAAAGCTTCTACTTTCTTACTATGGATATGTTTAATTGAAGACAGCATTTGAAGACCAAATTAATGAGTTCTTGAAGCAAAGCAGGTGAGGCCCAGGACTATGTACTTGAAACCATTGCTTAGGTCCACACAGTCACCGAGCACATGTGGCTCAAGCTTGTCATCCTAGCTACTCAGGATCTAAGGATAGCAGTTGGAAGCCAGCCTGGGCAGGAAAGTCCATGAGACTCTTACATCCAATTAAGCACTCACAAACCGGAAGTGGTGCTATGCTTCAAAGTAGTAGAGTGCTAGCCTTGAGCAAAAGAGCTCAGGGACCTTGCGCAGGCCTTGAATCCAAGCCCCATGACTGACAATAAATAAATAACTGTGACAGTGTCTGTCATAGTTGTTTTTATTTAAGCTACAGATTTGGAGATGTACTTCATTCGAGCATTAGTTTAAATTGTTTGAGGAGGAGATGAAGCTTATATTTACAAATGATCATTTTTATTTTTGGTTCTGACTATAAGCCTGCTAGTAGTTTGGGGTTATTTTATTTATTAATTTAATTTAATTTTTTAGTCTTCTTTTCAGCCAGTTTTATTGTTAACTTTGGTACATTCTGCTTCTAGAAAATAAGCCTTCATCTAGAAAAGTCAGACGACTTATGGTTTTTTCCTATCCAGAAACAGAATACCAGCAGGTGAAACTTTTAAAAATGTATTCAGCTCAGAAAGTGAAACTCTTATGTCTAGGACTGGTGGAAGGCTCAAGTAGTAGAGCATTTACCTAGCAAGTATGAGATCCTGAGTTCAAGCCCTAGTACTGGAGAAAAAGTTGTCACTGCTATCTACCAAACACCTTGTTTCTCTCCTGCATTTTGACTTCTGTCCTCATTAGCTCTTTCAGTCAGAAGTGTGAGAAGGGAGGAAAAATGGAAGCCAAGATGATTTTGTTTCATGAATGCAGTTTTGGTAAATGATAAAATATCTTTATAGAACTGTTGGTAGTTGGTTTGGAGGGTTTTATTCATTTTTCAGTTCTCTTAGACTTCACTTTGTAAATAAAACTCATTCTTGCTAACAAGGGACAAACTTAAATTATCTACCTTGAATGGTTAGTAATCTTTTTTAATTACCCAAAAGTTTTATTGTAATCTTGTTAACATCTTTTTTTTATAAGATATTGGATATGTTAACCTAGCTGAAATATAATTTAACAGATAACCTTTTACTACTAGAACTTCTTTCCCTCCCTCCTTCCCTCTCTTCCTTCCTTCCTGCCTTTCTTCCTTCCTTTCTTCTTTCCTTCCTTCCATATTATATGTATATCTGTGAGCACATGCCAGTATGGTACAGAGGCTTGAACTCAAGGCATTGTGCCCTCCCTTGACTTTTTTACCCAACGCTGGCACTTTACCTCTTGAGCCACATCTCTACTTCCAGTTTTTTGCCGGTTAATTGGAAATAAGAGTCTCATGGCCTTCTCTGCCCTATCTGACTTTGAACTGTGATTGTCAGAGCTGAGCCTACTTAGTAGCTAGTATTACAGGTATGATCCACCAGCATCCTGCTAAGTGCTTCTTGTAAAGAAGCTGCCTAAAATCCTATTTATAGTTCTACCATAATTTGTTAACTGTCCCCATATGTGGGCATGCAGGAACATTGAGGCTTTTTATCACTCTCATCAACATTGCAGGTAAATTCTCACATAGCTATTTGGTATCTGAAGGGTGAGTTCATAAAAGCTGAGTCAAAGATTGTGCCAGATGGCATTCCAAGAAGGATGCATCAATGCAGAGTCCCACCAGCAAAATATGAGAACACCTGCCTGTCTCATCACTGTTAATGCTGGAAATCTTTAAACCTTTTTCTCACTCTGAGGTAAAGTGATCCCTAGTTGTTTGGTTTGAACTCCTTTGAAACGTATCAAGGTCTTTTCTATTTAACTTTGAGGGAACACACTAACAGATTTCTTCTTATTAGGTCTTTCTAAGCAGTCTTTCTGGGTATGGTACATACAGTGATGGGGTATTCATTGTTCCATAAAGGAGATAAAAGAGATAGGAAGAGGACAGAGAATGTGAAGGGTGTTTAGCCGGGTAAGGTGGCTCACGCCTGTAATCCTAGCTACTCAGGAGGCTGAGATCTGAGGATCATGGTTCAAAGCCAGCTCAGGCACTAAAGAACGTGAGACTCTTATCTCCAATTAATCACTAGAAAATGGGAAGTGGGGCTGGTGGTGGCTCGAGGGGTAGAGTGGTAGCCTTGAGCTGAAGAGCTCAGAGACAACACCCAGGTCCAGGGGTAGGGAGGTAGCCTTGAGCTGAAGAGCTCAGTGACAGTGCCCAGGCCCAGGGTTCAAACTCCACAACCAGAAAAAAACAGAAAAAAAGGGGATGGGGGACGGCATTATTTAGGATTTTTTTTTTTTTTGAGATGGCTTAGTTCTCATTTTCTTTTTCTCTAACTTTTTTTTCTTCAAAAGTCAGCTTACTTACAGGAAATCCATCTGTCTATTTGTGTGTGATGTAAAAAGGGCCCAGGGTGGGGCCTGTGTGTGGCTTTGCACAGCATATACTGTGCAAAGCTTTCAAGACTGCTGAAGGAGAGTATATTCTCATCTGTACAGGTTTCCTGTTGAGCTAAAGTCATGTGACATATGAACTTATCTCTTAAACTCTGTATTTCAGTGTCAGTACATTTACAGTGTTATGCAACTGGCATCTTTACCTGGTTCCCAAACACTTTCATTATCCCAAAGGAACCCCTGTTTCCCTCACTCCCTGCCACTGCTAATCTGCTTCTGCATCTATGATATCACCTCTTCTCAGTCTTTCATGTAAACAGAATCTTACAATAGGTGACCTTTTTGTGTGTCTGGCTTCTTTCATCTAGCATAATGTAATTTCCCTCCAGTGTGCCACCTCCCCCTCCATACCACCCCAGTGGCCCTGTATTGAACTCAAGGCCTTCTGATAGTGTTCAACCACCTGAGCAACACCCCTAGTTGTTCTGCTTTTCAGATAGCTAACTTTGCCAAGACGATCTTAAACAACATTCCTCTTATCTATACTCTAAGTAAGCTAGGTATAACCCATTGTGCCCAAGTCCTTAGGCTAATACTTTTGAGGATCATCCATATTAAATCCTTTTTATTGCTGGGTAAGAGTCTATTGTGCACCACAAATACACTATAATTTGTTTACCTATTTGCCAATTGGTAGATTGTTTCATTGTTTGTACCCTTTGGCTGTTAACACTAATCATAAATATATAACTATACTCCAAGATGGTCATTTAGACAAGAAGAAAGGCAGCTGAAAAGAGCCTGTCAGTGAGCACTGGGGGTTTTCTAGAACTGATCCTTTATAGGATCTTTAGAAGGGGCAGCCCGTGGGTCACATTTGGGATTTATATTCATTGACTTCAATACCTAGGTTAAATTGAAATACAAAGCTTGTCTTTCATACCCTATGAATTTAAGGAAGGAACTCAGTGGGCAACCTTAAGGCACTGGATCCAGTCAGTGTTATTGGGTTCATTGGCTAGCAGGAATATTTACAGCTCTTCCCTATGTGGTTGTACAAGAGAGTACAGGATCATTTCTCAGTGGTGTACCCTTGGTCTGGCTGTGCACTTCTCAGTTTTCCTCTCTGTAATAAATGTTCACTATTACATTATAAAGTTGCAAGACAGTTGAATGGGGTAGCATATAGAACACTGGCACAGTGACAGCTGGCAGTGCTTGATTAATACTCATTTCTCCTTCTCCAAGTTCTTTATCCCCTACATCTAGAACCTATAACATAACCTACTTCATTATGTCACAGAAAAAATCTTATAAAGAAATATTCACATAAGGTACTGAGCACCACACCTGCCACATAAGTTGCCACTATTAGAAAGATTCCTTGCCTGGCAACTAGTATTTCTCATTGGGAAAATACCACATGGTTGATCACAAGCTATCTGAATTGGTTTTGTTGGAAGAGATTTTCACCTGGTTGATCACAAGCTATCTGAATTGATTTTGTTGGAAGAGATTTTCACCTGGGTGTATTGAGTTGTTTTGAAACTTTATTACTGTAGACCCATCTGGCTTATAAGTGCAACCATGTTCTAGAAAGATAGAGCTAAAATCCCAATGTGGAAGTTGGAAATTTAGCATTGCTAACCAAGTACTATGGCTCATACCTATAATCCTACTATATGAGATGTAGAGATGAGGAGACCATGGCTCAAAGCCAGCCCAACAGAAAAGAATATCCTGGGATCATTGCAGCACTATTTACCATAGCAACCAACCCAGATGCCCCTCAGTAGATGATTGGATCAACAAGATGTGGTACTTATACCTAATGGAATTCTATGCTTCCATCAGAAAGAACGGCATCACCCCATTTATAAGGAAATGGAACGACTTGGAGAAAAATCATATTAAGTGAAGTTAGCCAGACTCAGAGGAACATAGGCTCAATGGTTTCTCTCATTTGTCATAATTAGTATAAACCTTGGACTTTCCTACCAGAGGTTTACAATAGGGCAAAACTTATATAAGGCCACATAGGATGAGGCTAAATGAAAGGACCTCCAGGATATGGAAATACGAGCCATATAATGGTGTGATTGTTGTTCTTAATGTACTATGTTATTTCTCATCTCTTTTGTTGTTCCTTGGTTATTCTCATATTGTTACAATATCTTACCTTGTTATCTGGTATATTGTATATATGTTTATTTATTTGAAATAGGATAGGGAAGGGGGAAAAACAAGATGAGAGGCGGTGGGGGAAGGAAATAGGGACAAAAACATGAGAAGAGCTATCAATGTATATAAAGTAATGCACCCTCTATCTGGTGAATATAATAATAAAATGTAACCCTTCCATTAATTACAATAAAAATACAAAAAAAAGAAACATGAAAAAAAAGAAGTTCCTGGGACTCCATCTCTAATAGGCGTACATATCTGTTACCCCAGCTAGTATGGAAGCACAATGACTGGGCACAGTGATGCACACCCTAGCAACATTTGGAAACTAAAGTAGGAAGATCGTAGACGAACTTGGTCCAGGCATGAAGTAAGACCTTACTGTGAAAACAATCAATGTGAAAAGGGGCTAAATGTATGGCTCATGTGGTAGAGCGCCTGTGTGGTAAGCCCAAAACCTTGAGTTTAATCCCCAGTACCGCACACAAAAAAATGGTCTCATATTAATTCACATACACTAAAGAAAGTTATGTTGGATGCAAATTGCTATTGCCTCCAAACAATATGTGTCCAGCGTCAATTCACTGTACAGAAATTAACACAAGATTTCTGCCTGAACTTTGGAAATGTGCTCTGTTTTGAGCACTGTTATTTAGAAATCCTGTTGGATGAAAATGGGAACTGATTTCAGGAAACAGGGAAATTGCAATAGCTATCCTACACCATGGCATCCTGGAAGTATGGGACTGCCTCCTTGGTGCGAAAGAAATGGTCTCCAATGTGAGTCTATATGAGGAAATGTCTCAGGTGTGTTGTGCTAGTAGAGATGAGAGGATGGAGAGCCCATGCTTTGTCAAAAGCTCAGCAAGCCCTTAGTTATACTCTTGTGTCTTTTTATCACATCTGTACATTCTGACAGCATCAGCAGGCCATTCAGAAGACTTGCATGTGAATGTTTGAAAGAACATTTTTGATGGCTTTTTTTTCCTATATGACTTTGAACTGAAGATCTTGTACTTGCTAATTAGGTGCTCTACTAGTTGAGCCATCCTTCACCTCTTTTTGCTTTTAGATTACTTTTTAGATAGGGTTTCACATTTTTGGTCTGTCTGTCTCTGGAATTATATAGCTGGAATTACAGGCCTGTACCATTTTCCCTCCTTCCCTATCTAAAACCATTTGAAAGTAAGCTGTAGATCCATAACATTTTACCTCTACTTAAACACTTCGAAATACGCACATTTTCTGACATAACACAACACTATTATGAAGTAATTTAACTGAAAATTTTAAGCAGAGGACAAACAAGCCAGAAGGGGAGAAATGGAGCAGTGTTGATGGAACTTGAGAATGTGGAGAAGAGTTATAGGGAGATAATTAGAATTCCTGTTCAGTGCCCCAAAGGAAAATTTTGTATACACATGAAAGAACCACCCACTAGACACAGATTTTCTCCAAACATTTACCTACTTCAATGAGTTTCTCTTGATGCCCTGAAGCCATTTTTAGTGTTTTGGCTGGACTTGTAAGCTTTCCATCCTCAAGGCATTTCTCTGGCATCAGTCTACAGCCAAAAAGCACTGAGACCTGTGGTTAGAAGGAAATTCTCCAGAGGCTTTCATGACTCTTTTATGTTGAGAAGAACTGATGGGCCTTTCAGTTGTGATAGTCAGAAATGTTTATCACTGGATTAGTTGGAGAAAACTTGGGAGGCCTGCTCTGACATTTCATTGAGGTTTAGCTAAAGGCTGATTTATTGGTACACTATTTGAGTAATAATGTTACTAGCTCAGTAAAATGTTAAGCTTAATGACATCATAGACTTTTTGGCAGACTTGGACTTCAAGAATCAGCTCAAGGAAAACCAAATCTTGTTCTTAGGAAGCTGAATGACCATTATAACGTCAAGTGGTTGGTATTTTCCTTCCCCCTTCCCTCCACTCCTCGCCTTTCGTATCTTTCCCTTTTCCTCCCCACCTCCCACCTTTTTGTAATACTGAGGCCCAGGATCTTTCAGGTCCTAGCAAAATCTCCACTGAGCTCAAGAACTCCTTTTTAAGAGGCTAGGCTAAACTAAAAATGGGAGATAGAGTTTGTCATTCAGTCTTCCAATAAGTAAACATTACATGTTAAGTTTGTGTCATGATACACAAAAGAAACAAGAAACGGTGGCTTTCTGTTACATGTGTCATGAGCTGTTTTAAACAATACAAGAGCAACCTGAATATCCCAAGGCTGGGGTTAGGAAGGAGCTCAAAGAAAAATAAGTTCATCAATAAAGATAACTAAACAAATGAAATTCCCAGCTGAAACCTGGAATGATATGTCGGGAATTCTAGTTGGATAAGGGTGGGATAAAATGTATTCGGGGAAAGAGGCATGCTCAGACTCATAGAGGCACAAAACACACGCCAAATTCTATGAATTCCAGACTTCCATGAGACTTGAGTTTGGTGACATGGAGTGGTGGATGAAGATAAAATAGATTAGGAAGGGTCTTATACATCATTCAGAGGAGATTGTCCTTTATACTTTAGATGTAAGGCATCACCTTAGGAATTTTAATGAAATTCCATGATTATATTTGTGTTATAGAAATATTGGGTTGAAGCAAATCTGAGAAAATTAATGTCATCCAAGGCCAGAACACAGCCTCCTGTGCTCCCACGGAAGTCCACAGAAGTGACAGGGCACTGGTAGTAGGGCTTGAGATTCAGAGATAGATGATGGATTTAAGGTCAGCTAAAAAAGAGACTCCAGCCAGGTGCACAAGGCCCATGTTTATAATCATAATTTAATCAGGAAGCTGAAATATGAGGATCATGATTGAAAAGCCATGCAGGGAAGCCTGTAAGACTTCTCTCTAATTAACCACCAAAAAGCCGGGAGGTGAAGCTGGGACTCAAGTGGTGGAATGCTAGCCCTGAGCACAAAAGCTCAGGAACAGTGCTCAGGACCTAAGTTCAAGCTCCAGGACAGACAACAAAACTAAAACCAACAACAACAAAAAAAGAGAATCCACACATTTGGTGACTGATTGGCTATCGGGATTGAGAGAGGAAGTAATTCAGAACAACTCCCAGATTCTGGTTTGGGTGCCTATATGAGTGATGTCATCAGCTTATGGCTGCTCAATTAGGCCATGAGTCTAGAGAGCAAGATTAATGGTGGACACTGACAATCAAGAGACCCAGTTGTAGAAGTTTTAGGAAATGGACATTTAAAGAAGAGGAAATAAAAAGGAGCTATAGAAGGAATATCTGTAGGGGAGGAATACCTAAGAGTATGGTGCATTTTCCAAAACCCAAAGTGGGGATTTTTAGGAAGAGAGATTGGTGTAGCATGTTTAACAGTTCATACAGGTCAAGCAAGCTCTCCTGGATTTGGTAACTAGTACATTTAGTCCTATTGGCAAGAATGATTGATTGAGCAAGGAACAATGAGAAAGGATGTTCTGCTGTTGCTAGAAACCTCAATGTGAAAGGAAAGAACAAGGTTAAGGAATATTTTTAAATCTTCTGGAGATTGAAAGTATTTAGCATGTTTACTCTAGAGGATAGAGTGTATAAGTGTGACTCAAAAGTAGGAAATTTGAGGATTGTAGTATCAGTGGAGGAAGCATTATTATAGGTTCATTGCAGTGGGATTCAAGATTTTTTCTAATATGCCACACTGGCTCAAGAATTTTCGTTGATCTGACCAGACTTTATTTAAAACTATTTTTTCAGTCTGAGATTTCCTATTTGATCCTTCTGGTTTCTCTCTCCGTGTTTATAGTTGCAGTGATAAAGACTTGCTGCATTCTGTATCTCTCTTCCTCAGTAAATCTTTGCATTCCTAATATCTAAAACAAAGCACAGAGATTAAAACTCAATAGTTACAGGGGGTGGAAGGGAGAGGAAGGAAATGGAGAGACACAGGTCATGATGGGCATGTTACATAGTCATGGTAGGTGTGATGGCTAAGGGTAGAGACCTCATAGTATAGTGTGAGGACCGTAAGTGATAACACTGTATTGCATATGAAATTCATACTGAGTTGCTTTTTCCACCAGAAAACTCCAAAAGGTAATTATGTAGATGGTAGCAATATGTGCATTTGCTTCAGTATAGTAACCTTTTATTGCCTAAATACATCTAAAAGAACCATAGTCAAATTTATTAAAATCTTTTGAAAGGTGACTACTTAAATGTCGCATGCTTGATCCAAAAGAATTATTTACATAAGATCTGAAATGAGTATCAGTACATGATAAGTGGTGTTATTCCCAATTGTCCTTTAGAAATTCAGATACTTTCATTTTGTAGCCTTTTCATTTTCAGTAGTTGACTTCCATAATTACTGGGCACTCTGCAGCACATTGACAGAGGAAAACAAAATCTGAACACAGGTGTCTCAATCCTTATAATCCTAGCTGCTTAGCAAGCTGAGATCTAAAGGACCTTAATTCAAAGCCAGCTCAGGCAGAAAAGTCTGGCAGATACCTGTCTCCAAAATAACTAGCAAAAAGCTTATCTGAAGGCATGTCTCAAGTAGTAGAGTGCCAGCCAAGCAAGTACAAGGGTTTGGTCTGAAACAAAAAAATATGGCAACATGAATAACACATGTGAAATTGTTTTATGATTAGGCCTGGAAGTTAGTATTCACCATTTTTACTTTTATTTATTATTATTATTATTGTTATTATTATTACTTCTTATCAGTCCTGTGGCTTGAACTCAGGGTCTGGGCACTGTTCTTAGTCAGTTTTTGTTCAAGGTTAGTACTCTGCCACTTGAGCCACAGCACCAGTTCTGGCTTTTTCAGTGTATGTGGTTCCTGGGAATAGAACCCAGGGCTTTGTGCATGCTAGGCAAGCATACTACCACTAGGCCACGCTCCTGGCTCTCATTTTTGCTTTTATTGACAGAATCTAGTCACATGTCATCAGTTAACTGACCAATGAAGCAAAGAGAGATGTGATGGCTGAGTTAATTGTTTAGAGAGGTAAATGAATGCAAGTCTGCGTTGGAAATACTTATTTCCATGCTTTTTAAAAATCAACTTTTGGATTGATATGAGAAGGGATGACCCTTCTCATACTCAGCCTGGGCAGTTTTAAGTTCTGCACCTTAACAGCCCCCTGGGATTTATCTCTTCTTTCCTCCTTTGTATTGGATTCTCGACCATGACTTATGGAGGAAGAAAGCTTATTTTGCAAACCCTGTGAAACTACTGATCAAAAATTCAGATGATCCACTTACCTCATTCCTTTTCTACCAGGATTAGAATTAACTCTGCTTTTAGCTACTGACCCTTACTCACAATCTTCTGTGGTGAGTGGTACTCAATGCATTTTTCCTTTTGCAGATTTTTCTCATTGTATTTCTTTTGCTTAAATTTATCTTCTGCTCCACTTTTTTCCTTCCTTTAATTTTTTTAAATTAGCAAGACACTATCCTGTCATATCCAATTCAAATGCTACCTCCTATACTCTCTTTACCCATTTCCCATAGCTGGACCCCCTCATACTCTTCAGAGCTTGATTTCATCATTGTGGTGGCACTTGACTGCCTCGTAGAGTAGATGCTTGTGTATGAGTATTGTCACCCATTAGGTTTAAAACTTGATGCTGAGACTGTGACTTTCTCGTACTATTCACTACTTGTGTGTCTTGTGCCTGGTAAATCTTAATAAATAAGTGTTGAGTGAAAAATAAATCTTGATAATTATGGAGAATCAAAGGCAGATAGAAGGAAGTTGATTTTGGAAAACTGGTTTTATGTCCACAAATCACAAAAATACAGAAGTAAAGTAAGAAGGGAGGTGAAGCCTGTCATAATTCCTTTACATCTCTAATGATAATGGAGATATAATTTGTATTCTTCATCAGGATTTAATAGGGCTCCAAAGTCTGTGAAAGCTATAATATGCATGATGTTGAAAAAGTCAAGAGATTGAGAACCCACCATTTTTAGTCTTGACTTATTTTTACAGTCTTGACATATTAATGGAAGCAAATTGAGGTTTTGCTTGGTTATAGGGAGCATGTTATATTAACCCTCAAGAGAATACTTTTGAGTTTTAAGTATTGTAATAGCTCCTCTAGAACTTTTAAAATGTATGTAAAATACTTCTGAATGGGAGATAATGAATTGACAAGAGACTATAGCTAGAAAAGTTGTTACTTTCTATAAATCTAGGAATTTGGGGTTTTGTTGGTACTATTTTTTATTATTATTTCTGTGGTTGTAGCTCTTTCACTGTAAAACAAATGTCCAAGCTGAAATATTTCTATGCTCCTCGCTGGTCCTCAATAAATAGTCGACACCTGTTGATGATGGCGACCAGCCTTTTCCATTCTCTTCCATTTTCCTTACATTAGCCGGAAAGACAACCATTGATCCCCTTTCCCTTGTCCTCCCTCCTGGCCCAACTTGTATGTATCTAAAAGACCTTATAGGAAGGAGCCACTTCTTCCCTCTAGGCCCGGTCTTTTATGTATCAAAAGATGGAATATGAAGGGTTGAGTTCTGTCTTATTCCCCAAGGTCAAGGAAAGCACCAGGTGCATGCTGACATGCTTGTTTGCAGAATGGTCTGTCTAACCTTGGTCCCCAGGGGATAATAGCCCCTACACCCAAGGTGGAGCATTCCATTGTGGGCCTGGCCAAAGATACCACCCTGTCTCCTAGTAGACCATAACCCCAATTTTTATTTTTGCTTCTTTGTTAAGCCCTATATAAACCTACCCCCAAATCCAGTCCCTAGCACAACGTCTAATCCCATGGGAAGGTTTGTGCCCCTCGCTATTCTTCAATAAACAGTCCTTGCCTGTTAGTTATGGAGTCTGGCTTATTCCTTTTCCATTCTTCATTTTCCTTACACAGACCATAGGTATAAGATATGTATGAATATAAGTGAATTTTATGTTTAGACTTGGGGTGCCTCAAGATCTTCATTATGCATATTTTTCTCCCTCCATCCCTCCCTCTTTTTCTTGTCTTCTTTTCTTTTCTTTTCTTTTCTTTTCTTTTCTTTTCTTTTCTTTTCTTTTCTTTTTTCTTTTCTTTCTGTCTTGTGCCCATACCAGGGCAGGAACTCAGAACCTCTCGCTTTCTCTCAGCTTTTTCACTTATAGCTGGGGTTCTACTCTGTACCAGGATTTTGCTGGCTAAATGGTGGTGCACTCTTTAGGACTATCCTGCCCAAATTGATTTCAGACTGTGATCCTCAGATTTCAGCCCCTTAAGCAGCTAGGATTACAGATGTAAGCCAGCAGTACCTGGCTTATGGTCTTACCTCATTTTCTTAATCCAAAATACTTTTGTTCACTGAATATTTGAGAGTAATTTGAAGAAGATATGGAAAGACTCATAAGGTAATTATGCTGCTTACCTAACTGAATCCATGGTGTGGTATTCATCAACTATTTATCAAGTTATGTGTTACATACTACATAAAATAATACTCCACTGATTTCTTTCTATATAGTTTTCTAATATATCTTAACTTTGGTTTTTGGACCCAGAGTTCCTTCTGTTATTTAACTGGTTGGGATTTTTTGGTTAGTTAACTAGTCAAAATTTTATAAATGAATGTAATTTTTTATTATCGTTAATTGTACAAAGGACTTTCAATTCAGCATATCAGTTTGTGACTACAGTGCATCTTATGGTAACTTAAAAAACAGTGGTAGTAATACATTCATTTCTATGTGTGTTTATACTTGGTCATAGAGAAATCCTTGATTATGATGGCATCAACTATGAAATTTATACTATAGTTAGTATAAAATAGCTGTTACTGCTATATTTTCTCTTTTCGTGTACTTGGATTCTTCCATAAGATATGTTTTAAAAGCTATGACAACTTTTAAATTTAGTTTCCCTCCCATTTACTGATAGTGCTTAAAAAAGCTCCTTTTTTAAAAGTTATTTTTAGTGTACAAAATCTGTGAGAACCTGAATGCTGAACCATGAGGGCTAACAAAGAGAATTGGAACACCAGTCCCTTGACTCCTAGAAAGCTGGGAGTGGCCTGAGAAAGATCATTTGCTCTTAGCATTAGAGGACTCAAGATTCTGCCCTTTAATCTGAATTAATAAAAATCTAACGACCCTAAACTCTCAGAATGAGAGTCTCCTAAATCAGCTTGGCCTAGTGGTAGTGTGCTTCTTGCATGCATGAAGCTCAGGGTTCGATTTCTCTGTATCACATACACAGAAAAAGCCAAAAGTGGCTCTGTGGCTTAGGTGACAAAAAGTGCCTAGGTCCTGAGTTCAAGCCCAGGACTGGCAAAAAAAAAAAAAAAAACAGTATTGTCTTCCTTGGCACAGGTTGAAAGTGTCTTAAAAAAGACACAGAAACACAGCAAATTAAAGAAAGTTTGGACAAATGGGAATGCAATAAACTGCAAATCTTCTGTATGGGAAAGGACATAAGTAGCAAGTTAAATAGAAAGCCCACAGAGTGGGAGAAGATCTTCACTAACCATACAACAAAGACCTCATATCTAAAATATATCTACAGTTCAAAAAATTGAATCTCTCCAAAACAAATCTTCCCATTAAAAGATGGGCCAAAGACTTAAAGAGAGTCTTCTCTGAAGAAGAAATAAGCATGGCCTATAGACACATGAAGAAATGCTTGCCATCTCTGGCCATAAAAGAGATGCAAATCAAAACAACTTTGAGATTCCATCTCATTCCAGTTAGAATGGCCATAATCAAGAAATCTTATAACAACAGATGTTGGAGGAGATGTGGCCAGGAGGGATCACTACTACACTGTTGGTGGGAGTGTAAATTTGTTCAACCACTATGGAAAGTCTTCCTCAAAAGACTAAAACAATAGAGCTCCCCTCTATGCCCATTCCTGGGCATCTACCCAATCATCCAGAAATAAGGCCATACTAAAGCCAGTAGCACGACAATGTTCATTGCAATACTAGTTACCATAGTCTTCGAAGATATAGAACCAATCCAGATGCTCTCAGTAGATGACTGAATCAACAAGATGTGGTATTTTTACACAATGGAATTCTATGCTGCCATCAGAAAGAATGGCATTGCCCCATTGGTAAGGAAATGGAAAGATTTGGAAAAAGTCATATTAAGTGAAGTAAGCCAGATCCAAAAGAACAAAGGCTCCATGGTTTCTCTCATTTGTAATAATTAGAACATACCTAGGACTCTCTTAGCAGAGGACTACAATAACTCAAAACCTAGAAGGCCATATAGGATGAGGCTAAATGAAGGCATCTCCAGGATATGGAAACAAGAGTTTTATTATCTTGTGTGACTGTTATTCTTAATGTACTATGTTATTTCTCTTCTCTTTTGTTGCCCTTTGGTTAATCTCATAGTTACTGTATCTGATTTTGTTACCTGGCATATTGTATATACGTTTATTTGTTTAATTGAAATAGCAAAGGGCAGGGGGGAAAACAAGATGATTAGGAAGGGCTTGGGGGAGGAAAATGGGGACAAAAATATGAGAAGGGGTATCAGTATGTGAGAAGTAATGCACCTACTATCTGGCGAATATAACTGTAGCCCCTCTATACATTACAATAAAAATTAAAAAAATAAAACAGTGTGGTAAAGGCTCCTATTTGAAGAGGCGGTTTCTCTCACATCCCATGAGGTAGATTGTGTGGAGGGGAAAGTTTTGTCTTCATTAGTTACCCATGAATAAGCCCAAGTGTTACTTTCTAAGTTAGGAAGACAGAGGTTAACCTGGCACTCATGTCCTTGGTGTTATATCTGGTTTTTAAGGAAGAAGAAAATCTGAAACTGAAAACATTCTCTTTTTTTATGACTGGCAAAATAACATTGATTAAGGTCCATCAAACAGGTGCTGGGAATGTAAGTGAACTATTTATTTAGTTTGGTTCGGAATGCTGAATAACTATTTTGGCACATTTTATTATTTTTAGCTAAGCTGCTGGGCAAAAAGTATATAAAGGGCTAAAGATATTAACAGTTTCAGTAATATCTGCCTTAAAATAAACTGTCCTTTGTGGGGTTTTTTCCATTTGTAGGAAAAGAATTATATAGCTCAGAAATGGTTTTAAACACATTGTTCAGTATTTAGGTTTTAAGAAAAATCTCTATAAGGACAGTAAAATTTGGGCTATAAACTCTTAGACTTTTAAAACCAAATTAAAAGAGGTAGCACTGTTCAAAAAGAAATGTGCTCCATTGGTGAGCAGTTCCAAGGTGTAATTAACATAACAGGGGACTTGAAGAACAGTTTCCAGGTCACATATTTCTCCCAAGTTCACCCGCACAAAGTATTAAAATTCTGTGTCAAAACTCCTTTATGTGTTCTGCTATGCTATTCTGTGTTAGTACAAGTATGTCTTATCAAACCCTGGAACTTCAATTGTAATTGGCTAAACATTAAAATTTTCATTTCATTTAATTTATTAGCAATGCTAAACAATTTTCATCTCACTAAAACATGAAATAGTATTATGAAAACATCATAATTAGAGTAGTTTCTCTTTGGAAACTTCATGTACTACTACACTAATGAATGAATTGACTGAATTATTTGACAGCTACTTTTAAACTAGTCTCATTCCAAATTCTGCTTCTTCAGGGGAGTAGAGAGTTTTTTTAAAGCATATTTTATAAAGATATATATGTATGACACACAGATGTCAGTACACATATATACATACACACAAAATATACAAACACCAATCATGCAAAGGTTTTATTGAAGTTCACCTTTTACATTTCCCTCCTATATAATCATTTGCTTTAGCAAACTTAACTGCAGGATATTTGATTTGATAATCTCATCAAATATGTTAGGAAGAAATTACTAGAATTTTTTTTGCAAGATAACAATTTAGAAAATTAGTTCTAAGATTGAAACTATACATAGTAATCAAACATTTAAGTCTTAATGTTATCAAATATGAAAATATTCTTTTAGTATTGAAATATAACTATCATTTTGGCAACAAAAATTTCACAATGATGTAAAAAAATTCAAACCTATACACACACACACACTACACCCCTGCACATATACATTGATGGTAATTGACACTGAATTCAGGAGTCACATTTGATAAGCAAGCACTCTACTTGAGCAACAACTCCCCCCCTCCCATTTTTTTGGCTTTTAGCTATTTTCTGGTAGGGTTTCATGATCTATGGTCACTAGACAGCAGGAACACATCCCTCTAGCTTG
The DNA here is from genome assembly GCF_031878675.1 of Megascapheus bottae. NCBI lineage: Eukaryota > Metazoa > Chordata > Mammalia > Rodentia > Geomyidae > Megascapheus > Megascapheus bottae. The sequence continues at coordinate 53,422,384 of NC_143516.1, forward strand.
CTTATTGAATAGTCTGGTGTCATTTTTTGTTTAGGAGCTGGGCTTGAATGATGATCCTTCTAGTTTCTGCCTCCAGACTAACTAGAATTACAGACACCACAAGTGGTATCAAATATGTATTTAAATGTTTATGTTTATTATTTTTATATTCCCAGAGGTTCTTTAAAAAGTACAACTGTCTATTCTTTTTAATTGTATCTCCATTCTTCATGCTGATAGACATGTATTAGCCTAGAAAACACCTGCAAAATTAGAACAGTTTTTCTTTTGTTTTAAGCATGTATCTCATCCTTAAACTCAATGACTTTTGATATTGTAATATATTGACATTGAATGATCTTAAATGTTTCTGAATAAAGATTTTCATTTTACTCCAAAAAAAGAAATGTGCTCATTATTTGACTTAATAACTCGAATGCCTCTCTGTACATTACCTTATAATAACCATTTTACAAAACCAAGTTGAGTGAAAACAGATGATCACAATTACTTATACTATTGTTGTAAAATTATTACGTGTGTGTGTGTGTGTGTGTGTGTGTTTGTGTGTATGCGTGTGTGTTTTGTGTTTTGTGGATGTGGATATTAGTATTGAGGCTTGGCCTCCCAGTCTCTCACTCAGCTTTTTCCCTCACAGTTGGCACTCTACCACTTGAGCTACACCTCCATTTTCAGCTTTTTGCTGATTCATCAGAGATAAGAGTCTCAGATTTGTTTGCCCCAACTGGCTCCAAACTGAGGAATCTAAGTTAGCCTCCTGAGAAGCTGGGGTTATAGATATGAGGCATAGGCATCTAGCCATTTATTACTGTTTCTGGGCTGTGAACTGTAGTTCTAAATGAGTATTGTATTGCTTTAAAAAATTCCTTGTATGGAGTTAGGTGACATAATGCTGATGTCAGGGGACTCATTTATTGATCAGGAATGTGGAGAACTTTTTCCCCCTAGAATACCCTCAAATTGTAGACCTTCTATCTTTGCCCTCCAAGTAGCTGGTATTACAAATGTGAGACACAATCTGCAAATAATTAAGTGTGCTTAACTATTTATTTTTTGCCAGTCCTTAGGGCTTGAACTTAGGGCCTGAGCACTGTACTTGGGTTTTCTCAAGGCTCATGCTCTACCACTTGAGTCACAGCATCACTTGCAGCTTTTTTTTTTTCCTATGTGGTACCAAGGAATTGAACTCAGGACTTCATGCATGCTAGGCAAGCACTCTACCACCAGGCCACATTCCCAGCCTCTTGACTATTTTTAAGTGTGTAATTCAATGGTATTAAGTATTTGTAAGTTATTGCATAATATCTTTAGAATTTTCATCTTGAAAAGTGAATTGCAAAAAAAAAATGTTTAATCTCATTTTCCTTCATAGTCATTTGTTCTATATCACAGGAGCCAAGAACAGAGCCTAGATCATTTCCTCCCTTCCTCCCTCCCTCCATCTCTTCCTTTCCCCCTTCTTCCCTCCCCTCTTCCTCCGTCCCTCCATCTCTTCTTTCAATCCCTTCCTCCCTCCCTCTCCCTTCCTTCCTTCCTCTCTCTCTCTTTCTTTTTTTCTTTGTGCCTGTGCCAAGGCTTGAAATCAGGGCCTGGGTTCTGTCCCTGAGCTATAGTACTCAAGGCCAATGCTCTACTATTTGAGCTACAGCTCAACTGGATTTTTTGGTACTCAAATGGAGCTAAGAATCTCATGAAGTTTTCTGCTCAAGCTGGCTTTGAACCTCAGTCCTTAGATCTCAGCCTCCTTGAATAGCTAGGATTATAGGTGTGAGCCACCAGTGCCCAGCAATAAATCTATTTTATAAGTACTTTTAAATATATGTGCAAAGCTAACTGTTTTTATTAGCTGAAGTGATTTTTTTTTCTTTTCTTTTGCTTTTTGTGACATGATCTCCATTTGTAGCCCAGCCTTGTCTCAAGTTTGCAATTCTTCTGCCTCAGCTTCCCAGAGGCTAGGATTATAGGCATGCAATCTATGCCTGTCTAAGGTTATTTTTTTTTTTTGCCAGTCCTGGGCTTGCGCTCAGGGCCTGAGCACTGTCCTTGGACTTTCTCAAGGCTAGAGCTCTACCACTTGAGCCTCAGCACCACTTCCAGCTTTTTTCTATGTATGTGGTACCGAGGAATCGAACCCGGGTCTTCATGCATGCTAGGCAAGCACTTTAACCACTAGGCCAAACTCCTGGCCCCTAAGGTTATTTTTTTAAAGCAACTATTTTAAAATTATTAGTTCTCTTTTTTTGGGCAGTTCAACTAGGAAAAATTAGTATATTTCATGCAGGTGGCCAGAATAAATAGGAGATAGTAGATGTTAGAGGCTTGAAGAGTTACTTTAAGTTAAAACATTTTTACTTTTGTTCAGATCTGGCCACTAGGCCTATTCCCCCCCCCCCGCCCCACCCTAGCGTATATGAATCATTTTGTTCTTTCACTTAGAAATCAAAAGTTCAGATCTATATCAGTATTTACCTGAACGGATGGAATACTACCTTTTCCCCAAGAGTGCAGCCTCATTTTTTTGGTCTCTTAAAAGAATAGTGCTCAACATCTTGAAGTGGCCAAGACACTGTGGGTGGGGACAAAGGAAAAAAGATGATGTCTTACTTAAAAACCTATAACCTATGAAATAAATTACTATCGTGGTATGTGGAATTTTTACTTATGCTATTCAGATGGAAAAAATGTTACATTTTGATAGGGTTAACTTGCTTCTATATAAAATACAATGCTGCTTTTAGCTTCCTTAACCTTAGGTTTTGTTTTTGTGGCACATTTGAGTGTTCCAATGAGTACCTTATTGTGTTTTTTGTTTGCTTGTTTAATTATCATTAGGTGATGTGGCTTTTGTACAAGTTCACTTCCTTCTACCAGGGAAAGGGAGTTTGTGTTGTGAATATTTCTGGAGGACACTGGCAGAATGGCATCTGGCCTACCTATATTTTATGGGTCAGCATCACCACATTGGGCCTGGCTACAGGCAAGAACAGAGACCATCTCTCAGTTGATGCTTTGTGAACTCTTGCACTGCTTCCACGGCAGACAGTCTCTTCCAACATGTGACAAATTGAGGTCTTTGCATTATGCCTTCTGAAAAGTGATAAAGGAAAATGATATCTCTTTTTTCTTTGCCACAGCCAGAGTTCATCTCTGAATCAGAGACCATAATCTTCCAAAGATCTTTGTTGATTCTCTGAGCTATTAAAATAAGGCTTGTATTTAGATCCTCAAATAGCAGGAAGATACATAAAAACTTTTCCCATTTTTTTACCGTGCCTTTTGAATACTACATGTGAAAAAACAATCAATCAAACAAAAATCCCCCGAAAGTCAGCTCATGGTCCCAGGGATAGGGAACTTGTTTTTTCTTTGTTATTTTCCTGCAAAGGACCATTTGGATATTTATGATATCACTCAATGGCCATACAAAGCCAGCAATTTAGATAGACAAGCCACAGATAGAAGCATACATTATAGAAGCATACATGAAACATACACTCAGTCCTGTCAGTACCCTATATAGCCCACAGGTCTGATATTCTCCATGCCTAGTAGACGCTAAGGACAGGACAATGTGTGACACAGCCAGTTCATCTGCTCCTCTCTGCCCCAGCATGGCTCCCTTAGTGCACAAAGAACCCAGCCTCTTAGCTGGAGACTCCAGGGCTTTGTGGAATGGGCCCCAGCCTGGCCTTTCTTAGCCATCTTTCATTCAGTGTCAGCTACTGTATCACTACCATAGCCAGAGGTCAGGCTTTTCCTAATGTTGCTTCTCCTTAGAATGGCCAGCCCACTCCTTACTTGTCATTTTCCTAATGTCTTCATGTCTTCCACTCCCATTTAAAACCAGATTTCCCTGTTCCCTGTCCTTAGGAAAATCCACCCTGCTGTTCATACTTTCCCTTCTTTCTTTACATTTCTTTACCACTGCCCCCACTTTGTTTTATTCCCCATTGTCATGGTTTTTGATTTCTGTACCCTTTGTCTTGTATATAAGTTTAGCTGATTTGGGGAGGGGATGAAGAATCACAAAAATGGTGGGACCAATGCAACAGGGATACTCACTATGTTGGAAATGAACGTTACCACTTAGGGAGAGGATTTGGGGGCAGGGAGCGGACAGGCATGTGGGAGAAAATGAGGAAGGAGATAACGCTGAAAAGAAATGTACCTTACTTGTGTAACTGTAACCCCTATCCCTCTGCACACCACCTTTAGAATACTTTTTTGTGTGTGGGTTATGTGGCTTGAACTCTGAGCCTGGGCACTGTCCCTGAGTTCTTCAGCTCAAGGCTACTTCAATACCCCTGGGCCTGGGTATTGTCCCTGAGCTCTTCAGCTCCAGGCTACTTCCCTACCCTTGAAGCAACAGCCTCACTTCCAGTTTTCTAATGGTTAATTGGAGATAAGAGTCTCAGGTTTTTTAGTGCACTGGCTGGCCTTGAACCATGATCCTCAGATCTCAGCCTCCTGCGTAGCTAGAATTATAGGAATGAGCCACCGTACTCAGCTAGAATAACCTTTTTTTTTTTTGAAGAGAAAAATGATTTTTTTGACAATACTAGTTTTTGAAATGAGTACTTTTCACTTGCTTTGCTGGCACTCTACTACTCGAGCCATGCTTCTAGCTCTACTTTTTGCTGCCTATTTTGGAGATGGAGTCTAGTGAACTTTCTGCCTGGGCTACTCTTGAGGTCTTCTAGATCTTAACACCTTAGTATCTAGGGTTATAGATTTGAGCCACCAGCACCTGGCTCTTACTTAGAATTTCATATTTGCCTGTGACTTTGTTTCTTCAATGTTTTTTTTTCTCTTATGGACATTGTAAGCTGCATCAAGGATCATGGCATCATGGCTGTTTTGTATGATCAGTATACAATCTAATCTCTTATGTCACACATGAGGACTAGTTATAGTGAGTGATTTAAATTGCATACTTTTTATTTGGTAATAGATTAATGAGTCAGTTGATTTCATAACATGTATTCATGGTTAAGGGTTTTTTGTAAATCACCTTCAAGTAATGGTACAGAGAGATTTCTATGTGTGAGTACCATGTGTCTGGAAAGTAAGGGATATTGTCTGATGAGGGACATCAAACATTAATTTTATTATCAAGGTGATGTACAGTTACATATGTAAAGCAGTGTGGATGTCTCTTGTGGAACATTGTCACCCTTCCCACGTTTTCCTCTCACTTTCTCTCCTCCCACAAGTTGTGAAGTTCATTTCCAACATATCGTCTTGTGTGTATCGCTGTTGCATTGGTTCACCCTTGGTCCTTTGTCTCATTATTCCCTTCCCAGTTGAAGCTATGAAGGAAGAAATTCGAGGCATGGGAACAACTTTAGTAAAGATGTGGGAAGACAATTACAGCAATGATACCCTTTCACTGAAGCACAAAATAGATGGTAAGGAGTAGGAAGAAATCAGACTGAAAAAAAGGGAGATTAAGTTTATAGACCTCGAGAGGGGTGAAGAATTCCTCTAAGTTCAGAAAAGGATGACTTAGTGACATTAAGACAGCAGTGGGACTAATATTTCTCTTTGGTGCCTTTTAATAAATTGGTACTCTTTTTTTAACAAAATTTTGATCCTTCTTTATTTGAACAGCAACTTAGTACACAAAGTAAGGAGGGGGATTTTTCCATTTAGGGTATTGGCTTATTGCTGAAAAGTTTCAAGTTTCAAGATTTGGAAGTATCTCTGGTTCTAGATTTTTGAACCAGGAATGCTCTGACTCTACTGCTTCTGCTGCATAAACAGCCTTTCTCTGCCCTTTCTTGTATTAGTATAGAATAACATGATAGCTTAACATGCAGACTACATGTATTCATGTTGCCTGAGTACATACCGCTTAGAGTTTGTATAAGTCTTGCCAAGATTGGAAGCTGCTATGCTAATTACTCATTCTAGCTAAATGTTTAATCAACTCATGAGCAATATGGATTTGAAGATAACCTACCAAGCTTCTAATTTTATGAAACAGTTTTCCTTTTAATAACATTGCACACTACTTCAAATGAGTAGCTTTGTATGTTTTTATTAAATCCAACTTTAGGGCCCTTAAGTGTTGATTATTGTTTCTTCAAATTGTAGAAAGAGAGGTTTTTTTCATATCTTTTTATTGTAATTAATAGAAGGGTTACATGATATTTGCCAGATAGATGGTGCATTAATTCCCATACATTGATACCCTTTCACATGTCTTGGTCCCCATTTATCTCCCCCCCTCCTCCACCCCTCATCTTGTTTTCCCCCGTTCCCTATCCAATTTCAAATAACCAAATACAAATATATCCTATATATCAGGTAACAAAGTGAGATACTGTAACAATATGAGATAACCAAGGGACAACAAAAGAGATGAGAGATAACATAGTACCTTAAGAACAACAATCATTCATTATATGGCTTATGTTTCTATATCCTAGAGATCCTTTCATTTAGCGTCCTACTATATGGCCTTTTGTATTAAGGTTTTGCTCTATTGCAAATCTCTGCTGGGAGAGCCCAAGGTTTCTATTGATTATGACAAATGAGGGGAACCATTGAGCCTAAGTTCCTTTGAGTCTGGCTTACTTCACTTAATATGACCTTCTCTAAGTCTTTCCATTTCCTAACAAATGGGGCAATGTCATTCTGACAGCAGCATAGAATTCCATTGTGTACAAATATCACATCTTGTTGATTCACTCATCAACTGAGGGACATCTAGATTGGTTCCATATCTTTGCTATCGTAAATAGTGCTGCAATGAACATTGTTGTGCTGGTGGATTTAGTATGTCTTTGTTTCTGGATGATTGGGTAAATGCCAAGTAGTGGAATTGCTGGGTCATAGGGGAGCTTTATGTTTAGTCTTTTGAGGAACTGCCATACTGCTTTCCATAGTGGTTGAATGAGTTTGCACTCCCACCAACAGTGTAGTAGTGATCCCTCCTGGCCACATCCCCTCCAGCATCGGCTGTTATTAGTTTTCTTGATCCTGGCCATTCTAACTGGAGTGAGGTGGAATCTTAGAGTTGTTTTGATTTGCATTTCTTTTATAACCAGAGATGTGGAGCATTTCTTCATGTGTCTATAGGCCATTTTTGTTTCTTCTTCAGAGAAGACTTTAAGTCTTTGGCCCATCTTTTAATGGGATGGTTGTTACTTTGGAGATGAGTTTTGGAGTGATTCAATATTTGGAGCTGTTGATATATTTTAGATATGAGGCCTTTGTCTGTTGTATGTTTGGTGAGGATCTTCTTCTACTCTGTAGGCTTCTTAATTAGTTTACTAGCTATGTCCTTTGCCATACAAAAGCTCTGCAGTTTAATGCAGTCCCACTTATCCAGCCTTTCTCTGATTTGTTGTGATTCTTGGTCCTTATTAAGAAAGTTTCAACCTGTGCTAAGGAGGTCTAGTGTATCTCCTATTCCTTCTTGTAACGTTTTCAGTGTCGGCTTTTACCTCCAGGTCTTTGATCCATTTAGAGTTAATTCTAGTACAGGGTGACAAAGAAAGATCCAACTTTAGTTTTCTGCATGTGCTTTACCAGTTCTGCCAGCACCATTTGTTGAAGAGGCTCTTTTTCTTCCATTCTATTTTTTTGGGAAAGAAAGGTTTTTTAAATTGGGAGGGGCAAGAAAAGGAGAGAAAGGAGCACATTTTCTCTTATGTTATTTCTGTAATCATTTAAGTTTTTTTGTTGTTGTTTCTATATCCTGGAGGTCCTTTCATTTAGCATCATTCTATATGGCCTTATGTATCTAGGTTTTTTTTTTAATAAATTGGTACTTTTTTCAACATCTTCTTTCATTTCTAGATCTCTGCACCAGTCCTGTCCATATGAGGACCTCAACCTTTTTCACTGTAGCTGTGTGCTTATTGAATTAAGTGGGACTCAAATCAACACATGGGCTGGAGTTTAGTCTTCATTGCAAAAGTAAAAGTAGCAAAAATAATAATTATAGAAATGTGATATTTGAACTCTGTTTAAACTTTTAATATCAGAATGGACTGATACCCTTTTTATGTGTATGTGAAAGAAATCATCACTTAACTTTATCATTAGAGGTCTTCTTTATAATCATTTCAGTGTAAATTTTCATCTTCCGGATCAAATTCTGTTTAACTGCCAAATTGGTGTTTGAGCTGAAATATCCTGCTTTGTGGTTATCTGTGCTCTTAGAAAGTCTACCATGAAATACAGTTTTGTATATTACATTTTTTTCTATTACATCCTTGGTAGTCTTTTTCTTTAAATAATCATACAAGAAATCTTTTTATTTTACCAGACTCATCTTCTATAAATTTCAGTTTCAGCACATACCTGTTTTTCTTGATTATGGGTAACTTGGAAAGCAATAAGTAAATTTTTTTGCCACTCTGTGTTTTCTAAGAAAACAATGTTATTTTGCTTCATATGAATGTGCATCAATTAACATAGTATATACAGTCAATAAGAGGGAGTTGGGAAGAATGAGAACGCTCATACCAACATACCCAAATTTTTCTTTTGTATTGGAACTTGATGAAAACTGTCTTCAAGAGTTCTGGAAAGAAACTGAAGGATGAACCCATGGTTAGTTGGTGGATAATGGTTCTTAAGATGACAGTAAAAATAAAATTGGAAAAAAATATATTTGAAATAGCTACTTTATTACCACCTTTAGAAGCTGGTTATCATTGTTCATATTGCACGTATGAAAAGCAATTTATCTGCTTTATATATATATATATATATATATATATATATAATGTGCAGATTAAGGCAAGAGAAAATGCAGAGCCATAGAAAAACAGAATAAAATTGGAAACTTAGGTTCTCACCATTCTGGGCTGAGTATTGAATCCTCTTTTCACATAGTTCCAGTGGTATTGATTCAGCCTTGCAATCTGTCAGTCTAATTTAACTCTAGCCTCTTTCCTTCTGACTTGTCTTTCCCAGATAGTTTCTTACCATTGTCTTTTCCACTTCCTTGTGCCTCATTGTTCAGCCACTGCCAGGCCTCCTATCTTAGAATGAAGATCTGGGCCTGGAGGTCTTTGGAAAAACTTCCTGGAGAAAATGTGCTAAATATATTATTTTTATATATCATTTAGTCCTTACAACAGTTCTCTTTGGTAGGAAGGAAGTGAAATCACTGGAAGGAAAAAAAAATTATGTCTGTGCAGTTGGACCGTATCCTGATTTTTTGACTACCAGGTCAGGTGAACATGACTCTTTGACTCTGCCTGCTCCCAACCAGGAGATGTGAAGGGGAGACATTTGAGGAAATAGGTTCCAGCCTGTACTATTGAGGTGACCAGTCAATTTTATCTGTACCATTTGCCACCACTTCATAAACAGGTGATGACCATTGAGAAGGACTTTTTTTCCATTAAGCACTACATTATTATACATGTATTATTATAGCTTTTTGTGGGGGTATGCATATATTCAGTCAACTTAATATCTTGTCTCATATTGAAGAATGATATCTCTTTGGTTTTGGAAATAGTATTATATCATTTTAGCAGAAGTTACAGGATTCAGCTACTTCATTGTATTTGGCTAACAGCAATATTGACATTACCCTTTGGATGTTTGGGATGTAGCCAGGAGAAACTTGGGTCCCACCCTAGGCAGGGAAAAACCATTTTTACCCTTGTGATGGATGTTTACTCCAGCTACAGCACAAATCAGGAAATCAGGTGTTCTACATGCTGAGGACTAGGAATCCATTTCGTGTAGAAGTTTGGTTTTGAAAGTCAATATGCTTTCTTATTTAGTGATGAATACTGAAAAGTTTTGAACTTCATCCCCTTCATATTAGATCCATTACATTATATCTATTCTATTACAGTGAGCAGTAAGTGTAATTTATATTTGTGTTCATTTATTTAATAAAGCAGACAGTATTTAAAGAAATCCTTAGGTTTATCCTATTAAAATATGTTTGTGTGTTTGTGAGTAAGCAAACCAAAATATTCTTAAAGTATTTGAAAAAACTCATTATTATATAAATATATTTAATATCATTTAAATTAAAAATTTGAGACATATTAAATATGTCATTTTTTTCTTTGCCAGTACTAGGGCATGAACTCACTGCCTGAGCACTGTCCTTGGGCTTTCGTAAGGCTAGAACTCTACCAGTTGAGCACCACTTCTGAAAATTTCTATGTATTTGGTACCGAGGAATTGAACCCCGGTCTTCATGCATACTAGGCAAGCACTCTACCACTAGGCCAAATTCCTGGCCCTAAATGTGTTATTTTTAAAAATAATAATTACTTGATAACCTCATTCACATTGTGTGTGTGTGTGTGTGTGTGTGTTATTGGAGTGTGAACTTATGCTTGTTAGGCAGGGTAGGCAGGGATTCTTAACAATTGTGCCACACTTCTGGCCCTTTTTCTTCTGGTTAGTTTTTTAGGTGGGGTCTTATATTTTTCCTCAGGATCAGCTATGAACCACAATTCCCATTTAGCTGGGATGACAGGGGCAGGACTCCATCTTCACTTTGTTGTTTGAAATGAGGTCTTAGTAACTTTTTGCTGGAGCTGGCCTCAAACATCAGTCCTGATCTTAACTTCCTGAATAGCTGGGATTACAAGTAAGTGCCACCATGTCAGACCAACTACTTTACATGCAAAGTTAATTTTCAAATAGATTACATGTGTTAAATATTTTAATATCTAAATTTGGCTTATAAAACACTATTTCATTGACTCCAAAATGTTTTGAGCTAAACTATTTTTGGACCTAACTCATAATTAGCACAAATAGAAAATTTTAACAGTGGTCTCTACATTTGTCCTTCCACGTTAAAATACTTCATTTTTCTATAAGATTTTTAGTCTTTTTACTTGGCAAGTCTTAAATAGTGGTAGAGATCTGTAATATTATAGCTCTTTCTGTGAGTTCTGCATCTATGGATTCAGCCAAGTATAGATTGAAAATATTCAAAACTTGTATCTGTACTGAAAACATGCAAACATTTTTCTTGTCATTATATAATCCTTTATAACTAACATTTACATTGATTAGTATTGTGAGTAGCCTAGGAGAGGGTTTTGAAGATCACTTGCAAATATTGTGCCATGTTATACATGGGATTTGAGCATCCTTGGAATTTGTTACCCCCAGGGGATGCTGGAACCATTCCCTCTCATATCCTGAGGGACAACTCTATTTTCCTAGTTGTCCTGTGTTCTTGCATGGTGATATTTAAAAGCTTTTGAATACATATATGTATTTCTTGTGTGTGTGTGTGTGTGTGTGTGTGTGTGTATATGTGTGTGTGTGTGTGTGTGTTTACACATTTAACTCTCTGAGTTTGGGTAAAACAATATGAAATATGACATGTGATCCCAGCAGAGATAAACATCTCTTAGTCTTATAGATAATATTTCAATCTTAGTCATGTCTAGTTATAGAAATAAGTGTTACCATTAATCATTGAATATTTACATAGATAGTTTTTAAAGTCAAAGGAGATTCATCTAATTCTTCATAGAGTGGCATCTGTTTTCCTTTAATTTCTCATCAGGACTTGACTGTAATTCTAGAGCCAGCACCTGGTTCAGGCTCACCATGACATTTTTCAGTTGATCTTTCTCTTGTTTTCTTTTCTAGCTGACCTTCAAACAGAAAGTTCATAGCCTCTTCTCAGCTGTTAATGTGATTTACCTCATATGTCTGGGAAGTCAGTATTGTTGCTGAATTCATTGTTTTAAGGGGATTGAGGCTATGGTCTTATGCCAGGACATTCTTAGCTGACAGAAAACAAAATCCACCAATGTCCATTTAAAGACTACCAGGTTTGTGGTACATGTATGTCTTAGGGTCATGTGGAGTGATTGTTAGCCTGTTCTTGGCACACTTTATACTGTATTGTAATCCAGGAATCATTTTAGCATTGATCCACACATACCCTAGTGGTTTTGAGTTAGAAAAATTCAAAGCAGTAACTAACCTGCAACTGTTTAGGCTTTAAAATCAGAATTTTGGTGAGTAGTTGTTGAACCTTACCATTCTGTTCCTGTGTTAGAGTACATATTTTTTCTCAGTTTTCAAAGTAGGAAGAGTAGTGTGTACTCTTCAGGCTGAGACTCACAGCAAGTGTGTTATTTAAATATAAATGAAAAGGACACACCAGACAAGCTTTATGCATGGGCAGTATTACAGGTTTCATTCTCCTAAGACAGGAATATCTCATCATTTTTTGCACAGTATGAAATAGTCATCTTACAGCAAAATTAGGTAAGTATTAGTCTAATTAAAAACAAGTAACCAGAGTTGTCTAGCTAACCAGCCCACAGAGCTTTAGCATCCAGGATTGGAGTCCTCACTAGCAAGACCACGGCAGCTTCCTTGGTTCTTACTAGTGTGAAACATTGGGAACAGAGGAAGAATTTTAAAAATCAGGTGATGAAGAATTACTATTTTTCCTTATAGATAATTAGTAATGTAAAAGTGAACTAATTTACCTATTTTTAAAGTGAATAATTCAGTTGGACATTGGCATTTATAGTACTGTATGTATATGCAAATACTCAACTTTAATATTTTATCAAAAGGCGCAACTCCAATCATGAAACCTACTGGCTTGTTTCTATGGCAACAGCTCTTGAACTGTGTCTGGCTAGTATATATCATCCCATAATTTTTCTCTGAGTGTTTCAAGGAGTTCCTTACATTTTCTTTCCTAACATGGATGTGATAGATGAATATATGAGTGACAGAGATATATGTCTTTTCCCTAATGGGGATCTGAAAATATTGTAAGATTCCTTTATATTCATATATTCTTCATTCTCATGCACATGTATATTTCATTCTTATGCACAAATGACAAATCTATGTTTTATAGATATAGACTAAACTATTATTAAGGCCAATTAAGTAGTAGTTTCTAAAAACATTTATCATATATTCTGGAATTTATATGTGCAACTTTGGGATTCAGACATATTGGTTCTGGAATGAACAGTGTCATTTTCAATTAAAATTTTTGTGCTGTCACTATGAGATCTTGTGTGATATTATACTTTATCCCTCTTCCATCATTCTACAGGGCTTTGAGACTCCATCTCAGTGGAGTTCTGACTAGGATTTAACCAATATTCATTGTAGCCCTTTTTCTTTGTCAGAGTTTGCATGTGACAGTTACAATGCAAGGTATAACTCATTTATTCAGGGAGCTCCATTTCCCAACAGGTTCACTGGTACAGAACACATGCCATGGCATTTATTTTTTAATGTACAGTAAATTGTTGACTTATTTGAGAAGTTTTCTGCCTCAAATCTTGTCATGCTACACACATACAAAAAACACAGATGTAATTGGTTATTCCTGCGATATAAAATTTCTGCTGAGAATATTAACACTGTAGCAGTCAGTGTTCATAGCATTCATTTGGTTATATTCAAAGGAAAGTTATTCTTCCAGGCAAAATGGCAAGAGATAAAAGGATATTGAGGAAATAAAACTACACTGATCCCAGCTGCTGGGGACCTTTCCTAGCAGACAAGGAAGTCAAGATGTCTCAGCTTAGTAGGTGTAGTTGGTTATAATAACACTAGGTGTTTGCTGTAGAGGATGGAGTATTTAACTTAAAGGTCCTTTCTGTGAGTATGTGTGCATGCACACATGTGTATACCACTACTGGGACTTGAACTCAGAGCCTGACATTGTCTCTTAGCTATTTTGTTCAAAGCTAGCACTCTACCACTTGATCCACAACTTTGCTTCTGGCTATTTGGTGGTTATTAGGGATGAATCCTTTGGGGTTTCCTGCCCAGGCTGGCTTCAGACCATAATCCCCAGATCTCAACCTCTTGAGTAGCTAAGATTACAGATGTGTGCAACCAACAACTATCTCTTTCTTTGGATTTTCAAGTTCTCCTATGCCTCTAAATTAAGAACCAAGGTGGACCACAGAGAATGGCTATGTAGTCTCACAAGTCCATTGGCCTATCATAAGTATAGTAGCTTTATGGTAATATATTTAGTCTTCAGCTTTAACCTTCAGCTTCAGTCCCAATGGTGACAAGCCCATTTTTCTATTCAGTGAAGTAGATTAACTTCACAGAATCCAGGTATTTGTTCTTCCAGAATACCACTTTCTTTTTGGATCATCTTTTATTCACTGTATACTTAACAGTATTCCCAGGTTTTTGTGCTTAGTGCTGGTACTCTAACACTTAAGTCATAGCTCCTCTTCTGGCTTTTTGGTGATTAATTGGAGATAGGAGTTTCATAGACTTTACTTCTCAGGCTGGATTCAAATGACGGTCTTCAAATAGCCTCCTGAGCAGCTACAATTACAGATTCTGAGCAATTGGTACCTGACTCCTCGCCTTCTTGTTACCATAGATGTTCACACCTCATCTTTTATGCTGCTAACTAGAATGATCTTCTGAAGGCAAAACTGAACATCATGACTCTGTTAAAATCTCTCAAAGATTTCTCTTCTTCATCAGAACATATTCCTTTGTAGTTCAACATCCTAGGAAGTCTAAGGCTTGCATATATTTTCCTCCCTGCTGTACTCATGAGCTAGACAGACCTTTGACTTCACAGATACTTTATGTTGAATTCAGTGTTTTTTTTTCCAGGATTCCATTACAGAACTGAGCCTGCCTTGTGTCTCAGGTACTCTCTGTCCTAGCATACTGGTCCCAATGGATGGCTGACTTAACGTTTCTTATTAGATGTTAAGCATCCTGAGGACTGGTTCTTACTTGAGTTTACTTGTCTACCACCTCACCCAGTACATAATTAATGGTCAGTAAATGTTTGTTATATGAAGAAATGATGAGATTAGTGATTATATTTCATAAGAAGCAGCGGTGCAGAAGAAGCTGCCTTTAATTGGTAAATACATGGTGGCTCATAATAAATAAACTTGTAGCTCATAACTAAAATCCTAGCTACCCAGAAGGCTGAGATTTGAGGATCAGTATTCAAAGCCAGCCAGGGCAGGAAAGTCTACAAGACTCTTATTGTCAGTTAACCACCAAAAAGCCTGAAGTTGAGCTGTGGCTCAAACAAGCTCAGGGATAGAGCTCAGGTATTGAGTTCAAACCCAGGACCACACACACACACCAAAACAGGCTTGAGATATACTTAGTACAAATTTCAACAGGAGTGGGGCTGGCTGGTGGACTGGTTGATTCTCACAATGACATCGACATGGGATTAAAATCAGCATTATTAGTTCTTTTCTAGAGATGAGACTTGCATTAAATGACTAAGGTTTTGTGTTCCTTGAAAGTGAGAAAGAAGGCCAGATGCACAAATGACATGGATCATTTCCTTAGGATACATCCTGTTGGACAGTGAATCCATTGATGTGGAGTTGTATTATGGAATATTTGGAGAGATTGAGAAAAATTATGGAAAGGGTGACTTTGATAAAGATTCATTGTACTCATAACCTGACATGGTGAATTGAAACTCCTTTGTACAACTACTTAAAGATAAGTTTTAAAATTAAAAGAAATTAGATCTGGCTAGATTTGTATGAGAATAAGTGAGACTTTTCTACTTGTTCTTAAGAGACTTTCCATCAGGTTGGATTACCTAGAAGTATGGTTCTTTTCTGATTGAAGGATAGTTCTGTCAGAGTCAATGACTTTTACATAGTCCTCAACAGCTCTGGGAACAGTTCTACATTGTAGTAGTCATGGCTATCTCCTGAGTGTCTCCTGTGTCCTGAGAATGGCACTGCTGTATTTCACCTACTTTAACTCAGTTCCCATAGTCCTATGATGGAGGTACAATAGTGGCATGAATTTTATAGGCCAGAAATCTGAGAACAAATATATCATTTATCTGCCCTGTTAGGGGTGGGTGCTGGGATTTGAACCCATGCAGTTGAACTTACCATTTTGCTATTAGTTATACACACATCAACTTCTTTAGGAAGATGACCAGCATTCCTTTTGTTTTCTTTATGCAGCTTTATTAATTATCACAGCATGTTTTTGCAAATGAACTGTATAAATCAAGACATAATTGTTTTCAAGTGACAAACCAACTGGTGCTGAACAAGATTTAGCTTGTGTTGTAACAGCTATCATTGGGCTAAGTGGCTAAATACAGTGATGGGTGTTTACATTGATGGGAACAATCAGGCTCTCACAAAGGAAGGAGAGCTATGATAGACGAAGAAAAATCAAGTGAGGAAGTAGAACTTTTGAGAGGTAAAGTAACTTGCTCAAAGACATTCCCTGACTCAAGGGAGGATTCAGTGCTCCTGTTCTTACCCACATTGTTCTTACCTTACTCAAGTGATAGAGTATCATTCATCATCAAGAACTCAAGGCTCTGGTTGAAACCACAGTACTGGCCCCAAAACATTCTAAGTCCCCATGCATGTGTGATTCTGTACAAAATGATTCACTCCCTTTTGCTACCCTTTCCTCAGCACTGGAAACAATATTGTTTTCTTTTTTTAAATTTCAGTTCTCAGGACCTTTTGTAATCACCTTCAGTGACCCTGCTTCCCAAATCGACTGTGCATTGCTTTATTTCATCCTAAACTACCTTTTAGGATGGTTGTAAAAACAATTCCATTCATTTGGAATTTTTATTGGTTTCCATTTCAGGAGCTGATCTTTTTCTGAACTGACCCTGGTTCTGGAGAAATCTTGATTGAGATTTTGTGAACAACTAGAGCCTTTTCATGCAAAGTGTTATGCAAAGCAGTGACTTAATGGAAATTTTGGTTCTTGATCACATGGGTATACAAGCAAGTTCAAGGAAACATGCATCAATTCAGGGAGCAAGCAGGTTGTAGATATAGCAGATATAGGCACAGGGGCGGTTTGTGCTCTCTCAGTCATCTCCAGCTCACTGTACAGTCAGGGAGCATGCTCAGTGCAGGGCAGCCTCAACTTGGTACTTCTGAATCTGTTTGTGAGGAAATGACAGTATTTTTCAGCATCTGAAACACTACTGACTGCAGTTCTGATCCTTGATGTGTTTAGATTTTACATGTGCACATCTCTACATCAATATCAGAGGAAGCCACAGGAAATTGCTGCCTGTATTTCCAGGAAACTTAACTACATCACCAACTCCCCAGTTTATGCAGCCCAGAATACCCCAGTGCCAGCATCAGCATGGCTGATGAAGGCAATGATAAGGAGCAGGAGTGTTCTCATCCTGTGAAAGCCTAGAAACAACAGCCTCTTGGTACTAACAGGAAAACACCAAATCTGATTCTTTAAATCATTCAGTCTCTGAACATGCAAATGCTATCTCTGTGTAAGTGGCCTGTCATTGCATACCCGAATTGGTGGCCCTCACCTCTTCTCAGGTGTGGTGTTTATGTCTGGCCCACAGCACTGTGGCTAGCACTCTATATGGTCAGTGGGATTGACATGATACTGAAACAATTTTCACATAAGCCTGTGGATGATGTTGGGACCTATAAAGACCAGAAGAGTACACGAACCCCTCTACTATTTTTAAAGAGTGATTATACAAATGTTGATAATACTAAGAGCCGACTGGAGATAATGATAACACTGTGCTTGACTATGGTGTGCTAAGTACTCGATAAGGCCCCTGTGAGAATCAGTTAATCCTGACACAGACCTCCAAAGAGACTGGCTTTATTATTCTCAATTTTCAGATAGAGTACCTGAGACTCACAAAGTTTAACATCTTGGCCAGGGCCGTGTGACTAGTGAAAAGATCTGAAATTTCAACTTACGTCTATGCTCTTCCAGGCCAGTACTATAAATAGTCAAGTGGATTTTACTAGGGAAGGAGTAGGGTTGGCAGTGTGTACGGGCAGATGGATGCAGACATGACCCAGTCAGGGTAAGTTAAGGACACACACAGAGAAGACTTTGGTGCAGAAGTGTCATTATTGCCTGGAACAAACATTGGGCTGATAATCCAGTAAATATTTTACTATGAAGAGTTTGTGTTTTCTGGTGCTAAGAAATTGATGCTTCTCTCTGAACTGAAACAAGTTTTTGTTTAGACATTAAATCTCTCATCACATGGATCAAAGAGAGATGGCCTAGAAGATCAGACATCATAAATATTTAAGGCATAATGAAAGTTATCTATCTGTTGAATAAAGCTGTACATAATTGCAGAAAGATTTAATCTGGATCCAGAGATTAAAAAAAAACTTACTAAAGTAAGTAGACAATTTAAAGAAAGAAAATGAGGCTAAAATGTAGGAAGAGAATACAAAAGACTATTTAGGGATAGAAGATGGAAAGAGAAGTTTCATAGAAATTGATTTTCAGTTCTTTTATTTTTTCATTATTTTCCCTTTCCTTACAGAATCTTACTAGTTTGATATGACCTTAAAATCTTTTTATCCCAGGCTGGCTTCAAACTTGCAATCATCTAGCCTCCACCACCCAATCACTAGAATGATTCACCACCATCCCAGCTGAATTTCATATTTAAAGAAAAGTTCTCTAGGCACGGTGGCTCATGCCTGTAATCCTGGTTACTCAGGAGGCTGAGATCTGAGGATCAAGATTCAAAGCCTGCCTTGGCACAAAAGGACCGAGACTCTTATCAACCTCTAGAAAATGGGAAATGAGGCTTGGCTCCAGGGTAGGGAGGTAGACTTGAGCTGAAGAGCTTAGGGACAACACCCAGGCCCAGGGATAGGGTAGTAGCCTTGAGCTGGGACAGCTCCCAGGTCTAGTTCAAGCCACATGACCTACAAAAAAATAAAAAGAAAAATTCTCTTAAAATTTTAGCATCAGTGGCCAGGAGTTTGGCCTAGTGGTAGAGTGCTTGCCTAGCCTTCATGAAGACCTGGATTCTACTCCTTAGTATCACATATGTAGAAAAAAGCCAGACATAGTGCTGTGGCTCAGGTGGTAGAGCTCTCGCCTTGAGAAAGTTCACATACAGTGCTGAGCCCCTTAATTCAGTCTCCAGGACTGGCCCCCCAAAAATTATTAGCAGTGTACAACTCTATACATATTGGCTATTGTTGGTTAGAAGCTGTTGCATGAAGCCCTTTGTGGCCTTTCTGTATTCCAGTTATTTTTAAATTAAGAACCCCATCACAGTATATCTATTGTATGTCTCTTTGTAGGTTAGTCTTGAGGGATCTGATTTGGGAATGATCTGATTTGTCTCCATTGCTCCACCTTCTGAGGCCTGTTTTCTATTTCCTGGTCACTTCCCTTTTTCTATTAACATTTCTGCTAAATGTATGTAGAGACCATAATGACTTTTGCTATTTGCAGAAATGACTTTGATGCCTTTAATTTTTTTTAAATAATAAGAATTGTAAATTAAGGAAAGAAAAGAGCTGCTTTGGGATAAGGAAAGGTTTTTGAAGTGAAAGTCTTTTCTTAACTGGTGTCCCCAAGATGGAATTAAGAATGACATACCTCAGCTTGTTCAAGAAATAGGTGAGTATGTGGGTTTATTTTGAGATTATTTGGTATCATTAATCTTATTTCAAAGACTTTTAATAGTCACCTTATGAAAATACATCTTGTTTTCTTCAAACTAGCCTATCATGAGCAGATTGTGAACCTGTGCGCAACCAATCTGAGTAGAGAAGCCCAGCCTGCTGCATTAAGGATAAATAGGGAGCAAACTGACTGCTCTGTGTACTTGCTTGCCAGCTTTTTAACTGATATTGCACTCCTCTACAGAAGTAAAATTTGCCTTGCTGAAGAAAGAAAAGAATTCTAATAGAGCTCAAAACTGTTTTGGAGTTCAGCCTGCCCCTTGATGTACTTAATCTGGGCCACAAATGAAGAGTTGCAACAGAGAAACACTGGCAGGGATAGATTTAGATCCCTTTATACCTAAGATAAAGGTCACTGCTGAATAAAATGATACAGAAAATGAAAAGGATAAAAACTTCCAATTAAAACAAAGTGCTTTGATTACTTGGAGTTGAGTAATAACTATTTCTGCTGGGTAATATGGAGGCTTTGCCAAAAAAAAAAAAAACCACACAGACATCCAGGTACAGGGAATAAAGGAAGAAGTTTAATTCTGGGAAAGGGACTGACAGACCGCCTCCCACATAGGTGAGCATGTAGGAAGAAGCACTGGCTATCATTTAGGGTGACCAATATAAGCTGTAGGGATTGGGAGGGCCCTGCTATCTTATATGGTCATGGCCTGATCACCTCAGGTGACCTATAGGACCTGTAAGGTATAGGGGAACCTTGCTAGCATGCATGGTGATAGCTCAACCCTAGGGGGCTGTCCCAGGCCAAGGGGGTTGGGAGCTAATTATACTGAATGGGCCTAATGTTGCCTAGGGAACAAGCTTGCTTAGCTGTGAGAGAGGGGCCACCAGGCCTGCATCATCACCATCAATTTCTCCTTCAATTACATAGAATTAGAATGAAATTCTTACATAAGTCACCTTTGTCTATTTGTACACTTGGTCTGTAGACAATTTTTTTCCTACTCTCTCTTTAGATCATATATAGTGTTTGAATATCATTGCAGCTCCTCCTGTTTAGAAAATAATGCCTAGTTTTCACTAAATTCCTTTTTATCCAAGACTCCTAAATCTTGACTATTAGATTAAAATTGCGGAAGTTTGTCTAAATAACCTCTCTTTCAGGAACAGCGTGGTGGACCTACAATATACAATGATTTGTTCTATCTCTGAAACAGAAGCAACTAGAAGTCTTTTATTATTGGCTATAATAGCAAGTGGCATCTCTTATTATGCTTGGCAGCTGACATATCAAATTGCATTTTAGATGGTTGTTACACATGAAATAGTACAATATGAGTGGATTCAAAATGAGAGTTGTAGCCTTGGGACATGGACTATTTCACATTAAGATGTTGCTATGACAACTTGTCAGGATGTTGTTTTGTCATCTTTTGGATTGGGTTCTGGCCCAGGGTTACTATACTGGAACTCGCTAGAGGTTTAGTAATAGGATACAAATGTACCTTTACTCAATAGCTTTTGAATTTGCAGTGTTGCTATGATCACGAAGAGGTAACATTGAGAGATTATTTAAATTCTCACAGAATC
Source organism: Megascapheus bottae (assembly GCF_031878675.1). NCBI lineage: Eukaryota > Metazoa > Chordata > Mammalia > Rodentia > Geomyidae > Megascapheus > Megascapheus bottae. Next base: position 53,443,371 of record NC_143516.1, read on the forward strand.
TAAACAAGGTCACATCTGTCAGTGAAAATACTTGGAGTGTTCTGAAATTCAAAAACTCAAAGACAGGATTTCCTGTCCTTGGCCAGTGAATAAAATGTATGCAAGTATCTCCTTATATATGCACATCCTTGAACAGTTATATGTAATAAAAAGTTGGGAAATTAAACTCTTTTTATACTTGTCTTGATTTAAAGAATTAGAACTGAACATCCCTTAGAAAATAGCTTGACCACAAAGCAAAGCACAGCTTTCTAGCACTTCATATCCTCCTTCTCAGCCAGAAATATTCTGCAGCATGTGAAATTTGGACCAGTGGAGGGAACTGGGCAAAGTGTGGAAGGAAGCAGTTGGGAAACTATACAACATTCTTTTCCCCTCACCTTGGCTTTGGCCACAAGAACTCCATATGACAATGTACTTCCAGAAGTACATCTCCCCAGGGATGAGCAGAGGAATCCACCAGGAAGCTAACCAGGAAGCCCTATCCTTCAGTCTGACCTCTGAACAAAACATATTTCTACTCTGGGTTCCCCCTAGGAAATGAGGGGTTGAGTTTCCTTTGGCTGTCAGGTTGTGTTATTTATCATCTGTGAGGCAGAACCAGGTTTCCACTTTATTCTCCCCCCTTCCCCCAGTAAATCCACATTTCCATCATGATTTTACAGCAAAACTACCTGCCACAGTTAGTGGGACCTGCTCATAATTAAAAGGGAGAGGAGACAGTATTCCTCCTGACGCCTAATTTTTTTTTTTAGTTTTGTAATTGCATTGTTCTGAAGCAAAGCTTCCTTTGCAGTAATAAAAAAAAATGAACTCCCAGATAGAATAGATTCAGCTGTAGTACCTCACTTGCTGCTACTAGTATAATCTTAGCTTCTCAGTACTTAACATTTTCTATGTGGAGACAGTGCTGAGTACTGTGAATATATCATCCTACTTACTGCTTACAGCAGATACACATGCATGCAACACAGTGTCTGCTGTATTTTAGGTGTTGTGTCAAATTCCTGTACTCATCCAACAAAGTAGATAAATGGACTGCATTAAACTCAACAAACAATATGTTCTCCACTTTTACAAATAAGGAAACAGCCATACTAGGGTAGGTATTTTGACCCATATAGCATGGCCTCACAACACTTTCACATAACCTCTCTGTCTACTCTCTTCACTTGTAAAATGTGGCCATTACATGAAGTGCTTTTAATATTTATTAATAAGATTTTTGGAGCACCACTCTAGGCCAGTCAGATTATCAAAAGTTGCTGCCTGGAACTGAGTTTGAATATGGGCCATTAGCACCACTATCTGACCACTGGACCACTAAAGGCTATGAAGTTAAACCATTGCCTGTGGGCCTTAGGCTAACATAGACTGACTAAGATAATGGCAGATATACAGCTCAGTAGGTAATACCCATGTGGTTTTGATTGTCAGGGCCTGCACCTATCATCTTGGCTAGTTTCTTTTTCCTAGTCGAAGACTAGGAAGACTGTATGACACATCATATTTTGAGGATAAGAAAAAGATTACCAGTGTAGTATGCTTTCCCACTTAGGTGTGTCAAAATGACTCTGTGTTCCTCACCATCACCAACTGGAAGTCATTATGTACTTTCTTCAGTGAGGTAAGCCTATCTAGGACAGGGTTCCAGAACTTTGATGCACATTAGAATCACTTGGGAAGCCACAGATACCTGGTTTTCACCACAGACTTTGATTTTATGAATGTGGGATGTGTCCTAGGAAATGGTGGGGATGAGGGAGATAAAAACTTTCTAGGTGATTCTGATTTTCTGGTTTGAGAACTTGGTCTGTAAGTTTGCTAATGTGTGACTTGAGTAGCTATGGCATTCTCTATGGACAGAACTCACTTTTGAACTGCCTTACTCCCATCTTTCTTTTGCATTTCATCCTGGCTGAAAAAACTGGCATGTAATTCCTCTCACTTTGTTGCTATCTGAATCAGAATTCTACCTCATTGTCAAATAATGGTTTCTTCCCCAAGTTTATTCTTATACCACCAGAATCACTCTTGGAGTGATTTTGGTAACATATCTGTATTTGTAAAGTTCCCATCCTCATTTGACCTTTATTTTCACTAGATAGTACATCTCTTTTTAAATTCTTTTACTCTTACATTTTTATTCTAATAGCAAAGTAAAACGACTCCTACACATAATTTACATTTCTTTCCTCAATGTTTGACCATCCAGTTTACTCTTGGTAGGCAAAAGCTCCATGCCTGTAAGTGCTTAATGGTTGACAAAATCTTAACAGAAAGTTAGAGCCCAAGTAAGGTAGAATAGAGTCAAACTTCATCCAAAAGAAGTTTTGTAAAGTCAGACTTAACATTGAACAATATTGTTGGATTATAAACTGAAAGGGTCAGTCTGTTGATTCATTTTGCAAATGGACTTCATTAATTTAGAAGTTCATTCCGCAGTAGGTAGGTCTTCAACTGGGACATTAAAATCAAGAGAGATGTTTGGTGGGTAAGAAGAGGCAAGTAAGTTACATAAGGAGACGCTCTTGGTGGGAGATAGAAAATGGAACATACAGGTTACTAGGCCAGTAGCTTGGCTGGAATGAAAATATAATTTGGGTTTGGCAGGTAATGAGGAAGGATTGCTTGGGTGGAGCTAGATGCTGTATGAGGTTTTTTGTTGTTTAGTTTTTATCTTGTTTTGTTTGTTTTTGGATTTTTTGTCAGTTGTAGGGCTTGAACTCTGGGCCTGGGCGCTGTCTCTGAGCTCTTCAGCTCAAGGCTAGCACTCTACCACTTTGAGCTACGGCACCACAGTTTCCTGGAGATAAGTCTCTTGGACATTATGTGCCTGGGCTGGCTTTGAACCATGATCCTGAGACTTCAGCCTTTTGAGTAGCTAGGATTACAGGTATGAGCCACTGACTCCTGGAGTTGTGTAAGATTTAACAGCAAAAATACCTTGGGAGAGCTAAAAAGACAAAAGTATATTAGGAGCATCTATTTTCCTTTGAATGGTTGTTGAAGTCCAGTTGGTCTAAATTTGTGCTGTGAACAAAGAACAAGTTTGGTTGTGTAGGGAAGCTTCTGAAATAAACTCTGAAATTAATTTAGGTTGAAATGTTTCTCATTCTGATGTCTTGTTTATGGCTTGCTTTTGTAATCCGGAGGAAAATGAAAGGAGGGGGATGGGGGCTCAGGTACTTTTCTTTCTAAATGGATGGGTCAGAGAAGGCAGGAGGCTGTCATGATTGTTTCTCTTTGTTCAGGAATTAGAACATGTGAACTAGTTCCACCCCTCATTCTGTGAGCTGATTTCCTCCCATATTTCCTAATTTTTCCCATGACGTTGCAGCCTGTTTCTTCACAAGATTGTGAGGCCTGAAAGACCCCATTGTTTTCCAGGCATGTAGGCTTGTGCACACTGCTGGTCTGGCTGCCTGGGGTCTGAGTGTGGGTGGTACACCACATAGGACCAGGCAGACTGGAGAGTGCATGCTTCCTATGGTAGCAAACATGTTCTGTTTACCCAGAGTCCACAGAGTGTCTTTTTTGTAGATAGAAGGAACTATACTTGAAAAATGTTCTTTACCAACTACAATCTGATTGGCAGGAAGGGAAAGGAAAGTTTCTTAATGGCAAATCAAGCGGATGAAAACCTTATCCAGACTTCACTTTTTGTCTAGATAAATGCAAACTTTTGTTCTTACAAAGCACACACTGTCATTGTTAGCCTGCGTGGGGTTTATGTGAGCTTATGGTGTTAGCCTCCTGTCACTCTACAATCTGTTTGGAAAATCCCAGGGAGTTTGCTCATGGAGGGTACAATATATTAATTATAGTAAGGGAAAAAATGAGATGACAGACAACTGGAATTTAATGCTAATGAGAGTTTTCTTAAATGAAGGTAATTGATAATCTTAAATGGAGGTAATATATAATCTTTATATTAAAATTTAAGGAGCAGGGATCTGTATTTGGTTAACAATAATAGACCAATTAGAAGACACTGAGTTTTCATTGACTTATAAAATAATATGAATATTTTCAGTTACATTTGCAAAAGTCCGCATTGTTTTTATTTTATTTATTTATTTATTTATTTATTTATTTTTGTCAGTCTTGGGCTTGAGTTCAGGGCCTGAGCACTGTCCTTGGCCTTTCTCAAGGCTAGTGCTCTACCACTTGAGCCTCAGCAACACTTCCGGCTGTTTTTTTTTTTTTAATGTATGTGGTACCGAGGAATGAAACCGGGGTCTTCCTGCATGCTAGGCAAGCACTCTACCCCTAGGCAAAACTCCCAGTCCCCCATTGGCAACGTGACTGGGATCTACAGTCAGCATTGAGAGTCAGTTGTTGATTTTTTTTTTTCACAACTCTGTGTTCCCTAAGTCATATTGGCAGCTTGGAAACAGCCAAACAGTGAAAGTATTTACACCATGGAAATCAACAAATTCTACAAATCAGAAATCTTCAGTCTCAAGGGCCTGGTTTTTAAACCTTTAGCTGTATGCCGTGGATCAAAATAGAATTTTCTCCTGAGCCATGTAATATGAGATTTCACTCAACACAACAAAGAACATGGACATTTAAAAATGTAAGTCAAGTTATGTGATTCCTTTGCTAAAACCCTCCTGTGGCTTGCCATTTTTTTTGAGTATTGAATCGCATGACCTGAAGGTTATTCAAGCTCTGATGGCCCTTGACCTCTCTTTTCTATCTCCTGCACTCTTCTCCAGACAGTTGGTTCCATGCCTGTTTCTGTGGAACACGCAGACATGGCTCCTTTTATAAGGCCTTCCCAATTTGTAGGATATCTCAGCATTACTGAAAGGCTTATAAAATAGGTTGCTGGGTTCTACTGGAGTGTTTCTGAACAAGGAGCAAGTTTTCAGGTGATGCTCTTAGGCTCTGGGACAATTCTTGGAGAGCTACTGCTCTAAGTGACATCCCCCTGACTTTCCTCTCACCTCTTTCAAGTCTTGGACCTACTTGTGCCTTCTCAAGGAGACCTGCCTTGACCATCCCTACATCAAGCCTTTCTTCCCACACTTCCAGTTCCTCTGCCCAGTATTTTTTTCATTGCACCTCTCACCTTCTAACAAATATAACTTAGTTATTGTGAATTATATTGTGTTTTGCCTATCTCTCTCTACAAGACCCTCAGTTCCACAAAGTAGGCATTTTATCTATTCGTTCTATCATAAATATGTCAGAGTACCTAGCTTTTGGTAGGTGGATCAATTGGTGATGGCATTAGTGAGTGAATAATGTTGAAAAAATGAATAATGGATCTAAAAGTTTGAACCAAAGACCTTTAACTCATTACAAACCTTTAACACAGTGTGTGTGTGTGTGTGTGTGTGTGTGTGTGTGTGTGTGTGTGTGTGTGTGTGTGTGTGTGTGTTGGTATGGGACTTGAATTCAGGGTCTGGGCACTGTCCTTTCTTTCTCTCCAGGCTGGCACTCTACCTCTTGAGCCACACCTTCACTTGCAGCTCTTTGGTGGTTAATTAGAAAGAAGTCTCAAGAACTGTTCTTTTTTTCATATATTTTTAATTGTAATTAAAAGAAGGGTTACATTATATTTGCCAGATAGGAGGTGCATTAATTCACATACATTGATAACCTTTCTCATGTCTGGGTCCCCATTTCTCTCCCCCTACTCCCACCCCTTGTCTTTTTCCCCCTTCCCTATCCAATTTCAAATAACCAAATAAAAATATATCTAATATATAGCTAACAAAGTGAGATATTGTAACAATATGAGATAACCAAGGGACAACAAAAGAGGTGTCCCGTCTGGTTTCAAATTGTCTTCTTCAAATCTCAGCCTCCTGAGTAGCTAGGATTACAGACATGAGCCACTGCCACCTGGCTTCACTGGAGAATCTTAAAACACTTTCTGTAGTTTCGTTTCTCAGCCTTGCTGCTTTTAGTATAATGAGAAATTGATTCTACTTTCGGCTTAAGTTTAGTAATGACTTGCTGATTTTTAAGAGTAGGTCCCACAAATAGTTATATTTGGTTTTTACTGACTTTTACCTAAAAGTTCCTAGGCTAGTGGCTTTTGAACTCTGTTCTGTACACATTCCTCCTTAGAGGAGAGGTTTGAGAGGTTCTATAAATACTTAATTTACACCATATTTTTAACAGTTTAAAACTTTTTCTTAATCCTCATTTTTTTCAGTTTTTTAGTTGTATAGAGGGGTTTTAGTTATATTTGCCAGATAGTAGGTGCATAACTTCTCACACATTGATACCCTTTCTCATGTTTTTGTTCCCATTACTCCCTCACCCCCTCCCAATCATCTTGTTTTTCCCACCTTCCCTTTCCTATTTCAAATAAGCAGGTAATCTATATACAATATGCCAGGCAATAAAGTCAGATATTGTAACAATATGAGATTAACCAAAGGGCAACAAAAGAGAAGAGAAATAACATAGTACATTAAGAACAACAGTCACACAAGATAAAGCTCTTGTTTCCATATCCTGGAGATCCTTTCACTTAGCCTCATCCTATATGGCCTTGTGTTTCTAGGTTTTGTGCTATTGTAATCCTCTGCTAGGAGAGTCTTAGATGTGTACTAATTGTTACAAATGAGGGAAAGCTCTATAAAACTATTTTTCTAACTAGAATTTTTATAAACATAACTATAAAGACATAAAAATCTATGATGGGCTATATACTCTATAGATATAATGTTTTATGACATAGATTAATATGTATCTATGACATACAAACCCTTAGCTTAATTTTAGTTATGTTCTAAAATCTATTTGCCAGTAATTGTATATAGAGATTCCCTTCCTGAATACTTGTTTATTAAACATGACACTTGAAATATGTAAAATTCAATGCTAATATATTCTTTAAGTAAGAAAAATACACACCAAAATTTAACACACGGTGATTACCAACAGATTGGCTTGAACTGCCAGGTTAAACCTAAAGTGTTCACTGCTCTTTTAGTGTATGCATTTGAACTTCTTACAAATAAGTCATTTATCAAGAAGTTCTGTAGCTATGTTTTAGATTCCAGCTTGATAAATTGAACAAGTGAATTGCTTTGTTACAAATATTCATCATGTACAGGCAGGACTGTTGGCTGTAAGTTTCTGTGTAGCTCCATGGCCAATTATGTGGTATATTATTCTAGCCTCCATCAGTTGGTGATATACATGCTGCTGTTAACTTTAAATTTTGAATACTCCTTGAGTGACTTTTAAGGAAATCAAGTCATTGTCAGAGTATACATTTACCTAGATTAATGATTAAAATTTGAAATAAAAAATTGATTACTTTTGGATAAATTTGAGAGAGGTGCTGAAATGATAAAATACAGTGCTGAGAGACAGCTGAAACTCCCAGCACTGTTATGCCTTTGTGTTACAACCTTTATTTTCTGAATTCAGATATAGACATTTCTGTAGCACATTCAATGGCAAAGGATGCAGTGTTATTTCTATCAGTTTGGCTTCTGAGTGTCAAACAGTAAATTGTAAGAGTAGCAATAGCAAAACATCTATCAGAAGATTCTCATTTCAGGAGTAGAACTCAGACAGCATGAAATTAGGTAACTGTAGTTATGTTTTAGGATTTTCTTAATATACTGTAAATGAATACAAACATGAGAAAAGAAGATGAGGGGCGGGGGTGGGAGGAGAACCAAGACATGAGAAAGGGTATCAATGTATGTGAAGTAATGCACCTTCTATCTGGTGAATATAATGCAATCCTTCTATTAATTACAGCAAAAATATATGAAAAAAAGAAAGCTAAGTGTGAGAGTCGCGGAAAGAGAGAAAAATTCTACGTCAATGATAATCAAAGCATAGCTGCAGAAGTTATATTAATGCCCTACAAATATATTCTAGAACAAGAATTTTATCAAAGATTAAGCAAGGCATTTCATAAAGATAGAATACTTCACAGATGATAACAAAAATATTTATGAAGCTAGCAGCAGAGCTCACATACTATTAAGACAATAAAATAAATTATATTCAAGAGAGTTTCATGTTCTTACCTCAATAAAAGGGAATGGAACTCTATAATAGTAAAATAGTTTTATCACCATCCATTGAACACTCTATTCAAGAATATAATATGTAATATGTATCCCTTTAATCCTTCATGGACAAATCTGCATCCTAGGTCTAAGAAAAAGTCTTAACACAGATAACATGGTTTAAATTAGGTACTGTATCATGTTGAGTGAGACAAGTCAAGACCAAAGGAACAAAAGGCGCGCGATATCCTTCATATGTGGCTATTAGATTCAAACAGTACAAGAGCGAGGACTCAGTATTTGCATACCCAATGCTATGGACATGGTATTGGAAATATAAAAACAACTACATAGATATAAAAATCTATGACTCTATAGATATAATGTTTTATGACATAGGTTAATATGTATCTATGACATACAAACCCTTAGCCTAATTTTAATTATGTTCTAAAATCTGAGTGCCAGTAATTGTATATAGAGATTCCCTTCTTGAATACTTGTCTGTTAAACTTATCATTTCAAATATGTTGTAAAAATCAATGTTAATACATTCTTTAATAAAAAAATAAAAGAAAGGAAATAAGACATATTCTAGGGTCACTTAAAAGTTAATTGACAATAGGCCTTGCTCTCTGAAAGTCCCACTGTCTCCTATCTCAAAAGTTCCATTGAATACATTATTTGAAAAAATTAAAAGACTTTGTAGAACATTTTTGTAGCCTTCTTCACACCTAATATTTTGTTGTAAATAGTTATTTTATTTTTTTGTCAGTCGTGGGGCTTGAACTCTGGGCCTGGGCACTGTCCCTGAGCTCTTTGGCTCAAGGCTATGGCTCTACCACTTGAGCCACAGCACCACTTCTGGTTTTCTGGTAGTTAATTGGAGATAAAAGACTCATAGACTTTAGTGCCTGAGCTGGCTTTGAACTGCAATCCTCAGACCTCCGCCTCCTGAGTAGCTAGGATTAGAGGCGTGAGCCACCAGCACCTGGTTTGTAAATTGTTATTTTATTCCTTATGTATTTAAACCCCTTAAAAATAAGGATTGTGAGTTTGGATGCTGGTAACTCACACCTGTTACTCTAGCTGCAGTGGGAAGCATCAGTAGGATTATGGCCCAGGCTGGCAAGAGGAAATAGTCAAGACCCTACCTCAAAAATAATCAGATCAAAAAGGGTTGAGAGTGTGGCCAAAGTGGTGATGTACTTGATGTTTAACCAGTATGAAGCCTTGCATTAAACCTCCTGTACCATTAAAAAAAGAATAAGTAAAAAGTGAGGCTGGGCATAGTGGTGTACATCTGTAATCCCACATAGAGACAGTATGGTCTAGATTAAAACCAGCTTGGTGTATATGAAGACCATGTCTTATCAAAACAAAATAAAACAGAAAGTGAGAATTGTGTCCCCTTCAGCTTTGTTTACCCGAAGCCTGGTATTGCCTAACATAATGGTGAATACTTAGCTTGAGTTTATTAGATGGCGTAAGTTTTAACTACAGAAGATATAAGCCTGACATGAAACTTCAATGATGCTTATGCTAAATATACAATCAGTAATCTTTCACTGAAAGCATACATTTTAGCATAAATAATACTTTTTGGTTCTGTGATTCCTTCCCTTTCATCTCTCTTGAACAATAACTTCAGGTTTTTCTAGATCCTTCCTAGAGATGTCTTTGTCTGTGACTCTTCCATGTCATACTACTTAACACTGCCCTCATCCAAGTTGTATCCTTCTCTTCATCCTTTTCATGTAGCTTCAGAAACCTTTTCACGGATCAAAGACTCTCATTTTCTAACTTGCTATGGCTGTTCTCAACTTATCAAACAAATCTCAGTGTGGCATTTGGCTTGCAATGCTTGCACAATAAGATCTGGCCCCAGGTAGCCAGTGAGTTCTTAAACTGTGGCTAGTCCAAACTGAAATGTGCTACATAGGTGCATTCAGTACCCTTATTTCAATGTTTAGTATGCAAAAAAATGTAAACTACCTCATTACTAGATTTTATATTGATGACCTAATCATCATATTTTAGATATGTCAGATTATATGACATAGATCACCAGCTAGGCACAGTGGCATAAGCCCATAACTCTAGTTACTTGAGAGGCAGAAATCAGAGAATTGCAATTCAAACACAGCCAGACCTACAAGCTCCTGAGGCTCTTATCTGAACCTCATTGGCTAGGTGCTGTGGCATGTGCTTCTTACTCAGCTAAGGAGAGAAACTTTTGGGTGCAAAAGTGTGTGCCTGTCATCCTCAGTGACACAGGAAAGCACAAGTATAAGAATTGTAGCCCAGGCAGAGGGCAAAAGGCAAAACCCTGCCTCCAAAATAACAAACGTTGAAAAGGGTTGGTTGGCCCAAGAGGTAGAGTTACCTGCTTAACAAGCAAGCTCAAAAGCTCTGAGTTAAATCCTCAGTACCACTGAATGAAAACAAACAAAAAACCATTAAAGTGGATTCTTCCTGGAGTTTTTGTTTTATTTTACTATTATTTATTTGTTGGGCTTTTCTTACTATAGTTACCAGAAAAAAATTTAATTATATGTTTGGTTCACTCTGCATTTCTATTGCCATGGCTACTCTGTGCAGTTTAAGAACATTTAAAGTTTCTTATTAAAGGCCTCTGTTACCTTTTTGACCTTGTAGCTCACCCTTTCCTGTCCCTTTATAGTTCCTGATAACCCTCATGCTCACCAGTTGTATTTTATACTTACAAGTCTATGTCGTTTTCCCATGGTCTGATCTTTCTGAAATGTCCTTTTTTCTTCTTTCTTTCTTCCTTTTTTTTTTTTTGGTCCTTCTTTTCTTAGTCAGAAATCCTGCCCAGATTTTTAGGACCTGACCTGTTGGGCAAAGATATTCCTCATTTTCTCAGGTGAAATCCACCCTCCTTCCTATCTCCCAAGTTCTTGGTATTTCCATTATTGCTTTTGTCTTACTGCTCTGCCATGAAGTGTCTTCTTAGCTACATTCCCCTAGGGAAAAAGCTGCAACTTAGTCTTCTGATAACTGCCAAGGGCAATCGCTGGTGTGTATTAGACATTTGATTGACCTTTCCTAAATTAATTTGTGAGCTGGAGATACAATTTAGTGGTAGAGCACATGCTTAGCATACACAAAGCCCTGGATTTGATCTTCAGCACCAAACAAGAAATTAATTTGTAAATGTATTTCATCCCACTGCATATGCTGCTATTTCTACACACATCAGACCTGAACCACTTTAATCATTGGTCAGGGGAAGAATTAGATGCTGAGATAGAGAGGACAAAACCTCAGTTATTACTCTAGTTCTGATTTTATGTTCAATAAGATAGCCTCTTTGTTCTCATTGGGTGACTTACAATGAGGTAAAACTGTAAGTTCATAAACTCTGCAGATATTATATTGATGGGTGGTATAAAATGGCTATATACTTCACATATTTTACCTGTTTGGTTTACAGGAATCTTAGATAGGTTTTGGTTTGATAGATGTCTCCATTTCTAAAACATTTGGAAACCTTTGTTCTCATTCTAAATTTCATTTTCATTTCCATTCCAAAACTTTCATTTTGGTTTTGGTGAGGTGGTTCCAGGTGCCATGGTGGGTCATATAGACTGAGACGCCTCAACTGTATATACACAAACATGGGAAGCTTTTCAGAAAAAGACTGATATTCAGACCCACCCCAGTGTAATAAGGCTGTAGTAACTAAGTGGGTCCTAGCACCAGTATTTATAAAAAGACTAAGTAAATACTTCATAATTAGCGAGGAAAATGTTGAAGTTGATCGTTTTTCCTTGTATTCTATCATGCACTCTCTTCTTTGTATGATGACTTAGAGCTGTAGACAGCCTTTCTTTGTTTGCTTTAATCTTTCTTTTTTCCCCATTATTGGGACTAGGAACTAGGGTCCTTAAATAAGCACCCTACCACTTCAGCTACACACCCCCAGTCTAACCTGAAACAGCCCCTAATAGAACTCATCCTCTATACACAGTGTCCTAGAGCTTCTGAAATTAAAAATTCCCTTCTCTTTTGTCCTCTGAAACCTAGGTGCAGCAGAAAGTTAATGCCCTTTATTGGTAGAAGTGGCCAGCAGGAATCATGGGAAGGAGGACCCCCCCAGGGTCAGTGGGTTTAAGCAGTTTGTACAGGTAGTGGCCTTCCTTGTTCCCTTGTTGGCCTGAATAAACACCGCTCCCCTTGACAGATGCCCCTGTTGATAAAATCTGACTTTCTGGTTAATTGCTGTTTAATGATATTCTTCCTTTTGCTCTTGGGTTTGTAAGAAATCAGCTTTTCAAGTGAAGTTTGAGGAAAAGTTAGCTTTAATCTCCAAAATGGGCTCTTGTTTTATGAAAATGGGGAAAAAATAAACCTAATGTCTATGCATCAAATATCTGTTCAGAAACTTTTTAAAGATTGTAAAATAACTGGAATGAATACTTTGGGAGCACAGTAAAGTAATTCTTTAAATTCTGATAGCAGGTTCCTTTGTTTTATCTGTATGCTGTTAAAATTCAGACAGAAGAAAGCATTGTTTTTCCAGTTATCAGTTCGTTGAAAATGGCTGCATGGTCTTATTCTTCTAAAGTTTTATATCTGTCATTTTAGGCACTTAAGTGGGGGCAACAATGAGAAAACTACCCACTAAGGAGAGAAAAAGGAACTGAATTCTGCAGTAAGCTTGGTTATTTGCAGTCAGAAGTATGTTGTCCCGTGTGAGACTGACGTCAGGCAGATTGAATGCAGAACTGACTGGTTGTGTGTGTGTGTGTGTGTGTGTGTGTGTGTGTGTGTGTGTGTGTGTGTGTGTGTGTGTGTGTGTGTGTGTGTTTTAAACTCCCTCTCAGAATATGAAGTGACTACAGGGGCCACCACAGCAACCCTTGGGTCTGTCAAGAATGTACCTATTTATAACATGCTGGATCAAGTGTCAGCACACCCATTGGAGATGAGGAAGGGGTAGAGACTTTTACAGATTTCTGCGGATGGTAAATAGCCCTCTGGCGTGTTTACAATACAGCTGTGTACTCTTAATGGTTCTGCTGCTACCATGTCAGGTAAAGTTTTCTTTGCACATGATGAATGGCAGAGAATTCTCTAGTGAGGGAACCAAAAGGACTGGGAGGAGGAAAGGGGAAGAGAAGAGAGTGAAACAGAGAGAAAAAGAAACCTACAGCTGCAGAGGGACATCGCTTGAGCTTTGCAGTTGCTTATGTGGATAGAAACCAGATGGTAAGCTGGAACACCCGCTTGGCTATCTGAGGAGCCAAACATATGGTTAATGGTTGGGTGAAATAGCTCTCAGAGCCAGGGCTTTGCTGACTGCTTCATATTACAGATTGTTACAGTGTGTCATTACATTGCTAACCTAAGTGCTTAATACCCACTGCGGGCGCTGGGCATAAGGACGACTTTTAGCTCTTTGCTGGCTCTGAATGGAGGTGACATCATAGGGAGGCTGTAAATGTCTGGTGTGGAGGGAGGGGAAAGGGAAAGGATAATTTTGTAGTGGAAATAATATTTTCTTTCCTTTTTTTTTTTTTCTTTTACAAGCCAAGCCCTCCCTCCACTAGATTGGACTGCTTTCTGAGAATGTTTTTATATTAGGCTGACTTTGTCTCAGTCTGTTTTTTCTCTCTCCTGGTATTACACACACACACACACACACACACACACACACACACACACACACACACACACACACACACACACGATTATACTAAAACCAATTCATCACATAGGCCATGTCCCCCACTCCAAAGGGGTTGACTGGTTGACAGCCCCCTTCACCTGGAAGCCACATCTCTGCACACCAAAGCCCCCACATTTGAAGTTTCTGTTTGGGGAGCTTTGGGCGACAGCAGGCCTGTGTTATCTAAGGAACTGCTGAGCCCATTCATCTGCTTTTCACGGGCCGCTTCCTTTTATTTTTAGCCAAATCCGTCAGGCCTGACAGGCGGGTAATTCGAGCCAGAGAAAGGGCAGAGCTCCAGGTCCTTTCCACAAAGCAATTCTTCTCCTCCCTCCTGGGAGGGCTCCAGACTTGGCCTGCTTCAGGCAGATGGATTTGTTGAGTCATGTGAGATCATTTACACAAAAACACAGTGAGGCAGTGGAAATTTAAAAAAAGAAAAAAAAAAGGAAAGACATACAAAAAGAAAAAGAAGAGAAAGGAAAAATGAGGGTGGGCCAGAGGAAAAAGAAGGGGAGCATGCACTGCCCTTGGCTGAAAAGCCCAGGAATTTTGCAGCAGGCAGCTAGACTGAGGAATGCCATAGAGTCATTTGTGTATAAGGTAATGTCTAGTTTATAGGGCTGGGTGGAGCCAGGCTAGAAAGGCCCCAACAGCTTGCCTCTATTTAGAAGAGGAAGGGGATTGTAAGGGAACTATTTTTTAAGCAACACTCCCCAAACAAAGACCACACTGTTGACAGCCTTAGGTTCCAGTAGCAGTAACCTACCAATGGCTGATTTAGGGAAAATTAGTTTGCTCTGTGATGTAATACAAGTTTGCTTTGTCTTGACGCCAGCATGACTGAGGAAGCTGGGGAGGGAGAAGAGGAAAATTGGAACAGGACTCTTGGTTAATGGTTTCCAGAGATTATTTAGCAGACTTAAGTGGAGGGAGGAAAGTGGATATTGTGGAGAATTGCTAAGAGGTGTACCATAATTGTGGTAGGTAAAATAGACTCATTACTGTGGTTTCCATGCTTCAGAAGCATCGAGTAAGGATTTGAAATGCCAAGAAAGATATCATTTTCCCCTACCAAAGTATTCATTTTCTTTAGCTTTCGGGACACTGGAAAAAAAAAAAAACAATTCTTACATTGTGGCAAACAATGTTTAACATTAGAGAATCAGTTTTGTTTACTGATTGGATCACACAGCTTTAGAACATCTCATTAAAAATTGTCCCTGCTCATTCATGAAATTCTTCTTTTTCTCCAAATTTGCTTACATGCATTATGTATGCTCGCATAAGATTCCCCCCTTTCTTTTTGCTGGAATAAAAGTGTTCATTGGGTTATCTAAATGTATACTGTTCCATCAAATATAATTGGAACTGGGCCATAAGATCATATAGAAGCAGGAACCAAAAATTAGAAATGAGAGCACTGCAAAATATTCACCATGATTATTTTCACTAGGATGAATTTCTGCAATCCTGCATTTATTTAAAACTCTTCTGTGTCGCTTTTTTAAAAAGCTATGCTAGAATGTAGGTCAACTTCACTATGGTTTCCCTATACTTAGTACTTGAAAAGTTGAAACATTTGGACTTTTTTCCCCCCAGACCTATATTTAAGTTGCTTGCATGCTTCCAGTAATGTCCTGGAACTTAGCTCATAAATTCCTTCTATTAATAGTCACCACTGAATTTTGATAGCATACATTCAGATAGCACCTTGACCTGGAATAAACAACCAGTCATGATGTAGTGGTAATATGATCTAAGGAATCCATTCTACTTTTGGCCATGAAACACAGACTTTTCTTTATTTTGCTTGATGAAAGAATTGGTTTCTAATTTACAGATTGTTTCTTAAATGTATTTGGGTTTAGGGCACCCCAGATTGATTCACATCACTATTACTATAAAGTTGTTAGTTAACTTTGTCTTAAACCTACCTACATCCTTGGTTTTCCCTCTATACCAGTGTTTCCATTCTCAACATCTGGCATGTTGAACTGGATTAAGTCTTTATTGGGGAGTCTGGTGTATGCATGCTGGAGTGTTTAGCAGCCTTACTGGCTTTTAAAACCCAGGAGTTCCAGTAGCCTCTCCCCTGCAAGTGACAACCAGAAAGATATCTGAACATTGCCAGATACCAGAACCACAGCTTTGCCTTCTTGTTTTGGATTAACAGTTCACTTTCTATTTCATAAGCTGGGCATTCAGTTGCTTCTGAAACTGAAGTAAAAGATAAGAAGTTTGATATCCTACTTTCTGTGTATATGTGTTGTGTTTGGGATGGGTAAGTGTGTGGGAGTGGTGCTGGGAACTGAACCCTAGGACTTTAAGCATGATAAGTGCACAGCATGCCACTGAACTCATGGTTCATAAGTAAATATCCATTCTTCTGTCATTTCAACTGTGGAAATCCCATATTAGGTTAAGTTTTCCAAAGTGCAAGCAAGAGTAAGGAGAAATTTTCCTCACCAGTAGAGTTAGAGTTTTGTTTTTGCAGAACAACCTCTGTGTTGGAATTTTGGCCCTAGCAGGTGGAATCTTTCAAGGCTGCCTTGCAGTAACTTTCCCAGAGCTAGTCAAGAGGAAATGACCCCACTGTCTGAGTCTAGGGATGTTGATATGAGCAGTGAGCAACTCCTCACCAAGGGTCCAGCTCAGGGAGCCCAGATCCAAGCTCATTGCCTCCATACTCAGCCCTAGAAAAGGGGAAAGAGTAGCAACAATACTTTCTCGAGAGCAGAGCTGACATCCTTCCCATCCCAGGGGCTGTGGTCTCTAAAGCTGGAACTCTCATTATAAAGGAATGTTAAGCTTTCCATGGCTAGGGCAGGCATAAATTTCCTCTGTTTGTTTTGTAAGGACTAGTTGGCTGTGGTCAAAGGAGGCAGCCGCTCCCCATAGTCCGTGGCTGTGACACGGAGAAGAGATGGCGCCCTGTTTTGTTTCTTGTTAACCTATCTCATTTTACCAAACCATTAGTTTGCAATCAACCAAGTCTAAGTCACAGAAAGGGAAAGAGATCCCTTTCCATAGAACCAAGGACAGAAAGAGCAACCTTGATTCCCTTAAGATGACTCCTGGATGGCTGATATGACTGAGGGTGGGTTTCCCAAGGCCTGGACTACCCTTAAGCTTTTTACTTTGCTCAGTGTATTGTGTTATGAAATGCAACACAAAAATACAGGTTATGCTACAAAAAATAAGTATTTCCAATAGTGTAAATGACAGGTAAATAGTAGTCCGCAGGACCTAATGATCCTAATGGATTTAGGGAACCCCAAACTAGACAATGGCAGACTAGTATATACTATCTGATGCAGTATGGCCCACTTCTAATCACTGGCCCTCCAGCCTCAGCCCTTTAAGTACATTCAATGAAATAGGAAATCCATTTTAGTTTATGTGAACCTAACAGCAGGAGAGGGAAGTCCAAGGGCCAGAAACCACAATGTCACTGGCCTATGAGTGTTTCAAGCCTGCCATTGGTTATAGATCTAGGGGCTATGGTATTCATGTTCAACAAAGGAACTATTTGTCAGAAGAGGTTAAAGATGCATTCCCCTGAATGCATCTGGACCAGGATGGAAATCCAGAAATACAGTGTTTGAATAATCATGGATCTGGTGTGTCTCTGCCAGTACTTGGGATATTCTGCTACAGGTGCCAGTTCTGAGAGCTGAGTTCTGAGTTCTGCGAGCTCTTGGGCACTGGTAGAAGCAAGCACTAGGGCCGTGAGGAGCGGTCAGACAACCCAGAGGAATAGGCCATTCTAAGAATAAGCCAATAATGAAGGGTAAAGAGATGAACAGTGGATCCCTGAAATGCCCATCCGCAAGCTCACTATGCCCAGCCAGAGCTTTTTCCAGGAGAACTGAAGCATCTTCTTGTGAGGAACAAGGCACAAGATCCCTCTGGCTTACAAAGGGTAAGAGTTCTATTATAAACATACGCTCACATGAAGGTGATCACCCTCCAATGCAACTTGCCTTCCAGGTCTACTTGAAAATAAATTCCTTAATTGAAATCTTTGAAGTAAGAGTTTGTTTCTTTTCGTTTCTTCAAAAAAGTACCTTCCTAGTGCCTCCTCTTGATTCTCTCTTTTCAGCAGGCCATTTGAAAATAATTCACTGAGCTGTCTAGTATTTCAGCTTCCCACCAAATCACAGGAAATTGGTTTGCCTGGATTGTGCTGCTAGCTCCCCAGGGGAGAGGGAAGCTGAAATTGTTTGGAGGAGTCTTGGATTCTGTAAGCATAAAATCAAAGAAAGCAGATATGGCAGACCTGGTTAGTAAACCTTTTTCTTATATGAGTGCAACTTAGCCTTCTCAGCCTGAAGTTGCTAAATTATTACTTGGAACTCAGGGCAGCCACAGAGGACATCTATTATAGTGGTATGCCATGTTGGCAAATAGGAATAGAGGCTGTTACAAGTACAGTATGATGCCACTTTACTGTTGGTTTCCCTTTCATATAGTCTCAAGGTGTTCTGGCCAGATGAGAAGTGAAAACAGATACTGATTCTGTGTGTGTGTGTGTGTGTGTGTGTGTGTACACCAGTACTGAGGTTTGAACTTAGTTCCCCTAGCTTTTTCACTCAAGGATGGCACTCTCTACCACTTGTGCCACTCCACCACTTAAATTGGAGATAGGAGTCTCATGGACTTTCTTGCCTGGGCTGGCTTCAAATTGTGATGCTCAGCTCTCAGCCTTCTGAGAAGCTAGGCTCACAGGTGGGAGTCCATCAAGAAATTGATATTGATATTGAAACATGAGAAGGTAAGTTGAGAGGAAATAGGCCCAACTGGTGCCTGATGTAATTACCAAACTTGGCATATATTGGTGCCTACTGTGTATGAGGCCAGGTTACAGGTGCTGGTATTTGGGGACTAATACAGATAGACAGGTTCTTTTATTTTCTTTTTGGAGTAATGTATAGAGGAGTTACAGTTACATTCATCAGGTAGTAGGTGCATTACTTCTCACACATTGATACCCCTTCTCATGTTTGTCCCAATTTCTCTCCCCACCTCCTCCAAATATCTTGTTTTCCCCTTTCCTATTTCAAGTAAACAAATAAGCATATATACAATATACCAGGTAACAAAGTCAGATACAATAACAATACGATATTAGCCAAAGAGCAAAAAAAAAGAGAGAGAGAGAAAAGAAGTAACATAGTACATTAAGAACAACAATCACACAAGATAAAGCTCTTGTTTCCGGGCTGGGAGTTTGGCCTAGTGGTTAAAGTGCTTGCCTAGCATGCATGAAGACCAGGGTTCGATTCCTTGGTACCACATACATACAAAAAAGCTGGAAGTGGTGCTGAGGCTCAAGTGGCTCAAGAGGCTCGAGCCTTGAGAAAGTCCAAGGACAGTGCTCAGGCCCTGAGCTCAAGCCCAGGACTGGCAAAAAAAAAAAAAAAAAAAAGCTCTTGTTTCCATATCCTGGAGATCCTCTCATCCTATATGACCTTATGTATCTAAGTTTTGAGCTATTGTAATCCTCTGCTAGAAGGTTCTTTTTTCTTGAAATGCTTAAAATACAATCAGTTGATTGATTGAAGGTAAACATTTACCTGCAACTTAAAGAAGAATGAGTTTTGGGGGATCAAGGCAGGAAAAGGCAAGGGCCTTTGTCAATTGAGTATCATATGTCAAGTAATTTTCTTCATGTCATGCACTTTGGTGCCCAGGAGAGTCCCTATAGGTATAAATAATTTCCCCCAGTTGCGGGAGAAAAGAATAGCAACTCAGAGGAAATTGTCACAGTTACATGTTAACAGGGAATATATTCAGACCAACTGACTTGGCTACCAATCTCCTTTTCTCACTCTCGCTTAGGTTTTGTTGTGTCTGGAAAAACCATGGTGGCACAGCCCTCAAGGTTCCAGGAGGCCGAGTCAGAGTTTCTACCCTGTGAAGATTTAAAGGAATGAGCATTAGGCAATATAAACTGTCCCATTAAGTAAAACCCCTGTAGGATTTCAAGAGTATTAGTATAATGTTCTGGTATTAAAAAAAAAAGACAGGTCTAGGTCAGACCCTGGTAGCTTCTACCTATAATCTTAGTTAATTAGGAATCTGAGATCAAGAGGATCATAGTTCAAAGCCAGTCTGCAGACTCCATTTCCAAAATAACCAGCAAAAAGCGAAGTAGTAGGCATGGCTCAAGTGTAGAGCACCATCCAAGCAAGCAATGTAAACAAATATAGGTCTTAAATTGAAACCTTGGAATAGGCGGGGGAGGGGGGAGAGAAAAAAAGCAAGTTGGAGTCATGCATGGCATATTGACACATACCTATAATGCCTATAATTTCAGGTTCTCAGAAGCATAGGTAGGAGAATCACAGCCCAAAGATGGCCCCAAAGCAAAGCAAAACTCAAGACCCTATCAGAAAAAAGAACTAAAGCAAGAAAGTTTTGGAAGGTGTGGTTCAAGGGATAGGGTGCTGGTCTAGCATACACCAGGTTCTGGGTTCAAACTGCTTGCTGGGAGAAGGGAACAAATCTATGTCTCTCTGTTTACTGCCTTTTTGGAATATCAGTAGTTCTGGACTTAAGAGTTTTGTTTCTAGACTCCGTTTCCACATGGACTTCTCGGGCCTGATTGGTCACTCATCTCAGATTAGACAATCAACTAGACAGAGGAGGTAACTGGACCAGGTAACCTGGTGGGAGTTACTTCAGTATTATATTTTTAACTTTGAGAGACTCCTGAATCTCTAAAGACTGCAATGGATCTTCTAACAGTGATAGCTCTGAAGCTAAAGTTCAACTGTGTGATGAACTGGCTCTGGTAGACCCCAGCATGTTTGCCAGGAATAGTTATGCAAAAGCACCTGGCTCTCCTGGCCCTTCTGTTCTTCCTCTTCTGGCTCTCAGATTGTGTGTGTGTGTGTGTGTGTGTGTGTGTGTGTGTACTTGCATGTATATATCTACCTTATAATTTATAGTCTCATTTCCTTTTCTTCATCACAACTTTCTAATGAACCATAACTTATACACTAGATGAAATTCAGTATATAAATTTTCCAATCACCTACCTTATCCTTGGGGAACAGATTTTACTGAGGGGAGAAGAAGAGACTCTGTGGCTCCTGTGTTTTGCTGCAAGGTGATGCAGGGGGAATATGACTAACACTGCCCAAGCTTCTGTGCAGAGCAGATCCCAGAGTGCTTTGCTGCCTCAGTGGGTAGGTAACCTTCTGGGGAGTGGTAAGGGCATTAGAGTTCTGGGGTGCCAGAGCCACAGATCTGCTGTCATTTGGAGGATGAAGAACTTGTCAGAAAATTGCAGGCATCTCTTCTCTGGCCTCTGCTGCTACTTCTTGGAATAAGACCCAACCTCTTGGAAGGTGTGTATGTTCGGGGGTATGGATGGGGTTCCTTTGTTCCTTTGTCTTTGGATCATTAATCCCCTCAGAATGTTCTTCGTGGTGGAGGAAAAATCTGGGCCTTATGCACTAAATGGATATTACTTTTATTTAGTCTTGGATAAGGATTTTAGTTGAAAACTGTCAGGACTGAAGTTCACAAACCTGAGAATTACAACAACCCTTAAAAGAGGATGGAGGAAACCAAAGCTACTTCACTCATCTTGGCATCTGATTGCCCACGCTTCCAAGTCCTCCAGAGCCTTTTTCACTTTTTCTCCAGAGCCTGTTCATCTTTTTATTACTTTGCTCGTCCCTTCCCTGCTAGGTCTTGGATCTGGCAATTTTGTTGAAGAGTCCATGTTTACTTATATCTTGTGCCCTTCTTCCTGCATTGACACCACAACCACTTGAAATTGTGATGTTAGGCATCTCAGGGTTCTTCAGTCTTCTTGTTTATGCCACCAGGTGTGATGCAAGGAAGGAAGGGAAAAGTCTCTACCCATACCACAGACTGACTTTGGATACCTTCTGTTTAAATGCCAGCAAGGTCCTTAGCATTATGAAGAATTACTTGCTTGATATTGGTGGCCTATATCATTGGAGTGTCTGAGCTACTCAGATTTGAGATATATTTTAAAAAAAAGGCTTCTACGATGAGCAGTTCAGAAATCAGTGGAAAGTTGGACTGTAGAGAAAAGCCAAAGTCAGCATGATCTTTTGGTAATATATATGTGCAGTCCTTTCAGGAGCTGAGACGTGGCAAAGAAACTACACTGGACTTTAAAGCTTCTCTTGGAAGAGGAGAGAGGGTTGAATGAAGCTGGCTTATACTGTTTGCCCTAAGCCTCTATACCACCTTAGCAATGACCCAAATAGTGTAGGTTCCCTCTCTTGTAGAAGGAGGATGATGTTAAATAGTGGTGAAACAGGTAAGTCAGGTCTTCACTTTTCTCCAACTCTCACTTTGAGATGCCCATTACGGAACGCATATAGCTCTGGAGATATCATGGGATGTGGAGTTGTCACCAGGAGCCTGATTCTCTGGGTCCTTATCACAGCAAGGACCTGACTGGTGAGGGATACTTGGCCAGATCACCAAACTCCTTTGGTGTCTTTATTTGCTCTCCTGATCTTGTCTCCATAATTTCCTCCCTTTCTTCCCCCTTTTCCCTTCCTCTTTCTTTCCATTCTCCTTTCTTCCATTTCTGTTTTCTTTTCCTTTTTTTTCATCTTGATTCTGAGAACTAGACCCAGGGCCTCATGCATGCTAGGCAGGTAATACTGAGCTATGCCCGCAGTCCTTCTGTCCAGTTCTTATATTTAACCTATCTCCACCTGTCTGCTTCTCCACACTCCAGTTCAACTAAGATGATGAATTACATTTCCTTGACCTTTTATATGATGACCTTTAATGCTTGACCCCAGGCTTTGTTGTGCATTGGATCAACTCATTTAAAATCACCTGGGTAGAAGCCGCACACTGGCTTATAGAATTGGTTTCCTAAGGTACCCTTTGTACATGGATTTCTTTTTTGTCTAGTACAAGAAGATTCCAACTTCTTAATACATTAAAAAGAAACACTGCAAAATAGATTGTAAGAAAAGCACCTTTAATTCTATCAGGGAAACTCAAGATTCTTTCTTTATGTTTTGTATTTAAGATGTTGTATTCTGTTTTTATTGGTGAGGTATGCACACACCAGACCTCAGAGTTTGAGGTGCTCTCCCTCAGGTTTTTTGCTCAAGGCTAGTGTTTTACCACTTGAGCAATTCTCCCATAGTTCCATTTGTGGCTTTTTGATGGTTAATTGGAGATATGAGTCTCATAGATCTTTTCTGCCTAGGCTGGCTCCCACAATCCTCAGATATTAGCCTCCTGAACACCTAGGAATGTAGATGCGAGCTCTCAGTGCCTGGTTGCAGTCTGGCATTAGGAGCTGTAGATTATTCTGTATGCTTCATAAATGAAACTGTTGCCATCTTTCTAGTCCAAAGGAGATGGAAAATACTTGGTGTAGAATAAGGCTCATCTTTTTCATTGATGTCCAGAAGTAAGCCATCATCTTTTCTGTGAGTAGTTTTCTGTTTCTGTAGTCTTTCAAAGGGGTGTGTGTGTGTGTGTGTGTGTGTGTGTGTGTGTGTGTGTGTGTGTGTGTGTGTTTGGTGGTGGTAGTGGAAAGTTGAGTTGATTTCATTTGTGGCCTTATCCATTCTTTACTTAAATAGTTTCTTGAAATGAAGTCATTTCCAAATCAGGTCTACAGCTTATTACAGTAACATCTTTACTTCCCTAGATATAATTAGGAAAACAATCACTTAGATCAACATCATTGCTAAATGAGAGCATAAATGTAGAAGGTTTGAGGTTGGGTTTGAACTTAGAGCTTCTCAATTGCTGTCTCCCACCACTTGAGCTATATCTCAAGTACCTTCTTGCTTTTATGTTATTTTTCAAATTTGACCTCACACTTTTGCCTGCAGCCAGCCTCAGAGTGTAATCTTCCTACTGATAGTACCTTTGTAGAGATGGGGTTACAGATGTATTCTATCACATCCAACTTCTGAACTAGGATGAGAGCTCATTACATTTTGCCTGGCCTCTAAGTGTAGTTCTTCTGATTGATCTCTGAGTAGCTGAGATTATAGACACATGCTACCATACAAGTCTTAAAATTCTATAAGTGCATTGTTAATATAATTAAGTACTATATAGCTAAATATATTCTTAATTTTTTGCCAGTCCTGGGGTTTAAACTCAAGGCTTGAGCACTGTTCTTGAGCTTTCTCAAGGCTAACTCTCTATCCCTTGAGCCACAGCACTACTTCCTGCTTTTTCTGTGTATTTGGTACCAAGGATTCGAGCCTAGGGCTTCATGCATGCTAGGCACACTCCAAGCCACCTTAATATTATTTTAAAAGTATTCATTCTGATATTCTTAATATTTTTAAAAGATATTACAAAAAACCTATAGTCAATCTGCATTAATTATCAGCATTATCTTCTCTCTCTCTTATCTTTCACCCCCCTTCCTCCCTCCCATACTTACTTACTTCCTTCCTTCCTTCCTTCCTTCCTTCCTTCCTTCCTTCCGTCCTTCCTTCCTTCTGTCCTTCCTTCCTTCCTTCCTTCCTTCCTTCCTTCCTTCCTTCCTTCCTTCCTTCCTTCCTTTTGTCTTTCTTTTTTTGTCAGGGTGATGTACAGGGGGGTTACAATTACCTGTATAAGGTAGTACATTTCTTCTTGAACACTGTTATCCCTTTTCATATTTTTCTACCACATTCCCTCCCTCCACCCCTCCTAGGTTGTCAAGTTCATTTCTACCATATTGTCTTGTGAGCAACTGCTGTTACATTAGTTCACCCTTTGTCCTTTGTCTCATCATCTTGTTTCTCCCCTTGGCTTCCCTAATTTAACTAAACAAATAAATGTATATACAATATACCAGATACCGAAGTCAAATACAGTAACTACAGGGGAAAAAAGGAAACAAGAAGAAATAACTTCACATAGTGTCTTAAAAACAACAACCACAGAGATAACTCTCTTTTTTCCATATCCTGGCTTTTGTTCTTTCGGTACCAGGGTTTGAACTCAGTGCTTTGTGCTTGTTAGGCAGGTACTTGAGCCATATCCTGGTCCAGCATTGTTTTAAGATCCCACATTAAAAGTCTCTATCATTCTAGACCTTGTGAATGAGAATAAAGAAAAATTAATAATATTAAAGAAAAATTCATAATATTAATATTTCTATGTGACTAATATTACCCTTAAAAGGAGTTTTATTCTGAAAATGACATAAGGACGCTTGGAGTAGGAAACAGGGAGAGATCCATAACTATTAGAGCATGTTGCCTTCCCTAGTTCTGAGGGAGTAGGTCTGTGGCATGGTTGAAGTGGGTGGAGTTCCTCAGGGCAATTGTGTTGAAGAGTCTGTGTCTGCATGTAACTTGTGTACTCCTTCCTGCATTGATACCAGCATGACCATTTGTGATGTTAGGCATCTTAAGGGATTGAGATGAACTTTCTAAAAGTTCAGTGTTAGGATACAGTTTTTGAAGGGATCTATCTCTGTAGCTATCTTTGGAAACATGTATAGAATTCTACTTCCATATTCCAAAATTCTGTGTCTGGAAATTCAAAGACTAAAAGTTACATACACTGTTGTTTCAGTTACTTTTAAGTTGACTTAGTGAGCTCTCATGAATGTGAAGCCATGATTGTCCAGTCATGGTCTACATAGGGAGATGTTTGCTGCATTCATGCTGCAGTCAGAATTCAGGAGCTCTCTGCAGTGGACATTATCATTAAAATATCTCCTTGCTGTGAATGAATGTGACAGGGGTTTATTTTTTTGAATCTGTGCCTTCAGAGATTTGCAATCATCTTTCCCTACTTACTGACTTGTGTATAAAAACGAATGCTAGTCATCTTTCAAATAAAAAGGCTAAAATGTATTTAAATGGTTGGAAAGTATTTTCTTTTTCATTTTCTTATTTGTCGAATTAAGAACCTTGAAACCCATACCATAAACTTTTTCTCAAAAATACAGTTCAAGTAGATCAAAAGCCCTGTTTAGGAACAAACAAACAAAACAACACCAGTAGTACCATTAAAAAACATATATTTTTATTCTTTTGTTGGTAGAACTGGATTATTTGGCCCATAGAAAACTGAATTCTTGAGTTCCCTGGTCTTACACTACTGCCCAAAGATCCCCTTGTAATGGTCTAGGTGTGAATCTCATGCAGTAACACCATCAGGCTCCAGCACTTGTCTATTCCTTTGTGACCATAGACACTAATAGGGCAAGGTACTGAGGTTGGGTACACAGTGGAGCTGTTCACATTCTAGTTTCTTTTTTCTTTAAAAAATAAGTCAAATCTTGAACTAGAAACTAAGTCATTAGCCTCTTTGCCTTTTGTAAATAGTTACTAAATCATAGTGTTTTTGTCCCTGCAAATGTGCAATCACACTTAAGCATACATATCTAGACTTTTCTTGTCTGCTGGCATGCCCAGTGACCAGCAGTAGGCTTCAAGATTCTTATTTTAACTATCTGGACATGTATTGTTCCATAGGATAGCCACTAAAGTCATTGACTTTATATTTAATTAGAGTTATATGTAGTTACTAATTTAGCCCTGAGTAATATTTTTTCATTTGATCTTTGACCACTTTACAAAATGGCAAGAAACTAACATGTAAACAGCACCATCATTTGCCAGATCTCAGGGACCTCCTCTGTTGCCCTGTAGTGCAAATAAGGGCTCAAGAGTCATGTATGGCCACCATCTTGGATTGCTGCATCAGCGTAGTTTAGTGCCTTCCTGAGTTCAGGCTTATGGGTTCTTGTTTGTGTTCCTAATGCAGCTGTCTGCTTCGGGAACTGAGGCCTCCAGGAATAAGGAAACTCTTCAAGAGCTCCCTCCCATTGTGATATGCCTGATCTCTTGCTCTCATCTCTGCAGCATGAACAAGGTAAGAAACATTTTGAAGAAGTATTTGGATTGTTTTCATGTGGTACCATGATCTACCTCAGCACCTATATCTTTCTTTCCATGGTGCAAGTAGTTTGTTTCACATGCCAGAAGCACTCAAAAGGTGATATAGTATTGTTGTATGTTGCCTGTGAACAGTGTTTCAAAGGTTCATGGGTGGGGATCAGTGTTTCCATAGTCCTATAACTCCTGGAGATATCATTTGTATTTTCCAGAGGCCTTTAGTGGCTGAAAGATTGATGGTTATTATAACTCCCTTGGTATGACTATTAGAAGATTGAAACTCTAGGGCCAGATTTCCTGAGATTAAATATCATCTCTGCCAGATGTTAGATTCAGAAACCTAGACAAATAGCTTAACTTCATGGGACCTCCATTTTCCCAATTTATAAAATGCTAATAATAGCAGTACCTGCCTGGCAGGGTTGTTGTAAGGATGAAAGGTGTTAACATAGTACTGATCCACATTTCATGCATTTGATAAATGTTTGTTGCCCTTGATATTGGAATATTCTGGTTCCTCAGACCTAGCTGCTCTAAGGAGTATCTACAACATTTCCATTCATTCGCTGACTGATTTGGTGAACATTGATTGATAGCCAGATGGGCACTCTGGTGATAAAGGATGAATAAGTGTTGGATCAAAGTTTTTGAAGGTGATGAACTAGTTTGGGTCAACATGACTAGTGTTCTAATGAGATATGTCTCAACTATAGGATTTAGGAAGGGTAAGATAGAAGAGGTGGGATTTTAAGTTGAGCCCTGGATAGTAAAAGGTGGGCTGAGAAAGCACTCCAGATAAAGGAAACAATTTATTCTTAGTCACAGAAGCATCTGAGAAAGTTTAGTATGTTTAGAAAATAAGGAAGAGTTTGGATTGACTAGAACAGGGTTTCTCAGCTGTGATACTTAACATTTGAACTAGGTAATTCTTTAAAGTGAATGACAGTGTACTGCAGCATAGGATTTTTAGTAGTATTCCTTTATCTTCATTCAGTCATTAACAAACCAAAATGTCTCCTGGATACCACCTAGTGTCCCTTCACAAAAAAAAAAAAAAAACAAAACCATATCAGTTGAGAACTACTGCATTAGAGGATGATGGCTCAGAGACCAAGGGAAAAGCCAGTTCCTGTGAGCTGCTGAAAGCACAAAGAGACAAAGAGGTTGCTTCTCCTGCTGCAAGTATCCATAAATTTGGTAGCTGTGTGATCCCTACGAAGAAATGAGGAGTTCTGAAAGAGTTGCAAGCATAGATGTTTTTATCTATCTGTTCCAGTATGGTTGGGTAGGCCTCTTGGGTGATTTGGTATTGCAAAGGTATATGGAATGCCTAGACTTCAGAAAACAAATTTAACTTATTGAGGTCTCTCTCTGTATACCCTCAGACCATTTGTTCAGCCTTTTCAAAGATGGGAAGGCCTAAGATCCCTTGAGGGTTTGCAGGATGCTGGAATGGACCTCTGTGAACAACTCCTTCCTCAGATTGAAACTGTGGGAGGCTGTTATCTTCTTTGCCCCATCTGAAGAAATCAGGAAAAATAAAACAACAACTGTCTTTGTAAGGTTTGCATTTGGCTTAAAGAGAAGGAAGCTTTGTGTTGAAACCTCCTTCCCCATGACCTTCTCTTCCTTACCCTGGCTTAAATACTTACCTTCAAGGAGTCTGAGAATTCAGCTTTGAACATTCTGTGCTTCCCCATAGTTACTACAGACAACAGAAGAGGAGAACTACCCTTGTAAATCTTAGTTTCTGTTATTTCAGGTTGGAAGTACTAGAAAGTAAGGCTCTTGGGAAACCTCTGATCAGCATGTTCTGTGTCAGCCCAGCCCAGAGTTTCTCCAGGGCAACTCTACATGAGCTGTTGGGGCTGTGCTCTTGATACACACCTCAGAACCAGACTCTCAAGAAATTTCAAGAGTCTCAGTAGGTGTGTCTTGAATAGAAAGAACTCAGGTTCTGCCTGTGTTGGCTCAGTAAGCCCTTGATTTTATGTTATTTTAATTGAAAGTAGTGATTAAGATTGATGTGTCACCTCCAAAGGTCAGCATTTTTCTTAGGCTTTCTTGGCACAAGACAAAGAATAGCTCATTCTCTGGATAGGAAACTTGCTTCTCGGCACAAAAAGAAAGTCATCTCATTGATGAGGTATGTGAGTTAGAACATTAGAAGTCTTGCTGTGGGTGTGATTGGCATCCCAAGTGGATTTATTCCTAGAAAGCTGGAGAACTGTGTGTGTTCCAGTCATTGGCCATGTGCTATAACTCTCTTCTTCATTCTTGAACCCCAGCTAGCTGAAGGGATGTTTCAATTCCGTATCAGAAGAGAGGATAGTGGCAGTTTAGGGTCCCTCTTTATCCTGTGAAGTACCACTGATGATGATGCTGGCAGATATTGGCAGGATTTGCTTGTGATCAACCAGGGATGATCCCTATGGAAAACAGGTCCATAGCTTCATCTCACAAGGGCAAACTAAAGCCTAGAAGAAAATATGTTAACACTAAAGGACCTTGGAGTACAGGAAGGCCTTATTAAAGTCTAGTAGTGGAAACTATAAAAAATGTTTAAAATTCCTTTCTATCAAAAGATATTCTGAGCTAGATATGGTGGTATAGCATGCCTGTAGTCCCAGCTTCTGGGAAGCTGAAGTAAAAGATTCATAAATTGTGTGAGAGCCTTGCCAACATTGGACCCTATCATAAAACACAAGCAGACATTCTGAACTATTCCAGAAGACAAGCTGATACATCTGATATGGTAAGAGCTTTAATTTTGCTAATTTAGTAGGTACTGCAGATAGAGTATTTTTTTAAAGATTGTTTTAATAGAAAATGGGCAGTGAACCGAAAGATAAGATCCATAATGGAAAAAATGTGATTAATAAAACCCAAGAAATATTCAACCTCCACAGTAATCAAAGAAATGCAAATTAAGATAAAGAAATGGTATTTTCCACCTATGCCATTGATAAGGATATATAAAATTACTAACTGGAAGTAGGAATTTGGATTATCAATAACTCATACACACAGTTTGAGGGAAGTTACTGTATATCAAAACTTAATGGGTGTACCTTTTGACCCAGAAATTTTATTTCTAGAGCATAAACTCAAAACTATTGCCATCCTAAGATGCTCATCACAATATTGCTTAATAGTAATTTTTGTAAACTAATAACCATGGGGCAGCCATGCAGTGCAAAGCTTCAGGGAAGCCCAAAGGAATACTTGATGATATAAAAAGATGTTTAAGTAAATTAAGGAGAATGCAAGTCACACACAGTATTGTAGTTCATTTGTTCGTTTGTTCCTTCCTTCCTTTCTTCCTTCCTTTCTTCCTTCCTTCCTTCCTTCCTTCCTTCCTTCCTTTCTTTCCTTCCTTCTTCCTTCTTCCTTCCTTTCTCTTTGTTTCTTTCTTTTTTAGAAAAGCACATGCATGTACACAAAGGATAGTAGATTCACACCAAAATGTTCATTTTGCATATATGATCTAAATTTTCTTTAGTAGTGTGCATTTTTTAACACTAATAGCATTTTTAAGTTAAAGGCACTAAATTATCAGTAACATATGAATTTCTACTATGCAGAATGAATAGACTGAAAAATACTGGCCAGAATGTTATTCATGGTTTTCTCAGAAGATATGTAATCTGCTTTTTTTAAAAACAAAAAAAAAAGCTTTTCAGTATTTTCACCTTTCCTATAATAATTATTCACCTGTTTTATTAATAAGCAGACAAACAAACATTAAAATAAATACTATGTTAGCTCTTTTGCATTTGAAGTACAGCTGCAGGAAGATGTTTAGTGGGTTGATAGGAAACGAGAGAGATTGTTGAAACAAAGATTCATTTTTCACAGTTGTTCTCTTTGGCCTATTTCCAGAAAGAAGCCTCTTAATGTATTGATGGTTTGGGGTCCATAGAAGTAGATGAATGCTCTTGAAAGAGATGCTGTTCTCTGGTTCAGTGCCTCAATTTCTTTAAGTGGGTATTATGTTCTCTTACTCAATATTGTCATTTATTTCTTCATGTACCTCTTCAAGGATGTTGCTGGTGTACACAAGATTGAACTAGATCAGTTTTTCTCAAACTGTGGTTTGGGAACTCTTGGAAAGTAAGGCTCTGAGACTCTTCCCAGAGGTCTACCTGCAAGCTCAAAGCTATTTGATGATAAGCTATAGAGAGGATAAGATTCTTTGGCTTCCTTTTCTTTCTGTCTCTGTCTCTCTCTTTCACATAACACACACACACACACACACACACACACACACACACACACACACACACACACACACACACACACACACACACACACACACACACCAGGATTTCAGGTGGTTTTCATGGCATACAGTGTTATCACTCCTGATATAGTTCATGTTTACATATTTTCCATATTTTATAGTTTTGATCTCTAACATTATATACACTGGTATAATTAATTCCCATAAACCAAAGTTCTTCAGGAGCTTATATGATTTGTAAGCCTATAAAGGCCTCCTAACACACAAAGTTTGAGAACCAGTAATTGAGATGGTCAATGCACATGTCCTAAGTATGACAAAATGTACTATAATGAGTGGTTGACAGCTTCACCTGTGGGGTACTTAGTAGCATGCTTAAAGTGCTGGGTTCATTTCTCAGCACCTCAAAAATTTATACTAACAAGAATCTTGAGCATTGAGGTATTTTCTTCTTTTACTTCCTACACCCTAGAAATAATTGTCCTTAATCTTCTTGAAAGCTTCATTTTGATAGTGTCTGAGAAGCTATGAGGAACACTGGTGATACCAGGCCAGTGTAGCACCTGTATGGTAGGTAAATCCAGTTTTCTTGGATGCAGTGTGAATGGAAATGGTGATGTTAGACCTCTAGATGCTTTTTTCCATGTGCATCACACTGGGAAATATAGTCAAGTTCTAGGAAGATAATTGGAATATAAATACCTTCTCTGAGAGGTAAAGGAATACAAATGTAAAATAACACCTGACCACGTGATCTCATAGATGGTTGGTGTGACATGAAGAAGGGAGAAGACAAGTTTAAAATAATTAGCTGAATATGTTTAGATAATATTAACTTGCATATAATCATGTAACTATACACATACATATATATATATATATATACATATATCTTATTTTACAGAATTGCCCTAAGTTTTGTTGAATTAGCTCTTCATATAGTAATTCCAACTATGGAAGCAACCTTAGCACTTCTGTTTCAGTCTCAAGTCTTCTCTTATCTGCTTAAAGAGAAAAACATTTCTCTCCTTGGATGCATGCTCACCACCAAACCTCAAAGGTCATGCAAGATTGAGCAGCGTTGTTCCTTTGCTGAGAAGCGATTCAAGCGGATGTCAAAAACCCAAACAATTCTGTACAGAGAATTTGGCATCAGATGTCTAATAGTGGGAGCCTGGCAAAGTCCTGAGTGATGCAATCCTATGGTTTGACCTAGCAACTCTTCAACCTGTTAGAAAAGATGGAGAATTCGAACACATAGTAATGAAGGCTTCAGAGTAGAAAAGATGAGCTATGGGTTTGTTTAAAGCCATAAGAACCTCAGAACAGAGGAAATATGGTGTGGGATGATGATACTATAACTGCAAGTCTGAGGGGCCTTAAACCGTGTTATGTAGTCTCAGCTGCTGACCATCAAACAAGTCTCTCTTAAAGGGAAGGGAGCACACTCCACCCCACTTTATTCTTTCTCATAGCACATTCATGCACATTTAGGATGGTTGATTTGGGAGTCTGGTGTGCTCATATTTTGTGAGGAATGAAAGAAGAGTGCCTAAGATTTTCTTGATTGAAACTGCTTTGCTCTCCTGCTCCCATGCTGATGAATTGCTCTGTACCAGCCTGGATGTGGAGCTGTAATTGGATATTAAATGAACTGATAGGTTGTTCGTCTGTATCCTCATGTTGAAGTAAGTCCACTTAATTGCAGCACTTGACATCTGCTGAGACTTCGTTGAGACTGGTGGCTACTGGTGTCTGTACCAGAATCCAGATTGTGGCCTTTGTGAACCAAACAGAGGAATACTTCTGTCTTCTTTCCTCTGGCCCTCAACCCTTCCTTTCTCCTATTATTAGTAGACCTTAATGGCTACAATTAAGTTACATCTTATTTATTAGTTAATTGGTTATTGGAAACATGATTATTTAGTTGTTCAGTTAATCTATGGCTTCTCAACCTCTAGAATATGAACAGTGGACCAGTTGGCCTGATTTTGCAAAATGTACCCCAGTGAGATCCTTGTGTATGAAAAGAAACGTATAACCATATAGTTTCGAATTCAGTTTATTAGAATTCCTAGTAGTCTAGATTGGCATTTTCCTCTCACTGTTGATGATATAGAGACCTTACAAAGCAGAACTGTTTGCTTATATTCTTCCTGTTATCTTTTATCTCCATAAAATATATGCAAGTTTTTAAACTTTTTGTATGATATTTGGGTTGAACTCTATGCCTTGAGTGTATGTACATCATTGAATTGGTTTTCAAAAATCTCCTACCAGGGCCAGGAGTTTGGCCTAGTGATAGGGTGCTTGACTAATATGCTCGCAGACCCAGATTTGATTCCACAGTACCACAAACATAGAAAAAGCCAGAAGTGATGCTGTGGCTCAAGTGATAGAGCTCTAACCTTGAGAAAGCCCAAGGACCGTGCTCAGGCCCTGATCCATGCCCTAAGACTGGCAAAAAAATGAAATCTCCTACCATATGATTTGTACCACACCAGATAGAAGAAGAGCAGTGCCTATTTAGGATATATAAAATTAAATAATTTGTAAAAATTCTTCAGTAAATTATACACATACACACATCTGATATATGACATATTTCTGGTCTCACGTAAATGACAATATTTATATTTAAATGAAAACATTTAGGTTTGGTTAATCACAGCTTATCTATGTTTCCGGCTTGTTTCTTTTCTTTTTTTTATGCAGTAGTTTTAGAACTTCTTACCCTCAGACTTTAATATGCTAACATTATCTTGAGAGGCTAGATTCAATTAAATAGAAATACAAGCGATTAATTAAGAGACCCAGTTCTAGCCTGAGAGGTAAAGTGTCATCATATGTCTTAGTGATCAAGTAGTACCTGTAATTACAACAGTAGGAAAACTGCAATGAGTTATGAAAAAAAAAGAAACACTGGGTAAAATTAGCAATATATGTGCCTTGTGTTATATTAGAAATCCAACCCATAAACAATTTGTTGTGACAGTTGTAGATGGGATTGTAGCATTTTGAAGTCTGATTGTAGCTAAAAATAGATATGTGTATTGCAGATAAAGAAAAACGGAATATTAAACAATTGAAATTTTGTGAAAGACTGATGCTGTTTCATTGTAATAATTTCCCTAAAGGCACATTAGTAATGCTGCTAAATACAGACTTTAATAGACTTTAATAATGTGTACTTTAGAGGCCTGATACACAAAGGGATAATGTATAAAACATTCATTATGGAAAATTGCTACCTTTTTTATTTAATAAGAAATCTCTTGAAACAAAACTATTGCGATGCCTATGGCATTGTGTTCCTGGTATTAGTAGACTGGAGAATAATTGCCCCCTTCTTTTATAGTTTTTCACCTGTGCTAATTAAGTTGCAATCATATTTACTTACTTGCTCCATGAATGAAAATGGAGATTTTTAAAAGATAGTTGGATTGGATCAACCCTTGTTCCAGTTGTGGCTTAGGCTCTTATTGCCCATGTCATCTTGGTCAAGTTACCCAACACCAAAGCCCATTTCTTCATTGATGAACCAAGGGTTTTCTATCTATCTCACAAGATGTGGGAGGAGTAAGTTAAATGCTGACACAGAGGAGGCTCACATAATAGACAATCAATAAATCCTTCCTGTTATGACTATGCCTCTTTATATTTCTTATTTCTGTGCATGTCTATTGGGGGTGGGGAGGAGCTGGAAGAAATGAAGAGGAGAAAAAAGCAATTAAAAAGAAGCCTTGGTAAACAGTCCTGTGGCAAATCTTGCTGTTGGGTTTCAATGTGATTTTTAATGTGCTGGTGCTGAGAGCTGTGCTGCTAAAAGAGAGAGGAGAAAGGGAAAGGAGGGAAAGAGAGAGACGCAGCAGATGCTCTTAGAAGAACAGCGGGGCATTTATCTCTTTTAATGAGATAACATCATTAGAGTGACAAAGTGCATTGAATCGATACTCGAAATGGACTGGCACTATCTGCCCAATGTGTTCTGATTGTTACACACCACAGCCTTAGAATCCGCTGAATCTCCAGTTCTGTCTTATCTGTTATTACAGCCACTGGCTTTGATCTCTTGAAATAGA
Organism: Megascapheus bottae; assembly: GCF_031878675.1. Lineage (NCBI taxonomy): Eukaryota > Metazoa > Chordata > Mammalia > Rodentia > Geomyidae > Megascapheus > Megascapheus bottae. The sequence continues at coordinate 53,478,272 of NC_143516.1, forward strand.
CCCACACCTTAGGGATTTCCAGAGGAGTGGGGAAATGGACTAATTGGATAAATGAGAAAAGTCCGAGGTGATTTATAAGCTGTCCTGTAATCAAGGAACTTCACAGAAAGGAGGTCGTGCTTCTTCTTTTTTTTTTTTTTCTCTTTGACTTCTTTAAATGGCTGTGCATCCTCCTCCCTCTCCTTCCATTCACATGCCTCTCTCTGTCTGCTTCATGGTGTAATGTCAGAAACACTAATCATGTCAGATTGTGACACTGACAGCCCTGACATTCACTACAAAGAGAGAAGAGAGAGAGGAAGATGGGTGGGGGAGGGGAGGAAAAACAGCAAGGAGGAGGATTCTTTTTAATATTACTGTTATTGCATGTAAAATTTGTAACTGCAGAAATACCAGCATTATGGACATATCTAAGAAAAAAATAAGAAAGGTGCATTCTGATAGTGATTAAAATTCAGCTGGGAGATCTGTAGCACTATGTCTGCCCTGTTCGTTTAGATTTCATTGTGTAAATTCTATCAGAATTACCATGTCTATGGTTTCTTCCCAAGAAATTAAAAAATAATAATAAAGACTTTTAGATACACCTCCTTCCAGATTTTCTCTTTCAGCTATAGCATGGATCTAAACAGGAGGTGTGTATTCTCTGGGATTTGACAGTTGGTTACCCGATTCTTTGAGTGCAATCTGAACAATAGCCACATCAGAAGTCACTGGTGAGGGGATGTTCCCTGCCCAGGACCAAGCTATAGAGTGACCATCTCACTGCCCCCACCACCACCCCCTGCTTCCCAATACCTGCTTATGGCTGCCAACGAAGAAAACACTGAGGGGTTTTGCTCCCTAAAAGTTAGGGATGGGCTTCAAAAAACCTTTGTGGTGTATCAGTCCCTTAAGCATCTTCTCCATTTGGAGTGGTCTCTGGTCTCCATTTCACATCAGTGGTGACCTGAAATCTTGCTGCCCCAGCTCATAAGTATTCTCAATCCAGACACCATGATCTAAAATTGAGCTCTGAGCTCAGGCAGAGTCATTCTAGCCTTTCAATAAACAGAGAATCCAGCTGCCAAATCAGCTTTTGAGGGATTTTCAACTACAATTCTTCTTTTAGTTTTGGATATCTGTCTTCCTTCTTTTTCCTTCATGAAGAAAAAAAAAGTTGATGGAAATGTATATTTAGTCCATGCTAGTTACTGTGCTATAGAGACTAATTTTTTGTCTGTATTTGAGGGCAGAAAATGTTAAATACATAGGGACTTCTTTCAGACTGATTTAAAATCATACAGTGTACACTTATTTTATAGTTTTCTTGTCCTTAATACCCAAGTAAAACTTAGATCACTTAGAATAAATGTTTCTCCAAAAAAGTTACATGAATTTGGCTTATATGCATTTCTTTAGGAAATCATACTTACACTGCTAGAAAAGAATAAATTTGTACCCTAGGGAAGATTTGGGGGAATTAGCTCCAAAATACCTTCTTGTAAACTCAGATTTTCTTTGAAAGTCCTTTGTAGTCTAAAAATTTTCATGGATGTAAATTGCATTGTTCCCTAAGATGTGTCCACAGTTGTTTGGATGAAAGGTAACTTAAAATTACTTGCTGGTTAAAATGACTCAGCTAAGTCTTATTAGGTAAGTCTTATTATTTGTTCTGCTATAACAAGTAGGCCCTCAGAATTTAGTGGCTTAGCACATTGTTTTTCTTTCTTGCCAAAGTATCAGTGCAGTATAGTTATTTCTGACCAGTGGCGTGCTCTTATGTGGAAGTGATTCAGCAATCCTGAATTTAGGCGTCTTCTGTCCTTGAGCTTTACCATCTTATTCTGTTCAGGTAGATGACTTAAACCAGTGTATTGTGTCAAAGTCCTGAAGTCTAGAAGGTAGAGATCAAGATTTGGGAGGATTGATTTCTTCGCAGATCATGCAGGAAGGATCTGTTTCAGACTTCTCTCCTAGACTAATAATGATTGCCTTCTCCCACACAATTTCCCTATTTATAAAGACACCAATTACAGTGGGTTAGTGGTTTACCCTATCTGATTATGACCTTTTCCTAACTAATTATGTCTGTAACAATCCTATTTTCAAATAAGGTCACATTTGGAAGTACCAGCTTTAGGACTTCAACATATGAATTGGAGGGGGAGCTAAACTAAACACATAATATTCTCTTGAACCACTCACCTAGTATATGACAATATCATTGAGTCTTGTAATAATCCCTATGTGGCTGGTAGAAGTTAAAGCACATGAAGAAGGAACCCTCACTTCTTAATCACAATAGCCCTGAAGTAAGGCAACATCTTTTCTCCTTCTGTTTCTTTGGTGAGAACTAGTCACATGGCTCCACCTGAATGCAAGTTGGCCTGGGAAATGTAGAGTAGTCCCAGATGATTGGCAATTGAACACATAAGCTTCCTGTTCTTCCTAGGAAAATGTCTCTGCTGTCTCCTGTTCTCCTATGCTCCAGGGCAAATTTCCCAGAGACCATTCAAAGAGGCTATAGTATATCAGAGAGTCTCCATAGTATATATTCCCCCTATAGTATATTGTGAGTCCTTATTCTCCCATGGCTAGGAATGCTTTTCAATTTAATACTACAAGTGTTTATATGTAAATGAGTACCCAGGTTGCTTACTGTGTGTTTTCTTAAAAATCTAATGCATCTTAGAAATTTTATTTACACTACTAGTGGGCACTATTTTTTCTTAAAAAATGTAAAATCCAAATTAAAGAAGATCTACCCTCTGCCAAAAATTGAGCTTGTCCTTGAACTGATTTCCTACAGTGCAGTAACTTTATGGTTACATATTCTATTATCACTAAGAGATTATAGCTGTCCAGGAGGGAAAAATGGATATTGTGAATTGTGAGTGCAGAGGACAATTATGTAACCTGCTGTGTTTTTCTCAAATGGCTAGACTTTAGTACTTAATCATAAAGTCTTGTCTTTTCTATTGGATTAGTCATTATTTTAAAAGTTGAAGTTGGGTTTTATAAGTGACTAAGTAATTGCTTTGTGTGTTTCTTTTCAATTATGGTAAGAAGTCATGATTTTTCCACACTTAGAATTGCTAAATATTATTTAGATTTGTCTGTTGAAAAAGTTTATTTTTTAAGAAGGGTGTGGGAGTGAGGAGATATTTCCATTGAAATTTGTTAGCTTCTCAAAGTAATTTTTAGAAAAATTTCCGTGAAAAAAATGTAAGATAGAATTTGAAAAGGATCAGTAGGTACATTCTGAAATCTTGGTAGCAGTGTAAAAACATACCTCATACGGAACCACAATATTTAGTTTAAGATTTTATTCAGGAAGTTTCATGTCAGGAAACTATGATCTTGATGTTTTATTGTTCTAGTACCTTCAAACAGGTTTTAATCTAGTGACTTAAACCTGTCAGTGAGTCTGTAGATTTCTTTTCTCTCAACCTTCCAAAAAAATACCCTGTTGGTGGAGTAGGATCTAAAATAAAGTTGATCCTTCATAGATGTTTGATAAATAATCACTATTTTAAGTGTTGTTATTTATTTAAGTGCCTGATGTTTACCAAACTGTCATGGCTCCTGTATAATAAACTATAATCTTGCTAATTTTCACAGTCAGCTCACAAAGTAGGTCATATTACTCATGCTTTACAGAAGAAGGATTCTCAGAGACCCTTGAGTAATCAATATGAACATCGCTAGCTAAAGCAAGTCCAATATTTGAATTTGGTTCTTACTAACACCAAAACACATGCCCATTTCCATTCTGTTACACTGCCTCCTAAGGAGAGTATTTGTGAAATTGAATTTAAATAAATGGAATGAAGTTGCTAAGCTAAAAGCAAATAAATATAAGATCCCAGGATGTTTTATTTCTTAAAAGAAACACATTGTAATAGAGGTCAGGAATTAGTTCCATGTAATCATTTCTAGGATATTTCTTTGCTGATACTTTAGTAAATGATCCATTCCTAAATGCATGATCAACTATTGGTTCTGAACACTTGTTTTTTTTTTTTCTTTGCCAGTCCTGGTCTTAGGCTCAGGGTCTGAGCACTGTCCTTAGGTTTGCTCAAGGCTAGAGCTCTACCACATGAGCCACAGCACTACTTCTGGGTTTATTCTATGTATGTGGTACTAAGGAATTGAACCCATGTTTTCATGCATTCTAGGCAAGCACTACCCCTGGGCCAAACTCCTGGCCTCAGTTCTGAGCCCTTCTTAAATGTCCATTATGTAACTGAACTACATTCTCCTTAGGAGTACCTTACAGTGGTTTCTAGTGCATCCTGTCTTATTTGCCACCTTTCTAAGTGTGCCCAGGTTAGTCAGGCTTTGCCTGTTTGCTTATGCAAACATGGGAAAGGAAAGGAGAACAAATCATAAAACAAAGGAACACTTTTCTCCAGACATTTACCTTTCTTCTCCGCAGCAACACAATTAGCCACACTCTCCATGATCTGGAGCCGCTGAAGGTGTGCTGTAAAGGTTCACCCAAGTTACTGGTGGTTTGTTTCTGTGTGATCATGACCAAGTCATAGCCCCTTGTTTGAAGCTTAGTGTCTCCCTAGGTAAAAATGCAGTAGTAGCCTAGGCTGATGTTGGGAGCCAGAGTGGAATCAAACTGTACCTTGATTTGCATCAGACAATGGCTTTATTGTCTTATTGTTTTCTGGCCTTATTCTGTTTAAATGACCTGAGATTTACCATATGAATGTAACACCTGGAAGTTCCCTGGGTCTCAAGAAGGGAAGGGGCTGGAGTGAAAAATAAACGGAGTGAAAAATAAACGCGGCAGTCTTTACCTGGACTGCAGACATCCCGGACCCGGTGTGTCTGTCTCTCTTCTATTTTTTCCTAGTCCTTGCCCCCTATTTCAGGAACCCCAATCTGCGAACCCTGGTTTGCTGCCGGCTGGCCCCGGCAGGCTGGCTTCAAGGCTATCTGGAAAGTGAGTGACTGGTGTGCATATGCCTTGCTTGGAATAAGAATAGTTCATAGCTCACACCACATTCTCCAGGGGCTTCTGTATACAGATTATCTCTGCAGCCTGCTGGGAGTCTAATACTGCAAGGTATCCATAAGTTTCATTACCCACAGATGACAGATCAAGGCCCCAATGAAGGCATCCTATTTGCTTTCTTACAGTATGACATGCAAGGGAAACTTTCTTATAGACAATGTTTTACTTATAGACAGTGGCTTCTCTCTTCTGCCAAATCAGTGTTAAATGAATGTTTGTATTTGGTAAAGAATTCTATTATTAACAGAAGAGTTGACATAGAAAATGAATTAGAAGATCATTTGGAGGTATGGCTCAGGTGATATAGCACCAATGGGTGAAAGCATCAGATGACCAGTTTGAGTCCTGGTCTCATACAGAAAATCAGTGAGTCACATGTTGATGATGAATGAATTCCCCTAACCCCGAGGCCTGAATAGGTCCTGTCATTTTCTGTAATGTGTTAAGTGTCATTTAAAATACTGTTTTCTAGCCAGTGGTTTGTACTTATAATCCTAGCTACTCAGGAGGCTGAGATCTGGGGACTGTGTACAGGAAAGCCCATGAGACACTAATATCCAGTTACCCAGAAGTAAAGCTGTGGCTCAAGTGGTAGAGTACAAGCCACAAGGAAAAAGAAAGGTTTGGTGATACCATGGGTTCTTTTGCTGTCAGACCCATAGTGGGGCGTGCCTTGTGTCTTACCTTAGAGGCTCCCCCAGGCCTTCCTCAGCAGGTCTGCTCACTTAAGCACTGCTGCTCAGCATGTGAACAGACTGGGAAATAAAGAACAGCACTCCAGCACCTTCTCCTTTCAAGAGAACAAAAAGTATTAAGTTGCTTGTGAAGTCCCACTGTTCATTTGAAGCTAAGGGAAGCCCACTGTTGTATGTGACTTGCACAGTACTGAAACATTCTCCTGTTCCCTGAAAAGTCCAGCTTCACTAAGACAAAGACAGCATTTCCTATATGCTTTTATATATGGCTTTACATAAAAGAAAGAAAACATCATTGATATTTGTCTATATGATTACATTTCTCTAATGTAATCACAATTTTACCCCCATTGGAGTTTAAAATTTTGCTTTTGACTCCTTAGTGTCAATGTCTTCCTGTATATTAACAATCATTTACTCTCTCAACTTCTGTTTAAAATTTTAGCATCTTGGTTCTGTTTCATTATGAAGCTTTGTAAAAATACAATAAGAAATAGCAGGTCACCATAGAAATGTCTTCAAAATTGCCATCAACAGTCACTATTAAGGTTATTCTCAAGGCTTAGCCCACAATTCAAAATTAAAAATGCAAAATACTCCAGAGCTGTTCTTTGGAAAAAGATGTTATATTACTTATCTAGCCATCTGTGCATCTATCTAAATACTCAGAATACTCTTACATCAATTTTTTTTTATTTTGGGAAAAAACAGTCCTTTTTATTACTTTACAGAATCCTCTTATGATTATAGATCATTTTTAGAATTGTCTGAGACCGACTGATAGTATGAAATAGCCATATCTGATTTCATATCATATTAGGAAGAATAGAAACAACAGTCCTAAATATTGCTAATTATATCTTTTGACTCACTTTACTAGGACAATCAAATAAATGATCAGTGTCTCTTTTGGTCACTAGCAATTATACCTCATGGTACATTCTTTTTTACTAGATAGATAGCTAGCCAGTACCCAGACACCAGATACTAAATACCTTCTAAAATTATCATTTGAAACCGAAACTATCACATGTCAACATAAAAGTGGTTGAAATGAGCTGTGTACAAAAGTCCCAGAAGTTAATCACTCTTAGATTCATTAATCTATGGTATAGCTACTGATACTCCACCAGAAAAAGTAAGTCAAAATGCACAGGGATGTGTTAAATTTAATTTATAGAGATTATAACACGTTAGTCTCAGAGGTAATCAGGTACTGGCCTATATGGCATCCACAAAAAGGAATGGAGGAGCTTAGGTTGTCCCTGATTAACTGGTAGTTTTGCAGTGTTCCCAGTGCAGTTGTTGGGTTTTTTTTTCCAAACCTGGGGCTTGAACTCAGGACCTGGCCACTGTCTTTGAGCTTTCATTCTACCACTTGAACCACAACATCACTTCTGGCCTTCTCAGTATATGTTGTACCAAGGACTTGAACCCAGGGCATTGTTCATGATAGACAAGCACTGTACCACAATCTGGGCCCTGTTCCCAATGCATTTCAAGTGATTGGGCTTGATGACACCAACCAAGGATTACTCCACTCCTGTGTCAGAACCTGTGGGACTTAGCATCTCCTCACACAGTGAAACCCCTGGATACAGTGTCTAGAACTTTGCGCTTCCCTGTGCCTCTCACTACATGATCTCAGCAGAGACCCTCCCCCTACCTGCTCAGCTCTACAGTGCACTCACAGAAGAAATGGGCTTTAAATGTAAATCCTGACCCATCACAGTAGGTTCTCAGTACATATTTTCATAAGAAGAATAACCTGACTCTGGCATGCTGGGAGATTATATTTTGTATAAACGGATCCGTAACATCCCAACTTATCTGTCAGTGTGGCTTTTCTGAATCTGGATAGAATGACCCATGGCTATATAAACATGTAGCCATGGCTTACTTTTTGTGCAAACCTGAAGCCTCAGTGGGCTTGACCTTCTGTGACCCATCAGCTAGTGGGATAGATGACTTTGCCTCTCCCACAAGAGCATCTGGTTTACTTCTCATTGGCTATAGTTCTTGTCAGAATATTACATGTATCTCAGATTTGTGCTTTCTTTTTAGACCAAACAACTAAATGCAAGTGTGTATTGCAACAATGAGAGAACTATGAATCACACTCACAAAGTATGTTTTCAGAGGCTTCTGAAAAAAACCAGTTTATTTTTACTCTGACAGATACTTCCGTTTAGGGGGTGGTTTCCACAGACATACTCTATTGTGCAATAGAATGTTCAGTAAAATTTGCCTCTAGGTTTCCTCCAGATCTTTCAGGTGACCACACCCAAACCTCAATATTGCCATGTTCTGGATAAAAGATTTAAGTTATTTAGTGAATGATCTTAATTTCCCCCAGGTTGTTTTTGTTGGCAAGTGGCTTAATTGCATTTAGGCATTGCTTTGATACCATACTTAATTAGCACCCATTCAAAGTCTGCATGTACTTAATGGTTAAGAGTTTGCAACCTCATTAAGAGACAGATTCAATTCCCAACACAGCCACAGAAGAAGTCCCTCACCTCTTTAGCCTGTCCTCCCTAAAATGCCTAGAGAAGTTCCCAACTCCCAGGGCTTTTTTGTAGAACACATTAGGTCATGAATATTAAGCACTTAACATTCAGCACCCAGTGAAAGCACTTGGTGAATTAAACTCATATAATAAGGGAGGCACTGAGTACGAAGTCCTTAAAAAAGTAGCTTCTCTGTTTCAATGTAATAAGCACCTGGGCTTTCACACTTGCCTGCTTGTCTGTTTCATGACAACTTTGAAAGGAACTAACTGACTCATTTGGGCCAAAGTGGACACAGTATGTTTTAAATTTCTAGTAAGACTACCACTTCCAAATATTGAACATTATTTGTATCTTCTTGTATTCACTGAGCTACAAAAATAAAAGGCTACTGTTTATAGACAGTATACTATAACTTGAGAGAGAGTTCAAAAGTTACAGTAACCTTTGTTATATTTAGGGTATTTAAGAGCTCCAAGGTGTGTGGGAAAACTCTGCTAATACACTGAATATGGTCCCCAAGTTTGAACAGTGGTTTGACTTAGGGCTGCTTGGTATTTTTGTTTCTCAAAAGAAAATCTCTTGTGACTTCTATTTTATATTATTTTCAATGGCTAAGACAGGCATGAGTCTGGGAGCTGAATTATTATGTTAGTCGCACTGCTAGCTAATTCTTAGGGAGTATATTGATTTCTTAGCACTGAAGTAGGCTAGAACATAAAAATTAGAGTACTGTTTTCCTTTGTATTTTAAATAAGATTGAAGAGCCTTCTTCACTATGAATGCACATGCTGACTTTCCACCCTTCCAAAGTTAGCCATTTGTATGCTGGGGAGGGGAAGAGGGCAACCGGATGTGGCATTATGTGTTATTCTATCTTGCTCAGGCATCAGAAACACTAAGGAATTTTCTGAGTTGGTTATCAAAGGGAATAAGAATCAAGTGCATTTGTATAATTGTCATAAAAATAATGTTCTATGTTTTTAATTAAGCCAGACATTGTACAGAATTAGATACAGTCTTTGTTCTCTGGGAGTTTACAGTGTAAAACAGAAGAAACTAATGATTGTAGGCATGAAGACATTCATTTCTTAAAAATTATTAGATTAGTTATACAGGGGGGATTTCATTATTATATCTCCACACATATTTACACTCTATTCCATTCAGTATCTCCCCTCTATCATACTCTCTGTCCTCTTCCCAAAACAAATCTGTTCATATTTTTTATGAACATGAGTGGTTGGTTCTATTTCCTGCCTTTCTGTCCTCAATCCAGGTGACACATCAGCAGCAGCATTTCACCCATAGAAGTATTTTTTATTTAATAATGTGATTTTTTTCTCGACTATGAAAATAACATATGTCTTTTAGATAAACTAAAAACCAAAGTATTAAAAAAATACTCAGATGTAATTTTGCCACATGGAAGAAACTATCAAGTGGCATATATTTTTTGTGTCTTGTTTTGTGTCTTTGTGTATTTATATATTTTTCATAATTGAGGTACATGTGCAGATTTGCTACTTTTTAAAATAGAGTACATCTGTATGGTTTTATAGTCAAAATTATTTTGATCATCATTATTAGGATTTTAAAATACTGTGTGAGTTTGAAAGTTGAGAATCTAGCTTTTGGGCTCTTGCTACAGACATTTAATAAAGAAAAAGTCAAGTGCCCATCAACCTATGGAAAACTATTTCTGAAACAAACCTATTGTTTACCTACAGTGGAAACTCAGAGGGCTTGGAATATTTCCTTAGGTTGGGTGGCTGCTAGGAGTCTTTTTTCTCCCTTGTACTTATCAGGCTCCTTGCACACATGCACATCTTGTTTATAGCAGTCTTCCTGATATACAGCCACAGCATGGGTTTTGGAAAGTTGCCCAGCTACATGCCATTCATAGGGCTGACACTCAGCTTCTGGTAGTTAATCAGGTACTCTGAACTTCTCAGTCTACAGAATCTACTCTGAGAGAATGTGTAACATGGGGCCAGCACACTTGCTAATTTTCTTGGTGTTTGTGCTCATGCACACAGATGAAAGGAGACAGAGTGGTCCAGGTATTGTGAAAGGTCAACCTTCCATTTGCTGGCCCCTTAGCCACCATGAGCAATTACTTAAGTTTATATTCCTTCAGGCTTCAGGGGATGTGTTCTGAAGCACTTTGGCAGCAAGGGTGATCTGATGGAACTTCTGGGCTGGGGAGAGTAGAGGAGGGATGACAGAAACCACTCTAGGCCTCCTATAGAATGGACCTGTGACCCTGGAATGTAGCCTATCCCTGGTGTTAGAAAAAGTTGCTTCATCAACTCAGAAGTCTTCCTTTTCACAAAATATCTGGTCTTTCACTTTTCCAGGAATCTGATCTTTATATTTTCTTCTGTTTCCTGTAGTTTAAGCACCAGAACACCAACTCCAACAGGGAGTGGAAGAGGGAGTAGAAGAGGGAAGGGCAGAAAAAGGAGAGGCAGGAGGAGGATTGCATAGGAATACTGGACCAGGTTCAAATAATCGTTTTATCTCTGCCAGCACTTACCTTTTTTTTTCTCTGAAATAGATTCTTACTCCCTCACATCAAGCAAACATTCCTTGTAGGCAGATTCTAAAGAGGAAATGTACACAATAGTAGCTCACCAGGAAGGAGGAGCCTGGAGGAAGAGAAGCTGGTAAATGGCATTTATTCTATTTACAAATGTTTCCTCTGAGCAAGAGTTAGTCAGAGCTTTCTAGCCTGGCACCTTCTAAAATGATATTATTATCTTGTGTGCTATTTCAGTAGTTCTAGGAATATCTTTGCCTGTGGATCAGGGTACTAGATCATATATAAACAACTCAGAAAAGTCCTTTCGAACTTCAAAAAGGCAGGCATGAAGTAAAGAAATAGCTATGAAACTTAGGTGAGGAAACACTGGGAAGATTTCCTAGGACACCTTTTGTTGTTAAAGATGTTTGTTTCTCCTTAAACTACCCTGAGTTGAGTTCTAGAAATTGTTCTAGGAGGAAGGCTCCCTTTGAAACGCCCACGGGCGACCATGAGGTACACATATAATTGTTTCAGAAAAGATGAAAGTCGTAGAAATCCAGTTATTATTCCCTTACTAGCTCAGCTTATTAAATCTTGACAGGTAGCAGAGCTCAGTCAAGCACCCCTGATTACAGGCAGCTCACATAGTTCCGGGAGCAGGTGAGCAGGAGAGCAGGTAGGAAGAATGGTGGGGTAGAGTGAGCTAACCCAGTTGGTTGCCTGCTTTTTCTTATCCCCCTGAAATCTGAAGATGCTAGACATGGATTTACCAAGTGCTTTCCCTGTGTTCATTGGTAATAATCAGGACAAATGACCATTTTTCTTAATTGTAATAGTGTTGACAAGATCAATTCTTGTTAAAACTTTTTGTGTTGCTACAACTATTCTAGATAATAAGGGATCTGTAAATTAATTGCTTAGAGTTTCTGAGAGATATTATAGAAATCTATAACCAGTTGAAAATTTGTGGTATAGACATAGTTTACTGGTATAAACATAAACATAAATGCAATTATCATCTACTAGTAGTTTCTGTAAATAATATACTCATAGTTGGCCATGGTGGCATATATCTGTGATATAGCAGCACTCAGGAAGTAGATACTGGAGGATCATATGTTCAAGGCCAACCTGAACTAATTGGACCCTGTCTCCAAAAGCATGAAATAATCTCATACTTGGGAAGAAAAAGTTGATCTAAATTACTGAATGCTTCATATCTCTCACACTCTAGATGTGGTTTCACACACACCCAGCATTTGGTAGCTTGTCTTGCTGTTGCTGAGTAATTAGATGCATCCTCCTTCCTGGTGGAGACTTAGTTAACAAACATTTTTATTTTAGAGGGCCAGTACTCAAGCTTTAAAGCTGAGCCTGGTGCCCTCAATTGGCTTTTATTTTCTATCCATAATTGTTGTTCTACGATGTGAGTTAAATGTCTAGTTTCAGCTTTTTGCTGACTAGTTGGAGATAAGAGACTTGGATAATGTCTTCCCAGACTACCTTTGCTCTGTGATCCTCATCTCTCAGCCTCCTGAGTAGATAGCTAGGTGATGGGAATCAGCAGTGCCTGGCTAGTTACACACAATTTAAAGGCAAGGGATTCTTGGCCTGGCGCATGCTCATTTGCCTGAAAGCTGGATCTACTGCTTACCTTGTGAGATAAGCTCTCAAGACCCTCGACCTTACTGCTCATGGAGCCAGTACTGAAGTGAAGGCCTGCAATGCACCAGACACAACACTAGCACATCAGAAAGATGTGATGTCTCTGAGGAACTATGGAAAGATGCCACATCAAAGCCAACGTGAGAACTGGTGAGACATGCCTTTTGTGAGCAGCACGAATGTGAGGAGAGTAAAACAGGAAGAGTAAGGAAACCTGGATACAGAAGAAGCCACATGAACTACATCTTTGGGACTTTGAAGAAGTTTCCTGAGAAGAAGAAAGGTATACTGACAGAAGGAAACTATACTGTATATTCAGGGATGGGCAAGATGTTTTCACATTTAATTTACATCAAAGAGAGAAAAAATGTCTGATCCAAAGATGAAGAGATTGCATTAAAAAACAAAATGCAGAGGGCTGATGATTCAACGTTTGTATCTGTGGACTGAACTGCTGTGAGCACCCTCTAGAATCCTCAGGACTGAGCATCTGTCACATACCCATTCGAAAGCAGAAGCAAGCAGTGAGAAGGACAATGGGTTAATCTGAGAGGAGCTGCTGGGTTTGTGAGTGATGGCTTGCAGCTCTATTTTGGAGAGAGTAGGAACAGGATTGGTAGTGGTTCTGACAAGAACCACAGCTGTCTTTAAACCCCATATTCAAAGAGATGTAGGTACAGCCTCTGGTTCTTCTAGGACAAGTTTCTTTCCATTCTTCCATTAAAAAAAATAAGTATATGGGGCTAGAGTTTGGCCTAGTGGTAGAGTACTTGCCTAGCATGCATGAAGACCCGGGTTCAATTCCTCAGTACCACATACGTAGAGAAAAGCCTGAAGTGGTGCTGAGACTCAAGTGGTAGAGCTCTAGCCTTGAGAAAGTCCAAGGACAGTGCTCAGGCCCTGAGTTCAAGCGCAGGACTAGCAAAAAAAAATAAGCATGTAATTGTGTGTGTGTGTCTGTACACATATATAATAATACAAATAATGTTTATCAAAATGAACTCCAAGAAATGTAAACGAGAGGTTTTTTTGGTTGTTGTTGCTTTACTTTTTGTTTCAGTTTTGGGTTTTTGTTGTTTGATTTGTGTGCTTTTCTTCTTGTATGTAGTTTCATCTGTTTTGGGGAAAGTAAGGGGGAGCACAGAAAGGTGGGTCACTCCTATAATCCTAGCTACTCAGGAGGCTGAGATCTGAGGATAACAGCTCAAAGCCTGCCAGGGCAGGAAAGTCTGTGAAACTCTTAACTCCAATTAACCACCAGAAAAGTGGAAGTGGCACTGTGGCTCAAAGTGATAGAGCACTAGCCTTAAGCTAAAAAGCTTAGGGACAGCATCTAGGCCTAGAATTCAATCCCATAACTGACAATAATAATAAAAAAAAATGGCAGAACAAGGGGTGAATAAATGCAGTAGTGATACTCACTACAACTTACTGGGAAGACTGGTCTAGAGGGAAAAACTAGAAGAAAATGAGGGAAGAGATAACACTGTTCAAAAAGAAATGTACTAGAGACTCTTTTTTTTTTTTTTTTTTTTGCCAGTCCTGGGCTTGAGCTCAGGGCCTGAGCACTGTCCTTGGAGTTTCTCAAGTCTAGAACTCTACCACTTGAGCCTCAGCACCACTTCCAGCTTTTTCTATATATGTGGTACCAAGGAATCGAACCCGGGTCTTCATGCATGCTAGGTAAGCACTTTAACCACTAGGCAAAACTCCCGGCTATTTACTCTTAGAAAATTAAAAATAAATAATTGTACAAAGATATTCAGTGGCCATTCATTGTAGCTTGAAGTCTGAAAGCATCACAGGTATGAAGCAAATTGTGATCATTTTATGTTTCTTTTCAATAATAAAAGTTAATAAACTAGGGACAACATTGAGGGAAAAAAAAAAGAAATGTACTCATTACCTGACTTACATATCTGTAACCCCTCTGTATATTAGCTTCACAATAAAAATAAATAAATAGGCATATAATTGTATATATCTACAGAATACAAATGATTTTGCGTAAATGTGATACTAGTATGCATGTGTTTGTATTCTCTACTTTTTAATAAAACAAAAATCCACCACTTTTTCTTCAGACATTTTTTTTTTGCCAGTCCTGGGGCTTGAACTCAAAGTCTCAGCAATGTCCTTCGGCTTTCTCAAGGCTAGAGCTATGTCACATGATCCACAGCCCCAATGTAGGCTTTTTTTCTATGTATGTGGTACATAGGAATCAAACCAGGATCTTTGTGCATGCTAGACAAGCAGTCTATCACTAGGTCAAACTCCTAACCCACCACTTTTTTTAAAGCTCAGTATAGTAGCACATGTCTGCTATAGTCTTTACTACTCAGGAATCCATGGCAAGAAAATTGAGAATTACTTGAGTTTAAGAGTTCAAAACCAGTCTTGGGAAATCAGCAAAACCATGTTGAAAAAGAAAAACCTTTTTCTCTTTTTGATTTTCTGCCGAGGTCATCACCTTCCACTTCCTTCTAATCCATTTTAACTGCTTATGTAGCCTTCTATTTTTTTTGTTGTTGTTGTTGTTTCTTCTTCATATAGTCATTGTGATAGTCACACTTTTCCCTGCTGTGACAAAATGCCCGGCAGAAATGGTTTAAGAGAGGAAGGGTTTATTTTGGCTTGCAGATCCTCTTATAGTTTCAGAGGTTTCAGTTCATCATGGGGTAGTGGGAAAGTGTTACAGAATAGAGCAGCTCACATCCTAGTGACTAGGAAGCAGAGAGAAAGAAATGTCTGTGCTAGTTTGATTTCTCATTGTTCTATCTAGGCTCCTAGCCTACAATGTGGTGCTGCCCACATTCAGAGAAGGCCTTCTTCCATTAGTCAATCATCTCTGGAAAGCTTCTCATAATACACTCAGATGTGCTTTACTAATCTCCTAGTACTTCTCGGTCCAATCAAGTTGACAATAAGAGTTAAGGATGACAGTTACATAGATATATAATTTCACACTCACACACATACACACATGCACACACACAGAAAGAAAGACAAGACATAAGAGATATCCTACACACAGTGAGAGCCAGGAGATACTTCATTGTATAGAAATTAAAAGTATTCTAGGAGACATTAGTCCCACCTGTAATCCCATCCAGAAAATCCATTGCTTACAGGCAGGTCCTATAGAGTAGCTAGAAAACCCTTGCCTAGTACTCACCAGGTATCACAACCACACGGAATGATCAAAAGCCCATTAAACATGCCTGCATAATATTCCAGGATGTCATTATTAAATTCTATTTACCATTATCCTAACGGTGGATGGATGTTCTCTTGGTCCCAGGCCATTATCAACATCAAAGTCAAAAACACCACCTTCCACATCATTGCAGACAGTGCTGTTATGGCACAAGCTTCCAGGAATGGGATTGAAACTACATGTAATTTCATTTTAAGAGACGTTGCTGTAAATAATTTTACCTATTTAATAAAAATGCATTCAACTTTAGAGTATTTGAAAAAAACCTTCATTTTCATTATTTGTTTGCTGCCAACAGTGACCTTAGAGGTAGATAAAATAAATAGTTTGTTTTACAAATGAGATAATGGAGACACAAAATGGTAAATGGCTTCTCAGCTAGATAGTCCTTGACAACAACCTAGCAACAGGCTTTATCTTCAAGAAACCCTATGAATATATTGTATATACATTCGTTTGTTTATTTTAAATAGGGAAGGGAACGGGGGAGGGAGGAGGGAAATGGGGACAAACACATGAGAAGAGGTATCAATGTGTGAGAAGTAACGCACCTACTACCTGACGAATGTAACTGTAACCCCTCTATACATTATTCTGACAATTAAAAGAAAAGAAACCTTATGAAGTCTTTCTCTACCTATCTACATCTAAAACGAAGATGTCTGTGATATCCATAGAGTTAATTAAAAGGACATTTATCTTTGCTTCTGCCACCAGGAGAGGGCAGTAGTTGAAATAAATACATTTTCCTAAATATTAGCACCCCTAGTCCCTTAACTTAGATGTGTGATATTTGTCATGCCTTGATTTGCATTTTGAGTTACTCTTTTGCGTTGTGATGTCAACCATGCATCTCATAGCAGGGGCCAGTAGAAACAGGCTGGATGGAAGTCATCTGTCCAGATGACCAACCCAGATGGTAGGTACTCTAAAAAAAATAAAAAGAAAGGAAGGAAGGAAGGAAGATCAGCCAGTCAATGGCAACTCATATTTGTAATCTTAGCTCCTCAGGGGCCTGAGAACTGAGGGTTGAGATTCAAAACTAACCAGGGCATAAAATGTCCAAGAGACTCATCTCCAACTAACCAGCAAAACAAACAAAAGATAAAATAGAAATGTGACTCAAATGGTAGCATGCTAGCCTTGAGCTAAAAAAGCTAAGGAAGAGCTTGAGTTTCAAACACTAGTAACCTGCACACATACAAAAACAAATTATTGACAGAATGCAGCTATGCCCCTTTGCACATTGTGCCCAAAGCAAATACTGACAGAGCAAGCTCTCTCAATAGAGATATCAGAGGAAGATTTACAGTATTTCTAGGTACTATTTTGGAGAGATTGAATATTTAAACCACAGTAAATACTTTTGTTTCTGCAAGGGCTTGCAGAAAGGAACAATAAGAAAGAACTTTCATTTTTCTTCCTCCAAGTGTACTTTGTTTTCTTAGGAAGCAATGGCTACTTTATACCGATTGTGTGTGTGAATGGGAGCTACCAGCACATCAGTGTTGCTCCGTGTTGATGAAGATAAACCCCACACATGTGGCTCAGGAAACATCTGTGAACTAACAAATTTTCCCCCTTGAAAAATGTTAAGAATCTTTGTGTTTCCAATAGGAACAGCTGTTAGTTTGTAATGATGTCTAAGTGAGGATACTATTTAACTGTAGTATATTAATCTCTAAAATATCTCTTTAGATAATCCTGAGGTGGGGAGGTAAGTGGAGTGAAGCCAGGAAACTCAGAGACACAGCTGATATTTCACTCTCTCTGGGGTTTGAAAGAAGGCCACAGCTAACTTTGCATTTCCCCAGGAAGAAGGGCGGAGTTCAGTTGGTATCACACCCTGTATATTATTGAAACACAAGGTTGTTCATTTTCCCTTCTGTGAAGAATACATACAGAGAAGTGTGTCTTTGGATGTCATTGTGGCACACGGCTACCGGGTGGTCTACAGTGCTTGGGAAAGGAGAAATCCATGTGCCTGCTGTGGATGCTCATTTCGTGATACTGCCCCAAAATGCTTTCCTGATGTCAGAAACAAGCTTTTCTTTTTGTTTTGATTTTTAAGTAAAGAAAAAGATGTCTCAAGGCGAATGTTTTATTTTTTTATTAAAAAAAAAGCACCATTTCCTTCTTACTGGCTTTAGAGGATCACAAGTGTAAGGATGCAATGTAGAATCCGTTAAGGACAGATTTCACCCCTTCTCCAGTGCGAGGAGGGAGCGGGGAGATAGCAGGGAGTTGAGGTGACTCAGGGTTAGAACTCCAGAACCCCAGGTGTCCTAACATGTCCTCTGCAATGAGCATCAACTTCATAGCCTTCACATATGGGGTGAGCTTTCAGAGGCTCTTAGTCATACTTTGTGTTACATTTCACTGAAGGTACCAGGGCCTAATGTAGTCAGTGGAGTCAGTGAGACTTAAGTCTTACCAAATCCCACTGCTTACTAACAGAAAGCTCAGATGATGCTAACTCACTAAATCACCAAACTTGCTTGTAGAAAGGGAATGATGATAAATAGTTCAGAGTTGCAGTGGAAACTCAGCGCAAATGCTTAGCATCGCATATACAATGGATGAGAGTATGTGATATATATTAGATGAGAGACGTTTTTGGGGGCAGGTGCTGAGGTACACAGTGGTATTATATAGGAAAAATAATGTGCCATCTCTGCCTTCTACTAGTTTAAAATATAGACAAATATAGAGAAAAAGAAAATAGTTTATGTTAAAAGTAATGATGACAGGACACACAAGGAACACAGAGTAGAGTGGTTTGAGAAGCCTTAAAAATTGGAAGTGTTTCATAGAATTTTGAAGATGAATAGTAGTTTTGAGGCAGACAAGGATTTCCCCCTTTTGTTTGGTGGTTTGAGTCTAGGGCCTGTGCTTGCCAGAAAAGTCCTCTGCATCTTGAGCTGTCCTACCCCCAGCCCTACATTCTTAGACTTTAATGTGCACATTCTAACAAAGTTGGGTAAGGTTTGTCTACTTTATTAAATTGCAGATGTATGTATTATGCAGATAGGAATATAGGAATTAAATGAAAATGTACGTATTTCCTTTATCTGTCTTAATATTCTCACTACTGTTGAAACATTTCTGTGCTTCTATTTTACTTTCCTCTTCTGTACTAATTTCTGGATTTTGAGTTAATTACTCACTGTTTTGCCTTTCTATGGTTATATAAAATATACACACCTATATCTTATAGATACGTGTGTATGCATGTAAAAATACCCTGTATTACTTGACCTTATATAAATAGAATTATATTGATTATCTTGTGACTTCCCTCAAAACAATATGTTCTGGCTTTTTCTCATATTGATCTTTGTAACTTTAATTCACTCATTCTCATTACCATGCAGTAGGCTTATTATATAGTAATTGATTTTATCATCTCACTCTTGAAGGGCTCTGCACTTAATTATGTATATGGTAACCTTACTGGACTCCTTTAATAAAAATAATTTGTAGTTTCCTTGGAGTTTTCGATCACAAGAAATGATAGTTTGGGCTTTCCAGTTTTTAAATTCATATAATCCTAACTTGCCTTTTCTTATTGTAATTACCTGGCCTAGAGGTCTAGCATTAAATGGAAGTGGTAACTTTTTTTAATTTTTGGTTGACTTTATAGACAATGACTTAACGTTTCACTCTGGGATATGATGTTTTGAATATGATTACTTTGTGATACCTTTTATTTAGTTGAAGAAATATCTTTTCTGTTCCTTATTTATTAAAGATTTTAATTATAGATGGATGTTGTATTTTATGGAGTACAGTTCAAGATGATCATGTATTTCTTCTGTCCTTTAGTCTGACGAATATCATTGATTGATAGTGAAACAATCCTGAATTGTAAGAATAACCTGAATTTGGGCATGCTATTTTTCCTTGTAAGTCATTACTTTTAAAGTGCAAGTGTTTTTGTTTGTTTTGTGCAGTACTGGGACTTGAACTTAGGGACTAGACTCAAGACTGATGAAGCCACAGCTTCACTTCCAGCTTTTTCAGTAGCTAATTGATGGTAAGAGTCTCATTGACTATTTTGTCTGGGCTGATTTTGAACTGAAATCCTGAGATCCTGAGTAACTAGAATTACAAGACGTGAACCACTGGCATCTAGCAATATTTTATTCAAGGGTTTTGCATCTGTGTTCATGTAAGACTATCCTATGGTCAGATTCTTCTTCAGGTTCTGTGAACTTTAATTTTTAAAATATATTTTGAAGATAATATGTTTGAAAAATAGAGTTGTATTTTCTTGATGAATTAAATGTTTTTATTGCTATGTCATTGGCCTTTTTTCTCTTTGAATAGAATTAACTTTATGCATTTTTATTACCTAGATTTCTAGGTTTATATTTGTCTTCATTTATCTTTTTCCAGCTTATTTTTCTAAGGATGCAAAAAGTTTTAAGTCTATCCTTTATAAGTCACATAGTTGATTTTTGTTGCAGGTAACAGGGTTTAAATTCAGAGTCAGTTCAGTTACTATTGAGCCAGGCTGTAGCCTGGCTTTTGTTGCTTAACTGGAGATAGAAGAATCTCACTGAATAATCTGCCTTTTCTGACTTCAAATCATACTTCAGATCTCAGCATCCTTAGTGGCTAGGATTATAGGGGTAAGCCCCTGGACCTTGCAGATTTTGTTTCTTACTAACCTTGTTAAAGTATATTTTTCCCATAATACATTGTAAGTGTATATAGTTTGATACATTTTGGCAAGTATGTATAGTCAGGTCAGTACTACCATAGTAAAGATAAAGATGATTTTCATTGCAACAGAAAGTTCTTCATTCCATCTGCCACCTTTTCCTCCCCCTCATTTTGGCCCCAGGAAACCTCTGATCTGCTTTTACCACTTGTAGTTTTGTCTTTTCTATCTATTTGGCTTCTTGCACTCAACATGCTTTTGAGATCCACCCAAGTTGTTAGTGTATCAGCATTTCATTCCTCTCCATGTATGTATTACTCCAGTGTATGGACATATCACAGTTCAGCCATTCACCAGTTGTTGGAAAATAGAGTTGTTTTCAGTTTGAGGTAAATGTAAATACAGCTACAATGAATATTCATCTACAAGCCTTTGTGTGAACATACATTCTAGGGATTTTTTTGTTTTGTTTTAATTTAATCACTTGTGGCCTCACAAAAAAATGTACTTGATCTCTATTTCTTTCCAATGACATTTTGTTGTTGTTTATAGTCCTGGGGTTTAAACTCAGATGCCCTGTACTGTACTTAGTATACAGGGAGATACTCAACCATCTCAATAGTGGCTTCAGTACTTTTATGCTTTAGCTATTCTTCTGAAAAGATCTTATGCTTTTGGCCTGGGTGCTAGCCTCTGATAGAACCCTTCCTCTACCTATGCCTAGAATTAAAGAAGTGCACACACATACACACAGAGTTGTAGTTGTGTGTGTAGGTGGGGGTGAGATGGGGTTTCACTAACCTTTTCCCACATTAGTTTTGAACTGTGATTCTCCTGATCCCAACCTTCTAAGTAGTTGAGATGACAGGCTTCTTCCACTCTTCCAGTATTTTAAAGAAATTTTACCTGTACGTTTCCTTCTTTTCATAGATTCTTTATATAATTCTTTCTCCTGTAGATAATCTTTTTCCCCTTCTGTCTTTCTGGAATATTACTTTACATTCATAATGTTCTGCAGTTTTACCAGGCTACACTGACCTGAGTGAAGCTTTCCTTTTATTATAACATCCTTTGGATTCTTTTGGCTTTCCAAATGTGATAATTGTGAAAAAGTCTCAGAAAAAGACTACTTTGAATATTGTTTCTCCTACATTTTGTTTTGAGTTTTACCTATGCACTACCTTTCATTCTGTCTTCATTTCTCTTCCATATTATATACTTTCTTTTCTGTACAGGATTATGTATAATGTCCTCATAACTGTCTACTGAATCACAGACTTTACTTTCAGCTGCATTTTAGCTGTCTTAGGTTCACTTATTTAGTCTCTGATTAGAATTATTGCATTTTCATTTCTAGAAGTTATTTTTTGCCTTCCTTCTCTCCAAATATCCCTAATCAGTTTTCACATTTCATCTTTTTTATATTTTGAAGTATTATTTTCTTTAAATAAATATGCTTTTTATTCTGTATTGTATCCAATGTCTTCAGCCCTGGAGGAGGAGAACTACAGAATATATTGAGCCTCAGTATATTGTCTGTATTTTGACATTTTTTAATAATAAAAAAACCTTTGTTTCAATTTCTTGAATACATTTCAATAAACATCATTTTATATAGTCATATGCACATAGCTATTGAGCCTAAAAACATCCTAGACATATTCTAGCTATTATAAATGAAGGAAAAATAGGAAAGCCTGTGTTTCTTTGGAGCTGGCTTACTTCACTTAATGCAATTTTTCAAGGTTTTCCATTTCTTTATGAATAGAGCAATGTCATTCTTTCTAATGGAAGCATAGAACCATTGTGTATATATGCCACCTTTTCTTGATCCACTGTTCCACTGAGGGCATCTGGGTTGATTCTATTATCTTAGTTATGGTAAATAATGTTGCAATGAATATGGTTGTTCTGATGGACTGGATTGTGGTCATTTGTTTTTTTTTCATTATGAATCCAAGTTCTTGGAACTCTGTGAGTAAAAATCCTTTGAAACATATTCTTAACTCATGACTTTAGCCAGGTGCCAGTGGCTCATGCCTGTAATTCTAGCTACTCGGGGGGCTGAGAACTGAGGGTCAATGTTTGAAGCTAGCACAGTAAAGAAAGGTCTTGAAGATCTCATCTCCAATTAAGCATCCCTCTCCAAAAAAACAAACAAAAAAACTGGAAGTAGACCTGTGACTAGAGCACTAGCTTTGAGCAAGAAAAAACTCAGGGATAGTACCCAGGCTCTGAGTTCAAGCCCCAGGACCAGCGCCTATATATATAAAAAAAATTTATCATGACTATTGAGATGCTTTGCATTTGTTCTGCCATGTGTTTGAGTACACTACCACACTGTTAGCCCAGGAGGTTGTACTGTAAGTATAGGACACATGATAGGTAATTTTTGATCTGTCACCAAGACTTACCTGAGGCAACTTTTTTCCTCCCATCAACAAGAAATTATCTGGGGACACCTTTTTACTTCCAACTAAGGATTTCACCTTTCCGTGGTATTAACTTTGATCCTTACAACCTGTAGACTAGTTGTTACTTAAACCCTTACCAGGGATTAGCTCATATCTCCAGGAACATGGACAATTCTTCCATGTGTTCTATTCATCTTGTCATTTCTGACCTTTAACAAGTGCTGTAACATTCTTGCAACTTAGCCTTTAAAAATGTTTTTTCTGTTCACCTCAGTAATTTTATGGGTGAAAAATTCACATGTTCCATGCGAACTTGACATACTCTGACACTGAAAATTGAAATGTTTGCCAGGAGAGAAGCAATAATAAATTAGTTATATCCTTTACATTCATGTATCATACTACAGTCAAGAAACTGGCATTCTATCACAATAAAATCCTACTTTCATTCACCAGAAAAGTATCACACATTGAGCTTCCCTCACTTAAAAATCTATAATTTAAAATGTTTCAAAATCTGTATGTAGTTGCTCTAAAAGTTTCAGATATGCAGAATCTTGAGTTTCAAAAGAAGTCACAACTTGCAATAATTAAACAAATATTCACAAATATTAAAATCTCCAATACAGAAATATTTGTGACCAAGACATTTTTTTCATACAATTCAAGAGTCTTCTTTCAGAAAATTTTGTCTTTGCTGTTTTCTGAAGTCAAATTGTGAGAGCTCTTTGACTCATTCACCTACTGTTCAAGGTATACTGAGTCCCCTGTATACTCGGTGTTGAATAAATCAGTGATTAAAGCAGATAGAAATTCCTCTCCCAGTGGAGCTTCCATTCTAGTTGGAGGAGAAAAACAATTAACAAGATAAACAAATAAGGTGAGTAAAGTGGTAGAAAACTATCAGTATAAGAAGGAATAACAAAAATGAAATTACTGGACTTCTTACTCTTCCTCATTTAAAAAAGGATAAGTTAAAAATTTTTAAGAGCTTTTCATATTCTGGATACTGGTGGTTCATAATTCTAGTAATTTAGGAGGCTGAGATATGATCATTGAAGTTCCAAGCCAGCCCTAGCAGACACAAGTCTCCTATCTTCAGTTAACCAGTAAAAATGCAGATGGAGGTGTAGCAGAAATTGTAGAGCACCAACCTTGAGTTAAAAAAACTAAACTCAAGGTCCTGAATTCAAGCACCAGCACTGGCACAAAACAAAAAGGGGGGCTTATTTCTATTAAGATTCATGCAAAAAGTTACCTAAACATTCAGTGACTAGAATACTATTAATAACAACTTAAAATTAAGTTGAACTACAACTATATTTGTAGAAGTTTCTATATTGAAAAAAAATGATGTGTTTAAGAATGCCTTGAGTATCCTTTTAGTGAAAACAAATAAATAGAAAACGTTGACTACAATAAAACTTCAATTCTATTGTGCCAAAATGTTAAAAAATTGTCTAATTTGACATACTAAATCCACTAGCACAACGATGTTCATTGCAGCACTATTTACCATAGCAAAGATATGGAACCAACCCAGATGTCCCTCAGTTGATGAGTGGATCAACAAGATGTGGTATTTGTACACAATGGAATTCTATGCTGCTGTCAGAAAGAATGACATCACCCCATTTGTAAGGAAATGGAAAGACTTAGAAAAAATCATATTAAGTGAAGTAAGCCAGACTCAAAGGAACATAGGCCCAAGAGTCTCCCTCATTTGTCAAATTCACTAGAAACCTTGGGCTCTCCTAGCAGAGATTTACAATAGAACAAAATCTGGAGACATAAGGCCAAATAGTATGACACTAAATGTAAGCATCTCCAGGATAAAGAAACAAAAGCCATATAATGAGTGATTGTTGTCTTTAATGTACTATGTTATCACTTATCTCTTTTGCTATCCCTTGGTTATATCATATTGTTACAATATTTCACCTTGTTATCTGATATATTTTATATGTGCTTAATTGGTTATTTGAAATTGGATAGGGAAGTGGGGAAATCAAAAAGAGTGGGGGGAAGGGGAAGGGAAATGGGGACCATGTCATGAGAAAGGGTATCAATGTTTGTGAAGTAATACACCTTCTATCTGGTGCATATAATGTAACCCTTCTATTAATTACAATAAAAAATAAATTTAAAAAAATTGTCCAATTTGGATCGGGAGTTTGGCCTAGTGGTAGGGTGCTTGCTTAGCATGTACAAAGACCCGGGTTGGATTCCTTAGTACCATATACATAGAAAAAGCCAGAAGTGGTGCTGTGGCTCAAGTGGCAGAGTGTTAGCTTTGAGGAATGATAATATAAATGAAAGGTACTGGGGGGGGGTGGAGAAGTTTGTCCTATATTGCATGTATTTGTATGATGATAATATGATGAAACCCACCAAATACGATTTCAAAAGAGGAGCTGGGCAGAAAGCTAAAGAAATATAATGGAGAGGTAAACCTGTTCAGAGTACACTGTATACACCTATGTCATTTTCACAATTTGACTCCTTTTGCACTATTAATTTAGACTCCTAAAAATAATAAGAAAAAAATAGCTTTAAATGGGTAAAACAGCTCTTTTTGTTCTCCAACCCCTGCCAAGTACAAAGACAAACAAAACATTCTCCAACAACTAAAAACCAAAGGAACTGAATATCTATTACTCTCAACTCTCTAGGTTGGGTCTGAAAGTCCCAATTGGTGAAGGTATAAAAGGCCATTCATTTCTTTAGTGAAAACACTGGCAAACAGGGCAGAAGTAACCAGAAGGAACAAAGAGAGAGAGCGGGCACCTTTAATGACAGCAGCAGGGACCCCAGGGTGAAAGCAGCAGGCTGTTTTAAAAGGAGCATCGTTAATCTGGAGACCAAAGCTCTGCAGACCAAGAGCAAAGGACCATTTATAGCTTAGTTCCCACGAGGGCATGACCATGCTCCCTTACAAGCACATCAGCTGGGGACAGAGAGTCTATTGTTAAACAATTGTAATGGCTCCCCGCAGGAAGTAGGGTGACTGTCTGGGTTAGTGTCCTGACACCAGTGACTTCATTGCTCCAGTGTGTGTATCAGTTCAGGGCTTGGAATAGGAAAAGTTACTGCAGAAGGGAATTTATGAATAAGGTTCTATTCAATTATTATTATTATTATCATCATCATCATCATCATCATCAAACCATTATCTAAGGCTTCCCAAATTTAATGTTTATGCTTAGACCTTGCTCAGTAAAAATTGACTGGCAGAGATATTCTTATAATGACAAAGGATTTTCTAGAAGCTGTAATCATTTCAGTACTTTTTCTAATTGTAAAAAGTAACAGACAATTCATTAGGAATAGGTTCAGAAAACTTCCTTTTGTGTGTGTTTAAGTCCTGGGGCTTGAACTTAGGCTCTGGTTGCTGTCCCTGAGCTTTTTTACTCAAGGCTAGTGCTCTACCATTTGAACTTTTCTGCCAGGGATGACTTTGACCAGTGATCCTCATATCTTCACCTCATGAGTAGTTAGGATTACAGGTGTAAGGCACCAATGCTAGACTAGAAAGCTTACTTAAAAAAATTAAATCTGAGCAAAAGCAATAGTTAACATTTTGTTATATATCTTCCATTCCTAAACTATGTGCCAAGGTGCTGTTGGGGCACTACTACAGATTCTGAGTGCAGCTCCAGGTTGGCACAAGACATTTTCCATGATGGAAGGAAACCTGTGCCAACTGTAGTTTGGAGGTAGCTCAGCACTTCTGCATTAGGTCATGCTGCATTCCTTCTGATGATATCATATCTTTGTAAAAATGGATTTTTCAGTGATTACCGTGCTGTAGTGAACATGTGGATAGAAAATGAAGGTAATGCATCCAATCTGATTCTAGGATCCAAAGATAGGCGATAGACAACATATATAGGCATTCTATTAACAGATGATTACAGCACTCTTTAAGAAGGACATAAAAAAAATTAAAAAAAGGACATAAAAATAGCTTTCCTTTGTGTATGTTGTTTTCTCAGATAGCTATTGAATCATTAGGACATGAATGGTTGTTATGTTGTTTGGGCCAAGATACTTAACAAACGGCTTTATTAGGTATGTGTTTTGGCCTAGTGGTACTGTCTGAAAATTACTGAGTCTATGAAGGCTCCTAGAATTAATGGGAAACCTGTAATCTATATCCTGTCTGATTTTTACATTGAGTTTTGAAACTTTTCTTTCACTTAACAGATTGTGAAAATTTGCCTGTTGGTGATATAGATCAGCATTTAAAATTTTCAAATGGTGGAGCACTTTTCTATTGCTAGTGTTCCCATATTTTTAAACCAATGCCTTGTTGATAAACATAGTAATGTGTTGTTTTCATAATCAATGGTGGTTCGGTCAGACTCTTTTTACTTTCTTTTTATATAGCTGCTGATTTCCTAGTCTGATTCCTACCTAGTGATTACCTGAGTCAGAGAATATGTTGTTTTGTTTTGTTTGTTTTGTGGTAATGGGGTTTGAACTCAGAATCTTATACTGCTTAGCTTTACCTCCTGCTCCAGAACAGGTCCTTTCTAATGCCTTTGATATCCATGTGGAGTGAAAGCATCACATTTCTCTTTCTAATGCAATTCCTGTCATCTACTAGTGTATAAGAATACCATAGCCAAGAAAGGCAAGCACTGAGAATTTACATCTATCTGAAATTAGGATTGAGAACTAACTAACCACTTCTTAAATGTGTGTGTGTGTGTGTGTGTGTGTGTGTGTGTGTGTGTGTGTGTGTGTTGGTGAGACGTTCTTGGGAGCGTCTGTCATCACTGAAGACTGAACCAGCTGAAGTCAGAGGTCACTAATAGCTGCCTGCATGAAAAGGGTAGGAGAGGGATGGAACAGCCATTGCCAGGGAACTTCTTTAGCCCTGGACTCACTAAATAGCTTTTCCAAACACCATTATACTCCTCTGAAAGGCATACTACACTGCAATTTCCATTTTGTCTCTGTGAGTATGGAACCAAGAGCCAAAACAGAAGTTGAAATGAAAACTATTATTGAGAGGACAAATTTCTGAGTACTGTGAAGGTCAAGAGAATCCTTCATCTTCCATGGTTTATGGCATGTATGTTTATTTATGACCAAATGTGTATCCTATTTTGATGTGTATTCATGTATTTGAGCTTATGGAAACACGCCTGATGGTTCACACACACTTAGTCCTAGCTACTCAGTAGATGGAGATGGAAGGATCTCAGGCCAAAGCCAGCTCCAAGTGAAAAGTTAGCAGCACATTTAGTAGCACATTATCTTAATAAATAAACTGGCCTGGTGGCTATTGTTGCAACTATAAGGGACTCAGTGATAGAGAAGGATTGTGGTCTGAAGCCAGCCTGGGAAAAAGTGGGAGGCCCTATCTGAAAACCAGAAGCATCGTTCAGATTTGGGTGTCTGAAGTGGTAACACCTGACAAGTACTAGGCCTGGAGTTAAAGCCTCAATTCCCCCATCATCCCCCTCTGCCACTAAAAGGGAAATGAGCCCTTTAAGGATCTACATTTTACTCTTTTCAACTGAAATTAAAAGTCAGCAAGACAAGATGTTCAGAGAATAGTCCTGTTTAAAAACAGAAAAACATGTCATAAATTTTGGTATAGATAAACCTGCATTGTAAATAACCATCACTGCATTACCTTTGCTCCATGTTTTCCATACACAAAACCAAGAATCTATTTTTTGTATCTATGAGAAGAGAAGCCAAAGGCCACTGTGCTCTGCTTATCAGACAGTTGCCACAGAGCAGCTTTTTCCTCTTTGGGTGGATGGAGAATGTCTGAGCTGTGGGAAGCATCCATGTGACTCTCCACTGCCATGACTTGTTTCCTTTATTTTCATTTCTGCACTGGAGAAGTCCATTGAGGACTGGTGTGTTTATGTGTGCGTCATCTCTAGAAAAGTTAATTGTATTAAAGAGGGATGAGTTTCTACATAGATCTGTGACTTGGTACATGTTGGTAAAAATAAGCTTTTCAGACCTTTGGGGAGAATTTGAGAGTCATATCAGTTATTTGACTAATGTGTTTTTTTAAACAATGCAGGCCTGCTTTTAGAACACTGGACATAGTTACACATTTCAGAGATACTAGCCAAAGTAGCGCAATTACTAACCTTCCTCTGCCAAGACTGTAGCACTGTTCCTTTAAGATAGAGGAATGGGAGCATAGTGATAGGTTGCTCTGTAGCCTCTAAGTATTAAATGTAGACAATCATGATCATTCTTTGCTTTCTATTATTTTGGAAACAAAAATTCTATGTGGAAGTGGCACTGCGGCTCAAAGTGGTAGAAGGCTAACCTTGAGCAAGAAAGCTCAGGGACAACACAGGCCCTGAGTTCAAGCCCTACCACTGACCAAAAAAAATATGCATGGACAGATTTTTCTCTGGTCTCTGAATATTTTGAGACAACTTGCCAAGTTATTTTAATCCATACCATTCATATCAAATCTTCACTAATAAAATATCACATAAGCAAAAACATTAGTGATTCAAATGAACATAGTCCTGCTGTTCATTCACTGGTGCTGGTGCAGAATTCCACTAATTTATAAACAAAACCTCACAGTCACTGCCCTTAAGAAGTTTTGATTGAGGCTAGGTACTGGTAGCTCATGCCTAATCCTAGCTACTCAGACAACTGAGATCTAAGGGCTTCAGTTTTAAGTCAGCCTAGGCAGAAAAGTCTGAGACTCTTATCGCTAATTAACCAGGAAAAAGCAAGAAGTAGAGGCAGGGCTCAACCTAAGAGAAAGCCAAGTGAGAGAACAAGGTCCTGAGTTCAAGTTCCAGTAGGGCCACACACACAAGTTTGGGTTTAATTGAGAAGCTTTGGAGAATGCCCAAGTCTGGGAATCAGTGGTGGGATTTAATAAAGCAGATTTAGGTCCAGGACAGAGCTCAGAGCAGCTTCTCTGAGGAATTCCTGGTTGGTCTGAAACTTAAAGGTTGAGTAGAAGTCAGAGTACTACAAGCCATGAAGTCCACATAGTATAAAATTCTATGCAAAAATTTTACTTCTTATAATAATATGTTTAGACTTGTAACTGCCACTTTTAATACCATGCCTAGGTGCATTCTGTCATTTGTGGTTTCAGAGCCATTACCATGGCTGTGGTTAGGTTGTATCTATTTCCCACTCTCACTTAATTTTCTTTGTATTTTTGTTTTCGTTTCTTGTTTTGTTTATGATTCAGAGCCAGGGGCTTGAACTCAGATCTTTTTAACTCAAGGCACATATTCTACCACTGAAGCCACAGGTCCACTTTTGAGCTTTTTGGGTGCTTAATCGGAGATAAGTTTGTTATGGATTTCTCTGCCCAGGCTGGCTTCAAACATGATCTTTGGACTCAGCTTCCTGAGTAGCTAGGATTACAGGTGCAAGCCACCAGCACCCTGCTCTCATCTGATTTTTTCCCCCATAATAATGCCAACTGATGGCACTAGGTCTTTGTTACTTTGTTTTATTCAAATTAAAACAAAGTAATTCTGGGGTTTGAAGTCAAAGCCTTATGCTTGTTAGGCAATATTTGCCGCTTGTGCTATGCCCCCAGCCCTTAGTTTTTGTTTTTGTTTTGTTGTTGCTTTTTGTCAGTCGTGGAGCTTGAACTCTGGGCCGGGGCACTGTTCCTAAGCTCATCAGCTCAAGGCTACCACTCTACCATTTGAGCCACAGTACCACTTTCAATTTTCTGATGGTCAATTGGAGATAAAAGTCTCATAGCACACACCTGTAATCCTAGCTACTGGTGCCTGGCTGTTGTTTTTGTTTTACCTGCTTTTAAACGTGAACTCAGGGTCTTTTGTTAGATCATTGCTAGTGTTCTCCAACTCAGCTTTTTGCTTATTAGTGGTGAAATCTTAGCATGTTCTGCCAGAGCAAGGTTTGACTTGCAGTTCTCTATGTCTCAGCCTCCTGAGTAGCAAGAATAATGCTATGAGCTGCCAGCCCTTGACTAGTGATTTGTTTTTATGCCAAGTCAACTCTTCAATGATTTTTTAAAATGAGTTGTTGAACTGTACCTCATCATGATATTTTATATATTCATTTACGTAAATATTCAGTGCATATTTTACTGTTTTCTACTCACTTTAAATACATTCAGAATATTGATGCAAAACTTCTTAATAAAATTCTGGCCAGCTGACTTCAACATCTAATAAAAAAATCATATACTGTGACCAAAAAGGATTCATTCTTGGGATTCAAAGCTGGTTCAATATATGCAAGTCAATTAATGTAATTCAACACGTCAGTAGCAGCAAGGACAATAACCCATGATCATTTCCATAGATGAAGAAAAAGCATTTGACAAGCTCCAGCACCCCTTAAGGTAAGAATCCATGGAGCATTCCTCAGTATGATAAAGGCTATAAGGCAGATGACAAACGTACAGACATTTTACTTAATGGTGAATAGTTGAAATTATGTCCTCTAAAATCAGGAATGAGACAAGGATATATGCTCTCTCCACTCCTCTTCAATATTGTATTAGAATTCCTAGCCTGAGCAATAAGGCAAGAGACAAACATGAAAGGAACCCAAATAGGGAAAGAAGTAAAAATCTTCTTTGCAGATGATATGGTCCTGTATCTAAAGAACTTTATAGGTTCCTCTCTCAAGTTACTTAAGCTGATCCAAAACTTTGGCAAAGTAGCAGGATATAAAATTAACCCACAAAACTCAATAGTTTTTTTTAATGTCAACAATAAGAAGAGCAAAACTTAAATTAGAAAAGCAACTCCATTTGTAATAGCTCAAAAATAGAATAACTAGGAATTACTCAAAGAGGTGAAGGACTTCAATGATGAAAACTTAAAAAAACCTAAAAAATGAAATTAAGCAGATTTAAGGAAGTGAAAAACCTCCTGTGTTCCTGGATGGGGAGAATTAACATCGTAAAAATGGCAACCCTGTCAAGGGCTATCTACAAACTCAATGCAATATTCATCAATATCCCAACAGCATTCTTTAATGAAATTGAAGAAGCAACCCCAAAATTCCATATGGAATAATAGAAGGCTCCAAACAGCAACAATAATCCTTAGTAGGAAGGGCAGTGCTGGAGGAATATTAATATCAAACTTCAAACTCTATTATAAAGCTGTAGTTATATTAAAAAAAAAACAGCTAGTGCTGGCATAGGAACAGACCTGAAGACAAATGGAAAAGAATTGAAGACCCAGACATCATCTCATAGACCTATGGCCACCTAATCTTTGATAAGGAAGCCAAATTAGCAGATAGAAGAAAGATGGCCTCTTCAACAAATGGTGCTGGCAGAATTGGCCATACACATGTAGAAACAGAAGTTAAATCCTTATATATAAACCTGCACCAGAATCAACTCCAAATGAATCAGAGACCTCAAGGTAAGAAAATATACCTAAAAATATACAGGAAGTGATAGGAGATATGCACAGAGATTCTTGGTATAGGTTGAAACTTCCTAAAAGAAAATTTAAAAAAGAGGGCTGGGAGTTTGGCCTAGTGGTAGAGTGCTTGCCTAGCATGCACGAAGACCTGGGTTCAATTCCTCAGTAACACATACATAGAAAAAAAGCCAGAAGTGGTGCTGAGGCTCAGCTGGTAGAGCTCTAGCCTTGAGAAAGTCCAAGGACAGTGCTCAGGCCCTGAGCTCAAGCCCAGGACTGGCCAAAAAAAAAAAATTTAAAAAGGAACCAGAAACACAAGAAATCAAATGATTGCTGGATAAATGAAATCACATTAAATGACAGAACTTCTACATAGCAAAGGAAATAGCAAGATAAATAGAAAGCACACAGATTGGGAGAAAATCTTCAATAGCTATATAACAGATAAAGACCTTATACCAAAAATATACTTAGAGCTCAAAATAGTAAAAACCCCCAAAGCAAATCCTCAAATAAAGTACCACCCCCATTAATCAGTGGTCTAAAGAATTATGAAGAAGGGCCAGGAACATGTCCTAGTGGTAAGAGTGCTTGCCTAGCATGCATGAAGTCCTAGGTTCGATTCCTCTGTATCACATACACAGAAAAAAGCTGGAAGTGGTGCTATTGCTCATGTGGTACAGCACTAGCTTTGAGAAAGCCCAAAGACAGTGCTCAGGCCCAGAGCTCAAGCCCCAGGACTGTCAGAAAGAAAGAAAGAAGAGGATTTGTTGCTTTGGTTTGGGGGTTTTTTATGGGGGAGGGGTCATGGGACTTAAACTTGGCCTGGGCATTGTCCCTGAGATCCTCAACTCAAGGCTACCACCCTTCCCTTGAACCAAGCCCCACTTTCTGTTTTCTAGAGGTTAATTGGAGATAAGAGTCTCAGGTCTTTTTGTGCCCAGGCTGGCTTTGAACCTTGATCCTCAGATCTCAGCCTCCAGAGTAGCCAGGATTACAGGCATGAGCCACTGCGCCCATGCTGTTGTTGCTTTTAAAGTACTGAATGAAGATCTTTCTCCCCCCCACTTTGATTTATCCCCTGTAATCACTGTTTTTGAATCTGGTACTATGTGTCTTGTATATCTGTTCATCTGATTTGGGGAAAGGAAGGGGAATAACAAAATGATGAAATAAGTACAAAAGATGAACCAGTGCAAGAGCAATACTCACAAGACACTAGGTTGAAAATGAATTTTACAAATTTGGGGAGAGGAAGGTGAGGGGGAAGGATAGTGAGAGAAAAACGGGAGGGGAGTAACAGTGTTTGAAAAGAAATGTACTCATTACATTACTTATGAAATCCCTCTATATATCACCTTCACAACAAAATAAAATTTAAGCTGGGTATGGTAATTCATGCCTATAATCCTAGCTCCTCAAGAGGCTGAGATCTGAGGATCAAGGTTCAAAGCCATCCTGGGCACAAAAAGGACCTGAGACTCCAATTAACCACTAGAAAAAGGAAAGTAGGGCTTGTCTCAAGGGGTGGGCTGGTAGCCTTGAGCTGAAGAGCTCAGGGACAGCACCCAGATGGAGTTCAAACCCCTTGACCCACACAAAATAAATAAAATAAAATTTAACTATACCTAATCATATTTTATATATTTGCTTATGCAAATAAGCAATGCCCATTAATTGCTTTCCACTTATTTTAAATAAATTCAATGTTGATTATCCCCAATTTGGGGCAGATTGTGAGTGGTGATAATCAGTCTTCCATCAGTAAGATGTGGTTAAAAGGATCTATAATTTACCTAATAGATTAATATTTCATTAGTGCTTGTATTTCATTAGAAAAGCATAGTTATTGATCACAGCATTATACCTACAAAAAGATCATATAAACTGTACCTAAGGTGACTTTAACTTTGTTCAATACCAGACTTTTAGTGCAAGGACTTTGGTGGTACAGCCCTTCAAATATACCTTTGCTGTTTTCTCTGGGTGAAGACCAGCTCATTGTAAAAGGGCTACATGATGCTTTAGGCTCTCTAATGAAAGTGATAGGGTAGAAATCCTTCCTTAAGGACCAAGAAGTGGTTTGAGTCAAAGCCAACTCGAATGTCTCTATGGAATTCTTTTGTCTCTAGGGAGACTAAGTCTGAAGAACCTTAGTCTGCCTGAGAATTATATGGCATTTTTGGAATGCTGTACAGAGGTTTCTAATAAAGAGATGGTGTTTGTCCGAGATATACTGACACTCTGTTTTTGAAAAGTCTGCAGTACAAAATTCCCATTTACTTTATTTTTAGCCCGAGTCTACTCTGCTAGTAAAAATAAAACTATTTTTGTAAGTGCTGCCTTGCATCTGCAGTTGAGAATTCACAGAAAACAATCCATAGTGATGTGTGTGCAGTGCCCAGATTGTGACAAAATTGTGTTTTGAATAAATCTTCTTAGGATCATAGTCTGCATTTTAGCCATATCACGAGATCTATCTCACATGATTCCTGCCCCCCACCATGCACGCGCACAAGTGCACACGTGCGCGTGCGCGCGCGCACACACACACACACACACACACACACACACACACACACACACACAAATGGACTCATCTTCTTGCTTGTTTAAAGCAAGTACTTGTATTTAATTTGTGCATTTGTCCCATGTTTTTCTCTGACTATCCTTTGTGCATTGTCTGTGGCCTCACAGGAACACATAAGCACTGAATAAATGTAATGAAGGTTTCCCTTAAGTGACAACACACTGCTCTTTTATGGAGTTGTGTGTTTCCATGACAACTGCCTTTCTGAAACTTTGAATTTTATCCACATATATTTTGCAAAGACTGAAAACAAGCTTATGTTTAATTTAGAGAAGCTTTACATTTTGAAGAAGAAGAAAGTAGCTTCTCAGCACATGTCAAGAGCATGCATGCTTTGAAAGCTCATTGGGGAAAAAAAATCAGTCCTTTTGTGTTTGTCACTTACTGAAGACCAGTATTCCATTCACATCATCTTTTATTGTCAAAGTTTTTGTACTGTGTAGAATAAAGGACAAATATATACACAATTTTATAAAACTATAAAAGAACTGTGTGTTTTCTCTGCCTGTCACTGGCCTCTCTCCCATCTTGGTTTTGTATAGTATAATGTCACTGGCTCATTGAGTTAAATATACTTTCATTATCCATTTCCTGTTCTCCACATGACAGCAAGATCTATGGCCCTTGGTTAGCCAGCTACATCTGATCTAGAGGAAACAAGTTTGTGTGTATTTTAAAGGGAGAACCATATCTGTCTCTCAATGCTTTCTGGTTCTTATTCTATTTTTAAATTGATTTTTTAAAATTGTTTTTGTGATAGGACTGGGTAGGATTTTGAACTTACTAGGCAAGTGCGCTACCACTGTGAGCCACACTTCTCCCCCCTCCTCCCTATTCCAGCCCTTCTTGCTTTAGCTTTTTCAAGTAGAATCCCATGTTTTTTCTCTTGGGGCAGGCCTTGGTCTTTTCTACCTATATCTCCCACATAGTTGGCATTATAGGCATGAAGCAACATGCCCAGCCCCTTTGTGTTTTTTTTAATAATTGGGATTCTGGAAGAGATATGACTTTCTTCCTAATGACAAAATATAGCAGTGACCATTTTATAATCTACAGGATAATCAGACCAAACACTTTGTGTATTAATGATGTCCATATATATATATGACTTTGTCTCTTTTTGCTTTTAGGATGTCATTTTAAAATGTGTGTAAATATTATGTATTATTTTTCTACTATGATGCTTTTATTTGTATGTGTATATCTACACTTATATGTATACATATGCGTTCATATGTATGTGTATATGTATTACATAGATATCAAGTTATGTATATTTTTGTTCTTTTTCTTTCTGAAACATACATTCAGTGTCTTAAAATGAGACCAGCTATGTGGAATGCTGTTTTGCTTTTAGCCTTGTGTTCACTGTTTTGGGCCTTGTCTTTCTGACTATTTCACAGACCTGATTTGCCATGGTCCATGCCTTTCACTCTACTAGACCGTGTCGTTGATTTCCCAGTGGGGAAAAGACTGCCTTTTCATTGGATCATTAGTGATCTCATTTCAAAAGGGACAAGTTTTCCTGCTATGACTGTCACACTTTAATGTCTGCTGTGGAGGACCAGAGCCTCACTTAGTAACTTTGCTCATCCATGTGGTAAAAGAAATGCCTAGTTAGTCACCATGGAAATTTTTAAGTACATAAAGGGCAAAAGATGGTTAATTTGACCATTTATACTCAGCCAGTAGAGATTATGAGCTAGTTCATTAGTAATAAGAAACCAGAATAAGAGATGAGAGTTTTCAGTCCTGTGATGAAGTAGTAGGGTTGTTTATTCCAGAGGCGTATGTTCATTTGCTGAGGGGTCATGGCACTGTGATACATTTCCTTAAATAGTGTTGGCCTAATCCTCTTGCTAAGTGAGCAGTTACCTCTCTCCCCAGGAACACAGAAGGAGACTGAGTTCTGCCATCTTATTGTCCTTAGCTCCCCAGAATACAAGAGGGGGACTAATGCTAGAAGCTGCTGTGAAGGTGTAGGACAGAGAGAATGTTGGCTCTCAGCAGTACTCCCATCCCTGCAGCTCCTGGTCTTTGGCATCCCTCAGCTCATCTTCCCTCATCTTAATGCACCATGAACCCCTGTACAGGCCTCTGAGCTCACCCAACCCTGTTTCAAAGCTAGTCTCCCTTTGTATTCTTTTCCTACCTTATTCTCTTTAGTGATTGTCTTCCTTTCCCAATCAGGACTCTTGGTTTCATGTTTCACTACCAGTTCCTGGGTCTCCCTGTATGGTGCCTTCCAACCCCTATACCCAGCCTTTCTTCCCTCTGGGATACTTGACATGAAGCCACCAGAAGTGTACACTTGGAAAGAGAAAGAAAATAGCTATTTAATTTTCTCACTGTATGTGTGCACTAAAATATTTTAGAAGACTTGTTTGTATAAAACATTTTGTGGATAAAGAATCTAATATTTTCAAATGAGAAGAAGTATTTGTTAATGTGGTCTAGCTCCTGTCTCCCTCCTTAGCTTCCTCTTGATCGAAGCTCAGCCTCTTTATCTCTTCTCTTTCTGGAACAGTTTTGGGACAAACCAAATGGTGTCATCCTACTTAGCCGTGGCACGGGT
The DNA here is from genome assembly GCF_031878675.1 of Megascapheus bottae. NCBI lineage: Eukaryota > Metazoa > Chordata > Mammalia > Rodentia > Geomyidae > Megascapheus > Megascapheus bottae. The sequence goes on from NC_143516.1 coordinate 53,515,525, forward strand.
CTCTCTGTCTGAAATGTCTCTTACCCTTCTCCTGCAATCTCAGTTCCTCTGCTGTGTTCTTATAATACCACCTTACCTTTCCAATATAGCAGTGGTTACAATGGCAATTTCAGTTGTGTGGTTACTTGATTAATGTCTGTCCCTCCAGGCTTCTCCTAAGCTCCCATGGGAAAGCAAATCCTAATCTCTATATTTTCAGGGACAGCATAGGGGTGGACACATAACAGGTACCCACTACTGAGTCTCTTAAGTGACCTATGTATGGCTGTAGTCCTCACAATGGCCATTCGGTTGCTAGCACAACTCTGATTTAGTTGAAGCATTTTCTCTTTAGTGGTAAGCTGCTCTAGGACTGATTTTGTGCCAGTCCCTGATCCTTGGGGAGAGAGGTATGTGGAATTCTGGTTAGTGTAAGCAAGTCAAGATAGAGTAAAAGATGGGAAGAACCCAAATTCTCAAAGATGCTGTTGAGTTATTAAATAATCTGATCACAGTACAGCTCTGCCCATTGGCACCATCACTGGAAGAGATAATAAACCTTCAGTTGTTTCAGTCAGTTAGCACTTTGGTCTTTCCAGAAAATATCCTGATACAGAGCATCATGAGTGAATAAGCAAATGAATAAATGAACAACTTAAATTCATTCCAAATGTTGGGGTCCTTTTGTTTTTGGAATATTCTATTAAAGAATATTCCATGAAGCCCAGATTGGCCTCAAACTTTTGATCCTCTTGTCTCGGCCTCTCAAGTGCTGAGATGATAGACATGTATCACCACACATGGCTCTCTAGGTTCTCTTTGTAATTCTGTTTTCTGTCTCTTCATTTCTATTAAGTGTTGGCCTCTTAGTGAAGTGATGGTTCCTGAACCCAGCGCTTAAACCCCAAATAAGCTTGAACATGATTTCCCTTCATTAGCTGCCCTAACCCCAATTTGAACTCATATTCTTCACCCCCCCACTCTCTGGCTCTGCACTTTGTTCCTAACTTTTGGGGGCAAGTTCTTCTCTAAGAAGTTTTGAGATTCAGGTGAAGTCATACCCAGCAATTTCCTGTTTGTGAGCCTTGAAGCTCTTGAAGGGCGCAGGCAGGTTTGACAGATATGTAGGTGTCTTCCGATGCTGAGCTGATTCATCTGCTACGGTAGTTCATTCTCCAAAGGTCTCCACCACCCAGCCTCATACTTCCTCTTCTCTCTCTCCTCTCTGGATGCTGCCGTTTCCTTTGTGTGGGGCTGAGATTCTCAAGGTCTGCTAACTTCATGTACTGGGTGCCTTTGCTGGCTTTTGGTGGGATGCATTATGACCATTGTTATGGAAGAGCTACCACTTAGGAGTTTGATATTTAACATATGATTTTACTGCAGGGCTTTGAATGAATAATTCCCATACTCTGCTGCTTCTGTAGCCCCCACCTCATATAATATGGCCTCACCTCACCTTAGGAGAGGCAACAGCCTTAGGTCAGCGTGGCCTAAGGTACAGGGAATCCACCATTCCCTCACTGTGGTCTTGACTTGGCCAGGAATACTTGATAATCACTTGCTTTTGTAAAATGTTTCTGTGGTTATAATCCCTGCTATGTGGGCAAGTATAACCTGTCCTGGACAGTACTACTTATACTCTTTTTGTGTGTGCTGATCCTGGGGTTTGAACTCAGGGTTTTGGCACTGTCCCTGAACTTTTTCACTGCAGGCTAGTGCTTTAGCGCTTGAACCATAGCTCTTCTGGATTTTGCTGATTAATTGGAATGAAGAGTTCCATGTACTTTCCTGCCCAGTCTAACTTCAAACTGCAATTCTCAGATCTCAGCCTCCTAAGGAACTGGGATTACAAACATATGACACTACTGCCCAGTTGATGGTGTTACTTTAGACCTACACAAAACTTGTATCCTTAAACCAAAATAGAGAGATGGTACTCTGGCTCATTATCCCTGCGCAAGTGATAACAAAGTCCCCCAAGACTCAAGATCTACACTTACTGCCCTGAAGGGTTGTTGGCACTGTAGGCAGAGCTGTAGCACACCTGTAATTTATGCCTGGGAAGAGCTGTGTGAACATGTGGAAGACTACAAAGATGACTCTTTGCAAAGTATCTCTTCACCCTGCTTCACCAGTATCTTTCTCATCTAAAATATGCAGAAGCTGTCTTTTGGTCAGCCTGTTATATACCAGGGTGAGTTCCCCCAAAACCTTCTGAGTGAGTCACCTGCGTCTGACAGCAGTATTTCCCCTCACTGACCTCTGAATTCACCTCATTTTTTTTTTTACTTTCATGATTTTTTTTGCCGGTACTAGGGTCTGATTAATGATTTTTTTAAGTAAAAACAACATTTCTTGTTGCTAGTCTTGGGCTCTCATTACTGCCCCCAAAAAGGCCTGACATGCCACCAACCACTCACCCACAGTCTGTGATACTCTCTCAGCCAGCATGTTCCCATACAGATTGTGCCCTGGCTATTATTCTACACATGCAACACATCTGGGAACAAAGCATACAGAAACTCCTGCCCTTGTGTGTGGCACTTGTAGGTGAAAACAAAAAATAAGCAATCAACAAGCAAATTAGTGTATGTGAGAATGGAATCATTGCTATTTCAAAACAGGATGCATAGAACAGAGAAAGAGAGCGAGGGGAAGCTGTTTGAGGGCAGAAGAGGCTACAGTTCTCAGCTAGCACAGGCCTCTGGGATTTCTAGAATAGTTTCAATGTTGATTTTACAGACTGTAATGAGTTAATACTGAAGATGAACCATTGGTGTATAAATGAGTATTGCACACCTCTAATCCCAGTACTCAGGAAAATGAGGCTAGAATTGAAAATTCAAGACAAGCCCAGGAGATAGATAGATAGATAGATAGATAGATAGATAGATAGATAGATAGATAGATAGATATAGATAGATATATATATAGTTACATAGCAAGATATTATCCCAAATGGACAAAGCCTACTACAGTGCCTCATGTTTATAAGCCTAGCTGCTTTGGGGGGTAGGGGAAAACACAGAGGTCTGAAAAAATTGTTGTTCAAGGCCAGCCAAGTTAAAATTTCACATGTTCTCAATTCATCCAACAAAAAGCAGGGTGCAGTAGAGTATACTTATCATCCTAGCCACATAAAGCGCATAAATAGGAGGATCTAGGTCCAGGACATCTTGGGCCTTAACATGAGAATTTACCTAAAGAAGAACTAAAGCAAATAATAACTAAACCATGAGTTGTAAGAATAGCTCCAACTATACAGTGCCCATCTAATAAATGTGAGGTTCTGAGTTCGAACTCCAGTATTGCCAAAAGAAAAAGAAAGTATGAAATAAAAGCAGTGCAACTCATGGCTAATCCTTATTATCAAATCTTGTGAACCTATTGGAAGGTGCTGGAGCCCTGGCCTTTTCTTCTCAGGTTATCTATTCTTAGTTTCCATTTCTGAAAATAATGTTTGTCAGATAGACTTCCAATGGAGCATGTCGGCGACACTTACTGCCATGTGTTTATGGTTAAACTTAAATAAGCCTCTTTCCTATACAAGACCAAAAGACCATCTGAAATGTTTCCTTTAAAATGTCTGAGGAGGCTCCCCAACACTGATGGGTTTTGCAGTCCTGTTTCTCCAGCCATGTAGAAAAGCTTAATGCTGCAGGGAATTCACCCCCTCCCCTTTAACATGTGTTTTGTGTTTTGGTAGTGGTAGTATGGGGCTGTTGTGTCTTATGCATGGAGCTTATTAAATCCATATAAATTACTGATCACAGACATCCCACCCCAAATAACATTTTTTATGAGCCCTGGCTCTCCTTACTCAGTGCCCTTTCTCTCCATGTCTGCTGTGTGGCCTGACATGCACATGAGCCTCCTTCAAGCTCTGGAGTTCTAGAAATTCTCCCTCTTCATGTATTCGGTTTTGGATTTCTCCCTCAAGTGACTGAACCTGGGCAGTGGGGGGGCGGTGTGTTGCTCTTTCACTTGTTTGAGCCTGTAGATTAGAGACTTTTTTTGTGGTACTGTGGTTTTGAACTTAGGACCTTGCATTTATTGTAGCAAGTACTCATTCTCCTAAGCCACACTCTGGGTCATTTGTGTCTTAGTTATTTCTCAGATGGCATATAGCACTTTTTGCCTGGGCTAGCTTCAGACCACAATCCTGTGTAGCTCTGGTTGCAGTGGTACCTCAACAACTGCCTTATTGGTTGAGATGGAGTCCCATGAACTTTTTTCCTAGATTGGTCTTAATCATACCTAGCAGAATGAAAGATTTCTCTTGTGCTCTCAGAATAGGCAAGACTGTGTCAGATGATACTTAGTTGCCTCCTGTCCAGTGCTGAGAAGCTCAGTGACATTCAAGGTATATGAACACAAGAGCCTAGGCAGATGTCTCAACGTTGGCCTACTGTTTGCATCACTCACTAGAATGAAAGCATACAGCAGCCCAAGGGATCAAGGCTGGAATGCTTAAGGATTCATTCAGAGGGGATGTGTAGCTCCCCTGACTCTCTCAGCTGCTCAAGCTCTGAGCCTCATTATTCTAAATTGTACAGCATACTTCAGTCACCACCTGGCAGAGGCTGTGTGAGTCAGATTTTAGTTATTATCATAAATACTTGAGATCATCAACTTACAAAGACATAAGCTTTATTCTGGACCCCAGTTTTAGGAGTTTCAGCTTACGATCTCTCAATTCCATTGCTTGGGAACCTGAGATGACAAATTATGGCAAGAATCCATGACAGAGCAAACAAATCACCACAGGGCTCAGAAGTACAAGAAAAAGAGAGGAATTGGGGCCCCGAAATTCCTTTGGAGGCACATTCAGAATGGCCTAAAGACCTCCCACCAGGCTCCACCTCCTAAAGGTTCCATCACCTCCCAGTAACAGCACCACAGGGAAGAAGCCATGATCACATGACCCAGGGGGACACTGAAGACCCAAACTGTAGCAGTGACCATGAGAAAGTCAAAGAGGAGTGGATTAATATTTCTTCCTCTTTCAGCATTGTTATTAAGATACCACTTATGGCTCTACCTGATACTTTGCTTTGAACAAACAAAAATTTATTGAGCTCTTCTGTTGCTTTCCATTTTGTCCTTTTCTAACTCTCCCCACAAATTAAATTTGTTCACTTCACTGTCACTCTCTCATGCTTCCATTAGAACCTGTCTTCCAGTACAGTGGTTGGATTCTGCAGCTGCTTATGTATTTCCTCCTAAACTTGTCCCACTGCTGAAATGCTGCTTGTATAATGGTTTCTCTGGGCAGAGAGTTGGGTGGTTGAAGAGCACAATGTTGTAGCCCCAAGTCTCTATTTTAAGTAACAGAGAATGAAATTATAGATTCTTTTGTAGGCTGTCTGAACAGGCTGCAATGACCACAATCAAAGTAGGTCTAAGTGCAAATAAATAAATAGATGGAACACATGTAAATTTTCTCATAAATTAAAATCTTAACACAGAGCAATTGCAATACTTCAAGCATAGAGCACATATTCTCACCGTGGTTTTTTTCCACAATTTATCACATGAAAGCAAGAGGAAAATGTATTCCAGTGATTAAGGAAGCACTAAGTTCCTTAACATAAAGGATTATGTGCCATTTCTCAAAGCCTGTGGCTGCAAATTTTCAAATGATAGATGTAGCTGTGGTATAACAAAGATCCATGACAAAAATTTTTAGCATGGAGGGACCAGGAATGTGTCCTAGTGGTAGAGTGCTTGCATAGCATGCATGAAGCTCTGGGCTCAATTCCTTAGTACAACATATACAGAAAAATTCAGTAGTGCTGTGGCCCAAGTGGTAGAGTGCTAGCCTTGAGAAAACTCAAGAACAGTGCTCGGGCCCTGCTGTGTGAAATGAACTCCACGATATGGAAACAAGAGGTTTATCTTTTTGATTGTTGTTCTTAATGTACTGTGAGAAATTATTTCTTTTCTCTTTTTTTTCCCCATTATGGTCTATCTCATGTTGTTTCTGTATCTGACTTAATACCTGGTATAGTGTATATGCATTTATTTGTTTATTTGAAATAGGAAAGGGAAGGAGGAAAACAAGATGATTGGGAGGGAGAAGAGAAGGGAAAATGTGAGAAAAACATGGGAAAGGGTATCAATGTTCAAGAAGTAATGTACCCACTACCTGGCGAATGTAACTGTAACCCCTCTATATATCACCCTGACAATAATATACAATAAAAAAGAAAATAAATTTGTAGCATTTGGCATACATACATGAAAGCTGTTTTTGAAGATGAACTATTAGATTTTCAACTATTATCAACTGTTCACTTTACATAATTAAATATTTACCTGTTCATATTTCTTTTCTAATTGTTACCAGTATATGTAGTATAACTTATTTAGGACAGTAAATTGAGTTTTATAGAAGAATGACCTGAAGTTGTAGAATCAGATATGGTACAGATATTTTTTCAGAATATGACTGACCCAATAGGGTCTCTGACACAATTTTTGTTTTGAAGTGAAAGTACTTAGAAGTAGGATTACTCCTGCTAATTGGAAAAGAATCTTGGTTTTAGATGCAAAATGCTTTTTTTAGAGTCACAGAATAAGTGAAAGACTGGAATAACAACTCACCACTTTGAGTGTGACTCAGATCCTTGACTATGAATTGATATCAATATTTTACAGGAAATCTCCATACCCCAGAAAATTATATTATTTTATATATGCCCTTAATAAATATGCTTGCCTCTAATATATTAGAACAATTTCATCTTCATCTTTACGGGGAGGGCATACTTGGTGTTTATGTACTGATGAGATTCCATCTTATTCTTAAAGACTTCCAAGAAAAAATATTTCATAACTTCCCTCATTAATCCACCATAGTATTTAATTAGGTTTCATGCTATAACACTCTATTATCTAACTTGAATCTCTCAGGCCGTAGCATAAGTCCATGTTCTTCTATGCTAAGAGATTAAAAGCAATAATCATTATCAATAATAGTAGTTATAAAGTCCTCCATATATTTGAAGTAGTTAGCATTTGAATTGGCAGTAAGTATAGCTCTCAGATATCAGCAAATTTTAAATAGAGAGACCAGCTTATAATAAATATAAATAACAGTGGCATTTAGTGCTGATGAATGAATAATACTAATATGACTTAAGCAGATCAAATGACAAACATTCATCTCTTAAGCTATCCACTTACCTATTTATCAGGCACCCACTTTATAATATTTTGCGATGTTCAGAAGTACACAAATGAATAAATCCTATGTCAAGATGATTTCAACACAAAGGGTGAAAAACAAAGAACATATTAGATACCCTTGTTAGAAATGTGAGGGGAGAATGTCCTGTTCTTAAGAAATCAATCTTATGTCCTTTTTAATGAGCCAATATCTGATCAGAAGGCTGAAAACTAGATTGCTTAATTATTTGTGTATATTTTTCTTTCTTTTTTTTGCAGCTGCTCCATTACTAAAATCTGTGCTGAGCAACACAATTTCCCTACACATCATCGCTGAGCCTCACTGCGGAACCCCTCCTGTGGCATTCTTGTTGAGGGGTTATTTGTGTCCTTCTTGTTTGTGTAGACATGTATGAGCATGCAGTCGGCATAGTACGACAAGGTTTATCTCTGGAAACAAATTACAGAGCTGGGCAGGATGAGAATGATGTGCTGGGGTTACCTTTTGCTCCTTTCTTTATCATGAACAGCAGGGACAGAAAAGAGAAAGAGATTTATTCTGAAGCCATTTGAAGCTGACCAAGCAATTTATAACAGATGAAATGTTGATTTATTGCTGTGAGGAAAATAATGGGTGTTCTTTCTAAAATGCCATTAATGGCTTTATTGTTTAAAGTGCAAATTATACTCTAGCAATTTGTTAGTCCTCTTTTGAGGCAATGCTGAAGTAATTCAGTGTAGGCTTTTAGCTGAAGAAAAGGACAAAGTAATTAGAAAATATTGTAAAAGAATTCATTCACCAGGCTTGGCTTATACTTGAATTCTCTGAAAAAATGAAGACAGAAAAATTAAGATGACACAAGTATTTCTTTAGAACAGGACTAGATAAGCAAGTTGAAGTTAAACACTGTACATTTAAGAGTATTCTTCTTCTTCTTCTTCTTCTTCTTCTTCTTCTTATTATTATTATTATTAGTGTCGACAAGGTATAAAGGCAGTGTATTTTTCCCCAAAGGAGAAATACATCCAGAAACACATAACTTTCTGCCTTTTAAGAATCTTACCATTTGAAATAAGATAATACTAAATGAATTTAAATAGCTAGCAGGACCAAATCAGTGTTGTTTTAAAAAAAAAAGAGGGAGATGGATATATGAAGAAAGAAATCGTAACATTCAAAGGATGATGTTAGTTGTTTTTAAGATACCTAAGACCTGCAGTTCCTGCTTCTTAGAAGGCTAAAGAGAAAGGATTGCTTGAGCCCAGGAGACTGGCGCCAAGTTTGGCCCTATAGTGATATCCTATCTCTTAAAGAAAAAAGTTAATTGATTGTTTAGGCTTATTGTCCCAGCCCTTGGAAGGCTCAGGCAGGAGAATCTTCCATTCAGATCCTGTCTTATAAAAACAATACAAAAAATTCCTAAGACTTTTTAGCCATAGTTTTGGCTATAAAGCTGTTCTAAATTGATCAAGTGCCAGAAAGTAGAAAGATATATGTTAATGAATACTGAATATGCCATTTGGTACATCTGTTGCTCTAGGGTGACCTTAATTTTCTTGCCTTACATGGTCCCTGGTGTCACCTGTTGTTCAGGAGTATTCCCCTCTTCTCATAAAAGTGTCCTGGTTAAAAGGCCATGGTTTCTGCCCAGCAGGGGCAGAAAAAAAAAGCTGTGTGTGTATGGTAGCATTTCCCTGTCGTCTCAGCTGTGGTGGGAACTGAAAAATCAGAGTGTATGTAGGCAGAAAGTTAAGACTCAAAAATAACCAATGCAAAGAAAAGGACTGGGATGGTAAGATAAATACTTGCCTGGCAAACACAAGGCTCTGAATTCAATATCACCAAAATAAAATAGTGCCCCATTAGGGAATAAAAGCTGATTGCCACATCAGCTCCTGCTGCTCTAGGCCCCACCACTTGAGCACCAAGGCAGCCAGGTCTCCTACCAGTATCTGTGCTTGGTAGGGTACTAGCATACATGGGGTTCTGCACTGGACAACTTGGGTGCCAGGACTCCCCACTGCCATGGCTAAACACTTCTTGGAACTATGTCATACTCCTAGACACTGCCACTGTATACGTTCTTTCTTCCCATGTGCCAACCTGCAACTTGCAATGAGGCTTTTCCTGGTTTCTCCTGTCCTGAGTCCTCAAGAACTCTCCAGCATGTATTTCCATGTTAGTGTCTGCTTTTCAACAGACTTAAGCAAATGCTGTGGCCTTTATAATTGACAAATGTCAGAATAAGACTAGAAGGAAAAATGGGAGCCCTTTTCTGGGCAGCTTTGAAGACTGCATCAAAAATTTTGACCTTGAATTCAGTAGACAAAGAGGCTTCACTGAGGGTTTATCTGTACAGGGTAATTACATATTGCATCTTAGCACTAATGGAATAGAGTGATTTTAAAGCAGAGATGAGTTAAGAGGGTATAATAAGAGTCTAAGCTAGTATGTGTGATTATCAGCACTGGTGTAGATATGAGAGGCATAGCTGAGGAAAGCTTGGTTTCTAGTCACCATAGACAAGATAAATAACTACGTAGAAGGCTGAGATCACAGAGCCATATGTAAGGGAAGAGGAGTCCCTCGGTTTCACTAACCCTGTAATGAAACAAGTACTTTAGAGCTTGAAGGAAAGTGAGCGCAACACTGTGTAAAATCTCTTATTTCATGGGACTGGACCCATTTTGATATGATCCCAGATTGAAAAAGACTGAGCATGGAAGGCCTGGCACTTATGCATGTTCCTCATCTCAGCAAGGATAGTGTGTAGCCCATTACTTATGTGGGGAACTTAGGATAATTCAAGGAAAGAATTAACTGAAACTAAGTGAGGGATACAAACTATGAATTGGAAGAAAATTAGAAATTTCTAGATATCTGGAAGAATGAGATAAAAAGACATTCATCTAGCAAGGCTGAAAGCTAATGCCTATAATCCTTGCTACTCAGAAAAGCTGAGATTGGGAAGATTGCAGATCCAGGCCAGCCCAGTCAACAGTGTCCTCAAGACCCTAGCTCAGCCAACAAAATCCAAAACTGCTTGTGTTTCTCTGTCATCTTAGCTATGAAAGAAATGTAAATATGAGGATCACAATGCAGGCTGACAGAAAAAATGAATACCCTTTTCAAAAGATAAAAAAAAAAAACAGAAAAGGATGAGGTGCACTTCAAGACTTCCTACGTAGGGTTGCTACATAACACCCCAAGCTCAGACCCCAGGACCACCAAAATAAAATAAAACAGATGACATGTATCTATTCTTCTGCCTCTCTTTCCAGAAACTGGACATGTAAAATGCCATTCTCTCCCTCTTCTCTACATCCTTGCCATGTTCTGGGAGCTGGCCTTTCCAGTTCTATGTCCACTTCCCTATCCTTTTGATGTTTAGTTCATGCCAGGTCTTACTTCAAGCCTCGCCTACACTCCTGACTCACCAATTGAAGGGTTTGATGCAATTGAAACTCCAGATGCCACAGCTGATAAGTAACCTGTGTGAATCAAGGCATCTTGGAGGCGATAAGCTAAGAAGACAAGCATAGCATGAAAGTGCATCCTGAGAGCACATCTTAGCACTGGTACCTGCTAGGCCTGACACTATCATGTGTTATTTTAACCCCAGTGTCCTTATCTGGGAGATAGGAGTATTGGTATTCTCTAAGTTTTTCAAACAGCATGTGAGTTAACATGAGCTTATGACATGGATGGGCTGCAAAATTGTTAGTTTCCTGCCCCTCATGAGTCTCCAGACCTCTCCACATTTTCTTACTTTCCCATTTGAGAATGTTCTGCATCCCAGCATCAACTGGGACTTGTAGCTCAGTTGAGCCCACATTCTCAAATCCAACTCCTGCTTTCCTTCCATTATTTTTAAGCCCTTCCTCCCTGTCCAGCAGCCTTCACTAGCTTGTTTCTCTCCCTCCTTGTGAGGACCAAGACTTTCTTCCCAGGAAGCATTTGGCTCTTTTCCAAATCAGGGAAGAGACTTTGAGCACTGGAAGGCCCTGCTAGCCTTCTATACTTGGTTGCTGGACAGTCACTTATGCTTATCATTCCAACTACTCAGGTGTCAGAGATCAGAGGATCCAGTTTGAGGTCATCTCAGGAAAAAGCTAGTGAGACCCCTTCTCAACCAATAAAAAGCCAGGCCTGATGGCATCTATCATCCCACTTAGGTAGAAGGTGTAATTATAATGATTATGGGCCAAGGGCAGCCCAGGCAATATCCTCAAGACTCTAGTAACCCAAAGGAACAAAAAAGGGCTTGGAAGCATGTGTGCTAGACTCAAATGCAAGGTTCTGAGTTGAAACTCCAGTACTGAAAGAAAAAAAATCACTGGCTTTTTTCTCTTTATCAAAAAGAATATACTCCATGCTAGGATGGTCGCTTATCAAGACAGCATTTGCCTCAGAAGCATGAGAATCTAAGTTCAAACCCAATACCAACAAATGAATACGTGTGTGAAAGAAAAATATTTTTGAGATGAGCAGTTAATAAAAACTTGAAATACTCCTACTATTACTATCCCTAGGTGCTACTATATACTTACTGAATGGATTATTCCATCCAGAGACAGTAAAAACCACTACATTCCCATTTTCCGTCACTATCCTTGAATATTTTCCATGTCCCTTGAACATTACTGTATGGCATCAGATGTTTGGCTGCACCCTGGTTTAGCACCAAATACCAGGATTATCTTTGGTTTATCACTAGCATAAGAGATGAAGAACCTTAGGAAGAGTGTAGCAGGGTGTACCCTAATGCAGTTGTCTTTTTGAAATGAAATTTTATATTAAAACACAGTCACACTCAAATAGAAGCTATATGCATATGGTCATATTAAATTTTGTTTATCTAAATGAACTCCAAGAAATGAAAACAAGAGAAATGGAGGGATAATGGGTAAACAAATGCAGCAGTGACACTCACTAGCCACTGTGTTGAAATGAACTATACAACTTGTGGGGGGAGGGTACTGGGAGGGAAAAACTGGGAGAAGATGAGGGAAGTGGTGATGCTCAAAAAGAAATCTACTCATTACCTGACTTCTGTAACTGTAACCCCTCTGTACAAGACCTTAACAGTAACAATTTTAAAACAAGAACTTGTTTTTGAGCCTGGTAAAAAGTGGCAGAGCCCCTGTAATGGTGGTGAGGATTTCTTTTGAGATCTAGGGATATGGCTGAGCGTAGAGTGATTATGTAATGTTTACAAGGCCCTGGGTTTGATACCCAGGACCAGAAAAACAGAACAGAATCAAGTGAAGGAGAAGAAAACACTCTGAATGCTCCATCTCCCTGCCTGGCTAATGCCTGGTGATTCTTATTTTCAGCCACTACTCTATGTCCTCTAAGCTGCCATGTTTAAATCCATGAGCTGTTCTTTGATGTATGGATCCTTGGGAAGGAGCTTATCTGCACCTCTGTGTCATCAAATATGGGAATGTCATCTGTGCATCTCTCTGTAACCTCAGCTCATTTTTCAAGAAATTTTTTTCTTGCTTTTATTGGCCTTTTGATTTGATGCTAATTCCTTACATGCCTATTCAGATCACTCATGCCATTCTACATTGAATATTTTGAATCGTCATTTTGTGAAAGTGCCTTACAGACTCAAGTTATTGGTTTTGCAGAAGTGAAGAGAAAATAACAAGCTGTAAATTTACGAGAGCTATACAACCTGTTAGTTACATCAAGGGCAAGCAATTTTTATTTTGTTTTCTAAGTTACTGTTTTAGTTTGTTTTTGAAGCAAGTTGATCATGGTATATTTCATCCTTTTCAAGAATGTGAGTGTGTATATCCCTTAGAGGAAAAATTTGGATCACCCTTGCCCCCTGGACAATGAGACCACCCCTGGTAGAATCCCTGGCTTGCATGTAAGGTAGGAGCGCTAGGGAGAGGTAAGAGGAAAGGCCCTCTAGTGTCCTGAGCTGCAGAATGCAGGAAGGCTCAGGGAATATTTATGGCCAAGCTGTGAACAGCAGATCACAGGAGGACATGAGAGAATTTAATGGAGGTGCTCAGAGAGAGGACATCTGAAGAGCAAGGAGTCAAGATGTGGCAGCAGAAGAGCATCTGAAAAAGGGATAAATTATGAAGTAGCTATTGGAGGACAGTGTGAAAATGGTGCTTCCTCATTTCTTTGGCAGTATAGGTCATTTTCCTATACTCACATGCTTTACGAAAAGGGAAATCATTTATTTTTATTACAGCCTCATTCTTGTTATGGCTTTTTAAAAAATGCATGCAGAAAGTCACTCATTTTTGTATAAGAGACTTACTTCCTCTTTTCTCTGGGTTTAATGCTTACTATTTCTGCCATATTTTTGTGTTCTTCTCTTCCAGCTCTTCCTCTGCCCTTCACCTTCTCCCTTCCTTTTACCTCCTTCCACTCCTTCCTTCCTCCCTCCCTCCGTCTCTGTCTCTCTTTCCTTCAAACATTGGAAATAAGAGCTATAATAAAACAATGTTCTCTTTGACTCTGAACTGTTTTATTCTTCACTTGTAAGCCACATTTTAGTTAGGCTCGCATATCATTCTTTATTTTCATTTTCAGATTATCTAGCACAAGTGGTGAGTCTAACATTATCAAGTCTTTTGGTAAAACAGTAACCCTACTATCCTTCCTAGGTGCTTTTAAAAAATCAGCAAACAGAACCCAAGAAGTCTTGCCTAGAAATGTTAAGGTATGTGCTTATTTGAGTTGAAAAGATTTATTGTTAATGTTCCACTTTTCCATTTCTTTCTGTGACTGAAGTACATATACATGATCATTTTGTTTATAAATAAGGAAGACGAGGAAGTATTAGCCAACCCCTCTGGGTCACAGAGAAGTTAAAACCATTTTTGACTCTCTCTGTCTTTATATTTTATCCAAGAAAATTTTCACACCATTTTAAATAATAGAATCTGTTTCTCAGTGTAAAACAATCAACTTAGTCCTCAAGGGCAGACACCACTGGAAAACAGCAGTAATACACACACACACACACACACACACACACACACACACACACACACACACGTAGAGTCATGAGTTGATTATATAGCTCAAAGTTGAATGCATTGCTATAGAATTCCTCCTGTTTTTCTGTGGATCTTCTTTGCACTAAAGTACATTAAAAGTATATTGGTGGTACCATAGTAAGTCTTAACCCTATTAATAGTCTTAAGTTGAATCTTTAAAAAAAAAAAAGCTGGGGCCGGGAGTTTGGCCTAGTGGTTAAAGTGCTTGCCTAGCATGCACGAAGACCCGGGTTCAATTCCTCGGTACCACATACATAGAAAAAAGCTGGAAGTGGTGCTGAGGCTCAAGTGGTAGAGTGCTAAGCCTTGAGAAAGTCCAAGGACAGTGCTCAGGCCCTGAGCCCAAGCCCAGGACTGGCAAAAAAAAAAAAAGCTAAAACCTTTAACATTCAACTCTTCAGAATCATCTGTGCATTCATGTAAGTCCATACATCCATTTTTTAAGTTATCCCTAAGTAGTTGTATAGAGAGGTTTCAATTCGGCATATCTATGAGTATAATACACCTTGATGACTATATATAAGATGATTGGGAGGGCATGGAGCGAGGGAAAGTGGGAGAAAACATAGAAGGGGTATCAATGTTCAAGAAGTAATGTACCCGATGAATGTAACTGTAACCCCTCTATCCATCACCCCAACAATAAAAGACAATTAAAAATTGTAATATAAAAGTTATAAAGTTCTAGCTTTTGGCTCTTACTCAAGTTTTGTACATTTCTGGCTCCAGAACTTATAATGTAGAAAATGTTGCAAGTCAAAGAGAAAAAGTCACAAAATGTTTTAGCTAGTTATGTAAAAAGGATCTTGTCACTTTCTCCCAGTTTCTCTCCAGTAGCCTCTACCTTAAGCCAGGTAAGTGTTTTTCCTGTCTGCCTACCTACCCATGTACTTTGGAAAGATGCTATCCTCCTTTCTGGAAGTCACCATTCCTTGAAGTTGAGAGTTAAAAGTCCAAATTAGTCTGAAGGAGCTTTCTTAATGAACTCATCTGCTTTCGTAGGAATGATTTGATTTCAAGGCCTGGCACATCAGTCATATTTGGGAGAGTGTCAGTTCACACAAACTTAAAGGCTCTCTCTACAGAAACAGCCTCTAGGGAGCCTCAGGCAATCTCATCAAGCATTTTCCATTATTTGGAGAAAGCTTTGATCTTATTTTAAACTCATCCCTTAGTCTTTTGTGTGCATTCATTTGTAAAAAAGCTGGCTGTATACTAATGTAAACACTTTTTCTCCCTATTTCCCAGCCCACATCTTCCTAAGTTTATCTCTAAATGCTTGGTATCACCCAAGCACTTAAACAAGATTGCTGACATTTTCACCCAAGCTGGTAGCAGTTAATTACCTATCTTTGTCTGTGTTTCAGCACTTAATACTATTTTGACAGGGGTTGCATACTCTCTGTCTTTCTGGAATTTTTAAAGTGCTCTTATGAGGAATTTGAGAAATTCCATTTACAGATTAGATGAGTTATTCTTTCCTTTCTTGCAAAAAAAATGCTTGTAAAGGGCCCACTATGTGTGAGGTAGTTAGTGTGTTCTCATCTCTCCCACACTCAGTATATAATTTAATCTCTTCTCGGTCTGTATTTGAATCATGGTCTCAGAGTATAAGGAGGTTTTCTTTTGGTGGGGGACAGTCATTTGAGGCAATTGTCTTGGCAATACACCCATTTTTCTCAGTGATTTAGTCTAGAAGGGCATTGTTGCTGCCATCTTGGTCTGGTAGGTAGAAATCCTGACTCGGTATTACATGAAGAATTTCATTCATCAGAAATGATGGCTATCTGGGCATACCTCCTCATTGTCCTCTCCCCTAAAACATGTTCATATGTAGCCCAGGCTAGTCTCAAACTCCTGATTCTCCTGCTTCATCTCCCTCAGTCAATACCAGCACAAGCCACCATGGCCAGCAAAAAGCAACTCCATCTTTTAACTAAAGAGAAAAACTACTTTCAGATAAAATCAGTTCACATATTGGTTGCTAAATTTGCCCATAATGCAGTTATAGGTAAGTGTTTTCTGTCACAAAGAGTTTCTGGCAAATATTTGTTAAGGTGACTAATGGGGAAAGCTCTGTGTTGGATAATGGAAATATTAACATGGATATTAGACGGTCTCCAGGGATGAGATAGTCCTATATAGTGTGTAGAAATGCCAGCTCTAATCAGAGGCAGATAATCCCTGAAGTCGGATTATAAATATTGACAGGGCCAAACTGAGCATCCAAAATGCCTATAAAAGAGCCTGCACTTACTAGGCTCTTACAAAATTTTAAATTAACAATCCTTAAGTAATTATACAAAGGGATTTCAATTGAACACATCAGTTTGTGAATACAGTGCATCTTGATCCCTGTCCTTCCTTCTGTCATTCTCTCTCATCTCTCCCAGTAAGTTGTATCTAGCATATTACTGAACACATAGTGTAACCAAATGATTTACATATGTGTATTTACAACCAGTTTTGGTCAATACCAGAAGAGATAGTGTTCGGACAGGGTTCCTTCATAGCCAGAAGGAGATGAGAGAAACAACACCGGAGAGAAATCTGGTTCAGGCCAGCAAAGTGGAGGAAGGGCATAAAGATGCACAGGGGCTTATGAGAACAGCCTCAGAGGGCTGTGTTGGAGAAACCATTCCAGAAAAGCTGACAGGGATGAGGTTGAAAAGGTCTATAGTCTTTGGATTTTTTTCCCTTTATGATCAGCAGGATGAAGAGACTTGGTTTGTTTCTGAGCAGGGCAAGTACATTGAGTCTGGATTTCCAATGGGCCTCTGGCCTGTATCATATTATTTCAAGTAGAAAGAGTCTTGAAAAAGGAACCTGGTTCTCTCCTTCTACTATCACCAGTAGAAGGAGAGACAGTAAAGTAGAAAAAAAAAGTTGTAGAAGAAATTGAAAGAAGCAAAACCTAGGGAAAATACAGATATATTCCATGTCACTGAAGGGGCTGGATGGAGACAATGGTGTCCACCATTTTGAAAACATTCATATTTCCCCATTTTGTGAGTTATATAAACGTCATCCATTGACTCCCTAAAGCTTTCAGTTCTGCATTGACAGCAAAGGGCACAATTGTATTACCTGATGGAATTGCTGAGGAATTCACTGGCGCAGAAGTGATTGACGCTGGCATATACTAATAACTAGCATATTACGGAGTACCTAGTGTAAACAAATGGTTTACATGTGTGTATTTACTTAGTAATCATAATAACTTTTCAGAGTAGAAAGTGTGGGTTCACATCTGTAATACTAGTGACTCAGGAGGTTGAAAACAGAGGATTTCCTGCCAGCCAAGGCAGGAAAGCTCACAAATTATTATCTCCAGTTAATCATCAAAAGCCAAACATGGAGCTTTGGCTCAAGTAGTAGAGCACTACCCTTGAATGAAACAGCAAGAGAACAGTGTCCAAGTTTTGCATTTAAGATGTAGTCCAGCACAAACAGAACAGACCAATAAAACCTGACCTGTCTAAACATAACCAAACCTAATACATGAATCTGTGTGAATGAGGTAATAGATTTCTAAGTTGACTCTCATTTCTAAGTAGCTATCTTCTAAGAGGAGTGACAAAATTTAACCCAATAGCATAAAATTTTACATAAAGTAGTTTAAACCACACTCTATGTCTGACTTACCCTGCCTCTAATATGTCCCACAAATTAGAGACAGAAAGTCTCCCTTTAGCTCTTTTTATGCTTAATATACTTTTTCTAATTATTATAATCACCCTACTTCCTTGTTACCATAGAAAATGGAGCAGAAAACGGAAGAAAGTGTAAATCTCTTATACTGATTCCCTACATAGCAGTAATTCCTGCTGACTTTGTAGAGATTGAACTCAGTATTCTTTCTCTACATATGCATGCAACCTGTTTGAATGTAATACATGAGCAGGTTTTGTTTGGACAACATTATCCTTCATTAGAGTGGATGTCAGCTTATAATCAAGTCCATGGAAGTCTCTCAGACAGATCTTTCTCCTTTATTTTGAATAACCAAATATTATCTGGGCAAAGGCCTATTATCCTGAAATCACCCCAGCCAATGTGAGTTCAGGCGTTCACAAGGGTCACTTGACAGAATTACTGTAAAAGTACACAATGTAATTCAAGAGAAATGCAGCCAGTAAGCTGAGGATGCCATCACAGCATGTCTCCAGAGAACAATGTAGTGTTTCTTAGTTAGCTTAATTTCTTAGTGGATAAATAGTGCAATACCAATAAGATGGAAGCATTCACTTTCTTAATATGATGCCAATACATGTTATTCACTCAGGATCCAATTTCCAGGACAGCCTGGAATACTAAGCCAAAGATTCTGTCACAGACATAAGAAGTATTACATGACCCCAAAGGAATCCTAATGACCATGAAGACATTGAGAATGAACACAAAATATTCAATTAATATTCCCCCCCCAAAAAACATTTCAAATTTTTATTTGAGGTAAAATGTAACTTGCTTTATTTGTATATAATTAAGGAATAACTTAGGTCACACTCTGAAGCCTATCTCTAACATATCTCATAAGAATATAATTACTTCTTGTTTAATTATTTGTTTTATTGTCACTGGGAAAAAAAGAACTCTACAGAGGTTCCCATATATTCAGGCATAGTTACATGCTACATTTTATTTTGCTATTATTTCCTATGCATTAAGTCTTTTTCGCCATTCCTGGGGCCTGAACTTGGGGTGTGGGCACTGACCTTGGGCTTTCTCTTGTGGTACTGAGGAATCGAATCCAGGGCTTTGCCTACATGCTAGGCAAGCACTCTACTAGGCCATGGTCTTTTTTTTTAATGGTACCAGAGTTTATACTCAGGGTCTGACACTTGCTTCAGCTGGTGCTCTACACTTGGACCATGCCTCCAACCTAAATTTGTGCTGGTTAATTTTGGAGATGGTGTCTTTATGGACATTTCTACCTGTGATGGACTAGTACCCAGATTCTCTGGTCTCAACTTCTTGAGAGTAGCTAGGACTATAGGCATGAGCCACCAGCATCTGGCTACCCTGCCTTAGTTTTCAAACCATATCATTTGTCATGGCTACATGAGATTGGCCAGACTAGCAATTATTTAACAATATGTGTTGAAGCTGGAAGGTTTCCCCATTTATTTACTATTATGAATAACCTAGATGAATATCTGTATAGGTTAGTCTTCAGATATGTCCACAGCTATTTTTCTTAAGTTAAATGTCTAGACATAGAATTGCTGAATCAGGAGCTTACAGAATTTTTGAAACATTTAATATAAACTGTCAGGGCATACTACCCAGGAATACTTTCATTATATCTTAGGGAATTATTTAATTACAGTTCCCTTGTGACAATGCCTTAATTACTTCTGAATAACTCTTTAGCACCATCATTTTTTATTACTGTCCAGAATGTTGTTACAATCTTTATCCATCCTTTTTTTGCTCCTCCTTCTCTGAATCAGTGTGAAGTACAAATTAGAAGAGTTTATACCTATTTTATTGTGCAAACTGAAGATGACTGAAAGTAGTTGCCACTGCACAGCTTGGGGAGACAAGTCCGTAGCACTTGGTGATATATTTTTCTCTCTTATGAATAACATGAAATCATTAGGGAACATGGCTGAGTCTTGGGACAGATATGATCCATGATTTTCCTTGTATTCAGTACAATGCTATGACTATAGTTTACTATAACAGTGATCGTTCTTTTTCCATTTGTTTTGTGGGCTGCTAATCTTCAGGTTTTATAGCCTCTGAGAATAAAGAAGCTCACAAGTCCTTCACTGTGGAAGGGTCAATTAGTTTGCCACCAAATGCCTTCTCACAGAGTACTTTCTGTAGTTGCTTATAGCCAAAGACAACATTGTTTCACCAAAAGGCATTTGTCATAACCTCTCTGACAGTCAGACTAAGGTTATGGCCAATTAGATAAATAAAAAAGTCTTATGGAATATAAACTACAACCTTCTTTTTTCCTCTATCTTATTCATTGGAATTTATGTGTGATGGCTGGAACACTAATACATATAGGGCATAGGTGAACAGTGTTAGGACTGAATCTTAACTACCAGTTAAGATTAACTGAATCTTAATTGGTAGAACAGTAATCTAGAAGCAATTTGCGTTCTGAAGGAGGAACTTGTATATTTAAATTTTTATTGAAAGGTGATGTACAGAGGTGCTACAGTTGTTTAAGTCAGGTAATGATTACAGTGGAACCTTTATTCAGTCCTAAACTACTTTTCCCTGACTCCCCTCTATTGAAGGGTTCCTATTAGCTGGAATCAGTCTTGGTTCCTTCTACAACAGTGATATCATTAATGTTATGGCCTTCTGTCTGCCTTCCCTTTGATCTTATTGACTGTAAAATAGTCCTTAATTGAGTTAGAGGATCACAACTTCCACTTGTTTGGAAATACAACTAGTGATGCTCAGACAGAGGACATCATCAGAAAACTGTCTCAGTATCACATCCCTGTGCTCACTGGCAAACAGTATAGGAGGCCTGAGTTCACTGAATATCTTTCTAACATACCTCTTCTTCCAAAAACCAAAAAGAGGGAGATAGAGGTTTCAATGAATAACTGATGAGCCAGATTTGTGGCATGCCTGTGATCTCAGCACTTGGGAGACAGAGGCAGGAAGATCTTCAGTTCAAAAACAGCCTGACTCTGTAGCAAGTTTCTATCTGAAAGTTCCAGTCAGTCAATCAATCAATAGATAAGCTAAAAAAGAAAATGAATGTTTCCACATAGAGTGACTATAGATAACAATCGTGTACCTCATATTATTTTTAATAATTTTTATTGTGATTAATAGAAGGGTTACATTATATTCACCAGATAGAAGGTGAATAACTTCACAAACATTGATACCCTTTCTCATGACATGGTCCCCATTTCCTTCCCACCCTCCCCCCACTTATCTTGATTTCCCCCCTTCCCTATCCAATTTCAAATAACCAATTAAGCACATATAAAATATATCAGATAACAAGGTGAAATATTGTAGCAGTATGAGGTAACCAAGGGAGGGCAAAAGAGATGAGAGATAACATAGTACATTAAGGACAACAATCACTCATTATATGGCTTTTGTTTCCTCATTATTATTATCATTATTGTCATTATTATCATTTCGCCAGTCGTGAGCTCTTTCACTCAAGCTAGTGCTCTACTACTCTGGGCCACAGCACTGCTTCGGGTTTTTTTTTCTTTTTATTGTAATTAATAAAAGGGTTACATGATATTTGCCATATAGAAGGTGCATTAATTCACATACATTGATACCCTTTCACATGTCTTGGTACCCTTTACCCTCCCCCCCACCCCCCCCCGATCTTGGTTTTCCCCCTTCCCTATCAAATTTCAAATAATCAAATACAAATAAATTCAATATATCAGATAATAAAGTGAGGTACTGTAACAATATGAGATACCCAAGGAACAGCAAAGGAGATAAGAGATAACATAGTACATTAAGGACAACAATCATTCATTATATGGCTTTTGTTTCAATATCCTGGGGGTCCTTTCAATTAGCTTCATACTATATGGCCTTATGTATCAAGGTTTTGCTCTATTGCAGATCTCTGCTAGTAGAGCCCAAGGTTTCTACTGGTTATGACAAATGAGGGAAACCATTGAGCCTAAGTTCCTTTGAGTCTGGCTTACTTCACTTAATATGATTTTTTCTAAGTCTTTCCATTTCCTAACAAATGGGTCGATGTCGTTTTTTCTGACAGCAGCATAGAATTCCATTGTGTACAAATACCATAACTTGTTGATCCACTCATCAACTGAGGGACATCTAGGTTGGTTCCATATCTTTGCTATGGTGAATAATGCTGCAATGAACATTGTTGTGCTAGTGGATTTAGTATGCTCTTGTTTCTGGATGGTTGAGTAAATGCCAAAGGGTCTCATGTAGACTTTTCTGCCCATGCTGGCTTCGAATCATAATCCTCAGATCCTGAGTAGCTAAGATTACAGGTACAAGCCATCAGTGCCCAGCTGCACTGTATATTATTTAAAAGATAGAAGATAGAATAATGGCAGTTTTTAACCACAAAGAGTGGTAGTTTTAAGGCAGCAGATATGCTTAACCTAACTTGAAAATTGTACAATGAATACATGTGGTGAAACATCACTCAAGCTCTTAAGTAAATATAGTTTTTCTACGTGTCAATTAAAAATATAATGATTTTTAAAGCAAATAAAAATTCTCAATTGGAAAAGAAAATAAATGAACTCTGTGAGAAAGTAGGTTGGTACAGAGGCGATCACACAGCAATGCAGCAAGTGAGTGTGGCTGCAGGGAATCTGTCACTGTGGATGTCAGCAAGCTTCACTACATTTCCCTCACTTTTCTTATGCCAGCTAGTTGTGATCATTTGTTAGATTTCACTATCTTTTCCATCAAGGCACACTGATTTTTAAAGGAATACATCATGTTGCAAGGAACATTTACAATAAAACCAAGAGAAGAGGGTAGGAGAAAGACAGAGAGCAACTATGGTATCTTGGTTGGGCGTTTGATTCAAGTGGTAGAGTGCAAGCTTAGCAATATATGAAGCCCTTGGTTTAAATTCTTGTCCTGCCAAAGAAAAAAGAAAGACTAGACAAGTGGAGTCCTTATATAGACTTGATCAATCAAGGCCTTAAGGCCTCATTTTCAGAAGTGACTTTAACAGAAAACAAGGGGCATATCCTGTTTATTCATCTTGTTGAAGTGTGTAGAGGGACCTGGCACACCACTCTCCCAGCTTCCTACTTGAGATGTGCGGGATGAATGTTTCCACCAATCTTTCCACCCTAGTTATTACTAACCTGACCATGTGACACATAAACTAATACAGACATCAAGGTGGGTTAGAGGCTTGGTGTTTGCTGTCATACTACTGTGTGTTTATTTCACTTCCTGATGCAGCTGTTGATTGTGTCTAGAGGGGAAAAGCAGGTGGACCTGGGGATGGGCCCAGAACATGGTCTCTTCAGATTGCTAGGTTCTTGCTCCCCAGGAAGTACAAGGGTAATGGATTTCCCTCAACAATTCATATTGCCATACCATCTCCAAGCTGAAGGTAATGATTGTTGAAGGATTTTTGAGGGCAAAGTTTTCAGTGCATCCATTTGTATTCTCATTATGGAATCCATCTAAACACTGAACAATTGTAGCTCCTGTCCATGCTTCTCCTATTGGTCTTTTTGATTAAGTCTACAATAAGCCTTAAGTAAGTATGAGAAAGCATACAGTATACAGTTGTGTGTGCTGTGTTAGAAAATTCCTAACCTTCTGGAGTACTAAGACTGGGAGAATTGACCAAAGAAATCAGCCATCACTCCTTATGTATTGTAGTTTTACATTCTGAGGCCCAAGGAGGTGAAATCACTTGCTTTGGTCACTCTGGGTAGATCTAAACGTGCCCACACTTAGCCCCTTCCAGCTGTCCTATATTGCCCGGCTTTGTAGGACAGCAGCTGAAGCTTATTAGGAGTCTGGGCATGGAAGTGCTTCATCGTTGACCATGGTCTTGGAATGAATCATCCTGACTGGGAAGAGCACCAGAGCATTATAGAATCCCACAGGCTTCTCAAAGATAATTCACTTTCAACCGTTCTCAGTCAGAGCCACATAAAAATGTCCAACAAATCATAGAAAAATGAGCTCATGGAATTATTTAACCACTAACTTGAACAAGTATCTGTTTGTCCAGAGGTAGAAGTATGTCAAGGATATTTTCAAAAGTGGTGGGAAGAAAGAAAGGAAGGAAGGAAGGAAGGAAGGAAGGAAAGAGAGAGAGAGAGAGAGAGAAAGAAAGAAAGAAAGAAAGAAAGAAAGAAAGAAAGAAAGAAAGAAAGAAAGAGTGAGTCTAGAGCCTGGATTGATCTCATTGTTTTTCTGGGAAAGAACAGAAAAGTGTTTGAGTTCCAGTTGTTGCTTATTGTTCCACCCTAATTTTTAATTCTCTTAGAATTGGTTTCTTTGATGTTAGAGTTCATAGATTTATGGCATTTTTAAACAGCTGAAAACCATCTCATTTCACTCAAGCACACATGCCTTCCCTCACTCCTGCAAAAACATCCGAGAGTTCTGCTTGGGTCTTAGCAAAGAGCTGGATCACCTCTCAGACAGCACAGAGTTTAGACAGGGCTAAACTGTGAATTGCTCTTGTATAATTTACTTCACTTATCTCACACTAGAGGAAGTGTTGGATTAAGTATTAGCTTAGAGTATTCCTTAGGTTTTGGGAATAAAGGTAAGCTTGTCCCTCATTCTATTTATGGCAAATTGCACTCTCCCTGGCTTTGTGAAAATGAGCAGTGTGTGTGTGTGTGTGTGTGTGTGTGTGTGTGTGTGTGTGTGTGTGTGTGTGTGTATGTGTGTGTGTATGTGTGTGTAAGGGAGAGAGAGAGGGGGGGAGAGGGAGAGAGAGAGAGAAGGGGGGAGAGAGCGAGAGAGAGAGAGGGAGAGAGAGGGAGAGAGAGAGAAGGGGGGGAGAGCAACAGAGAGAGGAAAAGAGACAGAGGCCAAAAGACAGAGAGGGAAAAAGAAAGACAGATTTGTGATTTGTGCACAGTGCTAGATGAGGATGACTCGGCATACAGTAAGACTTCACTTGTATAACAAGCTACCCAGTTACTCTGTACAAGTACCCTTTTCAAATGGATGTTTTTGGTCTAGGTTTCCTTATATCTTATGTTTCTATGGAATTCTTAAAGAGAATAATAGCGTGGCCTCCTACTCTGTAAGTAAATGTTGGGAGGAAGTGGTAGCTTGGGGCCCTTGGTACAGAAGCAGCAGCATCTTCTAAACTCCGGCACAACTTCTCAAAATGTAAGGGCTTGTGGGTAGATGACAGAGGGTGGGACCAGGCTTCACTCTGTTCATGATGAAGCAGCCATCAATAATGCTTTGGTTGGCTGTGACAGGTGGGAGGACTGTGATAGCAACTGCAAAGAAAATGTTTCTCAGATGTGAAAACTACTTGGAGGAAGGAAGACACTCTGTCTTCATCACTTTTATTCCTTAATTTCACTCTCTTTGCATTTGCAAAGATAGATACAGCTTACTGCCAGGGAGGCCATCCTTTTTTAAGAACCTCCCTAAACTGGAGGGGGAAAGTGATTCCATAGTAAAAGTGCTATTGAAATTACTCCAGTAGTGTAACTCTCCGTGTGGCTGCTCAGGTTTGAATATGTTCATCCCATTCTTCATGCCATCTCTTCTGTGTCTGAAGCTACCGTGGAACTCAACAACTGATGTTTAAAACACCCAAGATCACAGAAGCTACATGGCCTTCCTTATTAAGATGTTGGGGAAAAATTGCCCAGCCTTCTCAGATCTTTTTCCCCAGTGGCTGTATGCCTTGGCCAAAGCAAATATTAGTTCTTTATACAAGGCTTCGATTCAACCGTACCATAGTTCTCAACTTAGAAATAAACACCAAGTTATCCAGCAAGACAGACCATCACTATGGAGATGGATTCCACTCAAGGTCTCCTCTTGGCATTACCTGTCCTATTGTGGAATTACCCACCCAGTGGGATGAGACCTCCCATGACCTCCATGTACTCCATGGATCAACAAGATTCCTGTCCAGCACTCCTTTTGGAAAATATCTGCCCTCTGCTGTCCATGAACAAATTAATACTAATCCCAAACAGGGCATTAAAAAACCCATCTGTATTATATTATAGAATTATTTCTATATACTGATTTAAAAGTGAAAGCCATGTGCATGTGAGGGAATGACATTTCTGTACTTCTTTTTGTCTCCCTTACATTTTGAATTTATATGAAAACCAGAGTTTATCCAGAGTTTGTGGTTTGACTTGGGTAAGAGTGTTTGACAGTGTTTCTGATTTGCTGACAGATGATTCTACTTGTTTTCTACCCAGAAGGGTCAGGTACATCTTTGCTGAGTTTACTTTTGCATTTCATTTAGGTTCCTTTCCTGATTTCCCTTCAGGAAACAGATAAAAAGAAGCCCTTGCTTATTGTAATTGTTCCATGGGTTGTGATAGAGGAGGAAAAGGACAAAGGATTGGGTAGACAGAAATTATTTTTGTTAAATAGACAAATAGACTTCTGGAAGTTGTGATAAATCTAAATAAAGAGACAAGAAATTAACCGCCTTGATTTTTGAATAGCCATCAAAGCAATAAATACAGTGAGAAAAATCTCAGGGCTAAGTGTTCTTGAGGAATTGGCAGAACTGTCTTCCAGGAAGAAATGAGGCTTCACTTCACAGTGCCTGTAACAAGGGTGCATAGTTGAGTGTAATAAATACAAGCTGGGGCTCTTTGTGAGCCCCAGAAAGCCATGATAGTGGCTTCATGGTTGTATCTCTGACAGAATGATGGAGGCAGAAACCAGAGACAAATGCCAGTGCACCCATGGTGAAACTGTGGTATACTGAAGTGGTAACATGGGCATGGAGAGTTAAAGGTGGACTCTGGGCACTCACTAAAGGAGTAATCAGCAGGACTTTGAGAGAAAAACTAACTGTGAATCATGGTGTGTCTGGGATAACAGAAGAACTGGAAATGGGAAGCACAAGAGACCCTGGGAGCTCCAAGTCTGGGCACTAGAAGAAAGTCTGGTAGACATAGGGGAGTTTGTCTGCTATATAACCCAGCCTTATTCTGGTAGATTTAAAGACCTAGAAAAAATAGACAATGACCAAGTCAAGTTGGCCTTCATAGTATTCCACATACCTGTCCACCCATTGCAGCCTGTGGAAGTCATAGCTGGCAGGAAAGCATAGTTGACCTTCTTTTAACTGGTGAAACGTCCTAAGACTTGCACAACTTCTGCTCTACCTGCCTACCATTCTTTTGCATTTACTCTTACTACTACCTGTTTTATAGTAGCATGCCATTTATATTTTATTAGCTAGCAGTGTCATCTACATGAAACAAGCCTGGATATGGTATGTCTCAGCAAGTATGATGGCCTCTTGGCCTCCTGGTACAGCCATGTAATGCCAAGGAGAAAGTCTCTGAAGCTCTCTTTCCATTTCATTTAGAACAATCACTTTCCTTGGCTTTTATAACAATAACAAGCCTAATTTTTTAGTTATGAGCAAAGGCAATTTGGTTGATGAACATGGACTTGGCATTCTGTTCTGTGGCAGCTGGCCCACTGACCTCATCTCTTAGGTTCTCTGTCTTCTAGTGGAACCAATACCACAAAAGTGAAATGCTGTATTTTCCATAGTCATGCTACACAGGATTGTTTACAATGACATAATGCTTAAAGCTTTCATTTAGCCCTTCCAACAGTGGCCAGAAATGGACTGCTTAAAAAGGGGTGTGTTCATGTGTAGAAAAACAATTCAGACTCCCTCTAATATGGAGTAGGTGATTAGTCACCAGATGCCTTCTGGACTCCTTTATCCATCCATTCAGAATATTTGCTGAGATTCAGGTCTTTAACAGAAAGATATCTTGATAGCTCTTCCTGGTCTCTTCAGACTGGTGAGTGTCTCTGAACTACATTGGGAGAAATCACTGCATTTAGGAATTTTTACATAATGAGGAAGGGGATCTGTCCTTTTGAACCCAGTCTGTAATGTACAAACGCAAGAGTATAATCACCAACAAGAAAAGGAGGCCTCATTGTCTGTTGTGACGGCTGACACAGACCTCTTAAGTGGCTGGGAGCATGGAATGTCTGAATTCATTGTAAGTTAGCATTCCTCATGTACAGATCTCATATCTCATCTCCTGTTGCTTTTCAGGATCAAACTTCAGTATTACTGGTAAAAGTGTCTAAGTAATCTGCACCTACTCCGTTTTCCCCACGAGTCATCTTGAGAACCAGCTCGTGGGGCTGGCTGGCAGGTGTGTGAAAGTCAGTTTTCCATTCTCAACAGTGAGTCCCATTGAAGATCACATTAGCAGTAATAGCATCCTGTAATAGTCATGCTTTCAAAGCAGTGTTCAGGAGCACTCACCATATTCAGCGCAAGGTACTATCAGATTGATTTTCTTGATGAGAAACTTAAAGGTCAGAGATTTACACCAGGATATAAAGCAAAAGTGAGCAACAGAGCCAGGATTTTAATCAGACCTGTCAGCTTTCAATTTCTGTGCTTTCTTTACTCTGTCACCTATATGTGACAAAACAGCAACTGCAGTGTGGCTCTGGTGGCCACAGAGTAAACCAGGGGTGCCAGCCTGCACTGGCTGTTCTTATAGATGGTTTGTTCCTAAAGAAGACTGCTGGAGATGTGTAGAAGGCTACGGGATGCAGACTTAGCTGCCTTTCAATTCTGGTTCTACCATTTTTGTTAGCAGTTTTAACCTTAAGCAAATTGCCTGACTTCTACAAATCTCAGCTACTTACCTTGGTAAATGAGAATAAAACATTTAGCTTCAGGGTTTTCATGAATATTGGATAGGTGACATTTGACACAATGCCTAGTACATAAGACAAGATCATATGATGTGAGCTGTCATTGGACAGGTGGCTTTCATGGTCCATTTGCCCTCTTTGCAGGACACAGATTACCATATGGGCATTGGGGGTTGGAGCTGTATAAGTAAATGCAGACCTCCTTAATCTTGGATAAGACTGTGTGTCATCATGACACCAGGAATCCACCAACTCCAGGCATATTCTAACAAATCACAATAGCCTATGACCATCATTTCTATCTTGATGCAATCTTTCCTTCTTTTTCTTCTCAACATCAAAACATAGGAAAATTCATTACTGACAGGAATGAGAGGAAGAAGCACCTGTGGACCACAACTAGAAAATACAGAGGTGAGAGTCCCTGGGAACAGTGCATAGGAAATCTATTTCATCTCTTTATAAACCTTCCTTTCAAGTCATGAGCCGCTCAAGAAAGCTCCTGCATTGCCTAGGTTCACATGAGTGGCAAATTTCAGATCCCAAACCGCAATCAGTGTGTTTAGTACAAGTTTTGGTTTTCCAATCACATGATCTCTCCCTGAGAGGACAGCACCCATCTCCAACAGAAGCTGTGGAAACACACAATCTCCACTGCCCAACACCAGCCCAGCCTAGCCCAGCCAAGGAGGTCGTAAAACTTCCAGAAGAAACCAGATAGTTACTATCCTACCTGGCTTCCTTTTGTCTTTCCCTCTAATTATCTACAGTGACTTGAGATAATTAAATCACACTGCCTACGTTGTGATTTGTTTTTATTGTAACTCATTTTTGAGCAAACGAGTCCTGTCTCCCAAGCCTCCCTGAAGCCATTGTCAGTAAAGGATTGCTGTTTTTAAAAGGAAAGGGAGATGAATTATGTGTGCCTGGGAAAGCTGTTTGGCTGGCACCCCTCTCTGATGAAAAAGTTTAAAAACCAGCTTGGCCCTCTACCTACCTACTACCTGAAGCTTTCCCCAGGAGGAAACACTCTTGTTTTTCAAAAGCCACCCTGACCCCCTGAAACTGACACTTCAGAGAGGATTTGCCCTTTTTCATTGCATAAGTGCGGTCCATGTACTGATGCTGTGAAGCCCAGAAGCAGAAATGCCCATCTCCAATGCTCTTAACAGTCTCAGACATATTTCCTGTGCTCTTGAGAATGCTCTTGTGTATGGGCTGGAAAAGAGGAAAGTGTGTTACTTTTTTTAATCCAACAACTTAGAACTGTGTCAACACATAAGACAGTCTGTCAAAGCTTTCTGCTGGTGTTGCTACTGTGAATTAATTTTAAGCGTCACTTGTGAGCGGTAAACACTTTTGCTGTGTGAACAACTCTTTGTACAGTCAGAGTTGTCAACAGCTTGTTGTCCCCCTCTGGATGGGGAGTGAAGCAGAAGATGCCTCCCCCAAGACAAGTGAAGCTGGCTGAAGTCTCAGGAGAGCAAAGTCATCACCATTCCCATTTCTTATCTTTCTAGAATGTTCTTTCTGCTCTTGACCACTGAGATGTTGGATTTTTCTGGGAAACGGGAAGATACTGGAAATATTGATTAAATATCCTTCTGTAACATTGGACAATTGGTTATTTCTTTCTGTTTGGGAATTGATTCTAGAACTTATGGTCTACCTAACATGTGTACTTCAATTGTTAAGGAGAAGATTACCATAAGGAAAAAGACATAAAGAAAACTAACATTTGCATCATATATTAACATCAAGTGTGCCTGTGTTCTACATCTTCTTGCAGATTCTACATTTTATTCTACATTCAGTTAAACTTTATCCACACAATTAAGACATTGACACTCAAGTAAGCTTACGTGTCATGAAATTCTATATGTATATAGAGGTTTTGGGGGGTGGAGTTTGAACTCCTGGGCTTGTGCTTGCTTAGGCAGACCACTCTAGAACCACATCTCCTATTCTGTTTCACTTCTTGAGATAGAGTCTCTCGTTTGCCCCCTGGCACATGATCTTCCTATTTCACACTCCCCACAGTATAGCTGCGATGACATATGCATGCCACCTCACCCATCTTCTTCCTTTAATGTTGAATCTCACAAATTTCTCTGCCTTTACTGGAACTGCCATCCTCCTAACCTCAGCCTCTTGTGTATCTCAGCTGGCAAGGTATATACTCCTCACCGGCTGTTGGTTAAGAAAAGGGGTCCACTAACATTTTATAGATTTTGGCTCTGGTCTCAAAGCTTGATCTTTTCCATCTTAACCATCCAAATAGCTAGGATGATATGTGTAAGCCAGTCACTGTGCCTGGCTTTTTGTTGTTGTTTAAAAGTTTCCATTCTTAAAACCAAAACATGGGGCTGGGAGTTTGGCCTAGTGGTTGAGTGCTTGCCTAGCATGCACGAAGACCCGGGTTCAATTCCTCAGTACCACATACATAGAAAAAAGCCAGAAGTGGTGCTGAGGCTCAAGTGGTAGAGCTCTAGCCTTGAGAAAGTCCAAGGACAGTGCTCAGGCCCTGAGCCCAACCCCAAGGCTGGCAAAAACAAAACAAAACGAAACAAAAAAATGTTTCCATTATTAGCTGGTAGCTGGTGGCTCACACTTGTCGTTTTAGCTACTCAAAAGGCTGACATCTGAGAATCGTGGTTCGAAATCAGCCTGAGCAAGAAAGTTAGTGAAACGCTTATCTCCAATTTACCACCCAAAAAGCTGGAAGTAGATCTGTGGCTCAAGTGGTAGAGCATGAACTTGAGAATGAAAGCCCAGAGACAGTGCCCACGCTCTGGATTCAAGCCCCAGGAACACAAACAAAGCTTCTATTTTTTTTCTCCTTTCTTTATCCCCTATTCAAATATTGAAGTTCACAACCATGACAGACCTAATACTTCCCTCTGGGCACATTGTGTGTCCAGTGATAGCGCTAAGATCATTTGGGAGGATGACATTGATCAAGATATGCTGTATTAATAAACTGCTTTGTTAAATGGTAACACCTTTGTACAACTAGTTAAGTAATAAAATAAATTTAAATCATAAACTAAAATAAAGAGCATGGGGAAGGGGAGAGGAGCCAGGGCTTAAACTCAGGTGTGGCACTTACCTGGCTTTTTGCTAGTTAATTGGGCATGTGTCACACATTTTTCTACCTTGACTTGAGATCCTCTAGGTCTTGGCTTCCTAAATAGCTAGGATTAGAGGCATGAACCACCAGTGTCTGGCTACTGAGAGTATTTTGTGTCACTATAGCAGTTAGCTTCCTTGGCTGTGATCCACATTTTTGAGACATGTTCCAGGGTTGCTCATTCCTTTAAAACCCATGAGAATCTATGGCTCATAATATTACATCCTAACAGCTACTGAAATATGTCTTAGGCTGCACAATTGCTGAAGTGCATGTGCTTCAAAGTTTATGTAAAACCCTTGTCTTTCTGACCTAAAGTTCCTTTCCTCAACTTGTGCTAATGCCCTAACATGTTGAACAAGATCTGATCAACCTGTCTGTGTCCCTCAGATTACAGAGAGGACACTGGATACTTTCTCCTCCTCTCAGGTTTTTGCTACTGTCCCAGCCCTCCCTTCCTAATCCTCTTCATTGTATTGTCGCTCCGCATAGGGAAAATGCTATATGAATGAAGTCACTGATTCTGTCAATTCATAGAGAAAAGGGGTAGATGATGCCCATTTGCATCCCTTCAGATTTAAAGAGATTTCCAAAGACCCTGTGAGAAGACCCTCAACAGACACTTGTCAAGCAGAGCTCAGGGCAGGTACCTCTGTGACAGAACAGACCTAAAGATAGGCATAAGTATATGGGCTACCCATTTCCTACAGAAGGATCCATTGTCTGCATTTAGCCAGTACCCACCATCAATTCCTTTTAATTTCTTGCTGGTTTTCAGAAGGAACAAATTAGCTTATTCAACACAGTGAAAAAGATACACTTGTTCTTCTCAGAGATGTAAACATTTCACAAGATGGTCCTTTTCTTCTGCTTCCCTGGTAGTATGGTTGGTTCAGCCCATTTCTGACTGTAGAAGAGATATGTCTCCCTTGTGAGAGCCTTCAAAGAGTTAACTAGGATTTTTTTAATGAGAATCATCATGAGATGGATGTAACATAAAAGACAAATGCAAAATACTTAAATGACAGGTGGCATCATTTGAAAAGGATGTGGGGGCTGATCCCAGAGCTGTGATCAGACACAGCTGCATTAATTTGCCTAATCACTGGATTGCTGTAACCAGTATCTATAAATAAACACACAAACTAATCTTTTGATTATCCTTTTTTATGGTACATTTTCTTCTCCCATGCTTCTTTTTGCCATTCTGGTGCCTTTTCATTGTGACTGAACTATATTTCTAAACTTTGTAATTCCATAGATTCTTGTATAACTGTTATTTTAAACAACCAAAATAACTTTAGACGGTTCAAAAAGAAAAAAATACAAATGGCCAATATTAAAAGATATCTGCTTTTTGATCATTTTAAGAAAAACAGAGGGGACAAAAATTAATTATCATTTTCAAGTTTTAAATAACCAAAGGTTAAGATGGCTGGGAAAACTCTAGCATTTCAAAGATGTGAGGAAACTAGTGTACTCATGCAAAGTCAATGAGCTTGCTATACTGTTCTTCTTGTATACAGCAAAATGATAAGTGAGCACATCATTTGTTTTCTCAAACCCCCTAATAATAATGGCCAAACACAGTGATGCATACTCAAGGATTCTGTCACCATTGCTTGAGATAATGAAGCAATTAAGGAAAATGGAAATGATCATCAAATGAACAGATTAAATAAGCTATAATAGATACAGGAATGATATGTATCTGTTAAGAAAGATTATTCAGGTCTATACCTATTTCTAAAGACAGATAGTTACTCTACTTTGCTGTATGGGAACAGGATATTCCTGAATAGTGGGGAAACACTGCTTCTCAAGTATTCATAAGTAAATATAGATTTCTACTCAGCAGGACAGAAGTAGGGCCTGAGATTCTGAATTTGTTTTTAACAGCTTCTCTGGTATTAATGTTGTTGGTTTGCTAACCATACTTGAGTCATACAGTTAACTATGTATATACATCACGTCTAAGTTAGTGCTTGGAAATCACTGTGGAAGTTCCCCAAGATAGTAAATCTGCATGATTTTTTTCTTATGTCTTTGAGGTTTTGTATTAATACTTTATAATGCACTTATATTGGGTTTACTTAAACAATTTTAAAAAATTCTTGAGACAGGATCTCACTATGTAGCCCAGGCAGACTTTAAAATTCCTCAAGCTTTCTTCCTCCCAGCTACTGGATTATAAGCATGTGCCATTATGCCTGGTTTAAAAATAATAACCCTATTTTTTAAAAGGGAAAAGAATTTCTAGAAAAAGTTGACTTTAAATCTGCTTCTCAAACTTTTAATGGAGGGAGGACTACCCAGGCCAGTCATTTTAGGCATTGTAGACCTTTGCTGTCATGTAGACTCTGGAGCCTGATCTCTAAAAATGCTGCTTCCACCATCCTTGAGTAGGAAAATCATCATTTTTAAAAGTTCCTCAGATAATTCTGATACATACCACAGTAGACTCTGATTCAGCCTTCACATTCCTCACCCATCAGTTTTGGGGCCAAACATGTATAGAGCGATTTCTACCCTCCATTTTGCTTCCTCCTCCTTTAGAACCCTTGAACTTGGGGTCTAGGAAGAGGATGGTGATGTTCTTATATCTTCTTTTTCCCATAGAAGTTTCTTGCGGTTTTTTTCTACCAGTCTCTCAGTAAGTTGTTCTATATTCATGTAGTCATTTTCCTCAGATGTTTGTAATGAACTTGGTGGTTTGAAACAACAGAAGTTTAACCACTCCATTTTGTAGAACAGAAGGTTAAAATCAAAGTATTTTCTAAAAGCTTTAGGGCAGACTCCTTGCAGAGAGTCTCTTGAATTGTACCTGTATGGTTCCAGTCTCTCTCTTCACTTTTACATGACTTTCTTTTCTTCTGTCTCTTATAAGAATACTTGTTATCTAAGCAGCTCAGCACTTTGGATGTATGTTCCAGACTTACCACTGTTTTGTTGTGGTGTTTTTTGGTTTGTTTTTGGGTTTTGGGTTTGGGTTTTTTGTTTTTGTTTTTGTTTTCGCTCTGAGTCTGTTTGGGGATGTTATTCCTGACCTGGCCACCCTGGTCAGTTTATCATCTGCACTAGCAATAGAGCTATCCTTTGGAGTTCAGTTTTCTGTTCTGGGGGATTGTCTCTTCTTGGAATAGTCTTCTCAGCCATTGGAGAACCTGTCCAACATTCTTTCTGAACCCACCCACTCTTCTTGCCTGTGCTTTGAAGAAGATTTAATTCACCCTTTGCCCAGGCTTTCCTGGGTACAGAGATTACAGATATATTTACTGAGGAGTCAAACCGAAGTCTCAGTGGAAATTGTAGAAAAGTATCACATAAGCCAACTGGTTATATTTATCTGGACTTTAAAAAGCAAGTTCAAAGCCGAGTACCAGGGGCTCATGCCTATAATCCTAGCTACTCAGGAGGCTGAGATCTAAGGATCTCGATTCAAAGCCAACCTTGGCCCTAAAATCCGTCAGACTCTTATCTCCAATGAACTACCAGAAAACCGGAAATGATGCTGTGACTCACGTGATAGAGTGCTAGCTTTGAGCTGAATAGCTGAGGTACAACACCTAGGCCCATATTCAAGCCCTACGACTGACCAAAAAGAAAAAAAAAATCAAGTTTAGGGTCACTTGAGACCACCAGTCACTCCAGCCCTCAAGTAGAAAGAAAGGAAAATGCAACTCACCATAGATGCCATCTCACTGCTGTGAGCAGTACTTTCCTGTAAACCATTTTTTAGTGGCTGCTATTGTTCTGGTAAGAGAGGGTGACTGCATTTCACACTGAACATGACACAAACCTGACCCTTTTTTTTCTGACTTCATCCTGTGTGGGTATACCCTACAGGTTTCTCACAGTGGATATTTTCAGTTGAGGAAGAGGTTTCTCAAAAATGCTTTGCCAATGTCTGCTCATGCACAACCCCTGGGCATCCCCAGTGAGGCACTTTGAGTCACAGCCCCCTAGCAAAGATATACATTAGTCCCCATAGTGGACTTAGCTAAGACTTGTGTCATTTCCCAAAATAAACAGGAGGAGAAAAAGATTAGTAAAAGGAAACGTAGTTTCACATATGGCAGGTGTCTGGTGCCCCAGAATCAACCTTTGTTATTGGAAAGGTCCACACTTTGTGACTTAGGAGGCTTGTGCTGATTGAACTCTAGTTGAACCAATTTTACTAATAAGTAGCTAGCTTTACACTGGAACTGGGGGCGAAAAAAGCAAAATTGCTAAGCATTTAATAAGTCACATGAAGATGAAAATTATCTAACCTTTTTGATCCTTAAAGATCTATAAAGCCTTCTTAATTCAGGATATTTGACATCTATATAGTCTTACTTTTAATTTAAAAGAATGCCATAGATGAAATAATGAATTGATGAACATTGAAAAAAAACCTCAGAATTAAAAATCAGTAAGAACAAAAGAATGACTAAAGTTTCTAGCAACTCCCAGAATTCCTGATTGATTGTATAGTCATAATCTTATAGGCTAACCTGACTGAGACCAACTGTCTTCTTGTTAGCTGAAAATTTAAAGGATAAATGATTTTTCAAAAGATGTTACACAGCCTAAATGCTGCCTTTAACTTACAGTTACAAATGAACAGTTTACGGACAGACTTCGTTGTGGGCCTATAGACTTTCTTCGATTATATCTCCTGATTAGAATTCAGTGTCATCTCTCCTGCATGTAATTGAATAATTTCCACTCAGAGTCTCTTTAAGTGAAAGACTTTAATACATACTTGCCACATAATATGATAGCAGAATCATTACAGTTGTGTATTCGTCTGTGTTAGTGTAACAAATTTCTGTAAGTGGACTTACTTCTTTTTTTAAGATGGTCTTTTTTCTTTCATATATTTTATTGTAATTAATAGAGGGGTTACAGTTATATTTGCCAGATACAAGGTACATTATTTCATATACATTGATACCCCTTCTCATGTTTTTGTCCCCATTTCCCTCCCTCCACCCTCTCCCCTCATCTTGTTTTCCCCACTTCCCTTTCCTGTTGAAAATAAGCAAATGAACGTATATAGAATATACCAGGTAAGATACTGTAACAATATCAGAATAACCAAGCGACAACAAAAGAGATGAGAAATAACAGTATATTAAGAACAACAATCGCACATTATATGGCTCTTGTTTCCATATCCTGGAGGTCCTTTCATTTAGCCTCATCCTATATGGTCTTATGTATCTAGGCTTTGAGCTATTGTAATCCTCCGCTAGGAGAGTTCAAGGTTTGTACTAATTATTACCATGAGGGAAACCATTGAACCTATTTACCTTTGGGTCTAGCTTACTTCACTTAATATGATTTTTTTTCCAAGTCTTTCCATTTCCTTACAAATGGGGCAATGTTGTTCTTTCTGATGGCAGCACAGAATCGCATTGTGTATAAGTGCCACAACTTGTTGATCCAGTCATTTGCTGAGGGGCATCTGAGTTGGTTCCATACCTTTGCTATGGTTGGACTTACTTCTTTCAAGTCTTTTATTTTGCTAAATTGGTGTAAAGATGCCTTTATTTTCACAAAATAAATCTTAAATACAAGATAGATCTTAAATAGTGTAATTATAGCAATACAGAATTAACAGTTCAAGGATGCAAAGCAACCAGAGGCTGGTGGTTGCCAATACAAGAGCATCCTCCCATGTGCATTGGACCTCCACACTGGTGTCCAGCACAGGTCAATGTGTTCTGTAGACATGATGGAGAATGCAAAGGAATGCTAAAGAAGCTTGATTTAGACCATTCAGTTCTGAGACTTTCTGTTCAGAATCTTTGGAACACCCCTAAGAAATTCACAGGTGAAAACTTGTATAAAAGGTAAATAGTCACCAGATGATTGAAAGTTCTTCCAGATGCGACTATACACCTGGAGACATTAAGTCCTGTAGCAAAACCTGAGTGATTTGAAAGAGACTTATAACTAACCAAATATTTGCCTTGTTTTTCTGAAGAACTAATAAACATGCTAATGAAGATATTTATGAAATAGGTGTACTTTGCTTTGAGAACTTTGACAATTTGTTTTCCTAGTGTTTTATTTTTATTGAGTTTTTTGTTTTTTTATATATTTTTACAGTAATTAATAGAAGGGTTGCATTATATGCACCAGATAGAAGGTGCATTACTTCACAAACATTGATATCCTTTCTTATGTCTTGGTCCCCATTTTCTTTCCCCCACCCCCGGCCCCTCATCTTGTTTTCCCCCCTTCCCTATCCGATTTCAAGTAACCAAATACGCATGTATACAATATATCAGATAACCATGTGAAATACTATAACAATATGATATAACCAAGGGACAGCAAAAGAGATGAGAGATAACATAGTACATTAAGGACAACAAACACTCATATGATTTTTGTTTCTATATCCTGGAGATCCTTTCATTTAGTGTCATCCTATATGGCCTTATATATCTAGATTTTGTTCTATTGTAAATATCTGCTAGGAGAGCCCAATGTTTCTACTGATTTATGACAAATGAGGGAAACCATTGAGTCTGGCTTACTTCACTTAATATGATTTTTTTCTAAGTCTTTTCATTTCCTTAGAAATGGGGTGATGTCATTCTTTTGGACAGCAGCATAGAATTCCATTTTGTATAAATACCACATCTTATTGATCCACTCATCAACTGAGGGACATCTAGGTTGGTCCCATATCTTTGCTATGGTAAATAGAGCTGAAATGATTGTTTTGGGTTTTTTTTTATTTCAAGTTTATATAACACAGCACTGAGGGCACAGAGTTGATCCTTACTGAGATAGAGAAAGCAAAGGTTGCTATTCCTGTGCTAGGAATAAAGATGTCAGCGTCCAAACTTTCCACCTCACAGGAGTGGTAACTCTCAGTCTTTCTAGTGGGATTTTTCTGCTTTAAATTCCTTGCTGTCTCTGTGTCTGCTCCTCATTTTAGGGGGTTAGTGAGGGCTTTTTTTGAATAAGCACTAGGAGGGGTCCTGTTGTTCACTAATATTCCTAACACCTGATGGATAAGTGTGTGAGGGGGGAGCGTCGGGGGGGGGGGGTGAAGGTTGGGGGGGGGAGTGAGCAAATGAGCAAGTAAGTCAGGCAGACAATCAATCATTGCATCAGTCAATCATTCTGGCAAGCTAGCATGAGGCTGAGTGATGGTAAAGCTAGGTCTACTGCCTCTGTCCTGGATTTCTATTGCACTGGGATCTCCTGGTGCTTTGCTGACTTCTCTCTGTGTCCTCAGTGTTCCTCAGGTCTGTCAAATACTTCTAATCCTTGTCACCAGCACATTATGACCCCCCCCCAAAAAAAAAAACATACCAAGGGGCTGGGAGTTTGGCCTAGTGATAGAGTGCTTGCCTAGCATGCTTGAAAACCTGGGTTTGATTCCTCAGTACCGCATACATAGAAAAAGCCTGAAGTGGTGCTATGATTCAAGTGGTAGAGATCTAGCCTTGAGAAAGCCCAAGAGCAGTGCTCAGGCCTGAGTTCCAGCCTCCGGACTAGCAAAAAAAACCAAAAACAAAACAAAAAACCAAAAAACAAAACACACACACAAGCCAAGATGAGCATATCTCTGATTTTGACATGTATCTCACCTCTAGGATAGGTATAGTATATATGCTTCTATACACAGTTGAAGAGTTTTTAACTGGGCTTCAAAATTTCCTGGAAATGCCCAAGTCAGTAATTTAATTTTCAAGGTAAGTGAACATTATATTTGAAGAGATTGTTTTTCCCAGTAACTAAGAACTACTAAATAATTGTTTCACTTAAAATATTTTTATGCATTTAAGAATCATCAGTAACTGTTAATTATATATTTGCACAACGTCTGCAGTTATTGGGAAATACCAGATTCTGAGTACTTTCAATAAATAATTGTCTTTCCAGCTGTTGGGTAATAGTCTAATATTTTTAGATGCTGTTTCTGCAGCTGGATGCTATTCTTTATATATTCAAAATTTGGGCTTTTGAGTTTAGATTGATGGCTCAGTAAGCTGCCATCGCAAATCAAGTGGAAAATCGAACCATCATTAAGCATTTCTCTGTAGTATATATGTAGTGTTTTAAATAATAAATTTTTAGACATTGTTTCTGAAATTGGTTTGGGGAGTATAGGAATTAGCCTGAGTTTTGTGCCTCATTAAATCTTCATATTTTAGTTATGAATTGAAAGTGACATAATTAGGAGAAGAGAACCAGAGTTGGGCCTACTGGAGACTCAGAAAGGATCATGAGTTAATCACTACCCTTTGATGTAGACACATGTACACAACAGGTACATATCCACATATTTCCCACAGCATGTAAGGCTTCCTACATACCATAATGCAATAGACACTTAGAAGTGCCACATAAAAGAGTGCATGTTAATAAGGTTTTATTTGTTTTATTTATTTTTATCACACTGTTTTAGTTTGTACCAGTACTGGGGTTTAAGTTCAGGGCCTGAACACTATCTGTGAGCTTTTTTGCTCAAGGCTAATGTGCTACCACTTGAGCCACAGCTCTGTTTTGGGCTTTTTTTATTTTATTTTTTTTTGCCAGACCTGGGCTTGAGCTCAGGGCCTGAGCACTGTCCTTGCACTTTCTCAAGGCTAGAGCTCTACCACTTGAGCCTCAACACCACTTCTGGCTTTTTTCTATGTATGTGGTACTGAGGAATCGAACCCGGGTCTTCATGCATGCTAGGCAAGCACTTTAACCACTAGGCCAAACTCCCGGCCCCCTGTTTTGGGCTTTTTGATGGTTAATTGGCAATAAGAATCTCTAGGACTTTTCCTACACATGCTGGCTTCAAACTGCAATTCTCATTCACATCTCGGCCTCTTTAAGTAGCTGGGATTACTGATGTGAGCCACCCATACCTGGCATGCCTGGCTTAAGTAAGGATTTCAGTGTTATGCAAGCCATACCACATGTTTATGCTAAGAAAGATAAAAGATAAACTATGTTTAATTTGGGTAAAATGTTATGAGCATTTATTATATGCCTGAGACTAAGCACAAATTGTACTGTATCTGAGTTATGTTCTTTAATCTTCATGAAAGCCTATTTGTAAAGTACTGCTCATTTTTAGTACTAGGATTTTGTAAGTTCACTGATCTTTCCTAAATACCTTACAGGCTATAATGGCAATGATTAGAACCAAACCAGGGTCTGTTTGGACCATAGCACCCCACACTTCAGTACCTGTGCCCAGCTTCTGCCTGTTTGGATAACTGTAGAGAACACATGTTCCTTTTCGTGTCCCACTTTAGCCAGCAGTGGCTCTGTTGTTTCCATGTGATCATCTTTTCTTAAGAGTGCATCCTGAGCCAGGTTCCTACGTAGTCTGCTTGCTGTGAGTGAATAAATATAGTGAGCAAAAGGCCCTTAGTTCAAGCCCAAGTACACATACACACATCAAATGAGTAAAGAACATCCTGGCTATTCCATAACTAAGACTTGTTAATTCATCAAAGGCACAACTCTTGAATTAGAGAAAAGATGTGAAAATGTACAGATTAATTAAATCTCATATATATATATATTGATCATTGATATGCCCTATTAACCATAGATACTATAGATAGAGTGAAATTCTTTACCAAAACTCCTTAGCTGTAAGGCTGGATCTTTCAAAGAAGTAAATTTCCCTGGTGAGACCAGTGCTTACTTAGATTCAGGGGCTCCTAAAAAGTTGTTTTTAATCATTAGAGGGTAATTTTTTCTTAAGTTATAAGCCAGTTGCTTCAAGGAATTGTTTTCAAATGGAATACTATGATTCTTTCATCTTGTCTGTGTTAGGCACAGAGCAGAAATAATTAGTTAAAGCAAAAAAAAAAATCAACTGTGTAAAACTACTATTTCCATTCCCTAACTATAAATAATAGATCTAGGTTCTTCTTCAGATTGTTGGGTTAGTGTGGCATTACTGGAAAAAACCCACAGGAGATAGCTTTGACTTAGAACTTATGAACTTGTAATTGATATAGGAATTTAAAATTTTAAGAACTTTACACAGACTATTAAACATAGCTGCATGATAAAGGAAGTCATAATGAAGCCTTAAAAGAAAACTAGTATGTATACTCGGAATACTTAACTAGAAAAAAGAAGAAAAAGGTTTAAAATTAGGAAAGATAAAACTTATTCTTGCTTTGCTTTAAAAAAAACACAAAATAATGAAATGATGTATGTTTATCCAAAATACAAGTAGAGACAAGAAAGCTGCAGCAGGAATGCTGAAAATCAAGTTCATGAATTAGGAAGAATCAAAAACATTAAACAAAAGAGAAAAATCAGGCTGACCATATGTACTTTAGAATTATTTGTCTTTGATTGGATCCATGCATTAGTGTGTTTATTAATTGCAGTTTCTTTAGAACCTCATAGTTGAGTGGTGGAGATGTGGTTACTGTATCTGACTTTGTTACCTGGTATATTGTGTATATGTTTATTTGTTTATTTGAAATAGGGAATGGAAGAGGGAAAAACAAGATGATTGGGAGGTGGTGGAGAGAGGAAAACAGGGATGAAAACGTGAGAAAGGGTATCAATGTGTAAGAAGTAATGAACCTAACAAATGCAACTATAACCCTTCTGTACATTACCCTGACAATTAAAAAAAACATAGGAAGAGGTAACAATGTTCAAGAAGTAATGTACCCAATACCTGAATGTAACCGCAACTCTCTATACATCACTCTAACAATAAAATAAAATTTCAAAAAAGAATTATAAAAGAAAGAATTGAATCCAAGCAGAGAAAGTCAAAAGAGGCTAAAGGGAAGTGCTATCTCATCTCACATTTGTGAAAGGCTTATTAGCCAGGAGGGGAGGGGAGAGCAGGGGGGGAGGGGGAGGGAGAGGAGAGGAGAGGTATGAGGGGGAGGGAAAGGAAAAGAAAAGGAGTGGTATGTGAATCTCAAGATGAGGATGCCTGGTGCTTCCTAAGCACTGAGCTCAGCTGTGCCTGAAGGATAAGATCCACAAAATAGGGCTCAAAGGAGTGGCAAAAGATGAAGATGGGGAAGGAGCAGTAGCTGATAGTGAACAGCCTTGGAAACTGTATTTGAGCTTTGTCCTAAGATCACTGGGAAGCAGAGAAGTGATACAATCAAGTTTCCACTTTGGAAGATTACCTGCATGGGCTAGGTGTCCTAGAGAAAAAAGAGACTGGTGACAAATGGGGATCAGTTTAGGAACGGGCCTTGAAATCTTGTACTCTTATCTTGTTTGATTTGCAGAAATGTAGGCAAGATGGCATACATTTGCAGAGTGCTATCTATGACTCATTTGCAAAGGCAGCATGTGTACTGGTAAGGGCGCATTACAGGCTGAGCATATCCTTTCTCTTACCTTCCATGTACAGGTGGTTCACCAGACCAAGGGCTTTGCATTCAGCCAACTGCAGATCAAAACACATTTGGAATGAAATTGTGTCTGTGCTAAATTAGTATAGGCTTTTGGAAGTTTTTTATTTCCTCACTGCAGCATAACAACAACTAACAATATTCTTCTCATAGTAGATAAATAAGTAAAATAGAGATGATCAACCTATGAATAAGTTATATACAAATATTAGGCTGTTTCATTTAAAGGAT
This sequence comes from Megascapheus bottae, assembly GCF_031878675.1. Taxonomy (NCBI): domain Eukaryota; kingdom Metazoa; phylum Chordata; class Mammalia; order Rodentia; family Geomyidae; genus Megascapheus; species Megascapheus bottae. The sequence continues at coordinate 53,558,785 of NC_143516.1, forward strand.
TTGGGTATCCATGAATTGCTATCCAACAGTGAGGAGCAGAAGTTCTGGGACCTATCACTGATAACCCAGGTATACCCTCCATGGTATTTTCAGTACAGGCATGGCAAATAGCACTCACTGGCTTTCATATGAATGAAATGTGTGTCCACTTGGAAGATAGGGATTCATCAACTGCAATATTCCATGTGTTGCTCTTGACAAGATTACCATTTTTTTGAAAGTTCACATTTTCTTTCAAAAATAAAGACAATAAGTCCAGTTAACATCATAGTTTTAGACAGCACTGAGTGCTATAACCAATGAAATCCGTGTTCCGCATGTTAGACATGTTCCAACATGGAAGTGCTTGAACAAGAAAGGCCTTAAAACCCAATGCTAAGTCCTGAGGGAAAGCCTTCTAGGCTGAGGCACAAGTAAATACAGCAGTATTTGTTGCCAATGGCAAATTTTAGGCCTAAAACAAAACTTGGGTTTTGGCAAACATGTCACTGTCACAGTGAGCTTGAGAACTTCTTAAGTAAGAAAAGACTTTTTGTAATGAAATTGCTGGTGTTAATATGGATCTTTTAACACTAGATAATGGGTAAACATTTGGGAGATCTATGTAGCCTAATAAACAAATAACCGATGTGTCACTTTCTGGGCAGGTGCTTTAGCTGAAACACCTTCAGTACTTTTTGCTTTAGTTATTTTTGGAATAGGGGCTCAAGTTTGGCCTGGTGAGGACTAGACCTCAGTCTTTCTATTTGTGCTTCTTAACATAAGCAGGGATACTGGTGCATACTAGCATACCCAGCTTTTTCTCTTGAGATGGGGATCACATTAACTTTTATGCCCCAGTTGTTCTGGAACTGTGATTCTCCTCATCTTCCCATGCAGTTTGAATAACAGATATATGCTGCCATACCCAGCTAATTGGTTAAGATGAAGCCTCATGAACTTTTTGGCTGGCCTTAAACCATAATCATGCTGAGTAGTTAAGATTATAGGTGTGAGCCATCAATATTCACCTCAAATAGGTTTTAATGTAATAGGATAAAAAATGTTTTCAGACAAGACTTCTGTTTGCGTATTTTAAGTTCTGCTTTTGTTCCTTCGCTACTAGGGATCGAACGTCAAACTCACAGCTCTGAGTGTGCTAGGCAATTACCAGGCTTCACATCTTTTTTTTTCATATATTTTTTATTGTAATTAATAGAAGGGTTACATGATATTTGCCAGATAGATGGTGCATCAATTCACGTATATTGATACCCCTTAACATGTCTTGGTCCCCATTTCCCTCACCCCCACCTCCACCCCTCATCTTGTTTTCCCCCCTCCCTATCCAATTTCAAATAACCAAATACAAATATATCCGATATATCAGGTAACAAAGTGAGATACTGTAACAATGTGGGATAACCAAGAGACAACAAAAGAGATGAGAGATAACATAGTACTTTAAGGACAACAATCACTCATTATATGGCTTATGTTTCTGTATCCTAGAGATCCTTTCATTTCAGGCTTCACATCTTAAAAGTAACTACTCAATAACTGCATACCCAAAGCTATGGACATGGTAATGGAAATATAAACATAACTATATACACATAAAAACCTATGACTCTATAGATATAATGTTTTATTTCATAAATTAATATGTTTCTAGGACATACAAACCCTTAGCCTAATTTTGAATAAGTTCTAAATACTAAGTCCCAGTGATTGTAAATAGAGATTCCCTCCTTGAACACTTGTTTGTTAAACTTGTCATTTAAAATACGATGTAAATATCAACATTAATAAATTCTCTAATAAAAAATGAAAAAATATGATGTAAAAATCAATGTTAATAAATTCTTTAATAAAAAATCTTGAAAATTAAAAAAAGCAACTACTTAACTGAGTTTTAGAGTTGAATCAAAGAGGATTGCCCACAATTGTCAATGCCTATTGAATTATTTAATCCATTTCCAACTACATATCTATGTGAGACTAGATATTTCTTCAGATTCATGAATCACAATACCCTACCCCAAAAGACTGAAGGGCATAAGATGTTTGAGACCCAGCTGTCCTCTAGCCAGACATGAAGATTTTCAAAAATGAAAAATAGTGTCACTCACATTATTCTAGTTTAGAAAAATAGTTATTTTTATAACTTTTGTTACTTATGCTTTATTTATTTATTTATTTATTTATTTTTTGCCAGTCCTGGGCTTGAGCTCAGGGCCTGAGCACTGTCCTTGCACTTTCTCAAGGCTAGAGCTCTACCACTTGAGCCTCAGCACCACTTCCGGGTTTTTTCTATGTATATGGTACCGAGGAATCGAACCCTGGCCTTCATGCATGCTAGGCAAGCACTTTAACCACTTGGCCAAACTCCCGGCCCCTTATACTTACTGTATTATATTCTAAGTAAAGTAAAACCTACATTTTTTTAAATTGACTTCAATTTCTAATCTGATTAATTATTATGTCAATAGATACTGCTCACGTGACACAAACAAGTATACTTGAGATCCTTGAAATGTGTATAAAGGAATTCTCAGACCAATATGTCTGAGCTAATCAACAGTGATTCTACCTGAGGTGTATGATGATTCATATGAAACTGAAGAGGTGAACCATGAATCTCTGATTCCCAAACAGCCATGAATAAGGGAACAGAAATGGAGAGAAGCAAGTTTGGAATGAGAGTGGAAGTAAGAATTCTCTTTTGGCTGTGTTATATTTGAGGTGCACACTGGAAATAAGGTATAGAAGCTAAGTAGAAAATTGATTTGGAAATTTGTTTTAATTTCAAATGTGATTAAGTATTAGAGATACAATTCATATAACCAAGACCCGTTTGAGGTTACAGGGAAGAACTCAATGTCAGGTAAATAAATTTGAGAGTTCTTAGTGTCCTGGTAACAAAAGCCACAGGTCTGGGTTATAAAAGAAAAAATCCAAGACTGAAGCTGTGATATACTTGGGCATGTACAGGAGAGATGGAGGAGGAAGAGCCAGCCAAAAAGGCTGGGAATAAGCCCCAAGTGAGTCAGACATCAAACCAAGATAGTGTGACACCATTAAAAAGAAGTCAGTAGGCAACTGCCCATTGCTGAGAAGTTATAGATGATTAGAAGAGAAAACTGACAGTGAGATTTGCAAGTCAGAGATTATTGATGACCTTAATAAATGAAGTTTCTGTGAAGTGAGACAAAAATCTACTTAAAACAATTTAATGAGAAAATAAAGGCAACAGGTATAGGTACATTTTTTAGGATTTTCTTTTAGAACAGAGGGAAGTTAAGGAGACATTTAAGTTGGAAAATGCTAAACATATTTATCAAAGAAACTGATATCTCAGGAAGACAACAATTTCCTGTGAAGAATGAGGGTGAAAACAAGAAATTGCTTTATTGAGATAGAGGGACTAGGATACAGAACTGGAGATTCATGACCACTTCCTGGTAGGAGGGTGAGGAAGAAACAGCCCAAGAATGGGCATGTCATCACTATTCCTTTAATAAAAACACTGACAGCAGCAAACAGCTAAAACTTTAGAAAAAAAAAGAGAGAGAGAGAGAATGTCTAGGAAGTAGAGGTGTGGCTCAAGTAGCAGAGCATCAGCGTTGAGTAAAAAAGCTAAACCAGAGCATAAGTACTTGAGTTTGAAGCCTAATACTCCACACCAAAAGAAAGAAAATAACAACAGGATGGCTGCCTTCATCCATTTTCAATTTGTAACTACACAATATTGAAACTGGGAGAGGAGCAGTGGTAGGTTTCTTTGAGATCATGGTTCTAATCCCATATCTAGTAATGGCTTTCTTACTAGCACACCAGAGATGACACAGGATATCGCATGACAAGAGAAAAGGAATGCCTGAGACCTAGCCAAATAGGCATTTATAGCAGATTTGCTGCCAAGATAGCATATTAATTCATTCATTGAGCTAATAGATTAATCCATGAAGGAAAAGCTTAATCACCAATTCAAGGTCCTACCCAATCATGTCACTTTAAAATTTCTCATAATAGTGATTAAATTGCAACATGAGTTTCTAAGGGACAGTCCAGAGTCAAACCAAAGCAAGGTTGATTGGTTGGTTTTGTTACTTGCTTGAACATTGGAAACAATTATCCTCTACTCCAGCCATTTGACTTTCTTCCTATGGGCCATGATAAGCAGAGCTCACTTGGCCTTCTCTGGCTGATCCATTATTCAAGCTGCTTCCCAAAAGCTTGAGCGGAAAAGAGAGCTGACCCTTAGTGGATCAGAATAATCCACTACTGGTGAAGCAGCTTTAGTATGGAAGATTAAACAGGGATATTCCATCCACAGACAATAGAGTCTATCTTCACAAAATAATGTTTTAAATATTATTAGTAATGAGTACTGTTCATAGCCTTCAGAATTTTAGAATAGGACACATGACTAACTCCGTGTCATCTCTAGACATCCCCCAGGTGAGGGGGTGGTTTAAGAAGAAAAGGAAGTGAACTGTGTCTGGTTTCACTATGAGGCTGGACCATGTATCACTCCTCAAGTCCCAGGGGCAGAACACTGAGCAGAAATCCCGAAATCGGTTTCATCATTAAACATCCTCTTGTCTTAGATAGTTTTCAGTAGGAGAAATAAATAAATAGAACAAATATTTATTCAGTGTTTCCTCTCAAAATTTACTGACAAGTCTCCACACAGCGTACACACTGGCCGTGTTCCGAAAGGGTGTTGTTTACTGAGTTAGTTTTCATCCTGACTGTCTACTGCTTTGTCAGCATGGTATACAATTTCGTTATATATGTATGTATATATAGAGAGATATATATTACTTGGAACACAAGTAGTTGTGTTGTTTTGTGTTCTTTACCAGTGAATGAATAAACAAAAGAAAGGAAAAAAAAGTAGGGACTAGACCTGAGTGAGTGGATACATGATAATAGAAGTAAGTGGCAAGATCTACAGTTTTATCTCCCCTTCAAAAAAAATTGCAGCTAGAGTATATGAGATATAAAGTACAGGATCTCAGAAGGCTTTCTTTCTACAAACACCATCTTAGTCTTTGCTGTCCCAGAGCTGCCTGAAACATGAATGAAATTGTGTTCTGCACTATGGGACCAAAGAAATAATAGGCAGCTCTGTCTGCTCATCGATGTAAACGATTGTTCTGTACTTCATATCACATTACATTGGCAAAAGTATCATTGGCTATAGTGTGATCTTCAATTGAAATTATCATTTTCTAGTTTAAAGCTTAGCTCCCCCAACACCCCAAAGGAGAATAGCCCAAGACAATCACAGCAACAGGACTTGAAACCACATCCCAGGTGACATCTGAAGAAACTGGAAACAGCTGCTTAGAGAAGAGTAGAGAGCATGCACAGTGTTTACAGGTGCCGTCCTTGCCCTAGACCTAGCTGCACTGAAGGAAAGACCAGAGATTCAAGATTGTGAGGAGGCAGATATAATAATATATGTAATGGCAGTATATGTATTATACTATACTCCTAGAAGGTAGAACTTTTCTTCTTCAGTGTGCTCAATCAGAATTAAAATCAGTGGTTGTCAGCACTTCTGTGAGGATTATACTAGCTGATCCCCCAAATGCCTTTCACCCTAAAATGGGATTTCTTTCTTGGAAAGTAGTTTGCGTTAACCCCATACTTGATTAAAATAATGAGCAATGAAAGCCAAAAAAGGAAGAGGTAATCACTGGGCATGATTTGCCATGGAGCTCTGAGGTTTTCCCTCCCTGAATATTGGGCCTGAGTTACTTTTATGACCTGAAGGCAATTGTATGGAATTAATACCTTTGAAGTCCTTTAGCACTTTTTTGGAACCTCAGCTTCAATATATGAAGAGGTCTTATTCTGGCTAGTCCTTGTATCAAAAAAAGGAAGGAAAATGTATTGAATTCAAAGAGAACCTTCTTCTGAAGGTCAAATGTTTTTTTGTAGGGAGCTATGGTAAGGAACAGGAAATTGTTGCAAGAGGTTCATTAACTCCAACAGAAGTATTGCTGCAATATATCCTTATAGTGTGGGACTAGTTATAAATAATTACTTTGAAGGTTAAAGCCTCATATTTTAGAATTTGAATTCTAACTATTAGGCTTTTAAAAGCAGATTTTGATAACTGAAGCCAGAAAAATTGCCCTTCCCTGTTCTTCTCAAGTCAGTTAACAGTAGATTTGCCTCCCCCATAAATAGATAAAAAGGACTGAAAAACAGGAAGCAACATCAAATAGTTCTAAATTACTTTGGGAAACTCCAAAAAGTGGGTGTAATGTGTGGGCCTTTAAAAATGAATCATATTTATGCATTTGATGTACAGCTACTTAATTATTTCTTAGTTCATCTTCACATTCATTAGTATTTATATTTTCCTGCCTATGTTTTGTTCCTTAGTTGCCATGTATATATAATTGCTGTTGGTTCTGTTCCCACTTGTCCTGTCCAGTAAAGGGGAGATAAATATGCTACAGAGGAGGTATAGTTAAAAGGAAATCACAAAAGATTAAAGTATGAGAAGATTTGTTCTTTTGTTGTTGTTTTTAAAGATGAAACATTACCAGGAAAACCGTGTGCATTGGTAGGGTTGAAGGGATGAGAGTGAATGATGAACGGGGTGTCTTGATCAAGAAGCATTCCTTTTATAAACTGATTTGTTGAATGGTAATCCTTTGTACAACTAATTAAAGATAATTAAAAAGAAAAACAGAAAAAAAGTAAGGGTTATTTAGTTGGCTGATAACAAGACCCTGATATATTTGTCTGTAGTGTAGTCAAATGGGAAAATGTGACTGATTTCTATTCAACATAGATTTCCCAAAACTATAGTATAGTAGGCCTTGCTAGTAAGCACCTCTACCCTCTGAGGACCCCTTCTGCTTTCCCTTTGTTCACCAAGAAATTTATTGTCTATAGCCCTAATCCACCAGCCCGCCCACCTCTCTGAGCTACCCTGCCCTGATCTTCATGGTTCTAACATTTATAGTGTCCAGAACCAGGACACGTGTGTTAGATGTTTGAAGACTGAAGTGTTGCATATCAAGCAAACAAACTAGATGCATAAAATATGTTCATGATCCATCTGCCCTGATATGTTGACCTTTCAAAAGCCCAAGCATAAATTTATTATGATTATGCTCTGTGGAGTTCCAACCAAGAACACAGAAACATTGAGAGAGCTAATACACACTCCACTTCTTTGTTACTCCTCTTTTCTCCCAATGTCACTAATTTATACACATGATAATGTCTCAGTCCCCATGATCCAGCTATATCCACAGTTCTGATAGCCATTGGCTTTGCCTTTCAAGTGGTAAAACCTACCCAAGAGAAGGATTCAGGGAAAAAGTATCTATTGAACTTGCTTGTGACCAGTTGGGTAAATTCCGGAACAGAGAAGAGGGAGGTCATGAAATCCTGACAAATGGGGAACAAGAGTTCTTTGACCTGACTGAAGGAGAATAGAGTGCTTTTTCTTCTAGCTCTTAAGACCCTGTTTGCTGTGGGAAATTTATAAAGAATTTGTGCCATCTCCTCCTCATGTCAGTAGGAATCTCTTGACACAGAGATCTGTCCTGCCTGAACTGTAAGGGCCAGAGAAAACTGTACATCCTGCAGGGTGAACCCTGTGCTCTGGCTCTGGAAGGAGAAAGCTCAGTGCTGGCATATTGGACAGCTGTTTGCCTCAAGCTACTCAACCTCTCCTTCAAGTTTCACTCCATGTCTCTACACCTTTCTGTGTCTCAAACCTTTAGACCCAAATGAGGAAATTGCTAGAGTTTAGAGTCTATTCCTCAGCCCCATTTTTTGCTCTCTCCAGAATAAGTGGTCTTCTCAATACAGTGGTGAAGAGTTATAATGTGCTTTGGATTGCATGAGAATTGCTTAAGGGCTATTGAAAGGCATGTATGTCCAGACTCCTTTGGAGGAAGTCATCCCCTTTTTGTCACAATCGCTGTCATTGGCCAAACAGCACAAATGCTCTCTAACTCCTCGTCCACATCTGGAAAAAGAGAATAATTAATAACTACTTCTAACCATTTCAATTGTGTGTTTTCTAGAAAGACTTAAAAAAATACCTGTATGAAAAAATAATCCGAATATCCTATCTGGTCTCTTTCCAGTGGTTTCGTTTAGTGCTCCGAAAGCTTTTTTAGACTATTACTCAGAAATATGATTCAGATTTCTCTAAGTTGACAGAAAAGCGTGAAATCCATTTCTAACAGATGTTCCCTACGATCCCCCCAATGTAAACATGTTTGCAAGCCTATAGTGAGACAACCTGTTTACACAAGGAAGTACCGAAAGAAGCAAACAAAAAAGCATCACCCAGAGTAGTCATTGTGATCAAAGTGCCGACAACGATTATTAGGGTGTAAAGGGAACTGATGACTCAACTTAGCACCACCGCGGTCTCCAGATTTCAGTTTCGTAACAGTTTCTTTTCAGGAATATTCTTCATTTACACACAAATCCGATTTTCTTTCTAAAATGTTTCTCGATTTTTGTCAAACCGAAATACCAGGATCCCTTCAGAAGATGACTTCGATACCCAGATTATGCTCAGATGAGCCTCCTCCAGACATGCGTTGCCCTGGAAAGTGGAGACTTTTTTTCTTCCCTGGAATCTAGGCACCCAGGGGCGAGAAGGTCTTCATACATTCAGTCTGCTGTTCCCATCCGTCCCCAATTAGTCAGATACAGCACAGAAACTCTCAGTCTGTGTGGTGGCAGAAAATAACTTTCTGAATCAATCAAAGTGAGATATTTTGATCATTTCATATGCCTGGGTATTCTGGGCAAATGCATGCTCAAGTCAGTGAGTCACAGATCAAGATGCAAAGCAGATCTCTGAATGCCAGCTGGCTAGAGATCGCGTTTTTAACCTGAAGCAAAATATAGTCTACTAAGAAATAATTACAATTGGTGTCAAAATCAGCAGTAATTGTGAAAATAATCGCCACTGTCCCTCAAAGTAACATGCATTAAGAATCTGCACTGAGTTGGAAAGAGGAAGTAGGTCAGTGGAGGTGTCTATGTGAAAACCCATAAGGGGTCTCTAGGATAGCTCTATTGAAAGGGTCATCAGAGCTCTGTCAGAATAACGTTTCTCATTGAAATAAGCTCTTCAATTCTCTTACTTTGAGAATGGTGAGGTCAGAGCCAATGGTATCCTCAGCTAATGATGCCTATACAAATAGATATGCTTTAAAACTCTGTACACTGTTCTGTAGAAAGTGCCCCGAGGTACAGGAATTCACCCCTCTAATCACAGTGTTGGACAGTGCAAACACTGACCCAGAGCAGTAGCATTACCCAGTACCAGGAAGAGAGTCTAGAAGTGCAATCTCCTGACATTTACAGTGCAGTTTAATTGAAGGGTTGAAGTGCCAGCCAAGCATCTTCTGTGCTTTAGAATTCCTAACAAATAAGTAAAATTCCAACCCACCCATCCCCAAAAGTTAAACATACAGAAATGCCTATTAGAATTATTGAGATTAACAAATTTACCAAATAAAAATTCAAAATGTAAAAATTTATTCTAGCTGGGTGCTGGTGGTTTCTGTATGTGATCCTAAGCTACTCAGGAGGCAGAAATCTGAAAACCATGGTTCAAAGCCAGTCCAGGTAGGAAATTCTGTGAGACTCTATTTAGCCACCAAAAAGCCAGAAGTGAAAGTATGCCTCAAGTAGTAGAGCTCTAGCCTTCAGCAAAAAGAAAAAGAAAACTCTAGGGACAGCACCTCGGCCCTGAGTTCAAGCCCCAGAACCAGCACCAAAAAAAGTGTATTTCCCAATGGATTTCTGTGCTGCCATCAAAAAGAATGACATCACCCCATTTGTAAGGAAATGGAAAGACTTGGAAAAAATCTTAAGTGAACTAAGCCAGACTCAAAGGAACATAAGCCCCATGGCTTCCCTCATTTGTAATAATTAGTACACACCTAGAACTCTCTTAGCAGAGGATTATAATAGTGCAAAACCTAGATACATAAGGCCATATAGGATAATGCTAAATGAAAGAATCGCCAGGATATGGAAACAAGAGCTTTGTTTTGAGTGATTGTTGTTCTTAATGTACTATGTTATTTCTCTTCTCTTTTGTTGCCCTTTGGTTAATCTCATATTGTTATTGTATCTGACTTTGTTACCTGGCATATTGTATGTACCTTTCTTTGTTTATTTGAAATAGGAAAGGGAAGGGACGAAAACAAAATGATTGGAGGGGTGGGGAGGAAAGAAATAGGGACAAAAACATGAGAAGGGGTATCAATGTGTGAGAAGTAATGCACTTAATACCTGGCAAATATAACTGTAACCCCTCTATACATTACAATAAAAAGTGTATTTCCATATATTAACAATGAAGCACTCTAAATATGAAATTAAGAAAACAATTGCATTTATAAAAGCATCAAAAAGAAAGAAATATTCAGTAATAACTTTAAGAAAAGGAAATGTAAGACTAGACCACTGAAAACCATAGAACACAATGGAAAGAGATTGTGACAGCCTAAGAAATTGGAAAGGCTGGCCAGGCGTGGTGGCTTACTCCTGTAATCCTAGCTACTCAGGAGGCTGAGATCTGAGGATCAATATTCAAAGCCAGTGGGGGGCACAAAAGGACCTGAGACTCTTATCTCCATTTAACCTCTAGAAAATGGGAAATGGGGCTTGGCTCAAGGGTAGGGTGTTTGCCTTGAGCTGAAGAGTTCAGGGACAATGCCCGGGCCAAGTTCAAGCCCCATGACCTACAAAAAAAAATGGAAAGGCATCCAGTGTTCACATTTTAGAAGACTTGTTAAGATACCAGTGCTGCCCAAAGTATGCATATTCAGCACAATACCATCAAAATTCCACTCATTTTTTTGGTTGCAGAAATTAACATGCTGGTTTTAAAATTTATATGGAAATGTAAAGGACCCAGAATAACTAAAACAATCTCTAAAAAGAATAGACTTGGAAGATGCATATTTCCTTATTTCAGAATATACTATAAAGCTATAATAATTAAGACAGTACCGTGCCCTTTCTTACATACAATGCAAAAATAACTAAAGGTCATCAAACTAAAGATAAGTACAATATCTCTAAAACTATTAAAGGAAAATATAAGCCTAAATTCATCTTAGATGAATTAATGGTTTATTAAATATAACATCAAAAGAAATGATGACAATATTACTTGACTAATCAAGTGAGAAAGACAACTCATAGAAAGGGAAAAAAATATTTGTGAGTCACAGCTTAGCATTGATAGCTACTCAAGAGGCTGAGATATGAGGAAAAGCCAGCCCATACAGAAAAGTCTGTAATAATCTTACCTTCACTTAACCAATAAAGAGTCAAAAACAGAGATATGGTTTACATGGTAGAGCACCAGACTCAAGCAAAAAAGCTAAGTGAGAGCACAGGGCCCCAAATTCAAGCCCCAATATTGGCGCACACACACACACACACACACACACACACACACACACACACACACAATTGCAAGCCATGTGTCTGGCAAAGTATGCACACCTGTTATAATTTATTGCTCAAAAACATAAATAATAGATAAATGATTAAAGTAGGCATTTTATTCTATTGTCAGGGCTATATACAGAGGGGTTACAGTTACATTTCTAAGGTGATGAGTACAATTACTTCTTGAACATTGTTACTCTTTCTCATGTTTTTCTCCCACTTTTCCTCCTCCCTTCCCAGCCGTAAAGTTCACTTCCAACCTATTTTCTTTTTTTTTCCAACCTATTTTCTTGTGGATATTGTTGTTATGTTGGTTCACTCTTTGTCCTTTTTAAAAAACACACAAATTGCAATTACTACCTGAAGAGATACTCAAAATCATGATAGTGAAATAAAATTAAAATCAGATCGAGATACCACTTCACTCCCATTTTGCGTAGCCTATTGTATAAAAGCTATAGGGGAGTAATTAGTGAGGATGTATAGGCCCCAGAAGCTTTATCTAGTGTTGATGGAATTGTAAGATGGTCATTTTGGAAAACTCTCAAATATAGGGTCATTGTATGTCTCCATATAGTATTTAATATTCTTCAGAGATGTAGAATCATTAGGTTATTTGTGTGTAAAGAGAGGAGGGGAATAGATTTATCTTATGGAATTAGTTCCTTAACATCATGTATGTAGACATGTAAGTCAGCAAGCTGGAGACTCAGAGAAGTCACAACACTATGGATTCAAAAGCATTTGCCTGTCAGAATTCTTCCTTCTTCAAGAAATGTCTTTCTCACTGTGAGACTTTCAACTGATTTAGTCACATCTACACTATGGAAAGTCGTGTGCCTTACTTAAAGACTACTAATACAAATGTGACACTCATCAGTATCTACCTGCATTTAGCCTGGGTACTATGCCTGATAGAAAAAGTTAACCATCACACACAGATGTTCTACTTCCACCCATATGAAACAATTAAAAATAAATGCTCATAGAAACAGCATTTATAATAGACAAAAAGCAAGAACAACAAATGTATTTGTAACCCAGATATGGCACATGCATTGTTAGCTTTCTGTTACTGTGTAAAAATAACTAAGCAAAACAACTTAAAAGGGAGAATGTTTTATAGGTCCACCATTTGAGAGATTTAAATCCATGACCAGTTCACAGCTGGCTTTGTTGTTTCTGGGCCTTGTGGTAGAAGGTCATGTGAGAGGAATTCTGTTCACCTTATAGTAGTGAGGAAGCAGAGAGAACGAGAGAGTGGGTGGGGGGCTGGAGGGGAAGCTGGGTCAGGGAATACCAGGAACAAGATTTAGACCCCATGTGAATGGCCCCAATGACCAGCTTCCTCTGAGCAGGCCATCTTCCTACACTTTCCATCACGTCCCCAAGGTCCATTCCACCATGAGTTTGTCAGTGGATTATTCTGTTGATGATATCAATACTGTTTCACTGAGGTTCAAACCGTCAGGACATGAAGCTTTGGGGAAATCTTCCATATTCAAACTACAACATGTGTACCGTGGATTATTATTGTTCCATCATCAAGAATGAAATACTTGCAGTGCTACATCCTAGGTAAACTTTAGTAACATCATAGTAAGTGAAAATAAGCCTGAAATGTTCAAAATGAGCAAACCCAGAGAGGCCAAAAGTACTATTTGCCAAGCATTGAAGCAAAAAGGAGGGATAACTGCTATGTATATGAGATTACTTTTGGATGTGATTGAAGTGTTCTAATATTGAATAGCAGTGGGGGTTGCACAACTTTGAATATGCTAAAAAATCACTGCATTTTATAATTCAAAGTGTGGATTTTATAGTACATAAATTATGTCTTAATAAACCTAACAGAAATTATCTGAGACTCAGAACATAGATTATCTTGACTAACTTAGCATCAGGGGTTGCTTCTAAAAGGTAATGTATGCTTGAGTCCCACATGTGAAGTTACAGAATAAGGAAATGGACATCACCATTTACTGGTTGCTTCTGTTTCAGGAACTGTTCTGTGAGATGAAATTAACATCCTGCTTTTTTATATCAGGAAATTAATCTTTTTTACTTCAGCTGGACAGTGGGTTAACTAGTACATTGATTGGGCCCAAGACCTAACATCAGGTCAGTTCTCTATCCACCTTACCTCATTGCTTCTAGAAGGAATCTCTGGACCAGGATGAACAGAGAACAACAGATTGGATGTTTAGAATGGTAGAGAAGATTATTCCAAAGAAGTAAAGATATGGAAAGATACTTTTTAGGGGGAAAAAAGCAAGAGAATTTTTTTTTTAGTGTGGGCTGTATGGCCAGGAGTTTGGCCTAGTTGGTAGAGTGCTTGCCTAGTTTGCACGAAGACCCAGGTTCAATTCTTCGGTACCACATACATAGAAAAAAACCTGGAAGTGGTACTATGGCTCAAGCAGTAAAGCTCTAGCCTTGAGAAAGTTCCAGGACAGTGCTCAGGCCCTGAGTTCAAGCCCCAGGCCTGGCAAAAATAAAAAACGAAAAATCAGGCATAGATGACTGGGAGGAGGTGGCAAGTAGGAAAAGAGGACAAAAACATGGAAAAGGGATATCAGTGTTCAAGAAGTAATATATCCACTACCTGATGATGTAACCGTAACCCCTCTATATATTACCTTGACAATACAATACAACAACAAAAATTAGGTGTAACTTTGTACATGACAAAAGTTCCAGAAAAGACCAATAATGCAGGTGATAAGAAGATGAGAGACCGCAAGGGTCTATGATGGCAAATTGAAGAACAGAAACTAAGCACATCGAGAAAGAGCAAACTTGTCATAGATTAGCAAAGAGAGTAGCCAGACAACTTGGCACAGCTGTACCAACACTGGGTTTAACTGGAAGCCAGACAAAGGTGCTCTTGAAGCTGAAAGCAGAAAAGACATTTCTCATGCAGAGAGAGACATGTGATATCCAAGAAAGTAATCCTGAGATGCTTTAGGGACCAGGGTCTAGTGGAGAGCCTGGGAAGAAAATGAACTCATGGAATTCTTGAACAAGTGATTGTAACCTGGTGTTTATGGATTCTTAGGGGTTCCCTAGAGAGGCTTAAAGGAGTCCTTAAATCCTTAAATATCATCTGGAAGTGTTTTGCGTGTCTATCTTTTGAGGAAAGAGGGTCATCAGGTTTCTAAAGGATCTGTGATAGGAGAGAAGTTGAAAATTTTATTTAGAGTACAAGGTTAATATTCTGGCTATGTGATAGATTGTGTTAAATGGTCCGGCACTCTTAATTTTTGGAATAAAAAGGAATTCCTAGTGAATGATCTCACTGCCTGTAAGGCAGTCTGATTCTGTCCTGGCATTTGCTAGAACTTGTTAGGGGATTAGGTAAGACAGGATGTTGGTACATTTGAGGTCATTAAGCTAAGAAGAGAAGGAAAAATAGTCGTCTTGCTAAATATATTTAGGTCAACCTAAATGCTTAACAGCTAAGTGTTGTTCTTTGTGCTCCATGCCAACATGGTGAAATCCTGCATAGAAACAAACCAGAGTTGTAGAAACAGCTCCATCTAGATGCAGTGTACTCATGAAAAAAAAAGAGCCTGTCTTTCTAAGAAATACTGTACTTGTCCTTTTATGGAGGGTTGTAAAAAGTGGTAAGATTGCAAGACATTTTTTGTAACCAATACAGAACCTAGAGAAACAACAAAAGCTCCCATTCCACCTGCTGACCCAAATCCTCACGATTCTAGGATCCAGGGCAGGAATAAGGAATGAAAAACATATGCTAAAAACAAGTGATTTTTCTGAAAGACTTTACAAGGGAGACAGAGCAGGTCAAGCAGCTGGGCAGCAAAGTACAGATTTTATTTGAAGAAATAATAGGAAATATTTCAGTATTAAGCAGAACAGTAAATATAAAAGTTTTGAATGTTAAGGTCACTCTGGTTGGTGTGTGGAACATGGATAATCAGTGGTGTGCAGAAAAGTGTCAGCTTAAACAGTCCTGAGACCGATGTCCTTAAAAGGGGATGGGCAAGGGGGGGCGAAGGGGGCTCACCTGCATCTGGGAACTTGGACTTCCTGATTGGCCTTAACATTCCTTAACTGATAAGGATGCTTTGTAAAGGGATCTGTTCAAAGTGGCTTGTGCTTGAACACCTGTTTTCTTTCTGGTATTCTGGAATTCTGCCCAGCTGAGATATACCTACATGACCAGCATTCAACAGAAGCTGTGGACACAGAAAGCTCTAAGGAGCTTCCCTGTAGACAGAACTCCCACCTTGTTCCAATCTAATATTGAGGGGAATGAGCACATCCTACATAGCTCTACTGCATGTTGACTCTTGGGAGAAGTCTGGATTGTTTTCTTCAGGCTCTCCCCATTCACTTTTTCCCTTGGCTGATCTGGCTGTGCTTGCTTTAACCAGAATAAATCACACCCATGAGTACATCTGCTGAGATTTGTAAATCCTCCCAATCACCTCACCCAGGGCTGATGTTCCCTTCCTTACAAGCCAGTTACCATGACAATAGCAGTAGACTAGGTGAGAAATAATGGTTGGGAGCAATACAGGTTAAGAGTAAATGGACTTGAAGCATCATTTGAAGGTAGAATGGACAGTCTAGAATCTGGTCATGAGGGACTATATTTGGAAATAAGTTTTCTTTTGGCACAGCTTCATCAATAGTATTGCCTTTTCCTGAATGGTACATCACATACTCTTTAGATGACATACGTCTTACATGTCTTGCACAGACTTGTTGTAACCCTTACCCTGCTACAGTGTTCAGCTCTGTGGGGACCCCAATACCTTTGTGTGGGATCAGCCCAGAAGCACATTGACATGAGTGAGTTATTAGGCCACTTGGCACCCACACCCATGCAACCTGGAAGTCTGGAGAACCTGTGAAACTCCCTAGAAATGGGTAGGATCTTGTAGAGTATTCTTTCTGATGGATGAATCATTGGCTGAGAAGAGGCTCTAGGGCAGAAAGGAGGGAGCTAAATGCCCATCATGGCTTGACCAGATAGTGACCCTAGGAGAAGTTAAGGCATTGTTGATTGATATCAAGGATACCAATATGCCTAGTCAAAACTTAATCTGATATCACAGATGATCCTTGAGGAAAGGATGGAAAATATGATGCTTGAGCATTCTGGGATGTTTTGAATACATGAGAAGCTTAAGACATTGAAGCTTCTGGCATTGTAAGACACTAAGACCCAGAGTGAGAGACCTGATAGGGTGTGTTTTTGCTACCCTGTTCAGGGACTGAGAATAAATACCATATGCTTATGATTCACTCGTAGAGAATAACCTGGACCATTTTAAATAAGGTGTCTGCTACTGATAGTGACTGTAGAAAAAAAACTGCCACAGGGAAAGAAGTATAAATTCTACATACTTCATGAGATAATAATCATTTTAGTACTATTAAGCTAATCAGCTTTTTTTTTTTTTTGGCCAGTCCTGGGCTTGAATTCAGGACCTGAGCTTTTCCCTCAAGGCTAGAGATCTACCAATTGAGCCAAAAGCACCACTTCTGGCTTTTTATGTACATGGTACTGAGGAACCAAACCCAGGTCTTTGTGCATTCTAGACAAGCACTCTACCACTAGGACAAATTCTCAGCCCCTAACCAGTTTTTTAAAATACAAATAATTAAATTGCCACGAGACATATAGCTTTGTCACCTTATTTTGGCATATGACTGGTAGCACCTAGGAAAAGTGCTCATATTTCCTTTTGAGGAGGCGACTGAGTGAGTTTCCCCTGTATTGTAGTGGATGGCAGTAAGCTTGAGTTCAAATCATGAGGCATCTTCTCTCCAGGTATGTGACTTAGCAAGACACTTTGCTTCTCTAAAGCAGACTTCTTTCATCCATTAAATAGGTGATTAATACCTGAAAAATTCCTACCTCAGTTCACAGAAAATAGAAGTTTCACGCACAATCAAATTTTACCAAGCAAGTTTTCCGTGTTCCTTTTTTAATGGTAGTGTAATTTGAACTCAGGGGCTACTGAGTTCACTGGACACTTTACCAGTTGAACCACATCTCCAGTCCTGCGTTTTGCTGAGTATTTTTGGAGATGAGTTCTTGAGGACTTTTCTTTCCAGGTTTATTCTGAACTCTGAATAGCTAGGATTATAGATATGAACCCCTGGCACTCAGCTAACACTTAGAGTTTTGTTGTTATTGTGTCATTCTCTTTCCTAACAATTGTCTTTTCTAACAATTCCATTTTCCAAATAGTGACACAAGAAGTTCTGATTAAGCCTTCCATTTATGGTAGAGGTAAAAATTTGAATTCTCCTTTATTTGGGAACATAAGTGTTTCCAGTATCAAAGATGTAAATTTTCTAGCTGTGATTCTCTAACTAATAACCTGACATGTAAGTGGAAAAATTCAGAATTCTGCTTTTTGAATCTTTGTTTTCTCCATCCTGCTTGAAATGGCAGCATCTCCTCCCCCGTCATTTTCTGTTGCAGCTAGAGCACATTTCTTACAAAACGTTCCTTTGCCAGTGGAATGAAACAAAAAGCTTAAAAAGATCTTTGATCCAAAAGTCTGACTAAAACCACAAACACTTAGATTGTTTGGAAAGTAGACTTTTCAAATTTTATCTTTGTCGATTCCAAAAAGTTGACATCAACTGACCTGTTACTTTTTAAAACCCCTGTAGCTATAAGCTGCTATATGCGGTCTCATCTTTCTGAGTATGAATAAGGACTCTGGGTTTGCTCAGAGTTAGAGTTTTTGTCAGTAATCTGTTACCAAGATTTCAATGAAATTTTGATACAACCGGTGACTCGCAGAACTTAAGAGAGTTACCTTTGGTCATGGGATGTGTGTGTTTTTTACTTCTTCATTTTGTTTTCTGATCACTCTAAATTATCTTTTTACTCATCCCACAGGGGAAAAGTGGTAGTGGTGATCTGTGTGTGTGTGTGTGTGTGTGTGTGTGTGTGCACATGCGCGCGCACACACACATTCACACGCACAGATGTAGAAGTGTCATTTTTTTCAGCACTAAGAATTAATTAGCCTACACTGGCACAAATGCCAATTTAAACCCAGAAAGTGAGATTGGCTTACCTTCCACATGCCATCTCATTGGGTTGCTGAGCAAAAATCAGGTTGCTTTGTGTGATGAATCAATCTTATTTTTAAATTAAAGAATTTATTAACATTGATTTTTACATCATATTTCAAATGACGTATTTAACAAACAAGTATTCAAGAAGGGAATCTCTATATACAGTCACTGGCACTTATAATTTAGAACATAATTAAAATTAGGCTGAGGGTTGTATGTCATAGATACATATTAATCTATGTAATAAAACATTATGTCTATAGAGTCATACATTTTTATGTCTATATAGTTGTGTTTGTATTTTCAATACCGTGTCCATAGCATTGGGTACGCAAATAATGAGACCTTGCTCTTGTACTGTTTGGATCTAATAGCCACATATTAAGGATACCATGCACCTTTTGCTCCTTTGGTCTTGACTTGTCTCACTGAACATGATTCTCTCTAGATTGATGAATTGATCTTGATAATAAGACAGTGAGCTATTTTGCTTCCCAAGCATGATGTTACTGACTCTGATGTCCAGACAGATGTAATTCTGGTTGAAATAAGACCATAAACTAATATTCTGGATATTTTGTTTTGTATTCTTTGGATCACTTGTAAATCCCAGTAAGAGAGGAAGAATTGATGAAGATAGAATGGAAGAGAATTTAAAATAAGAAGACATGAGGAGCAATACTGGGAATCAAAAGAGTATTTATCACTTTTGTGTTTTAAAAAGTTTGTTATTGCTACTGACTTGTGATATAGATAGAAGTACCTCAACTGTAGAAAAAAAATAGTGTTTTGAAGAAAAACAAATAGGGTTTTGCTTATCAAGTCCCATTAAAGCCACTAAGACAATCTTAGCTAAGAGTCGAGATATAGGATACAGAATGCAATCAACCTTACTTGCACAAGAAGTACCTTCTAGAAAATCTGATCATTTCACACCTAATTGGTATAAATGTTCCACTTGCTCACTGTTTGAAGCTGGAGACTCACTTGCATATCTTTATAACCGTTGCTGTAATTAAATACCATTTGCGTTTTCTTAGCTTAAGTATAGAGATCTCACTGACTTTCTTTTAAGCAAGCTTAAGCAAGAAAAAAACATGCAGATAATTTTCCATATCTGGGATATGATATTTTACATCAAAGCAAACCAATCGTCAACATTCAGATATCTGGTTTTTCAATTTCCCCCAGCTTCTCTAACAGTAAATGGGAAGAAATGAAACAGTGCTTTCATTCTTAGTGTAGCATGTTGTATCTCCTCCACAACTTTTCCTACAACCAATCTGGTGAGCCACTCTGAGAGTTTTTGAGGTCGTTCGAAATCATTCTAGTTGAAATATGCCAGTAGGGCATGGAAGAGCTTGTGATTCTCTTATTCATCACTGTTTTTTTTTTTTCATTTTTTTCTTCTTTTTTTTGTTTTTATTCTAGTCCTGGAGCTTGAGCTCAAGGCCTGGGCACCGTCCCTGAACTTCTTGTACTCAAGGTTTGTACTCTACCCCCTGAGTCACAGCACCACTTCTGCCTTTTTCTGTGTATGCGGTACTGAGGAATCGATCCCAGGGCTTCATGCATGCTAGGCAAGCACTCTATCACTAAGACACATTCCCAACCTTGTCATTGTTTTGAGACACCCAAATCTGAACAAAATCTAGGAGGGGGTTAGTAAATATTGTTGCAATGAATGCAGTAGGAATTGGCCTGTAAAATCGTGGAATCTAAAATACCTTCAGGAGAACTTGTATCTGAGATAATGCTGCATTGTCTGCTAACCACATGCAGCTATTTAAATTTCAGTTCATTTAAATGCACAAAAGTTAAAACTCAGTTACTCATTCACATGAAGCAAATGTCACCGTGGTCAGTAGCCACACAAGGCTAGCTGCTGCCATGTTGAACTACATAAATGCTGAACATAACCATGAGGCAGAAAGTTGTATTATGCAGTGTGGGAGAGAACAGGTATTTTTAAAGTAAAATCCCCACATGATCATAGTATACGCTTAACACCAAAGGCCTTTTTACATACCTCATCCCACTCTAAGTGGCTAAGAAAGCTAAGAAAGGGTAGGTAGCCCACAGAAATATGTTTCTGAGACTGAAAGCCAAGCAGACTGTTAGCTAGACTGATATTTGGTTGGTATACATTGTTATAGTAGTAATACATCTATCTATGCCAGTTAATAAAAACCCGATGTTTTAAACTTTCCAGTATTACTTTCTTGTATTTTAGAAGCATTGCTCATTACTGTATATACTTTTCAGCAAAATGAGCAAGTTAATATCTACTCCAGCCTGGGAGTTTGACCTAGTGGTATAGCGCTTTCCTAGCACGCACAAAGACCCAGGTTCAATTGCTTAGTACCACATACACAGAAAAAGCCTGAAGTGGTACTGTGGCTCTGTGGTAGAGATATAGCCTTGAGAAAAGCCCAAGGATAATACTCAGATCCTGAGTTCAAGCCCCAGGACTGACCAAACAAAAAAACAAAAAACCCTACACCATCCCAGGGACTAGGAAGCTACTCAAGGATGTTGTACCACCACTACAAATGGGTAGGTGCTGTCTTTGACTTTATGATATCTTTGACCTTCAAGAGGAACCACTTCCTTTCTTTATGGAGGCACAAGAGCCTAAACTCAGTGCCTTGTGCTCTTGCTGCTTGGCATTCATGCTCATAACTGATGATCTACCACTGACTCCCACCTCCAATCCAGCATTTTGCTAGTTATTTGGAGATGGAGTCTCCCAGACTCTTCTTCCAAGACTGGCTTAGATCCTCCAGGGTTTAGTTTCCTGAATTGCTAAGGTTATAGGCATAAACTGTGAGTACCGGTGGGAAGTATTAGACTCACGAGTACTAAGTGAATAACAGGCCAGCCAGCATTAGAAAGCTTCTATGAGCCAATAGATCCACATCTCTCCTATGAAGTACAGAAGTCTAACTCTTTTGAGAACAAGATAACAAGCATGTGGCGTTACTAGTTTTTAACCTGTGGCATTTCACAGTTCAGAATTTAGTGACACTGAAAGTAATGACTTCATTCAAATTATGTGTTTTATTATTTTTTTGTTTTGATAATGTGCCAGCTGCATAGACTTTGGTTCAACACAGAAGCAGAAGTGGGCTGCTTTGAAGAGTATTTTTAAAATGAGAGAATCCAAATTTGTAATTAGCTTTTTACAAATGCTGCTTGTACAGTTTGAGTATCTAGAGAGCTTCTGATAAGCACTGATGCTATTAGGGGTGATTTGATATTTGTACTCCTGCAAGCAATTAGACTCATCTGAAAAAAAAAAAACCAAAGTGTTCTGTTTGATGAGTCTTTTTCTCTAAAGCCAGCATACTTTTCAGACCCTACAGTCTTTGCTTGTGAAATTAATCATATATCTGACTATGGCAAAAGAAAACCACTAATAAGGCATTATACTCACTTTGACACCTAAGTATCAGGAGAATGCTGCTGAAATTGTAAAACAAGGAGCTATAGAGAAGGGAATGGTACACTTCTTTATATATGTTTGGTCTTTTGATTTTTATAATAGAAAAAATCATACCTTTAGGTAGGATGATTGGAAAAGATCAATGTAGCTCACTCTTGAGAAGTGAAAAATGGCTTGGTGTGCCTATACCTCACGCCTGTAATCTTAGCTTCTTGAGAAGTTAAGCTATTTGAAAGGTCCCAGGCCAACCAAGGCAGAAAAGACGATGAATCCATCTCAATAGAAAGAAGCTAGGTGTGGTGTCACACACCTATCATCACAGCTATGGTGGGAAGCCTAACATAAACAGGCTGATTATGATCCAGACATACATCCAGGCAGGAATCCAGACTCTGTCTCAAAATATACCAGTGCAAAAATGGCTGGAGGCATGGCTCAACAGTAGAGCATCTACCTAGCAAAAAAGCAGCTCGGCATTCAAACCCAATACCACCAATTTTTTTTTTTAATGTATTACTCACTTTTTCCTAAGAATATTCTTACAAGCCACTTTGAGATTTTGTTTTTTCTAAATCAATCTAACTGGAAAATACCATTGTGGGGGGGAGTATTCATGATTCAACTGAAAGAGTAAGGTTATTCATGCTGTCTAACAAGGGAATATCTTCTCAGTTTGCCTTTATTAGCCTATGAAAATTGTGGCATCCTCTATGCCAAATTAGAAGAATCTCTAAATGAAAAGGAACTTGGGACCAGGGAAACTTGCAATGGCCATCTTCACCATAGCCATCTTGAGGAAAAACACATCTGTATGTTTGTTTTATTACCATATTATGATGTCTGTAACTTCCTGCATTCTTTTTGCATTGTTTACTCTTTACTCTCAATTATGCTGTAAAAGATACGGCCTCCTGGGCCTGGAGTTGGCCTAGTTGTAGAATGTTTGCCTATCATGCATGAAGACCTGGGTTCGATTCTTCTGTACCACATACACAGAAAAAGCCAGAAGTGGTGCTGTGGCCCAGGGGCAGAGCGTTAGCCTTGAGCAAAAGTGCTCAAGGACAGTAACCTAGGCCCTGAATTCAAGTCCCAGAACTGGCAAAAAAAGAGAGAGAGAGAGACAGAGACAGAGACAGAGAGAAAGAGAGAGCGCAAAAACCAATGTGGCTTCCTTCATGTCAATATAGCACCTCCAAAAGACTTATTATTACCTTACATTTCTTGCTTTTTTTAGATTCTGTAGATGGTGCTGACAAATCATGGAATGCTTAAGTTGGTGATTTATAGTCAGACCTGGAGTCATCATGACAATGAGACATTAAGCTGGAGGAGATCTTTGAAGTTCAAAAGCTGAGGCTGCCAAACAATGTGTGGCATAAGGAGGACTGATGGCTGAACATGTACTTTTCACCTTGCCAGCTGCCCGATTTTATGCCAGTGCACTCAGAAACCCATGAGAGAGAGAGCACACAGAAGCATAGTGACCACGTGGGTTGATTATAATCATGAATAAGTCTGATCACTCGTCTTCATATCTTTTTCTGTTCACTATCGCCATGCTGAAGAACATGGCGAAACAACAACAATAAAAAGAAAACCACCCTAAGGGAGAGATGAACAAGGCCTCTGTTTTCCAGAAGCTATATTTTTCAGCCATAGTTTCTCAAGGGGTTTCCTTTCATGCTAGTCTGTGAATTTTCCTATACTCTTCTTCTAGCCCTCCTATGTTTAGACCCATGGACAAGCCACAGCGTCTCCATTGTCCACACCTCACTCAGCCTGGGTCACTTGGTGTAAGCATTGTATTAACACCATTTCTCTCTTACCTGAACTCAGCAAGCTGCTCACTATCGTCTGTAAGAAGTCAACAAAATGTCCTAAATTTGCTGACCAGGTTAGAACTTTAGAAAGGTATGTGAAGTATGAGGGGGCTTTCCTTCACCTACAAAAACACTGGTAACTAATAAGTTAGTGAGGTTTACAAGCTAATATTCAAATATGTACTTCAAAGTGTTATTTGCAATAAAATTTATGAAAACTATCTGTATTTCCCCCAAATGAGAGTACTAGTTCAACAGATTGCTTTTCTATGGAATATAATTTTACACAGGAAAAAGTATGCTTTTAAATAACTTGGGAAAATTCCTATAATTTACATTTTCGTTCTTAATTACATTAAAAATTGAACAGAAAAGCTTTATGCATGTTTGTGTATCTGAAAAAAATACTGGTACATATCATATTTGGTATTCTAAATGCCAAAGGTTTCAGGATTTTTTTAATTTTAGTTTGTGTTCTTTCATTTTTTGTAACCTTTTTTTCTTTTTTTTCATAATAGAAGGGTTACATTATATTCATCAGATAGAAGGTGCATTACTTCACAAACATTGATACCCTTTCTCATGTCTTGATCCCCATTTCCCTTCCCCCACCCCCCTCATCTTGTTTTCCCCCTTCCCTATCCTATTTCAAATAAACAAATAAGCATATATACACGATATCAGATAACAAGGTAAAATACTGTAACAATATGAGATAACCAAGGGACAGCAAAAGAGATGAGAGATAGCATAGTACATTAAGGACAACAATCACTCATTATATGGCTTTTTTTCTATATCATGGAGCGTCATTTCATTTAGCGTCATACTATATGTCTTTATGTATCTAGCTTTTGCTCTATTGTAAGTCTCTGCTAGGAGAGCCCAAAGTTTCTACTGATTATGACAAATGAACCTCTTTGATATGAAACATAGTGTAAAACACACCTGACATAAGGCTCTGTGCTATCCCACTTAGTAAGAGTGAGCCTCTGTTTAATATGTTGCTGATCCAGACTTTTGTAGGCTAATATATGATAAGTGGTGGCTGCATTAAAATATATTCTAATATAAAATAACCAGGTACCTCCCGCTACTCAGGAGGTAGAGAATGGGAGGATTATAATTTATGGTTAGCCAGAGTAAAGAGTAAAGCCTTGTCTTAATCAAAAGCTAAGTGTGGTAGTTCATGTCTGCAATCCAAATTACTTGAGACCAACTGCAGACAAAAACATACTGTCCATAAAAATGACCTAGAGCAAAAGGGGAGTGCATGGCTCAACTGGTAGAGTGGTTGATCTCCAGACCCCGAGTTCAAGCCCCAGAACTGATCCCAAAAAAGTTCTAAAATAAATTTGAATTCTGAATAGTATCAAACTTTTTTTTCCCAGTCCTGGGGCTTGAACTCAGGGCTAGTGCTCTTTTGAGCCACGCACCACTTCTGGCTTTTTTCTATGTATGTGGTACCAAGGAATTGAACCCAGATCTTTGAGCATGTTAGGCAAGCACTCTACCACTAGGTCAAACTCCTGGCCCCCATATCCAACTTTAAGAGTTCCAGGGAAGGGTTTATAAATCTGAACAAAATATCTTTAGTAATTTATTGGTGTCCAAATTACCATTGCTCTTTTTTTCTCTATCTTTTAAATTTTTTCCACATGTTCTATAATAAGTGCATATGAATTCATCACCATAAAATATGTATTACTGATGTTAAAAGAAACAGGATCGTGTCACTTTAGCCAGAATTTCCAAGTGAATCATTGACTTCCTGAATTTCCCCTAGTTAAGAGCCACAAGAGTGGAAATATTCCAACTTGAAAGAAAAAGCATTCCCAAGGTGAAATGGAGTAAACAGATTAAATATAGGCCTGTCCCTGAGCAGCCCTTGGGTTCCTGAGGGTAAGAGGACAAGGGGAGGGATGCTTACTAAAGGAAGCACCTCACGAATGAGTTTTCTACCTGGTAGAGCCCAAGTGTTGGTACTTCGAACTGTTTAGGTATATTCTGCTTGCATGGTTTGGTTCAAGAAACACATACCCGAAAACACAGTAGGTCACTAGAGAGACTATAAAATATGAAATGAATGTATCAAGAGATAGCAGTAGGGAGGTGACTTGCAAAGTTTACTCTAGTGCACTGGTGACTTGCAAAGTTTACTCTAGTAATGGATAACTTTTCCTCTCTGCTTAGGTGGACTCTCACTAATCTATCACAAGGTTGCCCTGTCAAGCTTTGGGGTCCATGTCTGAATGGATTGCTGTGGCCTCCTCATCTCTCCCTTTGTCCAGTTCCCTGCATCCTAAGACTCAAAGCCAGGACAGGACCTGGGAAAATTATATGTAAGTTTTGACTTAAATTTTATTTTCCTTAACTAAGTATTGAGACATGGTTTCTTAGGCAATAGTAGCAAATAACTAAGCACACAAAAATTACCTTTGTTTTAACCAAGTATTGTGAGAGGTATAATTGAGACAACTTCCAGAGCTAGAATCTGAACATTGGTGATTTCTTAATTCACCCCTTCTTAAACGTTAGCCACCACCAGAATCACCCAGAGGATTTGATACAGACTGGTTGGCCTTAGGCTCAGGGCTGTTCATTCAGTAGATTGGATGCTGGTGAGGAATTTGCTTGTGTAAGCAAATTTCCAAGTTATGCTTCAGTAGCTGGTTCAAGAACTCCCTTAGATCATAAGCACTGCTTTCACTTTGATAGTTCACACTTGGCAGTCCTAGCTATTCAGAAGGCTGAGATCTAAGGATCACAGATTAAAACCAGCAGAACAGGAAAATCCATCAGACTCTTGCCTTCAATTAACCACCAAAAAGCCACAAGTGGAGCTGTGGATCAAGTGATAGAACACAAGTCTTGAGCAAAGGAGCTAAAGGACAGTGCTCAGGCCCTGGCTTTTCAAGCCCCAGTACTAACACACCACACACACACACACACACACACGCACACACACACACGCACACACACAGAATGCTTTATTCAAAACATCAACATATATCAGAAAAAAAGCTGTAACATCTTCTCTGTTCCCTCCTTCATATTCGAGAGTCCACACCTAGCAACATGCCAGCCTTCTCCTTTCCCTGCTAGTACTAGATATTCTGTGGTTTTCAGGACACAGGATGGTACATGCTGTTATCAGCCACAGACACTGAATAGCAATAGTCCCTTTGTGGATACATTCACTATGCTTGAAAAAGAACAACCATTTTTCCCCTGGGGTGGAAAAATATCATTCAAAGTGAGTATTATTTCTCCCGCATCCACCTAAATGTGACTTCAGTTAAAAAAGCGAGGCATATCACCACTGAGTAACTCAGGTCAGCAAGTCCAATGCTTTGTGGGATTCTTGGGACTGATCAATTTTAGGGGTCAGGCTATTACTACATTTGCCTTCAAATAGGCTAATTACCTACTTATGAAGAGCATTTGTGCCATATTAATAGAAAAACTTGGGAGAATGGTTAAAACAATTGCACATTTGGACATGTGAAGGTACGTTCAAGTATAGTTAGGTGCCTGTCAGCGTGCATATACTTTGTGCATTTCTGAGCTTTTATTGTAGGAGTTATAAATGACATTTTTTCTTTTACTTTATTGAATCAATGTGAGTGTAAAAACAGTATGACTAGTGCTGTCCAGAAAATATTTGAGAAATTGCTGAGCATTTAAATCTGTGATTTATAATATGCTACTTGGATGTGTTCATTTTATCATTCAAAGAAACATTCTGAATTTGTGGCTAGTATTAAGAATGATCACTATTAATAAAGCAGTTGCCAAGGAACTATGTAATGAAGGAACTCATTGATTGCATCAACACTAATAGTATGAAGCCAAAATGTCCCGGAGATAGATTGAAA
Source organism: Megascapheus bottae (assembly GCF_031878675.1). Classification (NCBI taxonomy): domain Eukaryota; kingdom Metazoa; phylum Chordata; class Mammalia; order Rodentia; family Geomyidae; genus Megascapheus; species Megascapheus bottae. Next base: position 53,586,459 of record NC_143516.1, read on the forward strand.
TGCACATGTTTAAAATAAACTCCCAAGGGCAGTAAAGCAAGACAAAAAGTGACAGGTGATGAAAGAATTCCTGGTGGAATTTACCCAGAGATATCCTCCTCAGTTTCTCCAAGAACAACTGAGATGGTACAGGATTGACAGAGTTGCAAGTGATGCAATTATCTACTACTCCACCCTTGCAAACTTTAGCGTGTATGTCAGGCACTGCTAGTTGTTCTGCACATCATTCTTGGAGGGGAAATTGTCAGTTTCTGAGGCATATTTGGCAGGAAGAAAAAGAAAAGGTTCGGATCAGACACTTCCGATCCAAAACCTCTGCTTTGCCATGCTATGAATCTGCACATGTACATACCAGGCATTTCTGTGGGTAGGCTGTGCTCTGTCAGACCTGCAAGTGGAAGGAAGAAGCTGTTGTGCCACCTTCGGTAAATTTGGGGCTATGAAAGCTAGCTAGACAAGGCAGAACCTGCCTAGATCATTCCCTGCACACTTGGAGAGACTATTTTGTCACCAAGGGCTTATAGGGGCAGGCTTCTGGCCCAAGGGATATATAAGGCCCCAGCATCATTATGGAACATTACAAAACAGACTATATTTTTCTGCATACTACACATCAGCTAGCCACAGCCATCTGCCTGTTTTGATCATTTTGTGTGGCATACAAATGATACTATCCAAATGGACCTTGGCAAGAAAAAAAAGTTTCCTCATCTCTCTCAGAGACTCCATAAAATGGAATACTACCATGCTGAAGGCATAGCTCAGTTGGTAGAGTGCCTGCCTAGCGAGTTGGGACCTTGAGTTTAGTACCACAAAAAAAAAAGATACTGTCAGGAGAAGAGATTATGGGAGAATCTCTATACTTTCTGCTCAATTCTTCTTTAAAACTAAAACTCAAAGGTTTATTCTTTTTATAAAACTGAAGTCCTGAAAACACTGGAACAAAAATACTATGCGATCCAGCAAGTCCATGTCTGGGTTTTCCATGTCTGGGTAGGAAACCCAGACAAGTTTGAGCAGGGAATTGAACGGGTATTTATGTTCCATGCTCATAGCAGCAGTATATAATGTAATCAAAAGGAAAGAACAGCTCACATGCCCATCAACAGATGAATGAATTCAAAACTGAGGTATATACACACTGTGGAATATTGTACAGTCTAAAGAGGTATAAAATTCTGGCACATGCCACCATGTGGATAAACCCTGAAGAATAAAATCAGCTAGGTTCAAAAGGGAAATCTGTAATTGCTCTTACATGAAGTACCTAGAATTATCAGTTTTGTAGAGTCAGGAAATTGATGGGTCATTGCTGGGAAAGGGGAATCGAGAAATGAGGGAAAGTATTACTTAATAGATAAGATGAAAATATGATTCTGGACAGAAAAGGTGATAAGGGTTGAACAATATGATGTACTTGACATCACCACAGTGTGCATTAAAATTATCAAAATGATACATTTTATGTCTGTTACCACAATAAGAAAAATTGATTCAAGTCTTAGGAATGTGTTTCCTGCTGGTGTAAAGACAAACCTATTGGGGGCTGGGGAGTATAGCCTTGTGGAAGAGTGCTTGCCTGGCATGCAAGAAGCCTTGGGTTCAATTCTTTTGTACCACATACACCTGGAAGTGGTGTTGTGGCTCAAGTGGTAGCTAGCCTTGAGAATGCCCAGCGATAGTACCCAGGCCCTGAGTTCAAGCCCCATGTGACACCAAAAAAAAAAAAGACAAACACATTGGAATCCATCAAGGAAACTTGTTAAAAAGATCTGTAGTGTCAAGGAAAATGCCACCAAGAGAAGCATGCCTCACTGGGATGGAGGGAAGAATGTTGTCAGCCACCTATAGCTGAGCTGATCTAGTGCTGATCATGTGCTCCAGCACATGCTGGGAGCACTGTGACAACAGGGTTAGGGCATTTGTGCTTGACTATAACTCCTAATGGCCTCACTCAGTAGAGGCAGGTGTATAGGAAGAAAGGCAGGATTGTAGACTTGCTACTGGGCACAGTATAGGAGAAACAGAAAACTGAGAGCAAGCAGTTGATTCTCTTGCCATAAGGCCTCTAACTTCTTTGATGCCTCTTTTCTTTCTTTTTTTCATATATTTTTTATTGTAATTAATAGAAGGGTTACATGATATTTGCCAGATACATGGTGCATTAATTCCCATACATTGATACCCTTTCACATGTCTTGGTCCCCATTTCCCTCATCCCCACCCCACCCCCACTCCTCATCTTGTTTCTCCCCTTCCCTATCCAATTTCAAATAACCAAATACAAATATATCCAATGTATCAGGTAACAAAGTGAGATACTGTAACAATATGAGATAACCAAGGGACAGCAAAAGAGATGAGAGATAACATAGTACCTTAAGAACAACAATCATTCATTATATGGCTTATGTTTCTATATCCTAGAGATCCTTTCATTTAGCGTCATACTGTATGGCCTTTTATATCAAGGTTTTGCTCTATTGCAAGTCTCAGCTAGGAGAGCCCAAGGTTTCTACTGATTATGACAAATGAGGGAAACCATTGAGCCTAAGTTCCTTGGAGTCTGGCTTACTTCACTTAATATGATTTTTTTCTAAGTCTTTCCATTTCCTAACAAATGGGGCAATGTCATTCTTTCTGACAGCAGCATAGAATTCCATTGTGTACAAATACCACATCTTGTTCTTTGATGCCTCTTTATATTGTCCAGCAAAGTGAGATTTCACCTGACCACCAGAATTCTATACTATGGTATTGGTGTACAGAAATCATAGAACAAGTCACTGAACAACCTGCAGTCTCATGAGAATATGCTAACCCTCTGGATTAGCCTACTGGCTAGCCCTTTTTTTTTGGCTTTTTCTTCTATTCTGTTTCCAGAATGATGTCTTTGAAGAATAACAGCAGATTCTCTACATGCCAAGAGTCATGTTTGCTTCAGGTCACCATGATCTTCAGGTCTTGTCCCTGAAGGTGATAAGAGGTTAGAATTTCTGGAGTAGTGTATAGGAGTTCCTAGTTTCAATACAGTATCCTCAATTGTCTTTTTCTTTAACATATCAAGACTTGTGTGTATATATGCATGCATATGTACCTACTCATACAGACGCACATTTGTCATAAGGAAATGGTAAAAACCAAAAGAAGACATAAAATGAAGTCGTGAATTTAAAGAATAACATATGGAAATTTAGTTTGTTCTCACACCACTTTCCAAATCTGCTGAGAAAAAAAAAAAAAGCTTCATGCTTTCACGTAGGTGGTAGAGACCAGGGCAAAGCAAAAAATGTTTCTGAGTCAATTGCTATGACATTTAAGAAAGAAAAAAAATTAAAGTAGTGGTTTTGGTGGGGTTGGGGGGTTGGAGAGTACACATGCATGTGTACACACACAATGGTACTAAGGTTTAAAGTCAGGGCCCTGTGCTTGTTCATGGCTGGTACTTTACCATTTCAGACATACTTCCGGCCTGGCTTTTTGCTGGTAACTTGGAGGTAGAGCCTCATAGACTTTTCTGCCAGGACTGGCTTCAAACCTCAGTGCTCCAGATCTTGACTCCCAAGTAGCTAATATCACAAAAATGAGTCTCTTGCACTCAGCCAATTAAAACGTTTTATAGAAAAGAAAATTCAGGGCTGGGAATGTGGCCTAGTGGTAGAGTGCTCACCTCGCACGCACAAAGCCCTGGGTTTGATTCCTTAGTAAAACATACACAGAGAAAGCTGGAAGTGGCACTGTGGCTCAAGTGGCAGAGCACTAGCCTTGAGCAAAATTTGTCCAACGACAGTGCCCAAACCCTGAGTTCAAGCCCTAGGACTCACAATAAAGAAAGGAAGGAAGGAAAAGAGGGAGGAAGAGAGGGAGGGAAAGGAGGGGAGAGAGTGAGAGCGAGAAAAAGGAAGATAGGAAGGAAAGAAGGAAGGAAGGAAAGAAGGAAGGAAGGAAGGAAGGAAGGAAGGAAGGAAGGAAGGGAAAGAAAGAAAGAAAGAAAAATGCAGATGAAAAAGTTCAAGGGAGAAGAGAACATGGACATAGCTGACATCCATGTTGACCCAGCACCCTAAACTTTAGCAGAAAGGCATCAATATGGAATCTAATCCAAATAAATGCAGCTCAGTTCAGAGAGCACAGTTTTGTGTGGGCATACTGACACAGATTCCCTCAGCCCCCACCCCCAGAAGACTAGGAAATTGACCATAACCCAGCTAAACTGACACAAGATAGAGGAGCCCCTCGAGTGTATCCTTGTTTGACCAGAGTCAGATGAGTCTTGCTCCAGAGGAACTTTGTGTTTACGGATTGTATAGCTACCTGGAACTCAGTTTACTAGACTCTGAATTAACTGAGCTTCCTATTTTCTACCCTCACCCCAGCCTTCCCACACACCCCAACTACCCTTCACCCCTCTGCCCTACCGCACACACCCCACTTCCCCTTTTCAGAACTAAGTGCTCCAAAAACAAGATAACTTTGGTTTTCTGTGTATGAGAAATACACACTGGATGGTATTTATAGCTGGTGACATTGACCTGCTGAATCACTGAGAATGGTTAAATGTTTTATAATTAGGAAAAGAAACTGCTGTGGAAAGGTTTTCAACAAAATAACATTTATTAGCTGTCAACCAGGAAATTGAAAAAACAACAACAACAAAAATTTGTTTTGTTCTTAACTAGTCCTTTTAGCTGAGGTTCCATTGTAGTTGTTTTCCACCTTTAATAAGACTCTAAAATGTTCGATGAGAAAAGAAAATGACATTCTTTTTTTTTTCTTGAGAAACTGCAAGATTTGCCTTCTACTGCCTTTCCAGGACCAGAGTTTAAGCACTAGATTTCAGTGAATGCTTTAGAAATAATCTGAAGGTTATGGTATAACTGGTTTTAAGAATAACATGTACACTATGTTGAAAATGAACTATACAACTTAGGGGTAGGAACAGAAGGGAAAAACTGGGAGTGAGAATGGGTAACATTGTCTAAAAAGAAATGTACTCATTACCTGATTGTAACCCCTCTCTACATCACATTTACAATAATAATTGTAATAATAACATAAAGCTGAGCACAGTTACACATACCTGTAATCCCAATTGTGAGGGAAGTAAATATGTGAGAATCATGGTTTGAGGGTAACCTAGGAAAAAGCATGAAACTACCTTTAGTTTATACTAAAGCAAAAAGGACTTTGGGCCTGGCTCAACTAATGAGGCCTTGAGTTCAAACCCTATAACCGCAAAAAAAAAAAAAAGTAACAAAGTAATTTCATGAGCCTATGTATTTAGCTTCCATAGTCACTTGAAAACTATGTGATTTGTTTTTATGTGTGTGCCAGTCCTAACGTCAAGGTCTGGATGCTGTCTTTGAGGTTTTGTTGGTTTGTTTTGTTTTGTTTTTTGTCAGTCATGGGGCTTGAACTCTGGTCCTGGGCATTGTCCCTGAGCTCTTCAGCTGAAGGCTACTGCCCTACCCCTTGAGCCACAGCACCACTTCCCATTTTTTAGTGGTTAATTTGAGATGAGTCTCATGGGCTTTGAACCGCAATCCTCAGATCTCAGCCTCCTGAGTAGCTAGGATTAGAGACATAAGCCACCTCGCCTGGTTTGTCTTTTGAGTTTTTGTGCTATTACTTGTGCCACAAGTCCACTTTTGATTGCTAGTTAATTGGAGGTCAGAGTTTCGTGGAATTTCCTGCCGGGCTAGCTTCCCACCTCGATCCTCAGATCTCAGCCTCCTGAGTAAGTAGGATTACAGGAGTGAACCACCAGTTCCTAGCTATGTATGTGATCTTTAAAGCTAATTCTGGCTTTTCAAAAGAAGAATGTGTTTTATTATTTGTAATAGATTCATAATTTGTAACAGTTTCACAGTTCTGTTCCGTTCTTGGCATCATCAAGATTAATTTTTTATTAGCTACACGAGTAATAACAGTACAGGCAGGAGTGATGTTATCAACTTCTGGCTTTTTTCTATGTATGTGGTACCAAGAAATCGAACCCTGGTCTTCGGGCATGCTAGGCAAGCACTCTACCATTAGGCCAAACTCCTGGCCTTACAGATGACATCGGATGACATTGTATTGGATGACAGTCTCTTACTTTTTTCCTTCAAATTATATTAATTGATTCTTGTGCAGATACTTGCATAGACTCATCAATATCTGTTATTATGTGGATATTCTGCCTATAAAATGATATGGAGTAGTCCTCAAGATCTTTGTGGGCCTCCTGGAATCATAAAAGAGGATTTGATTGTATACAATGCCTTTACAATGGTTATTTTAAAATAATAATCAATATACTGTAAGCCACATTGGCAGAAACAGGATTTAGCAGATATAGCCACATATCCTATTCCTTATTCATACCACAAACAACTTAGATTTCAATAAAATTCTAACTCTGTAATAGATGACAATAATATATCATTAAAGCATAAGCCTTCTTATGTTGGGATCCGCAGTGTTCTTTCAACTTTGCATCCTTGTTCCTTTTCATAGCAGCATTTCTTCAGATTATTCTGGAGTGAAGTTTGTCTCCATGGTTTATGCTGTATCTCTGTAAATTAGAGAGGATAGTTAAACTGTATCTCCTTTAGAGAGTGCTCAGACTTAGGACTAGGGTGAGCCCTAACCTTTACCCAAGGTAATAGGAAGGAAAATCCAGATAAAACATAGGAGATTCATATGGGAAATGAGAATAGACTAGAAAGTGCTTAGTAAGCAGCTGTATAAGATTATTTTGTTTTAGCAAATGGCCTGTGTTTGGTATTGGTTCTAGCTAGATCTTATCCCTGGTACAAGACACTAAGTTCCTTGAAAGCAGATACTGCAGCCATCGGTGTCCTTTAAGTAACATGGATTTAGTACGGATTGGCTTGAATAATTCTCAAGGTCTTGGGTGACAGATAGATGAAAGAATGGATGCAATTCAGGTAACTCCATATTACTGTCCTCCTGCAGATGTTGAAGGGTGCTTTGACAATATCTGTGATTGTGCTTGACCTCCGGATGGAGTACAGGGGTGGGGAAGTGGTATACAGTATTTTGCTCCTGACTCAGGGAAGGAGATTGCTAACGTGGATAGTAAGAATTTGGTTCTTTATCTTCAGTTTCAGTTTGTCTGTCTCACTTGACTGTGTAGAGCTCAAGCTCTTAGGTGGTTGACATGTCATCTAATTCTGAGACTCTCCAGGTTGTTTATGACACTGTATATGAATTTCCCATTACATTAACAGCCAACATTTGGCATATAATTTCAAGAGCACACTAAAAGTTAGTTGGCTTTGTAGTTGGCAGTGAGATCAACTTTCTCTAACCTAAACTAGTGAAAACTAAAATGCTTCTCACCACATAAAAGTTTTGCTTTCACTGTGTTCAGACCCCTCCCACCTTGTCATGGCACAGTCATTTGAAGTCTTTCTTGGGGGCGATGTGGTTGTTTCTCAGTGGTGTGTGACCCACTTTTTTTGTAATTACTTGCCTGTGTTTTTACAACACAAATCAGAAGTTCTGACGCTAGTGGATTAAAGCCCAGAAGAGATCTCCTGAGACATCACATTAGCTCTGGTGTCTGCATGAACTGAACATCGTTGCTCTGCTGGGTATGTGTTAGCTACCAGAGGATGAATGAACATTTCCTCTACTTTCTGGATAATGAGCAAGCACACAGGTAATGATTTTTTTCTCTGAATTGACTTCTTTTGTGTCTTACTTATTTTATCGATCTAAATGTTTAATTATTAGTCACTGCCTGCGTATGTTTACTAGCATTCTTTGCAGAGGACTTAGAGAACAACGAGCATTTTTTTAAGTACCTAGAGGCCTCAGTAACTTGCTTTTCATTAAAAATCTGTAGAGTGAGTAATCAAAAATATACTGTGTTGAGCCGGGAGTGTGGCCTAGCATAGAGTGCTTGCCTAGCATGCATGAAGCCCTGGGTTCGATTCCTTGGTATTAGATCCACAGAAAAAGCTGCAAGTGGTCAGTGGCTTAAGTGGTAGAGTGCTAGCTTTGAGAACGCTCAAGGATAGTGCCCAGGTCCCGAGTTCAAGCCCCACAACTGAAAAGATATATATATATATATATATACATATATATGTATACATACACGCATATATATATGTATATATATATTTCATTTGTGATCTAAGAAAACATGCTTTCTATCAATATTTTCTTTTTTTTTCAATCTTTCTTCTTTGTTGTCAAGGTGGTTGTCCATAAACACCAGACTCCCAACTCCTCAATAACTTTCATGTGTGAGGTAGTGCTTCGTAAGCTTTAAGCTGAGGGGTGGTAAAATGTGGTCAAGGCCAACAGAGAAAATGCCCAGAAAGTAGGGAGGACAAGGAATAACTGTCCTGATTTAAGCAGATCTCAGGCTAGTGCTATTGGCTTATGCTTGGCAAAGTCATTCCTAAGAGCCTGCTCTAGTTTATAAACTGTGTTTCTGTAAACTAAAAGAAAACTTTGCAAATGCCATCATTGTTTCAAAAGGAAATATTATAGCATTACCTGTCCCAAATAGAAAACTTTGGGGTGTATTTGTTTGCTCAAGGTCGACTGGCATGTGGTTTGTGGCAGGCTTGGTGGAACATTGAATTACACACCAACTTAGAGTCTTTGAACGTACTCAGAGATCACTCAGCCTTGTTTTCCCTGAAAGTCCTGATACAGAAAAGGAATGAAAGTACAAACACTGACTGGAAAAAAATGTCACGCATGTTAGCCACTTTGCATCACTTGTTAGGACAAACCCTAGGCTGGGTTTTTACATTTGTGAAATTGTGTGGTAGGTGGAGTTGTGTGGGTGGCCCAGAAAAAGTAGCGGTTACAATAAGATTTTCCATTTATTGCCCTTTGTGCCTGGCTAAAAATAAGATTCATACAAATCAGAATATGTAGTGCAAGCAAAATCACTCTGTTAATTCTGATAACTGGTTTGCCCACATCTTTGCATCTGTCTGGTAAGTGGTATATTGGGAAATAAACAGGTCTCTGTTTAAATAGCAAAAGGCAGCCAAGTTGTTGGTTTTCCTTTTTTTTTCTGTGCCATTTATCTACACGTGATAGTTTATCAGCATTTTTCTCTTCTGAAGGAAGAAAGGTACAGCTCATACATAAACAAATTGTGTCAGTGAAGGATGGAAGAAGTGATGGAATCTTTGAGTCTCTTTTTTATAAAGCAGTGGCCCTGTTGGAAATGCTGTTCAACAAAGTTCACCTATTGGGACTTATTGTTAGAATATTGTTTCTTTTCCCCTCCTAGAACAGTGAGGAAAGGTCTTTAGACATAGGAAAACATGTATGTGCAGATTTTAGGGGTGGGAAGGGGAAAGGGTGAGTACATGCTGATTCTATAGTACTTTTGTAGACACATGTTAAAGGATCTGTTAAGCAAGGAAAAACTCCCCTTCATCTGGCCTCTGAGTCTACAGCAACCACAGTTAGTGATAATGTACCAGTCTGTGGCTAGAAAAAACACCAAAGAGAGGTAATAGCAGCACGCTCAGGGAAATGTTGTGCTCCCGATCTCAGAGATGATGCTGTCCCATCCCACTGCCTGCCAGGCTGTGACATTTCCAGAGAATGAGAATGGCTGTAAGTGTTCCCTGCTTTTCAGTTTAATGTCATCTGTGAAATACATGAGACAAGAGGGTAATCATTCCACAAGCCTCAGAGAAATGAAGACGGCAAATCACGTTCATCCAACTGTGTCAGACAGTGTGGCACAGTGACTAAAGTGAGATGAGAGCTTTGGGAGGAAATAGACCCCAAGCAAATCTTGGCTTAGCTCCTGTTGACCTTGATCTATTGGCTTAACATCTCTTAGGCCTCTCGTATGCCTGGGTGTCTTTATTTGAAACTGGTTAAAAAAAGGGGGGAATGGCTACCCACTTCCGAGGGTGATCCTGAAGATTCAGTAAGGTAGTGCACACGAGCACAGAGCCAGCGAGTATTCTGTGAAATGATGATGGTGTTATTCTTATTTATAGCGTTGTCTCATAAGGATGTGTTGGAGATTTCCAGGGCATATGTTGGTTTTAACCAACAATGGATTGGCCTCTGGTCCACTATTGCTTGGTCAACAGAATCCTGCATTTGTAGAGTGATTTTGTTCTCCATAGGTTACTAATACTACTTTGGGGTTGTTTTTATTTTGCAATTAAATGAGTACAATGTAAGCCTGTCTTTCCAGACTTGCATTGTGTCGAGCATGTTATTTTTATCCTCACACTATGTTTTTTATTTAAACGTGGGTATTTCAGTTCTAACATCTGTGAGTGTTAATTGTAGGACCTGCTGGTATACATTAGCAAAGAGAGAGCATTAATGTTGTAATCAAGCCAGCAAGGTTTTAAATATTTCAGGTGGGAATGGAAAAAACTTAAGGAGCAATTAGCCTCTGTGGTGGTATGGATTCCTGCACAAAATGCTACATTTATTATGATTCTGGTTACATCGCAGTCCCTAGAGATGGCCAAATGCTGACAAGCAAAAATACAAATACTATTCCCTTTCTTGTCATTATTTTTTTTGCAAATTATCTTCTATCTCATAAAATGTATACCTGCCCTTCTTTTCTGCCCACCACAGTTTTTCACAATGTGAGGTAATAGTAACACATATCTTTTTGTTGTTGTTAACCTTTAGAAGCTATACAATTAGATGCAAGAAGTTCAAATCAGACATTTCCTTCAGCCTCCTCCATGACCTTCCTGGGATATTGTTCTTCATTTATCAAATTAAAGAAGAAATTGTGACAGCAGCTTGACTTTGCCTCACCTGGGATCTGACAAGAAGTGATAAATGAGACCAATAAGCTAAGAAATTAAAATGTAGTACAGATAGAAAACAGTGATGGCTTACTTCCATCAATGAACGTATCTTGCTGGATTTTTTTTTAAATAACTTCAAGTTTTCCTTTACATGATATGTCCTATCATGCTTGCCCCAGATACCAATGCTGCTAATTATAGTTCCCGTCTCAGCATCATCATCCCATTTTCTGGGTGTTAAGTTGTTAGGAGCTGTCAGTCTGCAGTGGACATTCCTCCTGCCAACTCTTCCAGAAAAAAAAAAAAAACTTGTCTTTTATTATCGCCATCTCGTCTTTTCCCCTGTGTATCCAGCTGCTGCTGTTGTACCCATTTTTTTCTCTGACAAGCAAAATGGAAGATTGCTTTTCAGGCTGAGAAAATCCTTCCAAGTGACTTTCAAAGTTCCTGGTGTTGCAGATACAGCTCAGTCCCATCCTTCCCCCACACACACACCATTGTCTCTGCCAGCCTGATTGCACCTTGCTGCAGACTGAAGTTTCTGTAGAAATCATAGACTAGAAAAGGTGATAAATTAGGCTCTGACTGTGATTCCCTCCCACACATTCATAACAAATGACAGAAATTCTGAAATGCATCTCATCCGTACACCATGCGCTTTTGCCTGCTCCATGGGAGCTGATTTTAACCTATCCTTCAGTTAGAATTTGAGGCACTGGCTGGGGCCAGACTCATTATTCCTTTGGTTGAATAATGTAAAACATTTGCAATGGAGATTGACTCTAATGATGTATTTTAAGTGCATGTCCACCTTGCTGGTTTAATGCACTCAGTCATAGAATGCTTTAGTTTATCGCTAATGGATGAATCCTCAGGAAAACTGGAATTTTCAATAAGAGTGGCATTTGGAATGAGAAATATAAATCCAATGAGAGTATTGCAAGCAAAGATTATATTTAGGACTGAGTGGAGTAAATCTGTGTGCATTCACCAAAGAAGGGCACAGTGGAAGGCACAGTGGCGTGCTCTGCTGAGAATGAGGGATGAAGACTGATGTTATCAGTGTCAGGCCAAGACACCATGAAGCATAAATGACACTGTCACCAAGGGTTGCAGGGGGTACTGGGGAATTCCCAGTCTAGTAAATTACATTACTTAGACCTTAAGGCATTGTGTTGGAATGAGAGGAGGAAGGGAAGGCTCTCAGCATGTAGCAGGAGGTATTGCAGGACACCTGACTGTAAGGATGGAAGTCATTTGCTTCCATTATACCTAGAGAATTTTGTGTTTTCCTTTGTCAGTTGCTTTACAGAATTGACAGAAAGGTACATGAAAAAGAATATTGTGTCTGCTCAGAGTACAGATTATAGTCAACCGTTAGGGGATGAATGAAAGTTATTCTGTGTAAACTGGTCATTGTTGGAGTCTCCTCTTTATCATTCACACCGGGGTCATATTAGATGTTCAATATATGCTTGCCCTTCTTTTCTTTCCTTTTGGTGATGAGCCCGCATGCATTGTGACGATTTCATTCTCATCCTCTGAGTAACACGTTTCTTTTCCAGCCCAGTCTGAACAAGAACATGTGTGTCTCAGTCCCTTTCTGTCACCACCTTTCTTGCACCACCTTCTATCCCTAAGGGAAACAAGCTGTACTGGCACATAATAGTGCATTTTGCAAAAGAACTCCAAGTTAACAACAGCAGGTTCCTATGGAGAAAAACTATTTTTTCCACTTCAGTTTTCTTTTTATCCCCCTGCAATGAAGTGAGGCCATGATCGGTTGATCTGTTTTACCATCTTTAGGAAAGAATTGGCAGGAGAAAATAAGTACAACAGTTATACTGCTACCTTCTAGGTCAGTGAAGGTGTGCTATCATCTTTGTCCAGTTTGGCTAGAAATGCCAGTTCTTGAATAACCCAATACTAGCTGTTCTGGCATTAGTTGTACACACTTCATAATGAGCAAGTAAATGTCCCCTTCTGTTTGGACAAATATTAAGAAACAACATCAATTGTGGTGCATAAAGTTTGTGTCATACTTGGCCCTGAGTAAAATTAATCTGGAAAGCATTTCTGTAAACCACATAGCTGAGAAAACATATGGGATTCTGCAGAGTGTGTTTACAAGGCTTGCAAATGGCACAAATGAATTGTACTGGCTATTTCTTAGATTTGATTCTTTGTGTTTGTACAGGTCCTAGGGCTTAAACTGAGGACCTGGATGCTGTACCTGAGCTTTGGGGCTCAAAATTAATGTTCTACCACTTGAGCCACAGCTCTGCTTTGGCTTTTTGGGTGCTTAATTGAAGAGAAGAGTCTCATGGACTTGCTTTCCCAGGCTGGCTTTGAACGGTGATCATCAAATCTCCTGAGTAGCTAGGATTACCCACCAATGCCCAGCTTAAATTTGACTTTAATTCATTCCAAAATAATGCCCTATGCATATCAGGACATTGTAGCCTTTAGTTACAGCATTGGTCATAAAGTTTAATAAAGTCAAATCCTAAGAAAAGCAGATTTGAGAAGAAAGTTTGGCCCACAATAAAATGCTGGTATTCCTATTTTATTCATAGCATCCTTACCTTAAAAGATGTTAGGAAATAACATGCAATGCCAGTGTTTTGCTGTGTTCAGCATACATAGGCTACCTTTGCAGCCTTTTGTTCATTCACAGTAACCACATACCACCAAGGACTTTTACCTGTGTGGGAAAGCAGTCTCTCCCTCAGTAAGATCAGTGGAATGCCTCCATTTTTTTGTGTGTTCTCTCTAATGTACCTTATACCATATATATATATTTTCTCTTCATCTAAACATTGATTGGGAAATTACACATACTTGATTGTTTGCCACATTACATACGTGACTTCTTCTCCCCTGATGTCTTGATGCAGTAGGCTATTAGACTCCATTTTTGAGTGCTTCGGAGTCGAAAACTGATGGAAGGAATTTGACAGCATGGAGATGGAACTGGTTTTGATTCCCTCCACTCTGAAGAGCTTCCTTTGTTCTTGCCGCCCTCCCCATGCCTCAGTACACACTCCTCCTCTTCTCACGTTGAAATTGGAACGGGAGAAAGGGGGAGCTCCTTAGGAGAAATAAGTCTGTGGAGAATTGTGAGTACTCATTCAGAAGCTATTCTTAGTTCTGAGGAATATAATGAACTGGAGCTTTGAGTCCTACTGAAGCTCCCATTAGTGATCCTGCTGTCACCATCTCCCCTCCACCTGATTATGTTTTCCCCAAAGGGGTATTTTTCCATAATATTCTGAATGGAAGGTCTTCCAGGTGAAGCACGTCTGAAAAGCACTGCGTTGTGGTACAGTGATAGTGTACTGGGTGGTTCTTCATTGTCCTGTTAGTGCCTCTGTTCTACTTCACCCTACAGTCTGTTAGGTAGAAGACACTTCTGTTACTTGTCAGAAGTCAACCCATTACTGTTAGCACTTTGCTTACATTATTATGGTGTTTCCTACTGACAGCCACTCCCCACACTGCCATGTTCCTGAGTTCCCAGTGATGCAGAAAAAGAGACTTTTGTTCAGGCTTGATGAAGGGAGAAAAAAAAAACAGTGCAAACAACAACACAGCTCTACCACCAGAGAGCCTATAAAGACATGATCTAGGGAACAATGAGGTCGTTTGTTCACATATGACATAAGGATTAAGAACTGAAACAATAAGGTCTCTTGTGAAATGTGGCAAAATATGCATCACAAACATTGTGAAGTTCTGTCTGATGGAAGGCAGTTTTTAACATGGGCTTCAAAAACCCATTAACTCCTAAATCACTCTCTAAAAAAAATGAAAAGGAAATCACTTCTCACTAGAAAATTAAAGCAATTTCTGTTCTAAGGAAAACTAAAATGCATTAGTTTATATAAAGCACGTGCTCTATAATTTATATAAAAAAATCACAGTGCCCTTAGAAAGTGCCTCCTTTCCATCCTGCACTCAAAGCAGAAAATGCATCCATTTGTTGAAGGCCCTTATCATATTAAAAAATAACATGTATTTCTTCCAAGTGGGAAAAAAATCCTTTAAGTCACTGGAATCAAGATGAAGTTTTAAGGCTTGATAGTAATTCTCTGGATTCTTCTGATATTGGCAGAGCATGGGGGGGAAAAATCTCTGCTTTGAAGGGAGGTTTTAATTGAATTTACTTTCATGTGAACCCTATCTTTTTTCACATTTTGCCTTTCAGGAAGACTTGGTATATTTGCGAACCTCAGCAGAAAAATGTAGAGATTTGCTCCTCAGCTCATCAGGATCTGACCAAAAAGAGAGAGAGAGAGAGAGAGAGAGAGAGAGAGAGAGAGAGAGAGAGAGAGAGAGAGAGAGAGAGAGAAATCCCAGAATTGTCCTAGTTTTGATGTTTGAAATTGCCTTTTGAGAAGAAGGGTGGGGGCAGATGTTGAATGATCAAAGGTGTTGAGTGAGCTGACGTAATATAAAAGATTTCCAAGTGTGTGCGAATGGAGATATATATATATATATGTACACATGCACATATATATACACATATATATATAGCATCCTTGTAGAATCTGTAATTGAAGAAATGTTTCATCTCTATCTCTGTTGACAGAAAAGATTGCTTACTGATAATTGCTTTGCTTAAGTGTCTGATAATATGCCAGGAATGAGAGCATTCTATGTTAGGTCATCTTTAATTATGCATGTACCACCTGTCAGCTCTGAATCAGTATTAGATTAGATCCAACCATGGAGTCACTTTGGGGAGGGTCAGAGGGAAGCCTGGAAGCTGAGGTGATGTTAGAAGCAACAAAAATAGTAGTAAACATGCCTTCTGACCTGCCACTTTTTAAAAGTTCCTCAGCTGCATTGTTCTTCAGCAGGAGTAAGCCATTGTACATGTGAAAAGCCGTTTGAAATCTTGCCCAGGAAAGATAAATTACTTTGAAGGCAAATTACTGGGAAGAGGAGGGTAGTGCCTCCTCCCTTCGTACCATCTGTTGCATTTCCTTTTTGCTCCTTCTCATCATGGTAAATGAGCCAGGGAATAGCTCAGAAACATTTTTATAAGCTATGTGAGGACAGGAAATATGTTAACGATGTTAGATTTCATACATTTCAGGGGTTTTTTTCAGTAGTTGGTGGGCTTTTTTTAGAAGGACAAGTGTGGGCTGGAAGTAATGCATGTTACCCTCTGTCAGCTTTTGGTAGTTTTATTCTCACTTTTCAGGGTTGTTTGGGACTTTTTGCTGGGATGTTTAGGGTTCTTTACTGAAAGCTCTGTTGTCTCTTCTATCCTTTGATAGGACGAATTCTGAAAGGTGTTTTTCTTTGTTCACCTGCCAGATGTTTGAAGGAGGCCTGGAGGTACTGTGCCAGAGGCTAAAGGCAGAGAAGGGACAGGAAGAAATCTTTGACAGGTGTGTGAGTTATCACACGGGGCAGCCCTGATCCTCTTACCTGCAAAGGTGAGACTCTTAAGTCTGTCCATCCTCCACTCCTTGGGGAATGCTTGTGAGTGGTGGCCTGAGAAGCAAGGTGGAAGTCCTGAAATGCCTTATTTTAAACACTGCTGGCTACAGACATTGATTCAAAGCTCAGGTCAGCTGATAGAAGGGTTAGAGACATCTTTCCAATTCTACCAGAGCACTGGGATGTGCTCACTCATGGCTGTGTATGCTTCTCGATTGTCATTCAATACTTGGATGCCATTTACCTACCTGCCCTAATAAATAGTTCACTGGGAAATGCAGATTCACATGTACTTACAAGAAATGTTAATAACAACCTTTCAACTCCATACAACAGTTACTTCTTTGGGCAGGGGAGAGTGCAGCAGGAATTGAACTTGAGGCCTCGTACTTGCTACACAAGGGCTCTCCCACTACGGCATACCTAGTCCTTTTGCTTATAGTTTATTTCTCAGATAGGGTCTTGCTTGCACTTTTGCCTCATTTGGCCTCAGACTGTGATCCAAGTAGCTGGATTTAGAGTCACTACACCCAACCAAATACTTCTATTTTTGTGGTTCGTAGTGCTTGAACTTGGCCTGGGCACTGCCCTAGCTCAAGGCTACCACTGTACCCCTGGGCCTGGGCACTCTACCTGAACTCTTCAGCTCAAGGTTACCACCCTACCCTTGAGCCAAGCTCCACTTCCTGTTTTCTAGAGGTTAATTGGAGATAAGAGTTTCAGGTCCTTTTGTTCCCAGGCTGGCTTTGAACCACGATCCTCAGATCTCAGCATCCTGAGTAGCTAAGATTACAGGCATGAGCCACTGTGCCTGGCTAGATAACTTCTTAAGACAGGAGAATGCTGTGTATCCTTTCCTTGAAAGAAAAGAACCTCAGAAAGTAAAGCTAAATCCAGAAAAAAAATGAAGAAAGAAAATTTTTAAAAAGGGGGGTGGGTAGGTGGATATGGTGGTGCAAACTTGTGGGGAGTAAAAATAGGAAAATTACTGTCTGTGGTTAGCCCTGGGCAAAAGTGAGGTCCTATCTGAAAAAAGAAAAGGCAAAAAGTGCTGGTGACAGGTGCACTTGTCTAGCTAGTACAAGTCCTTGAGTTCAAACTCCAATAATGTCCTACACCCCTTTCTCCCATAAAAAGGAAAAATAGGAAAGAAAAAGCAGTGCCCTATGTTCTCTCATACCAGCTCATGTTTGCAAAATCCCTTTCCATCTACCTGGTTGTCTGTTCATTTGACTTGTTGTTAATCAAATGTCATCTCCTCTAAGAAGCTTTCTTGGATCATTTCTGGAGATTTTGCTCTCCCTCTTCAGACATCCCATAGCACAGAGCCTACCTCCTTTACAGTACTCATCTTGTCCTGCCAGAGTTTATGTATCTTTCTCTGACAAAGTTAAGAGTATCTTTAATTGTGACAGTAGAGGTCTTAAGGAAGAGCAGCAACAACTCCACTGACATTTGAAGTACTTAGACCACATTGAGACCATCAAGGCAGTATATTAGAGAAAGGATACAGACACTTAAGAGCTGTGTGCATAGCATGGGGAAAGGGCCATACATACAGTATGTTGAATACTTAAAGTTATTGAAGAAACCAAGAGATGTTAATGTGGAGAGACAAAGAAAGGAAGACAAAATATTTAGGCATTTGAAAGACTTTATTCTGAAGACAAAAGGCAGAAGTTATAGGCAAGAGAAGTTATAGGCATGTGAAGTTATCCCACTATCACAACCATAGCCACACTTGGTAGTATGGCTCATATTACCAAGAATGAGAATTGTCATGATCTTTTGGGATTGTTTCAGGTTGGGGGGCGGGGAGGAATAGGGTTGAGGGTAGTTATTTACAAAATTGCTTCACTCTGAAAAGGTTACAAACCCAATGTTTTTAACTCAGAGCCTCACTGCATTCAGAATCACTCTTAGGATGGCCTTGGGATATAATCCCCAACCTCCAGTACTCCCAGTTGGCCTGGCACATATCCACCCAAAAAGTCCAGGCTAAAGCTGGGATGAGGAACTAGTTACAAGGAGGGTGGACAGTAAAACAGGCACACTGAGTAGAGTCTCCATTTACATGCTTCCTGGCCTCTTGTAGCTGTGTGACTGAGTAGCTCCTTCAAAGCCTTGAAGCCTCTGTTGCTCACCCTGCAAAGCAGAAATAATATTGTTCACTGGTATTCCAGGAGGCTTAGAGAAGCAATAAAGTATCACACAGGATAGCGCTCGATGAGCATCTACCTCAGAGGAGGTTATCGTGACTGTTAGCCTCATTTCAGCATTGAGGAGACTGGTAGGGTGGGACCCTATACGTCCCTCTCTGATTCTGTCCCCAGAAGGTTCTCTTTCACTTGCACCTAAACCTGGCCCCAGGCCTTCAACCCCATTCTGGTACCCTGTTAATGTCAGCATGGAGCTTTCTCCACTTTTCCTCTCTTCATCTTTCTTCACTACTTACATCCTTTTCTAGCACTCTCTTCTTCATTGTCTCTACCTGATTCCCTACTGGCCTTTCCTTCATTTTGTGTAGGATTATTGTGATGAGCACAATATTTCAAAGACTAGTCTTGGTGATACCTTTGTTCTTGAACAAGAGGTTTTATGTAGTTTAGGCTGGGAAGAAGAAAGGTAAATTCTTTACCCTTTTTCCCCCTATTTCCTCTGAATTTGCTTAAGATTCTTTTTATCTATGTTAATGTTCTCCCATTCTTTCATCCCTTGGGCTTGTAGTCATTAACTTGCCAGACACACAGCAACTGATTGTCTTTATGACGTTTCTGGATTTGGGAGAGTGTCATTCACTGGGAACTTAACCCATATATTAACTCAGACGTAGCAAATTGCTAAATATATGCCTTAAGATGAAGAGCTTCAGAATGCCAATTTGATTCCCTCTTCACAGCCTCTCCCACTGAAAGGGGGTTACTGAAACAGAAAAGGCTGGGGGCAAGGGAGGGAGAGTTTCCACCATTTTCCTGAGTCAGAAATTGGAAAGCTGCCCTTCAGATGCAAACATCTCCTCCAACCATCCCACCCAACACTCAGGAGCCAGATCCTTGTTTGTCCAAGACTCACAGAGTGAGTGATAGGATCCTGCTTTCCTTCCTTATCTCTCCTGCCCTAGTCTTCTTGAGCAGCAACCACCCCTGTAGCCTTTCCTCATTTCCATTGTCCTCACAGGCTGAAGCCAGGAAATGCTGTAAAAGTAGAGATATGGGAAGAAGGAAAACAATCAAAAGAAGAAAGGCAACTGTCTTAGATGTAATGTTATGGGTATAAAGTGGTGTGTGCTCTAACAATAAATAATTGGTTGCAATGGAAATGCCGCTGAGCTTTGATACAGGTGTAAATCCAAATAAAATTGAGTTGGAAATGATGTGAATCGCCTTCCTCTAGTTGATTTCAACATGGAAGTCACACATTCTCCAAGGTACATCTCCTAGATTAGAACACACAACTCTGTGGCTTTTTACTTAGCGGAAGAATGCTTCTAGTCATTCTTCAGTTTTAAATCAGAACATTGTATTTGTTCCCTTTCAAAGGAAAAAAGAAAACAGCTTATTTCTCCCCATCTTTCATCATGCATGGTGTTTCTGTGGGAGCCATTGGCCTGGTGGAAAGAGTATGACCCCTTTATACCATGGGTCAGCTTATGTCTTAATGCTGCCTAGGCTCAGTGACTCTGAAGGAGGAGTGGCACATCTGCCCCGGAGAACAAACCCTCTCCTGCTTCCTCTTCACTTGAAACCAGTAATTACCTGTCAATCACCTGACTGTGAGGCTGTAAATGACCTTCAACTCTGAGGTCACTTCCTCCTCTGCTGAGTTGGCATCCTGAACCGCCCTGGTCACAGTTCCTTTGGGCAATGAGGTTCTCCAGGCTCTGAGATCCTTCCACATTCACTGTGGTCCCGCTTCCCACCTTTCCCTACACAGCCCAGCTCAACACAAGTTGCCTCCTCATTTCCTCTTTTCCTTCCCTCCTCTGCCTTTGTGTACCTCCATCCTGTGTGGGTCCATAGTTTACTTTCCCCAACCCTCCCCCACCTCCCCAGTAAACTTTTTCTGCCTGAACCATGTGGCAGGTTTCCTTTCCTTTCTGGAAAACTTTACAGTAGAGACAAGCCTGTCTTCTGCAAAAGGATCCTGCCCTGTCCAAACAGTCATGTGAAAAGGCATGTCTGCTAAAGCTGTTTAAAAACAAAGATGTCAGCTATGTAAGGAATTTTGTTATGAAATATAAAGATGTTAGCTTTATTTTTACAGAACTTCTTTTTCTATAATCTTCCCAGCACACTTGAGGTCATTTGCTGTCTGCAATGTAACCAGCCACCAACTTCCTATTCATTTATTTCTTTATTTTTGTTAAGTAGTTGTACAAATGGGTTGCAATTCTAGAAGTCAGGTTGTGAGTACAGCGCATTACGGTAAATGTCACCTCTTCCATTGTTTTTCATCTTTCCCCATCCTTTCCCTACCCTCATACTTCATAGTTCCTTTTAAAAGGAAACTTCTTTTTATACAAAATACCCTGGACCTTTGTCTTTTTCACAAATACTGATTTGGATTGGTTTATTTTTTCATAAACTGATAGCAGGTATTTACACTTCCATCCATCTGTCACTCCTTTGGGCTCCCACAAACCTTTGTTCCTGTCTCTTATCACCACCCCAAGTTCCAACCTATAGGTCACCATCTAGTAAAGGCCCTAAAGCAGACATAAATAGACATGACATGTTTAGCAGGTGACAGTTGCCCGTTTAGTTGACCGATAGATCTGGGAGTAAGGGCATACCTGGTATAGATAATTTCCTCTTTTTTTGTTTTGTCAGTAACAGGGCTTGAACTCTGGGCCTAGGCGCTGTCCCTGAGCTCTTCAGCTTGAGACTACTACCCTACCCCTTAAACCTCAACTCTACTTCTGATTTTCTGGTGGTTAATTAAGATAAGAGTCCCATAGTCTTTAGTGCCCTGGCTAGCTTTGAACCGTGATCTTTAGATTTCAGCCTCTTGAGTAGCTAAGATTACAGGTGTGCGCCACCGGTACCCAGCTATGTAACTAACTTTTAAGCAGAATACAGAGAAAAGGCAACGCATATTTGCAGGCCCCAGTATTGTCATTTTGGGGCAGTACTGGCATTTTTACTTGGTAAGCAGGTGTTGTTCTTCTTGTGCTACGCCACAAGTTCGTTTTAAAATAAGATCTCATTGTTTGCAATCCTCCTATTTACAATTCTTGCCATAGCTGAGATGAGAAGCAAGCACTACCATGTCCAGCTTTTTCTGTTTTTGTTGTTGTTGTTGTTTGTTTTTCAGCTTTTTCTATTGAAATGAGGTATTGTGTACTTTTTGGCTTAGTCTGGCCTCAAACTATAATCCTGCAAATCTCCATCTCCCAAGAAGATAAGATTACAAGTATAAACCAGTGGCTCCTAATATTATTACATCATGTAATACTTTAACATTTGCCTTATTATTCTTTCTTCTGTCCCAGGACCAGGACCCTTGAAGACAAATACTTTCCAACTCATTGCTATGTGTTCTGGATGTCTGAGAAGAACTTACAAATAATAGGTCTTAGTGAGTGATTGATTAAACATATATTTTCTTTACTTTGCTATATTTAATTTCAGTCTCAAAATTAAGTACCACAATTTTAAAAGAAAACTGAATTTTTTTGCCAGTACTGGGGTTTGAACTCAGAGCCTGGACACTATCCTAGGACACTTTTTGTTCAAGGCTAGTACTCTTCCACTTAAGCCACAGCACCACTTCTGGCTTTTTCTATGTATGTGGTACTGAGGAATTGAACCCAGGGCTTTGTGCATGCTAGGCAAGCACTCTACCACTAGGTATGCTCCCGGCCTTGAAAACTCTAAATTTAATTTCATTGAATTTGCATTCTTTTCAGGCACATGTTTTATTTTAGGAGAGATTCTGGAACATTGTAGAAAAAAGTGACATGGGGCCGGGAATTTGGCCGAGTGGTTAAAGTGCTTGCCTAGCATGCATGAAGACCCGGGTTCGATTCCTCGGTACCACATACATAGAAAAAAGCCAGAAGTGGTGCTGAGGCTCCAGTGGTAGAGCTCTAGCCTTGAGAAAGTCCAAGGACAGTGCTCAGGCCCTGAGCTCAAGCCCAGGACTGGCAAAAAAAAAAAAAAAAAAAAAAAAGTGACATGGATTTGTCTGTGTGTTGGGAACAAACTAGATGCAAAGAGTTTTTTAAGAACCCTCAAAAATATCTGCTTCAATTCTTTGATATATCTTCAATACCTGGGGACAACATTTGACATACAGAAGGTTCTTGGTGTTTGTTGAGTGGATGAGTGAATGAATAAACATGGCTTAAACTTTTCCTCAGGTCAAGTCGTAGAGGGTCTAAGTAATAAGGATTTTGCCCCATGTAGCTCCGTAAATGAATATAGAAAGCAAACACTAATGTCAGTGGTTAGTATCTAGTGTGCAAAAACAATAATGAAGATAATATAAAAGAATTTACGTGGGCCGGGAGTTTGGCCTAGTGGTTAAAGTGCTTGCCTAGCATGCATGAAGACCCGGGTTCGATTCCTCAGTACCACATACATAGATAAAAGCCAGAAGTGGTGCTGAGGCTCAAGTGGTAGAGCTCTAGCCTTGAGAAAGTCCAAGGACAGTGCTCAGGCCCTAAGCTCAAGCCCAGGACTGGCAAAAAAAAAAAAAAAAAAAAAGAATTTACGTTTGTTGCTTTAGTGCTGTTGCTATCATTGTCTTGAAACAAGAAGTAACAAAGAAGAATCAGCTTTTGTCACCTATCCTGTCCTTTTGTTTTACTAACCTTTGTCTGAAGTTGTCCCATTTCATGATGACTCGTGATCACATAGTTTCAAGGCACAATCTGTGCTAAAGTTGGCACAGAAAACAAAAATGCACATCACACTGCCAGGCCAAAGACTGGTGTTGCTGGTTGGAAACTATCCTTTCAGACTGAGTCCTGGTCTGGCTCCATTCGCAGTTCCTGGCCTCTCTCCTCCTGCTTGTAGTCTGGTGTTCCAGAGTCACCTGCAGAAATGCAGCTTCCACCTACATGCTGAAGACTTAACTCCATGTTATCCCCAGACTTGATTTGCCTCTGGTACCAAAATTCCTATTGATCATTTCCTGGGAATTTCCTGTATAACCCATCCAGACTAGAATTTACTTCACACCCCAATTCTTCCTGTCAAGAATAATCCCTCCACACTGCCATTCATCAGATAGCCCAGGAGCCATCTTTCCCTCTCCATACTCTACACCTCAGTTGTCTCTGAGTCCATGAATCATTTCATGATATCCAAGAAAAACTGGTGATAAGATCCCCTATGATTAACCAAAATCAGTACATATTCAAGTCTCCTATATAAAATGGCATAGTGTTGCATATAACCTATTCATATTCTCCTGAATACTGTAGAGCATCTCTAGATTACTTTTGCTAATGAACATAATGAAAATGCTATAGAAAGACTAGATGAAGACTATATTGCATAGAGAATAGTAACAAAAAATCTATACATATTCAGTACAGACACAAAGTATTTGATCTGTAATTGGTGTACATATGCAGAATCTTCAGATAAGGAGGGATAGTAGTACTACAGACATTCTCTAAGATCCTCATCTCTTCTGCAGCCCCCACCACTTGACCATTCTGAGTGTAGTCCTTTTATTGTTCTGATCTATTCTCCTTCAAAAAGCCTGAGTAATCTTCCTCAAACACAAATATGAACTTATCTGGTTAAATTCTTTAATATGACATAACTTTCATAACCTCCTCCATATTGTTCCCTGTTCATTTCTGTATTTTCATCTCTCATCACACTGTCTTCCCAAGCCTAGCATGTTGTCTGGACGTGGTATGTGTTTATTAAATGAACTGATAAACACAGAGCTTAGAAAGAGGAAGGACATCACCCAGAAACCTTAGCAAGGGTAGACAGAGATGTGGGAATGACATAATGTGTTCAAGAGAGAAGAGTTGGTCAGATATAACGTGTGCATGCGCATACATGCACACACACATACATACACACTAAACTTCCGCTTTGGCCATACCAAACCATTTTCTGTCTCTGTCTGTAAGCCTATGGTTTCACAGCTTCATGCCCTGGCTACTATCTTGCACCCTGCCTTTGGTCCATCTGGCCACTCTTTCATGAGGTCTTCCTTGACCTAACCCTCTCTGGGCAGTCTTTCAAGCCTAAAAGTGCAATTACTTCTCTACCAACCTTATACTTACCCTTTACTAGAATGCTGAGACTCCTTAATGCAGGAATATTTGTTCTGTTCTCTAGTGTCTCCCTACCAACCACCATGCTACTAGGGTAACCGTACTTGTTGACTGTAGTATGTCTGTTGTCCTTCCTAGTCTGTCAAGAGCCATGTCTCCCATTAGTAAATACCACACTTGAAACAGTGACACACACCCAGTGACTGTCAGTTGGCACTTGACTGAAGGCCAAAGGAACTGACCAACTGTCCACATTCCCATTTCATAGTGAATTTCAACTTGACCTTCTCCCTGCCCACCCTGTGCTGTTCTTCAAGTCATTTGTTGTACAGTCTCGCTCATGTTGCCACCCCTGGCACAGGCATGTATTTCCTCACTCTTATTCTCCTTGAATTAGTCAATACTGTTTTCATACCACTTCACATGGCACTCATGGTTTTATCTGGTAAAACATCACTTTGATCACATCATTTAACCAGTTGGATCTTTTAACAGCACCTCATTACTAACTGAATATGTCCAAATGCCTCTCCCTGGTATGAAAGCTTCTCTGCTATCTGCTTCTCACAGACAGCTCTCAGCAGCCAAGCTAAAAGCCACTGAGATCCACAAATGAGTCCGCATTTCATCTCTGTTGCCTGGGATGATTTTTTCTCTCCTACCTAACAAAACCTTTCTTATTTTTTATCACCAGCCCAACTCTGTTCTGACTCTTGAATCTAAAGTGACTTACCAGCCAAAAGTGACTTTCCTTTCTCTGCCCTGTGAGGACCCTTGGTTTGTATCATGCATGTGTTCCCTATTATCTGCTACTTTTTCTGTAACTATACACCACCTGAGTGCTTACTCTCTGCAGATGGTACTTTATCCATCACCCACAATTCTTCTCACCCAACCTTCAAAATTAATACCATCACTAATGATGCCTGGTCTATCTAAGGTCACATAAAAAATACTGAGGAGAGCCAAACCATAAGCCCTTCTTTGGATCACTGTAAACCTGTTAGACCTTGCACTGTAGCAACCACCTCATTCACAGTTCGAATCAACTTGTGCTTCTTAAGTAGGGAGAGGCTCTGGGCCTTGTGTATCTTGAACTCAAATGCCTCAGAGATCTAGTCTCCTTAGCTGCTCATTATACATAATTTAGTACCTTATACACAGTAAATGTGGCATGAAAGATTACCAGAGATGTCCTTTCTGTCTTTTAGTGTTTATGCTAAAGCATATACTCTATTCAAGGGTTACTGGAAAGTGGCACAGTTTTACCAGTCCCATCATTTCCTGGACTAGTTTGTCCTCTCATTCCTGGATGGCTAAATTGATCTATTCTCCTTCCTTGTAATCTGCTCTACCCTCTGCTACCAAATCAGTCTTAAAACATCAACTTTGTTACTTTCCTTCAGTAACTCTCATGCCTGGCTCTCAAGGGTCCCCACTTAATGTCATCACCCATCTGTAGAAGCATGTGAGCAGCTTATGTTCTGCTTTCCCTACCTAAGTCCTGCATGCAACCTCCTCCTGTGAAAACCCCCATCCAGATTTCTTCCTCTTTTCCCCCTCTTCCCCTCTCTCATTAACATGTTAATTGTACAGAGGACTATTATAATATAGTCATGCATGCATATAATACTTTGATCAAGTTTAACCTCCTGTATCACTCTTTCTCCTCTCTGGAACATGCCACAGTGATGACTCCTATGTGATTTTGCTCAAGAGGTTTGGTTTTCTCATGTAAGCTCTTCATCCTCACCAGCTCTGGGTTTATTGGTTTATTTAGTAGGCACACCTGAGACTGGCTTTGAACTGAACACTATTCTAGGCTCTAAGAACAGAAAATATAAGACACACTCTACCTTGGAGAAACTCAGTCTGCTACAGGGCATAGCCACAAAAGCAAACAGCATAAAGAAACAGACAATCATTTGGGAATTACCACACTCTACCCATACTTTTTTTTTTGCCAGTCCTGGGCCTTGCACTCAGGGCCTGAGCACTGTCCTTGGGCTTTCTTTTTTTGTTTTTAATTTTTTTATTATAATGAATTGAAGGGTTACAGTTATATTTGACGAATAGAAGTACATTACTTCACACATACTGATACCCCTTCTCACATTTTTATCCCCATTACCCTTCCTCTACTCCCTCCCCTCATCTTGTTTTCCCCCCTTCCCTTTCCTATTTCAAATAAACAAATAAATGTATATACAATATACCAGATAACAGGTAAGATACTGAGAATAACCAACGGACAACAAACGAGATGAGAAATAATAGTACATTGAGAACAACAATCACACATTATAAAGTTCTTGTTTCCATATCCTGGAGGTCCTTTCATTTAGCCTCATCCTATATGGCCTTATGTATCTAGGTTTTGAGTTATTGTAATCCTCTGCTAGGAGAGTCCAAGTTTTGTACTAATTATTACCAGTGAGGGAAACCATTGAGCCAATGTTCCTTTGGGTCTGGCTTACTTCACTTAATATGATTTTTTCCAAGTCTATTTCCTTACAAATGGGGCAATGTCATTCTTTCTGATGTCAGCATAGAATTCCATTGTGTATAAAGACCACATCTTGTTGAGCCAATCATCTACTTAGGGACATCTGGGTTGGTTCCATAATTTTACTATGGTAAATAGTGCTGCAATGAACATTGTTGTACTAGTGGCTTTAGTATGTTGTGGGCTTTCTCAAGGCTAAAGCTCTACCACTTGAGCCACAGTACCACTTCTGGCTTTTGTTATATATATGGTACTGAGGAATCAGACCTGGGTCTTGCTAAGCAAGCATTATACCACTAGCCTGTACCCATTCTTTACAGTCTATCCATGTCTATTTTGTTCCTGCTAAAAATCAGTATTTCCCTTTATAAACTTTTGTCATTCTAATTATTCTGCCTCATTCGTTTTGTCATTTTACACATCCTCTTATTGTTCTTTCATGTGAGTGTCTTGCTTTCTCCTACCAGTTTTATGTACCTTGAAATGTGGTCTATGCCTATGTGTTTCATACCAGCATTATCAGTTAATATTTACTGTGTAACAAAACACTCTCAAAATGTGTGACTTAAAACAGCAAGTGTTGGCTGGGAGTGTGGCCTAGAGGTAGAGTGCTTGCCTAGCATGCACGGAGACCAGGGTTCAACTCTTCAGTACCTCATATGGAGAAAAAGCCAGAAGTAGTGCTATGGCTCAAGTGATAGAGTGCTAGCCTTAAGACAGCTCAAGGACAGTGCTCAGGCCCTGAGTTCAAGCCTCAGGACTGGCAAAAAGAAAAAGCAAGCATTTATTTCTCATGGTTCTCTGAATTTACTGGGGAGTACTCTGGTTTGAATAGTCTTCACGAGGGCTGAGTGATCTGGGATAGAGATGAGTTCCAGTCCCCAACATGCCTCTGCTCTTCTGCACATTCATGGCCTGTTGAGGCTGGAATGTCACTCAGTGCTGTGTATCACATGCCTTTTGGTATTTGAGTCATCCTAGCTCATCATCTGTTTCATGCATTATAGTGTGCTTGAGCTGAGGGACCAGGTCATAATTCACTTGCATTTCCCCTAGAATGCCTTGAATAAGGGAGACTTTAATAAAACCTTGTCTTTATAAATAATGCTTTGGTGGGGGGGTTAATCTAAAGCATGCTGAGTAAATGCCACCACTGATGTCCACCCCCAGTCCATTTTTTGAATTAATAAATAGCTGATATTTGCATAGTATGTTTACCATTTCCAGACTCTCTTATCTACCAGATTTTCAAAGGCCATTGATCTAAAAGTATTTTATATATGACAAAGACAATAACTGCTAGGGCTAATGGTGTGGCTCAGTGGTAGAGCATCTGCTTAGCAAGCACAAGGCCCTGAGCTTAAACCCCAGTATCACTAAGAAAAATAATATATGTATAATATATACCAATTAAAATATATGAAGCTATCAATTCTAAGATCTCTCCTGATGTTTTTGCCAGTCCTGAGCTTGGGCTCAGGGCCTGAGCACTGTCCTTAGATGTTCTCAAAGCTAGAGCTCTACCACTCGAGCCTCAGCACCACCTCTTGCATTTTTCTATGTATGTGGTACCGAAGAATAGAACCCAGGTCTTCATGCATGCTAGGCAAGCACTCTACCACTAGGCCAAACTCGCAGCCCTCTCCTAATTTTTAAAGTATTTTAGATATAAAATGTATACTCCAGAACCAGTGAAATTTAGGGTTAAATCTAATTGAGGTAGATATACTACCCAGTTAAGTATTTATAAAACAACTAAACATGCCAATCATTAGAATCCCACAATAGCCATAGGAACAAGGCATTCTGAATTATAGTGTCCACATTTTACAGATTTTTTAAAAAGTTCATAGAGGCTTTTATGTTTATTTAGAGTTAAAATCTATATATGAGAGCCAAAGAATATGATTCAAGTCTGAGGCACCTGCAGAAATGAAAACTCTTCGGTTACCTCTTGATCTAATTAAAATCATGTACCCTTTGGAGAGGAACACCTATCCAAAATTATATGCACATCAGTTGGCCTTTCAATTTGTTTTTCCCAGTTGTATTGTTTTGTCATGGTTTCCTCTGGAACATTCTGTCACTTGACATAACATATTGTGGTGTCATGTGATATTTCATGCTGCTTAGGAGAAATTAGAATGATTGTTGGGTGCTTAGATTTTCTTGGGTTGTAATTAATAGACAGAATCTCTCTCACACACACCCATAGGAGTTTCTCAATCCTCATTACCTCAAAAAAGTACAAGACTTTCCAAACCCAACACTTCACATAAATTACTTTGTCTGAATGCTTTCTTTTGGATTTTAAGAAATGCTTCGTGAGTATGCAGTTGTTGAGAGACAAAGCTTTTTCTATTACATGCTTTTCAGGCATTGCAGGAACCAGCAAGAATGTCAGCCTTCCATACTAGCAAGATACGAGCAAAAAGCAGGCAAGTTCTGCGGGGCACACACAGTGACTCCTTGCTACTCAGGAGGCTGAGATCGGAGGATCATGGTTCAAAGCCAGCCCGGGCACTAAAATCTGTGAGACTCTATCCCCAATTAACCACAAGAAAACCAGAAGTGGTGCTCAGGGACCATGTCCAGGCCCAGAGTTCAAGCCCCATGACTGACAAAAAAGAAAGTAGACAAGTTCTTTACCAGAGCATGAATGGCCTCTACTTTAGTCCTACTACATCCTTGTCTTCATCCAAAACCTTGAGAGTACAGACATTACAATCCATATCACTTAACTGTCTTCTGAACTCCCACTAAAAATTTCTCATTGAGTTTTGCCTGCAATAGCCTACTTTCCAAACTTTTCCAAATCTTCCTGAAAACTGATTCTACAGGCTGAAGAACCCACATGTCAGCTGTAATCACAGCAATAACATCATGACAGATGTAATCACAGAATAACATCATGTTAGTCGCTTTCTCATCACCAGGACTAAATATCTAACATAAACAGCTTGAGGGAGGAAAAGTTTACTTGGCCCATGGCTTCATGATTTCAGCAAATAGTCCTTAGTTTCATTGATCTGGTAAGGCAGAATAATGTGGCACTAAAGCATTGTGGCAGTGTCTGCTTGTCTCATGGCAGACAGGAGAGGGGAGACAGGAATACCTCATCTATAACACAGACCCTAAGAACACTTTCCCTGTCACCTACTCCTTCCAGCTAGGTACCACCTCTCTAAAGTTACCAAACCTCCTGAAATAGCACCACTAGCTGGAGACCACACTTTTAACACATCTTTTAGGGGACTTTTCATATTCAGACCATAACAACTACCTCCTTCCATAACTGCTTTTGGATCCAGACCAGATATGTTCTATAACTTTGACTCCTAGCTGCTGCTGTGTAGATAAATGTAAAAGCTAAGATGTATAAGACATCATGAGACTTTGTCTAATTAAGATTCTACCCTGCTCAGGTCCTTGTGTAATGTAGATCTTGTGTAGTGGCTGATGCCCCATACAAGTTCATGTCAGATCTTATGTACTTGAGTACTTGGCCTTTCCAAGAATGTTGCCTATGCACATATCATCATTCTCTTCTACATCATCCCATTCTCTCTTTGTATTCAGTCTTTCTTGCTGCATGGTGGAGGAGGTTGTTTGTGTGGTGCTTGGAGATAACTTTTTCCCCTTTTTATATATCACCGCTATCCCCTCAGCTTAGGTTCTGAATTAGTATGTTCTAGGACTCCACCTTGAACTTTATCTTTTCTCCCTCTATTTTCACTTGCAGTCTACTCTCCAAGCTTTCTGGCACTAACTCCCTAAGTACATCTTCAGCCCTAATCTCTTCCTTGAATTTCATGGTCATATATTTAAAAGGGTACTGACATAGATGCTTGGATAATACCTCAAAATGATCATTTTTGACATAGCCAAAACAAAAATTCTTAATTTCTACCCAGATCCCACTTTACACAAACACTAGAAACTTTCCATCTCCCAGTTTTCCCCATCTCATTGAATATCACCAGCAACTATCAGCCATCAGCCAGGGATCCTACACATCACATCCAAACTATCAACAATACCTACTTTAGTTTCTGTATCCAAACTGGCATTGTCACTTCACTTCTGTCTCTTTCTCCTGCTCTTCTCTAAGCCAAATCATTTTCATTTCTCACCTAAACTATGACTTTAGCCCCCTACTTAGCTCTTAGCTTTTCTAGTTTTTTCTTCGCAATGCATTCTCTACACAGCATCTAAAGTAAGTTTTTCCAAAACAATATCCAGAGATCACTCCTGTGTTTTTTTTAACACCTTCCAAGGAGGACCACCCCTTCTGCAAGTATGACAGACTGATACTCTGAGAAGCTTTATTTTATTTTGAAGCTATGAGGAAGTAATAGAAACTTATAAAAAAAATAAAAACACCCTACAAGTCTCGAAGTATACACATGCCAAATGTGATCATCACAAATAGGAAGAAAAGCAGACTGGCTCATTTCTTATGCTTGTGTGTGATGGTGGTTAGAGGAGAATGATGGGATCTGGGCTGCAGCTCCCACATTAAGCCTTGGATTCATCTGAATTTTGCAAGGTAATTCTATAATTTTATAATAAAAATTTTAAGAGAATTTTTACAAGAGAATTTTTGGATTCTATAAGGAGTCCTAGGTTGACAGTGCATCTTAGCTCCAGCTGAGGGAAATATAATTTCAGGTTCTAATTTTCACAGATTGAAAATCTCTGAATTAATATATTAATTTTAACAGGTTAAAATAGATCGTTAAGTTAAAGATTAAGTACAATAATGAGTGGGAAACAATGAACTATCAAATCACTAGTCATTTCTAAATTTTTTCAAGAAAAATCTTTTTGTAATGAAAAACTTGATTTCTAATAAATTTATTGAATAAGTTGTAATGGATACAGTAGTAGATGAGTAGAAATAGTAAGGAAGAAAAGTTAATAAGTACAAAGTACAAATAAGAAAGCCTATGTAAGGTAAATATGTATCCCAAAGGCAACAGAACCATGCAGATGGATGTGAGAGTGTTTGAACAGACCATGGCTAACAATTTGCTATATAAGGTGATAGATAGTGACCCACAACAATAAGAAGTATGCTGACAATTAAAATGACATTTACAGCCTTTTATTGTGTAGTAAGACTTGAGACTATTGAAGACAAAATACTCTTAATGGAGCCACAGAGAAAGCAGATCATATCTATAAAAGGATCAATAATTACACTAATAGCAGACTTTAAAACAGCCACAATTAAAGCCAGGAGACAATGAAATATTTCCAAATTCTAAGATAAAATGATTTTCAACTTTAAGCTGTGTACCTACAAAAAATACCTTCAAAAATAGTGTTCTCAGAAACACAGGACTTAAGGGAGTTTGACACCAGCAGGCTTATCCTTCAAAATCAGAATATATATTTCAGAACAAAGCAAAGGGCTGTCAAAAGAAAGGTTTGAAAAACAGGGAGACATGATAAGCAAAAAAAATTGTTAAATACATTGATAAGTATAAAAAATTCTTTTCTTTTAATGTTTATTATTAGGAATTTTTACATATACATGAGAAAGGAGAAATGATCACATTTAGCATCCTAAAGTACTTTTATTATTCTAATGCAATTAAAACATTGTTTTTAGATTGTAACAGTAACTACTGAGAAGAAA
Source organism: Megascapheus bottae (assembly GCF_031878675.1). NCBI lineage: Eukaryota > Metazoa > Chordata > Mammalia > Rodentia > Geomyidae > Megascapheus > Megascapheus bottae. The sequence goes on from NC_143516.1 coordinate 53,619,083, forward strand.
AATAGTATAGGACTTCCAGACATTTTTTAAAGTCAGGAACAGGAAAAATAAATTCATAAGTACTCATAACAAATAGAAAACAAAAGTAAGGTTTAGAAAGAAAATACAAACCAGGAGTTTGGCCTAGTGGTAGAGTTCTTGCCTACCATGCTCGAAGACCCAGGTTCCTCTGTACCACATACATAGAAAAGGCCAGAAGTGGTGCTGTGGCTCAAGTGGTAGAGTGCAAGCCTTGAGAAACCCCAAGAACAGTGCTCAGGCCCTGAGTTCAAGCTCCAGGACTGGCAAAGAAAGAAAAAAGGGAAGGAAGGAAGGAGGGAGGGAAGGAGGGAGGAAGGAAGGAGGGAGGAAGGAAGGAAGGAAGGAAGGAAGGAAGGAAGGAAGGAAGGAAGGAAGGAAGGAAGGATCAAATATATTAGCAATCACAATTAACATAAATGACCTTCACTTTCTGGATAAAAGTTTTAAAAAATAATAATACCACCAGGCTCGCATCTGTAATCTTAGGTATTCAGGAGGCTGAGATCTGAGGATCAAGGTTCACAGCCAACCCCAAGCATGAAAGTCCATGAGACTCTTTATCTCTAACAAACCACCAGAAAACTAGAAGTAGCTCTGTGGTTCAAGTGGTACAGCACTACCAATGAGCTGAAGAGCTCAGGGACAGCACCCAGGCCCAGAGTTCAAGCCCCAGGACCAACCAGAAATATAGCAATAATAATAATACCGATTCAGCTGGACAGAATGTAGAGAAACATAAAAACAAAGAAAGGTCAAAAGTAAAAGGATAGAAAAATATATTCCAGCATATGCTAATAAAAAGAAGCTAAAATTCCCTTGTTGCTGTGAGTTAAAATAAGTATAAAGTATAGGGTTAAAGAGAACAATTAAATGCTGATCGTTTTAATTAATTGGAAATGTATAGTATTTCTAAAATAGCCCCAAAATGCTTAAAACAAAAATTTCTAGAACTATGGGGAAATTACATGTGTTTCTTTTTTAAAAATATTTTGTTTTATTGTCAGGGTGATATACAGAGGGGTTATAGTTACATATGGAAGGTAGTGAGTACATTTCTTGTTGAAGATTGTTACCCCCCTTACGCGGTTTTCTCCTACTTTCCCTGCCCCCCCCAGGCCTACTCAAGTTGTAAAATTCATTTTTAGCATGTCTTATGTGTATTGCTGTTATTTTTCCTTAATTTAATTTTATTTTAAAGGTGATATGCAGAGGGATTACAGTTGCATAAGTAAGGTAATTAGTATATTTCTGGTTAAACAGTGTTATTCCTCCTTTATTTTCTCCCACTTTCCCTCCTTCAACACCCCTTCCCCCAAGTTGTAAAGTTCATTTCCAACCTAGTAATTACATGTATTTCTTCCAGTTACTCCTAGTCAAGTAGACAAAAAATAATACAAATATATAAAATTGAGGCAGCACAACTAAATAGCTTGCTTCATAGGCATAAGGAACTTGGAAACAAACTAGGACATATGCATTGTTCATGTGGAAGATGTATAAAAATTGATCTCATACTAAGCCACAAAACAATCTCAACTGATTTCCAACAGTCACTCTAATAATGACTATATTCTCTGATTATAATACAGTTAAGTTAGAAATAAATACCTAAAAAATCATCTTCCCCAAACTTCCCCTTATATGTGGAAATTTTAAAACATTTCAAAATAACTCGCTAGTCAAAAGTATAATAATGGAAGCTTCTCAGTAGTTAGAATTGAATGATAATGAAAAAATATACTTCAGAACTTGTAGGATGCAGTAAGTAAAAGTTGAACTTAAAGAAAAACTTAGTCTCAGGGCCAGGAGTTTGCAATTGTTAGAGTGATTGCCTAACATGCACAAAGACCAGAGTTTGATTCCTGAATCTTACATTCGTAGAAAAGGGTGGAAGTGATGCTGTGGCTCAAGTGGTAAGGCTCTAGCCTTGAGAAAGCCCAAGGATAGTGCTCAGGCCTTCAGTTCAAGCCCCAGGACTGGCAAAAAAAAGAAAAAAGAAAAACTTAGTCTCAAATAGTTTTACTAAAAAGTAAAGTTTAGAAATTAATGAGCTTATACTCTGAGAAGCTGAAAAGGAAAAGAATGAAGAGAGATGAAAAGGAAAATTAAATTGAAAATCAAACTACTATATAGTGGACCTGCAAAGCCAAGAATTGGTTCATTGAATGAGCTTCATAATATGGAGTTGGATTAATTTTTTAAGGTAGTTAGTACTTCATAGGTCATAAGGTCTTTCATCATAGTATGAAAGAAACTTAAACAATGTGTACAAGAGTAAATGTAGCTCTTTTCCATTGAAATTTTATTGACTATAACTCATTGTGGACTACTTTTATTCTTTTGATAATAGCTTGATGATCCCTGGACTGATAATAAGAATTATGTAAAATAATCAGTTACAAAGCTTAGCCAAGTAGCTATATATAACATCAACATACAAAAAATTAATTGCTAGCTGGGCACCAGTATCTCACCTCTGTAATCCTGGCTATTCAGGAGGCCGAGATCTGAGCACTGCAGTACAAAACCAGCCTGGGGAGGAAAGTCCTTGAGATTCTTATTTCCAATAACCTACTCAAGAAAGCCAGAAGTGGTACTATGGCTGAAGTGGTAGAGTGCTAGCCTTGACCAAAAAGAAGCTCAAGGACAATGCCCAGACCCAGAGTTCAAGCCCCAGGACAATAAAAAAAAATGTTTTTTATACATTGGTAACAGCAAACCAACTTTTAAAATATTAGCATTGGGCCAGGAGTTTGGCCTAGTGGTTAAAGTGCTTGCCTAGCATGCATGAAGACCCGGGTTCGATTCCTTGGTACCACATACATACAAAAAAGCCAGAAGTGGTGCTGAGGCTCAAGTGGTAGAGCTCTAGCTTTGAGAAAGTCCAAGGACAGCGCTCAGGCCCTGAGCTCAAGCCCAGGACTGGCAAAAAAAAGAAAAAAGAAGAAAAAAATAAAATAAAATATTATCATTAAGCTAGATATTACATTGAATTTCTATAATCCCAATACTTGGGGACCTGCGGCAGTAGAATCATCATTTTAAAGCCAACCAAAACTACATGAGACCCTTTCTCAAAATAAACAGAAATCTGTCATTGATAATGACAGGAAAAATTTAGATAAATAACAATAAATCTAGCAATGTTTATACAAAAACTAAGAAGTTATTGTTTTATCTGCATCAGACCACTAGTTACCAAAAACTCTGGTCTCATGATCCATTTATATTTGTGAATAATGGAGAAGACCTCAGAGACTTTTTGTTTACTTATGTTTTATCTATCTATACTTATTTTAGTACACATTAAAACTAAACATTTAAAGTGTTTATTTTTATTTTCTTTTTGTTTTGCCAGCCCTGTGGCTTAAACTCTGGGCCTGAGTGCCATCCCTGGGCTATTTTTGCTCAAGGCTAACTCTCTACCACTTGAGCCACAATGCCATTCTGGCTTTTGCTGTGATTATCTGTATATGAGTCTTATGGACTTTGCTGCTTGGTCTGGTTTTGAACTGTAGTCCTCAGATTTTAGCCTCTTGAATACCTAGTATTACAGGTGTAAGCCACTGATGCCCAGCTTTTTAAAATTATCTTTAAGTAGTTGGTACAAGGAGTTGTTTATGAATATACTATTGAACAAGGTCCAAAAAACTAACAAATATGAATAATATGATTTTATGAAAAATATTTTTCAAGGTGATGAGAGTAATATTGTTTTATATCTGTTGGATTTCTAGCTTAATTGAAGACAATTAGATTCTAATATTTGCTTCAATATTCTACTGTTTAGGGACTTTTGGTATCAATACCTAAAAAAATTCAGCCTCACATAGTTACATAGTTAAAAGAGAGGATATTTGAATAGCCTTTTAAATTCTTTTTTATTACTCTAAAATTTGACAATTCATAACTTCTTAAGGGTTAATTAAAATATACGATATTAAACCATATCAGTAAATCCTTAATACTCCATTATCTTAGATTCCTGGCGTTACTCATTGAATAACTCTTTTACATAATTCTTTTTTTATTGTCAGTATAATGTATAGAGGGTTACAGTTACATTCATCAGGTAGTAGGTGCATTACTTCTCACACATTGATACCTCTTCTCATGTTTTTTCCCCATTTCTTTCCCCCCACTTCCTCCCAATCATCTTCTTTTCCCCCCTTTTCTTTTACATAATTCCATAAGACTGTACTTGGTTATTTAGAATATGTTGGGTTACTGAATTTTACATATTTTCAAATAATGACATCATTTTACAATGTCAAAAATTCAGATTAATATTACTAATAGTCTCATCAGAAAAGTCTTTCATTTTTGAAGAAACTGTCAAGCACACAGTAGCAAATATACATTTTCCAAAACTCTGATTTTCATTTGAAAGCTTGAGTTTTATCATTGACAACAAATACTGTCAGTTGTTTTCCTTCAATTGACAGCTCACTCACCTTAATCGTTTTCAAGAAAATATCTGCCAAATACCCAAGTCTGAATAACCATAGTTTGTCATTCTTCATAGTAAAAATGTTCTGTGAACAAAAAATCAAGATTGAAATTTGTTAAACTTACAACTCAAACCATTCCATGAAAACTCCTCCCTGAGACAATTACACTGCAGATGGAGCAAAAGTGCTTTGTGTGTGCATCTCACTTTGTCACACCAAATGCTGTGTTGTGTACTCAAATGTTGAGATTTAAGATACATAATCATTGTCACTGATGAGCAAGTACATTTTAATAAAGATTTTTTTTTAAGCTTGGTGCGGTGTCTCACGCCTGTAATCCTAGCTACTCAAGAGGCTGAAATTTGAGGATCAAAGTTCAAAGCCGGCCCAGGCACAAAAAGACCTGAGACTCTTATCTCCAGTTAACCTCTAGAAAACTGGAAGTGGTGCTTGGCTCAAAGGATAGGGAGGTAGCCTTGGGCTGAAGAGCTCAGGGACAGCCCCAGGCCCAGGGGTAAAGTAGTAGCCTTGAGCTGAAGAGCTCACGAACAGCGCCCAGTCTGAGTTCAAGCCCTATGACCCACAAAATAATAATAATAATAATATAATAATAGTAGTAATAATAATAATAATAAAAATAAATGAAGGTATATTTTCCTTTATCTTGTGCAATGGTGAAGTCATTTGATGCCACTGCCTTGTTTCATGCTAAGGCACTGTCAGTTTAACAACTCATAATGTTTGCAGCACTGCCAGCACAAGTAGTATTTTTGTTTTACAGACTGAGGATCTCTAATCCAAACATCTGAAAAATCAAAATGCTCCAAAAAATCTGATACTTGTTTCAGGCCACCATGACTTGACTACTTAAGTGATCAGTCAGTCAAAATACACACACACTAGAGATGGTATCTAAACTTTCCTCCAACCTATGTATTGAAGATAGATAGATAGATAGATAGATAGATAGATAGATAGATAGATAGATAGATAGATAGATGTGTACGTACATACACATACACATATTTGTGTTTTGGCTTGAGTCCCATCTCCAGGGTATATCATTATACACATATATATATGCGTATATTTCAAAATCTGAAATTCAAAACATTTTAGTTCCATACATTTTAGATAAAGGATAGTTGGTCTATATTATAAATATTGTTGAGTTTATTGTCATTCTGAAAAGGCCTCAGATCCCCATGGGCTTCATTGAGATCCATTACTACAGATATTTGTGCAACTCTTTTTTGTTGTTGTTTAGAGAAATATAAATATCTTTATTCAGTTTTTGTCCATTTAGTAAAACTACAATGAGAAACTAAAATGGAAAAAGCAGTGCTTTCTAAAATATGCCCATTAAATACTGTGCCACTGAAATTGTTTTATTGTTGTTATCACAAATATTTGCCACATTCAATATTTCATTCATTCTCTGTGACTACCTTTACATCAGAGTTAAGTAATTCAGATTTCAGCTTATGTCCTGACCTCAGAGACATCTATCCTTTATATTTCCCCCATGACTCCCTGTTATATCACCCTATTTTCTTTTGATGAATATCACTTCTCACTTCTTTCTAGTTTATTGCTTACTTGTTGAGTTATTCATTGTCTGTTTCTACCAACTAGAATGTAATACCTGAGAATGTAGGGAGTTAGTCTGCCCTGCTCAATACAATAACTGTATCTCTAAAACATAAATTAATCCATGGCATCTAAGCACAAGGTCATGGACTAAGGACATCAGGTAGATATGAAGCATAAGGAATTATGATTCTCAGAATTTCTCATTCAGGTAGCCTCATGGCTGTAACTAACCTGTTTTTGCTCACTCTGGATTTTTTTTGGGGGGGGTGGTCATGGGGCTTGAACTTTGGGCCTGGGCACTGTCCCAGTGCTCTTCAACTCAAGGCTAGTGCTTTGCCACTTTGAGCCACTACACCACTTCTGGTTTTCTGGTGGTTAATTGGAGATAAGAGTCACACAGACTTTCATGCTCAGGCTGCCTTTGAATCACAATCCTTAAATCTTAGCTCCTCAGTAGCTAAGATTACAGATGTGAGCCACTGGCACCCAGCTTCATTCTGGAGGTTTTTAACAACAGGACTTACAGATTCAGCATTTTATATGTAGTAATACAATCCCCACAAAAATCATGTAAACTAAAGGTTATTTTCTCCTGTTTATAGAAAAGTCACCAGAGGGATACTAAACTGTTAGAAATCTGAGGCTCTAATGAGAATTATAGGCAAAAGCTGAATTCATATTCTTTAGCTTCCTCCCAGGTAAAACAATAATTCATGGATACACATTAAGACATACTCATAATTATTACTCAAAGTGCCAAAGTTTCAAGTGTTGGCTGCCAAATAATGAGACAGTAGTCATTCAGAAAGTGTGTTTGTTAAAGGGAAATTTTAAAATAATTAAAATTGAAACTCTGAAATTATAGCAAATGAGCAGCAGATTTTCAAAATTAGCTTTTTTCCACATCTTAGAAATGTTTGTCTCAATCTTTAATTCCCAAGAAACCTTGATACTTCTTCAGTCTTCTGCCCAGAAGTTTTAAGGATCTTTCCTAAGAATTGCAGCAATAGTAATAAGCATGAAGTTCTTACCTGACATTCCTTTCAAAGGCCCATCCTGAATCTGGATACTCGCTGGAGGAAGTATGCAACAGCAGGTGTAATAGACCATGTCAGTACGATGGCACAAGGCAAAAACCTCATTTTTGGCTTTTTTAATTTTACTTTCTAGACTACACTGCAGAATAAGGGCTCACACAGAAGTCAGCAATAGATCATAAAATCCTATGTACCATATTCCCTGTTGTAGACAGATGTTGTGCTTCAAATGTCAAGTAATAGAAATCTTTAATACAAAGAAGGGGGGATTTACCAAGAGATGTCCAGGGGAGCTAGAGCTACATGCCCATTATATTTGAAGAAACTAGAGATATTCGAGGATCAATCCTATAGAACTATGTTTGTGAGACCTCAGAGATCTATAACTAGCAAACCAAGTGTAGTGACAACCCAAATTCTGGGTTTTTTTCAAGAATACTAAAGGAAATTCCAGGCCAGCTTTCCTGTAGAGGTTAGTAGTGTGATTCTACAAAATGCACTGACTGTTTTTTTTTTCTTACTTCTAACTAATTTAACTTGTCACCCTTACTTAGAATATAAAACTCCTAGGAATGCCAGGAAGTTATCATAAGTGAGACCTGATTCTCTGAAAACTAACTTCTGAATACCCAAAGGTTATTGAAACAGAGGAGAAGTGATTTTGGAAAATGTGACACACACTATGAGATTCTGCTGCAACTCGGCACTGACACAAACCAGGGGAAGAAAGGGAAATGTTTTCAGGGAAGCTGTTACTTGGTTCAGCCTTCTCCCAATGAACTGTACATGTGCTGGCATTAGCTTCATACCAACAATAGCAAAGGAAACTGCCTGTATAGCAGAAAACAGATAAACAAACCACAGGCATCCCCTATCTACTTACTCCTGATTAACTCCTTCAAAGCCCCAAGATCTATGGAGAAAGCATAGCTAGGTGGTCAAGGCCTACGCCTGACTTCTGCTAATGACTGGCTTTGTCCTATAGATATGGCTTCAAATTCATCTTTCCTGTCACGCTTGTAGTCTTATGATATAAAAAATACATAATTAATGACCCCCTTAAGCATAATAGTAAAATGCTTACCAAGTGTAAAGAGGGGTCATCTAATGTATTCGACTTCTCAGCCTCTTTTAAAATTACATATCCTAGAAGGCCTTTCTCTTGTGCACATTCCCACAAGCAAAATAATGTCTGTAATTTGTGACATAAATATAGCAGATATTGCAGAAGAGCTTTTCGGACTCCAGGTGTCCCTTATTCTTTCCGCTCTCAGAGCGCTCCCGGCGTGGCAGAGCCACTGAAGAGCATTTTCTAATGCTCTATCTTCAGACTGTCCTTGATCCACTGTAGAATTCTTGTTCACCTTTATCTGCCGAGATCCCTTCCAGTGCTTGAAGTAGTCTCACATCTCCAAAAGGTCACTACCAAGGCATCAAGAAGTGAGGGCTTTTCCTGGGATGTAGGGTCAAGGTTGATGCTCTCATATACCTGCTAGTGGTTGGGATCATATTTTCACATTGCTATTAATAATCTTAGTTACCAGGTACCAACATTCTCTTGACTCTCATTAATAGTCATACGTATGATAAATTGCAGGCTTAATTAGGGAAATTGTTATACCTCTGTTCAGTCTTTTTGTTTATTGGGGGATGAGTAGATGTGGGGGGGGGATCCTGGAGACTAAACTCTCGGGCACTGTCCCTGAAATTTGTTTTTTCTTCAAGGCTAATGTTCTACCACTTGAGCAACACTTCTGACTTTTTTGTTGCTTAATTGGAGGTAAGTCTCAAGGACTTTCCTGCCTAGGCTGGCTTCAAACAGCTTATCCTCAAATCTCAGTCTCCTGAGTAGTTGCGATAACAGGCTTGAGACACTAGTGCTTGGCTTCAGTTCAATTCTGAATGTTCAAAAACTTGGACTTTTTCATGAAGGCATTTCTGTAGGTCAGTGAAGGAAACAGCTGAAAGAGTCCATCAGCTCTACTCTCCTGCAGCCTTTCACCACAGAACCTTCCTTATGTGGCTGTCACACATTAAATCACCCAGAATGTCCCATCCTCCCACATAACTGCTTAGAAATGTGTAAACAGCTACTGTATCTTCTTAAAGAGCAGCAGATATAGCAAATTTATCTACCTGCACCAGCCTTAGTAGGTAGAAAGTAATGAGGGACCCACAAATACTTCCTCTTCCCTTCTTCTTAGATGATTTCCATGTGGGCTCAAGCATTGCTACTGGGGAAAGGTATTGAATGTGCTGAGTGGCATGCAAAAACCCCAACAGCCTACAGTGGTATGGAAGCTGTAGAAGCTTGTTTGTATTTGTGACCCAGCACCTACCAAAGTGCTTTCAAACCACATACATGACTGAACCTTTCAATATTTCCAAAGTTATAGACAACTTCACTCTTGAAGTGTGTTTCACTTGGGCTATTTCATTACACCCAAAGCTCTCACGGGCAGCTAACATTCATTATAGAACAGATTTGAGGTATAGATAGAACACTGGGGAATAATCAGGATAATAAATATTTTGGGGTCTTCGTTGCCTGTTTGAGGACTACACAAAGAGATGAAGAAATACCTGTGATCACAGGGTAGCAGAAATGAGCAAAAGAAGAAGAAAAGCCTAGAACACTAGGGGAAAGAATGGAAGTCAAAAATGTTAGATGAGTCAAGAAGCGGCTAACATATGCCAATTTAAATATCTCATGCTTAAAAAGAAAAATAAGAAGCAGACAAAACTTGTACTTGGAAAGAAATATTAACCTCAAAGTATGTAGAAGAAAAGCCTCACACATACTTACATCTCTCCCTTTAAGTGTTTTCTAATGTGATTCTGTTCCTATGGGCCTGTAAAGCTATTGGTGTTGGTAATACAATATTTGTAATAGCCAAAAGAACTTGACAGACCTACTGGCCTGCTTTTGACTTCTGAGAAACTCAATTGTCTCAAATACTGTGTAGTGTGGGGTTATGGGAGAGATCATTTTATTTTATTCATAGAACAATGCCTGCCTCTTTCTTCAGTACATCTTTGGACTGAACAGAAAGAATGACTACAGATGTTGGATTTGCGAGTTTCCACCTCCTTTCTTAAGTGGAAACACATTATATACATATGTTCCTTTTGTTCCTTTCCCAAAGAACTTACTCAGGTGGGCTTCAGTTTACACCTCATACTCATAAAGGTGGTTACTCAGAGAGGTACTGAGTTACCAAGCTACCTAGAGTAAGGACCCAACTTGTATACATGCAAAACAGTGAGAAATGTGCCAGAGAGACCTTATAGATTCTTTTGTTCCTAAATAATGTGGGATACACGTTCTTCTGAGGAAAGAGCTTCTGTGGAAAAACATCTGACTTGGCCATCTACACAGGAAGAAAATGCACAGCACTGTAGTCTTGTCCTTGTATGTATTGTATGTTGTCTAACCTGTGTCTATTCAGATTACATCAACTTTGTTAACATCCCTTTTCCTGCATATAAACTTGCTTATTTGCCACATGAACTTACTCCCTGGCTGATCTCATCCAGTCTACTTTTCATACCCTCTCTACACTAATAGCTCCTAAATTTATGTCTCCAGAATCATCAACTTAGCCCTGAATCTCAGGCTCTGTGTTTGGTTGCTTTCATGGTTCTTTCACAGGGCTGTATAACAGGCTTTTCAAATTAAGCACATCCAAAATCAAGATGTACTCTCACTCATCCCACACCCAGCTCATTCCCTTAAGTTTCTCATTCATCTGGTTATTTAAGCTAAAATCTTTGGAGCCATCCTTAACTCTTCCACTCTCTCCCTTCCCACATGTAACCCATTACCAAATCCCATTAGTTAGTACTGTCTTCCAAATCCATGTGAAATCCAACCACTTCATCTCTGCTTCCTTCCTATTCCAACCTGTTATCACTGTTGTCCACTAACACTGCCACAAGTGTTTCCTGACATGCTTCTCTGCTTCTAACCTGACCCCCTTCAACGTATTTTCCACATAGAAATCCAGACTACTTTTTAATGTAAATTAGGTCCTATTGCCTTCCTGCTATGGCTTCTCTAGAGCCCTAAGAGTAAAACCTAAACTCTCACTCTGAACTGCTGGCTCTTCTTTGGCCATGGCCTCCAGGTGCTACGACCTTTTGAGTCACCATGGTATTAAACCCTTTCCTGCTCTATGGCAGTTGAGGCAGCTGCTTATTTTGCCAGAGAGCTTTGCTTCCCGAAATCTGCATAGATTGCTCCCTTACTTCATTTAGAATCTTCTTAAATAAGACCTTCCATGACCAAAATAGCTAAAACAGGACCTCACCACCCACCTTCCTCAGTTCCTTTGCCCAGCCTTATGTTTTTATCTATAGCACGTTTTATTATAGCTCTAATTGGGTGTCTGTGCATCAGTGTTTCTCCTGACAGAATGCAAGCTCCCTGAGAATCACAGCTTTGCTTTGTTCATTGCTATCTTTTCGGGTCCCTAGAGCAATGCATGACATCAGCTACTATATGTGGTAGAGAGTATTAGTGTAGGCAGTACTGATATAGGCAGTATTGGTTGAATGAATGAAGATACTTATGAAGTAGCCATCTTTGTTTCAGACACCATGCTACAGGAAATGAAAAGGAAAGAGCAAAGTATAATTTGTGCCCTGCGAAGCTTGCTGTGGATGGCTCTTATGTGGCTAGGTTGCTGGGGGAAACTCCAGCACGAATCCCTGACTGTCAGCAGGAGTCGGAAAGGTAACCAGAGGAGCTGACAATTGAGATTATTCCTGAAGGATGAGCAAGTATTTTCAAGATAGAGGAGAGTGTGAAGGACACTTCAGGTATGGACTAGCATAAAGGATGGCATGGAACTGTGAGGAGAACAAGATCAGTAGGTCTGAACTTGACTCAATTATGGGAGAGTTGGAAGAGATGAGTGAGTGGATGAGCTGTTAGAAGCAACAGCTGATTCTGGCCCTGGCCTTAACCATCCTCCTGGGACTTTTTCACTCAGTAAATCACAGCCCCATGTGTATAATTGCCCAAGTTGCCATTAAAGCCATTCTTTTTTTAATATATTTTTATTGTAATTAATAGAAGGGTTACATTATATTTGCCAGATAGATGGTACATTACTTAACAGTCATTGCTACCCCTTCTCATGTTTCTGTCCCCAGTTCCCTCCCACTACCCCCTCCCCTCATCTAGTTTTCCCCCCCTTCCCTATCCTATTTCAAATAAACATATATGCAATATATCAGATAACAAGGTAAGATACTGTAACAATATGAGATAACCAAGGGACAACAAAAGAGATGAGAAAAAACATATTACATTAAGAACAACAGTTACGGGGCCGGGAGTTTGGCCTAGTGGTTAAAGTGCTTGTCTAGCATGCATGAAGACCTGGGTTCGATTCCTCGGTACCACATACATAGAAAAAAGCCGGAAGTGGTGCTGAGGCTCAAGTGGTAGAGCTCTAGCCTTGAGAAAAAGTCCAAGGACAGTGCTCAGGCCCTGAGCCCAAGCCCAGGACTGGCAAAAAAAAAAAAAAAGAACAACAGTTACATATTATGTGGCTCTTGTTTCTATATCTTGAAGGTCCTTTCATTTAGTCTCATCCTATATAGCCTTATGTGTCTAGGTTTTGTTCTGTTGTAAATCTCTGTTAGGAGAGCCCAAGGTTTATACCAATTATGACAAATGAGGGAAACCATTCTTAACAGGTCTCATTCTTTCATACTCCTCATCTAATCCACTGGCAAATCCCATCAATTCTACCTTTCCTATAATATGGCAATTCCAGCCCAGTTGTTTCTTCTCTAGTCCAGAATATTATTTACCTAGACTGTCCCAAAAAGCCTTCCTGTGTTTCTTCTGACCTCAGTATATCCCATATTCCAAACAAATACTAGTATGTCATACATTACCCCAACAATAAAATATAATTAAAAAAGAAAAGAAAATATCTAGTATGTCATTGGGAAGTGTTTTTAAATTAAAACTAGAAAAGCAACTTAGTATTGACTAAATGGACCCCTATTAAAGATTTTATACATATATATATAAATATGTTTATATGTACACATGTGTGTTATATGGATTTTGAAGAAAAGGAAAGAAATTCTTTCCGTGTCTAAGTTTATGTCTTTGGTTGTTTATGGACCTAGAATTAAACTCAGAACCTTGCATTTGTTAGGCAAGCACTCAGCCCCTTAAGTCATACTCCAATTCCTTTGCTTTTAGATTGTTTTTGAGACATGTTTTTATAATTTTGCTTGGGCTGGACTCAAATTGTGGTCCACCTACCTCTGTCTCATGAATACATAGGATTACAGTACCACTCTATATATTCTGTGTGTGTGTGTGTGTGTGTGTGTGTGTGTGTGTGTGTGTGTGTGTGTGTGTGTGTGTGATATTGCCAGCCCTGGGGTTTGAACTCTGGGCCTGGGCATTGTTCCTGAGCTTCTTTTTGCTCAAGGCTAGTGCTCTTGCCACTTGATTCAGTTTCACTTTTGGCTTTCTCTGTGATTAACTGGAGATAAGTCTCACAGATTTTCCTTCCCACACTGGCTTTGAGTCAGATTATACCTTATTTTTCTTTTTTTGACAGTCCTGGGGCTTGAACTCAGGACCTGAGCACTGTCCTTGAGCTTTCTCAAGGCTAACACTCTGCAGTGTTACAGTACTTGAAGCCACTCAGCTTTTTCTGTGTATGTGGTACTGTGGGATTGAACCCAGGGCTTCATGCATACTAGGCAAGCACTCTACCACAAGACCACACTCCTGGCCCAATATCTTTTTTTTAATCAGTTGTGGGACTTAAACTCTGGGTCTAGGTGATGACCCAGCGCTCTTCAGCTCAATGCTAGCTCTCTTCCAGTTTTCTGGTGGTTAATTGGAGATAAGAGTCTCATGAACTTTCATGCTCGGGCTGGCTTTGAACCATAATCCTCAGATCTCAACCTCCTGAGTAGTTAGCATTACAGGCATGAGTCATCAACGCCCAGTTTCCATACCTTATTTTAAGATAAGTTGTTACTTTTACCCAGGCTAGACTCAAAGCTCAGTCCTTCTATCTCCACCTCCGGAGTAGCTTGAATCACGGGTATGGTCTGCTATACCCAGCCGTATATACTTCATTTTTATGCTTGTGTGGTATTATAGTGACATTATATATTTGAATGTTCATGTGAGGGTGTCTTTGAAAATGGAAATATGAGAACCTTTTGTATATGTATTTTCATGGTTGCTTGTACATACATTGTCTGGCACACTTGATCATTATGCCCTGAATCTTTAGTGAAAAATTATTCTTTGCTTTACAGAAGGTTTACTTCTGAATAGTTGTAATAGTCTTTCCTATTGTCTTTTTTTAAATGATCAACTTATTATAGTTTATGTACATGAAACCATTAGGTAAGCATCTACTATGTAATACCTACAAGATTTAAGTATCTTCTTATTAGAACCCAGAAGACACAGCTAAACAGTAGCAAAAGATAAGTCATGGCTAGATCAAGAGTGGTTCAAATACTTGAGTTTTGCCTAGTCAGGAAAAAGCCCTAAGCCCACACCCCAATACCACAAAACAAATTAATAAACATAAAATGTTAAAAGACGATGTAAAACTGGGTGTCTGTGGCTTGTGATTATAATCCTAGCTACTTGCAAGGCTGAGACCTGAGAATCAAAGCCAGCCAGGACAAACTCAATGCTTTTATCTCCAACTAACCAGCAAAAAGCCAGAAGTAGAGGCCTGGCTCAAGTGATGAGTTCATTTTCCCCCCTGGGGAAAAAAATTATGAGATTTCATTTCAGTGAAGAAGCCAGAATAGTAGAGTATATGTTTGTCATCCCAGCTATGACAAAAAGTCTAACATAAGTAGATTGTAGTCCAGGCATGCATTGTGGTAGGCAATAATGAATGATTGTTGTCCTTAAGGTACTATGTTATCTCTCATCTCTTTTGCTGTCCCTTGGTTATCTCATATTGTTACAGTATCTCACTTTGTTACCTGATATATTGGATATATTTGTATTTGGTTATTTGAAATTGGATAGGGAAGGGGGGGAAACAAGATGAGGGGTGTGGGTGGAGGGAGGGAAATGGGGACCAAGACATGTGAACAGGTATCAATGTATATGAATTAATGCACCTTCTATCTGGCAAATATCATGTAACCCTTCTATTAATTACAATAAAAATTATATGAAAAAAAAACAAAAACGAAAAGGAGCTGGAGGTGCGACTTAGTAGGAGAGTGTTTGCCTAGCAAGTATAAGGTTCTGAGTTCAAACCCCAAAGAATCCAAGGGAAAATTGTTAATATCTATATTTAGAGAAAATTTCCATAATCCAAAGCCTCCTGGGAAGGTCATAAAATGAATTTAGTTATATAAGAATCAAAATTTTCAAGCAAAACTGAAGATCTCTGAGGGGCAGTACTACTAAACAAAGTCAAAGAACAATAAAGTAGGAAAAATACTCTTACTACCCAGATATAAAAAGATCTGAGCTGGGCACCGGAGACTCATGCCTGTAATCCTAGCTGCTCGGGATGCTGAGATCTGAGAATTGTGGTTCAGCAAGAAAGTCTGTGAGACACATATCTCTAATTAACCACCAGAAAACCAAAAGTGGAGTTGTGGCTTAAAGTGGTAAAGCACTATCCTTGAGAGAAAGAGCTCAGGGACAGCACCCAGGCTCTGAGTTCAAGCCCCACAACTGACAAACACACACACTCACACATACACACACACACACACACACACACACACACACACACACACACACACAATTTACCAAAGACCTTTTGCAAGAAACTAAGGAAAAAATTAACAATGCAATTAAAAATAATACTATTATTAACATATAATTTACAGAAGATAAAATATAAATAACTACTTCTAAAGATACAAACTTTATCTAGTTTCATTTGTAACTTATTTGTAAAAAATACAAATTAAAACTATAAAAACTATAATGAAATACTACTCTCCACTTAAATGGGCAGAGATTTTAGAGTTTGGTGACATAATGTAATATCAAGAATATAGATTTTTTAAAAAACCCGTACACATTGCTGGAAAGAGTATAGATTGATATAATCTCAAAGGAGGACAACTTGACATTATCAGAATTATTCAGCGTCAAGCAGTCTCCCTTTATCCTTGGGTGTCGTAACTCAGGTTCCCCAGAGAATGCCTGCAACTGCAAAAAGCAGCAAACCTTTTCCAACTTCATGAAGTGTTGATCACACACTGTGGCTGTTTGCCATTGAAGGTATGACAGCAAAACTAACGTGATGATTTTCCCTTCATAATTTCATCAATAGAAAAGACATTCTTAACATGAAGTTAATTCAAGAACTAGGAAGTTTTCACTTGATGTAAGCATTCTTCCAGCTCCTCTGTTACATAACCAAGTAGCCATAATTACTACATTTCAACTCTGGCATCATTAGTAAGAGAAATAAGGGAGCCAGGAGTTTGGCTTAGTGGTAGAGTGCTTGCCTAGCATGCACAAAGACCTGGGTTCAATTACTCAGTACTACATATATAGAAAAAGCCAAAAGTGGTGCTGTGGCACAAGTGGTAGAGTGCTACCTTGAGAAAGTTCAAGGACAGTGCCCAGGCCCTGAGTTCAAGCCCCTGGACTGGCAAAAAAAAAAAAAACACCAAGTAAGAGAAATAAGGCCTTTGTGAACCCCAGCACTGCAATACTGCAATAGATAATCATCATTGTTACTGAGTGGCCAAGGGGCTGACAGCATATACAGCATGGATATGTGGAGTGAGCCAGATGGGACAAGATCTCATCATGCTACTCTGAATGGCATACAGTATCACACTTATGAATTGTTTATTTGGGGAGTTTTCCGTTCAGGTTTTCTTTTTTTTGCCAGTCCTAGGACTTGAACTCGGGGCCTAAGCTCTATCCCTGAGCCTCTTTGTGGTCAAGACTATCGCTCTGAAACCTGAGCCATAGTGCTCCTTCTGGCTTTTTCTGTTTATGTGGCATTGAGGAATAGAACCCAGGATTCCATGCATGCTAGGCAAGCACTCTACCACTAAGCCACATTCCCAGTGCTCCCTTCAGTTTTTTGTTTTTGTTTTTATGGGGTTTTTTTTTGCCAGTCCCGGGCTTTAGCTCAGGGCCTGAGCACTGTCCTTGGACTCTCTCAAGGTTAGAGCTCTACCCTTAAGCCTCGGCACCACTTCCGGCTTTTTTCTATGCATGTGGTACCAAGGAATCGAACTTGGGTCTTCATGCATGCTAGGCAAGCACTCTACCACTAGGCCAAACTCCCAGCCCCTCCATTCAGTTTTTTGAACCATACTTGACCACGGGCAACTCAAACTTCAGAAAGTAAAATGGTGGATAATAGCACACTACTGTGGTTTTTTGATTCTGCAATTCTACTTTGGGGAAAATATGTAGCTAGCATTCCACATGTACATAATTATGATCTTGTTTATAATACAAAATTGACAACAACCCAAATGTCTATCAATAGGGAACTGGTTAGATAAATTATACTTATCAAATTCTATAAAATAAAAATGAGAATGCTATTGAGATGATGATGATGATGATGATGATGATGATGATGATGATGATGATGATGATGTATGTGTGCCTGTACTGGGCTTGAACTCAGGGCCTCACACTCTAGTTTAGCTTTTTTGCTGAAGGTTGGCACTCTGCCACATGAGTCACACCTGTACTTCTTTTTTTGTTGCTGTTTAATTGGAAATCTCAGATTTGTCTAACTGGGCTGGCTATAAACTACAATCCTCATATCTCAGCTTCCTGACTAGCTAATACTACACATGTGAGTCACTAGTGAAGAATGAAAACATTTATGTATATTATTGTAGGATGGTTTCTAAATTATAATGAAAAAACACAAGGTACATGACAGTGTGTAAACTTTTGTATAAAAGCAAAGGAAGATCTGTATACGTATTTGCTTAAATAGGCATGAAATTTCTATAAAATGAAATGCAAGAAACATCTGTTGCCTCAAGAAGAATGAAACAATGTCACTGTGTAGAAACTTTCTACTGTAACATTAAATTAGTATATACTAATGTACAGAATTATGAGATTCATTTTGACATTTTTCATATGTCCATTTAATGTACTTCAATTATATTCATTTCCCATTACCCTCTGATCTCCCCTGTCCCTCGATCCATCCCTCTTCCCTGATAACTCACCTTCTAGTTCTATGTCTTATGTTTTCCCTAGATTCTACATATGACATGAAATGCTTGTCTTTTTGAGCCTGCTTCCTTCACTTAACATGATGGTCTCCAGCTCAGTTTTCCTGCAAATGACATGATTTTGTTGTCTTATGGGTATTACCTTTGCCCAGTCATCTATTGATGTTCACTTTGGCTGAGTCCATAATTTGGCCATAGTGAATACTACCACAGTGAACAGGAGTGTGCAAGTATCTCTACTATATGCTGACTTTGATTCCTGCTGTTCTGTACCCAGGCATGGGATAACAAGGTCACTAGTTGTTTTATTTCTAGTTTATTGAGGAACTTCTACAATGGATAGAGGACTCTGCATTCTCAACAAGGTATATAAAGGTTCCTTTCTCTCCTCTGTCTTTTCCAGCATTGTTTTCTTAATGATAATCATTCTGATAGGGGTGAGATGAAATCTTAGTGTAATTCAGATTTGCATTTCCCTGACTAAACATGTTCAGTATTTTATGTGTTCATTAGTATTTGGATTTATTCCTTTTAAAAAGTATCTGTTTAGGAGCTGGGAGTTTGGTCTAGTGGTAGAGTGCTTGCCTAGCATGCATAGAGACTCGGGTTCAATTCCTCAGCACCACATACATAGAAAAAGCCAGAAGTGGTGCTGTGGCTAAAGGGTAGAGCTCTAGCATTGAGGAAAAAGTCCAAGGACAGTGCTTAGGCCTTAAGTTCAAACCCCACAACTGGCAAAAAAAAAAGTATCTGTTTAGTTCATTTGCCCATTTATTGATCTGATTACTTGTTCATTTGTTTTTACATATTTATTTATATATGCTGAATATTAATCCTGTTAGATGAAAAGTTGGCAAAGATTTTCTCCATTTCTATAGGTAGCCTTCTCACCCTGTGATTTCTTTTGCTGTGCAGCTCTTACTTGTTCACAGAAGCTTTTAAATTTGACCCAATCCCATTTGTCAGTTATTGCTATTATTTCCTGATTTACTTGAGTCCTGTGTAAAATCATTGCCTGTCATTGTATCTTGAACTAATTTCTCCATGTTCTTCACTAGGAGTTTCAAAGTTTTGGATCTTATATTAAAGACTTTGATTCATTTTGAGTTGATGATTGTACAGGGTGAGAGATAGGTATCTGCTTTCAGTCTCCTTCATGCGTATATCCAGTTTTCCCACCACTGTTTGTTAAAGAGATTGTCTTCACAATGTATCCTGGATTATAGCTGCCTCACTCTGTCTCTACTTCCACTTCATATGTCTTGGTCTCCACATGGGGTTTGTGTTATAAACATATTGGATGGGGACAGGGACACTCTCCTCCAGTATGACCTCGTATGACTAAACATGCATGCAATAACCCTATGTCCAAATAATGTCACATCCAGAGTTACTGGCTTTCTAGGCTTCAACATTGCTTTTAGAAAGAGGAAAGATACAGCTCACTCCATGGCAAGGGTTCATAAGAACTTGGAAGAGTTTTTGGTGTTAGTATAGAAAAATGTCTTCAGCCAGTTTCAGGAACTGATCTGTAAAGTTTACCAGGAAGAAATATCCACCAGGGATGTCATCTCATCCACTGGAAAGCAAGGGCCTGATCCGAGGGCCAGCATGGAGGTTAAGGAGAAGATGAAGTAAAAAAAAATGTTGAAAAAAAGTTGAAGTAAGAAGAAGGAGAAGAGGAGTAAAAGGAAGAGGAGGAGGAGTTGAAAAAAGAAGGAGGAGGAGGAGGAGGAAGAAAAAGAAGAAGAAGAAGAAGAAGAAGAAGAAGAAGAAGAAGAAGAAGAAGAAGAAGAAGAAGAGGAAGAGGAAGAGGAAGAAGAAGGAAGGAAGGAGAAGAAGAGGAGGAGGAGGAGGAGGAGGAAGGTGGTCATCATTAGACTTAGGCACTAGTGTTTCATACCATTAATGCTGGCTACTTAGGAGGCTGAGATCTGAGGATCACAGTTCAAAGCTATTCTGGGATCATATCTCCAATTCACTAGCAAAAATCTGGAAATGGAGCTTTGGCTTAAATGTTAGATCACAGTGAAAAAGCTCAGAGACAGTGCCCAGGTCCTGAGTTCAAGCCCCAATTTTAGGACCACAGAGAAAGAAAACAAACAGAATGAAAGAGAAGAGATTTTCAGCTCTTTTGCTAGCCTCCTTCATGGTCTGGAATTTCTATAGAACTAGTGGTTCTGTCGTCCTAGGTTACAGCCATTATGACGACGTGGTTATGATGATGGGCTGAAGACAGGCTTTAAAAAAAAGTCTCCTCAGAGACTGTAATCCTAGCTACTTAAGGGGAACTAAGATCTGAGGATCCTGGTTCAAAGCCAAGCCTGGCAGTGATGACTGTGAGACACATCTCGAATAAGTGTCAGAAAGTGATAAAGCACTAGCCTTAAGCAAAAGAAGCTCTGGGACAGTGCCCAAGCCCTGAGCTCAAGCCCCAGGAAGGGGGTGTGGGGGGGGGAAGTCTTCTCATCTTTCACATTCACTCCAAAGATCCAGCAACCCACATTTCTCACTTGGGCATGGGTTTTGCTTTACTATTGACGAGTCAGCAAGTTTCCAAATGAGTAACTGTCACGGGTGTGGTGTGTGGCTTCCCTTTGGGTTATGCATACACATCACCCCAAGGTGTAATTAATCCCATAGTTCTCATCACCACTGAAGTTGTTTTCCTAATTTAATGAAATAATTATTGTGTTGTCACTGGTTTCCACTGTGTGTGGCTTACCGTATGTGCTCAGTACGTGTGAGGAAACTAAAGGAAGAAAAACAGAACAACATTTAACTACTTCTACAGCTTTGAAAGTCCATTCTTTCTGTTGGTGGGAATGTAAACTAGTTCAACCACTCTGGACAGCGGTATGAAGGATCTTCAAAAAAATTAACATAGTAAGCCAGACCCAGAGGAACATTTGTAATAAGTACCCATCTAGGACTCTCCTAGCAGATGATTACAATAGCTCAAAACCTAGAGCTCACAGAAGGTCATATAGGATGAGACTAAGTGAATGGACTCTAGGATATGAAAACGAGGTTTATCTTGTGTGATTGATGTTCTTAATGTACTATGTTATTTCTCTTCTCTTTTTTTTTTGCCCTATGGTTAATCTCATGTTCTTAGTGTATCTGATTTTGCTACCTGGTATATTGTATATAGGTATTTGTTCATTTGAAATAGGGAAGGGAAGGGAGAAACAAGATGATTGGGAGGGGTGGAGGGAGGGAAATGGGGACAAAAACATGAGAAAAGGGGTATCAATGTGTGAGAAGTAATGTACCTACTACCTGACAGATGTAACTGTAACCCCTCTATACAATATCTCAACAATTTAAAAAAATGGAAAAAAAACCACATAGGTCTTCCCTATGACTCATCCCTACTACTCTGTGTCATCTGCCCAAAGTGTCACAAGCCAGGTTACCAGAAAGACACCTGCACATCCATATCCATTGCTGCACTAATCACAATAGTCAAGTTATGGAAACAGCCAAGATGCCCTACAATAGATGAGTGGATCCACCTGTACACAATGGAATTAAGCCATTAGAAAGAATAATATTGTGCCATTTGTAGGGAAATGGATGAAAATACAACAAATCAAGTTTAGTGAGATAAATCAAGCTTCGACACAAATGGCACATGTTTTCTCATATATATGGAAGCTAGGTCTAAAATATACCAGGACATGATAACATATACAGTGAGTTAAAAGGAGGAACAGTGCCTCTGATTATATGGTATTTTTCAAAATCAACTCCAAGAAACAGAAACCAGAGGGGTTTTTTTCTTCATTGCTCTTTTTGTTTTCTTTTTGTCTTGTTTGTTTATCTGCCTGGAGGGGCACAGAAATGAAGAGAAAAAGGGTGAACAAATGCATATATATGATGAGATGGAACTCCATTATATTAATCCATTTATATACCTTATACTTATAGACTGAAGGTCATTTGCTGAAATATTTTCAATTTTATTCACAAATCAAAGGGTTGTAGTACACAATTTTACTCTTGTAGTGTCATGTTGGCACTCCAGGGAGTTTGGATTAGAGATGTTGGGCGCTGTTAGCTCACACATGCAATCCTAGTTTCTTAGAAGGCTGAGATTGGGAGGATCGTGTTCTGAGGCAAGCACAGGCATAATAAAATGTTAGCGAAGTTCAGCTGGGTACCAGTGGGTCGTGCCTGTCATCCTAGATATTCATGAAACGAATCTGTGAGCTTGCTCTTCAGTCCCAGCCTGGATAGAATAGTCCAAGAGACTCCAGTTCCAAAAATAACTAGTAAAAAACAAATTGGAGGCATGATTCAAGTGGTAGAATGCCCGCTGAACAAGCAACCCAAGCACCCTAGGACCACAAAAATAAGTCAAACCACAAAGCCATTCAATATCTACATTCCCTTTTTATCCCATTTTGACCTTGCATATTGACTTGAGCAGCGAACAAAAACAACTGCTAGGGCTGGATGTAGCTCAGTGGCAAAGCACTTGCCTAGCAAGTACAATATCCTGGGTTAGATCCCCAGTACCAAAAGAAAAGACAAAAAAAATTACAGTTTAAAAAAAAATGTTAGAGGTTACCTGCTGAAATCAGCAAAAAAAAAAATTCAGGAGTGTCATGCAGTTTTACAACCCTACTGGGACAGAGCTGTGACACGTAGCTGAAAATGAATTCATATTTAGTGTGGCATCATACAATGTTATTAAACCAGCCTTCAACATAAAGCACACAAAGAAAGCTGAGTTAGGCACCTTTAGAAACCATGCCCTGTTTTATACTTATACTCATATCTCAAAGGAAACACATTTTTCTTTTTACTTGAAAACACACACAAAGAGCATTCTCTCTCCCTCTCCCTTCCTCTCTTCCCCTCCCCCTCTCCCTGTATCCTGGAGCTTGAACTCAGGACCTGGGGCACTGTCATTAGCTTTTTTGCTCAAGGCAAGCAATCTACCATTTGAACCACAATACCACTTCCAGCTTTTTGGTGGTGGTTAGAAATTATGGTTAGAAATTAATATCTCATGGTCTTTCCTGCCTAGGCTGGCTTCAAACTCTAGTCCTTAGATCTCAGCCTCCTGAGGAGCTAAGATTACAGGTTTGATTCACTGGCACCCAGCTTTTGTGATAATTTCCTAAAATGATTCTTCCTCTGCCCACCCCCAGTCATATTGTAGGAATGAGCTATAAGTAAGTGGGTTTAAATTTAAGTCCTAACTTGATCATATGATCACCCATGCCTCACTTCTTGCCGTATTTTCTCTATCACTATAGCTAAGGAGTCAGACACACCCAATTTTCCTCCCATGGCAGTTACTAAATGCTTCCTGCTCTTTGATATTTTATTTTCTTGAGCTCAACTTTTCACAATTTTTCAATGAGCAGATTCAATTTGAACATCTACAATTTGAACATTCTACCACTAGAATAAAACTGCTGTTTCATTGTCTTCCTCTGTCATCTTTCTGTGAGGCAGGGGTGGTGGTAGGGGGAGAAAGACAGATGTAGTGAAGTACTTTTTCTAGACCCTGCCATTCCAGAAAGTAGGAGCCCCTGGTCCCAACACACAAAAGACTCTGCAAGGAGTTCATTTAAATAATGCCTAAGATTTTTAGTCCCAGTGAATTTTCCATCTGTTTCCACATGTATAGTTGAACATAAAGTTAGATACTTAAGGCATTCAGGAGAGTAAAGCCAAGATGTCTTATAAATCTCTTCTAAAAATATCAAGAAGAAAGAGCAGAGAAGAAAATGATTTTTATATTTGTGGAACGTCTGTTTAGTTCACTTAGACTTAAGACTGTGTGAAATTTCTCTTTTGTGTACTGATTGTGGGAAGAGACTATCAGTTTCTAGCCAGGTCCCCCTCTTCCCTCAAGGAATGAACGCAGAGCAGAATAAGTATTCCTAGAGGACTGAAGTTCATTTTCAAGACTATAACAGAACTCTAACTAAGGGTAAGGTTATCAGGGGCCAGGAATGTGGCCTAATGGCAGTGTGCTCACCTAGCAAGCACAAAGCTCTGGGTTTGATTCCCCGGAACCACATACACAGAAAAAGCCGAAAGTGGTGCTGTGGCTCAAGTGGCAGAGCACTAGCCTTGAGCAAAATGTATGCAAGGACAGTGCCCAGGCCCTGAGTTCAAGCCCCAGGACTAGCAAAAAAAAAAAAAAAAGGTTATCAGATAAACTTGATATCTACTCCATTGTGTTGCCAAAGACAGAGTCAACTTAGTGTCCGGTGGCTTCGTGTTTAATTACCTGAGTGGCAATTACACAGGTAGATACTTTGTATTCATAATCATACCAGGTATAACCTGCATGCCAAATGTATAGCTATACATTGAGTAGATATTGTGGCCGTGTTTGTACAACTGTGTGTTGTGTACAACTGTGTGTTGTGTACACCTGTGCATCATTCCCCTCCAACTGGCTATAAATGAAAGGTGAGTTGTGGGACTACTTAAATAACCTAAGAAGCTAATTATCAGGGACTTGACTTTACTGATATACTCAGGTTGGAAATGTTTTAGGTGAAGAGAGCATGGGCAAGCCATCTGATTTGGTCCACTATTATATTTCCAATTATCTTTGGTGCTCAAAGAGAGACATTAATATGGCCCAGGATGACATAGCAAATTACCACTGTGCTCTAACCTTTTAAATTGCTAACACTGTTGTAATCTGTAATTATAAAAATCAGTGTGAGAATTGTGGCAGTGCATAATTATCTTTCCCAATACTTTATTGCTGCTGAATGAATTATTAATCAGAATCAGTCTTGTATAGTATTTGCAGCAACTCAGAAGAATAATGTATAATTAAATTTCATTATTCCTATTTTTGTGTTAATGTTTTATGATGTTGTAATTGATAATTAATTGGCCAAAAACTCACACAATACTTAAGAGTTTCAGGTAGCTGGAAAATGTTCAGTGTGCTGAGTTCATTAACTAAGTAATGATTGCTCTGTAAAGACTGCAGTCTCGTCCAATCTGGATGAGAAAGCTTTTGAAAGCGGTATCTTAATCTCTAAGCGTCTCATGTTTCATTAAAAAGAAAGCAATAACTGTGAGCTCATACAAATAATTAGGCAATCTGAAGAGATTTCAAATCTGGTCAATTTTAAGTAATCAAATGTTGGTTTTGAATGGCAGGCGAACACACTAGATACCCTTGGCATGCTTGTCTGTGCATCCATTTCCATTCTAATTAAACCTGCTGTCTCCATCTAGCCACAATGTGAGGCAGATAATAGCAGTGCCTTCAAAGCTGTATCCTTCTGCCTTTGATGAACACAACCCACAGTGTAGCATATCTTTATGGACAAAATCTGGTTCGGTCTTCTTTCACAATTGTCCAAAATACTAAATGGGTTTCCTCCTTATAGACACCAGAAGTTAAAACCTGAAGGGATTATGAACTTTTCCTTGACTGGCATTCTAAAAGGTCCTGGTGTGAGTCTCTTTTGGTGTTCTTTGCAACCTAGGTAACCAGGAAAAGCTCAGAATTCAAAAATGTCTTTCTCTCTGGCTTAGTTCTATTGAAAGGAAGCATTGTAGGGCACTTCATGTGAACTTCTGCTTTGCTGTTTTATTTGATGTTTTTAAGGAGGTGATGCTTCTTTCTGGGTTTTTTTTTTAATGTCTCCTGTAGATACATCCTTTTTTTCTTTTTTTTTCTTTTTTATTATTTTTTTTTGCAGTGAGTATCTTTTTCTTCCTGAAAGATTTCAAGGCATTTTAATGGGAATTTGACAGTGCATATGCTGTTTTTTAATCAATCTTTTCCTGTGCTGATTAGCAAACCATCTATGAGACTGTTCCTGGAGATTGTTGTTCAAATATAACTCCACATATCCAGGAAGATTGTGAATAGTTTGTTCTTAGGTTGGTTGCAGTAGCATTAATGTCTTAGCATTCCAAGTTATACATTGTTAAACAGCATTTGTCACAGACCACTGTGAGTAAATCTATACCACATAATAATATCATGAAACTATGAGAAATGATATGTGGGATGAACATCAGATTCCCCCTTCTTACCATCTTCTCTCCATCCCAGGCCCTCCTTGGCCATGAATGGTCCCAGGGTTCCTGCAGCTTTGACAGGTCTCTTGTCGAGCTTCACCATGAATCCATCATGTTGGGAATACAGCCCAGGGTCCCGTAAGATAGTCATCTTCTGAGAGATGAATGCTGATGAGAGGGAGAACTAAATGGAAAAACTGGGGACTATGATCTTGAGAAGGGAGAATTGTAGACATCTTTCAGAAGCAGTACTAGAAAAAATGAAATATATTCTCATCTTGCCTGTATGCAAGATGAGATAAAGAATGTAGCCCATATATTGTGTATATGCTTATTTGGTTATTTGAAATAGGATAGGGAAGGGGGGAAAACAAGACGAGGGGTGGGAGTGGGGGGCTGGAAATGGGGACCAAGACATGAGAAAGGGTATCAATGTTTGTGAAGTAATGCACCTTCTATCTGATGAATATAATGTAACCTTTCTATTAATTACAATTAAAAATATATGGGAAAAAAAGAATGTAGCCCAGAAAAGTTTAGAAATAAAGCATACCTAAGACTTTTGACACAGTAGAACTCTCCAAGTATTAGCTTCCCTTTTACTGTCAGTCTGAACTTTTCCTATGGCTTTCCTGCCCTCCCATTCTCTTGGCTGTGTGTCTGGGAGGTTGTCTCAGGGGTTTCCTCTAACATTCATATTGATAAGAATGGAGCGTGTTTTCTGGGTTGATGAATAGGCAAGGTGACCTGAAGGCCCCCAAAAGACTAGTAGCTCTCAAGAATTTAGTAAGCTGCATGAAGAATCAGGAAGGAGACCGTAGAAACAAACAAACAAAAAACATACATACACAGAAGTCTATATAACTTTTTTCATTCACTTTCTTATCAAGAACTTGTAGCAAATATTTTTAGATGAGGATCTATGCAATTCCTCATCTGCCAGGTGCTTCATTCACATATGAGAGAAATATATCACCATGAAGTGTCCTTACTATATATAAGAATATATATTTTGATAGAATTATGTGTCGGATTGGCCAAAGGATAGTCAAACTAATCACCAATATCAGCAGAATATTTATTCTTTCTAGAAAGCTGTCAGCAAGAGCTCCAAGCCCCTACATTGACCTTCAGCCTACACTGAGCTTCTCTGTCTTTATGGACTGTAATAGAAGGCAGAATGTCATGTTTTCAAGGTGGAAGTTTCCAGAAAATCATGAGATCCCACACATTGTCCCAACACTGTCTCAGAAGCCTTGGGGGGAAAAAAACAAAGCAAATTAACCTTTCTGCAGGTTTAATCAAGAGAGTTGAGTAAACAAACATTCTTCATGTCATCTAGTTTTGCATCAAAAATGAGAAATTCTCAATATGTGAAGAATTATAAACTTTTATATTATTCAAACTTGCTTTTCTGTTCACAACAATTTTCACCTGAGAATGTAGCTCAGTGATAGAGCAACTGCCTAACATTCATTAGGCCTGGGTTCAATCCACAGTACCACAAAGAAAAGAAAAGGAAAGAAAAGAAAAAGAAATAAAAATTACTTTAATTTGTGGCATTTATTCTAAAAACAACCTGTACTGGATGGGTGGGGGTGGGAGAGACTGGGAGAACAATGAACATTGACCAAGATGCATTATGTTCATAAATTGATATGTTGAATTGAAACCCCTTTGTACAACTACTTAAAGATCATTTTTATTTTTATTCATTCATTCTTTATGCCAATACTAGTGCTTAAATTCAGAGTACTGTTTAAAGATAATTTTAAAACACCTGGTTCTATAAAAGGAATATCCTGGAGTTAGGGAGTTTGGCCTAGTGGTAGAGTGCTTGCCTAGCATACATGATGACCCGGGTTCGATTTCTCGGTTCCACATACATAGGAAAAAACTGGAAGTGATGCTGTGGCTCAAGTGGTAAAGCTCTAGCCTTAAGAAAAGTCCACAGACAGTGCTCAGGCCCTGAGTTCAAGCCCCATAACTGGCAAAAAAATAAAAGGAATATCCTTTTTAAAAAATTTATGAGCCACAAAAAATTGAATCACTCCAAAACTAATCCCCAAAGTAACAACCATCCCATTAAAAAATGGGCCAAAGACTTAAAGAGAGTCTTCTCTGAAGAAGAAACAAAAATGGCCTATAGACACATGAAGAAATGCTCAACATCTCTGATCATAAAAGAAATGCAAATCAAAACAACTCTAAGATTCCACCTCACTCCAGTTAGAATGGCCAGGATCAGGAAAATGAATAACAACAGATGCTGGAGGGGATGTGGCCAGGAGGGATCCCTACTACACTGTTGGTGAGAGTGCAAACTCGTTCAACCACTATGGAAAGGAATATGGCAGTGTCTCAAAAGGCTAAACATAGAGCTCTCCTATGACTCAGCAATTCCACTACTTGGCATTTACCCAACCATCCAGAAACAAGGACATACTAAATCCACTACCACAACAATGTTCATTGCAGCATTATTCACCATAGCAAAAATATGGAACCAACCTGGGTGTCCTTCAGTTGATGAGTGGATCAACAAGTTGTAGTATTGTACACAATGGAATTCTATGCTGCTGTCAGAAAAAACGACATCGACCCATTTGTTAGGAAATGGAAAGTCTTAGAAAAAATCATATTAAGTGAAGTAAGCCAGACTCAAAGGAAATTAGGCTCAATGGTTCCCCTCATTTGTCATAATCAGTAGAAACCTTGGGCTCTACTAGCAGAGATCTGCAATAGAGCAAAACCTTGATACATAAGGCCATATAGTATGAAGCTAATTGAAAAGACCTCCAGGATATTGAAACAAAAGCCATACAATGAATGATTGTTGTCCTTAATGTACTATGTTATCTCTCACCTCTTTTGCTGTCCCTTGGTTATCTCATATTGTTACAGTATCTCACTTTGTTATCTGATATATTGGATTTATTTGTAGTTGGTTATTTGAAATTGGACAGGGAAGGGGGGAAAAAACCAAGACGGGGGGAGGGTAATGGGGACCAAGACATGTGAAAGGGTATCAATATATGTGAATTAATGCACCTTCTATCTGGCAAATATCATGTAACCCTTTTATTAATTATAATAAAAAAATTTATGATCCAGGCACTGTGGCTCACACCTATATTTCTAGCTACTCAGAAACTGAGAGTTGTGGATCTTGGTTCAAAGCCAGCCCAGGAATTCTTATCTCCAATTAACCACTAGAAAATTGGAAGTAGTGCTGGTGCTCAAAGGGATAGGACAGTAGCCTTGAGCTGAAGAGCTTTGGGACAGGGCCCAGGCCCAGAGTCCAAGCCCCACTACCAAAAAAAAGAAAAAAGAAAAAAAACTATGTGCTGGTTCTAGGGCTTGCATTTGGGGCCTAGGTACTGTTCCTGAGCTGTTTTGCTCCAAGGTAATGTTCTACCACGTGAGCCACAATACCACTTCCAGTTTTTTGTTGGTGGTGGTGGTGGTTAATTGGACGTTATAATCTCATGGATTTTTCTGGCTGGACTGGCTTTGAACCACAACTCTCAGGACTCGGCCTCCTGAGTAGCTAGCATTACAGGTGTGAGCCACCAGCACCCAGCTCACTTCATTTAATCTTTATAACCATTTGGAAGAGGGAAAACCCAACTGACAGTTGTCTAATATATCCAAGTGGAACGGCTAGAAAGTAAAAGAGATAGTCTCAAAGGATAAAGTCCTCTAATTAGGGATGGAAAGAGAAACTGTAAGTGGAAAGTTGGTAGTGTCAACAAAGTGCTGTGTAGCTCTGCCTGTCTAGGGCATCTCTGGGCTACTTGGTTTTTCTGCTACCGAAGGGCATGTTGCACCCACCCATTATCATGGCAGGGACTATGATAATGGTATTTTGGTATTTCTGCCCTGTGTCTGTGAAACTGAGTTTTTATAACAAGTATGTTAAAAGAAATAATCTTTTCCCTGGTGTACTTCATCTTATCCAATCGTATTGTATAAGGTAAACTGTGTGTGAGAGTGCTGGTGATGAAAGCAGGTAAGACTGTTTATATCTTAAAGAACATGCTTAATATGAAGCTTTTGCCTTTTGGTGATAATATTCATCACCAAGGACAGGACCAGGATTCGGAAAGGGCCAAGACTGTCCTGTTTTCTCTCCCCTCTTTGCTGACTTCTGACTTTGCCCAGGTCCTCAAGAGAGCCATTCACCTATGTATTAATTTCCCCCTTGCATATGACCTCCTTACAGTGATAGATGCTCCTGTCACTCCATTTTATTACTTGATTTAAGATTTAACAAGCTGCCAACCCATGGTCTTACCTTCATGGTATAACTATTTTAAATGAGGGGAAATGGGAGAAAGAGTGCCAAGACTTCAGTAGAAATTCACCCTACCTAAGTGAGCTGGACCTAGATGTAATCTGTCCTAATTATACACTGTCTGCCTTTGGTACTGGATTTTCATTTTCTTAGTTACCAGGTGGGGCTGCCAGCATTCTAACCCCCATCCCTGCCAGCTTACAGCCCCACAGAGATGTGTGGCAGAGTCTTGTTTTCCTCAAAACACTGACATCTACAAAAAAAAAAAACACTTTTATCAAAAGCTCATTCTATGAAGGCTGTATTTCTACCAACTCCAGTAATTCATTTCTATTTCCTTTCTACCCATAAGCAGCATGCCCCTCAGTAGGCCTTGGAAGAAATTGCAAGGAAAGATAGCTGCCTTGCTAAAGACATTTTTTTAATTGTCTCATGGGGGCTTGGGGGGGGGCCCTGCAGGGGATGAGAAGGGACTACTAGATTTGAACTCATTGCCAAATAGATACTTTATCATTTGAACTATGTCCAGGCCCCTTTTTTGCTGAATGTTATTTTTCAGATAGAATCTCACATGTTTGCTTGAGGCCAGCATTAAATCATAATCCTCCTATTTCCTACCAATCTGGAATTACAGATGTGAGTCACCATGACTGACTTGTTGGTTGAAATAGAATCTCACCTGTTGCCTGGGTGGGGGTCAAGCCTTGATCCTCATGATCTTCAACTTCCAAATACCTGGAAACACTGCACCTAATCCTAACTAGTCTTTATATGCCACCTTTATGTCAAAAGTGTGTCTAGAATTGACGCTTTATTCCAACAAGTTAGACTTGGTAACCTGGTCTGTAGCATCGTAACTGCTGGTCAGTTAACTATACCTTTGACAGGTATATATGTTAGGAACTGGGCCAGGAGTGTGGCCTAGTTGCAGAGTGCTTGCCTACATGCACAAAACCCTGGGTTCAATTCCTTGGTACCACAACTGGTGCTGTGACTCAAGTGGTAGAGCGCTAGCTTTGAGGAAAGCCCAAGAACAGTGCCCAGGCCCTGAGTTCAGACCCTAGGACTGGTGAAAGAAAAAAAAAAAGCTTGAAAGGAACACAGCATTACTGACATTCTGATACTGTCTCTTGAATTTCCCTGAAAACCCCAACCCAGCATTGTTACTGAGTGCATGAATAAACATTTGACAATAGTTACTATGAAAAAAATCGTTTTTACACCATAGCTGGGCATGCTGGCACACACCTGTCCTCCTTAATGATAGAGGGAAGCAAAAGTAGAGACATCACAGCTCAGCCTGGCCTGAGCACAAAATGAGACCCTACCGCAAAAGAAAAAAAAAAAACTAATTCAAAAAGGGT
Organism: Megascapheus bottae; assembly: GCF_031878675.1. Lineage (NCBI taxonomy): Eukaryota > Metazoa > Chordata > Mammalia > Rodentia > Geomyidae > Megascapheus > Megascapheus bottae. Next base: position 53,651,082 of record NC_143516.1, read on the forward strand.
CTGGGGATGTAGTTCAAATGGTACAGCACTAGCCTCGCAAGCAGCAGGGGAAAAAAAGAGAGAACCTTTTGAAACTAATTTGATGAACACAAAATTATTCAGTAATCACATTTTCTTCTATTCTCTTTCCTGGCCCTCCTTCCTTCTCACTCCTTTCTTCTTCCTTGCCACAGCAGATGTGAAGCCCATTAATTACTAATTGACACTAATCACTAATTGACAGTAGTGCTAAAGTTGGAATTACGTAGACTTGCTGTTATCCCCTGTTCTCTGTATTTGACTGTCTGTTGTCCTTTCTTAGTCTTTGATCTTCTGTTGTGAGCTTTGACTTGGTTCTTTTCTAAGACAGAATAATTTCTGTCAGGTTCTGGGAACTCCCCTCCTACCTGATTAAGACATTCTGGGGAGGAGCTGTGAGCCTAGACAAGCTGAGCTAGGGGCTAGACTGTGTCTTGGGTACCAGTCTGCATTACCTTCTACGAAAATCTAAACTGATCCATTGAGTCATTCTGTGGTTTGACTCATGCTTGATAGCTCATTTTGCCTGGCCCCTCTCTGCCGTGACTCCCCATGGAGAAGGGCCTCTGATAGAATCCAGGCAGCAGAAGGTTTGTCTGAGTCAAATGGATCTTTGGGTAATAACCTTTATCTCTTAGTTTCCCATCCTGCATTTTCCCTGAAGTAACCTTCTTAATGGAGTAAGCAGGCTCCAGCACCCTCATTTAGAGTCCTGATCACTCTTCACAATTTCTCCTCACATTAGCAGCACAAAACTCTAGGGTAATATTTCTCTGGCTAGAGGGGAAGGAAGGGGACACTGGAAAAGGATATTTCACATAGATACTTTGGTAAAGGAAAATGCAGAAAAGAAATGACTTTTGTCTGTCCTCTAACTCCTAATAGGCAAGAAGAAAATGCTAATGCGATGCAGAGATTGACGTGTGAGGGGAAGAATATAAATGGAGAAGGGTAGCTATAAAGCAGTAACACTAGAGACAAGCCAGAAGTGACAATATAAAAAAGAAAATTTGCCAAGGGGAAGAAATGATTTGTCCCAGAAAGGGTAGGGGTGTTTGCTATACCCATAGTTACTACGAAAGAATTAAATGCAGTATGAAAGATAGAAACGAGGAGGGTAGCCATTCACAAAGCTGCCTGTCCTAACCTGATTGCTCCCAGTTTGGCTCTCCCTCCCTGCTTTCCCATCTTTCTTGCCTAACTCCCACTCCAGCCACCACTAAAAGGAATCCAACTATGGACCCATACCAACCACCATCAACCACAATTGCAAGCACTTTCACATAGTTCTTTCAACAGTTGAATTCTCTCCTTTTTGAGGTGATAGTTTATGCCAGACGTTATAGTTATAGCTAAAGCTAGCCTTCTCCTTGGCCCCCTAAGCCGTGTTCTTTCACATCACATCCTCCTCCAAACAATCAGACAGATGGAGAAGACAGATACTCCATCACCACATATGGAAGATGGCATCCAAGAGACCTTGTCCTACATAACAGAGCATTATAGAGGGGTAAAACAGCAGACCATAGTTCTCTACCAATGGACACTGGGAACCATTAAGGTGTGAAAATTGGCTTTTGGTTGTTTCTTTCTTTGGATTCACTTTATTTTTGAGAGAGGGGTTGTTCACACTATTATGGGATGGCCTATTCCTCCCTCAAAAAAAATTTCTTTCTCTAGCTAGCTATGTCCATTTCAGCATCTCTGTCAAAAACAAATCCAAAAAAAATTCACAAGTCTCAAGAATTTGAGTTAGAAAAGCTTATGTTTTGAGACTGGTTGTAAGTTCTTGTAGTTAAAATTAGACATAGAAGTACCTTGGAAGTCACCCGTTTCTTCCTGTTATTGATGAGGAAATAGAGATATATAGAAGGAGTTATTTTTCCAAGAAAGAAGAAAACATAGGAACTCTGCAAGTAGCTTCTGTGAAGCAAAATCTAGACTTTTTTCTTTTAACTATTTTTTAATATTCAATGTACTATACAATAAGTTTAAACATATCCATTTGTGTGTACCATATTTCTTTTTTTATTTTAATGTATAGGTGGGTTACAGTTACTTTTACCAGATAGTAGATACATTACTTCTCACACATTGATACCCCTTCTCATGTTTTTGTCCCCATTTCCTTCCCCACACAAAATCTAGACTTCTTATTTCCCATCTACCAAAAAGCATTCTTACTGAAAACTTACACTTATGCATGGAAGTGGTTGGATTTAGTGACCTTTAAAAATCCTTTCTGAGTGTGTGTGTGTGTGTGTGTGTGTGTGTGTGTTGGTACTAGGGCTTGAACTTGCCTTCTGGGTGCTCTACCTTAGCTTTTATGCTTAAGGATGATCTGTAGCTCTAACACTTGAGCCACAGATCTATTCTCAGATTCTTTGCTGGTTAATTGGAGATAAGACCAAGGCTAGCTTAGAACTGTGGTCTTCAGAGCTTAATCTACTGAACAGCTAAGAGTAGAGGTTTGAGTCACTGACACCCAGCTAAGGATCCTTTTCATCATTAATTATAGGATATAAGGCACGTGTGTTTTCATTTTTAACCCAAAGTTCACACCCACCTAAAAACCTACAGTAGCAGCTGGATATGTTAGCATATACCTGTAACCCAAACTAGGAAGGAGGCTGAAGCAAGAGGAACATCAGCTGAGGCTGATCTAAGGAAAAAGCACAAGACCCTACCTGAAACATAAAGTAAAACACAAAAGGGTTGGAGAGCATGCTGAAGTGGTAAAGGACTTGCTTAGCAAATGCAAGGCCCTGAATTCAAACTCCAGTACATCACAAAAACAAAGCACAAAAACCTGCAGTGGGTTCTAAATAAACTGTCCCATTGTTGACTCCTTTCATATAATTTTTAATTTGGGGGATCTGGGTTTTGTTATTATCATAAACTGCACTGGATACAGAAAACAAAAGACATATATAATGACATCAAGTTAACCTGCCATCTATGTCAAGCAGCATATTGAGACAGCAACTCAGAGGCCCATTGGTGTCCCTTTCCAGTGGCACCCCTCTTCCCCGAAGAGCAACTGTATCCACAGCTTGGTCTTCATGGATTTTTCCACCTTTTACTAAGTGCCATACTGGATGATTCAAACAATAAATACTCATTTCTCACAAGTTCTGAAGGTTGACAATTAGAAACCAGCCGCCAGCAGGGTCAGGGCCTTATGAGGGCCTTACAATCATCATCTTATTAACTGTTCACATGATAGAATGAGAATGAAATAGTATCTCTTGTAAGGGTCCTGGTTGCCCTTATGAGGACTCCCTTCAGGTCGTGGGAAGATAACACAGGTATTCAGTCCATACTACATATCACTATACATTTTAGTATTTAGATATTTTGCCCATTTCAAACTTGATAATAGAATCAGATTGTGTATTATTATGTTCTTAATTTTGTAGCTTAGAATTTCAGCATAGATTTCTGATCTTTCATCCATGTTACAGCATATGGTTCTACTTGGCTTTATATCATTGTATACGAATAGATGAACACTGAATACTTCAGTGTATGTAGGTATTCTATTACTGGTGGACGTTAGGTCATTCTCATTGGGAGATATTCTGAACAATGCAGCCTTTAACATTCTAGAGAGTTCCTGTTACCAATGCATTCGAGTGTCTTTGAAGTATAACCTAGGAATAAGATCACTTGATCCCACTGCATGCAAAGCTTCAACTTTACTAAATCATGTTTACAAAAGAGATCAAAACAACTGTCAATAGATAAGAATTTCTAGTTGGGTGCCAACAGCTTTACATCTGTAATCCTAGTTACTCAGGAGGCAGAAATTAGAAATATGATTGGAGGCCAGCCAAATCATAAGATCCCATTTACCCAATACCTGGGAACAGTGATATAGTGATATACACCTGTCATCTAAATTATGTGTTGTGATCCGGAGGGTTAAGCCTCCTCTCTAGCCTAAGCAGAAAGTTTAAGAGTCCCCCAAGTCAACAGGAAAATCTGAATATAGCCTTATGCCTATCATGTTAACTACAGCAGGGACAGTAAATACAAAGATGGAGATTCAGGGTGGATTAGGCAAAAAATTGAGATCCTATCTGAACAAAAAAGCAGAGCAAAAAGGACTGGAGGCATAACTTAAGTGACAGAACCTATCTAGTAAGTATATTCAAATCCCAATATAACCAAAAATAATAACAATAATAATTCCTGTTGTTTTGCTTCTTCACAAATAGTGGTGTCAAACATTCTAATTCTTTCCAAGCTAGTTTGTTTTCTTTATATTTTTTATTGTCAGAGTAATGTATAAAAGAGGTTACAGTCACATTCGCCAGGTAGTAGGTGCATTACTTCTCACACATTGATACCCCTTCTCATCTTTTTGTCCCCATTTCCATCCCAATCATCTTGTTTTCCCCCTTTCCTATTTCAAATAAACATATATACAATATACCAGGTAACAAAGTCAGCTACAGTAACAACATGAGATTAGCCAAAGGGCAAAAAAGAGAAGAGAAATAATATAGTTTAAGAACATCAGTCACACAAGATAAACCTCGTTTTCATATCCTAGAAATCCTTTTATTTAGTCTCATCCTATATGACCATATGTACCTAGGTTTTGAGCTATTGTAATCCTCTGCTGGGCGACTCCTTGATGTGTATTAATTATTACAAATGAGGGAAACCATTGAGCCTGTGTTCCTTTGGGTCTGGCTTACTTTACTTAATATGATTTTTCCCAAGTCTTTCCCTTTCCTTAAAAATGGGGCGATGTCATTCTCTCTGACGGCAGCATAGAATTCAATTGTCAATTGTGGGAGTGAACTCTGGGCCTGGGTGTTTCCCTGAGCTCTTCAGCTGAAGGTTACCACCCTACCCCTCGAACCACAGCGCCACTTGGGTTTTTGGTTAATTGGCGATAAGTCTCACATTCTTTAGTGCCGGAGCTGGCTTTGAATCTCAATCCTCAGATTTCAGCCTCCTGAGTAGCTCGGATCACAGGCATGAGCCACCGCAACTAACTGCTAGTTTATTTTTAATTGCCTTTAGTTCAATACAAATAGTGTACTGCCAACATTCTTGTATTTCCTCCAGCTCCACTTCTGTAACAGACCAGGCCTCTCCACTCGGTTTATCTTTAAAAGTAGAAAAGAGGGGGCTGGGATTTTGGCCTAGTGGTAGAGTGCTTGCCTAGCATGCACCAAGACCCGGATTTGATTCCTTGGTACCACATACATAGAAAAAGGCCGGAAGTGGTGCTGTGGCTCAAGTGGTAGAGCTCACATCCCACAACTGGCAAAAAAAATAAAAGTAGAAAAAAGTACTAATTGGTCTCATTTCTTTCACACTCCATATTTTAAAATTTAAGAGTCATTTTTCATCTTGGTCATATAGACAAAAAAGAATAAATGAAATTCATATCCATGGATAATTTACCAAAAAAGTGTTATACATGTCCCCTGTAAAATTTTTCTGGCCAGCCGTGGTTGTGCATGCCAGTAATCAACAAGGAGGATGGGCAGGAGGATCACGAGTTCAAGACCAGCTTGGGCTACACCTTTAGGCCGGGAGTTTGGCCTAGTGGTAGAGTGCTTGCCTAGCATGCATGAAGACCAGGGTTCAATTCCTTGGTACCACATACATTAAAAAAAAAAGTGGTGCTGAGGCTCAAGTGGTAGAGCTCTAGACTTGAGAAAGCCCAAGGACAGTGTCAGACCCTGAGCTCAAGCCCAGGACTGGCAAAAAAAAAAAAAAAATCTGGTATTCTTGTTCCACTATGCAGTAAAAACCATTGTCATTAATTATGTCTGTAAGTTGAACTTGGTTCTGTGAGGTCAAGGAAAATCAAAGTTTCTACTGGAGTGAAAGAAATATGCAGGGCTATTAAGGATTGGATGATGCAATTACAAGTGCTTCCTCCTAACCAGACCCCTAAATTTCAGTTCCCTTGGCACTGACTAGAATGCTCGCAGATGGAATGTTTGAGTAAATAAAGCACACAAACGTTTTAGCTGCTTCATGTCAGGCCCAGACTTCAGCTCTCCAAAGCATTAGTGACATTAAATGACAAGTACTGTGGTTTTCCATTAGGAAATATGGAAATTGTATTGCTTTCCACATTAAGTACGAAGTTTGATGTGGTGAGAAAGGGTTTCCAATCCCAAAGCAATAACAAGGTAATTTCAATAGCACTGTGATAACTTTCTAGAGACTTGATAACTTTCTTTTATTTAAAAAAAAACTAACCCTTACAAATTTATAGTAAACAGCTTTAAAAAAGAATGCTGATAAAAGCAGAAATTTACTCAGCAATTACTAAATCATTTTGTGTTTGATTCAAAGGAGTGTTGACTTAATGCACAGTTCTGAAAGCATTGGGATGGGAACGTGAAGTGAAATGGTTTATAATTTGTTCTTTTACATCTCTCTGCAAGACACAGTCATTTCTTTCCATCTGAAACATTCGAGACATGACAGGTTGTCTGTAAAATTTGACTTTTTTGTGAATTGTAGCTTTTCAGATTTCCCACTGTGGATTTTTTAAAAAATTTTTTGCACTGTACTTTTACCATTAGTCTTCAACATTGTAACTTGTGAATGCCACCCAGTAATGAATGAAAAGTTGACTGCTTTGATGAAGGCATCTACATTTGTTAATATTGTTCTTGTGATTGACAGGAGTTCAGGGCTGTGCAACATTTTGAGGGATGAACATTCTCTGATAAAATAATAGTTAACTTTTACTGTTGAACCATAGGAGGAGATGATAGAAATGTGTGTGTGTGTGCACATGTGCAGCTGGGGTTTCTTGGCTACAAAAAGAAGAGGGATTTCTAGCCAAGACTCAAATCAGAACCTTTGGAAAGCTTGCTTACAATCTGATTTCAGTTAATGTCTACATACTTTAACACATTGTCTAATGCTTAGAGTAAAGCCTGGCTGTCAGACTCTTACATGCTATTCTGGGCTCTGTTAGTTACTAGGCTGTAAAGTATTTCATTCTTAGATCCCATGAGTCCTACTGAAGAGTTCAGGATTTCCTGCAATATGGGAAAGAATGATGTTTAATTAGTCAGGCAAAAAGGCAAGTACAAAAAGAAAGAGAGAATGAAAGGGATGACATTGATCAAGATCCACTGCTTTGTTAACTGGCAACTTCTTTGCATACTTAAATAAAAATAGTATAATCAAAGAAAGACAAAAAGGAGAAAGAAAAGTTAATGGGATATCATGCAAAAACAGGGGAGGCAGGATTCCATTTGTCTCTGGCCACCCAAAACCATACAGATGGGAGGGAGTCAAGGGAAGAACAGCAAGGGCCAGGAGTTTGGCCTAGTGGTAGAGTGCCTGCCTAGCATGCACGAAGACCCAGGTTCGATTCCTTGGGACCACATGCTTAGATAAAGCCAAAAGTGGTGCTGAGGCTCAAGTGGTTGAGTTCTAAACATCCAAGGACAGTCCTCAGGCCCTGAGCTTAAGCCCAAGACTGGCAAAAAATAAATAAATAAATAAATAAAACCTAAAAAAAAAAGAACAGCAGTGATGAGAGGGTGGAAGAGACTGAAGAAATGATATCTCCCATTGTACTTGAAGAGGGCCCTTAGGGAGCCCTCAGTTAATAAGAGGTGGCCGAAAGAAAGGAAAAAGTTAAGAGGAAGAAAATGATACAGGAAAGCAGAAAGCATTATCCAAGAATAACATACCAAAATTCTGCCCACCCCCAAAAAAATTCCCCAGAAGTAAAACTCTAACAACAGCTTCATAATAATAATAGACTTCAGCTTTTACTGTTTGATGAACAGAACTAATATTGTTTAAATTCTCTGGAAGGCTTAGCTCAAAGGATACATATTCATGTTAGGTGATAGTTTGGACTTGACTAACTTGGTCAAGTATGTAGTCACAGCTCCTTTATTTTCCCAAACCGGACCTATTGACAGCGTGGAACCTGTTTTCAAGACTCCCCAGCTGTTTGAACTTGGAACTATCCCCCAGTCTTGCTTGTGACCTAATCTGATAGTAGAGTCACTACTATGAATGGCTTTCAGCTGTGTGAGGGAGTAGGGGTGACCCTCACTCAGGCCTCAGTGGCGCCTCCAGTGGTCTCCAGTGACCTTTTCCCTTATCCATATTTCCTTGCTCACCCATGATTCCCAGAGCAAGCTATGGACTAAAACATCTAATAACCTTAGTTGTACATTTTAACCCAATATTCTTATTTCAGGGGACTTGTGATCCATCCAAGCGGTCTCTTCTAACACACAGTTTATACACACAGTTAAAGTCCTAGTTTCTTCTCTCCCCAAGACTTTTGGTGTCTTTCTATATTGCCCATCTCATTTGCTGTACCTGGATCTGCAGGAACAGATTCATAAGGCGTGCAACATCCACACCAGTCTGAAAGAACTTTGCCAGTCCTTTGCCTTATACTTTTCATCTTACAAATATGGGTATAAGTTAGACAGTCTGTCCAAATTCACCAAACAGATCAGTGCTACAGCTGAAGCAAAATTCTCAAGTCCCTTTTTCCACCACTCTTTGTTGTCATTTTTTTAATATTTCATTTCATGTTTTACTCACTTTATGGCTTTGCATTTTTTTGTCGGTTGTGGGACTTGAACTCTGGGCCTGGGCATATGTCCATGAGCTTTTCAGCTCAAGGCTACTGCCCTACCCCTTGAGCTACAGTGCCACTTCTGGTTTTCTAGTGGTTAATTGGAGATGAGTCTCACAGATTTTAGTGCCTAGGCTGGCTTTGAACTGCGATCCTCAGATCTCAGCCTCCTGTGTAGCTAGGATTACAGGTGTGAGCCATCACACCCAGCTGACTTTGCATTCTTTATATTAAACTTCTGCTTGGTGTCAATGTGTATCACCTGTAGACTGGAATAATAAATTGCCATTTACAAACCTCCTAATTCTAATGGATTAAGCAAATCCCAGAACCTTGCTTACATATAAGCATTTATGTCTTTTGTTTTTGTATGTTTTAGGTTTTGGTAGGCTCTGGTCCTGGGGCTTGAACTCAGGGCTTACACACTGCCCTTGAGCTTTATTTTACTAAAGGCTAGCACTCTACCACTTGAGCTACTTCTGGCTTTTGGGTGGTTAACTGGGAGATAAGAATCTCATCAGTGGACCTGGAGTGTGGCCTAGCGATGGAGTGCTTGCTTAACATGCAGAAAGCCCTTGGTTCAATTCCTCAGTACCACGTACACAGAAAAAGCCAGAAGTGGTGCTGTGACTCAAGTCCAAGGACAGTCCCCAGGCCCTGAGTTCAATCCCCAGGACTGACAAAGATAATCTCATGGGCTTTCCAGCCTGGGCTGACTTTGAACAAGGGTCCTCACATCTCGGCCTCCTGAGTAGCTAGGATAACAAGTGTTAGCTACTCACACCTCGCTCTGAATAATTGAGAAAATGGTAAAAGAAAGATTGAACATTAAGAATGAAGAAAACAAATCAGAATTGAAACACTGTGTGGGAGATTAGGAAGTCCTGAGAACATTCTAAGAAAACAAAAGACTAATAAGAGAGAATAAAAAATGCTTGTCTTCTTACTAGATAATAAAGTATTTAGTGACAGCTTTCTTGTCAAAAACAGAATCGAGCTGACCTTGACCTTACTCCATGGCTTCAGGTTGCAGTAACTAAATTGTGTAATTTTAGAGTGCTATTCTGATTTTTGGGGGGGTGGTTGGTTAGTTGTGGGCCTTGAACTTTGCGCCTCAGCACTGTCACAGAACTCTTCAGCTCAAGGTTAGTGCTTTATTCCTTTAGCTACAGCACCACTTGCAGTTTTCTGGTGGTTAATTGGAGGTGAGTCGCAATGGACTTTTTGTGCCCAGATTGGCTTTGAACCACAGGTACTCAGCTCTGATTTTATTTTTAAGTGAATCTGAATAACAAACCTCATAACTACTTCATTTTTTTAAATACCAAATATCTAACAATTTTATTCACAGAAAAATTTTGTACTTACATATTGCAAAATACCATTTAGAGGAAACTTTACATTATGTGGTTAGAAATGTGATAAATCATGATTTGTAAGGTGCTCATTCTAGTCATAGAATAAAGAATAAATGCATACAGGTGTCTGTGTGCTCACACCTGTAATCCTAGCAAGAACATGAGGCACTGAGTAATAAGCCACAATACCAGTACACCAAAAATAAAGAAGAGAAAGATAGAAAAGTGGCAGGGGTTGGGGCTGGGAGTTTGGCCTAGTGGTAGAGTGCTTCCCTAGCATGCACGAAGACCCGGGTTCGATTCCTCGGTACCACATACATAGCAAAAAGCCAGAAGTGGTGCTGTGGCTCAAGTGGTAGAGCCCCAACCTTGAGAAAATCCAGGGACAGTGCTCAAGCCCTGAGCCCAAGCCCAGGACTGGAAAAAAATAGGTGGCAGGGTGTGGAATATAAGACTGTTGCTCTCAAGCAAGATGGAAAAACAGGTATTATATTTATACTCTCGCCTGAAACTGCTGTATATGGAATGATGCTTTTCAAGATATTAGATAGCATGCAGCAAAGGACAGTAATCCCCCATAGACAGAAAACAAGCTGAGCCCAGAATACTACTTTAGAGAGTTTCCAGAAAATGGCCCTTCTTCCTTTCTAAGGAAGGGCCAAGAATTTCCTAAGCTTGGAAGGCAATTTGAAGATAGCAAGGAAGAGGGGACTGAGCATAACCAGAGCCACAGAGGTCTGCATCCATTTCCCCTTCAAAACTCTGCAGAATAGTAATTTGCATACACACATGAGGAAATGTCTCAAGATTGCAGGGACCCACTAAAAACAACCAGAACTTAGAGTTTGCAGAGGCCTGGGAATAACAACTGCTGCTACCTGCCAGACTAGAAAACCCCTACTTCAGAAAACAGTGGGTAAAATACTCAAAAGTGTCTCAAATCAGTAGTGAGGAATAATAAGATAAACTACCTGCTGCTTTTCCCAGCTCACAGATCTCAAATGTAAAACCTGAAACATTCATATTGCTTCCACGTTCCTCAAATGTATCTTGAAACAAAGCTCAAGATTATATATAGTAACATGAAAAGATCCATCATCCAACAAAAACTGAATCCTAAAATATTCACAATGTCTGGCATCCAAAGATGTCCAGTTGTGCAAAAAAAAAAAGAAAGAAAAATAGGACTATGAAGCTGAATAACTATCAAAACTGAGCCAGAACTTTTACAGGCATCAGAATTAACACAGAAGTTGAAATAATTATTGTAAGTTTATTCCAGATATAAATACAAAGATATATAGACTTGAGCAGAAATGTGACATACATTTTAAAAAACAACATTACAGGATCGATAGTGTAGCCTAGTGGTAGAGTGTTTGCCTAGCAAGCAAAAAATCCTGGGTTCAGTTCCTCTTAGTACCATATACAAAGAAAAAGCTGGAAGTGGTACTGTGGCTCAAGTGGTAGAGTGCTAGCCTTGAGCAAAAGTGCTCAAGAACAGTGCTCAGGCCCAAAGTTCAAGCCCCAAGAATGGCCAAAAAAAAAAGACAATATTACACTTTTTTTTGCTAGTCCTTGGCCTTGAAATCAGGGCTTGAGCACTGTCCTTGGCCTTTCTCAGGACCATACCTCTACCACATTAGCCACAGCACCACTTTTAGCTTTTTTCTATGTATATGGTACCAAGGAATTGAACCTGGGTCTTTGTGCATGCTAGACAAGCACTCTACCACTAAGCCAAACCCCCAGCCCCAACATTACACTTTTGAGATGAAGACCACAGTCTCCAAGATAAAGATTACATCAGAAGGTATTAATGAAGAAAAGATTAGTGAGGTTGAGAGCCTATCAATTTTTTTAACTGCAAAGCATCTTGTGAACTGGGGAACAACTTCAGACAGTCTAAAATAATGAAATTGAACTTGCTTGAGACAGTGAAGGAGATAGAAAAAGGATGTGGCAAACATATTCAAAGAAATGATAGCTGAAATGTTTCCAAATTTGATTAAAACTGTACACCCACAGATCCAATACACACACCAAAAAAAAAAGTGAAGGAAACCACACAGAGGTACATCACAATCAAATTGCTATAAAAAAACAACTTTAGAAATTCTTTAAAGCAGCAGAGAGAAAAAAACATTGAATACAGAATTACAAAGACAAGGATGATATTACGCTCGCGCTCTCTCTCTCTCTCTCTCTCTCTCTCTCTCTCTCTCTCTCTCTCTCTCTCTCTCTCTCTCTCTCTTAGCTCTCTCTCTCTCTTTCTTCTCTCCTCTCTCTCTCCTTTCTCTCCTCGTTCCTCCCTTTTTCTGTTTATAAGCCTCCTAAGCAGTTGTGACTACAGACAGGTACCCCCACATCCTGCTATATTTAAATCTCTTTAAAACATAATTGGTAGGTTGGAGTCTTGTCACAAGTGATAATAGAGTAACCGCCATAAACAAGAAAACTGAGTGAGAGCACAAAGCTATGAATTCAAGCCCTGGTACCAGCACAAAAGGAAACAAAAACAACTATGTGACTACCTCAAATGATGCAAAAAAGTCCAACATCCATGCACGATTTTGAAGTTAAAAGAATATCAGGCTTTGTGATGGCCATGCCAGTAATCTTAGCACCCAGAAAACAGAGGCAGGGGAGTTACAAGTTTAAGGCTCTGTTCAAAAGAAAACACAAACAAAACAATACAAAAAAAACCTCCCAACAATAGAAACAAACTTCTTTAACTCAGTACAAGTATCTATAAAACATGTATTGCTAATGTTATGCATAATGGTAAAAAGGTTCCATATTTTTTTCCCTTAAAATCAGGAAGCTAGGCAGGGAGTTTGGCCCAGTGGTAGAGTGCTTGCCTCACATGCATGAAAACCCAGGTTCTACTCCTTACTACCACATACATAGGAAAAGTTGGAAGTGGTGCTATGGTTCAAATGGAACTCTAGTTTTGAGAAAGCCCAAGGATAGTGCTCAAGGCCTGAGTTCAAACTCCAGGACTGGCAAAAAAAAAAAATCAGGAAGCTAAGTGTTTTCGCTCTCATCACATCTATTCAACAGTCTACTGGAAGTTCTAGCCAACCCTGTACAACAAGAAAAAGAATAAATCATTCAGAGAAGAAAAGTTACAAAATGTCTTTATAGACAACATAATTTTAAATGTACAAAATTCACAGAACATTTCAATTAAAAGGCTGTGGAAGCCATGTGCCAATGGCTCACACCTATAATCTGAGCTACTTGGAAGGTTGGCTGTCAAAGGAAATTGCAGCAGAAAAATTCACCAGACTCCTTCTCAACCCACATCTGAGGACAGTGGCACATGCTTATCATCTTAAGCTATGTGGGAGACTGGCATTAGGAGACTCACAATTCCAAGCTAGCCCAGGCAGAAAGGTTCCAAAAGATTACTTATCCATGGAAGAAAATTGGATTCAGTAGATGTTCTCCTCATCCAAGAAACGTAAAAATAAGCAAATCTCATACCAGGTAGATGGATGGACAGTAATGAGACTGAGAGTTTGGCCTAGTGGTAAGAGTGCTTGCCTAGCATGCACGAAGACCCAGGTTCAATTCCTCAGTACCATATATATAGAAAAAAGTCAGAAATGGTGCTGTGGTAGAGCTCTAGCCTCGAGAAAGTCCAAGAACAGTGTTCAGGCCTTGAGTTTAAGGCAAAAAAAAAAAAAAAAGATCCTGAGTTCACGCCCCAATACCATTAAAAAATAAAATAAAGGTAGGAAACCTAATAAGCAGGTTATGCAAAATTTCAGGATACTACATCAATACCCAAAAATCACTTCCTGTAATCCTAGTTACTCAAGAGACTGAGATCTGATTATCATAATTGAAAGCCAACTCCACAAGTATGTGAAAATCTTATCTCTAGTAACCACTAAAAAGGCAAAAGTGGAGCTGTGGCTCCACAACCAATAGGTTGTCTTCCTTGAGAAAAAAAAAAAAAAAACTAAAAGACAGTGCCCAAACCTGAGTTCAGTCCTCAGTTTTAGGGGGGAAAAATCACTCTCAGGGACTAAGGATATAGCTCAGTGGAGTGCTTTCCTAGGAAAATATATGCAAGACCTGAATTTAATCCCTAGCAACACACACACACACACACACACACACACACACACACACAAATACACACAAATCATTTGTATTTATATGCAAGCAATAAAAACTTATCAACTGAAAATTTAAAATAGTACCATTTACAATGGCCTTGAATATATTAATATTTAGGCATAAACCTGACAGAAGATATATAGTACATATACACGACTCCAAAGTATTGCTGGAACGGATTAAAGATAACCTGAATAAATGATACTGTTCTGATGGTTTAAAAGACTCAATATCATTTAGATGAAAACTCTTCCTCATATGATTGATGGATGTAGTGAAATCCCAGTAGACTATTTTGTAAAAATTGGCAAGCTAATTTTAAAATGTATATGAAAATGCAAAGGATCAAAATAACTTCAAAAAAGAAAAACTCAAGCTATTGTAAAGCTGGCAGAAAGATAGACAGACAGGTGGGTAAATGGAAAAGACACAGTCCATAAATAGATCTACATACGCAGACAGCGAATATTTAATAAAGGCAACCCAACAAAGAGTTTTTAACAGCTGTGCTGGAGCAAATGTATATTTCATCTCATTCCATACCTTGTAATACATATAAAAATTGATGCAAAATTACACAGTCCCCAAATGTAAGAACCTTTCAAAAATTAAAATTACTTGCATAAAATCAATGCAGCCTCTTCAATCTTTGCAAGTTAGGCAAAGATCATTTTTGATATGACACTAAAAACATAATCCATAACAGAAAACAATGACAAATTGAGCTTCAAATAAAAACTTGTCCTTTGAAAGACACTGTTAAGACAACAAAAAGACAAGCCGTAACAAAGTAGGAGAAATCATAGATCACACAGGACTTTTATTTAGAATATATTAAGATCTCTGAGGAAGTGGTTCAAGTAGTAAAGTGCTAGCCTTAAGAAAAAGAATTTCAGACTGGGTGAGGTGGCTCATGCCTATAATCCTAGATATACAGGAGACATATCTCAGGATCATGGTTCAAAGCCAGCCCAGGCACTACAAAGCCAGGAGACTCTTATCTCCAGTTAATTCTAGAAAATGGGAAGTGGGGCTGCGGCTCAAGGGTAGGACAGTAGCCTTGAGCTGAAGAGTTCAGTGACAGTGCCCCGCCCAGAGTTCAAGCCCCAAGAACCGCCAAAAAAAAATAGGCTGAGGACTGATGTTGTGATGTACATGCCTACAATCTCAGCACTCAGAAGATATAGGCAGGAGGAGCTTGAGTTTGAGGAAAGCCCTGGCTGCGTAGCAAGGCTCTGTCCCCCACAGTAAAACAATCAAATTGAAGTGGGCAAATAGTCTGAATAGACATTTCACCGAAGAAGACATACACATAGCAAATGATCACTTGAAAAATACTTAGCACCACGTGCCAGTGGCTTATGCCTCTAATCCTAGCTACTCAGGAGGCTGAGATCTGAGGATAGCTATTCAAAGCCAGGCTGGGCAGGAAAAGTCCCTGAAACACTTAACTCCAATTAACTACCAAAGCCAGAAGTGAAGCTGTGGCTAAAGTGATAGAGGACTAGTCTTGAGCACAAAAGCTCAATGAATTGAAGCCCCAAGTCTGGCACCATAAAAAAAAAAAAGATAGATACCCATCATCATCAGGGATTAGAGAAAGCAAACTAAAACCAAAAGGAGGGCTAGAGGTGTGTGGCTCAAGTGGTAGAACCTCAGCCAAGTGAGTATTAGTGAGCTTGAGGTACTGATGTTAATATCAGTACTAATATTAATTTTTAAAACCTTCAAACCACAAGAAAATATCATAGTAAAGTTATCAGAATGACCAAAGTTAGGAAGATTAGCCATACCAAATGTTGGCAAGGATATGAAAGAACTCAAACTCCCAGCTACTATTAGGGAAAATGTTAAGTGGTACAACCACCTTAGAGAACAGTAGATGTTTCTTTAAAACTTAAGCATGCACTCCCAAACTCCTAGAATTAATAAACCACTTTAGCAAAGTGGTAGCATACAAAATTAACCTTCAGAAGTCAGTAGCCTTCTTGTATACCAACAATACACAAACAGAAAGCCAAATCAAGAAAATGATCCCATTTGCAATAGCTCCCAAAAGAATAAAATATTTAGGAATTAACTTAACCAAAGATGTAAAGGAATTATTTAATGAAAACTACAAAAGCCTAACAAAAGAAATTAAAGAGGACACTAGGAAATGGAAAGACACGCCATGCTCATGGCTAGGGAGAACCAACATAGTGGAAATGGCTATACTGCCAAAATTGATATACAAATTCAATGTAATCCCCATCAAAATCCCAAAGACATTCTTTACTGAAATAGAAGATACAATCCAAAGGTTCATATGGAACAAGAAAAGACCTAGAATAGCCAAAACAATTCTAGGCAAAAAGAGCAATGCAGGTGGTATTACAATACCAGACTTCAAACTCTACTATAGAGCCATAATAGCAAAAATAGCATGGTATTGGCACAAAAACAGACCAGAAGATCAATGGAACAGAATAGAAGATCCAGAAATAGAACCATATACCTATAGTCAACTTGTATTTGACAAAGGATTCAAAGATATACACTGGAACAAACACAGTCTATTCAATTATTGGTGCTGGCAAAACTGGGCAGCCACTTGCAGAAAACTAAAAATTGACCCTAGCCTTTCGCCATACACAAGCATTAACTCAAAGTGGATCAAAGACCTCGATGTCAGACTGGAAACGGTGAAATTGCTACATGATAGAGTAGGAGAGACACTGGAACTCATAGCAAAGGCAAAAGATTCCTGAACAGAATCCCAGGGTCACAAAAGATTGGAGAGACTCAATAAATGGGACTACCTATAAATAAAAAGTTTCTGCACAGATAAAAGCATAACCACAAAAGTAGAGAGACAGCCAACCAACTGGGAAAAGATATTTACCAATAATACATCTGACAAATGCTTAATATCCAGTATCTACAGGGAACTCAAGAAACTAATCCCCCCCCAAACCTAACAAACCATTTACTAAATGGGCAAGGGAACTAAAGAGAAACTTATCAAAATAAGAGATTAAAATGTCAGAAAAGCATATGAGAAAATGTTCATCATCCATGGTCATAAAGGAAATGCAAATAAAAGCAACCCTAAGATACCACCTTACCCCAACAAGAATGGCCAAGATTTTGAACTCAGACAATGACAGATGCTGGCGTGGTTGTGGAGAAAAAGGAACCCTACTGCACTGCTGAGGGGATTGTAAACTAGTTCAGCCACTCTTGAAAGCAGTGTGGAGGTTTCTTGAAGAACTGAAAATTGGCCTGCCCTACGATCCCGCCATACCACTTCTAGGCATCTACCCTGAGCATCATAACCCAGGATATAAGGACATCTGCTCAGCTATGTTTATCTCTGTACTATTCACAATAGCCAGGCAATGGAAACAATCCAGATGCCCTACAGCAGATGAATGGATACAGAAAATGTAATATATATATATATATATATATATATATATATATATACACACACACACACACACACACACACACACACACACATAATGGAATTCTACATAGCCAACAGACAAGATAAACTAATGACATTTGCAGGGAAATGGATGAATCTTGAGCGAATTATGTTGAATAAGACAAGTCAAGACCAAAGGAACAAAAGGCACATGGTATCCTTAATGTGTGGCTATTAGATCCGAACAGTGCAAGAGCAAGGACTCAATATTTGCATACCCAATGATATGGACATAGTACGGGAAATATAAACACAAATACATAGACATAAAAACTTATGACTCTATACACATAATGTTTTATTACATTGATTAATATGTATCTATGATATACAAACCCTTAGCCTAATCTTGACTATGTTCTAGAAATTAAGAGCCTGTGATTATATATAGAGATTCCCTTCTTGAATACTTGTTTGTTAAACACGTCATTTGAAATATGA
The DNA here is from genome assembly GCF_031878675.1 of Megascapheus bottae. Lineage (NCBI taxonomy): Eukaryota > Metazoa > Chordata > Mammalia > Rodentia > Geomyidae > Megascapheus > Megascapheus bottae. The sequence continues at coordinate 53,669,104 of NC_143516.1, forward strand.
TGTAAAAATCAATGTTAAAAATGGGGACCAAGACATGTGAAAGGGTATCAATGTATGGGAATTAATGCACCATCTATCTGGCAAATATCATGTAACCCTTCTATTAATTACAATAAAAAATATATGAATAAAAAATCAGTGTTAATAAATCTTTAATAAAAAATAAATAAATTTTAAAAAACTTAAGCATACATACAATCATCTCCAGCCAAAAGAATATATGAATACATATTCATATCAAGTCTTACACCAATATTTACTGCACCTTTATCTGTAATAGCCAAGCATTGCAAACAACCTAAATATCTACAGACAACCAGATTTTTTAAAGAATTTATTAACAGTGATTTTTACATCATATTTCAAATGACGTATTTAACAAACAAGTATTCTTTATATACAATCACTGGCACTTAGATTTTAGAACATAATTAAAATTAGAAGAGGGTTTGTATGTCCAACCAGATTTTTTTAATTGTATGTCACTATAATGGAACACAGATAAGTTATATAGGAGAAGACTTTTGATACATTCAGGGACATGAGTGAAGGGAAAAGTAATGATGCTAAGCAAAAGAATCCAACCTGGGAACTTGTCTCATGCCTATCATCCTAGTTGTTCAGAAGGCTAAAATCAAAGGATAGAGGTTCCAGTCCAGCCTTTACAGAAAGATCTGTGAGACTCTTATCTCCAATTAACCACCAAAAAAGTAGAGCTATGGCTCAAAGAGGTATAGCACCAACCTTGAGAGAAAAAGCTAAGGGGCAACACCAGGTTCTGTGTTTAAGCCATAGTACTGGGGTACTGGGGGGTGGGGGCAGGCAGAAAGAGAGAAGAGAGAGAGAGTGAGAGAGTGTGTTAAGGAGTGTTAAGGCTTATTACTGAAGAAAGAGCTTAGTACTGAAATTACTATTACTGGTAAACATTACTGGAAAACCTATATTATATAAATTAATTATAAATAGTACATCTTCAAATACCTCAAAGGATGAATTTTAGTCAAGAAGCCTTTTGTTAATCTTTACTCAGCTGGGCACTGGTGACTCACACCTGTAATGCTAGCTACTCGGAAGAGACTGAGATCTGAGGATCATGGTTTGAAGCCAAAAGCCAGTGAAACTCTTATCTCCAATAAACTTCCAAAAAGCTGAAAGTGAAGTTGTGGCTCAAGTGGTAGAGCACTAGAGGACCAACATACAAAAACTAAAAAGTAACATTTACTTAAAATGCATGTTTTATCATTATTGATACCTATCAAGTCTGCTGAGATGGTAACAATACAATCCCTCACCTGAGATGAGTGACAGTCTGGTTTTGCGTTGTTTTGAGGTGGCTAGATATAACACCCATGGTGTCATTCACTTGTGAAATCATACATTATGATTACTTACTCTACTTGGTATCTTAGATATCTTTCAATTTAGGAGCTTCTGTGTTCTGCATCAAAACAGCATTTCAAAAACTTCAAAAGCCATTCCTGTCCTCTAATCAGAAATCTCAGTGAGTGCTTGAATCTTGCTGTTCATATGTGAATGTTCCGTTTCAGCTTCCTAAAAACTACGAAGTTTTAACGTACAGTTGTGTTGCACCTATATATGAGAGCAACACAAGGGAAACTCAGCAAAAGCTAATGATCAGTGGGGTGGGAGGGAAGAGAAATAGACGGTGGGCAGTGGGGGAGTGAAGGTATAGCTGGGACGAAATAAAGGAGATTGAATACTATCAAAATAGACTATTTGCAACTATGAAAACAAAACAAGGAAATCTGTTGGAAATGCTATTTCTAGAGGGAAGGGTGCTGGGAATGTGTTGAGGGGGGATGACATGGTTTGAAATATAGTGTTAATGTATATGGAGATGTAATAATGGAATCCCTACCCCTACCCCTCATATAACTGATGGAAGCCAAAAAAATTAATAAAAAAAGTACAGATATGTTTGAAATGTCTGCATTCCGTTAAGATCCAGCTTGGGGGTCCAGAGCATGGCCTAGTGGTAGAGTGCTTGCCTGGAATGCATGAAACCCCAGGTTTGATTCCTCGGTACCACATACACAGATAAAGCCAGAAGTGGTACTGAGGCTCAAATGGTAGAGTGCTAGCCTTGAGAAAGCCTAAGGACAGTGTCCAGGCCCTTAGTTCAAGCCCCAAGACTGGCAAAATTAAAAAAAAAAAAAGATCTGGCTTGGTTACCATGGGGTAAAAGAATGCTACAAATGCAAGAGATACAAGTCAGCCATAGAATTTGAACTACAGATATATTTTCTGACCTCATGCAGATTTGTGAGATCCGGGAACCATGACACTCTCCTGCTCCACCACTCCCCTCACCTTTCTCTCCCTCTGATAGTGGTTGTGACTCAGTCTCTCTGTGTGTCTTTTAGGGTGTGAACGGCATGTCTGTGGATGAGAAGCCTGACTCCCCCATGTACGTGTATGAGTCCACAGTCCACTGCACCAACATCCTTCTGGGCCTCAATGACCAACGGAAAAAGGACATTCTCTGTGACGTGACTTTGATCGTGGAGAGGACAGAGTTCCGAGCCCACCGGGCTGTGCTGGCCGCGTGCAGTGAATACTTCTGGCAGGCACTGGTTGGACAGACAAGAAATGACTTGGTGGTCAGCTTGCCGGAAGAGGTACGGTGACTTGACCTGGTGCTGTGGTTGGGAGGGGGGTCTTGTTTTAAGGAAACCGGCTGCATCTGAGGTAAAGGGTATATTCAGTGCCACATCCATGTCCACGTCACCCATACTTCGGTTTGTGGCCTAGCAGGTTTCTATTTGATATATTTGAAGTTTCAGAAGGATGAAGATGAACAGAGCATGTTTCTTTAGGGGAACTGAACCGCTGGGGCTCAGTCACTCATAGTTTCTAGTTCACTTCCACTTCCGGACTTGAGTTGTGGGGTACAGTCCTACATGTGGGATCTGAATCAGTGAATCAGTGCTATGATTTCACTCTTTCAGATGGTGTGAGGATGGCCATGTTTCCCTTGAGAATAAAAGAATGAAAACATTCTCATTACCTTCCTCACTTGGGGAAAAAAAAATAAAGCATCAATAATAATTTGCCCTTACTCTAGTGAGATTCTAAGAAGTGTAAACTTACTTTCCTCACACTGATGAAAATACCTTACTCAGGTTTCTTAATTACTTCAGTAAATCCAGTCATTTTGCTACTGTGGAGACTTGAGTAGCTAGACATACTCTGTTCAGAGATGATGTTCAACTGCATGGTTTGAGCTACAGAAAGTAGTGATGGATCAGGTGCTGGTGGTTCACACCTGTAATCCTGGCTACTCAGGAGGCTGAGCTCTGAAGATCACAGTTCAAAGCCAGCCAGGGCATAAAGGTCTGTGAGATTCTTATCTCTAATTAATCACCAGAAAACTGGAAGTGATACTGTGGCTCAAGGAGTAGAGTGCTAGCCTTGAGCTGAAGAGCTCAGGGACAGTGACCAGGCCCAGAGTTCAAGTCCCATGACCAACGAAAAAAAAAAAAGTAGGGCTGGAAGTTTAGCCTACTGGTAGAGTGCTTGCCTAGCATGCACAAAGACCTGGTTTCAATTCCTCAGTACCACATATAAGAAAAAATCCAGAAGTGGTGCTGTGGCTCAATGGTGCTAGCCTTGAGAAAGCCCAAGAACAGTGCTCAGGCTCTGAGTTCAAGCCCCAGGACTGGCAAAATAAATAAATAAATAATGGGTTTACAATGGAAAAATCTTTAAATTGGTCATCCTTTGGACTGTGTATACAATTGGTTTTGGGGTATCCTGGCTTCTCTTCCTGTCAAGATATAAAGGGCATACTGCGCATGCTTGCCTTTGTGTTCAAGGCAGAGTTATTCCGTGTCCTCCAGCACAGTGCACAAGTAAAAATCTAGGGCCACCAGCAGCAGTTGTACAAGCTGTGCACTTCACAATGTTTGCAAATAGGTCCCACAGTTGTGTACTGTTTTCCATTGAGCAGTTCTTTACAATAGAAGAGAAAAATTAAAGACTCCAGCCCTTGAATATAAGATACTCATGATTATAACCAAAGATACTTTTGAAGGCCTAGAAAATAATGCTAATGAGTAAAACAGACTATATATAAGATGATAAGAAGTACTGAGGTGAGCACTTGCCCCACCAAAAAGCACCTGAATCCAAGATGAAATGCAAATAGTGGGGATGGCTATAATTATACTTATGATCTCAGCACTCAGGAAACAGAGGTAAGAGGATCACAAGTTCAGCACTAGACTGGGTTATATGGTGAGTTTACAGGCAGAAAGATTGAACAATGCTCAGTAACTTGCCTGGCATGGGCAATGCCCTGGATTTGAGCCCCAGCACTGAAAACAAACAAAAAAAGCAAACAAGGTACACGAGATGGAGAGAGTCGCCAGATTTTAGTCTCTTAGTAAGCAGTGTCTACAGTTCCTGTAAGGAGCAGATGATGAAAGGCAGGTTGCATCACCACTCTGTATTTCCACATTAGTATTATTTTTATATACATGCCATAAAACACTCCATCAACACCCCTTATACCGCTAGTGAGTCAACAGCTAGAGAGACTCTAGAAGGAAAGGGACACATCAGTTGAAGGTGACACACCCATGACTGAGGTAAGTCATGCAGCCTGGCTTGCCAGGTAACCGGAAGGCTAAAGAATGTCAGCTGAGGTGTGACTGGGTCCTGAGCTCCATTTTCACATTTGCATTAAGATGGGAGATGTACTTAACCATTTCATAAGTTACCACAAGTACTAGGGAACTAAGGACACTAAATGTTTTCAGCACACAGGCTGTTACATAGCAGATATTTGCTGCACAGCCTTTCTTCTCTTCATGGGAGCAACTCCAGAATTCTCTAGAAATATTTGGAACACTTCCAATTATGCAACATACTCTTGACAAAGAATGTGACCTTTACAGTTTATTATCTGTTGCATGTTTGAAAACCATTTTGGGTATTATACTAATTTGCCAAAGAAATAGGTGATATCAATATATACACAAATAAACAACTCATATTTTATATAATTACCCTTTCTTTTTTTCATTTTTATTTTTTATTTTTTTTATTGTAATTAGTAAAAGGGTTACATGATATTTGCCAGATAGAAGGTGCATTAATTCACATACATTGATACCCTTTCACATGTCTTGGTACCCGTTTCCCTCCCCCCCCCCACACCCCCCACCCGTCTTGGTTTTCCCCCCTTCCCTATCAAATTTCAAATATCCAAATACAAATAAGTTCAATATATCAGATAACAAAGTGAGATACTATACCAATATGAGCTAACCAAGGGACAGCAAAGGAGATGAGAGACAACATAGTACATTAAGGACAACAATCATTCATTAAATGGCTTTTGTTTCACTATCCTGGAGGTCCTTTCAATTAGCTTCACATTATACCCTTTCTTTAGTGCATCTGCTGGCCCCATTCTTGGATGGATCTTGTGCCTTACTTTTGTCTCTCCCTATTCAGCACTGGAATCTTGGCCTAGTCAGTCTTTCTGAGCCTCAGCTCTTACCTGTAAGAGCCTGAAAATTCTAGCATCCTTGAATCTGTTTCTCTCTCTTTCTCCCTTTCTCTGCAATTTGAGGCAAGAAAGAGAGAGGAAGGAAAGAAGGAAGGAATGGATGAAGAGAGGGGGGAAGGGAGAGAGAGGGAGGGAGAGGGAAAGGGAGAGAGAGAGAGAAGCACTGAGCCAGAAGGACTGAGAAGCAAAGACATGTGTTGAGTCTTAACCACAGAGTGCAGTGTGGAACAGCCATGCTGCAGCACTGCCAAGCACAGATGCCAATAAGATTATGGAGTCTTCTTGTCTGGAAGTTTTTATGGAAGCTATGAAAGCTGTTAATGTCTTTGGGATGGTTTGGGTCCAGTCTTTCAAGAAAGCAATCCGACAGGCGCAATTATCTTCGGAAGGTCCTGGCAGTATGCAATGCTACAGCAAGTTTATAATGTGGCAGCACAGGATACCGGTAGCACTCTGAGCCTGAGTGCAAGGGTAGGGGAGAGGAGAAAGCTGCAAGGGACCCAGAGTGGGGAGGGAGAGGGGGGCATCCCTGGGAAGCAGTATGACCACAGGAAGAAGGGCAAAGCAATCATCCTACCCAAAGCACAGAGCAGGCCACTCTCCTCCCCACCATGCCAACTGACAAACCTCAATGGGAGATATCATGCTGCCTGAAAAAGAATAAGAGCAGACTTTAAGAATTAAAGAGCATTAGCCATGAGTGGGAAAGCCTGGACCTTGAGCCAGCTGCATGTGAGATGTCAAGCAAACCAATCAACTTCTTTAGACCTACGTATTGATTCAGCAAACATATATCAAAGTCTTGTTATATACCTTGCACTCTCCTACATGCTGTGTGAACTCTGCTTGTATAACAACTGGGGAGGATGAAAGAGGAAAAATTATTATTTGCCACTGAGGAAGTTTAAAATAAAAGACTAGGGAATATTACTGTACCGGCGATGGGATTTTTATATAGGTCATCAAGGAAGTTTGTGTGCAGGAGTGACTTTTGAAAAAACACCTGAAGGAGAGGAGGGGCTAGCTGTGCTGACAGCTGGGGGAAGAATGGACAGAGCAATACCAATAAAAGGATCTGAGGCTGGACAGACATGGTATGTCTAACACACAATAGCAGAAATGAGCAAAGATAGAATGGGACAAGACATGTCAGATTGGTGACTGTGCACTTGGACAGTTCACTTGAATTGAACTGGAAAGCCATTAGAGGATTCCACAGAAGATTATGCTGATGGCCATGTGAAAATAGATTGAACGAGGACACTGAAAGAGCAGGAAGACTCCTGAAGTGACCAAGACAATAAACAAGACACATGATATCATCTTGACCAAAGGATGTCAAATGTTATTGTCAGAATCTGGTGGTATTTTGATAGTAGAGCTTATGGGGTTTTTTCTTTCTTACAAATTGGATGTAAGATAGGAAAGAAAAAGAAGAGACAGATAATCCTAAGGGTTGGGCCTTGAACTAATGGAAGAACCAAGTTGTGATTAGTTAAAACTGTCAAAACCTGAGAGGAGTTAGGTATGTGAGGACCAAAGGTAGAAATGGAGCTGGAAGTTCTATTTCATATATTTTAAGATTGAGGTGCCCATTCACATCTAAGTATAGATACCTAATACTCAGTTGGGCATAGGTGGCTGGAATTCATGGGCAAAGTCTAGATTTAAGAACTGTAAATCTGGCAAATATCATGTAACCCTTCTATTAATTACAATAAAAAATATATGAAAAAAAAAGAATTGTAAAACCTCACAAAAGGACCTGAGACTCTTATCTCCAGTTAACCTCTAGAAAACCAGAAGTAGGGCTTGGCTCAAGGGTAGGGTGGTAGCCTTGAGCTGAATTGCTCAGGAATAACGCCCAGGCCAAGTTCAAGTCCCATAACCCACAAAAAAAAAAAAAAAAGAATTTTAAAACCAAGTGGTAGAGTGCTCGCCTAGCAGGCAAAAAGCCCTGTGTTTGATTCCTCGGTACTACATACGCAGAAAAAGCCAGAAGTGGTGTTCAAGTGCTAGCCTTGAGAAAGCTCAAAGTCAGTGCCCAGGCCTTGAGTTCAAGCCCCAAGACTGGCAAAAGAAAGAGAAGAAGAGGGGGGGATAGAAAATCAGAAGGATATTGAAAGCTTCTGTGGTTTTATTAACCATTTTTGATGGAGCATTAGAAGCAAAATGCAATTCAATTTTGTTCTAGAGAGAATGAAAAAAAGAGAAAAGCTAATGTAGGCTTTATTTATTTATTTATTGGCTTGGAGAATACTTCTCTATCTCTGTTTTCTTTAGGCTTTATTGTTTGTAGGCTTTATTTTTAAGTTCTTTCAACTTAAAAGGAGCAGTGACATGAACTGCTCCAAGAAGCTAGAAAGACATTGTGTCAAAAGATATTTCATTTGTTTTTACATTTTATGTAGGAAGAAATTCCAACATGGTTGTACCCTAGAGCAAGGATTACCAGTATTCACCCAGACCTAGTTTTCTTTTCTTTCTTGCATGCAGGAGAAAACTAAATTTACAATCAGGCTGGCTATGCCATGTAATCAATGACAAGTGGTTAACTACTATATCATTTCTGGACTGGGGTTGTTAAAAGTAGGTCTGAATTCATACTGTTTACCATCCTTGTAGCTGGTATCCAAGAAATCCAAGATGGTGCAGAAGCCCAAATCTTGGAGTCGCCTATGGAAGAGAGCCAGGAAAGTGAACCATTTGATTCAACTCACATTCTGAGATGAATGAGAAATAAAGCTCTATGTTAAATCAGTAAGCCTTGACATTTACCTGGGTGTATAATACATATCTGTAGTCCCAGCTACTTAGCAAACTGAGGTAAGAAGATGGCTAAAGTCAATGAGTTCAAGTTTAGCCTGAGTAAATACTAACATCCTATCTCAAGAAAAAAAAAGATATGTTCTTTGCCTCTGCAGTAGAGCATAACCTATTGTGACTAATATGAAGCCTATAGAAAGGCTTCATAATAGGGACAAACACTCTTCCAGGAGTTTGGCCTAGTGGTAGAGTGCTTGCCTAGCCTGCATGAATACCCCGGTTCAATTCCTAGGTACTACATACACAGAAAAAATGCCAGAAGTGAAACTGTGGCTCAAGTGATAGAACATTAGCCTTAAGAAAAACCCAAGGACAGTGCCCAGCCCCTGAGTTCAAGCCCTAGGACTGGCAAATGAGAGAGAGAGAGAGAGAGAGAGAGAGAGAGAGAGAGGGGGTGGGGGGGGGGGAGGAGGGGGGTGAGGGAGGGGGGGGAGGAGGGAGGAGGGAGGGAGGGAGGGAGGGAGGGAGGGAAGAGGGAGAGAGAAACACTGACCATATAAGAGACAGGAGTCAGTTGCTAATTATTTTTGTTCCTGAGGACACAAGAGTACAGGCACTCCTAGACAAAGGCCAGACTCAACTTATCCGGAAACAGCCTTATCTGAAAAATGGTATAACTGGGCTGGATGACCTCTGAGGTTCAAACCTATGCCACTGGTTTATGGTTCTTGAACTTTTCTAGAAGAGAGCAAAACCCTGTTTCCAGATGCTGTGACTCACACCTGTAACTTGAAACTTGAGGATCTCAGTTCAAAGCCAGCCTAGGCACTAAAGTCCATGAAACTCTAATCTCCAATTAACCACCAGAAAGCCAGAAGTGGCGCTGTGGCTCAAGGGGAAAGGAAGTAGCCTTGAGAGACAATGCCCAGGCCCAGAGTTCAAGTCCCACAACCAAAAAGAAAAAAAAAAAAAAACCTGCTATCCAGGAAGAGAGAAGTAAGATTTGGATTGAAAGCCAAGGAAAGACCAGGGAAGTGGGAGGCAAACTGTTTTGAAGGGAAAGAACTGTAGGTAGGACCCTGGAAGAGACACCAGTGTAATTCAGTAATGTGTTTTTGTCACTACTCCCTAAATCCTCAGAAAATATCTGATAGGTGTCCCCAGGAGATGGAAGTGGACCTGTAGGATCTCTGGGGGGCTATTCTGTATCCCAGAACCAGCAGATTGTAGTAGATGCAGCGAGATCATGCCTATTAAACCAATACTGGAGGTTTTAGAGTTTTTGACAGAATCTCTTCACATGGCCTCCATTCAATGTGAGAGCGTAAGGAGTCGTGATGCTAAGGCCCCTGCATGACTTACAGAGCTGCCATTTGGATGAATGAAATACTTCTTGGAAGGATGGTGCTACTGAAATAGTAGTTGTTGTTATTCCCATAAAAGGAAAGAATAGTCTACTCTGATGAAATGACTCTTGCCTCAGAACCTTCATTAAAAGCTGTGGTGCAATTTTCCAAGTTGCATTAGTAAGACTTGGCAGGAGATTAAAAAAAGAAAAAAAGAAGAAGAAAAATACATTCTTCCAGGTAACTACTTGCTGGCAAGTAAAAAGTTTTCAAGTCCTAGAATCGTGCTGATCATTCTGAAATGCCTTGAGGCAGAACTTATTTATAGTAATGGAAACGTGACTTCCAGTGCTGAGATCTGGGACTCAGTCTCTGAAGGGGTTGAAATAAAGCAAGCCCTGAAAAGGGAGCTTATACATTTGTGAACGTATCTCTGGAGGCCATGGGCTGATGCCCACGGAAGAAAATATCGTGTGAAAATAGCCACCAAAAGAGCTAATTTTAAATCTGAGACACATAAGCTGTTTTCAAACCTCTTGCATTTTTTTAAGTCCTAAGGCCAGTATGTCCTATTTAAAGACTCTTATGCAGAAATGTATTCCTCTTTTAGTGTGGTAGTAGGAGTTGAGTAGACAAAAACCTAAGATATATCTTAAAATTATTTGTAAGAGACCTGATTTCAAAGCCAGTTTTAATTTTTTTCATTATAAATCAACATTATGAAATGGATTTATAACAAAACCTTTAACTATAAAGATACTGAGATATGAGGGTCTCAATTCAAAACCATCCCAAGCAGGAAAGTCTCTGAGACTTTTTCATCCCTAATTCACCAGCACAAAGCAAGAGTGGAACTGTGATTCAAGTGACAGAGTGCTAGTCTTGAGCAGGAAAGCCAAAGAATAGCACCTAGACCCTGAGCTCAAGCCCCAGTAACAATGCACACACACACACACACACACACACCACACACACACACGAAGGTAAAATTATTTGCAGCATATCTGGAGCTAGAATTCGGAGACTGGCCACATTCCCTGAGCTTTTGTTCTCGACTAGCACTCTACCACTTGACACATAGCTCCACTTCTGGCTTTTTTGGTAGCTAATTGTAGAGAAGACACTCAAGGACTTTCCTGTCCAGGCTAGCTTTTGAACCTCAAACCTCAGATCTCAGCCTCCTGAGTCGCTAGGATTACAGGTGTGAGCCTCTGGCGCCCTGCATATTTTAAAGCTCTTTTCTCCATTTGAACCAAATATCCCTTACATTTCTTTCTTTCTCCTTTTATGGAGACTCGGTTATTTCAATTAAGATTAATAATAGCTTTAAGACAAAGTTCAGAGCTATAAAGTTCCTCACTTGATCAGTAATCATAACTATTATTTTGTCATATTTAATCATAGGACCTGGGCCTTTAACCAGGTACTTAATGAAACTTTCAATTCATGATAAGAACTTAAATGGCACTTGAGGGTTTTTTTTTTAAGTATTTCACTTCCCATCCAGATTACCCACTCAAAATCCTCCCGAATAGAGAGGTATGATAACAAGACAGAATGACTCTCAGCCACCGGCCATAGAGACCATGCCAACATCACCTGGCTGTAAGCCATTGTCCAATTAGTATGGCTTCATGGTTGCAGGATAATCTCAGTTGAGTCAATCATTGAGTCATTCGTAGTGTAGTTTACTTGAGCCAGTACTTCTTGGAGAATAGGTTTCTTGTTCAGTGTTATTACCTGTCTTGTCCTGCCAATAAAAGTGCAGACTTTGTAGGCTAAAAGCCAAACAGAAGAGCAACATTGATTTCTCTTCCTGAAAACTGAGATTGCAATTTTTTACGTAAGTTATATTTTGGTTTGTACACCAAAATACTCAGAATTGAAAAGCCAGGTTTTTGTTTTGTCTTTTCTTTGGCAGTTTTCATAATTGGCACGAAGTTCAGGATATCAATCAAGTTACCTAATAATCTTAATGGATTCACATTCCATTCAAAATTTGGAATGTCACCAAACTGCTTCAGGTTTCAACTCCATTGTGAAGGTGTTCACAGCATTTCTGGTGGGCGTGCAGTTATAAAAGCAGCCTTTTTGAAAGAGCTCCTTCTTATGGTGCGAACACCTGGAATTGTAGTTGGACAAGCTGTAAGCCAGGAAATCGATTCAGGAATTTTTTAATAAAATGTTTCATACCCAAGAGTTAGAGTGATGCATGGTTGTAAGAAAAAAAACTGTTCTGTTCTTAGAAACACAAGGAAAGTAGAATCCTGTGCACTAATCAGTGAATATTTATGGTATTTATTTTGGTTCTTACTCAAATCACAAAGTCAGATAAAGGACTGGTTTGTTTGCATTTTAAGAATCTGAGCAGTTAAATAACAATACTTTTACCGGGTGCCACCTGTGGCTCATACTTGTAATCCTAGGAGGCTGAGATCTGTGGCTCAACTGGTAGAGCACTAGCCTTGAGCTCAATGAGGCTCAAGGATAGCACACAGGCCCTGAGTTCAAGCCCTCAACCAACATAATAGCAATAATAGCTCTTTTAATTTCCTGTAACCTTGGAAGTATGCTTTTTCCATTAATTTAATGCACATCATAATACGCACACATTCCTGAATGTGTGCTGAGTCTTCTCAACTGATACTGGCCTGCCCCCCAGGCGAGATAATAATTCAGGAGCTTACTATCTGAGATGCACCACCATGTACAGCCTAGTGAAGGCTGTGTGTGAAAAAGTGAATACATTCAGCACTCTGGGTGGGATACAGCTTGCCCTCCAACATGAACACACTTTTTGACTGACTGGTAGCAAAGAGAAATACTGGCAGTTGTTCCCAACCAAGCCAAAAAGTTGGCGCAGGGATGAAAAAAATGCTGGGATATAGCCAATAAAAGAAAAATTCCTGAGTTTGAAAGAAAACCAAAGGAAGGTCACAAGTAGAGACCTCCAACTTGTTCAAGTAACAACTGTATCAATTTATCTTCCTTTTTAAATTTTTTATTGTAATGTATAGAGGGGTTACAGTTACATTCGCCAGATAGTAGGTACATTACTTCTCACACATTGATACCCCTTCTTATGTTTCTTCCCTATTTACCTTCCCCACCCTCTCCCAATCATCTTGTTTTCCCTCTTCCCTTTTTTTGTTTTTCATGTTACTTTTAGTAGTTGAACAAGAATACAATTCCACAAGTCAAGTTATGAGTACAGTGCATCTTGATCAGTGTAATCCCTTCCATTGTTCTCCATTTTCCCTTATCTGATCCACAGCCATCTTTTTTTAATATAGGATAGTATTAAATGTCATTGCTATTCATATTTACAGTTTATTTCTAAGCTACCATTTTTGGTCTATTGATTTGTTTGATTTTTTTCCCAGTTATTGGGGCTTGCACTCAATGCCAGGACACTGTCCCTTAACTTTTTCATTCAAGGTTAACACTCTTATCACTTGAGCCACAACTCCACTTTCAGCTTTGTAATTAATTGGAAATAAGAGTTTCATGGGCTTTTCTGCCTAGGCTGGCCCCAAATCTCCATCCTCAGATCTCAGCTTCCTGAGTAGATAGGATTACAAGCACGAACTACCAATGCCTAGCTGATCTCTTTAATTTTTTAAATACTTTATTTGCAGTCCCATTCCAACAGATGTCATTAGCAACTAGAGTAGGCTCTGTGTGCCATAGCCACAGCTGTGTGTTAACCTTAATGTTGAGTAGCGCAAATTGGAATGAAATGATTCATGTGTATCACTTCAAAGATCAGTCTAGGTACCTGGAGATTTGGTGTCAGTGATGCCGCGCTTTCCTATGAACTAAATGACACTGGGTTCAGTTCTCAGTACTTCAGAGAGGGGGGAAAAGAAAGAGAAAGAGGTGAAAAGAAAAGAAGGAAGGAAAGAAAGAACCCTGTGAGCACATGCTTTACTAGCACAAGGCTCTGATCTTCAGCTGAAAAAATAAAAATAACAAATCCAACCAGAATGATCATTCTAATACTTCATTTTTTATTAGTTACTAAAAGAGAAGAGCAAAGAAACTAGGGAATCTACTGAAAGGCCAGAAAAATGGTTGACAGAACCCTTGAGCGTCTTGCTGTGTGGAGCTGAGCACTCTGCGACCATGAGAGAGATTCTCATGTTTGTGCTGTCATTATTCTTCCCCACTGAAGTCCTAGATCATGAAGTGGAAAAGAGGTTAGGCCTCTTATAAATGTCAAGTGGAACTGTCATAGCTCAGCAACTAAATTATTCCCTATAATAAAAAAAGGTAGAATGATTTTTTAAAGCATGCAACAAGATTGAGAATAAGTACTTCTAGGTTTGGAGGAATCTTTAGGACAACAAGGAAGGATAATTAGAGCATAATTTTTGTGACTCTGGAGTTTCCTAATTGGGTTAAATCCACTAGATTTATAAGACATTCAAAAATGCAATTGTTATTTCAAAGTTCCATATAACAAACTTTCTTCATGCCTCCTATTTGAGATGTGATCAAGATCTTCCTATTCATTCACAAAATAAATAATATTCTACCTGTGAATGAGGTATTCTATCATTCATCAGTGAATGAGGTATTTTGACTACACTAGAAAAGAACTTTATACATGATGCTAGACACTGAAAAGTTACAAAAATATAAAAGTACCTTCAGAGGAGTATGCTTATGATTTATCAGGACAAGATTAAGTACAGGAGATTAAGAAAAGATTACATGGATGCTGGTGGCTCACACCTGTAATCCTAATTATTCAGGAAGCTAAGATCTGAGGATCATCAAGTTTGATGGGTAGGAAAATCTCTTATATCAAATTAACCACCACAAAAAGGTAGTAGAGCCCTGGCTCAAGTAGAAAAGCACCAGCCTTGAACCAAAAAAAAAACTCAGGGATAATACCCAAGCTCTGAATTCAAGTCCCAGGACTAGCACAAGAAAGACCAAAAACAAGATTAAGAGAATGAGAAGAGTAGATCACACTTCATAGGTCAATCTTTAGGGGATTAAGTTAGAATTTAAAACAAGACCACCTCCTTCTATGTCACAGAATCAAGACCATAGAAATTACAGGTGAATAATTGAAGAGTGTTTATTGTATATATCGTGCTCTATTGGCACTTTATGTGGCACATATGCAAATGAGGTGAGAACCTGCCCTGGTCTGGTTAGTTACATGAGGCCTTAACTACAAAAGAATGAAATTTAAATGAAAGAACTTAGGCTTGATCAGGTAAGCAATAGGAATTTACTCACAAACATTGTGAGCCATGAAGTGACATATGGAACATGATTTAGGAAATACAATTACAGCAATGGAATGTATCATAGAATGACAGACACTGCAGAGAGACAGCACAATCCAGAGATGCCTAGAAATCGCTGTGGAAACATGTGGCAAGGAAAGACATCATCAGAACTGGATGTGTATCTCTAGTGCTCTTTATGTATGTAAGATTCTGGGAGCACAGAGCTGAGATGCATTTATGAAAAAAATAAGGTTATGAGTGAAACCACTAGATAATGTTTATCTCAAGAGAAATGGAAAACAGAGCTGCGTTTAATCTCTAGCCCTTTTCCTCTGTTACCAATACCTCTATTATGAGTGGTATATATTCTGAATTACTGGAGTTAAGTTTTATCTTCATTTCATTTGTGGAAATGGTTTATACCCCAATGGTTTACCAGACTTCAGATATATATAAAAATAATTCCTAAGTTACTCTTTAAGACATATGCTTCCCCAGGGGGTCTTGTAAGCATTAAGTCTTACTGAACCTAGCTGGGTACAAGAACCTACAAGGAGCTGGTAACTTTCTCAAGGTCAAAGCCTTTGTTAAAGTTACTTGTAACCCAGTACTACATATTTTGTTAATGCTTTGAAACAGATTCCAGCAAAAATGATCAACTGGCTTAAGATACCAAAGCAACAAACACAGACACAAAATAACTCCTCACACTTTTGTGTGGTAGTGGTATTTTGTGCTATGGAACGTTTTCAATCCCAGGAGAAACAAGGTATTTAGAGGTGAACAGTCATACTGTCTATAACTCACTTACAAATGGTTCAGAGGAAATAGGTACGTGGAGGCGGGGTGTGTGAATGTATAAGAAATTATTCACAGAGAAAAGAAAGTACACCAGTGTGGCAAATTTAGTGACTTGTTTGATTGATCTCCAAACATGCCAGATCATCATGGTTCATTGATGGAGTTGGGTCTATGTGGTTATGTATGGTTTTGCTGTGTGTGTGTGTGTGTGTGTGTGTGTGTGTGTGTGTGTGTGTGTGTGTGTGTGTGTGTGTGTGTATTGTGGCCTACCTATTTATGAGGCTGAGGTAGGAGGATCACTAGAACCTAGGCATTTGAGCCAGCCTGGGTAAGGAGAAAGAGAAGAAAAAGACTGCCAGCTCTGTGCTAAGCCTTAAGTCAAGGATTGGAATTCTTATGGGCCTGCATTTAGTGTGCAGGCAAATAACCAAACAAGATAATGTAAATTACTGTAAGTGCTAAAAGCAAAATAAAGCAATGTGATATGAAAGACAGTAATAGGCCAAGGAAGACTTCCCTAAGGAGAAACCTTCGATACTTCCTGTTTGTTTATAGAATTTTTCCTCCTTTTGGGGAGGGGGGTGTTGTGGTTTCAGATAGGGTCTCATTATCTACCTAGACTGTTCTTGAACACTCTTCTCCCATTTCTTCCTTCCATGTGCTGAGATTACAAGCATGAACCACTACACCTGACTTGACAAGAGTCGTTTAAGTGGAGATCTGAATGACTAAAGGAACCATTCATTCCATCACTGGCCAGATTTGCATTGAGCTCCTCTAGGCACTGCAGAAATAACATCAAACAAAATAGATTCTCTTCTTTCATGGTGTCTATGATCAGCGAGAAGTAACAGTCATCAGAAGTGTGGGTGACAAGGCTACTGGGAAAAAGAACACATGTGGGAGAGCAGTGAGGCCAGAGCTGAATGTGACATAGCAGTGAGGAAAGGGTCACTGCAAAGGTGATCTAGAAACAAAGGGCTTAGAGCTGGGATGTTGGATGGAGACTGATTTTAAAAGCCAGGTAGGCCATTTTGATGCCTCTGACTTTACTCAGGGAAACGTTCATGTGTTAGAGGGTTCTAAATAAAATAACATAATCCAAACTACCTTTTGAACTGATATCTGTGGAAGCTGAGTTGAGTCTAGGCTACAGTGAGGCAGGGCAGAAGTGGAGATGGCAGTTAAGTAGCTCCTGGAGAATTTGTATAAGTGTGGTAAAAGTGAAGGGATGCACAGGTTGGATTCTGACTCTCATTTGCAACAGAAATTGCCAGGATTTCCCACTTAACTGGCTGGAAGTGGGATGCGAGATTGGGGAAATGAATCCAAGATGACTGTGTGTTTAGGGCTGTAAGACGGAAAGCTGGGATTTGCCATTGATTGAGATAGGAAAGATTGCCCAGAAAACAGGGTGACAGAGGAACAAGCAGCTGGGCAGGTACATGGCAAGATGAGGAGGTGATCTGTACAGCCAACAAAGAAGTAGGGCAGAGAAAATACACAAAAGCTTCACTGAGAATTTCACAGCAGAATAATTAGGTGTGCCTTGTGAAGTCTTCTAGGAAGGCTTTGTTGTTTGTTTGTTTTTGTAATTTACAGATGAAAGTATTATTAAGTGTGTCAGCTGAGGTGAAATTGTTAACCCAGCTGTACTGACTTATGCCCAAAATCAGTTCCTTCTCCCTGGGGCTGCTGTAGGAGGTCTGCCTTGTTCTAGAGCTAGATGGAAGTTTCAGGGGAAAAGGGGAATTGTCACTATTCCCAGTGACATGTGAGGTGGTGTTGGTAGGAGTGGCTCTGAAGGTTCAGCCAGAGTGTTACAGTGGGTTCCCAGACATTTTTTGCCAATGACCTCGTTGACAAATCACTACATTTCACAGACTGCCTTTCATTTTGAAGCCAAATGTCTCTTCATTCTTTGCCCCTTCCCCACGCATAAGTCTGTGAGGGACACACATTCTAAGCATATTTCGTTCCTCAAGAGCAGGCTCTGCCTGTTTTGAGACTATTCCTTCACATTCCATTGCTTCTTCTGCTCTCCCTCCCAGATTCCTACAGTCTGCTTTTCAAATAATGCCAACTTATTTATCCAGATTTTTTTCCTCCCCCAAAGAAATGCCAATGGCCTTTCATGAGAATTTTTTACGAATTGTGGGCTTAGAAGAGTGTATTTATGATAGGGACTTGGAAAACCTGAGCTCTCAATAGATTCCTATTGACAGAAATGAGGGGTCTTGAACCCACTCTACATGGAGAACCTTCTCTCTGCATGTCCTGCTAATAACAGCTCAAAAGAGCATCCCTGAGGACTTCCATTCTGGCCATTGCCTAGACAGGAAGAAGTTAGATTTGTCCCCTCCATCTAGTTCTTCCCAACTGAGTTTATTTTAAAAGCCCTACTGGTGAGATAGATCAATCACAAAAGGATAAAATATTTTGTAATTCCACTTACATGAAATATGTAAAGTAGTCAACTGTGTAGAAACTGAAACTAGGAAATGGTGGTTACCAGAGTTGTACCAGGGCAGAGCTGTGGGGGATGAGAAACTATTATTTATTAGGTATCGTTTCAGATTTCCAGGGTGAAAAGGTTCTGGAAATCCACTTCATAATGATATGAATACACTTAGCATTATTGAAATAACTGTACATGTTTTAGGGTCAAATTAAATATTTTTGAAAGCTGGAAGTGGTGGTAACATGCCCATAATCCCAGCATTGAGGAGGTTGAGTCAGAAAGTTTAAGGCCAGTATAGTCTACACAAATCACAATACTCATTTTTTGCCAGTCCTGGGGCTTGACTTTAGGGCCTGAGTACTGTCCTTGGGCTTTCTCAAGCCAAGACTTCTACCACTTGAACCACAGCACCATTTCTGGCATTTTCTATGTGTATGGTACTAAGGAATCGAACCCAGTTCTATGTACATGCTAGGCAAGTACTCTACCACTAGACTAAACTCCTGGCCCAAAATACTCATTCTTAAAAAAGAAAAAAAAAGATTTCTGAGCTTAGAGATATGGCTCAAGTGATAGAATGCCTGCTTAACAAGCCTAGGGTCCTGAATTCAAACCCCTAGTACTGCTCCCCCAAAAAACATTTGAAAAGATCATAATTGTGTGTCATGCCAGGGCTTCTTGCTTGCTTCATCTTGTAGAACTAATGGGCCAGCCTCTGCACCCAGGCTGGCTACCTGGAATCATAGACCAGTGTCAAGAGAAGGTCCTCTTCTGCCCACTGCACAGTTTGAAGCCTGGGCCCAACTGCTCACCTCCAATTTATGTCTAGAGTTTAAATTAGAATCAATATGTTGAATGCATCTGGCACAGAAAACAGATGGATAAGCAGGAGCTAGATCGGGAACATCCAGAAACCAACAGGTCATTGCTTTTGCTTTACCTCTAGTTGTTCAGTGAGAGCTGTATTCTGGCCTAACCTTCTCAGTCTTGGTAAATTGCAGACACTGATTGAATATCCACCATGAGGGCAAGGAGTTTGGCCTAGTGGTAGAGTGCTTGCCTAGCATACATGAAGACCTGAGTTCTATTTCTTGGTACCACATACACAGAAGAAGCTGGAACTGGTGCTGTGGCTCAAGTGGTAGAGCTCTAGCCTTGAGAAAGCTCAAGGAGAGTGCTCAGACCCTGAGTTCAAGCTTAGGACTGTCAAAAAAGAAAACAAACAACTGAATATCTACCATGAATAAATTATAGTACTTACTACTATATTTATTTATTTATTTATTTATTTATTTATTTATTTATTTATTTATTTATTTATTTGCTAGTTCTAGGCCTTGAACTTGGGGCCTGGCACTGTCCTTGGGCTTCTTCTTCAAGTCTAGCGCTTTGCCACTTGAGCCATAGCACCACTTCCAGCTTTTCTATGTATGTGATTCCAAGGAATCAAACCTGGATCTTGGTGCGAGCTACGCAAGCACTCTATCACTAGGCCAAACTCCCAACCCACTACTGTATTTTAGAATGTCTTCTTTACTCTCATCTTCCTTTTCCATTGCCTTCCAGCTTCTATCCTTCCTACTTGTAATCAGTGGTTTCTTTTCCACTCATTAGCAAAGATTTAAAGAGTATCTGATTCCATTTTAAAACTTGTCCAAGATATTATTAAGGAGGAAAGGCTTTGGGCTGTTTTCTCCTGACATTTTAGGATGTATAGAATGAAAGGGTGTGTACAACATTTATGATATGTCTTAATGGCTCTGTCATTATGTCAAGCTCAAGAAAAAGACAAGATAAAACATGCTGCTTCCATTCAAACAAAATGTGGCTGACTACACCCGCTCACCTGTCAGGTCTAAATACAAAGGATTTGTTCAGAGAAGGAAACTAAAGCCTAGAAACAATGCCTATATAAATGTCTTGAAAAATCAGGCTGTGCACTTGTTATACTTTCAAGTTTTTGCAATTATACAGTTCAATTTTTGTTGAAAGCTCCCCTTTGAAAACTTCCATGGTGAAAACCATCATTGATCTTTTATTTTACTTTTTATTACTTGCGTTACATTCTCTACCGGATCCCTGTGCACTCTGAAAAATATTGGTTATTTCAGCAGACTGGTTGGACTAAGCTAGCATTCCAAAGGAAAGCAGTTTGAAGGACGTGTCATTCATGAACTGAGGAGACTTGAGGATGTTCAAAAGAGATCTGTTGATTTTGCCAACTCACAGGCTCATATATTTTGCCAATAATGTCCAGAGTAGATGAAAATGTTGTCAGTTTTGTCCTTCTTGCTGTCACTTTTTGTGTAATGTCTGAGGAATATTAGGAACCATAATTTCTCTCTACATACACGGGTATAAAGTGAGGAGCATCAAAGATTTAAAATGGGTTGTGGATTCAGTGAACATCAGGATTCCTCTTAACATGTAGTATCAGAACTAAATACAAATCTCAGTGTGATCCGAATAGTTAAAAGTAGAGTGACTGGGCCGGGAGTTTGCCCTAGAGGTAGAGTGCTTGCCTAGCATGCATGAAGACCCGGGTTCGATTCCTTGGTACCACGTACATAGAAAAAAAAAAGCCGTAAATGGTGGTGAAGCTCAAGTGGTAGAGCTCTAGCCTTGAGAAAGTTCAAGGATACTGCTCAGGCCCTGAGCTCAAGCCCAGGACTGGAAAAAAAAAGTAGTGATTGCATGACTTACTGTCTCTGCATTGCATATCTATTAATGTAGCCTAGGACTGTGTTAAGTTTCCTAGCAATTGTCATTGTACTGACCCACCACCTTCTTAAGCCAGGAGTTTCCTACCCTGTCCTTACACATTTGAGTTTTATAATCCTAGTACAGGACATTTGTTTTTGTTAAATTACATCCTTTTATTTTTTTTTGTTACCTGTGGTTTGAACTCATGGCTTCATGCTAGCTGAACCATGTCTCTAGTCTGTTTTGCGGGGGGGGGGGGGTCTAGTTAGTTTGGAGCAAGCAATGCCATCCTATCTGGATATTCACTTAGACCACAATTTGCCTGTTTTTGTTTCTCATTGTAGCTAGGATGACAAGAACATGCCACTATGCCCGGATTCTTTTGGTTAAATAGAATATTTATGCATTTCCCCAATTAATATCAGCCTGGGATCATCACTTAGGATCTTGATTCTCCTGAACAACTCACCAGTGACTGTGAGCATACTTTCTAGGTCAAAGAAGTTAAGCAAAGACAGAGCATTCAAAAAAGGAAGCCCAGATATTTCTCCCCAGGTTGAAGTTGACTCAGCTCATCAACCAAGTACCAATCACCTCATTTTTCCCCATATTTTTCAGTGTGTGACCCAGAGATACCAGCTTCCTTGCTAAAAAAAAATTCCTAGGATGCTATTTCTACTGCATTTCTCTGAACAGTAATCTCATCAAACCCAGAAATGCAGTTACTTTGGCATGACTTATTCCTAATGAATCATCTGCCACTTTCCTGTCTGGTTCTGAGTGGGTTATATGCTTTTTTTTGCCAAGTCTAGAAGGATCAAGTATACAATTTGGATGGAACTATTGTTCAGAAACTTGGTTTGACTCATTAAGAGCATCAAAACATCCGAGCGTGGGTGCGAATGCTTAAAAGTGCTGCATATTGAGTGACAGGGTAAAGACTCCTCCTTCTGTGTATCAATATAAAACTGAAAAGAAAGTCAGAAAGACAGATCATTCAATTCTTGAGGGAGTATCTGACTAAGATTTTTAAAGATACAGAAACAAAAGCAGGATCTTAGGAAAGAAAATCAAAAACTTCTGTGTTTCCAAAGCTGTGGAAACAAGCTGAATAAAATCTCCTTAGGAGGTAACCCTATTTAGGCAGGACTAAGGACCCAGTGCTGGGCCCCAGAAGAACTATAACTACACCATGGAATTCCTCCACCAGGGAAAGGGTTAATAAATCCCCGGAAGAAACCAGATTTAAAACCAAAAGAGCCCGGCATAGGTGGTGTAATTGCTCTAATCCTACCTACACAGGAGGCTGAAATTTGAGGATCACAGTTCAAAGCCAGCCCCAGTTGAAAAGCCCTTAAGGCTCTTATCTCCAGTTAACCAGCAAAAATCTGAAAGGGGAGATGTGTGGCTCAAATGGTAGAGCACCAACCATGAGGGAGAAAATTGAAGGACAGGCCCAAAGCACTGAGTTCAAGTACCAATACTGACACAAAAGTGGAGGTTGGGAGAACCTACTAAGAAGAGCCATTGTCACAAAGTTCCCTCAGCCTAACAGTGTCTCCACTCCAGGCAGGATATTGTGGGGTAGCATCCATCCTTTTGTCTCCAACATCCATCCCCCCCTAGCTTTGTTTGGCACATGTTCCTGTTTCTGTCTTTCTCCAAGATGTTTTCTGAGAAACAGTACCCTTCTCTCCCCCAGCTCTCATCCCTCCAGCCCCTTCACTGTTTTCAAACAGCTGTACTTCAGTTCCTCCACTCCTTCTTCCAGCATCAGACATGACTGAATCCTGAAAAATACTGCTGTGGAGTTATTTTTGGCTCCCTTCCTTCTAGCCCTAGTGTCTGCCTACTCATTGACAACCATTAACAGCTGTTAGAAGGGGCTTTCAACTGCCTGGCTTCTTGCTGGTTTTCTAAGAGCTCAGCTTCACAGTTGAGGGAAGAGAAAAATAACAGGAGAGTTCATAAGATCCTTTTTTTTTATTGTGGGGAGTCCGATTTTTCTCCTCTTTTTGCAAGAAAACTAAGCCTCTGCCAAAGACTGCAGAGACATTGCGAGCTGGGTCTCTTTGGAGACAAATCCAGATGATGTCATGCGTTGGCCCCAGAGGCAGGCCTATGTCATTCTTCGGGATAAAATCAGGAGAGCTAGATGTCTACACATTGTTGCTGTGAGACTTCATCCCACCCTCACTCAGCCACCACCTCATGGCATCTGGAGCTCTGAACTAGACAAAGGGGAGAGAAGGCCTGTCACCACAGAGGCTGGAAGCGGCTGCCAGGCCCCTTTGAGAAAATCCACAAATCCAGACCCCACCATCACCCTCTTCAGTAAATGAAGCTCATGGGTGGCCTTGTCAATTGTTTACTTCCCTACAAAGCATTGAGAGTGAGTGCCAGATCTCACACCTATAATTGCAGCTACTCAAAAGTAGACATCAGGAAAATCAGTGTGCAAAGACTGCTGGGCAAGAAGAGTTTACAAGATCCTATCCACAGTCCATGAAAATGCTGGGCAAACAAGGCACTGGTGTCTCGTTCCTTCCAAAATACCTACTCAAGAAGCTGAGATCTAAGGAGCATGGTTCAAGGCCAGTCTGGGCAGAAAAGTCAGAGAGACTCTTATCTCCAATTGTCCAGCAGAAAGCTGGGAGTGGAGCTGTAACTCAGAGATCTATTCTTGAGCAAAAACAGCCAAGCAAGAGCTTGAGGTCCTGAGTTCAGGCAACAGTAGCCACATACACCTACACACGCATGCATACACACACACACACACACACACACACACACACACACCGAGTTGGGTATGGGCCCACATGCCAGTCATCCCAGCAACATAGAAAGCATAGGTATAAGGATCAGATGGTACAGGCCTACTTGGGCAAAATGCAAGACAGAAATGACTCATAAGCCAGGCACTAGTAGCTTACGCCTGTAATCCTAGCTGCTCAGGAGGATGAGATCTGAGGATTGTGGTTCAAAGCCATCCCAAGCAAGAAAGTCTGTGAGACTTCTATCTCCACCTAGCCACCAAAAAAGCCACAAGTGGAGCTGTGGCTCCGAGTGGCAGAGCGCTAGTCTTGAGTGAAAAGTTCAGGAACAGTACCTAGGCCCTGAGTTCAAGCCCCATGACCAACTACAACAACAACAAAAAAAACATGCAAAAGGGGCTGGGGATGTGACTTAAGTAATAGAGCACCTCCTTGGAAAGCTCAAGGCCTTGCATTCAAATTTCAGTACCACAAAAAAAAAAAAGCAGGCATTTGGAAAGTTCTAGGCTCTTGATATGCTACTCTGTCAATTCTCGAGCACTAAGGATGATAGCAGTGCTGCTGCTGTTGTTGGGAACCCAGATACAGCTCTGTACGCACACTCCACATGGGAAAGAGAGGCTGTGGCCCTGCTTCTTCTACCTTAACACTCGTTCCACCAGTATGCGGAGTCCCAATCCAAGTTTCCCAAACTATGATTGCATAGAGCACAACTTAGATGAGAATGCTATCATTTCATTTTTTTAGAACTCTTTCTTAATCATTGTGTTTGCTTTCATGTGTCCAAGATCATTCATATGCCAAGCCTGAGATTTCACAAACGGTATAACAAATGTACTCAAGGCTAGCACTCACCATTTGAGCCACAGCACTGCTTCTGGCTTTTTCTGTTATATGGTACTAAGGAATCTAACCCAGAGCTTTATGCATGCTAGGTGAGCACTCTACCACCGAGCCACCTTTCCAACCCTTACAACAAACCCTTTAAACTGCATTTAAGAAGCAAGTGAGTTGCACTGAGGAAAGTATATAAATTGTGACAATGGGTGAAAGAGTCTGTAGTTTAAGAAATACCACATAATTCAATTTCTTATCTGTCCATTATCCCAGTCTTATATGTTATCTATTCAAAACATACCCACACAAACAAAATGACATTTGTCTGAAGTGCTTAGTTTGCAAAGTTTTATATAAAATATAGTAGTAGAATTTGGGAGACAAGTATATTTACATGACATTGCTTGTTCTGTGTGTTTCTTTCAGTCACCCGTTGTTGGTTATCTAATTTAAGTTATTTTTCCTGACTCTTCTGGCCTTTCTGTCCAGATTCCTAAGCATCCATATGGCTTTCTCACCTGTTTCTGAAACCTTCCTATGGAAAAAGGAGAGATGGCATTCCTGCTTTGTGTGGCGAATTTCTTCAGCACTACTTAGGTGATTTACAACATTCCTGCCTCGATTCTCTCTGACCTTACCTCTCTTCTGGTGTTTCAATTCAATAAAGTTCTCCAAGGCTGTGGGCAGACTTAAGGTTTAGATATTCTATCAAAGGAAGGTAGAAGACAGCAGGTTTCATAATAATCCCATTTTTCTCTTCCTCAAGTACAGGGGAAGGAGAGGAGTTGGCAGAGGGGTCAGGAGGTGAGTTAAGCCAGATAATAAAGAGCCTTTAAGAGAGATATTGTTTAATATGTGTCGAGAAAGAGAGACAAAGTCACAGAGGGAAAGGGAAAGGCATGGCAAGTACCTGTGGGAAAGCTGGGTTCCAGGGCTCTGAGGCTCTTTGTGTCTTCCAGCCTGTCACTGTCCTTTCAGATGCGATGTTCCCGCCTCCTCTCTCCCATCATTTCCTGCATGGCAGGCAGCCTGTTTCCCCTGTCTACATTCAAAAACAGAACTTGAAGGCTTTTTTCTCTTAATATGTAAATAAAGGGAGAGACAGAGACAGGGAGGATAGGAGACATTTGGTAATTAGATGGTCATGAAGGATTCAAGTTTTCCGTATGCAAAGTACCACGTAGGGGATTGACACCCTGGTCGTTCGGTTAATGTGATCAAATCAGTGATGGACATATTTCAGCAAAGTTCTAAAAGATGTGCTGTGTGTCAGATGCAGTTTGAGTGGGAGCTGAAACTGAAAGGCCTGGAATGCCAACAGACATGATATCATTGAACTCTAGTTCTGATGTGCTTTTCCGGCCACACCTAACATGTACTCACAGTGATTTTTTTTGTAAGGGAAAGTATCTTTAGAGTTCCTGCTACAAGAGCCCATCTTCTCCCAGTATCAAGGACATACAGACTTCCCCTGGGAGAGAGAGGGACTCTCTGGTCAGCAGAATAAAGGGTAGCTGCTCCCGTGAGCTTTCCTGAGGAACTGGCCTGCCATTTACTCACAACTACAGCTTATTCATAAAGTGGCGGTTTATAAGCCAGAGACAGCATGTATTTTATTTAAAAAAAAAAAAGCTTTCAGTCTTAGCATCTCTTTATCTATACCACCCACATGAACATACAGAGAAAATTTCACCCATCTTCCCATTGTATTATCCATTTATTTCCTTCCTGCTTCCCCCTCTAAAGCCTCAAGTGAATGCTTTTTTATTTACATGTTTTTTGTTTTTTTTTTTTAATTTAGGTCAGAGTGGCACTTGCCCCCAGCTAATGGCAAACAGCCTTGAACCAAGCCTGGGCAGCCTGCTTTGGCAAGCTACAGAGTTTGCTTTCCAGGCTCCAGTTTCACCACTCTAATTATGAGGGAGAAGCCTATAGTTAATTACAATGCATGAATGGGAGATATTCCTAGACTTATTTGCATTCAAGACTTGCTGGTAGTTTCTCTGTTGAGGTCCCCATCCATGTTTTTACAGAGCTTTTGGACTGTGTTTCTGCAGTTGGTATGTGAATTTTTATGATCTGTTGCATGTTATTCATGCAATTTCCTGCCCTGTAATGGTATCAGTTTTCCAGACGCAGAGGAATACAGACAAAAACCCAGGAGCCTGCATTAGCATAAAATGTCCCAGTTCTGTCAGTTTGATTAATTTGTCTCTTTGTCTCCACTCTATATGATAAGTGCTATTAATGGTTGCGGCACTTCATATGTCAAAGTCTTTCTTCCTAATGACTTGAAAATGTGGTTTATTTCCCCCCCTTTTTGTATTATTTTTCTCATTTAGCATTCCACTCAAGTATAGATTTATGCCATGCTCTTTCATTATCTTACTGGTTGCAGCACTGGAGTGATTACATATGGTGTAGAGTATGCGTAAAGATGTGATCCCAGGGGCAGCAGCTGCTGATGTAAGCTGAAAATAGATCCAGTGTACGCTCAGCACTTTTCCCAGAGGCCTTTTATTTATTAGGAACAGTCTTGGTATAGGACAGCTTGGATCCTCATTTAGTAAGATGACTTTTTGCCTCTCCCAGCACTGCAGTGGCATTGCTCTATTTACTGACACTGCTGTGTAATTTTTTTTGTAACTGCATTGGATCTCAGCAAATGACTTAACCTCACATAAATTGTAACATAATCTCTATATATAATGAACTCAAGAAGTGACGGGCTCCATTCGAATAATAGAGTTTGACAGATCTAAGGTTTAAATTAAATAATCCTATTTGTAAGACAGCATTTGTACATGGTATACTGCGTTAAAATGAATTTCTATTCTCCAATGATTCTCACACCATTTTGAGTATTCTCCTTTTCAAGAGGATGTTTCTACAGAAAGAAATGTATTACAAAGCCAAGAGCTCTTTCACAAGGAAAAGAACAAGAGGAAATTTTTTTTTACCCTGTTCAATCACTGAGTGCGAACCAGCATCTCTAATGATTCCAGATGGGTAGTTACTAGTCCATGCCAGTAGATTGAGGTAGCTCTGATTTTCTATCAGCCTGGCACATCTTTGA
The DNA here is from genome assembly GCF_031878675.1 of Megascapheus bottae. Taxonomy (NCBI): domain Eukaryota; kingdom Metazoa; phylum Chordata; class Mammalia; order Rodentia; family Geomyidae; genus Megascapheus; species Megascapheus bottae. The sequence continues at coordinate 53,696,650 of NC_143516.1, forward strand.
GACAAAAAGTGGAATTTTAGCTTGAGATAGTAGCTGACCTTCTGCATGGGTTTTAGATACACATTAATTTTTTCATATACTTAAAAAATCTCAAAAACAAATACCTGTATGAAAATACCTTCTGAAAATTTTCCAGGAAGGTGCTCCATTGGCAATATCATTCTGTCCTGCCAGACATGGTCTTTAAACAACTCATGTTTTAAACTAGCAAAAAAATATTTACATAGTCACTCACTGCTGTATAAGAAAATTTTACAAGTTGCCAAATATAAAAAATTAGTAACATTACAGGCTTACCGACAAATGACAGGTTGAGAATATTACTTTTTGGCAAGATCTAGAAATCTTGAAGACAAATGGATGGATAAATAGGCAGCAGACTTTGTTGTGGTAATGAAATAGAAAAGTGAGACAAAAATCCCAGGCAAGATAGTGAATTTGCTTTTTGCTATTTTCTGTATCATTTATTTTTGTTCAAAGACAAGTGGGCATCTATGGAAAGCAGAATGATTTCCTCTAAATCTGTTATTGCCCCCAAGATAGTTCCATGAATTTATTTATTTAGTAACTGAAATTTTGTTAATTCCATGATGAAAAAAAGCTAAACATGGGATTTCTTCCTGGAAAAGGTTTAGAAAAAATCAGAACAGTGATTTGTGATCAAGAAACAGAGTGATTGTTTGAATTTAGCAAGTAAGGGGATCCCTAATGTTGTTGAAAGAGCATAATTTAAGTAATACTAGGCAAAGCAAGGGATTTTACTTCTTGAAAAGAAGCTCTTCCCTTTTTCCTTTCCACATGCACAGTTGTACAGGAAAGTGTAAGAATTGTGGTCTAGGTTTGTTTAGGCGTTTAGAATGGGAACAACCAGAGCCTCTGTAATGACAGCAGCAACTAGTGCCCTGCCTTGTAGATGGCCTCCATACGAGGTGTGTAAAGGGCCAAGGTCGACTTTGCCAATGTGCCTGCTTTCTTATTCTCTCTATTTTCATCTTCCCACCATGATTCCCACTCTTATACAAAGAGAACCCCAGCTCATCCTCCCAGCTCATCCCTATTTTCTCCATTTTGACACAGTGATCTGACAGGCAATTTCCTTCTCTGTCTAGTGACCTCAGAACAGTGGGTGATCTTGCCTGTGAGAGAAGTGATCCTCAAGCATGACAACACGAATTAAGGATGCGGTTTAAGTATTAACTCTTAATTTCCTAGCTCTTGTGGTGCTAAATTAGATTGGTAGGGTTGTAAATGGGAGGAAGTAGGAGCGTTTATATGTCGGACTGTCACTGAAACTATCTGATCAGTGAAATTGACCTTATTTTCTTTTTTTTCCTGAAACTAAACTATTTTGAAAAAATACAATGAAGAGGAACACCTCACATATCTTGTCAAATTTTATATTAGGACCTCTGAATGTGGATATTTCCTTTCTGACACTAGATCTGAAAAGAGAACGGAGGCATTTCATGTTGATAAGTGAAGCTGTTTCTGTCTGAAACTTTTTCATTTCCAAGATGTCTTAAGAGAGTTATATCAATTAGGGTCCCCAAAAAATGATGTGGACTATGAAAGAGATTCTGGGTGGTTTGTAAACAAAAGATTAAAGACATGCGCTTCCAGACAAAGGCTAACCAGAGAAGGAAGAAGGAAGAGACCAGCTTAATGTATCCAACTATGTGAAATCCTTTTATTTTATTTTATTATCAGAGTGATATATAGAGGGGTGACAGTTACATTTTGTAAGGTAGTGAGAACATTACATTTTGAACATTGTTATCCCTTCCCATGTCAGTCTCCCACTTCCTGTACCCCCACCCCCTCCCAAGTTGTAGAATACATTTCCAGCATACTGTCTTGTGAATATCGCTATTTGAATGGTTCACCCTTTGTCCTTTCTCATCATATGGGAATCATTTTAACATAGTTGCAAAGATCATAGTATTAGAGGAATAAAAGATGGCTAGAGACTTGAGAGTTATAAACTCCTTTTCCACAAGTATTTGAACAGACAAAAGAGGAAGGAAATGCCCAAGGAAGAAAGTTGAACTTGTTTTTAAATAGTCTATCTAAAAAGGTACTGATATGGGTCTGGGAGTTTGGCCTAATGGTAGAGTGCTTGCCTAGCATACACAAAGACCTGGATTCAATTCCTCTGTCCCACATACATAGAAAAAAGCCAGAAGTGATGCTGTGGCTCAAGTGGTAGAGTTCTAGCCTTGAGAAAGCCCAAGGACAGTGCTCAGTCCCTGAGCCCAAGCCCAGGACTGGCAAAAAAAAAAAAGAAAGGAAGGAAGGAAGGAAGGAAGAAAAAGGTACTGATATGGTAAAAGAATTTCAGTCACTAAGACAGAACATAGCTAATTAAGTTTAGTACCAGGATAGTTGCTAGCACATAGAAATACAGTACTCATTTTAATTCCTGTATTGTTTAGTAAAGAATTTCTTTTTCAGTCTTTTTTTCTGTCCTTTTATTCTTTTTTTTCCTTCTCAACCCTTTCAAAATTAAGAAATTTTAGCATCTATGGCTTTTGTCTAAGGTCTATCTCTTCTAGAAAATATTTACATGAGCCTTAAACCAGAGGGGTTCTTTTCAATAGACAAACAAGCCAATTTTGAGTCTGATTTAAAATCCATTGTATACATTTATCCTGGCTTGCTATAGCTGAATCTAATGCTGACTCTTGGAATGAAACATAAATCCACTCCCCTTGCACACTTCAGATATCAAGTGGAAAAGAGCTTTTTGAAGACCTACTTTCCAAGCCAATGGACCTTACCACCAGTTACTTTTTTTTTTTTTTTTTGCCAGTCCTGGGCTTGAGCTCAGGGCCTGAGCACTGTCCTTGGACTTTCTCAAGGCTAGAGCTCTACCACTTGAGCCTCAGCACCACTTCCGGCTTTTTTCTGTGTATGTGGTACCGAGGAATCGAACCCGGGTCTTCATGCATGCTAGGCAAGCACTTTAACCACTAGGCCAAACTCCCGGCCCCACCACCAGTTACTTTTAAAACTACCTTGGGCGGCAGGGCGGAGATTGGAATGTTTCCATGAAAATAATTTTTATGTGTCAGTACTGGGGCTTGATCGTGAGATACTGTCCCTTAGCTTTTATGCCCAAGGCTGTCACTTTATCACTTGAGCCACATTTCCATTGCTGGCTTTATAAAGGTTAATTGGAGTCTCACAGGCTTTCCTGCCCAGACTGGCTTCGAACTGTGATCTTCAGATTTCAGCCTCTTGATTAGGAAAGATTATAGACATGAGTCAACAGTGCCCAGAATGAAAAGAATTTTAACTCAAGAAAAACATTTATCATTTGCATAGGCATAGGCATGCAATTAAGAACTGAGCTTTCTTTGCATAGTTTTGTAAACAAGAGCCCTGTGTCTTTGGGTTTGGTGATATTCTGTTCAAATAAAAAGACACATTTGCTTAGTTAAGGTTTATTGGCAAGGCCAGCAGGTGACCATAAGACAGTAGTTTTTACATATCAACTTTGACTCCATACCATTTAATTAGTGGTGAAGAGAAATGTTAAAGATCTTGCTAGCACAGTGTGAGACAGAACTGAGGACACAAGGGATTGTTCCTCCTGTGACATACTGAGATTCATAAAGCCTTACCTTAAAAATCTTCTGATCAACACTAAGAAAAAGCGTTTTTTTTTTATCCTCTGTGGCTAATATAGTGATGATGATGATGATGATGATGATGATGATGATGATGATGACGACGACGATGATAATGATGATAATGGTTGTGGTGGTGGTGATACAAATGGTTTTTTTTAAATAACCTTTATTGAAGCGGGTGCTGGTGGCTCCACAAGTTTTAAAGGTTTAACTCATCAATACCATGGGATTGGTACTATTATTTAGCTTTACATGCCAAATGAGGAAATTGAGGAAGGAAAAGTTAATTCACTTGCTAAGCAGAGAAATCTGGATGTTAGCTCAGAGAATCAAGCCTGTGTCCTGAACCCCTTGATTCAGCATTGACAGCCATGCTGTGTGTTTAACAAGTGGGAAAATGAAATCCAGGGCCACAAATCAGCCAGTTGTAGGCTTGGAGACTTGAGAGATATCCCTTTCTCTAAGAAAAAATTTAGAACCCAGTTCCCACCCAAAACCTGGCTAATTCTCTCTCAGGCATCAACTCAGGTCACTTTCTCAGAGTTAGATACCGTTCTGTCAGTGACTGGGAATCCCATACTATAGCTCTTAGTTCTGTCCTGTACCTCATAAATATAATCTATCTAAGTCCTGTGGTGTAACTGAGATCCACCAGTCTCTGCATGAATCTATGTGCCTGCCCTCTGATGCATCTGTTTCTGTCAGTGAATTCTGTGGTGAAGGTAGCTAACATGACTAGGAGAAAGAGTCTACCTAAAGTGTTAGTGCTGACAGATCTAGCACATCATGAAGTAAAGTTATCCAGGACACATTACTAACAAGATATCCTTCAGGTTTACATTCAGTTAAATCAGCTAGAAATGTGTTCCATGTGATAAACAAACAATAGGTTCAAAATTCCTCCTAAAAGCTGGGTGCAATGTCTCACGGTTGTAATCCTAGCAACTCAGGAGGCAGATACCTGAGGATCGCAGTTCAAAGGCAGCCTGAGCACTAATGTCCCTGAGACTCTTATCTCCAGTTAAGCACCAGAAAACCAGAAGTGGCACTGTGGCTCAAGAGGTAACCTTGAGCTGAAGAGTTCAGGGACAATGCCTGGACCCAAGGGTAGGTTGGTAGCCTTGAGCTGAAGACCTCAGGGATAGCCCCCAGGCCCAAAGTTCAAGCTCCATGACAGACAAAAAAAAAAAAAAATCCTGCCGGGCACAGTGGCTCATGCCTGTAATCCTACCTACTTAGGAGGCTGAGATCAGAAGATCAAGGTTCAAAGCCAGCCCAGGCACAAAAGGACCTGAGACTCTTATCTCCAATTAACCTCTAGAAAAGGGGGAAGTGGGTTTTGGCTCAAGGGTAGGGTAGTAGCCTTGAGCTGAAGAGCTCAGGGACAGCGCCCAAACCTGTACCCCCCCCAAAAAAAAACCAAAATCCTAAAAAGTACAACATTCACCAGGCACCAGGGCGTATTCCTGTAATCCTAGCTACTCAGGAGGTTGAGACCTGGAGATTGTGGTTTGAAGCCAGCCAAGGGAGAAAAGTCCATGAGACACTATAACTACCAAAAAAGCCCGAAGCGGAGCTGTAGCTCAAGTGGTAAAACACTAGGCTTGAGCAGAAAAGCTTAGAGATAGCATCCAGGCTCTGAGTCAAAACTCCACTACCAGCACAGGTGCACGCACACGAGTACACACACACATACACACACACACACACACGCGCGCGCGCGCGCGCGCGTGCGCGCGCACACACACACGAAAAAGTACGTTGGAAGTGGGTTTTATGGCTCAAATGATAGAACACTAGCCTTGAGAAAGTACAAGGACAGTGCCCAGGACCTGAGTTCAAGCCCCAAGACTAGAAGAAAAGAGTATAGCATTCAAATTCTACCTATTTTTTTTTTTGAGCAGTTTGCCTCTATACCTTTTTCTCTGACTTTTCTGGTGACCCAGACATATAAATATCTTGTGTTCTTGTGCTCCCTCTTCTGGTCTTTTCTGTCTTTCAGCAAGACCACATTCCTGAATCATGCCCAACTCAGGTTGGGAATCTGAGTATCTGAACAAAGAAGCCAACCAACACAGCAGGACTTTCTGGAAGATCCAAGGGAGGCCAGAAACAATTCTCATTTTCAGTGTTTTCAGTCCAGCTTGACTAAATGAAAAAGGACCATAGTAGAACAAAAAAGAAACATGCCTGACATCCTTTAAGATGCTCTTCAAAAAGAAACAAGAAGAAAAAGCAATAAAGAGCACTTGATACTGCATTTTTAATAATATGCCTCCCTGGAGATATATAGAGGCAAGCATGAATGTGCTTTATCATTTAATGTTGTTAATTACCTAATTATCTGGTGAGGTATAATAATAAAACCCTTTGACATTCTGTTCCTTCCTGTGCCAGATGAAGTCTTCTGGCGCCTGGTCTGTGAATGTGGTAAGATGTCAGCAAAAATGAGATTGTAATGTGGAATTCACAGTGTGGCCATGGTGCTTCTCTTTAGGTCCACAGCACTGTGAATGGGCAGTGCCAGCCCTCGCTGGGGACAGGGAGGATGACCTTGTCCTTCTGCCTCACAAGGAAGACCAACATTTATTTCACTCGGCATCCTTGGTTCTCAAGATCCCTTTGAACTTGGGCCCTGCTCATCTCTCTTCTGAAGATCCTCCCTGCTAAATGTATTCTCTTTCCTATTCCAATATAGAAAAGGGTTGGTTTGGGCTTCTGCAAGCTAATATAGAATGACCTGTCCAGATCTAAAGTTCTCTTGACTCTGACGTAGGAGGTTATGGGATAACCAGTTCGCTCACCCACTTGATGTCCCAGCCTGCATTTCTAGACAGGTTCTTTCTTGCCCTGCAGCTTAGATTTGGGTAGTAAGCCTGTCCTTTCCTGGCACGCCTCTGTTTTGCTCTATGTCTTCCCATGATTCTTCCCAAGAGAGCATCTCCATCTACGCCTTCAGAATGCCCATTTGACCCTTCCCTTCGAGGGATGGATAAAACTGGTATCTTCCAGTAGAAAAGACTGTTAATCTGAATACCATGGAAGATCTTTTCCTAGAAAGCCAGAAGATTGTTTTCTTTTTTATGTTAGTCCAGGTCAGGAGCACAAACATGGAGTCCAACAGCTGATTTGGGTTGGTTTTGTTGTCTCCTATCTTCTAGCTTGCTACAGCTTGGCTTGTTAGACAACACACACATAGGCCTCTTCTCTCAGCTTCTGCTGCACCAGGAATCATAGCAAAGTATAGATTAGCATTCACTTATTCTCAGTTTTATTCACTATTCATATATTGTGAATTCCTTCAGGGTAAAACTTTTTTTTCCTCTTTCAAGTTTACTCAGCACCCACAGCAGTAAATGTTCAAGTAATATTTTTGCAGTAATTATTTAGTAATTTTATTCATGTAAGGTATTTCATATGTGCACATAGCCTTAGTACTTCTTTGTAAGCAAATACTCTTCTGCCATTTGATCTTTGTAGAAAACTCTATCATCTGAACATGAAAATATAACCTTCCACTAGTGTGCAATGCTGTTACCTCCTAACAAAAATAGCAAACTCTTTTTCACAGTGCAGGGATTTGACAAAATTTATTTGAATCTACATAGAAGATATATGAGGTACTATAAGACAATGGTCCTATACATGAACAATTTCTAATCAAAACAACCACGGTGCAGTGCAAAGTAATACATGGATGAAATGCTAAGGCTGGTGTCTGACTATTGACCAGATCAGAGAAGGAAGGTCCAGTTTAACAGCCAACCTCTTTGCAAGAGTTTCCCGTAGCCCCTTCATTCCATGCTGAGAGACATCCCATGTCTACTCACCACAGTTTTCATAGGTGCGGTAAGATATAAGGTACATTTGGGTAAGCAAAGGCAGGTATGTCTCAGGCAGTAGGAACAACCTGAACAACTGTTTGAAGTAAGGTAAGGCCTGGATTCTTACTGAAGAGGATAATCAGAGATGACACTAAACAAGGATTCGATTTGGGGAAGATTTATAAGCCATTGAAGAGAGCTAGTTAGTTTTCCCTGTAAGGAGGGATTACTGCCTGAAACATAGTCCATGCCAGAACATTAACTCTGAGGCTGTCTCTCCAGCTTCCCTTTGATTGACTTTCCAGAGATATTTTGGAGGTGTAGCAAAGATGGGAAGTGAAATCAACAGAGAGGAGAATTCATGAGCAAACAAATGGAGTGCAAAAGCAATATTCATTTTTTTCTTTTGGTTTGAGTCTGTGCATTTTTACCACAATAGTGATGCTACCTAGAGATGTTTAAGCCCTGGCCTCCTGCGCTTGATATGAAAGAAATGATGAAGGTGTTCAGGCACCTGCCATCCTAGTTGAAGTTTTCAAAGCTACACCACTCTGGAAGGCTGCTGTTAAACAGCCTTTGAATGAGTCCCTTGCATCCTGCTTCCCATGAACCAGCTATTTCCCACCGTTGTAATCAAGGGTACTGGAAGGTTTGTTTTTCATTATAAGTTCTTAGGTTTCTGACTTGCAACATCAATAACTGAAATTCCATCAATCTTCTGGGACATCCCTGGGTATTCTAGGAGGTATCTGTTAACCTGCATCCTTAAAGAAATAGTTTGACTCGCCCAAAATGGAAACACCCAGTGTTCTTAAGCGTTGGTATTTGTCACAAAAAAGGGGCAAAAGTTCATTTTCAAGATGTTTAGATATTCTTAGTAGGAAAGGTGTTTTCCCAGTTGGGAGCTATAAGCAAAAAGGACTTGCAGAATAGTTCTAACTACATTCAGACTACATGGCCCCAGAACAGCCTCCAAGGCACATTCTGGATGCACCTGTGACCTGTTTCCCCTTCTCACCATTCCCCACATTAGTGTGAAGAGTATGTGTTCCGGCCCCACTGAAACTGGACACAGCTAACCACAGGGACGGTTGGAAATTTCTGCCTGTCCTATCTCCGCAGCCCTGATGCTGCCAGAGATGACGCCTCACTTCATGCCTCACTAACTTGAAGTCCTGGTCTCAGGACACTTCCCAGTAGATGATTGTTCCCAGTTTGATATCATTTGCATATCTAGAACCCTGATGTCCATGAGAAGGCTATGCAAAGGCAACAAGGCAAAAAGCCAGCAAGTTAGGCCAAAAAATGGCAACTGGTCACACTGATAGATGACATTGGCTTCCTCTTCATTCCCTCTCTTGACAGACAGATATCACATAGAGAAAAGATTAGAACTCAGTTGGGCTGTGTGGCAAAACTGACTTTAAGCCCTCTCCAAGGCTGTGACTACCATATCTTAACAATGCCTGCAGTCTTGATAGCCACAGAGCTGAATGTTGTCTGTTTGTCCTATAGCTCCAGGGCAGTCATTGTTCAATTTCCACAGGGAAGGCTGTGTGAATGGCCACGGTTTAAACCCTCACTGCACCCATATGGTCTTGCATCCCATTAGCATGAACTGTTCTCTATTGGCAGAGCCCATTGGAGAAAGATGGGAGACATCAGAAGTGCATGGTCCTTTCAGGAAAATGTCTGATTTCTAACTATAATTTTACTCGTGCCTTACTACACCATCTTTGAAACTAGCCTGAGGGAGGTAATAGTCTGATTGAGCATTATGTCAGTCCAGTTGTTTTACTGAGGCTAGTCAGACTCAAAATGGCTTAAAGGACAGCATGAAGAGGGCAGAAGAGGGTAAGTTTCTAGATGGGACTCTGGGACTAATATGGAGGACCCTTTAGAAGACTCTAAGGAGAGGAAGCTTTTAAAAAAAATGTTTTGTGCCCTTAGTGGCTCACATCTGTAAATCTACCTACTTAGACTGAGCTCTGAGAATCAGGGTTTGAAGCCAGCCCAGGCAGGAAAGTCTATGAGACTCCTTATTTCCAGTTAACCACCAAAAAGCCAGAAATAGAGCTATGGTTCAAGTGGTAAAAGGCTAGCCTTGAGCACAGGGACAATACCCAGGTCCTGAGTTCAAGCCCAAGATCCAGGAACAAAAGGAAAAACAATACAGGGGATTTCTGGTTGAAGAGCAAGTTGAGGTTTGAAATGATTAAAGAGTAAAAGGCAGAAAAACTTTGACTCAAGTAAGTTCTGGCCTAGGAAGCTCATTGGCTTCACAAATAGTGAAGAAGTTATTTAAAGTAGAAACTAGGTAATTTTCTTCTTATTCTTTTTAAAATTAGTTTTATTTTGGAAGTGATTTTTTGACTGAAACTATAAACCTTGATGCCAATTTTACTACCACATTATTAGTGAGGGGGATGATTTTCACTTTCATTTTACACTGAAAAATGTACAAAGAAAAGTTACTACTATTTTATATCTATTTTAAGATGCACACTTGTACTGCAATTAGACGTACAGAAATTATTCCATGAACTCTATTATATAATCTTTCAGAAGGGAGATTTTCTGTTTTCATGGTAAGTAGGAATGTATTATCTATCTTGGAAATAGAACCATCAACACCTGAAGAATGAATACCACCCATGCAGGAGGTAAGGTGAAAAACACCTGACAAGGGGTCATTGCCAGTTCTCAGGAAGACAATAATGCATGTGTACTGTTCTTATCAGTAAACAACCAAAGAAATACGAAGGAGCAGTTTCAGTTATAATGAAACTTTGTGATCTTTTTGAGCCAGCTGACATAGGTAAGGCCAACATGATGTCCCCTGTAAAGACTGGCTTTATAATCTGGAACAAAGCTCTGGTGACAGGCGACTCCCTACCCAAACTAGATTTGAGCTTTGACATCTTCAAGAGTCTAAGGACTGATATTAAACTGAGCCTGCTAACATTGTACTGAAAGGACTTTCTAGAATTTACAGAGTTTCACTGAGCAAGAGAGGAATGTAGGGACTGGGAGTTTGGCCTAGTGGTAGAGTGCTTGCCTAGCATGCACCAAGACCCGGGTTCAATTCCTCAGTACCACATACATAGAAAAAAGCCAGAAGTGGTGCTGAGGCTCAAATGGTAGAGCTCTGGCCTTGAGAAAGTCCAAGGACAGTGCTCAGGCCCTGAGCTCAAGCCCAGGACTGGCAGAGAGAGGTGGGGGGGGGAGAATATAGCAGTGATGTTTATTCTTCAGGAGGAATCCAGGCACTGAAATCTGAGTCATGTGTGTCTTGACAGAACCAGGTACAAGATGCAGCCTTCCTCACACAGAGTGCTGCATCCACCTGGCTAGACTCTTGTAGATAGAGCCATGTAAAATTGGAATATTTTGGAGAATGGAAGGAAATGTACAATAATGAGTTTAGATGTAAAGTTGCTTTTCTTTGCTTATTCATCTTGGTGAAGTAACCATAAGGAGGAAACAGAGCATAAAAGTTGAACCTGGCAGTCAAAAGACTTGAGTTAAGCCATGTGACTTTGAGTAAATCCTTTCTGGGCTTTGACTCTCTTTGTCTGTAATAACTATGTCAGGTGTTTCAAATGGATGTATAAAGCAGGGAATCCATTGTACATGTGTTAGAAAACTTGAAGGATGCAAAGGGAGAAAGCCTGGTGTTAATTCAATGATTGATGACTTCAGGAAGAATCTTGCCAGCCCTGGGGCTGGAGGGGATATAGGGACCAAGGAACATGGATATGGGGCTGATTTCACTCTCAAGAACATAGCTTTGGGGAAAATAGCTAATTCACATACTCCACCAGCAACTTGAAAAGGAAAGAAAATGAGAGCAAGAAATAGAAGTAACCATGGTATCTTCATTCCTTGCTCCTTGAAATCTCCTACCAGTGCATCTTGTTTGAAGAATCCAGCAAGCCAGCTGACAAAAATGCCAAGGAAATTGAAATCCGCATTAAAATGAGGAATTGAAACCTGAGTCAGTGACTGACAATAGCAAGTAACTGTCACTGGAGCATATAATATCAAGCTATAAATAATAAGAGGTCAATGTTAGGTGTTGGTCAGAACTAATATACTGTGTATAGTTTAGTACACAGTTTTGGAGATATGAGCCAGATTTGTAATGATCTGGACAGTTCTAGAACCTTTTTAAAGTTTTTTTGTTTGTTTTCTTATTTTGTCTCTTTCTTTAAAACATTGTGACTCACCTCTATCATTCACCTATCTGGAGATTGCCTACTGAAGGCAGGAAGATCACTTGAATCCTGTATTTGATGCTAGCTTGGGTAACATAACAAGAACTCATATCAAAAACCAGTGTGAAACCGAGCACAGTGCCTCACATCTGTAACCCTAGCTACTCAGGAGGCTAAGATCTGAGGATCACGGTTCAATGCCAGCCTGGGCACTAAAAAAACCTGTGAGAATACAAGAAGTGGCACTGTGGCTCAAGAGTTAAGATGGAACTGAAGAGCTCAGGGACAGCACTCAAGTCCAGAGTCAAGCCCCACAACCAACAACAATAATAACAAAAAGGTGTTACAAATGACTCGGCAGTGTTTGCTCATACTTATAATCCCGGCTACTCCAGTAGCTGAAATCTAGATGATTGTGATTCAAATCCAGCCCAGGCAGAATTATATGTAAGATTCCATCTCCAACATAATCAGCAAAAAGCACATTTGGAGGTATGACTTAAATAAAAGATTGCCAGTCAAGCAAGCAAACCAATTTCAATCCCCACTACTACCAAAAATAAAAAGTAGACAGATGGAGATGTAACTCAGTGGCAAAGTGAGTCTAGCATGCCTTAGACCCAGCACTGGGAGAAAATAACAGTTAAGTTTGAAGAAAATGAAGGATAACAGAGTGAGCCATTCTATTCTTTTACTTATTCTGGAAAGTTTCACTCAAACCTTAGCACTCAGAGCAAATGTCAGCTCCTCTAAGCAGCCTTACACAGATGGCCTTAGTTTTATCCTCAGCTCTATCCTCCCAACACCCTGACATAGTTCTGTGTCATACTGTACTTTGATGACATTGCAAACATTTTCATTGAATAATCATCTTCTGGTCAACCTGTTAACTCCTTGGGGAAAAAACAGTTTGGCCAACTAGCTGGGCACTGGTAGCTCATGCATCTACTCTTAGCTATGCAGAGAGGGTTGAAGTTTGAGTTTGAAGTAATGTCTAGCAGACAAGGAGACCAAGCCCTAGTACAAGAACATGCACACACACATACACACACACACACACACACACACACACACACACACACACCCCTACACACACCTCTACATGCATGCATACATGCACATATAAACGCATACATACACAAGAAAGCTGACTCCCACCAGATTTCACATAGTTCACAGTGAGTTCCCATCAAGATTGAAGAATGAATGGATGGATAACAAAAACTAATAAGTAAAGCCAGGCACCAGTGGCTCATGCCTGTAATCCTAACTACTCAGGAGGCTGAGATCTGAGGGTTGTAATTCAAAGCCAACCTGGGCAGGAAAGTTCTCCATATAACAGAAAACCAAAAGTGGTATTGTGGCTCAAAATGGTAAGGGGCAGCACCCCACCGCTGAGTGCAAGCCTCAGAAATGACCCAAAAAAGTGACTAAATGATTAGAATCTCAGGAGAAGTCACATATAGGAGAGGGACTTTGTGTTTGAACCAGAGTTCCAAATTCAGGCCTGCGTAGGAGAGGGGGGAAAAAAAGAAATATTTTTTAATGTATAGCCTAGAGCAGTAGTTCAGGCCTCTAATCCTAGCTACTTGAAAGGCAGAAATGAGGGATGAATGTCTGGGTAAGATGGTGCATACCTGTTCTACTTGCTACAGAAGAAGCACGAAGGTAAGGTACAATGACACATGCTTGTCATCCCTGTCAATGCAGGTAAGTATAAGCCGAAGGATCACAGTCCAAGCCAGCCTGGACACAAAGGGAGACCCCACCTTGAAAACAATCAATACAAAAGGGTGCTGGAGGCATGACTCACTGGTAGAGTACCTGCCTAACAAACATAAAGTTTAGAACTCAATTTCCAGTTCTACTAAGGGAAAAAATTATTATGCTTTAAACACATTGGCACACGGAGTTATTTTCTTAAGCAGAAGAGAATTGGATGTAAAATACAAGTATAAATCAAAGTGATTATTGGTTTAATTTTGCATTGTTCCTCTAGGAATAAAGAACAAGATTGACTCTTTGTCTAAAATTAGTACTAAAATGACCAGAAGCGTTTTTGAAATACTAAGGTTAATTAGTCTATCATGCATCCTAAATTATGAGGTTAATTAATCTAACAAATACATCCTAAATGTGGAATGCCTGTACAGCATGCTGTGTTGGGGAGGGAAATGTGATAACATGAGTATTAATTATAGAAAATTAAGATTAGAAGGGAGGCCTCATCACTAAATCAGTCTTTATCCTGCAAAGTAGGGTGCCGCACAGAGAAAGGGTGGGAAGAAAAGCGAGCTGTCACTAGTGTTGATTTCTTCATTCAGCATGTGCTTTGCTAGACAAATACATCCCACAAGGTATGGCCCAAGGATGGTCAGGAACCTGAAATTTGAAGGATCCCATATGCATGGCTTGCTTGTCTCTTCCTAATTCCTATATACAGTATATGACAGATAAGTTCCTATGTTTTGCAACATTGGAATTAAGGGATGCTAAGGAGCTTGCTACCCCTTTCCTAGACGTCTAGTAGTCCCTAGTAGTAGTGGCTCATGCTTATAATCCACCTCAGAAAAAGGAGATCTGAGGATCGGGGTTCAAAGCTAGCCTGGGCACAAAGGTCCCTGAGACTCTTGTTTCCAGTTAACCACCAGAAAACCAGAAATGCACTGTGGCTCAACGTGATAGAGTGCTGGCCTTGAACTCAGGGACATCCTAGGTCCAGAGTTCAAGCTCCACAACAACAAAAAAATAAAATAGTCCATAGACCTTCTAGTGGTGCATAGTCTTCTGCAGATGAACTCTCCATGCTATAGTCACGGACTTCCAAAACCACAACTATCATGTAGTGTATTTTTTTCATGTCTTTTTTTAATCTTCATTTTATTTCCTTTATGTACTTGTACTAAGACATTCCAACTCTATATAGAATAGGAGCTATCCTACCTGCCTAACAGACTATGCCAACTGCAAGGCATCATGGTGCTAGACCAGAAGATGCTTGAGAAATGATAGCTATGATTCACCAGACCAAGCCTTGCCTGTAGACGCTGGGCAACATTTTGGATACTCAAATATGTTAAGTTTTAAACTAATGCACAAGAGCTAGTTATGAACACCTGAAATTTCATGGAAGACAGTGTTTCCAAGTTCCTTATTTATTGTAAATTGATATGTTGTATATATTTACCATACACAGTGCGATGATTTGAAGTGTACACATGCTGGCTAGGTCTTTTACCCCACATAGTTATCATTTTTGTGTTGACAACACTTAATCTTTCAACATGTAACAGCATCATTAACTGTAGTCACCAGGCTGTACCATAGAGCTATTAGACTTATTCCTCTTATTTCATTGTCATTATGTGTCCATTAACCAATATCTGCCAAACCCTCTCACTCCTGAGCCATCCTAGCCCCATTTTATTTTCTGCATCTGTTAGAACAGTTCTTTGCGGTTTCACATATGAGGAAAGTCATACAATGCTTAGCTTTCTGTTCCTGGCTCATTTCACGTAGGTTCATATGAATGTTGCAAATACAGATTTCTTTCTTTTTATGGCTGGGTATACATACCACAGTCATCCTTTGATAGACACTAGCAGGAACATGGCTGTATAGACATGTCTTTGACATGCTGATCTTACTTCCTGTGGATATATACCTAGCTGTGGGACTGCTGGGGTATGGTAGTTCTGGTTGTAATTTTTTTAAGGAATTGCATTGCTGGCTTCCATAAAGTAGCTATGCTACTTTAGATCCCCGTCAGCAGTACACAGGGGCTCCCTTTCTACAGCCTCACTAGCGCTTTCTAACTTTTGCTTTTTTTTTTTCAACCCTGAGCTTGAACTCTGAGCCTGGGTGCTATCCCTGAGCCTCTTTGTAATCAAAGCTAGCACTCTACCAATTGAGCCACAGCACCACTTCTGGCTTTTTCAGAGTAGGTTATTGGAGATACGAGTCTCATAGACTTTCCACCTTGGCTGGTGGCATGAGCCACCAGCACCCCAAGCTAGCTTTTGCTTTTGTAAAATATCCATTATAGCATTAGAAAGGCAATATCGAATTGTGATTTTAGGATTTATGGTTTTTATGTTTCATAAGCCTGGTAGCCATTTGTATGTCTTCTTTTGAGAAATGTCTGTTCTAATCTTTTACTCATTTTTTCATTGGGTTGTTTGTTTTCTTACCATTAAATTATTCAAATATTTTATGAATTTGGGATATTATAGTTTACAAGTATTTTCTCACATTCAGTAAGTTCACATTTCACTTTTTGATTATTTCATTTTCTGGGAATTTGTCTGGTTTTGCTTCTACCACTTTTGTATTAGGCAAATGTATTTGAAGTCATGTTCAAAAAAAATCATAGCCTAAATCAATATCAATAGTAGTTTCAAAATACAAGTTTCTTTTAGTAGTTTTATAAGTTTAAGCCTCACATTCAGTTCATAAATCCATTTTGAGTGGATGTTTGTGTTGGTGAACAGTAAAGGCCTACTCTCATTCTGCTTGTGGATATTTTATTTTCTTAACATTTCTTTTTTCTGGTTCTGGTACTAGGGCTTGTACTTGAGGTGTAGGTGCTGTTCCTTAGCTTTTCACTCTACCACTTTAGCCAGATCTCTACTTCCAGCTGTTTGGCCAACATCATTTTTTGAAGAGACTTCTCCACCATACATTATTAGCACCTTATTGAAAAACTAGCTATCTGTTAATGTGTAAATTTATTTCTGGACACTCTATGCTGTTCTTCTGGTATATAGCAGTTTTATGCTGCTTTTTTTTATACCATAGCTTTGTAGAATGTGTGAAATTAGATAGTTATTAACTGTTTCTTTTCACTCTAGTTTGCTTTGGCAATTGGTAATCTTTTGTAGATAGATAGATAAATGGATAGATAGATAGATAGGCCTTCCTGTGTTCTCAGGCTGACCTCAAACTTCTGAAATCAAGTAATGTTCCTTCCTCAGCCCATCCCCCCCTCCCCACAAGTAGCTAGGACTACAAGGATAAGCCTATACCTAGCTTTTCCGTGTAAACTTTAGGGTTTTCTTTCTAATTCTTCAAATATGTAATTGATACTTTGATACATTTTTAAATGAACCTTTGGATTGCTTTGGGTAATATAGACATTTTAACAATTCCATACCCCATGCATTCTTCAATTTACTTATCTCCAATCTCTTTTATCAGTGTTTTAGACTTCACATTATAGACATCTATCAATTGGGTTAAATATATTGCTGAGTATTTTTACAACTTTTGAATAAGATGTTTCTTGATTCTTTCCAGCTAATTCAATATTAGTATATAAAAATACAATTGTGGCTGATTTTTTTTCTTTTTTGCCAGTCCTGGGGCTTGAACTCAGAGCCTGGGCGCTGTCCTTGAGCTTTCTTAAGGCTAGTACTCTACTTTTTCAATGTATGTTGTACAGAGGAATCTAATTCAGAGCTTCATGCATGCTAGGCAAGCACTCTACCAGTAGGCCACATTTGATTTTATTGTACTGAATTTATTTGTTCTAAAAAATAAATTTGGCAGAGTCTTCAGGGATTCCTCTATATATACGATTGTGTCATCTATAGACAAAAATGGAATCTAACTTTCCTGTCTTTTACTTATTTTGTCTAACTGTTTTAGCTAGGATTTCTACTATCATGACCAGATGGTGATTATTGCAAGCTCAGCACATCTCCTCAATCCAAAGGGTCAGGAGATTCTGAGAAGTCACTGACTTGTAATATCAAGATTCCGCTCATTGGCATCTTCATTTCAACCCACACATTTAAGCTGCAAATCTTTTCTGTATAGAGAAGCTTTCTCCAGCTGTTCATAACTATGGCTAGAGGTGACTGCCAGTATTACTTCTTGATCTGATGATCCCTACACATGCCCCTCTCTTTTTCATTCTTTTTTTATTTAAAAAAAAAGCCATATACAGTAGGGGATACTGATAAGACTGACTGTGACCATTAACCTCAAAATAAACAATAAATGGTAATCAGGATGGGTGAGTGCAAAGTATAAATAGCATTGAAATCAATTTCCCATATAGAGATCATATTTGCCAAAGCTCAAAATGAACCTGAAGCACTCAATTAGCAACTGGCAAATTGCCTACTAGCATGGTAGGAGAGGATTACAGGAAATCAATTCTGTCTTGATTCTACAGTTTATCTTGATGGAACCATGTTGCAGTAAAAAAAAATAGATCATTTGCATTCTTATTTCCTTCCTTATGAATTTACACACCCTAACTTGCTTTATTAATTGCATCTTTGTTAAGATTCCTGGGAGAAGCATGCATAAAACAGTGTAGTCAAAGGACATGCTAAATCCACTAGCACAACGATGTTCATTGCAACACTATTTACCATAGCAAAGATATGGAACCAACCTAGATGTCCCCCTGATGAGTGGATCAACAAGATGTGGTATTTATACATAATGGAATTCTATGCTGCTGTCAGAAAGAACGACAACACCCTATTTGTAAGGAAATGGAAAGACTTAGAAAAAAATCGTATTAGTGAAGTAAGCCAAACTTAAAGGAACATAGGCTCAATGGTTTCCCTCATTTGCCATAATCAGTAGAAAACTTGGGCTCTCCTAGCAGAGATTTACAATAGAACAAAACCTAGATAAGGGCATATAGTATGACGCTAATTGTAAGGACCTCCAGGATATAGAAACAAAAGCCATATAATGAGTGATTGTTGTCTTTAATGTACTATGTGATCTCTCATCTCTTTTGCTGTCCCTTGGTTATCTCATATTGTTACAATATTTCACCTTGTTATCTGATATATTTTATATATGTTTAATTAGTTATTTGAAATTGGATAGGGAAGGGGGAAATCAAGATGAGAGCCGGGGGGGGGGGAGACCATGACGTAAGAAAGGGTATCAATGTTTGTGAAGTAATGCATCTTCTATCTGGTGAATATAATGTAATCCTTCTATTAGTTACAATAAAAAATACATGAAAAAAATGACTTCTACTAACTCTAAAGTAAAAAAAAGTGTAGTCGATACTGCTTTTGCTAAATATATTATCATAATAGTTAAAAGCCAGTCACTGGTGGCTCATGCCTATAATCCTACTCAGGAGGCTGAGATCTAAGGATCATGGCTCAAAGCCAACCTGGGCAAAAAAGTCCCTGACACTCTTATCTCCAGTTAACCACCAGAAAACCTGGAGTGGTGCTATGGCTCAAGTGGTAGAGAGTTAGCCTTGAGCTGAAGAGCTCAGGGACAGCACCCAGGCCCACAGTTCAAAATAAATAAAATATAACTGACAAAATTAATAAGACACAAAAGTATACATCAAATGCTGCCTTTTAGTGTGTGTGCATGTGTGTGTCTAAGGATTGAACTTAGAACAATTTTGCAAGGTAGAGGGTAAGTGCACTCCCATTTGAATGATACCGTCTCCTTTTGGATTGTTTATTTTTTAATATTTTTATTGTAATTAATAAAAGTGTTACATGATATTTGTCAGATAGAAGGTGCATTGATTCAATACCCTTTCACATGTCTTGGTCCCCATTACCCTCCCCCCCACCCCCCCATCTTGGTTGTTTATTTTTAAGGTAGGGTTTCATTCTGTGCTTGTGCTTCCCAATGTCACTAATGATAGAAGGCACAACATCACAGAACCCAGCCATATGTGCATTGTCACAACACCCAGCCATGTATGTCCCTTATGGTTGAGATAACAGGTACATACACTGAGACAAATCATTTCTGAGACAGAGTCTTAAGAACTTCAAGGCCCAGGCTGGCCTTGAACTATGATCCCTTAACCTCTGCCTCTGAAGTAGCTAGAATTACAGACGTGAGCTACTGGGACCAGGTTAAGCAATTAAGTATAATTAAAGGCAAACAGCATTAATTGCCTTGAAGAAGTGTACAGGAGGTCTCACAGCTATGGATTTTTATTTGCTTTGTTTTTTTTTAACCAGATATGTCCAGACTTCCTACCTGAAAGAAAATTATTTAATGTAGAATTTTATTTACTTCAAAAATATTGACGTTTAGAGCTAGTAATTCAGCCTAGTGGTACAGTGCTTGCCTACTATGCATGAAAACCTAGGTTTGATTCCCCAGTATGACATACACAGAAAAAGCCAGAAGTGGTGCTGTGGCTCAAGTGGTAGAGCACTACTCTTGAGAAAGCCCAAGGGCAGTGCCCAGGCCCTGAACTCAAGACCTAGGACTGGCAAAAAATTAACATTTATAATTCATCTACATGTATATAAAACAATTTCCATAACTGGAAACAACACAATGGGATGAGATCAGTTCTCCATAGAGAGTCCAGGCTGTATCCTCACTCTGGTCACAGGAACTTAGAGACAGTGCCATGTATTCTAAGTGAAGTAAGAGGGCTGTCAAAAAGGTATTACCCAATTTGGATGTTGAATAATGAATATAGGTCCTTGAAAAGGCTTGGCTGTGAGTACTGTAGTAATTGCAGAAGTCAGATACATGACCTACCACTTCATCTTCCTCTACACTCATTTCCCCTGCAGACATATATATATATATGTATACTTATATATATGTATGTATACTTATATATATATATATATATTCTTTTTTTACCAGTCCTGGGCCTTGAGCTCAGAGCCTGAGCACTGTCCTTGGGCTTTCACAAGGCTAGAGCTCTACCACTTGAACCACAGCACCACTTCTGGCTCTTTTCTATGTACGTGGTACCAAGGAATCAATCCAGGGCTTCATGCATGATAGGCAAGCACTCTACCACTAGGCCACATTCCCAGCCCTCCTCTAGGTTCTTGTAAATACTGCTAATCTTATCAGAAGCGGATGCTGTGTCTACAAATTATACTTACAAATCTAGTGGAAGCACAACTCATAAGGACCTTGCTGCAAGCAACAGTAGCAGTGGTCAAAATACCTGCAGGGAGCTTCTGCATTGAGCACAGAGAGACACAAGGACAGTGCCCAGGCTTGTCAAAAGAAAAAATGATAGGATATGCTATGCTTAATGGTGCTTTCCTGTAACCATAGCCACTTGGTAGAGAAAGGTAGAAGGATCACTGTCCAGGGCCAACCCAGGAAAAGTTAACATGGTGCTTCTCTAAAAACAAGAGGAGGCCAGGTGCATGGCCTAGTGGTACTGACCTAGCATGCACAAAGACAAGGTTCAATTCCTCGGTACCACATATACAGAAAAAGCTGGAAGTAGTGCTGTGGCCCAAGTGGTAGAGCTCTAGCCTTGAGAAAGTCCAAGGACAGTGCTCAGGCCATGAGTTCAAGGCCCAGGACTGGTACAAAGAAAGAAATTTTAAGGGCCCTGGAGCGTAGCCTAGTGGTAGAGTGCTTGCCTAACATACATGAGGCCCTGAGTTCAATTCCTCGGTACTACATACTCAGAAAAACCTGCAAGTGGTGCTGTGGCTAAGGTGGCCGAGCCACTGTCCAAGGACAGTGCCCAAGCCCCAAGTTCAGGCCCCAAGACTGGCAAAAATAAATAAGTAAATAAATAAAGTAAAAAATTTTTTTAAAAAGTACTGTAGGCATGATTTAACTGGTGTAGTTGGTGTAGTGTCAGCTCAAAGATCTGAATTTGATTCTCCATATCTCCAAAAAGAACCTCGAGGATATGCAGCGTTACATGCAGAGTCAGGAATCCTACCCTGAAAACCAGTAAGTTCAATCCATTTCCATCTATTAAAACAAGTGACCTCAGATAACATCCTGTCATTACGCGTAGATACATGTGCATTAGTACCACATTTTCAATCTGTATAAAACATAATGGATAAGCATCAAATGACAGAGTTAGTCCCTGAAGATTTCCTAGGAAAGAAGACAAAAGCACAGCAAAGCTGCTGCTAACAACAGGAAAGGAACAGCCCAAGTTCTGTGCCATTCAGCAGCTTCAACCACTGGAATGACAGCCA
This sequence comes from Megascapheus bottae, assembly GCF_031878675.1. Classification (NCBI taxonomy): domain Eukaryota; kingdom Metazoa; phylum Chordata; class Mammalia; order Rodentia; family Geomyidae; genus Megascapheus; species Megascapheus bottae. The sequence goes on from NC_143516.1 coordinate 53,718,261, forward strand.
GTGGGCTTAGCTCTGTAACCCCATTCTTTATGGGCCAGGAGTTCATTTTTTTGTTGTTGTTGTTGAGGACATTGCCTTTAATTGTTCTCATCTTTTATCATTACCGGATCAGGTATGACAGGATGATTGAAGTCTTAAGTAGAAAACATTATGGATGAGCAAAATAGAAATTGTTTTTAATGTTTCTCTTAACACTAAATCTGGCTTTTTTTTCCTTTCAAAACTGGTTTTGGAAATCCCATAGACTTTGAGTTTTTCTAGCAGTGCCACACGGCCACTTTTGTGGCTGACAAGAAAATGATCGTGCTTTCATGGCCTTGAGCAAACTCAAGTCTCACAGTGACGCCCTCCTGTGTGTTCAGTCCTTAGCAGGACTGTCAGGGAGGGAAGTTAATAAGCATCCCATTGTTCCATGTATTTTTGCCAGGATATTTCATTAGTGTACACACTGAACCGGTTGTCATCGTGTTTAGCCACTTGACCCTGGTGATTTTCAATTCTGCTTGTGCCGTGATGAAGTACAGAAGTGCCATACACACCCGAGACAGCCACTAATTATGGGAAGCAGAATCACTGCTGACCCTGTACGAGATTAACTGCTCCTTTGCAGTCTTTATTCTGGGACATTAGTGCTGTCTGGTTATCTTGCTTCAGTTGAGAGATTCAGGACAATAGCAGTGCTGATGGTAATGCTGGCAATTTCCCTGTTTGTTTTACAGGTCACAGCCAGGGGCTTTGGGCCGCTGTTACAGTTTGCCTACACAGCCAAGCTGTTACTCAGCAGAGAAAACATCCGCGAGGTCATCCGCTGTGCTGAGTTCCTGCGCATGCACAACCTGGAGGATTCCTGCTTCAGCTTCCTGCAGACCCAGCTCCTGAACAGCGACGATGGCCTCTTTGTGTGTCGAAAGGACACTGCGTGCCAGCGCCCCCATGAGGACCACGAGAACTCTGCAGGAGAAGAGGAGGAAGAAGAAGAAGAGACCATGGATTCAGAGACAGCCAAGATGGCTTGCCCCAGGGACCAGATGCTTTCACACCCCAACAGCTTTGAGACCACTGCCATCCCAGTAGCAGAAAAGGAAGAACCTTTGCTCCCTGAATCAGACGTCCCCACAGACACCAAGGAAAACTCAGAAAAGGATGCTTTGACCCAGTACCCCAGATACAAGAAGTACCAGCTTGCATGTACCAAGAATGTCTATAATGCATCATCACACAGTACCTCAGGTTTTGCAAGCACATTCAGTGAAGATAGCCCTGGCAACAGCCTCAAGCCAGGGCTTACGATGGGGCAGATTAAAAGTGAGCCGCCAAGTGAAGAGAATGAGGAAGAGAGCATCACACTCTGCCTTTCCGGAGAGGAGCCTGACATCAAAGACAGAGTGGGGGATGTCGAGATGGATCGCAAGCAGCCCAGCCCTGTCCCTGCCCCAACCACGCCCACTGGAGCCACCTGCCTGGACAGAGCCAGGAGCGTGTCCTCACCTTCCTGTTTAAGGTCTCTGTTCAGTATAACAAAAGGTGTGGAGCTGTCTGGCCTGCCCAGCACATCTCAGCAGCACTTTGCCAGGAGTTCAGCGTGCCCTTTTGACAAGGGGATCACTCAGGGTGACCTTAAATCTGACTACACCCCTTTCACAGGGAATTATGGACCACCCCAAGTGGGCCAGAAGGATGTGTCCAATTTCACAATGGGGTCTCCCCTCAGGGGGCCTGCGATGGAGACTCTCTGCAAGCAAGAAGGGGAGCTAGATCGGAAGAGCGTGATCTTCTCCTCAAGCATTTGTGACCAAGGGAGCACTTCTGTGCATTCATATTCTGGGGCAAGCAATTTGGACAAAGACCTCTCTGAGCCGGTGCCAAAAGGTCTATGGGTGGGAGCTGGCCAGTCCCTCCCCAGCTCACAGGCCTACTCTCACAGCGGACTGATGGCTGATCACCTGCCAGGCAGGATGCGGCCGAACACCAGCTGCCCGGTGCCAATCAAAGTATGCCCTCGCTCACCTCCCCTGGAGACCAGGACCAGGACTTCCAGCTCCTGCTCCTCCTATTCCTACGCAGAGGATGGGAGTGGGGGCTCGCCCTGTAGCCTCCCTCTCTGTGAGTTCTCCTCCTCACCCTGTTCCCAGGGAGCCAGATTCCTTGCCACAGAACATCAGGAACCAAGCCTGATGGGAGATGGAATGTACAACCAAGTCCGACCCCAAATTAAATGTGAGCAGTCTTACGGAACCAACTCCAGTGACGAATCTGGATCGTTCTCGGAAGCAGACAGTGAGTCGTGTCCTGTGCAGGACAGGGGCCAGGAGGTAGGGAACCCACACAAATTCAAGCATGTGACCTCCTTTCTCTGGTCCTTTGTCTGGATTTTTCTTTGCCCCTGCTCCCTACCATTACTTCCAGATTATTCTTATTTGCCAAGATTAATGGTGACAGAACAAGGAGTGCTTCCCCCACCCCCCTCCATTAAGACAGATGTTGCAGTGAGACTCTCAACCACTTTTGTCTTTGAAGGCACATAACTGTTATCTAGATTTCTGTGTTCACTAAACACTGAAAAAGTAAGTTGAATGCAGGAAAGTTCACTCAGGTACTTCAGATCTCCCCCTCCCCACCCCACCCTGCAACTTCCCCATATCCTCCTCACACCTGTTCATCTGTAATGAACAATTGGAGGCCTGACCATCTCATCCTTGCTGTTCACCCCCTCAGTATGAAGGGAAATGTAGAATTTCTTTTAAAATTGATTGAAATTAAATGGATGGATACAAAACAGATGCTTTCCCAGCACCTCGTAAGTTTTTCCTGCCAACAGAAGACCCTCAGGGTCATCCTGTGTCTATCATGGTGTAAGTGATGGAGTGCTCTCTCTGTCCTGGTGGCAAGGTCCCTACAGAAGTACTCCCATCAGCACACAGAGCTGAGTAATGGCTCATTTCCCAAGCAGATGATAAGAAGTCATTTTGCAGAAAAGCAGTTTTCTCCTGCCTGAAAGCAAAGTGCTTTGTAGATAAAAGCAGCTTCAGACTCATCCACGTCTCTTCATTTCTAGGATAGACAGCAGGATTGACAGACACCAGCACCATCTTAAGCTGTAGGGTGAATTATGATGGGAGAGAAAAACTGGAACCCACGGAAGTCCCCTACCCCAGTAGCATAAGCATTCCCTAGACAGACTCCAGAACATGTGTGTCATAACCCAGCGCTCACTGCACCAACAACCAGGTGGAGACTCACCTCAGGAGCAGGAAATGATAAGACCCAGACAAGTCCCACCCTTCTGCCAAAGAAAAAGAAAACGAGGAAGAAAGGAAGTGTGGGCTGGGGCTCTAGCTCGATGGTAGAGCACTTGCCTAGTGTGTAAAAGTTCAGGGTCCCATCCCTAGCACCACCAAAAGAAGAATAGAAGAAGGAACAGGAAGTAAGCATGGTTCTCATTCAGCCATCCACCCCAGCTAGCCTGTACGAGGCAGAAGATGTTAATCCAGACAGATAGTAGAAACCTACACGGGGTGAGTTGGCTTTCAGAGAGCCACGTGTGGTTAATTCAGCTTCCACAAGATTGGTGGGCAAGAAACACATGAAGGTTTATTTTCCATGTTTTGAAAATAAACCCTAAAATTCACTTGAGCCAGCAGCAGAATGACCTTGTGGTCACCTTCCTCTCTACTAGCTTGCCTGGCTCTCTGCTTTCCTGATGCTTTCTGGCAGAACAGAGAAAGACCATAAATCACTGAAAAGAGTTATACTTTAAGAGAATTTATAACTAGGAATTGGTGACTCATACCTGCAATCCTCACTTACGAGGCTGAAATCTGAAGTTACCTGTTTGAAGCTAACCCAGGCAGGAAAGTCCATAAGACTTCAATCTGTTAATTACCAACCAAAAGCAAAAATCCCAGAGTAGAGATATGGCTCAAGTTAGAGCAGCAGCTTCTCCCATACAAGCTAAGGGACATCACGTACGCCCTGAATTCAAGCCCCCGTTCGAGCACCCTCTTTGAGCGAGAGTGAACTTAATAAAAGACATTTAAATGGAACTTTCCCCACGTAGATATACCTTGTCTCCTTAAGTTTGGAGCCCATCACAGCTGTGCCACTGGCTTGAGAAGGTAGGGGTTGTGAAAATAAGAGAAGGTTGTGTGCTCAGCCCTCTCTCTTTCTTCCCTTCTGACCACAAGAGAAATTTCCTTTTGCCCTTAGAGCTATTCCTAAGCGTCCTTCGTAAGGAGGCTTGTCACTACATCAGCTTCACCCACATGACTGATCAAGGACAGATGTAGGCAAAAGACAAATGTCCCCTTACCTTTGGGGACATTCAGCAAACTGGGACATGATTTTATACACAGATATCTCTTAGAGCAACTGTCTGTTTCAGATACATTTGCTTTTCCCCTGTAACATCCCAAGAGAGAACTTAAAGTCATTTCTCTTCACTCGGTGTCATTGTGTTTTTCCTGTACTTGGTCCAGGTCAATATCTACTTTCAAATTGAAAATTAGTGGCTTGATTAGAAGGAGAATTCATTCCACCTCTAAAATAGTCATAAATAAGACTAGTCTCCATTCAAAGATAAATACCCTGATTCATAATTTTCAGGTTTTGCTTTTCAAAGAAAAATCTGTCGTTTGGATTTGGCAGCAGTGAAGGAAGAGACATTTGCCAAAGGCCTTGCTATCACAGGAGCTGCACTTAACAATCCCCTCCCCAACACTCCCCTGCACTAGTTTGTTTTGGAGAAGAAATGATGGCAAAGCTGAGGTTTTCCCCAATTTAAATTGTCGATTTTCCTAGAGTAGGTGAGGAAGATTTCCCAGAACTGCTCAGGGTCTCAGCATAACAGCTCTTCTAGGAGGTAATAATGATGGCATTGGTGGAGGTGTGGGCCCCCCAGGAGCCGAGCCTTCCTCAAGTGACCAGGAAGCTTGGCTGATTCTGCCTCAGCTTACTCTCGTGGGATTTAGGTGAGCCCCAAGGAGACATCACAGTCAGTCACCAGATCTGACTGATGTGGTGGCTACCAGACTAATATTTCAGAGTTCCCTTCCCAGTCTCTTCTTCCACCTTGATAAGGAGCCAGACAGTTGGATCAAAGGAAAAGTGTTGATGAACCTTAGGTTCTGTTAGATGCTCTATTTACATAATGTTTTAAACTCTCCCATCTCCAGCACTTGACTTCTCCTATCCTTTTCATTCTCTTCCCTAGCTTCAGCTTGGGGCGTAGGCACTGTCTCCTAGCTTTGTTACTCAAGTCTGATGCTCTAAACTTGAGCCACAGCGTTTTGGTGGTTAATCAGCAATATGAGTTTCATGAATGTGGCTAGGCTGGCTTCAAACTAGTCTTAAGATCTCAACCTCTTGAGTATCTGAGATTACAGACATGAGCCACCTGTGGTGCCTGGTTTTAAATTAATGTTTTTGAGGATGCTAAACATTGCTCTACCATTGAGTTACACTCTGTTTTCTTTGTTTTCCTTTCAAGAATAAATATAACACATCTAGCCTCAAACACAAATTTAAGGTTTCCCGGCCCAAGATAATACAGAAACATACGCAACTACATATACATACATATATAGAGAGAGACATCTCTTCTTTCAATAGCACAGTACAGTGTAATTCTCAGCACCTCCCTTTGTCCACATATCTCCCCACTCTGTACACACTTCTAAGTCCATCACATAGGGCCATCTCATGCTTCCTTATTATCCATGACCCCAGGAACTCGGATTTCCTCAACTATCACCCATTCAGTGGAAATTCTGGTTGTTTCCAGTTTCTTTCCTCTACAACAAATAGTTTTATGAACATACTGTTAGTAGTGGGGATTTTTGTATTCACAAATTGGAATCCCAGAGATGGGTTAAAGGTTTTGCCCATTTGTCATACTTCCTAATTACCTTGCTCATAGGTTGTCACAGTTCACAACCCCTTCAGCAATTGAGGAATGCCTATTTCTCCCTATCCTTTCCATTTCCAGTGGTCACCAGTCTTTTGGATTTTTGATGGACAAAACAAAAACATGATACCCAGTGAGATTCGCTTCTGTTCTGTGTGTTTTTCACCATTTTATTTTCTTTCTTGTGACTTGCTGATGGGCATAACTGCCCGTTATTCTTGGGTACTATGTAAGTTTGAATCTGCTTATAGGAAGTCATAATCTCTACCACTGGGAATATTTACCTTTTCTTTTATCCATATTTTCTCCTGTATATTTATTTATAGTATCTTCTACCATATAAATATTTTTCATTTGATATAGTCATGGTATCATTTTTTCTCTTCATGATTTAGGAAGTCAGCTTGAGAATTTTGCAAATGTGAAAAACAAAACAATGAACAAGTTGTATTAAGTGAAACAAAATCATAAAATAATATGAATAACAAGGTTCTCATTTGTTTCATAAATACATAGAAATAATGAAATCAATATAGATAAGATAAAATTAGAAGCATGGTTGGGAAGGAATGTAGGGATGAAAGTGTATATTTCTATGTATGTCTGAACTATCTATATATTACTACATCTATTACACAGGTTCATTTTTTGAGACATAATTCTTGTACTATGAAATTTACCCTATTAAAATGAGCAATTCTGTGGTATTTAATACATTCACAGTATTATATCCCATCTCAATTATTTAATTCCAGAACACTTTCATCACCCCAAAACAACTGTACTGACTCAAGTAGCTGGCATCCCACATTACCACCAAATCTACCTCTGTCTCAATAGATTTGGATGTTCTAGACATTTCATATAAATAGAATGTTGCCATATGAGATCCTTTGTATCTGAATTTTGTTCACTTAGAATAACATTTTCAAAATTCTTCCCCACCATTGATGTAGCCACTAGGTACATGATCGTGTATCAAAATGCCATTGCTTTTTCATTGTTGAATAATCTCCATTGTGCTGGGACGTTTTGTTGAGCCAATGTACGTCTTATTCATTTATCACTGCTTGAGGGACTTTTGAGTTGTTTCCACTTTCTGGTTATTTTCAAAAACCCTACTATGAGCATTCAAATACAAGTTTTCACTGACAGGCTTTCAGTTCTCTTCATTATGTACATAGAAGGGGAATCACTGAGTCATATGATAATTCTATGTTTAGCCTTTTGAGGAACTACCACCTATTTTCCAGGAGGTCTGTGCCATTTTTACATTCCCTGTATCAGTATATGAGGGCTCCAGTTTCTTCACATCCCACCAACACTTCTCATTATCTTTTTCGTGCGCTCTAATGAGTATGATATAGCACCTCTGTTTTAACATTTTTGAAAATTGTACATAAATTGCAGTCATTTTCCAAGTAGTTAACTCCACACAAGATCATTTTATACCCAAATCCTTTCTATTATAGATTTTGGTGAAGAAACCCTAAGAAAATCATCTATTTGTAATTATATTTTGTGTCAGAATACATGTTTATACATATAATAGGGTATATAAATGTTGATAAAAGTAGATATGAGTGTGGAAGTCAGTGTGTTTCTGAGACCAGACTAGAGCAAACACTGAAATGGTAGGTCAGGATCGCATCTAAGTCTTCCCATACAAACACTAGTTTCGTAAAATTTTTGTCTTTTATGTGGTTTGGCAAATCAGACATGTTATTTTAAATGTCTATAATTGGTATGTTTAATAATTAAAAGATCTTGCCAGATGCTGGTGGCAAGGATTCTACTCACAGTCCTAGGTGCTCAGGAGGCTGAGCTCTGAGAATTATAGTTCCACATCAGCCTGAGCAGAAAAGTCTGTGAGATTCTTTATTATTTTTTTTTATTATTGGAGTAATGTATAGAGGGGTTACAGTTACATTTGCTACATAGTAGATACATTACTTCTCACACATTGATACCCTTTCCCATGTTAAAAGTCTGTGAGATTGTTATCTCTAGGTAACCAGCAAAAAGCATCAGAAGTGGAGGTGTAGTCCAAGTGGTAAAGCAAAAGCCTGAGCAAAAAGGCCAAGCAAAAGTATGGTACTCTAAATTCAAGACCCAGAACCAAAACACACATTCACACCCACACACAAAAAAAAAAATCAGGGCAACATGGAAGTCAGACGTTAAAATAACGAGTCAGTCATTAAAAATAGTATTTTCATATTGTCTAGATTACTGTCAACATCTGGAACTCCAAAGAATACTATATACTTAGAAAAGAAACCATAGGACAAAGAAGGATAAGCTAGTGAACAGAAATAATACCTGATCTATGAGACAGCTGAACTTTTCCAAAGCGTTTTCTCTGTTTATCCGCCATAACCACCCTCTGAGTTTTGTAGGGCATGTATTATCTGTCCAACTCACAGATCCTCAAAGAGTTTTAAGAAAAAGAAAATGAATTTCCTGGGACCACATAGCTAATTAATTGCAGAGTCACAACTAAAACCCCCAGGGTCCCACATTTGTATCAGAAATGGATTTTGAGAATAGATGAGTGTGAAGACAGTGGTACAAGACACATTTCTTGGTCTAGGAGAGGAAGGGAAATTCTGACTTTGGTATCTGCTTAGCACTGGTTGCCTGTCCTTATTTCAATGGCACAAAATTATCAGTCCAGTGAAGATCTTGCTGTGTCCCCAGACAGCTATAGAATTCTGAGGGTCCTATAAAAGCATAATGAAAGCTACAGAAGCTGGTGCCTCAGAGTATCAAGCTATTATGGCCCTACCCCCTGACTCCACTTGTTATCTAGTAAAAAAAAAAAAAAAAAAAAAAAAAAAAAAACAAGAAAAGAAAGGGTGACATTGATAGAGATGCATTGTAGTCAGAAACTGACATGTCGAATTAAAACCTCTTTGTATAACTATATAATAAATATTATTATTATTTCCTTCTTTTAAAAAATGAGAGGTAGATCTGGGCACCTGTGGCCCACTCTTACTATAATCCTAGCTATTCAGGAGTGTGAGATATGAGGATTGAGGTTCTAAACCAGCCTGAGAAGATAACCAATGAAAAGCCAAAACTAATGGGAATTAATGTACCATCTATCTGGCAAATATCATGTAACCCTTCTATTAATTACAATAAAAAATATATGAAAAAAGAAAAGCCAAAACGAGAGCTGTGGTTCAAATGGTAGACTGTTAGCCATGATTATAAAAGCTCAGGGCAGTGCCCAGGTCCTGAGTTCAAGACTGGCACACACGGAAAAAAAAGAAACAAAGAAAAGGAGGTGGAATGCTCTTACAAACCCATCTCCTACTGGCCACTGAGACTTGACTTGAAAGAAAACAGGTGCTTGTTTTTGCCTTTTTCTACCAACTCTGTAGCTCTGTCCTCCTCCAGTAACCTTCATCCAACAAACTAGAGATATAAGTCAGCTAAAAGTGTATTCAGAGGCATAGGGAGCTGCGCACTCATGGCTCACACCTGTAATCCTAGCTACTGGCTGAGATCTGAGGATCATGGTTCAAAGCCAGGCCAGGCATGAAAGTCTGTGAGACTCTTATCTCCAATTAACCACCAAAAATTGGAAAGTGACACTGTGGCTCAAGGGGTAGAGTGCTAGCCTTGATCTGAAGAGCTGAAGGACAGCTCAAAATAAATAAATAAATAAATAAATGTCATAGAGAAATTTACCAGAGCACAAGAATCATGATTTGGGGGTGGGATTTTTTCCTCTTCTTTTGTCCCATATATGAATTTTCTATTAAAATGATATAATTTTAATGCTTTTAATGGGGATGATGGTTCAGACTGCAAGATATGGATAGTTGTTAATTCACTGGGTTGTGTTTAGGGGGGAGCAGTCTCTCATCTTCTCTCCCTGTGCCTATTCATGCAAGTGTACCAAGGAGGCATACTTAGGTACCATGCACCACCCACATCGTGAAATTCCTCCTGCCCTTCTCTATCCTGAGGCCAGAGGTCCCAGTCACAGACAGTTAAAGATCTGGAAGGTCTAACATTTTTTCTGAGTACCGCCTCAGAGGAAAATGCAGGTAGTGTGCTAAAAGCCACCACTCACCCTGCTCCTCCTGTGTGGTCCAGGGAGAAAGAAGAGTCAGCACTTTGCTAGAGCTGGGTAAAATCAACAACAGCAGCTTATTGTGCAGAGCACAGCAGTGGCCTCTGCTGCCCTCTTGGGTCCTTAGCTTGCTGACTCAGTGGCTGAATCTTTGAGCCTCAACTGAGAACCAAAGCTGCAAACTCAGGGCTGAAGAGAACCAACAACCCTCTTCTAGCTTACCTGCCCCCAGCCACATGAGGTCAGCTGATTGTAAGTGCAGCCCATTCAGACCGGTAGCAGTGATAGCTGACAGGGCTCTTCTGCTTGTCAATTTGGTGGTTGTGTGCTAGTTATGAGAATCCAGTGGATGAAAACCAAACCACTTTTGATATAGAAGATCCTGCACAAATAAATCTGTAGGAAGACAGTAGCAAACAGACCAGTGCTGTTGAGTTGATGTAGGTTGTGATAATCTCCTTGAAGAAAAGGGACTTCTAGCTATGTTTCAACTTGTCAAGTCCTAATCATTATCTCAATTTTCAGCCCCAAATGAGGAATGTTTGGGTACTTAAGAGCTGTAAGTAGAATATTAAAGGATTTTTCCATGGCACCAAACGGCTGGTGGTAGCTATTCCTCCTCTTCAGGGAAGATGTCACTGGCTTGAAAATGTCACTAGACACTGAAATTAATGAACTATGCTTTAAAAAGAAAATCATCAAAGGATTGTGAGAAAATTCCCACCGTGAGCCTCTAGGAACAAGTGAGGACTCCCACCTGCTAGACAATGTAAATTCTTTGTATGGCTAACCGAGCTCTAAAAACATACAGAAGTGAGTGGTTTGGCTCCCCCACCCATAGAAGAAAGTATGTAGGTGACTGTTTTCTTTTCCTTTGACCCTTCTTAAAGAGCAGCTTGAGATGCAGCAGCCCTACTGAAAAACTTCATGTGGCCTTTTGCTTCAAGGACTTTTAAACTAGCATTGTTGATTTTTCCTTTCCTGCCAACCTTCTGTTTTCTGTTTGCTGTCCAGATGATTTTAAATACAGTAGCTCTCGGTGCAGTGCAGCAGTGCAGGGGTCCTTTTGACTTTCTCTGCAGCCTAAAATTGAAGATTTTTTTTCTTTTGGGAAATAAGTACACATAATGTGGAGCAGACATAACATGGCTTTGTTGAGAATTCCATGGGCTCCGAAAGTGCCACATCCTATGAAATGTCAAGACATCCATGTCCCCAACACACAAGCCTCTGTGTGATTGAGACACCATCCAGGATCTTGGCTATCCAAAGAGTAGAAAGGGGAAAGCAAACGTCCTTTCGTATCTTTACAAGCCTTGTGCAAACACAGCCCTGTGGACACAGGCCTGCCCCTGTCCATAACAAGGAGCTATTTGTCCTGGCTGCCTGTCTTTAGCAGTGGGAGCAGGACTCGCCTGACAGTGGTGGAACGTGTCCTGCTGTGATTTTGCTTCCTTAGGCCAGAATTTCACAGGTATCATGGGACAGAGTTGGCCCTGAAGAAGTAGAATCAGAATACTCACTAGGCATCTTCAGCAAGTGCCAGGTCAAAGGAGTTTCAAGCTAGGAAAAAACCTGACACCGAACTTGCACTAACCACAGAAAAGTCGAATGATTCTTCTTTCTGCCTGGGGATTAACTGGCCGTAGATGCCAGGATCAGGATTCGTGGCTGCCTGCATCTGAGACAAAGAAAAGGCCTGAACTTAGGCTAAGGCTACCCACAGACCTGACACTGAAGAAACTGTGTACTAACAAAGGGTTAGGTTCTTCCACCAGAAATGTTGGCAAATTAAGCCGAGACTTAATGTGTTTGAGTCACCATAGCTGTGTGTCCCCTCCGGACCACTCTGTGAACATAGCTAGTGAGCCCCTCAAAAGTGACTCTAAATTGTGAGGAGCTAAAACCAGAAAATATACTTGCAATTTAGAACATGTAGCACAAAAATTTACCTAGTAATAATCTTTATATACATTACATGCTAGATTTTAAGTCTGTTGGATGAAGGGACATTATAAAATGAAATTCACTAGCGTCTTTAAACGTGGCTACTGGAAATTTAAAATCACATTTGTAGTTGATTGATGCCTTGTGTTAGCATTGGGTTAGCGTATGACTGAAGTTTAGGTTTGTGCTGCCATCTGCTGGTCAATCTGCAGATTCCATTCATATGTGAGCAAGAATCAAGCAATGAGAGTAACTAACCACTAACATTGGGACCCGGGGGCTGGAGGTGTGGCTCTGATAGTACAGTGCTTGACTGGCAGTGACAAGACCCTGAGTTCAATACTCTGTTCCAACAGGAAAATCAAAACTTCTGCTCACTCTGTTTCCTGGACTAATATCAAAATTTTTCTCTCCCTGCAGCTCAGTCTTCAAATGGATACTGAGGTCATAGAGAGAGCCTTGGTTTGCCTCCACATACTGTATTTTTATATGCACTTTTTTATTAGTTGATCTTCTCTCCTCCTTAAGAAATACTCTAAACTGTCATTGGGTTCTATCCACTTAACAAAAGAGGGAGAACAGAAATCCAGCCCTAGGAGACTGGCTGCTTCCTCTCTTTGAATATGTTTTTTGTTTGTTTGCTTGCTTTGTTTTGGTTTGGTTTTTTGCCAGCCCTGGGGCTTGAACTTAAGGCTGAGCACTATCCTCAAGGCTAGAGCTCTACCACTTGAGCCACAGCACCATGTCTGGCTTTTTCTATGTATGTGGTACCAAGGAATCAAACCAGTTCATGCTAGGCAAGCACTCTACAGTGGGCCAGACTCCTGGCCATGGATAATGTTTATTTGCCTTTAGCTCTCAAGTACTTAAAAGTCAGATTCTTACTGATAAAATACCTTCACGTGTTATCTATTGCTACTTAATTAATCACCCCAAAACTACATGGCTTCTAGAGATGAGGAAACTGTTTTGAATATTTATAACATCATTAGTAGACCATACAGAAGTATTGATATAGGCAGCAATGAGAAGCATTTAAGAAGCATATGTGTCTGTCCTGTCATATCCCAAATACTTTCCCAGGACAGACATCCCCTCGCTCTGAAGAAAAATACTCATCTGGCCTCTTTCACCATTTCTGAGTCAGAAATTGCCCATCTGAGCACTTCTAGCCCAAGATATCTCAGGTGCTGGGTGGGACTAAAGTCTCCTGAAAAAGAATCCATTCCCAAGGCAGTCCATTCACAGGTGCCAGCCGTTTAGCAGAGGCATGAGTGTCCTCTAGCCATCACAGCAGTTTCCAGAGCAGGTTAAGAGGCCTAAGGGAAACTTAGCCTCTACTACAAAAGGCAGGACCTGTGACAGACCTCTTAAGAGAGGAAGGCACAGATGGCCATTTGGGAGAAGCAGTCTGCTAAATCACCTAATGCTTATGTGGTATATAGTTCAGAAATACATACCATTTAAATGAGGAAAACTTGAGGCGCAGAGAGATAAAGTAACCTGACTGAGGTTGAATGTCATGAGAACAACCAAAGTACAGTCTGGTGCCTACACCTGTCCAAGTTGGAACCTGTCCAGTTACCTCCTTAAATCTCCAAGAATCATATACAAGAATCATTCTGATGGTTGTATCTTTCAAGTTGTTCTAGACTTGCATCATTCAGGAGTTTTACAGATATCCTTAAATGATATGGCTCTATGACTTACTATTTTATTGAGTGAAACCACGGCTTAAAGATGAGTTTAGCCAGTTATAAAGTCCTTCTTATGAAAGTACTACAGATTTTTTTTGTTGTTTTTTGGGTTTTTTTGCCAGTCCTGGGCTTGAGCTCAAGGCCTGAGCACTGTCCTTGGGCTTTCTCAAGGCTTAGAGCTCTACCACTTGAGCCTCAGCACCACTTCTGGCTTTTTTCTATGTATATGATACTGAGGAATCAAACCTAGGTAAACACTCTACCACTAGGCCAAACTCCCAGCCCCAGAATTTTTTTTTTTTTTTTTAATGAGGCAGGCACTGGTGGCTTATTCTGTAATTCAACTTGGGAAGAAAAGTCATTGACACTCAGCTCCAATTTGCTAGCAAAAAAAAAAAAAAAAAAAAAAAACACACAAACAAAGGAATTAAATGGTAGCACACCAGCTGTGAGGAACAAAGCTAAGCAAGACATGAGGCTCTGAATTCAACTCCAGTACTGTGGCACACAAAAAAGAAAACAGTGCATTTTCTACGCTATTTGCTTCAGAAACCTCAGGAATGATTATATTATAATGTGTTTTTATTCTGTTTAATTATCCAAACATTTCATCTTACTTGTATTTAAAACAGGAAAAAAAATTAATCGCTGCTTGCTTTCAGTAGTTTCCATGTCCATGTTACTTGCTCATCTTTAAAAAAAAGGTTTGTAAGCTGGATGTGGTAGCTCACACCTGTAATCCTACCGTAATCTAGCTACTCAGGAGGCTGCGATCTGAGGATCAAGGTTCAAAGCTAGCCCAGGCACAAAAGGACCTGAGACTCTTATCTCCAATTACACTCTTATCTCCAATTAACCTCTAGAAAATAGGACTGGCTTAAGGGTGGGGCGGTAGCCTTGAGCTGAAGAGTTCAGGGACAGTGCCCCAGGCCCAGGGGTAGGACAGTAGCCTTGAGCTGTAGAGCTCAGGGACAGTGCCCGGGCCGAATTCAAGCCCCATGACCCACCAAAAAAAAAAAAAAGAGTTTTGGGTTTTTTTTTGTGGGTTTGGTTTGACTTTGTTTTTACCGTTTTCCAATGTTATATCTGCCAAAATTGAAATTAAAATCCAGCTGTAATAATTCCATTCCGTTATTCTTGGTTTCAGGTCAAACTTCCTTTTCCTGTAGATCAAATCACAGACCTTCCAAGGAACGATTTCCAGATGATGATTAAGATGCACAAGCTAACCTCAGAGCAGCTAGAGTTTATACACGACGTCCGGCGGCGCAGCAAGAACCGCATCGCAGCTCAGCGCTGCCGCAAGAGGAAACTGGACTGTATTCAAAACTTAGAATGTGAAATCCGCAAATTGGTGAGTGCTTCCATCCATTGTATTCAGCACCCTGAAGTGACCAGGATTGGTGTCAAGTTATGACAGTGTGAGCTGAAGAAGTGGAAGGAGGGTCATTCTCTAGTACTATTCAGGTTTATATTCCAATACGTTTCTCAGGAGAAATAATCCATACATTTCTGTCTGCAATATAACTGTGCAAGCATATGAGAGCTTATCATATCATTTAGCCATCTGTATGAATTAGTTCTTTGAGGGTTCTATTTGACAAGTAATGGTAGCTGGTATTTATTGTATGCATCTACGTGCCAGATATTCCAAACTATTCCTGTGAATGATCACATTTTATCAACACAATAAGCCTACGACTTGGGTACTATCTTATCCTCATTTATAGAGAAGTAAACTTATACAGAGAGCTTGCAAACCACCCAGGATGTGGTACGGCTTGAATGGCAAATCTAAATACAGTTTTGTTGCTGTTTGTTTTTCTTTTGCCAGTCCTGGGATTTAAACTCAGGGCCTGGGCACTGTCCTTGAGCTTTCTCAAGGCTAGAACTCTACCACTTGAGCCACAGCACCACTTCCAGCTTTTTTCTGTGTATGTGGTACCAGGGACTCAAATCCAGAGCTCTGTGCATTCTAAACAAGCACTCTACCACTAGGACACACTCCAGGCCCCAGTTTTTTTTCCACCCCTGTTTCTCTGCCTCTTGGCTGAAGAGTATAAGTCAGAGAAGACAGCTACCAACCCAGAGGGCTAGTCATGTCAGGAGGTGATCTCCTGACACGCTCTATGGCTCCAGAGTCTTTGATTTTTATGCCTCTTCACCACATCTCAGATTTTTTTCTCCACAAACTTCTATCTCCTAAGCTCTGCCATACTCAGAAATGTGCTCCTGTACTTTCCCCTTGGTAAGCAACCTTATGCTACAGGAAGCGAATACGGGCAGCTCATGGTTCTTGGCTGTAGCTTTGAAGGCAACCAACTGGGTCTCACTCAGCTCAAGCTATCTGTAGGCCCAACCTGTCTGAAGAAAAGACCAGTCTCATGATGTGGTCACAATGTTATCTGGGGTGCTCTGTGTAGCCAGCAAATCCTTTGCCTCATGGGAAAACCGAAGGGCAAAGATAATGTTTGAAAAGCATCAGGAAGGGTTAGACGTGACTAAGATAGCTCTGGACTTTAGGGCTTTTTCTTTGTAAATTAACACAAAGCAGGGAAAGTCTGCCCATAGGTAGTAGATCCCATCACCTACAGAGTAGAGCACCTTAGCAAACACCCAGCCCAGAGGAGGTTGGACAACAGGCACCAAACTACAGCAAGAAAGAAGAAATAAATTCTAATGGCCCACAGTACAACAGTGACTATAATTCACAACAGTCATACTATATTTGGTAAAGAACTGGAAGAGAGGAATTTGATGCGTCTAGACAAAGAAATGATATATTGGTTCAGGAAAGGAAAATGCTTATTCATCTAATTTGATCATTACATTGCATACACATCCCATACACAGAAATATCACATTATGCTATATACCTATAAAAATGCATTGCTATTACTTATCTTTAAAATGTATTTAACGCGATCATCACACATTCTGTACTCACACATACAAAGAATTATCACACTATACTATGTATTATTTGTATATATCTTTTCTTAATTTTTTTTAAAAGATATCTGGATGCCTGGCCCATCTCTTTCATTGTAGAAACTTATGAGGCTAGACTAGGCAGAAAAAGCTGTGAAACTCTTTTTGTCTTATCTCCAATTAACCACCAAAAAG
The DNA here is from genome assembly GCF_031878675.1 of Megascapheus bottae. Taxonomy (NCBI): domain Eukaryota; kingdom Metazoa; phylum Chordata; class Mammalia; order Rodentia; family Geomyidae; genus Megascapheus; species Megascapheus bottae. The sequence goes on from NC_143516.1 coordinate 53,735,023, forward strand.
CCAGAAATAGAACTGTTTAGCAAGTAGTTGATTTGCTTTGAGGCCCTATGTTCAAGCCCCAAGATCAGCACACACACACACACACACACACACACACACACACACACACACACCCAACCTGAGGTTCAGTCTGCATCTGCCCCTCAACATCACCTCAAGCAAGCAGGCTGCAGTTTCCCCCCAGTCTCCCGCTGTTTTTATTCTTTTGCACTTGTTTGATGCTCATTTCCTCTCTCTGCTGTCTTCTTTGTGCTTTGACATTCAGGCCACAGGTCCCCTCAGCAGGAAGCCTGTCTTTCCTGAGTCCCAGCATGGGCTCTGCTCCTAGGAACCTTAATCTGACCTCCAGTTTAGTGCTATGGCTCAGTCTGGGATTCTGTGAGTGCCTCCCCAGTCTCTCACCTAGCCTACTTCCTCAAGGGTAGGGATGAATGGAGTCTTGACTCCCCTGTGAATTGCTATCTGTTATTAGCTTTTAGGAAATGTCCATGGCCCTAAAACAACCTGAAAATCATAATTATTTTGGTCGGACAATTTCAAGATTCTTCTTTTATTTCCAAACCTTTCCTTGATGTTTTGATTTATTTAGGGAGAGGGAGGAGGTTGTATGTATGTGAGTCATGGGGCTTGAACTCTGGGCCTGGATCCTGTTCCTAACTCTTCAGCTCAAAGCTACTGCCCTACCCCTGGAGTCACAGCCCCACTTCGCCTTTTTCTAGTGGTTAATTGGAGATAAGAGTCTCTCTGACTTTAGGTCTTTAATGCCCAGGCTGGCTGTGAACTGCGATCCTCAGATCTCAGCCTCCTGAGTAGCTAGGATTACAGGCGTGAGCCACTGTATCCAGCTATTCTGTGGTTTTTATAGTGCTAGGCAAAGACTCAACCAGGGAGCTACATTCCCAGTCCTAACATTTTTTTTTTCCGGTTGTGGGGCTTGAACTCTGGGCCTGGGAGCTATCCTGTAGCTCTTTAGTTTAAGGCTACAGCCCTGCCCCTAGGCCTGGGCATCATCCCTGAGCTCTACAGCTCAAGGCTACCATCCTTCCCCTTGAGCCACAGCGCCACTTCCAATTTTCCATTGGTTAATTGGAGATAAAAGAGTCTCATGGTCTTGGGGCCAAGAGTTAGGCCAAGTGGTAAGAGTGCTTGCCTAGCATGCATTAAGACCTGGGTTTGATTCCATGGTACCACATACATAGAAAAAGCTGGAAGTGGTTCCGTGGCTCAAGTGGCATAGTATTAGCCTTGAGAAAAGCCCAAAGACAGTGCTCAGGCCCTGAGTTCTAGCCCCACAACTAGCAAAAAAAAAAAAAAAAAAAAGTCTCATGGTCTTCAGTGCCTTGGCTGGCTTTGAACCATGATCCTCAGATCTCAGTCTCCTAAGTAGCTAGAATTACAGGAATGAGCCACAGTGCCCAGCCCTAACATTAACAGCAAAATGTATTTTGATAATCTGTTATCAACAAAACATAGTAAGGTACTAGGTGTTAAATAAAACATTGCTCTATTATTTAAAATAAATATATCAGTGGGCATGCTAGTGGTTCACGCCTATAATTTTAGCTACTTAGGAGGCTGAGATATTAGGATCATGGTTCAAGTCCAGCTGAGGCAGGAAAGTCTATGAGACTCTTAGTTCCGATTAAACACCAGAAAACTAGAAGTGATTTTGTGTTCAAAGTGGTAGAGTGCTAGCCTTGAGCAAAAGAGCTCAGACAGTGGCCAGGCTCTGACTTCAAGCCCCGCAGACAACAAAACATAAATTAATTGATTAATTAAATATAATTGGTAAAAATTAGGAGGGGGTGAGGGACGATGTAATTTAAACCACATAAGGAAGCAGAGCTTTCCTGCCAGTAAATGTTTGTGTTATGAATGGCTTAGTGGAAATCTGTGGAATCTTAGACATGCATCCATAGTCATTCTTGACATGCATTCCTCTTGAAATAGAGTAAGTCTCTACCCATATCTGGAGAGTACCTGATTTTAGTAATTAGCACTCTAAATGAGTAATTCTGTTATACTCGACAAACAATGAAATCTACACTATATAACAAGATAACTAACTACTTTGCTAGTATTTTTTAGTTGAGGGGAGAAAAAAATAAAAGTAAGAAGAGCCAAGCACTAATGGCTCATGCCTGTAATCCTAGCAACTCAGGAGGCTGAGAGCCAGAGGGTCACCATTCAAAGCCACACAGACAGACAGGGAAATCTGTGAAGCAGGAAGAAGCTGGGCTGAAGGTTTGGTTAAAATGGTACAGTGCTAGCTGACTGAGCAAGCCAAGCAAACACAAAATTCTGAGTGCCAACTCTGGTACAGACACAGAGAGAGAGAGAGAGAGAGAGAGAGAGAGAGAGAGAGAGAGAGAGAGAGAGAGAGAGAGAGAGAGAGAGAGAGAGAGAGAGAGAGAGAGAGAGACTGAGACAGACACAGAGAGACAGAGAGAGACAGAAAGAGACAGAGAGGGAGAGAGACAGAGAGGGAGAGAGACAGAGAGAAAGAGAGAGAGACAGAGAGGGAGAGAGAGACAGAGAGAGACAGAGAATGACTTCTAGTTCTCCACCAACCCATCCCAGCAGCCCCTTCAATTATATGCTGTTTCAGTGCTAAACAGGTATTTCATTTGCTCATTTATGACTTAGAGCTTCATAGGATTTTTTGGTTTAGGTTAGGTTTAGTTGACTTTTTTTTTGTCAGTCCTGGGGCTAGAACTCAGGGCCTAAGCATTGTCCTTGGGCCTTCTCAAGACTAGCATGCTCTACCACTTGAGCCACAGCACCATTTCTGGCTTTTTCTATGTATGTGGTACCAAGGAATCGAACCTGGGCATTCGTGCATGCAAGGCAAGCACTCTACCACTAGGCCAAACTCCAAGCCACTGACTTTTTTTTTTTTTTTGAGACAAGAGCTGAGGCTGGCCTCAACTCCTGAATCTCCTGCCTCCACCTTTTAAGTGCTCACATTACAGACATGTTCCACCATACTTGGTCTAGAGTTTCATATTTTTATAACTTACCCTGCCTTTCCTGCCAGGAGCCAAAATAATGTCAGCCATGACACCTTATTTTCTTCCTGTATAGAAAGTGGCTTAGCACATTTTTCACATGAGTAAGCCTGCTAGAGGTCAGTATCTTGATGAAGATGATGAAGCAGAATTGAGCCTGAGATTCCTCTGGGTTCAGAGGAGGGAGGTCCAGCCCTCATAGCCAGGCATGTAAGACCTTTGTCCCCAACAGGACCTCTCACTCAGATTTATCATCAACATCTCATACCCAGGGTGCAGTACCCACTTGCCTGGTCTCAGTGGCAGGGATGTCTCCCGGATGCGAGGAGACAGCCCCCCCATCTTCCCGTACATTCAGTCCCCACCCCCTCACACACCACACCCCCACACCCACTGCTCTGCTCTTGCAAACTCGCATAATGTATTTCTGTCGAGTTACACTTGTACATCTGTTTATTTTTCATTTTGAAAACATGTTTTCTTGATAAATTTATAAATATTTTAGCAGGTGCCCTTTCCTCATGTAAATCTCTCCCCGACACACATGCCCACGCTGCCTGCCAGACTGCATTCGCGTTAGAGCATGCGCAGCGCCTGTGTCCAGCGTGGGCCCCTCCCTCTCTCCCATCCTCTCCTTGTCCTTCATGCCCTTGCCGGTTCTTGGCTAGCCAGGACTCACTTCACACCGATCCCTCAGCCGGATCTTCTGTTACTTTGTGTGAATGTGAGTGAGTGTGTGTGTGTGTGTGTGTGTGTGTGTGTGTGTGTGCCTCGTGGACCCTCCCCATCTCCTTTCCACACACAATATAGATGGTAACACTTTAGTCTCTTTTCTGCTACTAAACTCATCTCTCTGAAGTAGTGATGCATTTTATTCACACGAAAACATATGTGACCTTTTGTTTTTGGTAGGACTGGATTTTGAGCACTACCTCAGGGCCTCTGGTTTGTGAGGTACCCAGCATCCCCAGCCTTTTCTCTTTCAGTTCAGTGTTCCAGATAGGGCTTCATGCTTTTGCCTGGGGCTGGCCTTGATTCACTATCCTCCCACCTTCTCCTCTTGAGTGGTGGGGATTGTGAGTGTGCACACTTGACTCAGGGAGATCATCTTGGAACGTCAAGCTAACACTCATGTGGACTCAAGTGGTAGATTTCTGTCTTCCCTGCCTGAATCCAGGAAGAATCCCTGCTTGAGATTCACTGCATGGCCAGGGGGGAGGGGGAGGGAAATGGGGACCAAGACATGAGAAAGGGTATCGATGAAGTAATGTACCTTCTATTTGGTGAATATAATGTAACCCTTCTATTAATTACAATAAAAAATATGAAAAAAAGATTCACTGCAGGGTTCCCAGTGTTCTGAGAAGGAACTGTTGCATTAGGTCTGCTGGTATTGGTATGAAGTCAACCCCGAAGGGTTGTTTTTAAAAAGACTTCCTTCTTTGGAGTAGTTTTAGATGGATGGAATATACAGAGGTCCCAGGTAGCCCCTGATCCTACACATACAAACTCTCTAATTCTGAGCACCCCCACCAGCTGGCACATTTTGCCACAATCAATGAACCTCTACTGATGTGTCATTGTCACCCAGCGCTCTTACTTTGTGCCAGGTTCTCACTGGGGTTGGCACAACCCATCAGTTTTGATCTATGTGTGGTGACAGCCATCCACCATTGTGCATGACAAAGTAGACTCAGTTCCCAAAATCTGTGTGCATTCTCTCCTCTCCCAGCCCCAGAAGCCAACTGATCTCTTCATCATCTCACAGCTTCTCTCTCTCTCTCTCTCTCTCTCTCTCTCTCTCTCTCTCTCTCTCTCTCTCTCTCTCTCTCTCTCTCTCTCTCTCTCTCTCTCCCTCCCTCCCTCCCTCCCTCCCTCTCCCTCTCCCTCTCCCTCTCCCTCTCCCTCTCCCTCTCCCTCTCCCTCTCCCTCTCTTTTAGAATGTCAGATTTTTGGAATTGATTTCTGTCACTCAAAACCTCCATTCTAATGCATTAGAGGAAAATTTTCCTGTAGAAGGTTTGCAGCTAAGAGTGCTCTAGTCAGTTCTCCTCACACACACACAAGTCCCTACAAACCAAAACACTGACACTCGCAGGTTCTGCTTGGTGCTGACTTTTTGGTCACTTCTGGGCATCAGAGAGGAATGAGGAAGGGCAGTGGGGAGGTATTTGTGTCAGCACTCACGCGCTCTGGTACTCGGCTGGATGGGAGTGTGGCAGAAGTGAGTGTCCAGACTCCCTGAGCATATATATATATATATATATATATATATATATATATGTTTAAGTATCACTGTCCTCATCCACTCATCCATGAGTTAGTTTACACAGTAGGATACCAAAACAAAGGTTGGAAAACCCCCAGAAATGAGGTCTTCTATCCTCCAACACAGGCTTGATGAAGCTTCCCTTTTGGTCTTCTATCCAGGTGTGTGAGAAAGAGAAGCTATTGTCAGAGAGGAACCAACTGAAAGCATGCATGGGGGAACTGCTGGACAACTTCTCCTGCCTCTCCCAGGAAGTGTGCCGAGACATCCAGAGCCCTGAGCAGATCCAGGCCCTGCACCGATATTGCCCCGTCCTCATACCCATGGATCTCCCAGGAGCCTCCTCCATGAATCCCCCTCCCTTGGGTGTTGAGCAGAGCCTTGCAGCCTCCCAGTGTGCAGTGGGGGAAAACGTGTCCTGCTGCTTGGAGCCAGGTGTGGCTCCCCCCGGGCCTCCCTGGGTACCAAGCAACACCACTGAGAATTGTACCTCCGGGAGGAGATTGGAAGGTACCAACCCGGGAAACTTCTCTGACAGAGGCCCTCCTCTGGAACCTAGGAGCCAGTCGGTGACTGTGGACTTCTGCCAGGAAATGACTGATAAGTGTACGACGGATGAACAGCCTAGGAAAGAGTACACCTAGGAAATCTGATCTGCCTCCCAACCTCCACACCTCTCCCATCCAGGTGTTCTTCAGTCAGCCTGTGGCACTGTACATCTGTTGTCTCGAAGAACCAGGAACAAATCTGGTGCACACTACAGAGGTCTTAGCAGCAATACTGTCCGGAAGTATTCCCTGCTCTCTTCAAGCAAGAGTCATACATAGTTCCCTTCACAATGGTGCTACCCCTTGCTCTGGCAGGGAAAGACAACAGTGCCGACACTGTCTGTCTGTGGGTTTTTTTCAGTCTTCACAGGGATAGACGACAACACCTCTAGGACCCCCCCCCACCACGGATTTTTTTTCTCAGTGGCCCATGTCACAAACCCTATCTCAGGAATCTCTTCTGAATGTTCAAGTTTTTTCATTGATGACAGCTTCTATACACATCAAAGTTTTATAGCTAGACTGTACATAATATATATAATATATATGAAATATATATATATATCCATATGCAAAAGTCCTGCATGCCTCAAGTTTTTTTTCATCCTAAAACTGGAAACTTCATTTCTCATTTATAAACAGGTTCCAACATTCCTCTTCTTTTGTCTGTAGTGCTAGAACTAGTCTTGTAACCATCCACCTGCACCTTTTTCTTGCTTCATGGTTCATTTTCCATTTGTGCTTATTTATGAACAAAATTCAATCATGTTGGAAGCTTTTTTGTTTTGGTGAAGTTTAATTCAGGCCTTTTCTCTTTGGTTTGGGTTGGGCACCAGATGGTGTCATGTGAGCATTGTGGTTTGTGCTTTGTAGGGGGTTGTTTTTTTGTGTGTTTTGTTGTTGTTGTTATTTTCTTCTTGCAGATACTGTACAGTAATGGTCAACTCTGCCACTTGCACTGAGTTTTGGGTCAAACCTATTTTCCTAAATGAAGTTGTAACTTCAGTGTAACTCAAATATACTGTATTTTCTTTGCTTTTAGTTAAGAAGTAAACCATTTTAGCTAATTAAAAAGCACTCAGGTGATAATTATGTAGGAAAAAAATAAAATCTTGCCAAATAATGAATTCATCCTAGGATGTGTAGACAATTATCCGCTTGAATATTTTTCTATCTCACCTCCTCCCCAGCTTACCGTATGTAAAAGTTTTACTGCAGATCAAGTCCAGAGTTGATGCTGGAGGTTCAGTTTCCTGACTGGGGAGGATTCGATGTCTCACTCAAGAGTACATCACAACAGCAGGAATCTGAGAATTTTGTACCCGAACTTGGCAGGCATTGGCTCCTAAAAATTAAGGTAGAACTATTTCTTACCCAGGGAGTACGTCACATTCATTTCAGCACTTCATCCAGCCTTGGCTTGCTCTTGGAAGTGTTAGACAGTGGGACCTTCTCCTTTGAAGGAGGTGGCTGACAAGCCACCCACTTTCCTATCCAGGACTACCTCCCAGGACATCTACCTGAGAGGATTTGAGTCACAGCCTGGGTGTTCTGCTTTCACGCAGCGCACCTAGGTTAATGCAGCTTGAACAAAGCAGGAGAGAGCAGGGACAGACTTAAGCCTGAGACCTACCCCTGACACAGGCTAACATATTCTTCTCTCCTCTCTTCCTCTAAATGCTTTGAGTTGTACTCTGAGGTTTTCCTGCTGGTCTCTTGTCTAAAGGCAGCTTTCTACTGAGGCTTTGGACAAGGCATCATCAGGAATCCTTCTTACACACACACACACACACACACACACACACACACACACACCCTACCCTACCCTCACCTGAGGGTTTGCTTCCCTTGCTGTAAAGTTGGTTGGCTTGCAACTCAGACAGAGCAGCTTTCCTGGCTCTGGGGTGTCCTTGCCCTGTGTGTTTACAGGAAGGTGTGCCCCAAGGACGACTCAGCTCTCTCCTTCCAGTGGTCTCCTCTTCTCTAGGTCAGCAGCCTGAGGACCACTTCAGCCTGGCTGTGCAAGGCAGTCCAGAACAGTTTGATGTGGGGATGGGGAGGTGGGAAATGGGGGAATAGATGATTGACTTTGTTTCTTGATTTGTGCCATTGTTTTGGACAATATTTAAAGCTGCATGTAAAAGGAGAACTTTAGTATATGATTAGTAGGCAAAAAAAGTGAAATCATAGTAACATATGTTTTAGTATTATTAACTTTTTTCTGTACAAATAGTAGCACTAAGTGTTTGAATATGTATGAATGCCAGAAATTTGTTGGTTCATGCAGTAGGATTTTTTTAAGGCTTTTCTTTTCCAATAGTTCCACTTTTAAAACCTGCCTCTGGGTTTTCCTTTCCTCCCCACGTGTCTGTGTGTGTGTATGTGTATGTTAGAGACAGATTTGGAGAAATCACTGCATTTGAAGCTACCATTTTTGTTCTGCTTGTTGGAATTTCTTGGCCTAGGAGAACAGTTCTGTTTCACCAGGAGTTTTGCCTCTGTGGGAAACTGGTGACAGAATTTTAACTCAAAGTGAATGACATGATACTTCACAACTATGTGCTATGGTGGAGCAGTCAGAAGACAGTATTTTCTTTTTTCACTTTCACATTGCCTTTTTAAGTCTTCTCTCCTATTCTTTTGGAAAACAAGCAAGGAACGTTTTCTGCTCAGATCATAGCCAGATAAGAACTAGCTTTTTGGCTTGATTGACTCCAGTGACAACTCATGTACAACGAACTGGTAGGCTTGACCCTGGTCCGTCCATCCTCCAGATCAGGGATGTTTAGTCGCCCAGATGTGTGCCCTGACAGACTAGGAGGAGAGGGGTCTTTATTGCTCTCCACTAACCCCATTCTCACCTTCCTCACACCAACCCCGGACTGCTTCGTTTCCTCTTCCCCCACCCAGCAATGGGAACTGGTTTTAAACAAAGAAAGAAGAAAAGAAAAAAAAAACTCTAAAAACTATCATTCTATTTCTTAGCTATTTTTAGCAACTTATTCCATTTATTGTCCACCATGAACAGCTACAGGAATTGTATATATGATGTGTCTGTCTCTTTTACTATTCTGAACCATTGCTTGTCAAAATTGTCTCTGGCTTGATTCAAAGGGAGGACTCTCTAGGGACCAAAATCAAAATTGCCTCTAGTGAAATTTTAAAACCTAGTCTGTCTCCTTGCCTAGGATCCCTGAGTCAACCCTAAACCATTTTTTATACATATGTGGTACCAAGGAATTGAACCCAAGTCTTTGTGCATGCTAGGCAAGCACTCTACCACTAGGCCAAACTCCAGGCCCTTACCTTGGACCTTTTTATGAAAAGGAAAAGCAAGAGAACAGAAGGAATAGTATTTGTGCAGTAAGGTAACATTTAACTGCTTTGGGGTTTTCCACCCGCCCAGTGGTCCTTCCTTATACAAATAAAGGAAGTTGGGATGGAAGTGTGACCTAGTGGAGAGTACTTGCCTAACATGCATGAAGCCCTGGGTTCAATTCCTCAGTACCACATACACAGAAAAAGCTGGAAGTGGTGCTGTGGCTCAGGTGGTAGAGCTCTAGCCTTGAGAAAGCCCAAGGACAGTGCTCAGGCCCTGAGTTCAAGCTCCAGGGACTGACCAAAAAAAAATTTTTTAATGAAGCTCCAATTATGGGCGATCTTTTTGGTGGGGATAGGGGTGTCTGTGACAGCTTGGTTGAGTGTCCCAATGGCTAAAGGACAAATGGACAGTTGGGTGACTAATACCACCTGAATCTAGTCCTCCCTTTGGATCACCTCTTGTTCTACTTAGGTCTCTGGACAACTTCCCTTCATTCAGGTTTGTCCGGCTTTGGGCAGGTGAGTGCTTTACTGTATGTGTTGTTTCTCTGCGTTATCTGGGGGTGCCTTGAATAAAATCGAGCTTCATTCTATACTGATTCTGGAACAAAGCAGGCACAAATATTTGTTAAAAGCCAGCAAAGCTACTAGGCCATCCTGCTACTTCTCTTCCAGGTTTCCTAACCATGACTCAGGCGTCAGAGGTGATGCTGCCGTAGAAAAATGTTTTATATGTTGTACAAGTAATTTATTGACTGACTTTCTAAAGGCATGCTGCTTTTTAAGATGCACTATCATTTTGGATGTCATCCTTGCATTGCTTTTGCAACAAAGTTAAAAAAAAAAAAACAATCTAGTGACTAGTATGCCAACTCCTTAAGGAGGAGCTTGAGACCAGCCAAGGACTTGCATGAGAGGACTGCCTAAAGCCTGTGCTCCCTGTTATTTTTAATAGTTTATGATTGCCCAGTGTGGTAGAAGAGAACGAAGACACAGACCAGGGGTTTGTAAGCCTAAGCCTTTTAAGAACTGTAAAATCTTACATCTTCTGGAATTGTGTAATCTCATAATGAGTAAAAGTCTACAAAGGCTAGTCAGGTCTTTATTTGACAACCTATTCCTTCACCCTGTGCCCCATTCAAACCAGTAGCTTAACTGACTTCAAACTTCTTCACAATTACATATAGTTTCAGGAGAATCTCAGCTCTGCCAGGAAACAAGAAACAAGAGTCAGGTTTTGCCCTCAGAGCACAGAAAAAAAAAAGCCAGATGAAAGGACAAGATTCCTTTTCAGAGAATAAAGGTGTTTGTTATTATCATGAGTTAGTATTCTTTCCCCAAAGTGAGGATTTTATTGTCAGGTCCATTTCTGGCAAGGCAGTCCATGCCACATGCCCTGTGTGGAGTTGGCATCCTTAAAAAAGTGTGTGTGTGGCATCTTGTGTTCCATGTGTATGTTTTTGACACTGCCCAAGCCATCTTATGACCCAAGCATCAAAGACAGATGCTGTAGATTAGGATATATTTGTGAATAGTGTGTGCAAATAGTATTTGTACATAGAAAAGACTTGTGGCAGATGGAGGATAAATTATTCAGTGACGGTGCAAAAACAAAAACAAAAAACATGACTTGCAAAGAAAAGTAAGTGTATAGTATTTTCCTACACTCCACCCTGGGAGATAGTATTTATATCAAATAAATATCAGTGTGTTTTAATTGTGATATGAAAATGATGCTGCCATTTTTTGTGAAAAAAATACCCACTTGGTTGCAGAGGCCAACTTTTGTAAGCTTTGATTTAATGTGGTGATGTGGTGTATGCATTATTCAAGCAATGGATAAACAACTTTTATTCCAGTTTATTGACCTCAGATAAAAACAATGGCCCTTCATAGACACGGAAGTGCAGCGAGACCATTCATTTCAGGTAGATTCCCATTCCGTGCCAAATGCTCCCTCGGGGACAATCAGACATGTATTTCAGGAAAGAAAGAAGGAACCTGGACAGAGAAGGGGTTTCCTACAGATTGATGAAACACCTTCTACCAAATCATGTCTGGAGGTGTGGGCTGGCCTCCACTTGAGTCCTAATGATGCATTTGGGGGGGGGGGGGATGTGCTGATGCTGAAAGGCTCATTCACACTCTGACATAAGAACCTGGCATTTGTGGTGAGTTATCAGGAAGATTGCAAATGCATTTGGGAGCTTCAGGTGCTTGTTAGACACAGTGAACCATTCAAGGCGAGAAGGCCTGTGAGAATTTGTTCCAGAACCAGTCTAATGCAAGTGCACCTCAAACATATGCCTTACAAACTCCAGAGGCCATATTCAAAACAGGGTCTTCTCAGTGTATGCAAGGGGTTGCAGCCCCTCTCCTCTTCCTCCCCAGGTCGAACAATATGGACAGTTTTCACACATATCTACCTGTATAACCCTCTGTACCTCTCATAACTGGTCAACGACTGTAACAGGTTACATCAGGTGTTTTTCTACATACTTTTTACACAGATTCTATGCGATTAATGTAACTTAATTCAATGCATCATTTTATTGTACTAGTTCTTAGGCTTGTCCTTTTTTTTCCCTAAGTGATTGTGGTTTTTCTTGTGGTTTTTATTGTAAAGATGAAATGGCTGTTGATGCTTATTCTCTGTAACTAAGAATTTTTACCTTTTGGGCAAAAAAAAAGCATTGCTATGAACTAATGAATTGAGACTCCATTTACTCATTGTAAATACACTATTGTGCAAAAAATTCACTCAATTGAATTGCTAGTGTTAATTGAATTTTTGTCTAGACACCATTTCTGTTGATGAAATAAAGACATATCATTATGCATTGTAAACAGACTTCCTGTGCCTCTGAAGCCCGCCTGGATCTCAGATTGCAGACAGGAAATCTCTTCTAGGGGCTGGGAATGTGACTTAGTGGTAGAGTGCTAACCTAGCTTGCATGAAGCCCTTGGTTCAATTCCTTAGCACCACATGAACAGAAAAAGCTGAAAGTGGTGCTGTGGCTCAAGTGGTAGAGCACTAGCATTGAGACAGAGAGGCTTGGGGACAGTGCCCAGGCCCTGAGTTCAAGCCCCAAGACCAGCCCAAAAAACATTTTATCCCTCAAAAGCCATATTCTTTAGCATGGACCCTTCCATACTACCTAAGTAATTTTCAAATTTGGGCCATGTACTGATGGCTCATGCCTGTAATCCTAGCTGCTCAGGAAGCTAAGATCTGAGGAGCACCATTGGAAGCCTGCCTGGGCAGAAAAGCCCACCAAAAAAAGCCAGAAGTGGAGTTGTGGCTCAAGTGGTAGCCTTGAGTCAAAGTTCTGAGGCACAGTACCCAGACCCTGAGTTCAAGCCCTAAGATACACACACACACACACACACACACACACACACACACACACACACACACACACGCGCAGAGGGATAATGCTAATTGAATTCTTAAACTGAATTTTGTTTTGTTTTGTTTTTTTGCCAGTCCTGGGCTTGAGCTCAGGGCCTGAGCACTTTCCTTGGACTTTATCAAGACTAGAGCTCTACCACTTGAGCCTCAATACCACTTTCAGCCTTTTTTAATGTATGTGGTACTGAGGAATCAAACCCAGGTCTTCTTGCATTCTAGGCAAGCACTCTACCACTAGGCCAAACTCACGGCCTCAACCAGAATTTTAAACATACCTAATGTTTATGAAAGTAAACAAAAGGCATTAGGTCTAACTTTCTGGGTTTTGTGTTGCACTATACTTATGCAGAATACTATTGATGGGGGAAACCGTATGAAGTATGTTGGGTTTCGCAACTGCACTTGGACTTGTAACTTTATCAAAAGTTTATTAGCCAGGCATAATGGCTCACGCCTGTAATCCTAGCTACTCTGGAGGCTGAGATCTGAGGATCAAGGTTCAAAGCCATCCCAGGCACTAAAGAACCTGAGACTCTTTATCTCCAATTAAGCACTAGAAAACAGGGAAATGGGGCTGAGGCTCAAGGGGTAGGGTGGTAGCCTTGAGCTCTTCAGCTCAAGAGCCTTCAGCTCTTCAGCTCAAGGACAACACCCAGGCCCAGAGGTAGGGCAGTAGCCTTGAGCTGAACAGCTCAAGGACAGCACCCAGTCCCAAAGTTTAACCCCCATGACCCACAAAAAGAAAGAAAGAAAGAAAGAAAGAAAGAAAGAAAGAAAGAAAGAAAGAAAGAAAGAAAGAAAGAAGAGAAAAAGGCTTAAATGTAAATAAATGAGGATGAAACATTAAACCAACACCAAAATGCAATGTGCTACAGAAATAGAAGTTTGTTTTCAATTTTTATGTAAAGGATAAACGAGATGTTACATTATGAGCAGGCCAGATAAAAACAAGTGACACTGAACTCTCATTTTGAAGTAAGACAAACTAGCCAGGGGCTGGTGACTCATGCCTGTATTCCTAGCTTTTCAAGAGGCTGAGATCTCAGGACTGTGGTTCAAATCTAGTCTGAGCATGAAAGTTCATGAGACTCTTATTTCCACATAACTAGCAGAAAGCCAGAAATGGAGCTATGGCTTAAGTGGTAGAGCAACCACCTTGAGGAAAAAGTCAACTTATAGTGTGAGGTCCTGAATTTAAGAACAATACTAGGACCACCCCTACCCCCACCACAAAACAAAAACAAAACACCAGAAGATAGCAGGAGGGGTGCGCCTACACTGTCAGAGAAGATGAATAACGAATTTGCAAGATGTCCTTCCAACCAAGTTTTGAAGGATGCATATGATCTGGACCACATTCTATCTACCAGGCAGGAAAAGTAAAATGAAAAGCTGCTGAATTCTACTTCAAACGGTATCCATAGGTATCTTCTGAATCAAAGAAGAACTTCAGAGACCATTAAATCATGTACTGGTCTGAAAAATTTAGATGTAAATGTTGATTATCTTTACCTCATGAAAAAGACTAGTGTTCCCACCATTTTCTGTAGAAAAAGAGCCTTGCAGATGGCTTGCTGAAGTTATTGTGCCAACCAATCTGTTTGGCTCAAAGAATTAAAGTAACCCACCAAAGTATGTGTGTTTCTTGTGTAATAAAAGAAGTCTAAATGTCTTATTTCTCACTATTAACGATATCCCACTCTGCGTTTTGTAAACTGAACTACAGAAATAATTCTTTAGGGAGATGCACAATTTTCCTCCTGTATTACTTAGTTCTAGAATCCCAAAACATAGTGCTATAAAGCTATTCTATTTGCTTTTGCATGTATTCATGTCTTTTTCTCTTTACCCATTTCTGCCATTGGAAATACCCCAAAAACATTAAATATTAATGATAATAATAAAAAAGAACTGATGGTCATTTACACCTTCAACACTGACATTTACTCTTGTGCAGAATAAATTTCCCCAACTATTCCATCCTGCAGAGGGAAAGAATTCTAACACGGTCCAATTCTGGACAGGTAACTGCCATTTTCTTCCTTCAACATACTGGGTTTTTTTTTTAATTTTTAATTTTTTTTGTCAGTTGTAGGGCTTGAACTCAGAGCCTGGGCACTGTCCCTAAGTATTTTTGCTCAAGGGTAGCTCTGTACCACTTTGAGCCACAACACCATTTCAGGTTTTCTTGTGGTTGATTGGAGATAATTGTCTCACCGACTTTTCTGCTGGGGTTGACTTCAACGCATTATCCTCAGATCTCAGCCTCCTGAGTAGCTAGGACTACCGGTGTCAGGCTCACGTATTCTCGATGAATAATTCCTATCTACTAACATGTACAGGGAGGGCTGACTCTTTCCACACCATCTTGCCAGCACTTTTTACTATATGTGTTTCTAAGTTGCTTTGGTTATTCTTTAAAATCACTTAAGAAGCTACAGACTGGTGGCTCATATCTATTATCCTAGCTACTTAGGAAGTTGAGATCTGAGGATCATGGTTTGAAGCCAGCCCAGGAAGAACAGTTCATGAGACTCTTACCTCCAATTCACCAGCAAAGAGTTGACAACAAGGTATGACAAGGTATGTCCTACCTAGTCATAGAGCAGGAGGCTTGGATGAAAAAGCCAAGCAAAAGTGAAAGGCTCTGAGTTCAAGCCCAGAGTTGGCACACACACACAAATCTCTTTTTTCCAATTCTTGGAGTTCATGAACAAGAGGTTCTTATTATGTCCTGTATGTTGTTACTTCTTTTTTTCTGTTTTAGTTTCCGGTACCCCTTCTCTTGTATATGTTTATTCCATCTGTGGAAAGGAAAGGGAATCACAGAAACAGCAGGAAAAAGGATGAGCTAATGCAACATTGATATTTATGGGAAATTAACTTTACAACTTGGAGGGAGGGATAAGCAGAAGAAAATGAGGGTTTAAAATGAGTTTTTAAAAACAAATGTACTCCAGGGACTAGGAATTTGGCCTAGTAGTAGAGTGCTTGCTAGCATGCACAAAGACCCAGGTTCAATTCCTCAGTACCAGATACATAGAAAAAGCTAGAAGTGGTGCTGTGGCTCATGTGGTAGAACTCTATCCTTGAGAAAGTCCAAGGATAGTGCTCAGGCCCTGAGTTCAAGCCCCAGAACTGGCAAAAAAAAAAAAAAGTTCTCAGTGGCCTAGTGGTAGCATGCTCATCTAGCATGCACGAAACCCTGGGTTAAATTCCCAGTACTACATACACAGAAAAGCCAGAAATGGCATTGTGGCTCAAGTGACTGAGTGATAGCCTTGAGCAAAAAGTGTCCAAGGACAGTGTCTAGACACTGAGTTCAAGTCCCAGGACTGGCAAAAAAAAAATGTACTCATTACCCTACTTAACTATAATCCACCCAGGTCATCATCCTTTCAATAACATTTTTTGTATATCATAGATACGTATTAGTTTATGAAATAAAACATTATGTCTATAGAGTCATAGGTTTTTATGTCCATGTAGTTTGTGTTTATATTTCCAATACCATGTCCATAGCATTGGGTACACAAATATTGAGTCCTCGCTCTTGCACTGTTTGGATCTAATAGCCACATATTAAGGATACCATGCGCCTTTTTTTCCTTTGGTCTTGACTTGTCTCACTCGACATGATTCGCTCTAGATTTAAATAACATTTTTTAAAAATGCAGAAAATAAGTTTTTCGTGATTTTAACCCCCCACTGCACTTCATATTTAATACCCACTGCTACCTGAGCAAGACTGGGCTCCAGTTCCACACACACACACACACACACACACACACACACACACACCACCTTTGTCTTCCTGTTATCAATGAACATGATACTTCTCAGTGTCAAAGACTTAAAGCCAAGAGATGAAGAAAGCCACACCCACATCTCATTATGCAGGCATCTTTATCTCCATTTTGCTCCAGAATATGACACCCCTGCCTCATGTACACCTCAGAGACTGGCAGACCTTTTGCCTACCTGCTACTGACCTGCTTGGTCAAGCAGAAAGAGGCATCACTGGTTGCCCATAGAGAGTTTTAATTTTTACCTCTCAAAGACAAGGCCCTCCTGACTCCACCCTCACACAACAGATGGCAGGCTTCAGACGCACTGGTGTTCATGCTTGCCACAAACATCACTTCCCTCTGGGCCCTTCAGACCTTTTCCTTAACCTCTATTCATACTGTGCACCTGGCAATGCTAGAGACACTTTTCAAGGCAAAAGAAATATAAATCATTTAAAAAAAAAGTGAATTCAGAAGCCGGGAGTTTGGCCTAGTGATAGAGCGTTTGCCTGCACAAAGACCTGGGTTCAATCCCTCAGTATTACATAAATAGAAAAAGCTGGAAATGATGCTGTGACTCAAGTGGTAGAGCTCTGGCCTTGAGAAAGCCCAAGGACAGTGCTCAGACCCTGAGTTCAAGACCCAGGACTGGCAAAAGAAGAAGAAGAGGAGGAGGAAGAGGAGGAGAGGAGGAGGAAGAGGAAGAGGTGGAGGAGGAGGAGGAGGAGGAGGAGGAGGAGGAGGAGGAAGAAGAAGAAGAAGAAGAAGAAGAAGAAGAAGAAGAAGAAGAAGAAGAAGAAGAAGAAATGTACTCATTCCCTTGCATATGTAACTGTAACCCCTCTTTACATCACCTTGACAATAAAAATTTTTTTTAAAAAAAGAGTAAATTCGGGCCGGGAGTTTGGCCTAGTGGTTAAAGTGCTTGCCTAGCATGCATGAAGACCCGGGTTCGATTCCTCAGTAGAGCTCTAGCCTTGAGAAAGTCCAAGGACAGTGCTCAGGCCCTGAGCTCAAGCCCAGGACTGGCAAAAAAAAAAAAAAAGAGTAAATTCAACTCTATAGATCTCTGAAAGTTTTATAATATATCAGCCAACACAGAGTTAACAGGGCAAAAAATAGCTCTCAAAAATCAGTGACTTTCAGGACCAGGAGTTTGGCCTAGTGGTAGAGCGTTTATTTCACATGCACAAAGACCCGGGTTCGATTCCTAGGAACCACATACATAGATAAAAGCCGGAAGTGGCTTCAATGCAATACCCATCAATATCCAATGTCATTCTTTAATGAAATAGAGAATGCAAACCAAAAATTCATATGAAATAATAAAAGGCCCCATATAGCAAAGACAATCCTTAGCAGAAAGAACAGCACTGGAGGAATATAATACCAAACTTCAAACTCTATTATAGAGCTACAGTAATAAAAAACAGCTTGGTACTGGCACAAGAACAAGCCTGAGGAGCAATGAAATAGAACTGAAAACCCAGAAATTAACCCGCAGAGCTAGGGCCACCTAATCTTCAATAACAAAGCAAAAAAAAACCACAAAAAACTGGGCCGGGAGTTTGGCCTAGTAGTAGAGTGCTTGCCTAGCATGGACGAAGACCCAGGTTCGATTCCTTGGTACCACATATATAGAAAAGCCAGAAGTGGTGCTGTGGCTCAAGTGGTAGAGCATTAATCTTGAAGGAAGTCCAAAGATAGTGCTCAGGCTCTGAGTTCAGTCCCCAGGACTGGCAAAAAAAAAAAAAATTGAATGGAAGAAAGACAGCCTCTTCAACAAATGGTGCTGGCAGAATTGCTTAAACATCTGTAGAAAACTAAAGTTGGATCCTTATTTTCACCCTGCACCAAAATCAACTCCAAACGGATCAAAAACCTAGAGGTAAAATCAGATACCCTAAAAAGTTTACAGGAAGGAATAGGAAATACAATAGGCCTCCTTGGCACAGGTTGAAACTTTTTCAAAAAAGGCCCAGAAACACAACAAATCAAAGAAAGATTGGACAAATGGGACTGCATTAAACTGCAGAGCTTCTGCAAAGGACATAGGTAGCAAGATAAATAGAAAGCCCATAGAGAAGGTGAAGATCTTCATCAGCCATGCAGTAGGCAAGGACCTCCTACCTAAAATATACTACAGCTCAAAAAGCTGAATCTCTTAAAAACAAATCCTCAAAGAAACAACCATCCAATTAAAAGGTGGGCTGAAGACTTAAAGAGAGTCTTCTCTGAAGAGGAAATAAGAATGGCCTATAGACACATGAAGAAATGCTCAACATCTCTGGCCATAAAAGAAATGCAAATCAAAACAACTCTGAAATTCCACCTCACTCCAGTTAGAATGGCCAGGATCAAGAAAACTAATAACAACAGATGCTGGAGGGGATGTGGCCAGGAGGGATCACTACTACACTGTTGGTGGGAGTGAAAACTCATTCAACCACTATGGAAAGCAGTATGGCAGTGCCTCAAAAGACTAAACATAGAACTCCCCTATGACCCAGCAATTCCACTACTTGGCATTTACCCAAATGTCCAGAAACAAGGGCATACTAAACCTACCAGCACAACCATGTTCATTGTAGCATTATTTACATAGCTAAGATATGGAATCAACCCAGATGCCCCTCAGGAGATGAATGGATCAAGAAGATGTGATATTTATATACAATGGAAGTCTATGCTGCCATCAGAAAGAATGACATTGCTCTATTTGTAAGAAAATGGAAAGACTTGGAAAACATCATACTAAGTGAAGTAAGCATACCCAAAGGAACATAAGCTCCATGGCATTCCTCATTTATAATAATTAATATGCATCTAGGATTTTCCTAGCAGAGGAGTGCAATAGCTCAAAACATATGTACATATGGCCAGAAAGGATGAGGCTAAGCAAAATGAACTCCAGATAGGGAAACAAGAGGTTTATCCTTGTGGTTATCCTTGTGGTTTATCCTTGTTTGTAGTGTACTGTATGAACTTATTTCTTTATTCCTTTTTTTTCTCCCTTATGGTTTATCCTCTGCTGCTGCTGTATGTGACTTTGGTATCTGTTGTATTGTATACAAATTTATTTGTTGATTTGAATTGCGGAAGGGAAGGAGAAAAACAAGATGATGAAACAAAGGACAAAGGATGAACCAGCAATATCCACAAGACAATATGTTGGAAATGAACTTTACAACTTGGAAGGAGTTAGGGGTGGAAAAGTGTGGGGGGGAAGACGGGAAGGGGTAACAATGTTCAAGAAGTAACATACTCACTACCTTACAAGTGTAACTATAACCCCTCTATGTATCACCCTGATAATAAAATGTAAATTTAAAAAATCAGCCAACAAAATTTGGCGAGTGGACTCCTCTTGCCTATCCAATGGTATATCAGAACCTGTTTAATGAACCCCTGCCTCACATTAGATGTAATTTAATGTAACTCTGAGAGTTGAGTCAAGTTGAATTGCAAGTGACTAGCTAGAGTTGCTAGTTATTTTAAAGTGTTTTCCCAGGCTCCACATTTTCTCTTCTTATTTTGGAGCCTACATTATTTCCATATTTTAAGTCTCAAATGTTTTTCTAGTGGTCTTGAAAAGCTAGAGGTAGCAGATATAGAGTCCATAGATCCTAATGGATAAAGGAGCCTTACAAATGAGTCTGTGTGTTATTGTTGCTTAACAATATAAATAATATAAAATCCAAGTGGGGCACTGGTGGCTCACACCTGTAACCCTAACTACTTAGAAGGCTGAGATCTGAGGAGCAATGGTCAAAGCCAGCCCGGGTACTAAAGCCCATGAGATTCTTATCTCCAATTAATCATCAGAAAATCAGAAGTGGTGCTGTGGCTCAAGGGGTAGACTGGTAGCCTTGAGCTGAAGAGCTCAGGAACAGTGCCCAAGAGTGGAGAGCAAGTCCCATGACTGACAAAAAAACAAACAACTTTTTAAAAAAAATATAAAATCCGGGGCCGGGAGTTTTGCCTAGTGGTAAAATGCTTACCTAGCATGCACGAAGACCTGGGTTCGATTCCTCGGTACCACATACATAGCAAAAAGCCAGAAGTGGTGCTGTGGCTCAAGTGGTAGAGCCCTAGCCTTGAGAAAATCCAGGGACAGTGCTCAGGCCCTGAGCCCAAGCCCAGGACTGGCCAAAACAAACAAACAAACAAACATATATATATATATATATATATATATATATATATAATCCTATGTGCTTTAACATCAATTAAAACTGTTTTTGAATGTGAAAAAGAGGACTTTCTTGAGTCACCTCTCCAGATGGAGAGTTTTTGCTACTTTCTAAGATTTTCATTTACTTTCATATAAACTTTCTCTTATTTAGAAGAAAAAACTTTACAGGAGGGTGATATCAATTGAGACACATTGTATTCAGAAACTGATTTGCTGAATAGTCATTTCTTTGTACAACAGCTTAAAGAAAATAAGAATGTAGAGCTGGGAGCAGAGGGTAGTGGTAGAGTGCTCAACTAGCATGTACGAAGCCCTGGGTTCAATTCCTCAGTACCACATGCACAAGAAAAGCCAGAAGTGGTGCTGTGGCTCAAGTAGCAGAGTATTCGCCTTGAGCAAAAAGTGTGCAAGGACAGTGCACAGGTCCTGAGTTCAAGCCCCAGGACTGGAAAAAAAAAGTGGGGGGAAAGAAAAATGCAACTAAACTTGACAGGACTAGGTAAAAGTAATAACCATGAGAGAACCAGAAGCAATTGGTAAGATCCTGTTTCGGCATCTATACATAAACATATATTCAGTCAACAATTGGATGCTGTGTATCCAATATGAAAAATGTATGGACCCTACTCTTAAAAGTTTTCATAAGCTAGTCAAGCAGAGGGGCCCAAATCAGCCACTTCCTGCAGATCCCAACTCGATGGGCAGGAGAGCAGAGCTGTGACCAGGACAATGGCCTTGGAGCAGCTAGGGGTGGGTGTGGACACTTTCCCTAGGTGATTTTTAGCTGGGATTAGGAGGCATGTCTTAGTCTCACTGAACCCTCTTGTCTAAACTACAAAATACAAATGAGAACAAATGACTTAATACAGTTGTACAACATATAACATGTCACCCCGCACTGGTGGCTCATGACTCTAATCCTAGCTACTTAGGATGCTGAAATCCGAGGTTTGCTGTTCACAGCCAGCTGGGGCACAAAAGTTAACAAGACTCTTATCTCCAATTAACCACTAGAACCCCAAAAATGGCACTGTGGATCAAAGTGGTAGAGCATTAGCCTTGAGCTGAAGAGTTCAGAAAAAGAGCCCAGGCCCAGAGTTCATGGTTGCAGGACTGAGACTTACCCCCTCTCCCCCGCCCTACAAAAAATAATATACAATGTATCATCTTAAAAAGTATCTGTTTGGGCTTGGTGTTACATTCATTCTTTTCATCTCTACTGGTTGTCCCACAAAGTTATTGATAGTCATCTCTGTATTTGCTGTAGAATATTCCTTGTTCCTATCCCTGCAGATTACGGGAACAGAGAAGGTTTAGGAGCCATTGCGCTTTGAAGCACCAAACAGCCCCAGCCAATATTCATCTGCTTGCTCTAACAGGTATCCAGCTTTTGTCTGATCAATCTTTGTCATGACAAGTCTGCTTCTGATGGTTAGAAAGGGCTTCTTGGAAATCAGATGCATCTAGTGGTTTCCTCTTTTTAAACATTTATCTATTTGTTTATATGAAGTAGTTCTACAAAGGGATTTCATTCCCAGAAGTCAGATTATAAGTACATTGTACCTGATCGATGCCATAATTCCATGATTCTTCCATTTCTTTTCCTACCCCATCCTTACCCTCAAGTTATATACTTCACTTTTACATAGCATATATTGGATATAATGGTAGTATTTGCTTACCCTTCTTTCTTCTATTTGGAATGAGCCTCTTTTGTAAAATAAAATGAAATGAAAAGTATGACTAGGCATAGTGGTATTCATCTGCAATGCCAACTACTCAGGAGTCTGAGACAGGAGAATCACAAGTCTGATGCCAGCATGGGAAGCATAGTAAGACCCTGTCTCACTTGGAAAAAATCATATTAAGCAAAGTAAGTCAGACCCAACAAATTTAGGCTGCCTGCTTTCCCTCATTTGTAATAATTAGTATATGTCTAGGATAGTCCTAGCAGAGGATCACAATAACTCAATAGCTATGTACATATGACCATAAAAATGATACTAATCTGGGGCCGGGAGTTTGGCCTAGTGGTTAAAGTGCTTGCCTAGCATGCACGAAGACCCAGGTTCGATTCCTTGGTACCACATACATAGACAAAAACTGGAAATGGTGCTGAGGCTCAAGTGGTAGAGCTCTAGCCTTGAGAAAGTCCAAGGACAGTGCTCAGGCCCTGAGCTCAAGCCCAGGACTGGCAAAAAAAAAATACTAATCAAAATGAACTGCAAATATGGAAACAAGAGGATTTTTTTCTTAGTGTACTGTATGCAGTTATTTCTTTTTCTTTCATTTTCAAAATTTTCTCTTGGTTTACCCCCCTCAGGTCACTTTTTTTAAAAAAATTGGTATTCTTTGTATTGTACATAAGTTTGTCTGATTTGGGGATGGGATGGAGAATCACAGAAATGGAGGACAAAGGACACTTACAACAGTGACACTCGCACTATGTTGAAAATAAGCTTTACAATTTTGGGGGAGCCGGGGGCAGGAAGAGTGAGAAAAAACAAGCAAGGGGTAACAATATTTGATAAAACTTGTACTCATTACTTTACCTGTGTAGCTGTAACTCCTCCATATATTACCTCTACAGTAATAATAATAGTAAATTAGCAATAATACTAATGATAAAAAGTAATCATCTACTAGAAAAGAGTAGCCGCTGTTAATATAATTACAGAGCGTGATACATGAAGAGTTGGTTGAGGAAAAAATATGATGGAACCAGATCCATAAGAAATAATGAGCCAGGGGTCAGGAGTTTGGTCTAGTAGTAGAGTGCTCACCTAGAGTGCATAAAGCCCTGAGTTTGATTCCTTGGTATCACATACACAGAAAAAGCCAGAAATGGTGCTGTGGCTCAAGTGGATGAGTGCTAGCCTTGAGCAAATGTGTCCAAGGACGGTGCCCAGGCCCTGCATTCAAGCCCTGGGATGGGGGGGGGGCGGGGAGAGACAGAGAGAGAGGGAAACAGTGAGACACAGAGAGAGGCAGAGAGAGAGTGCAAGCCCGGCACAGTGGCTCACACCTGTGATCCTAACTACACAGGAGGCTGAGATCTGAGATCTGAGAATCATGGATCAAAGCCAGCCCTAAAGTCCTTGAGACTCTAATCTCCAATTAAACGTTAGAAAACCAGAGGTGGTGCTTGGCTAAAGGGGTAGGGCAGTAGCCTTGAGTTGAAGAGCTCAATGACAAAAAAAAAAAAAAAAGCAAGCAAGCCAGGTACCAGTGGCTCATGCCTGTAATCCTAGCTACTCTGGAGGATGATGGTTCAAAGCCAGCCCAGACATGAAAGTTCATTAGACCCTTACCTTCAGTTAACCACTAGAAAACCAGAAGTGATGCCCAGACATCAAGCCCCACACCAAAGAAGGAGAAGGAGGAGGAGGAGGAGGAGGAGGAGGAAGAAAGGAGGAAGAGGAGGAGAAGAAGGAAGAGGGGAGGAAGAGGAGGAGGAGGAGGAGGAGGAGGAAGAGGAGGAGGAGGAGGAGGGAGAAATAATGAGTCCCCAAATCAAGAGAGGCAGTGTGTACCTGTAGTCCCAAGTATTTGGAAGATGAGGCAATATTGAGCCCAAAAGAAGAGGCCAAAGAGCTGTAAGCAGTTGTGTTAGGGTATATCAGGA
Source organism: Megascapheus bottae (assembly GCF_031878675.1). NCBI lineage: Eukaryota > Metazoa > Chordata > Mammalia > Rodentia > Geomyidae > Megascapheus > Megascapheus bottae. Next base: position 53,759,189 of record NC_143516.1, read on the forward strand.
ATGAAGCCAGAAGCCAGCACATGGATTTCTTCTGAATTTTATCTCATAGAGGATACCAGAACTTGTGATGTTGAACTAGATTTACTTGTCTTGTACCTCTAAGCCTGCATTACGAAGTGCGTGGTAGAGTTGGGGGATGCCCAACTAAGTAGCTAAGTGGCTCCTTCCTGAGAATGGAGCTCACAAAGCAAGTTAACAAGCAGCCAAGCAGCCTCACAGTGGTATGGGTGCTGAGTGCTTTGGGAGATGGCACTCTTCCCTGCTCAGGACACTGACCAGGTGAGGAGCAGGTGGGGGCCTCAGCTAACCCCCAGGAAGCGCCTGTTTGTTGGACAATGAATGGAGCGAGCCGAAGGAGACAATCAAATCACGCAATATATTTGCCAATCATCAAGATTTTATTTTCATGGCATTTATGAACTAAACCTCCAGCTGGTTTATCCTCAAGAAATGAACAGCTGAAATCTCTCCATTGTATACAGAAAGCATGTTTGAGCCCAGGATGAATGCAGAACTCCAGGCCTGCTCTGGGCTGAGCAGAGCTAGGTGTGGTCTTTTATTTTTATTTGCCAGTCCTGGGGCTTGAACTCATGGCCTGGACACTGTCCTTGGGCTTTCTCAAGGCTAGAGCACTACCCCTTGAACCACAGCACCACCTCAGGCGTTTTCTATGTATGTGGTATCAAGGAATTCAACCAGGATCTTTGTGCATGCTAGGAAAGCATTCTACCACTAAGCCAAACTCCGGGTCTTTGGATGGGCCACTAGCTGCTGGAGCCAATAAAAGGGGATTGAGCCCTAGTCCACTTCTTGCTCTTTGAGACAACAGCATCTCTTGTCCCTAGATTTTCTCTCGCAGTGCATAATTTTTCACCTGCCTCAAGCAGAAAGAGTAACAAGAGGCTAACTCCAGTCTCATAAAAGAAAACACAATCCATTCCCTGCCAGGTATCTCTCTGCCAGCTTCCTGTCGCGGTAACAAATACCTCAAATAGTCAATTTAGAAAGAGAAAAGATATTCTGGTCACAATTTCAGGCGTTCCATCCATGGTCGGTTCCAGTGCATTTGGGCCTGTGGTGAGGCAGCACATCCTGACAGAAACACTTGGCAATGGGAACTGGTCACCTCACTGCCAGCATGCCAAGAAAGGGGGAGGAGCTTGGGTCCCACAGTCCCCTTTGTGGGCGTGTTCCCAACGAGCTGAAACCTCCCAATAGGCCCTGCCTCACAAAGTTCCACTATCTCCCCATTGTGCCAGGCTAGGATCAAACATGGGCCTTGGAGGACGTATGAATCATAATCAATGCATAGAGGATACAAGATTCAAAGCTCTTCTGTTTTCAGCTGACAAAGTCTTTGCTTTCCTCCAGCAGCTACCAGCTGCTCCTGGAGAGCTATTTTTTCATAATAGATGAAAGTTCTAGAAGCATGTTCTGAAAGAGATAAGGAAGCAAAAAAAATATATGCTCAAAAGACTTGCAGAAATCAGTCCTGTCAACTCACCTGGGATTCCACACCATCGTGCCTCCAACAGAAGCTCAGAGGGTGGAACTCCATTGCTCCAGAGACAAATAGCATGTGAGAGGTCTTGTTGCTGACCGCCTTTCTACGAGACAGCAGAACCCTATCTGCCATTGCCTTCTCCTCTTCCTGCCCCAGCTCCTCTTGTTTTGCCAAAGTCCACATCTGAAACTAAAAGTTCAATCTTCCTAAATGCCATCTTCATCTCCTCCATAATTAGCCAGATTTTCAGCATTTGATAATGTGGAAATAAAGTTTCATTGTAACAATCTATCCCTGATCTTAAAAATGTGCTACACTCTATGATATACAAACCCTTAGCCTAATTTTGATTATGTTCTAGCCAGCGATTGCATATAGAGATTCCCTTCTTGAACACTCGTTAGTTAAACATGTCATTTGAAATATGATGTAAAATCAATGTTAATAAATTCTTTAATTAAAAAGCTTTTAAAAAATGTGCTACACTCAGGCTGCCTCCTGCAGAAAAGAAGAAACAGTAAAGGGACCTGGGAAAGACATGGGGTAGAAGACGGGAGGGGTGGGGGAAAAGGAGAGGAGAGCAGAGGAGCAGAGACACAGCTTAGAAGTTGAAGAAGTGGGGCTGGGGATGTGGCTTAGTGGGAGAGTGCTTGCCTAGCATGCATGAAGCCCTGGGTACCAGGGTGGTACCATGCATTCCTCAGTACCACCACAGAAACAGAACGAGCTGGAAGTAGAACTGTGGCTCAAGTAGTAGAGTACTAGCCTTGAGCACAGAGAGGCTCAGAGAGGCTCAGAGAGGCTCAGAGAGGCTAGGCTTGAGCACAGAGAGGGACAGGGCCTAGGTCCTGAGTTCGAGCCCCAAGACTGGCAAAAAAAAAGGAGTTGAAGAGGTGTTCATAGTTACTATATCAAAGTCATAAGTATGTCATAAACTGGAATAAAAGACAATGATAATGACAAGAGTTAATATATCATAACAACTCCAAGAAATCAGAGCAAAAGGTATTATGAAAGTAGGCAAAGACAAGGTAGATCTAAAGGTGGCCAGTAAACGTAGGAATGTATAAGTAATAATCACTAAATTGCACATTTAAACAATGGGAAATAGCTTCAGTTCAGCTTAGGCAGGAGGTATGAGGAAATGTCTTCCATTAGCAAGGGTGTGAATGCCACAATTGGGGCTTGATATGCAGGTGAAGGGCTAAGGGAAGCCCTCCCTTGAGAACAACAGGCAGCACCTACGAAGTCCCACCATATCTATGCTCTCCCAAGCTATTAACAACCCTTCTAGGTTTTTACTAAATGTAGGAAGTAATCATTGCAATATGTATTTGTAGTAGCAAAAAAAAAACAGTGGAAATGGCCACCAAGTATCTTTTGATTTCCCCATACAAGAGAAAGCTTACATTGGCATAAAGACAGATGTAGGCCCAGTGACATATTATTACATGAAGAAAGGTAAATTGCAGAACATCTCTGGAGTATGATCACATTTAGTATTTTTAAAGCAATAGCTGGATTCTGGTAGCTCATGTCTGTAATCCTAGTTACTCAAGAGACTAGGATGAAGGTACTTTTGAAACTTCCAGGTGGATTTAATGTGTGGTCAGGATTAAGATGCCTACTTTGGCTTAGGGTTTCAGGTATTCATACACAGATCCCAAACATAGTCTTCTGGCAGGTGGCTGTCACTGACAAGAAATGAGTATTGGATTTAAGAAAAGCATTTAGTAAAAACACTAGTAGGCTGAGTCTTACTCAAGGGATGGCTTTCATGCAACAACACAGTGCATCCGTAAACCCCTAGCATATGTGAACTGGGGAAGAGAGCTTTCCTCGCTTAAAGGGGGAGGTCACATAAAGGAATGGAACTGGGGGGGGCAGGGTCTCTCTCACCATATGTGGGAGAATTTTCTTTTAGTGGGAAAAGAAAAACTGTTGAAGCAGTACATAAAACAAGTATCATCCTTTGAGCAGAAGAATCTACAGTGGCTATCCAGTATGTCTTATACCCAGCGGGGAATTTTAATCTCACAATGGCATTTCAGAGAATGACACTAAAATCAATCTCATATTGATTAAGGTCTTGGTGAACTATAACACTAAATATTAGTACATGCCTTTTAAATGTCAGTGGTAGGAAACCATGGTAAATGCCCTTCTTCCTTAGTCAGACAAGAACTCAAACTTACAAACAATCCTACCTCTGATCCATTCTCCACAATGTGACAGAAGGAGCTTTTCCGAAATAGAATGCGGATCCAGTCCCTCCTCAGCTTCATGTCCTCTGCTCATTCTCCATTGCCTCCGTACTAAACCTCCTGCTCCCTTGACCAGCCTTCCCTCTCTCCACAACCATCCTTCTACCCCTTGGTCCAGCCACTCACAGCTGCTGCCCAGAGAACTCTGCTGTGCAGCCTCTTCTCTACCCCATTTGCTGCTCTAGCAGACTTTCTCCTACATATATCAGCATTCCCTTTGAGGTTCAGAGTAATCTTAACTGCAAGGCTTCCCTGGAATCATCCACAGAGAAATGACCACTTCTTGCTTAGCCCATCGGCCACACTTACATGATTACACTTACATGTTTGCCTGGAACTTTCCATCTGTACTCTAAGCCCTTGGATACTGAAGGAAGAGTGTTTTATTCATTTATATTCCATGACTTAAAAGCCTGGTTGGTAGAAAGTAAATTCTCTATTAGTTTATTTTATTAGTGAAATGAAGTTTATCACATGTATTGAAAGAGTAATTTACAGGACTAAGAGTGTGGCCTAGTGGTAGAGTGCTTGCCTAGCATGCATGAAGCCCTGGGTTGAATTCCTCCGTTTCGTATACACAGAAAAAGCTGGAAGAGGTGCTGTGGCTCAAGTGGTAGAGCACTAGCCTTGAGAAAGCCCAAGGACAGTGCTCAGGCCCTGAGTTCAAGTCCTAGGACTGGTAAAAAAAAAAAGAGTAATTTATGTTTCTATGTACCAGGTTCTGATGGCTCATCCCTGTAACCTTAACTACTCAGGAAGCTAAGATCTGAGGATCACAGTTTGAATCCAGTCCATGAGTCTCTTATCTCCAATTAACCATCAAAAGCCCACCGTTGGGCCAGGAGCATCGCCTAGTGATATAGTGCTCAGCTAGAATGTATGAAGCCCTGGGTTTGATTCTTTGGTACCACATACACAGAAAAGGCCAGTAGTGGTGCTGTGGCTAAAGTAGCAGAGTATTCGCCTTGAGCAAAAAGTGTCCAAGGACAGTGTCCAGGCCCTGAATTCAAGCCCCAGGACAGGCAAAAAAACAAACAAACAAACAAAAAAACACAAAGCTACAGCTATGGCTCAAGTAGCTCAAGTAGTAGAGCATCAGCCTTGAGTGAAAAAGCCAGGCCCTGAGTTCAAATCCCAGTACTGGTACAAATATATAATTACCTTTCCATAAATTGATCTTTCTTGTCATCCACCTTCCTCTTACCACATATAGGCATACCCTCCAGGAAGGGAAAGAGCTGGCATGAATAGATCCACTCTTGTGATCATTCTGTGATAAATATGGCTGTTGATCTTGACTTACCATGGATGTTCTGTGCCCAGTGGCTGAGGGCACAGGTGAAGTACTGTTTTCCCGGTGAGTCACATCCAAGCAGGAGCTACTCAGAGAACTGGAAGTTCCTGAGTCACTATGCAGCTGTCCCTTTTCAGACAGCATTCGTGAGAGAAAGCTGGCCTTGCGACTGCCTGGGTGAGATCTCTCTCTCCAGACCCCACTACCTCTCATGCTGCCATCACTGTCTTTGCAATGACTTTGCAGCTCTGTGAGAGGTCCCCCTGAAGGTCCCAGGTCCTGGGATTTCTCCCAAGATCCTAATGCATAGGTTGGACAGTGTTGAGAGGCCGTTGTTGTACCTAGCCAGGACTGGGACATGGTGCTGCTCTGTAGGCCAACTGAAGAATGGCACGGTCGCTGTCCTGGGTGCTGAATTTGGGCATTGGCATCCTGAGCACATGGGCTGTGGACATGTAGCTGTCCCCTGTACTGATCCTTCTCAGCCCAGCCTCTTTTGCTAGAATCCCAATCTACCTCCAGCTGCCTGGACTGTGGGGTTTGCCACATCGTTTTAGACTTTGGCATATTTACCCGGATGACCTGCTGTTGATTGTTGGCTTGAAGTAGAGATATTTGTTCAGGTAAAGAATAACAAATCGTACATGGCTGGGCCCCTGAATATTTCTTCAGATTGAATGAAGGACTTCGTTCATTCTCAACACCCCCACTGCCAGGTTTGTCATAAAGTACCCTCATGATTTTCCTGATTCCCAGGTGAAATATTTCCAATATATTGAGAAGCAAGGAGAGAGCTGCAATGCTATGCATAAAGAGCATGAAAATGGTTTTCTCTGTAGGCCTGGATACAAAGCAATCCACTGCATTGGGGCAGGGAGGTTGAGTACATTTGTAAAGGGCATGCATTTGAAACCCATAGAGCACATATTGGCCTATCATGAAGCCTACTTCCAGCACAGATCTGGTCAAGATGTGTAAGACATACGTACGCAGCAGACATCCTTTCAGAGGGAGTTTATGGATTCTCTTCTGCTCCTCTAATCTCCTCAGCTCTCTATCTATCCTTTGTTGCTCTTCCAGGTCTAGCTCTGGGTTCTCTATTTGGGATCTAAGATAGGACTTTTTCCTCTGTCTCTCTTTCTCGAAGTCCCTGAGTCTATAAAGTGCATGACCCATGTATACCAGGGAAGGAGAAGACACGAAGATGATTTGTAAAACCCAGAATCTGGTCAAAGATATTGGGAAAGCATCATCATAACAGATGTTGCTGCAGCCTGGCTGTTGGGTATTGCAGGTGAATGCTGACTGTTCATCATTCCATACATCCTCAACAGCCACGCCAAGTACCAGCATTCGGAAGATGAAGAGGATGGTCAGCCAGATTTTCCCCACGATGGTTGAGTGGGAGTGAACTTCCTCCAGGATGCCACCTAACAAGTTCCAGTCCCCCATGGTTATAGAGACAAATTCTGAAATAGATAGAAAGCACCCACAGATGTAATTTATGAAGACCTATATTCCTAAGTATTAGAGGTCATACTTTGATCATGCCAGCAAAACTATGAAGCAATGAAAACATGAATAGCTCTAGTCAATGCTTGCTTGAACAAGACAGTCCCAAGGAATTTTGTGTTTTTTAAAAAAACACAAAATAATTCTCAATTTGATCCAGTTTTGTTCTTGTACTCTTCTACTCTCCCACACACAGGGCCTGTGGCCTCAGTGACCTCACTGGTCTCCATGCTTGTACAACATGTTACCATTCTACAATTTCATTAGTTTTTCTATTCACATGAGATGCCTTGCTGGCCATACCGCTGACATAATCTTCAATAAGGCACAATTCTAGAATTTTCCCCAACTACCCCAAATCATAGTTACTCTTCCCCTTTTCTATGTTCTCCATTTATTTGCCATCACACCTCAAAGAAGTTTGTGATGCTTGTATTTTTGTCCCACTTCCGAGCAGGCACAGTTCCTACAGGTACTGGACTCTACTTTATCTTGGTCCCTGCATAAGGAGCATCAATACACAGTAGTAGAATGAATGGTCTTTTTATTTAAAAATAGAATTCCTTGTCTCTATCACTGAAATAACTACTAACAGGAAAAGCAAAGTGAGTCCTTAGCATTATTCAAGGCTTTCACTGCAAGAGAAAATGTAATTAAATAGAAAAGAAATCAGCTGAGAGAATTCTCTGGAACATAATCAGGTCAGGACAGCATTAAAGATTCGGGAGATAAACAACATCATTACCAACCCATGATTATATCCACTAAGCCAAATCTGGACCAACTTATCTTCGTGGAATTTTTGCAAACTTAGAAGAAAAGTGAATATAAATATATTCTCTAGTAAGCTTGACATTTTAAAAAGTTAAGAAATCAGTGGTATGTGCAGGTTGCTTGGTTTGCCCTGGAAAATATAATGTTGCTCATGATTTAGGAAGGTAAAGAATATGGTGAGCTAAAAGTTTCTAAAATGTGCAAATATGGCATGCATAGAGGAAAAGGTGGTAGTAAGTTAACAAAGATAAAGAGACCATGTTTCTCCCTCCAAAAGCCATCCTTTCAATATTTACTAAAGTGTTACTATCACTGAAGCACTGCACCAGATGCCAAGAATGTAGCAACAAATATGAGAAATCTGGTCCCAGAATTCATAGTCCTTAATTACTGAGAACTTCCATGAACCTATACAATGGACCAAGACCCAAAAGACCACCACATACACCACCAACACCAACAATAACAAGAAAAAAACATGGACTCCTCATAATTTTCCCTATTATTTTTGGACATAAAATGAATTCGGGATGATATAAGAAATTAAATATAAAAGTAAGCCATAAATGTATTTTTTCAATGCCAGGCAAAGTAATCCAATCTGCTGGGGTCAGAAGATCATTTGAGCCAATCAATATCCAAAACTTGTATTGAAATAAAATAACAAGGATATACCTTGGTCTGGGAATTTGGCCTAGTGGTAGAGTGCTTGCCTAGCATGCACGAAGACCCGGGTTAAATTCCTTGGTACCACATACATAGAAAAAAGCAGGAAATGGTTCTGTGGCTCAAGTAGTAGAGCTCTACCACTGGGGCTTGAAACCTGGGCCTGGGCACTGTCCCTGAGATCTTCAATTCAAGGCTATTGCTCTGTTCCATGAGCCACAGTGCTACTTCTGGTTTTCTGGTGGTTATTTGAGATAAGAGTCTCACAGACTTTAGTGCCCAGGCTGGCTTTGAACTGTGATCCTCAGATCTCAGCCTCCTGAGTAGCTAGGATTAAAGGCATAATCCATGGGTACCCAGCTTGAAAATTAGTTTTACAAAACTTTTTGGGAAGTGGCATTTTGGCTCAAGGGGTAGGGCAGTAGCCTTGAACTGAAGAGCTCAAGGACAATGCCCAGGCCCAAGGTTCAAGTCCCATAACTGATGACAACAACTGTGTGTGTATGTGTGTGTGTGTGTGTTTGGCCATTTTTTTTTTACAATTCCTTTAGCACTTAAAATAATTCTAGGGCTTCTTTTGTGTATAAAAACTCTGAATTAGGAAAGTAAACTTATTCAATTAAGTTTATTCTATTTAGCAATCCTAAATTAATAATGTCTCTGTCACTCTCTTTTAAATGTGGAAAGTATTATTTTTTCAAAATCAAGTAACAGCAAACTTAGCTTATATAAAAAAAAGAAGTACTAGGCAACTTATGAGTAGAGACAGGAAGGAAAAACTGGTGGAGAGTGAAATTTTCCAAAAGGAAATATGTTCTTCCTGGGGCTTGAACTCATGGCCTGGGCACTATACTTGAGCTTTCACAAGGCTAGCGCTCTACCACATGGAGCCACAGCACCACGTCCCCTTTTTCTGTGTATGTGGTACCAAAGAATCAAACCCAGGGCTTTGTGCATGCTAGGCAAGCACTTTACCACTACCTGTACATCACCTTTATAATAACATTTTTTAAGAATTAAAAAAATGATGTTGTGCTCCAGTGGTAGAGTGCTAGCCTTGAGAAAGCTCAAGAACAGTGCCCAGGCCCTGAATTCAAGCCCTAGAACTGGCTTAAAAAAATAGAGGGCCATAAGTTTGGCCTAGTGGGAAAAGTGATTGCCTAGCATGCATGAAGACCTGGGTTCGATTCCTTGGTACACCATACATAGAAAAAGCTGGAAGTGGTGCTGTGGCTCAAGTGGTAAACACTAACCTTGAGGAAAGCCCAAGGACAATGTTCAGGCCCTGAGTTCAGCCCCAGGACTGGCAAAAAAAAAAAAATAGAAGTACAGTCTACAAGTCAGACATGGTGTAATCCTAGCTACTCAAGAGGCTGAGACCTGAGGATTATGGTTCAAAACCAGCCCGGGCACTAATGTCCAGCAGCCTCTTATCTCCAATTAACAACTAGAAAGTGGCGCTGTGGCTCAAGGGTAGGTTGGTATCCTTGAGCTGAAGAGCTCAGGGACAGTGCCCAGGCCCAGAGTTCAAGCCCCAACGACTACCATCAACAACAAAAAAAGTACAGTCTACAACATGATATAGAAGAGTGAGATCCCTTAAACAGAAGAGTCCTAAGTTTCCCAAAGACCTTCTTTTTAAACGTTTAATGACTACAGGTTCTAGAATATTCTTGAAATATTATAATAACACATTAATTTACCTTCCCCTATTTAAGAATCCTGCCCTGTGTTTAACTTTAGATCTTGTTTTCCTACACCAACAGAGATTTCCTATGAATTTCTCATAATTAAGCCAGTCAACATGTGTGTGTATGTGTATACATACACACATATAAATATCACTTACCTTATAGGCAGAAAAGAAAATCAAGATTGGGGTTTGCAGAATGTTTAAGCTGCATCATGTGTGGCTTATAGGTGGAAAAAATGAAGCTGGTGTTACAGATAACACTCTGGTCAGGTGGTTGTGAGGCCCCAATCCAAAATGAGCACAGCAATGTTGATCAATATTATCTAACCTAATTTCCCCCTAAGTTCAAATGTCCTTCAGTGCTTTGCAACTTGTAGGATATGTTCTAGCTCGCATTAAGTGGAGCCCCTCCTAACATATTATATTTGGAAGTAAGATGTTTTAAAATGAGCATTTTTGATGCTGGGAATGTCCTTAGCCCTGGGTTTGATTCCTCAGTACCACATACACTGAAAAAGCCAGAAGTGGTGCTGTGGCTCAAGGGCTAACCTTAAGAAAGACCAATGACAGTGCCCAGGCCGGAGTTAAAGCCCCAGGAGTGGCAAAAAAATAAATAAATAAAAAGCATTTTCCCTTTTCTGTTTCGGAAGTCTATAGTGATTTGAGTTTGGGAACATTTGTTTCAGTGCATTGATTGTTCTGGGAATCCATTGTAAAAAGTCAATGAGTCATGTCCATTTTTACAAATTGCTGCCTGGGGAGGGCAGAGGGAATTTCACCTCAACAAATATGACCAAATAATAACATAATGACAATCAGATCCATGTGTTTTTGCAAATTAGGCCATGGATGATTATTTTTCTATTTTTGTTCGAAGATTCCTTTAGAGTTAGAAATATTCCAGACACATGGCATGGTAGCTCATGCTTATAATCCTACCTACTCAGGAAAAGCATGGTTCAAAGTCAACCTAGCCAGGAAAGTCTGTGAGGCAATGAGTCAGAAGTGGAGCTCTGTCCCAAATAATAGAGTACCAGCCTTGAATGAGACAGCTAAAGGACAGTGACCAGGCCCTACGTTCAAACTCCAGTAGTAACAAAGGAGGAGGAGGAGGAGGAGGAGGAGGAGGAGGAGGAGGAGGAGGAGGAGGAGGAGGAGGAGGGGGAAGGAAGAGGAAGAAGGAAGAGGAGAAGGAAGGAGGGGTGGGAGGAGGAGGAAAGAAGAGGAGGAGGAGGAGGAGGAAGGAGGAGAAGGAGGAGGAAGGAGGAGAAGGAGGAGCAGAAGGAGAAGAGGAAGGAGAAGGAGAAGAAGAAGAAAGAGGAAGGGGAAGAAAGAGGAAGGGGAAGAAAGAAGAAGGGGAAGAAAGAAGAGGAAGAAGAAGAGTAAGAGGAATAGGAGGAGGAAAAAGTGGAAGAGGAGGAGGGGGAAGAGGAAGAAGAAACTCAAAAAGAGAATACATGTAAGGCATTGATGGCTCATGCTTATAATCCTATCTACTTTGGAGGCTGAGATTTGAAACTTGAGGCTCAAGGCCAGACCAGGCAGGAAAGTCTGTAAGTGTCCTATCACCAATTAGCTACTCAAAAAAGCCACAGGTGGAGCTGTAGCTAAGTGGTAGAGCACTAGCCTTGAGCAGTAAAGTTCAGGAAAAGCACCTAGGCTCTGAGTTCAAGTCCCAGCACTGGAATAAAAAAAAAGCATAGGCATTAATTGACTATAGAAGTGGGAACTTGTCTGTGGATTATACATTCTAGGAGTGTACAATGAAATATTGGAATGTATAATGGAATGTTCTACTAGGCCATACAGCGCAGGAGAAGAATATTTTTCAGCCAGCAATCAGAATGCCATTAGTAGCCTTAGGACCTAGGTTTAGTGTGTGTGTGTGTGTGTGTGTGTGTTATGGTATGCCAGTCTTGGGGCTTGATCTCAGGTCCTGAGCACTGTCTCTGAGCTTCATTTTTGCTCAGCTGTATTACTGGCTTTTTTGGTAATTTAGTGGAGATAAAAATCTCATAGAGGTCAGGAGTTTGTCCTAGTGGTAGAGTGCTTGCCTAGCATGCACCAAGACCTGGGTTCGATTCCTTGGTACCACATACATAGAAAAAAGCTGGAAGTGGTGCTGAGTCTCAAGTGGTAGAGCTCTAGCCTTGAGAAAATCCAAGGACAGGGCTCAGGCCCTGAGCTCAATCCCAGGACTGGCAAAAAAAAAAAAAAGAGAGAATCCTCAGATTTCAGCTTCCTGAGTATCTAGGATTACAGGAATGAGCCACTAGTTCGTGGCAAGATTTACTACTTGTAGAGAAAGAATACAAATTCCAGAGAAATAAATGGAGGCTAATTCTCCTAGCACCATCTCTGGCATTTTCAGTAGTCATATAGTAATTACTTAGTCTTACTGCCATCTTAAAGAACAGGACAACAGTAAAACCCAATAGTGGCTTTAAATCTCAGTCCCTAGGTGTGATTCTTTTCCATATTAAGTATAGAAGTACATAAAGTTAGTGATAGTTCCTAACTATCATGTGCATATCATATATTTGGAAAGTTAGTTTCAGAGAAAGGATGATAATGAAAGGAAGGCAGATGGAGAAGTTAAAATTTTACTGACCTCTAGCACATCTTCAGCTAAAGATGAAAACACTGTGTATCACTGTGTGTATATCAATTTACAAATTAATATACCATTAGCATGTTAGTCTCTCTCTATATGATACATTGTCCAAGAAAGACTTCAATAGTTAATTTAAAGCTCACCTTCAATGGAATTCATTTCATACTTTTAGTGATTGTTATAGGAGTAAAAACCTTCAAATCATACATTTGTGCATGGATTAACTTGCAAAGATAAACAAGAAGCACCTACTATACTGGTTTCAAGATAACTGGGTGAGTAAGAGAGAGGAGAGATGGATACTTTCCATTGCATCTTCTGTGCAGTGAGTACATAGCCTTCTGAAGAGATTAAAAATGTAAGCTAGAAAACAAACCGAAAATAAACCACATATCTAATTTTTTAAAATAAGGCAAAATTTTATTATGAGACAGAAGCTCCCCAAATTTAGGAGGGAGGGCAAGACAATAGATTAGAAATATCTGACATTTTCACTCCAAGAATGAGAATGTGATGGCACAGAAGAGACTTGATCATCAAGAGAGAGGAAGAGAGCCAGAAACCCCACAGGATATGGCAAGGAGGCAGAAAGCTACCAACAAACTCAGCCACAGGAAAGCAGGGAAGAGTTCCAAGTTGGTCCATGGCTCCAAAATTGTGGAGAGGGGGAAGCTAACGGTGGAATTCCAAGGTAAATCAGCTAGGGAAACCAGTATGCAGCCCAGTACAGGAATTTGTGAGGCAGGAACTACTCTGCTGTTGGAGGTTAAACAAAGGCATCCTGGGATGCCCCTTGTTGTAGAGGGTAACAGTAATGTGCCATCGTGAGAGTGCCTATTCTGGGGGCCTTACCAAAGAATTAGGAAATAAGTCGTAAGAGGGGGCTAGGAAAGAGCCCTTCAGCAGCGTTTATAGACCATAGGAACCACAATGTTAGCTTAGACACCGGGGAAGTGCTGGTGATAGAGGACTGGGACTTCCTGCCAAGTCCCAGAACAAAGGCAATGGTGTGGCAGCTGCTGTTGTCAACCACCGGTCCTCTCAGAGCTCAGAACGCCCAGAAGAGGCACCATTAGAGCCAGCTGAGATGCCAAAGGCTCCACATGGCAGGCAGTGAAGGAGGCTTGGGCCCCTGCCTGGTCCCATAGCAGAGGCCCAGAAGTGGTGCAGCTGCTCTAGTTACTCATCCGCAGAGGGGAACCAGCAGCCCCAAACTCCCTGCCTTAGGCGGCTGGGAATCCGAAGTGGGTGTGGCAGAGGTCCAGAGCTCCGCCCTTTCCGGGCAGGATAATATCCAATCCCTTGAGGCCAGAGCCCCCTGAGGAGTGCAAAGTACTTGGTGCACCAGGCTCTGAGTCCAGGTGCTGCCTGTGCTGACCGCTGAGTGGATTGGGGTGAACACCCAGACCCACGTCCCATGCTTTGTCTAACCCTGACTGTGAGGCTCTTTTGATTTGGTTGTCCATCGAAGGCTCCCCCAGCACGCGGAGGCAGGCTGCACCGGGGGTGGGTCGGGAAGGAGCCCTCTGCAGGTTCAGGGTCAGGTCGCCTCCACTCCTGCGACCTCTGTGACTAGTAACTCGTCTCTTAGGCGTGGAAACTCTCCGCGTGGAGTCAGATGCGGCAGCGGCCGTCCGGGGCCCCGGCTCTGTGTGTTTTTATTCCATCCTCTTAATTTCTTCTCCGTTCCTTCCCAAACACGGGGTTTCCTGGATAGTTCTACTTACTTGCACTGCACGTCCTCATTAACCTCAACTGTTGGGGTGAGCTCCCACTCCTTCCTTCCCTATAGACCAAATACCTAGTGTTTTCCCTCTAGTGTTGACCCACCTACCTCCTTCCTCTTCTCACCCTGGTTTAACTGAGGTCTTGCTAGATCACGAAGCTATATCCTTGCTTCCACTTCTATCTACTAATTATGGAACAATAGGGATTGCCATGAGCACATGGTTGTGGTTTATCAACTGCAATACCATTTACAGACAAGGTGCTTCACCCCTAGTGGAAAAGAGTTCCTCCAACAGTACCTTGATTTTTAAGGAAGTGGTGCTGTGGTTCCAGGGGCAGGGCGGTAACCTTGAGCTGAATTGCTCAGGGACAGCACCCAGGCCCAAGAGTTCAAGCCCCATGACCGATTGAAAAAAAAAAAAATCACTAAATTCATGAATAAACAGTGCAACATTTCTCCCTCAAAAATCAACAATTACTTAAAGGACTTGTGATAATGAAGATGAAGAAATTTCAAATAACCATTTTTTTTAAATGATGAGAGTTATTGGTGTAATTTAGGATTCAGAAAGTATATAACCAAAAGACACTGAAGGGTGTGAAGGAGGAATTCAATAAAAATAGAAAAAATCTTGAAAAAAAATCAAATTGAAATCTTAGAAATGAAGAGCACAATGGCCTAAGTAAAAAAATTCAATGAAAAGTCTAGCTAATAAAATAGAACAAATTAAAAATAGAGAGTCAGGAATTGAAGATAAAGTGGAGGAGCTAGAACAAAAATACAGGAAAAGACACTAAGAAATTACAAATAGAAGCCGGGCACTGTGGCTCACACCTGTAATCTTAGCTACTCAGGAGGCTGAGATCTGAGGATCACTGTTCAAAGCCAGCCTGGGCATTAAAGTCTATGAGACTCTTATCTCCAGTCAACCACCAGAAGAATCGGGAAGTGGTGCTCTGGTTCAAGTGGTAGGGTGGTAGCCTTGAGTTGCAGAAGTCAGGGACAATGCCCAGGCCCAGAGTTCAAGTCCATTAACCAACACCAACAACAACAACACAACAACAAAAAGAAATTACAAATGGAAGGGCTGGCTTAGTGGAAGAGTCCTTGCCTAGCATGCACAAAGCCCTGGGTTTGGGCTGGGAGTTTGGCCTAGTGGTAGAGTGCTTGCCTAGCATGTACAAAGACCTGAGTTGGCTTCCCCAGTAACGTATATATATAGAAAAAAGACAGAAGTGGTGCTGAGGCTCAAGTGGTAGAGCTCTAGCCTTGAGAAAGCTAAAGGATAGTGCACAGGCCCTGAGTTCAAGGCCCAGGACAAGCAAAAAAACAAATTACAAATGGTACTTATAAGACAGTTCAAAATCCATTAAAAGAACAAACCTATGAATCACAGATATGGAAGAAAAAAAAATCAAAAGTATTTAGATTCTTTTCAATGAAGTAATAGCCAAGAATTTCCTGAAGAAAGAAAGGAAGTGAGCACAAACAGGAACAAGTATATGGACTTTAAAGGGTATTGAAAGCTGCAAAAGAAAAGAGACAAGTTGTATAAACCCAACAGAATAATAGTGGATTCCTCAACACAAAGTCTAAATGCAAGAAGATCATAATCAATTACCAAGAAATATAAACTAGGCTTAAAAATCCAAAGTATCATGTTTTCTCTCATTTGGGGAGGCTAGACCATTAATGCACACATGTCCATATAATGTTCATGAGCATGTACACATATCTATATGCATATACATGATTCTACCTCTGCAACTGTTAGGGGGATGAAAAGGAGTGAAGAGGGAAAAAGAAGCATCCCAACTATGTATGAAGATAGCATAAGGAATCTCAATGAAAGCTATTTGTCAATGGAGGTTGTAGGATGGGGAAAGACAAAGCAATAAGAACTGTTATTATGATTAAAATACACATGTGTTTGAAATATCTTGAAGAAACTCCTTGGTCTAATTAATATATACCAAAAGAAATTCGTAGTAAGAACGTAAAACAGACTCTGGTGGGGGAAGGGACAAGGAAGGCAAATGAGGTGAATGAGGATGTATATGGTTGAAATAGTTATGAAAATAAAAAAATTAAACCTGCTCGAATTTTTTGACATTGTATTTTATTTGCTTTTATTCAAGAATTTATTAACATTGATTTTTACATCATATTTCAAATGACATGTTTAACAAACAAGTATTCAAGAAGGGAATCTCTGTATACAATCACTGGCACTTAGATTTTAGAACATATATAAAATTAAGCTGAGGGTTTGTATGTCATAGATACATACTAATGTAAGTAATAAAACATTATATCCATAGTCATAAAATTTTATGTGTATGTAGTTATGTTTATATTTCTAATACCATGTCTATAACATTAGGTATGCAAATATTGGGTAAACCTGCTCAAATTTTTAAAGAAGTTAGGAGAGGGATAAGGAAACGTGATTGAGGTGAGTTTAACCAGGATACATTATAAGTACATATAGAAATGACACAATTAAATCCCTCAATGTATCCTAATTTTAAAAATGCCAAGCACCAGTGACTCAAGCCTGAAATCTTAACTATCCAGGGGGCTAACCTGAACTATCCCAGGATGAAAAGTCCCTGATAGCCTTACCTCCAATTAGCCAGCTAAAAGCTGTAAGTGGAGCGCAAGAAGTAGAGCACCATTTTTTTTTTTTTTTTGCCAGTCCTGGGCTTGAGCTCAGGGTCTGAGCACTGTCCTTGGACTTTCTCAAGGCTAGAGCTCTACCACTTGAGCCTCAGCACCACGTCCGGCTTTTTTCTATGTATGTGGTGCCGAGGAATTGAGCCCAGGTCTTCGTGCATGCTAGGCAAGCACTCTACCACTAGGCCAAACTCCCGGCCTTAGAGCACCATTCTTAAGGGAAAAAGCTAAGGGACAATGTCTAGCCTTGAGTGAAACACACAGACACACACACACACACACAGACACACACACACAGAGCATATTTTTTTAAAAGTAGTCTCACAAATAAATTAATCTCTTCATTCTTGAAAACTTATAGCAAGCGTATTTGTTACTTTCACATAGTGGTGACCAACATTCCTGAGAGAAACAACTTCAAAGATGGATTTCTTTGGACTCCATGGTTTAAGAAGGTTCAGTCCATTTTCTTGCCAGCATATGATGATGGTGCTAGTCTGCAGTGGAGGAACTTCTTCACAACTGATGGCCAAGAAGCAGAGAACAGCAACAGGAAAGCGTTGGGGAAGACACAGACCATAAGAACATGTTCTTGGGGCTGGAAGCGTGGCCTAGTGGTAGAGTGCTTGCTTACCATGCATGAAGCCCTGGGTTCGATTTCTCAGAACCCCACACACAGAAAATGCTGGAAGTGGTGCTGTGGCTCAAGTGGTAGAGCACTAACCTTGAGAAAGCCCAAGGACAGTGGCCAGGCCCTGAGTTCAAGTCCCAGTACTGGCAAACCCCCCCCCCAAAACAAAAAACATTTCACTTCTCAAGAATGGATTCAAACTTAGCAGCCCACCCAAAAAATAAGTCATCAGAGTCCTCATGGTTTAATCGTCTCTGGAAATGCCTCCACGTGTATAACTAGAGGTGTGCTTTGTTAATCTTCAAGAATTTTCTTGATTTTGATCAAGTTGACAGAACCACTAACAGTGACATTAACTAAGGTATAGTATACTCATTAACTGACATGTCAAATTAAAACTCCTTTTGTACAACTACTTAAGGATAATTTTAAAAATTAAAAAAGTCCATTACATTGTATTTCTTGTCAATTTGATATGCAAACACATCTCCTTAAACTATAACATTGATTGCAGCCCTGCCCTCTAAAAGATCATATCCATTTTGTAACAGAAAAAGCATTTAGCTGATTTCCAGGAGTTCCCAAATTTGTAACAACCCCAGGGGTGTTTAAAAGTTCCAGTCCAAAGTCACTTCTGAGACCCAAGGAAAATTCTTAGCTATGAGCCCCTGATTTTTTTTTAAGTTGCATACTTTCAAGATTCACTGGCACACAGTAAACAGTTTGAACAATGTCACACAGAACAAAATGTAAAGCTAGATTTGGCTTTTATTTGTGGTTTAAGAGGGTTTTGATTGGCTCAATCTTCTTGGGCAGAAAAGGGAGGAATAGGGAAAAAAAGAGGG
Organism: Megascapheus bottae; assembly: GCF_031878675.1. Lineage (NCBI taxonomy): Eukaryota > Metazoa > Chordata > Mammalia > Rodentia > Geomyidae > Megascapheus > Megascapheus bottae. The sequence goes on from NC_143516.1 coordinate 53,777,391, forward strand.
AAGGGGGAACGTAGCCTAGTGGTTGAGTGCTTGCCTAGCATACACAAAGCCCTGGGTTCACAGTGCTCATGACTAATCTTAGCAGCTCAGGAGCCTTAGATCTGAGGATCGGGGTTCAAAGCCAGCCTGGGAACTAAAGTCCGTGAGACTCTTAACTCCAATTAATGACGAGAAAATGGGAAAGGACCCTGTGTCTCAAGGGTGATACCTTGAGCTGAAGAGCTCAGGGACAAGGCCCAGGCCCAGAGTTCTGGCCCCATGACTGACAAAACAAAACAAACAAAGGCCAGGGTTGGATTCCACGGTACCACATACTCACACAAAGCCGGAAGTGATACTGTGGCTCAAGTGGTAGAGCTCTAGCCTTGACAAAAAAGCCCAAGAGTGCTCAGGCCCTGAGTTCAAGCTCCAGGACTGGCAAAAAAGAAAAGAAAAAAAAACCAAAATAGTATCTGAAAGCTGTGTGCTGGTGACTCATACCTGTAATCCTCATACTCAGAAGGCTGAGATCTGAGGATTGTGGTTCAAAGCCAGTGCAGGCCGGAAAAGAAAGTCCCAGGGGCTCCTATCTCCAATTAAGGCACTAGAAAACTGGAAGTGGCGCTGCGGATCAAGTGGTAGAGCTCTAGCCTGGAGCTGAAGAGCTCAGGGACAACTTGTGTCCAGCTCAGAGTTCAAGCCCCACGACCGACACACACACACACATACACGCCGAAGGACAGTACAAAAAGAAAAAACATTAATTTTAGGGAGCTTTGACTAGAGATCCTCAGATCTCAGCCTCCTGAGTAGGATCAGAGCCTTGAGCCTTTGCACCCAGCTGCAAGGGGATCTTAAGTTCGAGGTCAGCCTGAATTACATAGCAAGGCCCTTTCTTTAAAAAGGGGGGGGGAAGGGAAGGAGGCAATTGAATTTTTTAAAAAAAGCATTATTATTGCCAGTGTTGGGACTTGAACTCAGGGCCTGGGCACTATTCTTGGGCTCTCTCAAGGCTAGAGCCACTTCCATCTTTTTCTGCGTATTTGGAATCGAACCCAGGGCTTTGTGCGTGCTAGGTCGCGCTCCCGGTCCTAATGGGCTTTTTATGGTACTAGTTTACAAAATGTCCTGCCTCCCATCTTACAAAATGACTCCTTGCCTTATCCAAGCTCCCCGCACCCTGTGCTGAACAGGTCTGCCTACCATCCAGGAAAGCGTCTCAGGGACAGGAAACAAGCCTTGTTTGGGCCAGCGTGCAGCACAAGTCGAGAACGCAGCTGACATCCGATAGAATCCATGGACTACAGGGTCAAGCCTTCGGAGACCTCAGTTTCTTTTTCTTGAACAAACTCCTCCAAGTCCCGCCCCTTCCGCATGAAGTCCCGCCCCGTCGCCGCCCCTACCTCCTGACGCCCCACCCTTTTCCTTTAAGATAGACAGAAGAGTACAGAGTTTGGCGCCAACTGTGTGGGTTTTTTTCCTCCTTCCAAAGGCGGGAACTTGTTGTGTGCGCCGGGACGTGCTTTGCGTCTCCTATGATTGGTCGCGGGCCCTCCGTCCCGCCTCGTCGCTCGAATGGCGTGCTGCTATTGGTGGAAATGCCAGCGATCCCTCAGTGTCCAGAAAGGAACCCGGGCTGTCTGGGTCTGGAGAGGGCGGGTAAGTTCCTGTGGGTACCCACGTCGCGCGGGGTTCCGAGTGAAGAGTCTGCATGCTGCAGTAGTATCCTGAGTGGAGGCCGGCGGCGATCACAAAGCCAGGGTTGCAGGGACTCTTCTGGAACGGCCGAGTCTGTGGGGCAAGGGCCGCGCCTGACCTCCGCGGGCCGCAGGTAGCTACGTTCCCTCCACCCTCGAGTGCAGCTTTTGGGTCCGTCCTCCTCCGTGTCCTTCCGTCCCTGGGTGGCCCCTGGCGAGGGTCTGGTATGGGCCGGGAGCTAACGCAGAGGGGGAATTGCCCTTCCAACCAGTTGTCCCACCCTTCCCCTCCCCCCTCCTCCCCGCAGCTTTTGCCTTGGTCAGTGCCTGAAAGCTTTTGGGGGCATCCACGGAGGGGTGGCAGGGTGGCAGCTGGTACTAGCTGATCCCGAGGCTGTTAAGCCGGGAGAAATGGTTTATTTTGGTCTCTACAACACCTAGAACTAAAATGTGATGTGGAATTCACAGAATCTCAGGATCTGTGCTCTAGGATTGGATTGACTTGACTTTCCTATCCTTCTCAGGGCTTTCCTGCTCTCTATACATCCAACACCAAATCTTTTGGCTTCTTAAAACCCTCCAGTATCTCCCTCAGTGGAGGCCATCCAAGGAATTGTTGACATGAGAGAATGTCTCTTGTTAACTTCCCTACCTATCTCAGAATTTTTTTTTTTTCTGAGCATTCCCTGTCATTTTACAACAGGCCTGGGTTTGAATCTTAGCCTCCTTCACTTACCAGCAGTTTGCCTTGGGCAAATTTCTTTTCTTTTTTCTTTTTTGTCGTCTTGGGGCTTGACCTCAGGGCCAGAGCACTGGCCTTGGGCTTTCTCAGGACTAGCACTCTACCACTTGAGCCACAGCAGCACTTCCAGCTTTTTCTCTGTATGTGGTACTGAGAAATCCAACCGACGTCTTTGTGCATGCTAGGCAAGCACTCTACCACCAGGCCAAACTCCCAGCCCCAAATTTCTTAATAATCTGTTTCAGTGTTCTCATCTGTTAAATGGCACAAAGAGCACTAGTAGCCATATCTGTAATTAACTCAGGAGGTTGAGAAGTGAGGTCCTTTCTGTCTCCTTGCATTAATTCTTTTAATAATATTCTTCCTAGAATTAAATTTCTGAAATGAATACCTAACATGATAATCTGTCTTTAAAACTTGATTGGTGCCCCAGTCCAAACAGGACAACGTCCCAAATAACTTAATCATGTGTTGTATCTTCATTCTAATACTTCCAATTTTATCTGGCCTTCACACAAAATAATCTGTAGCTGTTTATTCCTAGACTTGCTTGTGAACTCATAGGTAAAGGAAATGGGGCAGACCTGGGGATATTGTGGGAAATACGTTTTCAAACTAGAGCCTCCTTGAATTGAATTTGGGGATTTGAGGAACTTTGAAAGACTGAATAATGAATGAAGTGAGAAAGGTAGGTTACCAGTGTAAATTCATTCAAAAGATAAAAGAATTTGGAAAGATAATGGAAATACAGTATATGGAAGAATACTGGAAAGGTTGTGTGCAGCAAGTGATTATGAGCAGGATTACTGTAGAATAATTAATCTGGTATTTGTATATAGCATGTGTTTGGAGTAGGAAGATAATTAGGTAGCAAAATGCACTAAAATGGCAAGAATAAGGATCATTGGGGAAATCATTGCAGAGGTAATGTTATTCGCTATAGGTGAATGTTAGTGCTACTCGAAAAAGTATAATCAGGTAAACAAATGTGGAAAAGTTTTTTTTTATGGACTTAGTAGATTGTACTTACAGAATGTATTTTGGCATTTTTTATTGCTTTTATATCTTAATGCATAAAAAGGAAGAAAATAAAGGGCAGGGAGCATCGTCTAGGGGTGAAGTGCTTGCCTAGCATGCACAAAGCCCTGAGTTTGATTCCTTGGTTCCACATACACAGAAAAAGCCTGAAGTGGTACTGTGGCTCGAGTGGTAGAGCACTAGCCTTAAGAAAGCCCAAGGACAGTGTCCAGGCCCTGAGTTCAAGCCCCAGGACTGGACAAAAAGAAAAAAAAGAAGAAAATGAGATTATATGTATCCACAAGTTCATATTAGTTTCTACTGTTCATATGCTTTTTCATTAAGTACCTGAAAGGAATTTATAGTTTTGATACTGAAATTGTTTTTCTTTCTTTTTTTCTTTTCTTTTGTTTGTTGTGGGACTTGAACTCAACTCTGGGCATGGGTGCTGTTGCTTAGCTCTTCAGCTCAAGCTAGCACTCTACCTTTTGAGCCTCAGCACCACTTCCAGTTTTCCATTGGTTAGTTGGAGATAAGATTCTCATGGACTTTTAGTGCTGGGGCTAGCTTTGATCTCAGATCTTAGCCTCCAAAGTACCTAGGATTACAGGTGTGAGCCACCAGCACCCAGCTTGATACTGAAATTGTAATAGCCACAGCTCTATGAAATCCATAAAACCAAGCAGGCTTTGAGCAAGGCTTCTGGGATCTTCTTAAGAGTAAACAATGAGCTTCTTGTTAATGAACACGAATATATATTTTGCCTGTTTTATAATGTTTTCTGGTTGATGTCTTGGTTTATTTACCAATTATTTACGTCCACATATCTGCATTACGTATTAAAAATATAGAGATTTATGAAACTTGACATTAGTTTATGGTCTAAATTGTATTATTCAGCAAAATATCTTCTGGCCATTGTGTAAATATTTAAATTAATAGTTCTTTGGGATGGCAGCAAGAGATGTTTCTGTCCTGTTTCCTGGTATATGTGTTTAAGATTGTGAAGTGGTGAGACTATCCTGAATGACCCCGCTGGTTCCAGTATATTTGCCTACATCTTATGAGGGGGAAATTGGAGGGCTAGTTAGGAAAATATATGATGACAGAAAGTGGAGCAGTAGAGATGCAGTTGTGGCTGTGGAAGCAGAGACTGGAGAGGAAAGAATACGTAAATGTAAGTTGTTGCGTTTGAAAGTGGAGGGAGAGGCCACCAGCCTAGGAATATAGGCAGCTTTTACAAACTGGAGAATGTAAACAACAGATTCTCCAACCTTCAGAAAGACTGCAGCCTTGCTGTCAGTTTTAGACTTTACCTCCAGAAATGTAATGTAATAAAGTTGTGTGTTGTAAGACACTAAAATTTGTATCTTGAGCATAATGGGTCCAATATGCTCATTGGGCATATTTTATGTAGACAGTTATACGGGATGCTTGTAGCTACCCTACTAGAGAGCTCAGATAATAAAACATTATGTTCTACTGGATAGCAGTGATCTACAACACTGGTTCTCTAAATATCAGAAATACAGATATTCAAGTCTTAACTGTAGACTTACTGAATTGGAAACCATAAGGATATAGAGTCTAGGTGTTTTTGATGTATACACTAGTCTCAAAGACAACTGGTTAGGAAAGAAATCACAGGAGTAGAATTTGCTAAGTGTAGTTACAACACATTCAATAGAATAAGTAGACATTTCTGGTCTAATATATATGCTTGTGTGTGCGCGTGCGTGTGCGTGTGTGTGTGTGTGTGTGTGTGTGTGTGTGTATGCTCTGGGGATGGAACTTGCTAGGTGAGTGATCTACCACTGAGCTATATCCTTAGCCCATTGTTACAAAACATTAATATACAGGGAAATTATGTGGGCAAATCAAATTTTATGCATTATATTGACATCAATTCCTTATTTTTCAATATATTAGCTGATTTGTGCTCATAATATGCTATGGTAATAATAGAATCTATTGTGTGTTTGAATGCAGTAGAATAGAGAAGCTATGTGAGGTGGTTACATAAGTAGTGGTAGACATTTCTGGAAAGACTGGGTTCTATATTAGGGATACTTGATTGGTTTGGTTAGTTTTTGTTGTTATTTTGTTCCTGTGTATGCCAGGCCTGGGGTTTGCATTCAGGGCCTGGGTGCTGTCCCTGAGCTTTTTTATTTTGTTGTTTTTGTTTTTTTTTGCCAGTCCTGGGACTTGAGCTCAGGGCTTGAGCATTGTCCTTGGGCTTTCTCAAGGCTATCACTCCACCACTTGAGCCACAGCACCACTTCTGGCTTTTTTCTATGTATGTGGTATCAAGGAATTGAACCTGGGTCTTTGTGCATGCTAGGCAAGCACTCTACCACTAGGCCAAACTCCCCGCCCTGTCCTTGAGCTTTTATGTTCAAAGTTAATAGGTCCACTTGGTCATTAATTGGAGATTGCAGCTGCCTGAATAGTTAGGGTTACAGGGTTGAGCCATTGGCACCCAGCTTTGGTTGGTTGTTTATTTGATTTTAAACATAAGTGAAACACATGCTAGACATCACAAGATTCACTTAGGTTTCCACGAGGAAAATTACAAGACAAAGATTTTGTTAATATGGAAGCTCAGGAGGCTTTTTTTTGGGGGGGGGGTAGGGTGGGTCATGGGGCTTGAACTCTGCCTGGACACTGTCTCTGAGCTCTTCAGCTCAAGGCTACCACCCTACCCCTAGGCCTGGGCATTGTCCTTGTGCTCTTCAGCTCAAGGCTGCCATCTTACCCTTGAGCCAAGCCCCACTTCCTGTTTTCCAAGAGTTAATTGGAAATGAGTCTCAGGTCCGTTTGTGCCTGGGCTGGCTTTTAACCTTGATTCTCAGATCTCAGCTTCCTAAGTAGCTAGGATTACAGGCGAGAGCCACCACCGGCTCAGGAGGCTTTGATAATAATCTTAGGAATAACCATACTCTGAAATTGGAATAATGACTGAGTGGAAAAGAAACATTAACTTTGAGAGGCATCTAAAAATGCAATCACTTAGAGTTTGTGACTACTTGAAAAGTGGGTGTGAGGGCCGTGTACTTAGCATTTGTGTTAGTACTCTGGGTTCAATCCCTAGCACCAAAAAGGAAAGAAGGAAAATTGTGTGGGAATAAAAGGAGTTAAAGTAGCTGAAACTGGCTTTCAAGAAAATTGCACCAAGAGAAGTGATTGTTAATACAGATGGTCCCTAGTTTATATTTTTGAATTTTTTTTGTTAATCACAGGACTTGAACTCTGGGCCTGGGTATTGTCCCTGGGCTCTTCAGCTCAAGGCTACCACCCTATCTGTTGAGCCACAGCACCACTTCTTGTTTTCTGCTGGTTAATTGGAGATAAGAGTCCCAGGGACTTTAGTGTCCCGGCTGGCTCTGAACCATGATCCTCACATCTCAGCCTCCTGAGTAGCTAGGATTACAGGCGTGAGCCACTGTGCCCCGCTTTTTTTGGATCTTATAATGTGTAAAAGCAGTATGCATTTGGGAGAGACTTCAGAATCTTCGTCTTTAAATGCCAGTGTACTTGGGTCTGACATTTCTCCTGTTCCTGGGTGGCAGAGGCAAGACATGACCCTAATCAACCATATGATCATGAGGAATAGCAGACGTTCCTTCTGCAGTCTGGGCTAGGATGTTCAGTAGATACATGTATTAAATGTACATTTCCACTTAGGGTATTTTAACTCCCAGTGGATTAATGCAGCTGTAACTCCATGATGAGTCTAGGAGTTGTTAGCACCCACATCCAGGCATTTATCTTGTTTTCCTTTTTCCATTGTTAAATTGCATATAAACAATTTTGTAGTCTCCTTTTCCTATTCTTTCTAATTTATCCCACATATTAGTTTTATTTCATTTTTTCTTTTTCCCTTTTGTTTCACTTATTTATATTGATGTTTCTAATTAAAAAAAAAAAAAAACCTTTAGTGATCTTATCCTTTTGAAAAATCTACGCCCAGGTTCTTTGACCTGGCATTTAGTGTCTTCTATCTGTCCTGGATGAATTTGACAGTCTTACCTTACCTGAGGGCCATTGTATCCAAGCTGTTGTATTTACACACTTGGTGTATCTTAATCAAGCTCTCCTAGTTTTGCTAAAGGTATCCTCTTTTGGGATCTCTACAAACCTTTGCAGCATTTGGGGGTGAAATAATGGTTACAAAGGGACACAAGAGTGTATAGGGCACTGGTAAAGCCCTGGTTTTTAATCCAAGTGCAGGTTAACCAGATGTCCTGCTAGTTTTTTGCCCTGGCTTACCTTGAACTACTCTCCACCTGATCTCTTGTCACTTGAGTAGCTGGTTACCTCACCTAGCTTCTTTTATTCTTTCTTTTTTTACTTTGGTGATGTTGGTGATTGAACTTGGCCTCTCACTTCCATGAAAAGCACTCTGCGACTTGAGGCTTTTATTCCTAGGCTGCCTGAGAACCTCAATCCCAGTATCCTCGGATTATAGGTTTGAGCCACTCTTAATGTCTTTTTCTTCAGGCGGGGCTGGACCATGATCCTGTATATGTTTCTAGTCATCGCTTGGATTTATAGGCATGTATCACCATGTCCAACTTTTTTTCTATTGACTTGGGGCCTCACAAGTGGCATGAGCCACTGGCACCCAGCAGAATTGTCATTTTACTGTTTTTGACTTTGCCACCACCCCCCCAAAAAAATGTTAGGCTGTTTATTTTTTAATTTCACAATGTTTAGAATGAAATAGAGGCTATTCATATTTGTGTCCAGATTTGAAAATTGTTTTGGCTTGAAGCTAGGTTTATTCTAACAGTGAAAAATGCTTATATTTTGCATCCTAGATGGCACCTGTCAAAAGGAAATAGATCATGGCAGCAGATGATGACAATGGTGATGGAGCGAGTTTATTTGATGTCCTTTCTGGTAAGAACTACTCTTCAGCTGTCTTTCTACATTCATGCTTTCTTTTTTATTGTTGGGAATTACACTTAGGGTAGAATTGAACATAGGGCCTTGACCATGTGCTCTACCATTATACAGAGATATTCAACTAGTAATTCTAGTAATTCTCAGGAAAAACTATTACCATTAACACTTTATCCCAACACATAAATGAATTAATACAGCATAATGCCTGGATTATAGAGTATTTAGTAAATATACATCTTTTGTTTCCCTCTGCTGAGCCTTAGTATCCACACAGGGTTTACATGTGCCAGGCAAGCCCACTATTGCAGAACCACATTCCCACCCCCTTTAGGTGGTGGTGGTAGTGGTGGTAGTAGTGGTAGTGAATCTTATCATGCCTGGTAGTTGAGACTGCAAGCCCACACTGCTTTGCTGGGTTAATTTTCCTATTACATGCTTTCAAGTCTCTAAATGTAATAAGTGAGCAATTGGTAAAATAGGAAGGACCTTGTTGTGCTAAACTGATGCTCTACCACTTGCCTCGCTTCCAGACCTGCATTTTAGTGGTCTTTTTGGAAATAAAAGTCTGGTGAACTGTTCTGCCCAGCTTGTCTCAGGTTGCCAACCTCTTGATCTAAATAACTAGGATTATAGGTGTGAGCCACCATCACCCAGGTGATCTTGTAATAGCTTCCATTGAAATACTCAGAAATGGGTATTTGTTATTCTTGAGGTTCATATTTCTAGTAAATGAAATTATGCTTGTTTATTGTTGCTTAGGGGAAAAAAATGTCACAATGAGTGAGTCATTTTAAAAGGAGGAATCCAGAACAGGGTATAGGGGTATATGCCTGCACTCGGGAAGTGAGATGTGATGATTGTGAGTTTGAGGCAGGTCTAGAGACCCTGCTTAAGAAACAAAAAGAAAAAAACCAAAAAAACACCCCCCCCCCCAAAAAAAAACCCCACCCATCTCTGGGCGTGGTTGCTCTTGCCTGTAATCCTAGCTACTCAGGAGGCTGAGATCTGAGGATAGCAGTTTAAAGCCAGCCTGGGCACTACAAAGCCATAAGACTCTTATCTCCAGTTAATCTTTAGAAACTGGAGAGAGCTCAGGGATAGCACCCAGGCCCAGAGTTCAAGCCCTAGGATCACCCCCCCAATAAATAAATAAATAATAAAAAATAAAACCACCCCACAAAAACTAAGACCTGATAGTAAAGTGAACTCAGGAAATAGTTTGTTATTGTTGTTGTTTTGTCTTGTGGTTTAAATTTAAAGCCTGGGCACTATCCTTGAGCTTTTTTGCTCAAGGGTAGCATTCTACCACCTTGACCTATAGTTTACTTCCGATTTTTAGGTGATTAATTGGAGATAAGACTCTCACAGACATTTGTGCCCTGGCTGGCTTCAAACTGTACTCATCAAATCTCAACCTCCTGAGTAGCTAGGATTACAGGCATGAGCTACTAGTGCTTGGCAGGAAATAGGTATTTTTTTTCTACAGTGCATTATTGGGGATTGAACCCAAGTCTTATATACGACCATTGAACTATATCTCCAGTCATAAATAGAAATATCTACATAGTATACAGAAGGTAAATCTTCCAAGTATTGATATAACATATACTATTTCTTTTCTTTTCTTTTTTCTTTGGTTAGGTCATGGGATTTGAACTCTGGGCCTGGGGGCTGTCCTTGAGCTCTTCAGCTCAAGGTTGCTACTCTACCACTTGAGCCACAGCTCCACTTACAGTTTTCTGGTGGTTGGAGATAAGAATCTCTGAGACTTTATGTGCTTGAGCTAGCTTTGAACTGGGATCCTTAGATCTCAGCCTCCTGAGTAACTAGGATTACAGGTTTGAGCTTTGGCACCCCATTCTTTCATCTTAATTAAAGTTATTAAACTTTTTAGGTATAGAAGACACATTTATTAGCTAGAATTATGGCTACTATTTTAAGTGAAAATGATGGTTAAACATGTTTAATTTTAGGCTGGGCGAGGATGTCTCATGCCTGTAACCCTAGCTACTCAGGAGGCTGATATCTGAGGATTGTGGTTCAAAGTCAGCTCAGCACTAAAGTCCCTGAGACTCTTATCTCCGATTAACCACCAAAAAACAGGAATGGTGCTGTGGCTCAAGGGATAGGGTGGTAGTCTTGAGCTGAAGAGCTCAAGGACAACACCCAGGCTCAGAGTTCAAGTCCCACAACCAAAAAAGAAGTTAAACAGTTAAATTTTAAGTGCTAAACAAGTTAAACAGTTCTAATTTTATATAAAATATTTAAAAAACATTATTAGAGACATGGTTCCAGTGGTAGAGTGTCAGTCTTGAGTGATAAAGGCAAGTGAGAATGTGAGGCCCTGAGTTCAAGCCCTAGTACCAAATCGTGGGTAGAGGGGTGGGGGTGAGGAAAGAGTATTTGTAGATCTAGAAGGGCTCACATCAGTGTGATCATCATATCCACAATGTGTGGATGGCTGATGTACCTTCTTTTTTTCTTTTGCTGATGTTGTTTCAAGTTTCTGTGTTCTGTGTATTTCTCCTGTGATTTCTTTTTTCTACCCCATGGTGTTTTGGTTTTTTTTTTTGAAACAATTTAAGCCAGCAGAAATTTTTAAAGTATAATATAATGAGCATCTTTAATTTTTTTTCAGCTAGATACATGAATGATCAAATTTTATCATACATTATTAAATTTTAAAGGGTGCTTCATTATTAATCTAATTTCCTATATACAAGTGTTTTCATTTCTGTATACTACTCTCTTGTCAACTACTGTCTACTACTAGGTTATACTTCCGACCCTCAGCTCATTCATCTTTAAAAGAATGGTACCCCTAGCATGCATTCTACTTTTGAGTGTGCTTCTGAATTTTATTTTAATTTCTTTTTTTTGTGAGGAACAGGGGCTTATGGGGTTTGAACTCTAGCCTGGGTGCTGTCCCTGAACTATTCAGCTCAAGTCTACTGCCCTACTCCTGGGCCTGGGTGCTGTCCCTGAGCTCATTAGTTCAAGGTTACTGCTCTACCCTTTCGCCACATACCCACTTCCTGTTTTCTAGTGATTAATGGAGATAAGAGTGTCTGGGCTTTGTATTGCCCGCGCTGGTTTGAACAGTGATCCTCAGATCTCAGCCTCCTGAATAAGTAGGATTACAGGTGTGAGCCACTGCCCCTGGCTTTTTTTTTTATTAAAGAATTTATTAACATCGATTTTTACATCATATTTCAAATGTCATGTTTAACAAACAAGTATTCAAGAAGGGAATCTCTATAATCACTGGCACTTAGGTTTTAGAACATAATTAAAATTAAGCTGAGGGTTTGTATGTCATAGATACATATTAATCTATGTAATAAAACATTATGTCTATAGAGTATATAGCATGTCATAGATTTTTAAGTCTATGTAGTTATGTTCATATCTCCAAGACCATGTCCATAACGTAGGGTACCCAGATATTGAGTCATCGCTCTTGTACTGTTTGGATCTAATATCTACATATTAAGGTTACCATGTGCCTTTTTTTCCTTTGGTCTTGACTTACCTCACTCAACAGGATTCCCTCTAGCATCATCCACTGTGCCTGGTTTTTAAATTTTACTTATTTTTTTTTTTTTGCCAGTCATGGGGTTTTTAACTCAGGGTCTGAGTAATGTCCTTAGGCTTTCTCAAGGCTAGCGCTCTACCACTCGAGCCACAATACCACTTCTGGATTTTTTTTTCTATGTATGTGATATCAAGGAATCAAACCCAGGTCTTTGTGCATGTTAGGTAAGCACGCTGCCTCTAGGCCAAACTCCCAGCCCTTATTTTAATTTCTATGTGATTTTTTTTCTTTTCCATATTTTTTTAATTGTAATTAATAGAAGGGTTACATTATATTCACCAGATAGAAGGTGCATTACTTCACAAACATTGATGCCCTTTCTCATGTCTTGGTCCCCATTTCCCACCCCCAACCCCCACCGCTCATCTTGTTTTCCCTCCTACCCTATCTTTTTTTTTTTTGATCAGTCCTGGGGCTTGAACTGTGGGCCTCGGTGTTGACCCTGAACTCTTCAGCTCAAGGCTACAGCCCTATCCCTTGATCTACAGCGCCACTTCTGCCACTTGCTGTTTTCTGGTGATTAATTGGACATAAGAGTCTCACAGACTTTAGTGCCCAGGCTGGCTTTGGGCTGTCTTTGAACTGCGTGATCCTCAGATGTCAGCTTCCTGAGTAGCTTGGATTACAAGTGTGAGCCACCAAACCCAGCTTATGTGCGCTTTTTGAGTGTAACTTTTTGTATTATTATTTTTTTCATATTTTTTTATTGTAATTAGTAGAAGGGTTACATTATATTCACCAGATAGAAGGAACATTACTTCACAAACATTGGTACCCTTTCTCATGTCTTGGTCCCCATTTCCCTCCCCCCTTGTATTATTTTTGGTAGTCATTCCTCTCTTTCTCTCCCTTTTATTTATTTTTTCCTCTCTTTGGCAGTTCAGGGAATTAAACCCTGGGCCTGTCATATTTCCCTTTAGTTTATACCTTCTTTGTATTGCTCTAGCCCTTCAGATAGTTTTTAATAATTAGTTTAGAATTTATGAATGTTATTTGAGGATAAGGCTGGTACAAACTAGTTTGTTATTACTGTATTTGTAATACAGTACAAATCTAAAGTAATAAAATTAAAAGTCTCTGAGCATAATCTTACAGTTTGTAAGTATGTAGAAAAATTTGTCTTTTTTTGGAGTAAAAGCATTAACTGTTTTCCTGGTCCTCTCAGTTTTAAGTAGTCTTTGTTATTCTTGCAGCTTCTCCTCTGAAAAATAATGATGAAAGCTCATTGGATATATATGCTGGGCTGGACAGTACTATTTCTGGTATGTAAATTCCATAGGATAATCTCATTTTGTATTGTCATTTTGTCATGTTTGTGTAATTGATGTCAATTCTTGGCAATTTCATAGCTTCTAAAATTTGCATATTCTTTGAAATAATTATACTCAGGTAATTCAGGCAGTTCTTCTCCCTCTCTTTATTAAAAACCAGTTATGGGGCTTGAACTCAGGACCTGGACATTGTCCCTGAGGTTTTGTGCTCAAGGATTGTGCTCTATCACTTAGGTCACAGCTCTACTTCTGGTTTTCTGGTGGTTAATTGGAGATAAAGAGTCTTATAGACTTTCTTGCCCTTGCTAGCTTTAAACTGTGATCCTCATCTCAGCCTCCTGAGTAGCTAGGATTACAGGTATCAGTTGCCAGTGCTGGGCTTCTTCCCTCCTCTTCTTCCTCCTCCTCCTCCTCCTCCTCCTCCTCCTCCTCCTCTTCTTCCTTCTCTTCTTCCTCTGCCTCCTCCTCTTTTTCCTCCTCCTCTTTCTTTTCCTCCTCTTCCTCCTCCTCCTTCTTTGTTCTTTGTTCTTCTTCTTCCTCTTCCTCTTCTTCTTCTTCCTCTCCTCCTCCTCCTCCTCCTTCTCCTTTCTTTTTCTTCTTCTTTCTTCCCTGTCCTAGGGCTTGGACTCAGAGCCTGAGCACTATGCTTAGGCTTTCTCAAGGCTAGAGCTCTTCCACTTGAGCCACAGCACCACTTCTGGCTTTTTTCTGTGTATGTGGTACTGAGGAATCGAACCTGGATCTTCATGGATGCTAGGCAACCACTCTACCACTAGGCCAAACTCCTAGCCCCTTTCCATTATTTTTATCTGGAGGTGGTGCCCAGAGTAGCTTTGAGCCATGATAGCTAGGATTACAGGTCTGAGTTACCAGTGCTTGACTTTATCCTGAATATTTTTATTAGGACATACTAGTTACTTAAAGGGATTTTATTGTACTATTTCTACACATACATGTATATACTTTGATCATAGTTACTTACTCCTATTACTTTTTCTTTATCTTCCGTCTGCCTGCCCCACCTTTCCCACTCAGGTAATTATTTTCTTGCCTGAAGTTTGAACCACAGATTAGCACACAGGTCTGTTACTCAGGTTTCAGGTTTAACTAGACCTTGTGTAAAAGCACATTTATTTTTAATTTTTAAAAATGTCTTTATTTGTTCAACATGTCAGTTTATGATATGACAATCTTCATTAATGTCACCCCTTCTTATCATTCTCTCTCATCTCTCCCACCCACACCCATCCTTTCAAGTTACCTAGTTTCATTTTCACATAAATACAGTAAACATTATAACTGTATTCCACCACCCTTTTTCTCTCCAATTATATGCCCTCCTTCCCCTTGATCTCCCCCTCCCAACAGCACATGGGAAAAAATTTTTTTTTTCATTTTATTTTTTATTATCGAGGTAATGTAGGTGCATTACTTCTCACACATTGATACCCCTTCTTATGTTTTTGTCCCCATTTACCTCTCCCCATCCCCTCCCAATCATCTTGTTTTCCCCCCTTCCCTTTTCTATTTCAAATAATCAAATAAATGAATATACAATATACCAGGTAGCAACGTCAGATACAGTAACAATATGAAGGCAACAAAGGAGAAGAGAAATAACATAGTACATTAAGAACAACAATCACTCAAGATGTTTGCATATTCTAGAGACCCTTTCATTTAGTCTTACTCTATATGACCTTATGTATCTAGGTTTTGTGTTGTTGTAATCCTCTGATAGGAGAGTCCTAGATGTGTACTAATCATGGCAAAAATATTTTATGTGGGGACTGGGAGTGTGGCTTAGTGGTAGAGTGCTTGCTTAGCATGTAGGAAGCCCTAGGTTCTATTCCTGGGTGCCCTAAACACAGAAAAAGCAAGAAGTGGTACTATGGCTCAAGTGATTGAGCTCTAGTCTTGAGAAAGCTGGAAAACAGTGCTCAGACCCGGAGTTCAAGCCCTAGGACTGGCAAAAAATAAATAAATAAATAAATAAAAAATATATATATATACACACACATATATATATATAATTTAAATATAGCTGCTGCTGCTGTTTGCGTGCACTATTCTGCTCATTCAATTACAGATTAGATTATTTTAGAACATTTAATAATTCTTGTTACTATAAACATTTTAAAATACATCATTAAAAACAAGATGCTGAGTCAGGTGCAGTGGCTCACACCTGTAATCCTAGCTACTCAGGAGGCTGAAATCTGAGAATCAAGGTTCAAAGCCAGCCAGGGCACAAAAGGACCTGAAACTCTTATCTCCAATTAACCTCTAGAAAATGGAAAGTGGGCTTGGCTCAAGGGTAGGGTGGTATCCTTGAGCTGAAGAGTTCAGGGACAACGCCCTAGCCCAGAGTTCAAGTCCCACAACTAACAACCCTCCCCCCTAGAATTCAAGCTCCATGACCCATCAAAAAAACGAAACAAAACAAATACCCCCCCCCCCACAAAACAAAACAAATAAACAAAAAACCAAGATGCTGAGCAGGTGTGATGGCTCACGCTTGTAATCTTAGCTACTCTGGATACTGACATCTGAGGATCATGGTTCAAAGCCAGCCAGGGCACCAAAGTCCATGAGACTCTTACCTCCAATTAACTACTAGAAAACCAGAAGTGGCGCTGAGGCTCAAGGGAGAGGGCAGTGGCCTAGAGCTGAAGAGCTCAGAGACAGTGCCCAGGACCAGAGTTCAAGCCCTATGACTGACAGAAAACAAAAATAACAACAAAAAAACCCCCACAAGATACTGAGCATCTAATGACCTCTCTAAATTAGAACCTTTTCTAGAATCAGATCTCTCAATGTTTTTAACAGACATGATCCTCACACATAATTCAATCACAACCATTTTATATAAAGGGATCTTCCAGCTGTCAACTGTAAAAAAAGTGCAGATTTATATGAAATGTTTAGATAAAAAATATACAACTCTTGGAGATGAACATGCCATCATGAAACCTAATAAATATTTTAACGTAAGGATTTTGTTGTTGTTGTTTTAGATAGTACCTCTAAGTCCAGTGTGTCATTCAGAAACTGTTTGGATTTATATGAAGAGATCCTGACTGAAGAAGGAACTGCAAAGGAGGCAACATATAATGATGTATGGATTGCCATGGTTATGAGGATTGTTATTTTCTCTTTTGTATTTATTGAAGAGCAGGCAGCAGCTTACTATTAAATATTCCGTGTTTAGGAATTAATTCTCACTCAGCGACAAGTGCCCAGGCCTAGTTCAAGCCCCATGACCCACAAAAAAAAAAAAGAAGGAATTAATTCTTAGATTACAACAGTATTTCAGGGCTGGGAGGGCCTAGTGGTATAGTGCTTGCCTTGCATGCCTAAAGCATGGGTTTGATTACTTGGTACCACATGCACAAAAAAAGCTGGAAGTGGTGCTGTGGCTTAAGGGGTAGAGCACTGACCTTAAGAAAGCCCAAGGACAGTGCCCAGATCCTGAGTTCAAGCCCTAGGACTAGCCAAAAAAAAAAAAAATGTATTTCAGTTAGCTGTCAGTGTGACTTAAAACATTTTATTTTCCTTAATTGACACCGAATTAAGTTGTATGTTATAGACTGGGTCCTGAGATTTACCATATTTCTCCTTAGTCTTTTTTAGTCCCTAAAGAGATTAGTAGTAATCTAGTCAGCTGTGTTGGTACATGTTTTTAATCTCAGCACTTGAGAGACTGGGCAAGAGGATGAAAAATTTGAGGCAAGCCTATGATACATAGCAAGACTTCACAAATACCTCACAAATAATCTCTCCAGTTGTCTGACTTGGTCTTTGTTAGGAAAGTAGAACTCATTTGCCCTCACAAATGCCTGACAAATAATCTTCCTTCTCCAGTAATCCAAATTGGTTTCTGTTAGTGAAAGTAAATCTCATTACCCTTCCTAGTGGATTGAAAAATCTTTAAGTATTCTTAAAATCATTTAAACTATGAAAATATTTAGAATAATGATTGCATTAATTCTTTCATGTTTCACAGTTGCAGGTAGAATATGGAAAATGTCAGCTGCAAATGAAAGAGTTGATGAAGAAGTTTAAGGAAATACAGACACAGGTAACAATGTAATGAATATTTTATTTTTGCATTGTAAACCTTTTAAATCAAAACTTTTAAGATGAAAGAGGGTGCTGGTGGTTCATGCTCATAAACTAAGTATTCAGGAGGCTGCTATTCAGAGGATGGAGTTTCAAGGCCAGCCTGGGCACAAAAGTCTAGAAAGTCTCAAAATAACCAGCAAAAAGATGGGCTGGAGGTGTAGATCAACTAGCAGCATAAATCAAGTTTTAAAAAAAAAAAAAGACAACAAACCCACAAGTAGTAGAGTACTCCTTTAGCAAGCATGAAGCCTGTGGTTCAGCTCCTCAGTACCACATACACAGAAAAAGCCAGAAGTGGTGCTGTTGTTCAAATGTCAGAGCTCTAGCCTTGAGAAAGCCCAAGGACAGTGTTCAGGCCCTGAGTTCAAGCCCACGACTGGCAAAACAAACAAAAACATCAAGAAAACTTGTGTTTAATTCCTGTTGAGGGAGGGCAGAGAGACTTAAAATTTACTAGCTAATCAGGGGATTGTGGTGGCAAATCACTTGAGTCCCGAAGTTCAGACACATTCATTCTTGGCAACAGAACTTCTCTGTCTCTGTCTCTGTCTCTGTCTCTCTCTGTCTGTCCGTCTGTCTGTCTGTCTGTCTGTCTCTCTTTCTCTCTCTCTCTCTCTTTCTCTCTTTCTGTGTTTTTTATGAATTGAATTTAAAATAATTTATAAAGAAGCTCCCGTTTTTGTGTACATGTGTTTACTTGTGTGCACCTGTACTGGATTTTAGGGCTTTCCATCCTCCATTTTTTTTGTTGTTGTTGTTTTGTTTCCTCCTCAAAACTGGTACTCAAAGCTTGTTTCTCTGCTCCATTTCCAGCAGAATGCTCTGGACTTTAAGATAAATGATCTATACTTAAACCAACTGGTAGCTAAATGACCAAAAAAAAAAGAAATATATACATATAAATAACAAATAAATGGTTAATAGCTTTAAAGTTAAATAGCTAAAAGTCAATATCTCTAAAAGGTGAGTATGATAATACCTGTCTATAATTGTAGCACTCAGGGAAGTGAGGCAAAACGATCACAAATTCAGCTGGGCTCTGTGGCTCACGCCTGTAATCCTAGCTACTCAGTAGGCTGAGATAATGAGGATCAAAGTTCAAAGCCAGGCCAAGCACTAAAGTCTGTGAGACTCTTATCTCCAGTTAACTATCAGAAAATTGCAAGTGGTACTGTGACTCAAGGGATAGGGCAGTAGCTTTGAGCTGAAGAGCTTAGTGACAATGCTCAAGCAGAGTTGAAGTCCCATGACTGACAAAAAAAAAAGTCACAAATTCCAGAACACCCTGGGCTACATAGCATATCTTATCCACCCCAGAAAAAAATAGAAGATTTAAAAATCTGAAATGACTTTTATGGAAAAATAATCATGTCTTCCCAGTTGTTTCCAGAATGGTCTTTTATGGATGTGTACTTCAAAACTCAGGGATAGGATATTCTGTTCAGATTTTTACTTTTTGGTAAAACTTTCTTCTTCTGTTTCTTTTCCCCTGAAAGAACTGATCAACTCTTGATTGTTTATCTGAGAATGAATTGTCTTTGATTATCAGAGTATTAACACATGGTTGAATGTTTTAAGTTAATATCTTTATTGCTTTTTTGGTTTTAATTTTCAGTAAATTGTGCCAGACAAAACATTTTTTCCTGCTTTTGTTTTTGGACATGGAGCTTGAACTCAGGAGATCTGAGTATTGTACTGTGAGCTTTTTTTGCTCAAGCTTACCACTTTAACTGCTCTACCACCTTAAGCCATAGTTCTACTTCTGGTTTTCTTGTGGTTTATTGGAAATAAGAGTCTCAGGAAGTTTATTGCCTGGTCTGCCTTCAAACCACAGTTCTACTATCTCATCCTCCCGAATAGCTAGGATTACAGGTATATGCTGCTAGCACCCAACCTGTTTTTGATTGCTTTTCCATTAGGACCCTACTTTTAAGTAATTTCACTTTAAGTGGGATTTCTAGTACCATTTCCTTCTCAGAATCTCAGCCTCTTTATCTAAGTAATGAGAATCATGGTTGTTTTAATAGTTGGTTTTATTGTTGTTTTTCAAAGCATGATATAAGATACCATGCCTAACATGGAGTTTTTATTCACTAATTATTAGCAAGCAGAGCAAGGTATCACAGCCTTTATTTTCATCACTTAGGAATCTCAGTCAGGTGGGTTGACTAGAATTCCAAGCCTGCTTGAGCTAAATATCAATTTTTTGTTATTGTTGTTGGTTGTGGGGCTTGAATTCTGGGCCTGGGTGATGACCCTGAGCTCTTCAGCTCAAGGCTGCCGCCCTACCCCTTGAACCACAGGATTACTTCCGGTTTTCTAGTGGTTAATTGGAGATAAGAGTCTCATGGACTTTACTGCCTGGGCTGGCTTTGAACCTTGATCCTCAGATCTCAGCCTCCTGAGTAGCTAGGATTACAGGTGTGAGTCACTACACCTAAATACCAAATTTTCAGTCAGCTTGGACTACACAGCTAGACTGTCTAAAAAATTAAAAACAAGGAATTTGGGTGTGGTGATACACACTTGTAATCCCTACACTCAGAGAGGCTGAAGCAGGAGGATCTTGAATTGGAGGCTAGCCTAGGCTATCTAGGGAGACCTTATCTTAAAAGTAAATAAAAATAAAACAAAGAAACCCTCAAATAATAGCAGCAGAAAGTTATTAGTTAATGTAAGTAGTATTATTCATACCCTGTAGATATCTATTTTATTAATACATTTTATTCCCGTGTATCTTAGAATTTCAGCTTAAAAAATGAAAACCAGTCTCTTAAGAAGAATATTTCAGCACTTATCAAAACTGCTAGAGTGGAAATAAACAGAAAAGATGAAGAAATCAATAATCTTCACCAAAGGTATGGTAATAACTAAGGGGTGTAGATCTGTTGCAAATTACATGGGCATTGATATGTAGGTCTTATTTTTACTTCCAGTGGAAAAATGTATAAAATGTTGAAGGTTGTAATGTGAATTGTAATTAATACAGTAATGATTTATCATGATATGAAACAGTACATTGTCACATTCCTCTGTGTTGTTTTCTAAAGCATTAGGTATTTTTTTCCTTGAGAAGATGATGATATTTCATTATTGCTTGTCAGTCACATTGAAATATTGAAGTATAAACCAGCAAGGAGTGAGAAGGTAGCTCAGTAGTAGATTACTTGAGCCCCCAATTTCAATCCCTAGCAAAGGTGAGGTCGGGAGACATCTATACTTGATTTTGTTAATAGCAGCCTCTCAAGTAGATAGTCTACTCTAAGAAGTTTTATAATTCTCTTCATAATGAATCCTTTAAGAAACTTGTCTGAACTCAATACTTCCATCTCATCTCTTTCTACTAACCTTTTTTATTTTTTTTGGTTGGTAGTAGGACTTGAACTCTGGGCCTGGGTGTTGTCCCTGAGCTCTTCAGCTTAATGCTAGCGCTCTATCGCTTGAGCCAAAGCACCACTTCAGGTTTTCTGGTGGTTAACTGGAAATAAGAGTCTCATGGACTTTCATGCCCAGGCTGGCTTTGAAACTGAGATCCCTAGATCTCAACCTTTTGAGTAGCTAGGATTAAAGGTGTGAGCCACTGAACCCAGCCCAATCTGATTTTTGTCTCCATTTGTCTATCAAAGCAGTTGTCATTTTGATCAACATCAAGTAGTTGTAACTTTATTTCATTTGTCTTCTTGTACATTGTTTGACACAGTTAAATCTCCCTCTTCTTAATAGTTTTTCCCTTTGGATTTACTACTGTAATGAATTTTAGTTTTCTTCCTGAGGTTTATTTTTCTGTACTTAGCTGTTGTGAGTTTGAGTTCCTCAAAGCTCAAGTCTATATCCTTTTATATCTCTATCAAGATTTTTCTACAATTTCATCCAGGCTAGGTCAGTTCCATTTATGATCCATTCCTCATTTATATCTGTACATTAATGTCTTTGAAGGGTTTTCAAAATTACCTCATCCAAAAATGTCACTTAACCTTTTCCATTGTTTTCTAACTCAGTAGATAGTCAACTATCATTTGCATTATTTAGTTAGTGGAAGCTGGAATCTTCAGAATTGGGTGACCATGGGTTTCCCACAATAGAACACTTGTAAGTTACAGAGGTTGCCCTCAATGTAAGTCAAGATTGCTTGCTGGAATGCTTAGTCACCCTTTGTCGGATGCTAAACTTTTTTTCTTTTATGGGTTATAGGGCTTGAACTTGGCCTAGGCGCTGTCCCTGAGCTCTTTAGCTCAGGGCTGCTGCCCTGACCCTGGGCCTGGGTGCTGTCCCTGAACTCTTCAGCCCAAGGATACCACCCTACCCTTGAGCTAAGCCCCGCTTTCCGTTTTCTAGGGTTTAATTGGAAATAAGAGTCTCAGGTCCTTTTGTGCCTGGGCTGGCTTTGAACCTTGATCCTTAGATCTCAGCCTCCTGAGTAGCTAGGATTACAGGCGTGAGCCACTGTGCCCAGCTTAACTTTCTAACTTTCTTTCAGTCATCCCTCAAATTCAAGATTGATGTTTATGTCTTTATGGTCTTGCAAATCATTGACTTCTTTTAGTTCTACAGTTATTGCTGCCTGTCTCTCATATGATCTAGTAGTGATCTTTGTGCTTCTTGTCTTGCTTGTCTTGTGCCTTCAGTCTTGCTTTCTCTAGTCTCTGGTTTATCTCTTCTCAGTAGTATAGGATAGCCACAGGGCGTGTTCTCAAGCATAAATCTGGACCATTCAGTATTGCCCAGATTACCTCATCCCACCCTCTGTTCTCTTATTATTTTTCATAGCGTACATTATTTATACAAGGAGGGCTTTTATTGTGACATTTCCACATATTCCAGCCAATGTTCCTTACCCTTACCTCCTCCTTTCTAAACAGTGTCAAACACTTTTCTTGTTTATTTCATACATATAATCTATTTTGACCATGTTCATTCCATTCCCCGCCTATCACTACTCAACTCCCCAGCTATCTTGTCCTTTTTTGATTAAAATATATAATTGGCTTTTAATTGTTCTTAGGATAAAAGATCACAGATTTTAATTTGGTCTGTAAGGCAAGGGCCTTACAGAAGAGTCCCAAACAATACTACTGTGCTTATCTTTGCTCCAGTTGTCTTAGCTGATGTTCTTTCAGCTTTTTGGAGGTACTGTGAGTTCTGTCTTTGTGAGGGCTTTTTCCATTGCCAGAAATGCTCTTCTCTTTCACTACGAAGTATTGGTCATCCTCTAGTCTGGATTCATCCAACATTTTCATTTGTAGTTTTAAAATTATGACTGGAATTGCTTTATTAGTATAGTTTCTTCTACAAGACTATTTTATAGAACATAGACTGTGTTCTCAACATCTTTTTTAATTACCTAGACAATAAATAATTGCTTTATTGAGTTTATGATGTTCCATTGTGTGGACCATTTTGCACTAGTTAATGGTATATTTTTAATTGTCCTGGGGTTTGAACTCACAGTCTTATTGTTACTTGGTTTGCTTGCTTGGTTGGCACTCTATTACTTGAGCTTCAGCTCTGTTTTCTTGCTATTATTTTGGAGATGTAGTCTCAAATATTTCTGCCTGGGCTGACCTCAGATTCCTCCAGAATTTATTCCAAGGCTGTCATAATGAAAGTACAACAAATAACTTAACAGAAATTTATTGTCTCAGTTCTGGATGCTATAATTCCAATGTCTAGGTATTGGCAGCTTTGGTTCTGGCTGGTAGTTGTAAGGAAAGGATCTGTTTCATGCCTATCCCTTGGCTTTAGATCCTTGTCTCCTTCCTTTGTATTTTTACATCCTCTTCTTTTGATCTCTATGTCCCAGTTTCCCCCTCCCCTCCTTTCTTTAACCAATCCTGGGGCTTGATCTGAGGGTGTAAACCCTGTCCCTGAGATTTCTCAAGGCTAGCACTCTACCACTTGAGCCACAGCACCATTTCTTGCTTTTCCTCTATATGTGTACTGAGGAATCGAATCTAGGGCTTTGTGAATGCTAGGCTAGCATTCTACCAGTAGGCCAAACTCCCAGCCCCGTTTCCCCCTTTTTCATAACCAGACACTAGGCATATTGGATCATGTCTCACCCTAATGACATGTAAAAGTTGATTACTGTATAAAGACCTTCTTTAAATAAGATGTGGATTTTTTGCTGGGAACAATAACTATTCAATTCATAACACTGTCTGCATATTTCCTTAGATTATATGTCCTTTAAGTCATTTTTTTGCCCTATATCAATTTTGCCTTATTTCTGGGTCTTAAGTTTTGGGTTTTTCATAATACTGGGTAGGAATAGATTTTTAGATAGGAATATTGGAAAATCAACAGCAAAAAAACTAAAACTAAAATGTGTTGCCTACATTATATTTCTACATTTCGGAAAACAGCCTTTTTTAAAAAATTTTATTGTCGGTCCTGGGGCTTGAACTCAGGACCTGGGTGCTGTCCTTAGACACTTTTGCTTAAGGGTAGTGTGTGTTCTACCACAGCACCACTTCAGCATTTTCTATGTATGTGATACTGAGGAATCCAACTCAGGGTTTTGTGTATGCTAGGAGAGCACTATACCACTAGGCTATGCTTCCGGCCTCCAGAAAATAGCTTTCTAAAACACAGATTTTATGTTAGGATGTGGGCTTAGAAAAAACAAACAAAAAACCCAACCCAGTAAATCCATGTCATTCTCCTAAGCAAAGAATCACAGTTTTATATTTCTTTTTAGTTTTGCATATTATGTACCACTCTAAGATGGACAATTGATGCTTTTGTTGTTGTTGTTATTGTTGTTGTGTAAGAAATAGAAGCTTTTGATAGGGTATGCTACAGAGTGCATATGGGTAATTTCTCTTTCTTTTTTTTTTGGTTAGTCACGGGGTTTGAACTCAGAGCTTGGACACTGTCACTGAGCTCTCTTGCTCAAGACTAGTGCTTTACCACTTTGAGCTATAGTGCCACGTCTAGTTTTCTGGTGGTTAATTGGAAATAAGAGCCTCACAGACTTTTCCTGCCCCAGTTGTCTTTGAACTGGTGGGGTCCTCAGATCTCCACCTCTTTGAGTTTGTTTTTTTGAACTGTTTCTTTTGTTTCTATTAGGTTAGGGGAGGGGAGAAGGAGTGGAATAAGATCATTAGTCCTGAAAGGAATGAATTTATGTTTAGTGTGGAAATTCTGTACCTGTGGTAAAAGAAGTCCAAAGAAATTGGCATGTATGAGGATAAATTTCTTTTGAAGCAAAGGCAAATGAGATTTCTTTGGTTTGAAAATGGACTCTTTAGTTAGAAAATGGTACATTCTGGGGTTTTTCACCCCTCTCCTCTTCCCTGTGCTGGTGACTGAATCAAGCTTGCCTTTTCTGCTTGACAAGTGTTATTTAACTGAGTTAAATCTCAATCATTTGCTCATTTGCTCATTTATACTTCTCTTTACCACTGTAGTATGTAAGTTCCCCCCCCCTTTTTTCATATATTTTTATTGTAATTAATAGAAGGATTACATTATATTCACCAGATAGGAGGTGCATTAATTCACATACATTCTCATGTCTTGGTCTCCATTCAACCCTCCCCCCCCTTTTTTTTTATTGGTTAGTTATCAGGCTTGAAACTCAGGGCCCTAGGTACTGTCCTTGAACTTTTCTGCTCAAGGCTAGCACTCTTACTTACACAGCTCTACTTCAAGTTTTCTGCTGGTTAATTGGAGACAAGAGTCTCACAGACTTTCCTGCTCGGGCTGGCTTTGAACCATGATCTTCAGATCTTAGTCTCCTGAGTAGCTAGAATTATAAATATGAACCACCAGCGCCTGGCAAGGCCCCTAAAATTTTAAAGTGTGTTACATGCAAATAAAATTGGAATGTTATTAAATATCAATTAATTTCTGTCTCTACTAGATTATCTGAGTTTCCACATTTTCGAAATAATCATAAAGTCTCAAGGACATCCGATGCAGTTAGAACAAAAGATCCCAGATCCAGAAATCCTCATTTGGATGATGGTTCCACGCCTGAAAGCAAAGTTAAAAGTAATGGTCCTAAAGACATACAGCATAACAGTTCACTGCCAACCTTGGAAAGGGAAGGAAAATCACATTCTGAAACACAGAATGCTTTGCAATTGCCTATGCCTGCTGAGAAACATTGTACCCTCAATGGTGTTCGGTCACGTTCTGACCAAGTTGGTGAGAGTATCTCAAATGAGGATAATAAAAGAGGGAAGAAGGATACTTCACACAGCCCATACAGCAGAGGAACTGACAGAACACGAAAAGACTTAAGTAACCACTGTGGGAATGGTGAACTGAAAAACACCGAGGCTAGTCCAAGGCTCCAGAGACGTCCTGAGAAACATGGTCCTGCAGAGCCAAAGGCCGAGAGCAGAAATGCAAAGTCTAGAAGCAGCACAGATTCAGATTATAAAAGTGAACGTAGTTCTTCCTGGGAGAAAGAGACTTGTAGAGAAAAGTCACATACTCGAGTTGAGTCTGAAAGTGACAAAAACTTGGAGAGAGAAAGTGAAAGATCACAAAATATGAGTAGAAAAGAACTTCAGTCACAGAGCAAAGAAGAAAGAAAAGGTGACTCAAAACATAAATTGCTAGTAAAGGACCAAGATCATTGGAGACAACCTGACCGGACAGTGGTTCCTCATTCTAAAAATGAAATAAAATCTCATAGTTCCAGTAAATATTATCCAGAAGAGAGAAGAGGAAGGGAAGATTGTAAAAGAGAGAGAAGCAATCACGGTTCTCAAGATGGAAGATGTTCATCATCTTTTTCCAGCCGAACTTATAAGCATATGTCCTATAAGGAAGCAGATGCTGTGCACCTTTCCAACACGCCTTTCAAACCAGAAAGGCACAGAACTGAAGATAAGAGGAAAAGAGAAGAAGAAAAGAGAAAGAGAAAGAACAAAGAGGAAAATAGGCATAAGAAAAATGATAGAAAATCACCTATAGAATATTTGCCAAAGACTTATAAAGAAATTAAGAAAACCACTACTGATTTAAATAGACAGAAAGAGCCAAAAAGTGATAAAGATGAAGTCTCGAATAATGTTTATAAGGGTACAGAAAATAAGGAGCTTTCAACGAAACCTGTGAATGCTCCAAATGAAGCAAAAAACAAAGACTTAAAGTTAAGTTTTATGGAAAAATTGAACTTAACTCTGTCACCTGCTAAAAAGCAGCCTGCATCTCAGGATAATCAGCACGAAATTACCGATGTCCCTAAGTCCAGTGGCAAATGTGATTTAGAGTCCTCAGTGGCATTTGTTCCCTCTGTCAATAAAGCTGTCTCAGAGGAAACTAAATCAAAGCTTCTAGAACCAAAGGTTGCTCATCCAGAGGCATCTGAACTGAGAATCAGTGTTCCAGAAAGTCAAGTAGAAGAAGAAAGTAGTTTGTTAGTTAAGTCTGTTGAGAACACTTTGCCTTGTGAAGTGCCCATTTATGATACAGAGATTTCCCTCCCAACACCTGCAGAAGTGAAACAATGTGAATCCTTGCTCACTGCATCAACAGAAGTGGGAGAGATAGTGGATGGTGCCAGGGCAGCAGCTTCTGTGGTAATGGATGTAAAACAAACTGATACTTTTCAAAACTGTGGTCTGGAATCAGATACGAAAAGACAGGATGGCTTGAGTTTTTGTGGTATTTCTGAAAGTTTGGAAATACCGGTTTCAATGAAAGTGGCTGAAACCAGTGAAAATCTTAAGATGCCTCCAGTTGAAGCACTTAGCAGTGTGCCAGTAAACCTTCCAGAAGACTGTAAACCAAAATTTGAGCCTTCTATATGTACTGTGGTTGAGACAAAGTCTTGTCAGTTGGAGCCTTGCTTGCCAACAGAGGCTTTACCATCTTCACCACAGCAGACTAGATCAATGGACCACAGAATAGAAATTGAGGAAGTAAACTCTCTATATCATGACGATGAGAACTCGGTTTTGAGCATCGACTTAAATCACCTGAGACCTATCCCAGAAATTATCAGTCCTCTGAATAGCCCAGTGAGACCGGTTGCAAAAATTCTTAGAATGGAAAGCCCTTCTCATATTCCATTATATAATAATAGTCTTAAAGGTAATAGTTTATATTATTCTATATCTCACTTTTCATAAGAATGTGAAACATAAAACAGATGGTTGCATTTGTTCTTGATACCATTAAAACAGTATTCTGACTTTGTTCTTTATATAAATCTAGGTAGCAATTTTTTGTTGTTGTTGTTGTTCTTGGTCTGGGGATTGAGCTAACTGCTTCTCTCATTGCTAAGCACATATTTTCTCCAAGCTGTAATCCAGCCCCTTTGGTTCTTTATGCAAAAAAGGAAATGAAAGATCAGATTATTTCAAATAATACTATCTACTTAAATATCTATCTACTGCAGGAATAGAAGCCAGGATCCTGTGCATGTCACACACACTGAGTTATACTCCAGGTCTAGGTTTTAGATGCATTTTTGTTCAAAACCCATCATCTAATAAATGATAGCTGCTCATGTGAATAGTGATTATTGGAGTAACCAAACTCTTGTACTTGAAAGGCACCTCCTGAGCCCTATTTGCATTGCTGGGAATCAAAGGCTTAAACACATACTTGGCAAGTGTTCTACCACTGAGCAGTATATAACTCCAGCCCCTTCTGAATTTTTTGAAAGAGCAGTAAAGAGCAATGGAAAAGATGAAGTATGAAGCATTAGCATAAGTCTCTTTGGTTCTGTTTAGGATAGAGATATCAAATGACTAAGATTCGTTTTGTGACTTTAATATAATTTCTTTTCTGCAGATGTGTTGCCATCAAATTCAGATCATTCTACCTCCAAGAGTCTGCCTGGTCTCAATAAAGAGAATCAAAAGCCGACTCACAAATTTGACAAATATACAGAAGTGGATTCCTGTAAAAAGTCACTTTTAGATGAACTAGAAGAAGGAGAAATTAGAAGTGACAGTGAAGAATCTGTACCACAAAAACATTTTGAAAAATGTGCCAAACCTAGAGTTTCTGCTGAATTGCAGAACACTAATACTAGTCCAGAAGGAAAGAAAAATACTGTTGATACATATAAAGACCACTGGAAAACATCTGCAAAACTCCATCAGAACAATAGCAAATGGAATAAAAGACCAAATGAGCCCAGCAGATCTTCAAAGTCAAAGAGAAAGGATAAAACAATTAGCATTTCCAGCTTGGAAAAAATAATTCCAATCATTACTGTACCTTCTTCTGTCTGGGAGATTATGCATATGTTACGAATGATAGGAAAACACGTAAGGAAAAGTTACATGAAATTCAAGGTAAAATTTTCGTTGATACAGTTTCAGAGGATTATTGAGTCAGCAGCTTTGAGGTTTACGTCACTAATTAAATACCTCGATTTTTCCAAGATCTCTAAATCAGAAACTACTTTACAGAAGAATCTCTGTGATGTTATAGAATCTAACCTTAAGCAAGTTAAGAAGAATGGCATAGTTGATCGTTTATTTGAACAACAACTACCAGATATGAAAAAGAAACTGTGGAAGTTTGTAGATGAACAACTTGATTACTTGTTTGAAAAACTTAAGAAAATTTTAGTAAAGTTCTGTGATTCCATAAACTTTGGAAGTGACAGTAATGGAGGAAAGCTTGCTAAAAAGTATAAAGAGAGAACACATTCATATTGTCAGAAGAGGAATAAGGACAATTTCAACAAAGAAATTCAGAGGGAAAAATTGTCAAAATCAGAAGACTGTGTGAATTTTAAACCTTTACTGGAATGTAGAAAGTCTGAAGAAAAACATCCAACCCAAAGTAACACCACCACAGGCATAGTGGAGCCTGACAGTAATAGAACTGTTGACACCTGCTTTGAAAGTGTAAAGAACTCTGAATCTGAAGAGCACTCTTTGGAACTAAACTGTCCTAGCACTCCCAAGCCAGCCAAAAATGAAAGCAACACCAATGAAGATATACCAGTTTCTCAGCACACAGGGTTGAAGCCAGAACGTAGTTTTGAGATCCTTACTGAGCAGCAAGCATCTAGCCTCACTTTTAATTTGGTGAGTGATGCACAGATGGGTGAAATATTTAAAAGTTTGTTACAAGGTTCTGACCTTCTGGACAACAGTGTTAATTGTATTGAAAAAACGGAGTGGGAATTAAAGACTCCAGAGAAACAGCTGCTGGAGAATCTTAAGTGTGAATCGATTCCAGCTTGTACTACAGAAGAGCTTGTTTCTGGAGTGGCTTCTCCAAGCCCAAAAATGATTGGTGATGACAATTGGTCATTATCATCTGAAAAAGGTCCGTCTCTGTCTTCAGGGCTTTCATTGCCAGTGCATCCCGATGTGTTAGATGAAAGTTGTATGTTTGAAGTGTCTGCTAACATGGGTTTAGCTAAAGATCATGTATGTAATTCAGAAAAGAGCAAGCCCTACATTTCTTCTATACTCTTGGAAGATCTTGCAGTCTCTTTAACTGTACCATCACCCCTAAAATCAGATGGTCATCTGAGCTTCTTAAAGCCTGAAGCTTTGTCAAGTACCACTCCTGAAGAAGTTATTAGTGCACATTTTAGTGAAGATGCCTTACTTGAAGAGGAGGATGCATCTGAGCAAGATATTCATCTAGCCCTGGAGTCTGATAACTCAAGCAGTAAGTCAAGTTGTTCTTCATCGTGGACAAGCCGATCTGTTGCTCCAGGCTTTCAGTACCACCCTAATTTACCCATGCATGCTGTCATAATGGAAAAGTCCAATGATCATTTCATTGTGAAAATACGGCGTGCAGCCCCATCTACCTCCCCTGGTCTGGAACACAGTATGATTGCTAATGGGTCATTGACATCTTTGCCCAGAGTTGGAAAGGAAGCTGATGAAGCAGCAGAGAAAGACTATGTTTCATGTGAGAGCACGGTTTTGAAATCTGTGGAGGAATTGGAAAACTCTGACACAGATGTTGGTGGCAACAAATCAACCCATGAGCAGAACTCTATGATACACACTGAGGTTCCACATATATATGAATTTCTTAAAGATGCTTCAGTTAAAGAGAGTCACAGTGATGAAGTGCCTGATAATTGTTTCAAGTTGCATCAAGTGTGGGAGCCAAGTGTTCCTGAAAGCCTTGAATTTTCTTCAATGGAAAAAATCCCCCACTCTGTTGAGGATCATCTTCCTGACACATACATAGACCTAACAAAAGATCCAGTGCCTGAGACCAAAAGCTTGGGAGAATTTGTAGATGTATCAGTTTTAAATGATCACTTGGATAGTTCTGGAAGCAAATTAGATCAAAGCACTCAAATATTAGGTAATTCTTTACAGTCTGATACTGTAAATGCTTTTATTGATTTAACACAAGATGCTTCTAATGACAGTAAAAATGAAGATAATGACACCACAGTAGTTGCTGAAAGCGTAGAGTGTCAGGTGATATGTGTGGATGAGGATAACTGTAAGGAAGAAAAGATGCAAATGAAAAACAAGCCCATTGAGTGCATTGTTGAGCAAACTTGTATTGATTTGACCCCAGAGTCTGATTTATGTGAAGTAAATAAGGATGATTTAAAATCAGATTCATGTGAAGTAAATAAGGATGATTTAAAATCAGTGCCACCAACAAATTCTGATAGTTTGGCGTTGCCTGGGGGTTTGGATAATGCTCACAGAAAAAGAAAAAACTGTTCTGATGTAAATCATTCTCAGAAAAGACAAAAAAAGGAAAGAGACTTAACTAATGGAGAAAAGTCTAAGAAATTTAGCCAAGATTTTGATAAAAATGATAATGTTCAACAAAAGAAAACCAATAAGAAAAGGACTCCTACATTGAATAAAGATCTCTCATTAAGCCCAGGGATTACTGATTCAGCAGCAGCACTTACCACTTCGCCTACAAGCCTTTCTGCAAAAAATGTCATTAAAAAGAAGGGAGAAATTATAGTTTCATGGACAAGGTAATAATCTTTTAAGCCCTTTTAGAACTCAGGAAATGTTAAGCCTTTTTCTGTATTGTCATCTTTTTCCATCCTAAACCAAGGAAAATGATGAGCTGTTTAAAAAAGTAGCCAGTGGCTGGGCGTGGTAGTTCACGCCTGTAATCCTAGCTACTCTGGAGGCTGAGATCTAAGGATCAAGGTTCAAAGACAGCCTGGGCACAAAAGGACCTGAGACTCTTATCTCGAATTAACTTAGCCTCTAGAAAACAGGGAAGTGGGCCTTGGCTCTAGGTTAGGTGGTAGCCTTGAGCTGAAGAGCCCAGGGACAGTGCCCAGGCCCAGTTCAAGCCCCATGAGTCGTCTATCCCTCCCCCCCACCCCTCCACCCCCCGCAAAAAAAAAAAAAAAGTAACCAGAGTTAGTTGAGGATCCATCCTGGGCTACAACCCAGCTGTGCTATATCCCAGTCTAGAATAATGGCTTTTATTTAGGGGTGTGAATAACCCCCCCTTGGTAGAGCTTTTCATTGTGTGTGTGTTTTTTTTTTAATAGTCTTACTACCTACTTTGGGCTGGCTTAATTTGTGATCCTCCTTTTCCAGCCTTCAAGTCATTGGATTAGGTGCATATCATCATGTCTCAGATTCATTGTGTCATAACTTTACTTTTTCAATGAAATAGAACTTTCATTTGGATGGAACAGATAAACACATTTTAGAGAATAAGAATGACAAGTGGTGAAAGTGGTGAAGCAAAAAGTGGATGTGTTAATCATTTTCCCTAAATTTTAACTTTTCAGACTTTCACAAGTGGGTAGTACATTTCAGTTCTATGTGAGCTTTTAGAGAAATGCAGGTTTTAAAAGACCCCACTTCACAGCTAGCACTGGTGGCTCATGCCTGTAATCCTCACTGTTCAGGAGTCTGAGATCTGGGAATACCTATTTAAAGCCAGCCTGGACAGAGGGAAGTCTGAGACTTTTTTTTTTCTTTTCTTTCTTTGTGAGACACTCTTATCCCCAGTTAACCATTAGAAAACCAGAAGTGGAGCTGTGACTCAGAGTGATAGAGACTAGCCCTGGGCAAAAAAGCTGAAATTATAGGGCCTAGCCCCTGAGTTTAAACTGCACAACTGACAAAAAAAAAAAAAAAAAAAAAAAGGACCCCATCTTAGATAATTATAGTTGTGAACACCAGGACTAGAGTTTCATACTTTCCATATTAGATGAGAATGCTTAATGAGGGAAGAATTTTCTTAGAACTAGTGATGTTTGGTTAAATGCCACTATCCTGAAATATTCATTTCAAGTTACTTGTAGATTCAAGATGAAATCTCAGAGATTGTAATAACACATACTGGTTTAGACCATGTGGCGAAACCAGGCCAGAATTGGAAGATTCTGGGATTGAAGATTTTATCTAAGTTCCACTTTTCCTCCTTACTCTGTCCAATCATTTTTGGTCCTTAATGTTTTAAGTAGTGTGTACATGAAAGGAAAATTAAAGATAAAAATGAAAACTTTATCAGTAGAAATAGATTAATGTATTTATTGTAGAAAACTGTGGATATACATATGAGCTCAAAGAGTAAAATGGTTATAAACTTGTTTCTAGAGATAAGCATTGTTCAGATTTTGGTATATGTACTTTTTCCTACGAGGTTCACTAGAAATGGGTGTTAAAGCAGGGACATTTATGAAATTTCTATTTAAACACATAAAATCAAAATGTAATTTTTCCCTCTAGAAATGATGACCGGGAAATTTTACTGGAGTGCCAGAAAAGAATGCCATCACTGAAGACTTTTACATATTTGGCAGTCAAGTTGAATAAAAATCCAAATCAGGTAATTATCTAATTTTTACATCTCTAGTGGTTCATAGATACTGCTGCTAGATTTTTTTTTCTTTTTTCTTTTTTTATAGTGCTGGGGAAAGAGCCCAGATCCATATACATAATAGGAAAACAGTTAATCCTAGCCTCAGGTATAAGTTGCCAAGTGTTAAGATACAAAGACATTTACTAATTAACCTATTTTAAAATTTGGCTTACTATAGGACTAATAAACTTGATTGTGGAAGAAGCATGACAGAAATAACTCTTGATTTTTTTTCCTCTATGCCATACCAGCTTATTTATTTCATCTCAGGATTTGGTAATGTTTCCTTATTTAATAAGATGTAGCAAATGAAATTAAGGTAACCAACCAAACTATTTCCCATGCCAGGCGCTGGTGGCTCAGCAGACTGAGATCTGTGGATTGTGGTTCAAAGCCAGCCCAGGCAGGAAAGTTTATGAGATTCTTATGGCCATTTAACCACTAGAAAATGGGAAGTGATACTGTGGCTCAAAGTGGTAGAATGCTAACCTTGAGCAAAAAAAAACCCTCAGGAACAGCTCTCTGGTCTTCAGTTCAAGTCCTATGTCTGACCAAAAAATAAAAATAAAATAAAAAATAAAATATTTCTTATATTACCCCCCCCCTTTTTTTTTTGCCGGTCTTGGAGCTTGAACTCAGGGCCTGGGCACTGTCCTTGGACACTTTTTGCCCAAGGCTTAGAGTTCTGTCACTTGAGCCACAGTGCCACTTCCAGCTTTTTCTGTGTATGTGATACTGAGGAATCAAACCCAGGGCTTTGTGCATGCTAGGTGAGCACTCTATCATTAGACTACATTCCTGTCTCTTCTCTTTCTTTAAACATTACTTCATGTCTTTGTTATTGAGGATAACTTTTACTGTAGATGTTTTGTGAGAATATTCATCAAAGGTGAAAAGAATGAGATATTTATCATCATTTTTAATTTTTCAGGTTTCAGAGAGATTCCAGCAGCTAAAGAAACTCTTTGAGAAGTCAAAATGCAGGTAGTTAATGTATAATACATTTTTGGCACTGTCTTCATGCAGTAATGGTGTGTTAGTCTTTGAAGACCTGAGATCTGCAAGAGAGAACCAGTTGGGTTCCTGCTTTAGTTACAAGTTGGAAGATGGTTGCATAGCTGTGGGGCTGGCTTTAGTAGAATTAGCCTGGAACTTCTGTTTCCCAGTGAGTCTTCAGTAGGAAAAACCCATTTGAAGATTAATAACATTTTACAGATGAAGAACGCAAGAAAATATTCTTAAACAGCAGTTTTTTTCATAACCAATGCAATATTTTTTTAATTTTAATTTTTTTTGGTGGGTCATGGGGCTTGAACTCTGGGCCTGGGCACTGTCCCTGAGCTCTTCAGCTCAAGACTACTGCCATACCCCTGGAGCTATATTCCAGTTTTCTAGTGATTAATTGAAGATAAGAGTTTCAAGGTCTTTTGTGCCCTGCTGGCTTTGAACTTTGATCCTCAGATCTCAGCCTCCTGAGTAGCTAAGATTACAGACATGAGCCACTATGCCTGGCAACCAATGCAATTTATGTAGTCATTGTAGTACAATTTTTTTTTAACATTTTTCTGAGTGCTGAATCTTTTAAATTACAAAACATATGTCCCAGCCAGGCATTGGTGGCTCATGCTTATAATCCTATTCAAGAGGCTCAGATCTGAAGATACAGGTTCAAAGCTAGCCTTGGCAGGAGAGTTAGTGAGATTGTTTATCTCCAGTTAAGCAGCAAAAAGCTGAGGTATGGCTCAAGTGATCAAGCACCAGCCTTAAGAGAAAAAGCCAAGGGGAATGGAAGGCCCTCAGTTCAAGCCCCAGTACTAGACAGAAACAAAGCAAAACATGTGTTTGCTTATTGCAACTTTGTCATCTAAACAGATGACAGGATTTACTGTAACCAATAATTAATACTATTCAGGCATGTTTCATTAGTTTTTTCCAGCTATATTTCTATGAGTTTAAAAGGCAATAGTAATTAATTACATTACCTTTTTTCCTTGAAAAATTAACTACTTAAGTACTTTTTATTTTTATGGAAGAAAAGGCATAACAATATTTAGTGTATCATTTTTCTATTAAAAAATTAAATAAAAAACATGTAATCTTAAATTTTAGTTTGAATGAAAACCATACTTGGACATAGATCACTGTATGTTTCTATTTATTTTTGAGATACTATCTAGTCCCATTATTTTTTTTTTGAGGGGGCGGTGGTACTCTTACTACTTACACCACCATTCTTCCAGACCTCTATTGGTTATAATTTATTTTCCATATCCTTGTAAACAATTAGTTTACTCATAAGATCTTCAAAAGATGTTTAGTAATTTATTATAAATGAAATTTCTTTTTTTATCATGCAGAATATAAGGTTACCAGTGGCTTACACTTGTAATTGTAGCTCCTCAGGAGGCTGAGATCTGAAGCTTGTGGTTCAGAGAAAACAAACAAACAAACAAACAAAAAACAGCCCTGAAGTGGAACTATATATAGCTGTAGTAAAGAGTCTTGAGAACAAAATTTAAGGGACGTTGACCAGGCCCTGAATTTAAGCCCATGACTAGTACATGTGCTAAGATCTGAGGATCAAGGTTCAAAGCTAGCCTGGGTAGGAAAGTCCCTGAGAGTCTTATCTCCAATTAAGTATCCAGAAAAAGAAAAAAACAAAAACAGAAATGGAGCGATGGCTCAAGTAGTTGAGCACTAGACTTGAGGAAATAAATTCAGGTGCAGCACCCAAGCCATGAGAGTTCTTGCCTAACATGCACAAAGACCAGGTTTGATTCCTCGGTACCACATGCATTTTTTTTTTTTTTAAATGTTGTGGCTTAATAGAGCTCTAGTCCAGAGGAAAAAAAGCCCCAGGACAGTGTTCAGGCCCTGAGTTCAACTCCAGGACTGGCCAAAAAAAAAAAAAAAGACTGTGTATACATGCTTACATAGACATGCATATAGTACTTTTTTTTTTTTTTTTTTTTTTTTTGCCAGTCCTGGGCTTGAGCTCAGGGCCTGAGCACTGTCCTTGGACTTTCTCAGGGCTAGAGCTCTACCACTTGAGCCTCAGCACCACGTCCGGCTTTTTTCTACATGTGGTACTGAGGAACTGAACCCGGGTCTTCATGCATGCTAGGCAAGCACTTTAACCACTAGGCCAAACTCCCGGCCAGCATATAGTACTTTTTAGATATACAGCACTCTATAGTTTATATATGGAGAAAATATTGTGTGTGTGTGTGTGTGTGTGTGTGTGTGTGTGTGTGTGTGTGTGTGTATAGTACAGTACAAAGCATGACTTTTGCTGCCTTTAAGAAATAGCTAGGTAGTGGCAAACACCTATAATCTGTTTAACTCTCACAATGCAATTCAAGGCCAGCCTTGATTAATATGAGAAGGTGCTATTAAAAAAAATAAATAATTGGACCGGGAGTTTGCCCTAGCAGTAGAGTCCTTGCCTAGCATGCACAAAGACCTGGGTTTGATTCCTTGGTACCATATACATAGAAAAAAGCCGGACGTGGTGCTGAGGCTCAAGTGATAGAGCTCTAGCCTTGAGAAAGTCCAAGGACAGTGCTCAGTCTCTGAGCTCAAGCCCAGGACTGGGGGGGAAAAAAAAAATCAAGGGGCCAGGAATTTGGCTTAGTTACAGTGCTTGTCTAGCATGCACGAAGACCGGTGTTTGATTCCTTGGTACCACATACATAGAAAAAGCTGGAAATGTTGCTGCGGCTCAAGTGGTAGAGCTCTAGTTTTGAGAAAGCCCACAGACAGCGCTCAGGTCCAGGACTGACAAAAACAAAAGACAAAAACAAAACTACTGAGCCTTGGCTCACAACTGTAATCCTAGATACTCAGGAGGCTGAGATCTGAAGATTGCAGTTTGAAACCTGCCTAAGCAGGAAAGTCTGTAAGAATTAACCACCAAAAATCCAGAAGAAAAGTGGAGCTGTAGCTCAAGTGGTACAGTGCTACCTTTGAGCAAAAATGCCCATAGACATTGATCAGGCCCTGAATTCAAACCCCATGACAGCAAAAAAAGAAAAAGCCTGGAGTCGTGGCTCATGCTTGTAATCCTAGCTACTCAGGAGACTGAGATCTGAGGATCAAGGTTCAAAGCCAGCCCGGGCACAAAAGGACTTATCTCCAATTAACCTCTAGAAAAGAAGAAGTGGTGCTTGGCTCAAGATTAGGGAGGTGCCTTGAGCTGAAAAGCTCAGGGACAGTGTCCAGGCTGAGTTCAAGCCCCATAACCCACAAAAAAGAAAAAAGAAAAAAAAGAATGAATGAGTAAAAAATAAATTAGCCTTGGTTTGTTTTTACTAAAGAACATTTTTGTCTGAAAAAAGATCTATTTTCTTGTGTAAAGAAATAAATTCATGAAATAATTAATTTGATTCTAGAAGAAATGTTTATTAGTTGGAAACTTCAAAATTGTAAAACTAAAATCTTGTCAGAATTTTGCTAATATAAAATACTTAAATTTATTTAAAATTATTTTTTAACATTTACTAATGGCTGAGGTTTTAAAAAATATAATTTTGGAAGTGGCGCTGTGGCTCAAATGGTAGAGCAATAGCCTTGAGTTGAAGAGCTCAGGGATGGCACCCAGGCCCAGAGTTCAAGTCTCACAAGTAACAAAAACAAAACAAATATATATATATATATATACATATATATGTATATATATAATTTTATTATTACTGAAGTGTTTTATAGAGGGGTTACCATTTCAAAAGTCAGGTAATAAATACTTTTTTTTTGGACAGTGTCACCCTCTCTCCTGTTCACGTTGCACAATGTGTGTGTGTGTGTGTGTGTGTGTGTGTGTGTGTGTGTGTGTGTGTCTTGGGATTGTAGTTAGGGCTTTGTGCTCTAACTCACTCAGCTATTTGGTTCATAATTGGTGCTTGAGCTTCTGGCATTTGGTCAGAAAAGAGTTTCTTGGGTTTGTCTGCCTAGGTTCCTAGCTGTTTCTGATTCCACCCCCTCCTCCATATACTATTAGTATCTATCAGTAACTATTAAAAAAAAATAAGAGTATAACAACAGTTGTCACACTTGATTCTCTACAGGCTAATTCTTTCACATCAATATAAGTGAAGCTGTTTTTAGGTTACACTTAATAATAGGTTATATTTGAAAATTCAAATTACAACTTTAGCATTTTTTTTTTTTTACAGATAAGTTGCTGAGTTCCTTGTTGGTACTTCATACTACACAGAAACTTTGATTCCTCGTGTTTTATATGGGGAACTAATAGAGATTTTGTCTCATTTTTATTATAAGATAGTAATCTATATTTGTTATTGCTTCTGGACTTTGTAATAGCTCAACATGTGCAGCCTGTTACAGTTATGGGTCTGATTTTCTTACTTGTTGGTCAAAATATTTATTTTTAAACATATTAGAAGTTGTTATCAAAATGAAGACAACAATAATGTAATTGAACCCCTTTGATATTTCAATGAAATAACTTCTAGATTTTTTAAGAAAATAGTTTTGTAAGATTTTAAACTTCTATTTAGTTCAAGTTTTCATTTATTTTTTTGTTTTTATAATTGCTTCTTTTTTGGTAAACTGAAAAATAATTTAAATAGTCTACCTGTAAGTATGTATAATTACAATGATGTAAAATTTTGAGCATATGTGTCTGTATGTATGCACATACGTATATATGGCTTTGCCTAGACAGCAGTTTTTTTTAAAAAATGTGTATATAACATTTTGTACAGTTTGTTTTCAGAAACAGTGATGTATAATAAAAACATGTAAAGTTCTGTTATATTGTATTTAAATTATTTTTAAAAGGTGGTAAACTCCTAAGGAGCCTTTTTGAAGTGTGGGGAATGTGGCTGGCTAGTCTCTATAGATAGATTCATTAATGAAAACCTATTGTCATTGCCTGCTTTATCTCACAGTGAATCTCATACCTTTCCTGCAACTGTCCTTTGAAATAAAATTAGGGTAACTGAAGAGTTGAAGAAAACCTAATTGATTATCTTAAGCATTCTTCCTGCCTCCCTCTCCAGTTTTCTGGGAACTGTATGTTAACAGTTAAGGTCCTCCTTTCTGGAAGTACCATTGCACTGCCATTTCTCCCAGAGAATCTAAAGAAAACCCCAAGAATTGGTTGGTAGATTTTTAGGCTGGAAGAACTAACTGGTTTTGTAGTGCTGGGGTTCTTCACCATAAGCATGCTCCTTTTGAACTTCCAATGCAGATGAGAGGACTGGTAGTCATTTTTCAGTGCATTGAATTTTATGCCTGCTTGCAAGTCCATACAGCTTTTGGGAATGGAGCAGGATGGCTGAAAACGAAACTGTTCTTGGGCTAGTCATGTGAGTCACTGGTACTTCCCTAGCAAAAAGGAGTTCCTGGGTTGAATCTTTAGCAACCTCCACCTCCCTCATCTCTCTCCCCCCAGAATTGTTAATTTGCTCTTATTCAGATGCAAGTATTGAGATTTATTTCCCTTGTTATCCTGATGATTCTTTTACTTAAGGGCCATGTGTTACACTCTTGGGTTTATACATCTTTCTAGATTCATGAGAATAATTATTTTAATTATTGTAAGTACGGAACTACTACGGGCTTTTTTCTTTTTCTTCTCTCTTTTTTTTCCTAGGGATTGAACCCAGGACCATACAGAGATCGTTTCAGGCCTCTACCACTGAGCCATAATTACTTTTTCTCAAGGCCTTTGACTTCTTACAAAATGTCACTATAGTTAACAGTTAATAAATTCTAGATTGTTAATAATTCTCCAGCCAGTTTTCAACTTTTAGTGTTACTATTAAACTTTTCCTTACCTTTTTTAGTTTTTTACAGTTGGGGCCAAACTGAGTTACACCCTAAACAAGGTTTTTTTTTGTTTGTTTGTTTTTTTTTTTTGTACGTACTACAATTTTTTCTCCCGTTCCCTCCCTGGGAGGAAAGGGGAAGCGAAGGAAGAGGAGGAAGAGGCCCACGATTAAACCTACACACAGAAGGCTAAAACCTGGGGAATCACAGTTCAAAGCCAACC
Organism: Megascapheus bottae; assembly: GCF_031878675.1. Lineage (NCBI taxonomy): Eukaryota > Metazoa > Chordata > Mammalia > Rodentia > Geomyidae > Megascapheus > Megascapheus bottae. The sequence continues at coordinate 53,817,502 of NC_143516.1, forward strand.
CAGGCAGGAAAGTCCTTGTCATTCATCTCCCATTTAACACCCAGCACTCCAGCAGTGAAGCCGTGGCTCACAAGGCAGAGCAATAATCGCCTTGAGCAAATACAACAAACACAGGGACTTGAAATCAGTTCCCAGGCCCCGTGTCTAAGCATCAGGACCGACAAAAAAAAAAAAAAAAAAGCTACAGAGCTGTGTTGATCAGAGGAGCTAATTTTAATTTTCCTAAGAGTCCCAGGAGGCAGTATGTTGTAAATAAATTTGGAGGGGGTTGGACGAGGGAAAGTGGGAAAACATGGGAAGGGTAACAATGTTCAAGAAGTAATGTACTCCCATCCTGATGAATATAACTAACCCCTCTATACATCACCCTGACAATAAAAAGAGTCACAGGAGGGCAATCTGCTTTGCTTGAGAAAAGCGAGGCTCGGTAGCCCCCCACCTAGCGGAACCTTCTGCCTCCGCCGTTGTCACACCTCCGGAGAGCACACGGAACCCGCATAGAAGAGCTCCGAAACCCATTTCCGCTCCCAGAACCGGCGCAGTCGTGACGCAATGCTTCCGCCAGCGCGGGGGCGGGGCCGGTAGTGCGCGTCGCCGCTGCCGCGCGTTGATGACGCGTAGCCCCGTGGGCTTCACCACGTGTGCCGCATCTCGCCGGCTTTCGGCGGCCACTTTCCCTGGGGGCGTAGTCCGTCGCTCCGGCGTGGGAGCCTCGGCTGCTCTACGGCTCTGAGTGCGGAGCCGCGGACGCTGGTGGTTAACAGGGACGGAGCCATGGAGCACCTCTTACTGGACGTCGCGGCCGCGCCGCTGCGGTTAATCGCCGCCAAGAACGAGAAGAGCCGGAGCGAGCTGGGCCGGTTCTTGACCAAGCCGGTGAGGAGAGGAGGGAGAGGGAAAGTTCCAGACAGACCCCGGGCGCCCCTCCGCGGTGCGCGGCGCTCGGAGGGGCGTGGGCGGAGGCCTCCCGTCCCTCTCCCCGCCGCGGCGGGGCGGCGGGCGGCGTCGGCCCCGCGCAGGTGGCCGGAAGTGGCCTTTTGTTTTTCTCGGGGGAGCGCCGGCTCCCCTGGCCCCCGCGGCGGCCCCCTGGCAGTGGGGGCCTGCGTGTGGAGTCCGCGTCCCTGCCCTTCTGGTTTACCTTCCTGCGTGGGCCACGCACCCCTGTTCGCTCGGGTGAAGGTTTTTCTTTCTTTTTTTTTTTTTTTTTTTGGCCGGGTCCCTGTGGTGTGCTGACGGGCGTTCGTCGCGTTCCTACGGTGTGCAAGTCACCGTGTACCGGCCCTAAGGAGATAGAGGAGGAAATGGTGACGGCTTCTGCATGGAGGGAACTTTTCAGTTATTTTTGGAGACAGTTCATAAATATAACAAAACCACTGAAGGACAGAGTCAGACCCGCTAATGTTAACTTTGACAAGGCCGTTAGGCTTTATGAGGCGAACTAGAACATTCTGGGAGATGGGTCTTTTGCCTGGTCGTTTAAATCGATTCTCTCCGTAAGGACCATGTTAGAATTTTTTCACCTAACATTTTAGTTACCCAGTACATGCCAACCCTCTTCCAACGTCTGCAAGCTTCTTGAGAGTAGCAAGTGTGTTTTTAATTTTTGATAGAACTCAGTCGGTCACAAGTGCATGACCTGTATGTGTATTCCATTGCTTAAGAATTATAGCAGTGTATAGAATGAGAAACAGACTTGAGTAATTTGAAGAAATTACTCAACCTCACAGGCAAAGCCTTGGCTTTTCTTATTTTGGAGAATGTAGACTTTTCATTCCTCTTACCATTCCAAGACTCGCTTCATTCAAATGGAGATCCTTTGGATCTTATCCTTCCAAATAGCAGTTTGAGCCACCATTGATGCACATCTCACATTGTAAATATTTTGAAACCTTTGGATTAATTATAATTCTGTGTGTGCACATGTCTGTACTCTGAGCCTGAGTGCTCTGTTCCTTAGCTTTTCCACTTGAGTCACATTTGAACTTCAGTTCCACCTTCAGCCTTTCGGTGAATAATGGAGAGCAGGAATCTCTTGGAATTCCTTGTTAGAGCTATCTTTAAACTACAATCCTCATATCTCAGCCTCCTGAATAGCTAAGATTCCAGGAGTGAGCCACCAGCAACTGGCTTATATTAAAGTTCTTTTTCCATTTTTGTAGATAATTCATAATACATACATATGTAATTTTTTTTTCTTTTGCTCATCCTGGAATTTGAACTCAGGGCCTGGGCTCAACTTGGGCTTTCTCAAGGCTAGTGCTCTACCACTTGAGCCACAACACCACTTCCATCTTTTTCTGGGTATGTGGCACTGAGGAATTGAACCCAGAGCTTCCTGCTTGCTAGGTAAGCACTTTACCACCACGCCACACTCAGGCTGAAGTACTGATTGGCCTGGGCGCTGCCCTTGAGCTCTTCAGCTGAAGGCTACAGTCTTACCCTTGAGCCAAGCCCCACTTCACATTTTCTGGTGGTTAATTGGAGATGAGTCTTAGGCAGGGGGTTCTGGGCTGGGAGTTTGGCCTAGTGATAAGAGTGTTTGTCTAGCATGCATGAAGACCTGGGTTTGATTCCTCCTACTACATACATAGAAAAAGCCGGAAGTGGTGCTGTGGCTCAAGTGGTGAAGTTGCTACTCTTGAGAAAGCCCAAATTCAGTGCTCAGGCCCTAAGCTCAGGCCCCAGGATTGGCACAAGGAAAAAAAAAAGTCTCAGGGATCCTTTTGTGTCCGAGCTGGCTTTGAACCTTGCTCTTCAGATCTCAGCCTACTGAGTAGCTAGGATTACAGGTGTGAGCCACCTTGTCTGACTTGAAGTATTGATTTTTCTGACATTATTTGAGATCTGAAAACCTTTTTTTGTTTTTGTTTTTTGCCAGTCCTGGGCTTGAGCTCAGGGCCTGAGCACTGTCCTTGGACTTTCTCAAGGCTAGAGCTCTACCCCTTGAGCCTCAGCACCACTTCCAGCTTTTTTCAATGCATGTGGTACCGAGGAATCGAACCCGGATCTTTGTGCATGCTAGGCAAGCACTTCACTAGGCCAAACTCCTGGCCCCTGAAGAACTTTTTTAGACTATTTATCTCAGCAGATGACACTGCCTTGTATAAAACAAACTGCTTTTTTTCTTTTTTGGCTGGGGTGGGGGGGGTGTGTGCCTGGGGCCTCACACTGGGCCAGGGAGCTATAACCTACCTTTAGCTCTTTTGCATGGTTGTTTTTTTTTTCCCTTTCACCTAACGTAGTGTGCTTATTTCTCTCATTCTTACTACTGTTATTACCATCTTCTTCTCTTTGGTCTTTGATTGTGATTATATAGAGCTTATCATTATGTATCTGCACTTAATTCCCTTATCTATACAGGTCAAATCCATTTCCTTTCACTCAGTAGCTTGTGAGACCTAAGGCAAATTAAGTTGATACGTTTGTTTTTAGATTTTTTTTTTGAGTCTGGGTCTCACTAAGTAACCCAAGCTAGCTTAAAACTCACCTCCCAAGTACTGGGTTTATAGAGTAACTGTCAAATTGCCTAGCAAGTTTCACACACATATTCCACATTTTCGCCACAAATGATTACCCAGAAGGGCTGGGAGTGTGGCCTAGTGGTAGAGTGCTCACCTAGCATGAATGAAGCCCTGGGTTTGATTCTTCAGCACCACACACACAGAAAAAGCCAGAAGTGGTATTGTGGCTCAAGTGGCTGAGTGCTAGCCTTCAAAACGTGTCCAAGCAGTGTCACCCACTTGCCTTGCTAGCTCCCAGTTTTTCTCTCCTATCCCTACCCACAAGTTGTATAGTTCATTTTCAATAGATAATTTGTAGTATAGAGTGCAGTGGGAAACTACTCAGCAAGGGAAAAAGGAATGAGAGATAGCCACCTGGATGACTCTGTAAACCATTCTGTTGAGTAATAGAGCAAGATTTCAGACTTAAAAAAAAAAAAAAGTGTCCAAGGACAGTGCCCAGGCCTTAAGTTCAGGACTGACTGCCCCCCCTCCCAAAAAATGTGCGTAACAGTTAAAAGCCAATACTCACTGCTTGGCTAGAGTGTTCTAGCATTTGATTCCAAGTATTGCCAAAATAAAACCATTATCACCAACAGAACAAGTACTGGACTCAGTCTCTATCATGAATCTGACGTTACACTAATAGCTAATAGCTTTGTTACCTTGCCCTGAGTTTTTCCCTATGATTTTATAGTTTGTAAATGGGGATGATAATCTAATTTATGGGTTGCTAGTAGGACTCAGTGCCTAGGACCTGTAAGTGCTGACTATAGAAGTGCTTGTCATTTTTGCTTAAGATAAGGCTGTTTTAATGAGTAGGAAATACACATAAGAAACTTGAGGATGTCTGGAGCATAGTAATTTATCAGTAAAAATGAGCTGTAATAATTTGTGTAGGTGTGTGTGTATGTGTATGTGTATGGCTGACACCCAGCCTAAACCCTCACACATGCACATATGCACAGGCAAGCACTCTACCACTGAGCTATATACTACTGAGTTATGTATACTATTTTTGAACTGTGGGCTTAAGCAGTCTTGCCTCAGCATACAGGCTAGTACTAAAGGCAGTATATCCTACCATAAACAGTTTTAATCATTTTTTAAAATTTTTCCAGTACTGGAAATAATTGTAGTAAAACCTCACACATGGTAGGCAGGGTCTTAAAAACAGTTTTTCTGCCATATAGTGTGTCCGTTTATGATGTATAGGGTCTTTGTTATATTCATAGATGTAAGTGTTCCATAGTCACATCTCAAACTTTGTGTTTGCATGTGTGTGCAAGCATGTATGTGCATGTGTTTGCACTTGTATGCATTCAAGCATGTATGTGCATGTATGCATATCACCCATAGGCTTGAACTCAGGGCCTAGATGCTGTCCTTGAGCTCTTTAGGACTTTAGGACTTGAGCCACAGGTCTGCATCCAGCTGTTTTTGATACTTAACTGAAAATAAGAGTACCCCAGATTTTTTTACCTTGGCTGGCTTAGAATCCTGATCCTCAGATCTCAAGCTCTTGAGTAGTTAGGATTATGAGCATGAGCCACCAGCATCCTGAAAGTTTTGAACATTTTTATTTCTTTCAAAGGAAATTCATACTCTAGTTTCTCTTCAGATCATATGTCTCTCTCTCTCTCTCTCTCTCTCTTTTTTTTTTTTTGTGTGCCAGTCCTGCGGCTTGAACTCCGGGCCTGAGCAGTGTCCTTAGGCTCTCCTCGAGGCTAGTGCTGTACCACTTGAGTCACAGCACCACTTCCGGCTTTTTTGTATGTATGTGGTACTGAAGAATTGAACCTGGGTCTTTGTGCATGTTAGGCAAGCACTCTACCACTAGGCTGAACTCCTGGCCCCTCCTTTCCGCCCCCCCTTCTCAAACTCCTATATTATAGCTATCCTTCCCCAGTTGTTTTATACTCCACTTCTGGCAACTACTAACATTGCTCTTTTTTTCTTTATTATTTATTATTTCATATAAACTTCTTTACAGGTTTCAGAATCAAAATCACAGCTTTCTAGAGTGATTTATGATAGAGGCTTAGGTATAGCTAGTGGTAGAGGGCACTTGTTCAGTATATAAGAAGATAGAGGATATAGGATTTGGATTTGTTAATTCCTGGTATTGCAATAATAAAAACAAAACAAAATTCAACCTTGTAGCTCACTCCTAAAATCCTAGCTATTCACATGGGTGAGATTTAAGGATTGAAGTTTGAAGCCAGGCCAGAAAGTTTGTGAGGCTTAATCTCCAGTTAATCATCTAAGAAAGACTGGAATTGAAGCTATGACTCAGTAGTAGAGTACTCGCCTTGAACAAAAAAGCTCAGGGACAGTGCCCAGGCACTGAGTTTAAGCCCCATGATGCACACACACACGCACACTTAATGATTTAATTTAAACACAGACAACAGTAAAAACAAAAAATCACTTTATATACTATTTTCTTTCTACAGTTTTATTTTCCCCTGATGTTGAGGTTTAAATCTGGAATATTGTAGCACTAAGCAATATTCCCAGCCCCACAGCTTGTGTGTTCTGTGCATGCTAGACAAGTGTTCCATTGAGCTACACTCCATTTCACCAAAGTATTTTTTTAAGAGGCCCCTATATGTAGTCCAGGCTGGTCTTCAACTTGCAGTTCTCCTTTAGTCTTCTAAGTATTGGCATTACAGTACCACATTATTTTGTCTAACTTGTATTACAATTGATTTTGTTTTGATGCTTCACCAGTCTAATAGTCCTAAGGTGGTAGATTGTCCTTAGGTTAAATTGGAGACATTTTAATGTAGGGTAATTCATCAGGATAGGTATGTCTATAATACATAGTGCATGGTGGCCAGTAGTGTTGCTGAGCATACACACAAGACAACCCCCGCAACAAGGAATTACATAGCCTGAAGTATCAGTATTACAAGATAGGGACACCCTGTGGCTCAAGTGGTAGAGTGCTAGCCTAGCTTTGAACAAAAGAACTTCAGGGACAGTGCCTAGGTCCTGAGTTCAAGCCCTAGGACTGGCAAAAGGATATAAAAAGAAACTGTGCCTTGTCTGTTTTCTTGGGGTGACCATGGCATACTACCGTGTATACTTCTGGAGTCACCCCCAGTGCTGCAATTGTCCATGTCATCCTTGGTCAGTTCATGCCTCTAGTTTTGCATTGTCTTTTCTTATGCTTGTCCTTTATCTCTCCTACAATTTAATTTTTAATGTCTGTTCTGAAAGACTGCTTTTGCAGTTACCTTGTTTAGGAAAACCTTTTGTCATTTAGCCCTAGTGTCTGATGTGAGTTAGGCAGGAAATATTTAATGAGTAGACAGCTCTGTTTCTACAGTGTTTTGTTTTGTTTTAAAGAAACTACAGTATGGTTTTTATTGTTTAAAGAATATTTTTTGTTTTTGTGAAAACCTTTCTGTTTTCAGCGTGTTGTGACTCTTTAAGGTGATTTTTAACTTAGTTTCTGCTGTAATGGAAGTAGTTTGGAACTGTTAAGAAAATAATTAGAATCAGGAAAAATTTTGGCTTTTCTTGCTTGTTTTATAGGGAAGCTTAGGCATTATTTCTTTAACTTAAAATACGTAAATATAAATTATTGAACTAAGATAAAAATCACAAAATTTAGAAAATTTCTACTAATGTATAGCTGGGCAAAATCATCAATCACAAAAACCTATTAGTTGAGTATTTGGGGATAATTAAATACTGAAATTAGAAAGCAAAATGGTTTGTGGGTGTGCTTTTTTATTAAAGAATTTATTAGCATTGATTTTTACATTATATATCAAATGACAAATTTAACAAACAAGTATTCAAGAAGGGAATCTTTATATATAATCACTGGTACTTAGTTTTTAGAACTTAATCAAAATGTGGGTGTGCTTTTAAAAATTTTATGTCAAATCATCACAACTTTATTTTTTTGTATACTCTGAATGTGTAAGGATGAAAAATGTTTTCAATATTTATTAATGTATATTAGCATGTGGCTCATATGCTAGTAAAGGAGCAAGTGTTATAAACAAAGCAATATCCCCAACCCCTACATACAAATGTATTATATGTAATGTATTTACATATGTAATTTATAGGCATCTTGATTCGTAAATATATATAGAGATTGACTTAGTGCTGTAGGGTCCAAAAGTCAAATATATCTTCTTTTGACTATGATAGAATAACTAGCATTGAATTAATTTTGTTGCCATAAACAATTAGGAAAATGGGATAAAGTATGTAAAATTATTTCTAACATTGGATGAAAAACAGTTTAGATCTGCAGTCCCTGAATAGTGGAATAGTGTTTACTTCTACAGTTATCCTGGAATCACCTATAGAGGACCCTTGCACAAAGAGAGAGAACCCAGCTGAGAAAACAGATGGGAAGGTTGAGGCAGCTGCAACATTCTGGGTAGAATATTAGACTAGAGGAAATAACTCTAGAAATATAGCATCTTGTGCATATTTGGCTGAATATGAAAATAGGAAGAATCCTTAAATATATGCAAATACAGGAGTTTGTATGGGTAGGCGTTTGTACAGGTAGGTCAAATACCAGGACAACTGGTGTAGAAACCAGAAGGGAGACACTATAAAAAGTGTTTTATCTTTGCTAGAATTAGTGCTTTTTTTAGACATTTTCTAACAATACTGAAGTATTGAAAGGATCAAGTTAACTTGCAAGTAGATTAATTGCCTACTGGAATAAAGAAAAACTATAGTACAGCTAATGTTTCGCAGCTAACTAAAAATACCAGATTTAGTTAAAAGGAAAATGTGTCCTATTACTAGGAGGACAATTAGTAAACTTGAACACTATAAAATAACAGTGATTGCATATATGTTGAAGAACTTAGAAGAAAAATACAGTGAGAGAAATTTAACCTATAGAAATTCAAGTAAAACTAAAAAATTGGTGTAGAATGAATGAATAGGTTTCTTAGAAGATTAGTTAATTCGGAAGAAAGATGATTGAACTAGAGCATGAGTCAATAGAAATTGTCCTGATTAAAATAGAGGAGGGTAAAACAGCTTGATAATATTCAGTGATCTGTTGGACATTACCAAGCTTTACATGTAGTTAGAGTTGAAGAAGGAGCTTTAAAACTACGTGAAAACTATCAGATTCCACTGATCCCAAAAGGTAAGAATCATAAGCAGGATGAATGCAAAATACACTGTGCCATATCATAATCTACACGAAGTGAAGTAACCCTTTTTCAGATGTGATGGTGTATGCCTATATATAATCCTAGTACTTAGGAGGTTTAGGAAGAAGAATGCAATTTCAAGGTCAAACCATTGATACCTAGCTAGTCCTTGCCTCAAAAATGTAATCGCCTGGTGCTGGTGGTTGTAATCCTAGCTGTTCAGCAGGCTGAGATCTGTGGACCTCAGTTTAAAGCCAGGCCAGGCAGGAAAGTCCATGAGACTGTCTCCAAAAAAAAGTTACACGTGGTGCTATGGCTCAAGCAGAAGAACATTAGCCTTGAGCAAAAGATGTTTAAGGATAGAGTTTAGGCCTCGAGTTTAAGGCCCAAGACTTACAGGAGGAATAAAAAGTAATGTCTTAAAACATGCTGGAGGCTGGGTACTGATGGTTGTGTCTATAATCTTATCAACTCCGGAGGCTGAGATCTGAGAATCTCAAGATTGTTCAAAGCCAGCCTGGGCTGAAAAGTCTTGCCTATCCTATTTCCAATTTACCAGCAAAAAGCTAGAAGTAGAGCTGTGGCTCAAATGGTATAGCAATAGCCTTGTGCTTTAAAGCTAAGGGACAGAGCTAATATGCACCAAAGAAAAAAAAGACATTATAGAGGAGCAAAGATTAAAAAAAAAACTGATGACTTACCAGAAATAACACAATGAGGCAGTATCTTTGAAATAAACTCCTCAAAACTGTGTTTCCAAATGACTATATGTCATTTTGTGTTATTTCTCTCAGATGTGGACACCTCAAGATCGCCAGAGTATCCTGAATACTTTAGCAGAATTATTCCTGGATAAGGACTGTACTATGTTGGTTGGCCGGCAGCTGCGCCCTCTCCTGTTGGATTTGCTAGAAAGGAATGCTGAAGCCATTAAAACCGGAGGCCAAGTCAATCATGATCTTCATGAACGTCTCTGCGTATCCATGAGCAAACTTGTGGGTAGCCATCCTGACGTACTCCCGTGAGTAGCAGTTTTATTCACATATTTACATCTCTCTTGAAGACGATAAAGTCTTCATTCTCTTAAGTTGGGTGTTGTAGTTCATGCCTCTTAGCCAGCACACTGTAATCATAGGCTAACACAGGATGATTGATCTTGAGTTTCAGGCCAGTCTGACCTTCATAGAAATTACCTTGTCTCAATAATATAATATAAAAGAAATTCCTTCTCTCTTGGTAAGTAAAGAAGAGTCTAAGCTTAGAAGGGAAATAAAGGATAGAAATAAAGCTGTATTATAAAAATAATCACAATGGAATTCATTTACAGCTCTCAGTTCAGAGTGTTTTACTAATTTGTTTTTAATTTATCATGATAGAGGTGATGTATGGAGGGATTACAATTACATGAGTTATTGAGTAATTTCCTTTTTTATTAATAAAGAATTTATTAACATTAATTTTTACATCATATTGCAAATGACATGTTTAACGAGTGTTCAAGAAGGGAATCTCTATATACAATTACTGGCACTTAGTTTTTAGAACATAATCAAAATTAGACTAAGGGTTTGTATATCATAGATACATATGAGTACATTTCCTTTTATACAGTGTTTTCTATCCCTCATTCTCAGTCTCTGCCTCCTGTCTCCATCCACGAGTTCTATATTTCAGTTTCATCATTGTCCATTGAGATCTAATGCTGTACTTTTTCCCCTTGAGTTCTGTGCCTCCCCATACCCTCTGAAAAATACCATATATAAGGTGAAGTACACAGGATCATCAAAAACAAAAACAAAAGTCTCTTTTTTTCTTATTTTGGAGTTCATTTCAGTATTAAATTATTTCAGTTCATTATATTATTTTATATAAATATGAAGAGGTACTTGGGCATTCACCTTTGTGTTTCTCTCCTAAGGGTATAGTCTTTGGGACTCAGTGTATGAGTATCTAGTATCCTGTATAATTGGTCCTATCCCAGTGCATTTTAGATCTAATTTCCACATAACAGAGGAAATATGGGCTATTTGTTTCTCTGAGCTTGGCTTACCTCATTTAACATTATTTGTTCTAGTTCTCTCCATTTCCCTGCAGATGACATTATTTTACTGTTTGTATAAAATTCCATTGTGTATAGGTACCACAGATTTTCTATCTACTCATTTATTATGAGGCATCTATTTGGTCAGTTTCCTTATCTTGGCTATTGTGAATAGTGCAGTAATGAACATGGATGTGCAGGTATCATTGATATCCTGGCTCATCATGTTTAGGGTAGATGCCTAAGCTAATTATTTTTTGCTACTGTTTTTTTTTTTTTTTTTGCCAGTCCTGGGGCTTGAACTCAGGGCCTGAGCACTGCCTTGGTCTTTCCTCAGTGCTAGCGCTTTACCACTTGAGCCACAGCACCACTTTCTATGTATGTGGTTTGGAGGAATCAAACCTCGGTTTTCGTACATGCTAGGTAAGCACTCTACCACTAGGCCAAACTCATGGCTGCTACATTTTTTTTTTTTTAAAGTAGTTCTGGGGTTTGAACTCAGGGCCTTCCAATTACTAGATAAGTGTTCTACTGAGCCATGCCCTTCAGCCCTTAATTTTTTATTTGCTTTTATTTTTTGAGATAATACCTCACTGTGCAGTCTAGGCTTATCTTGATCTGGTTATCCTGCCTGTGTCTACTCAGTGCTGGGATTACAAGCATGTACCATTATGCTGAGCATTGGTTTCTTTTAAATATCTGCCATCAGGATGGGTCTGGAATAATGTTCTATATTGTTTCAAAGATTAGTAAGACAGAGGTCTTAAAGATTCCATGTTAGATGAGTGAGATTTATTTGTTGGGATAACTGGACAGGTAAAGTAGAAGAGATGTGAAGAGTCGAGTAGAGATAGAGGCAGGGGACACATTTTTTTTTTTTTGCCAGTCCTGGGCTTGAGCTCAGTGCCTGAGCACTGTCCTTGGACTTTCTCAAGGATAGAGCTCTACCACTTGAGCCTCAGCACCACTTCCGGCTTTTTTCTATGTATGTGGTACCGAGGAATCGAACCCGGGTCTTCATGCATGCTAGGCAAGCACTTTAACCACTAGGCCAAACTCCCGGCCCCAAGGGGACACATTTTTGAATTTAGGTCATTTAAGATGAGCTTGGAAAAATTAGAAAGACCCTAAATTTAAAACAAAATAAGAAGCTAGGTGTTGTTGGCTCATGTTTGTAATCCTAACTATTCAGGAAGCTGAGATCTGATGATTAGCGCTCGAAGCCAGTCCAAGCAGAAAGGTTCATTAAACTCTGATGTCTCATAAACTACTCAGAAAAACATGGAATGGTAGAGTGCTAGCCTTGAGCACAAAGAGGCTCAGAGACAGCATCAGGGCCCTGAGTTCAAGCCGCTGTACTCGAGCTGGGTGTGTATGTAGTTCAGTAGTAGAACACTTGTCTAACATGTGAGCCCTGGGTTTAGTCCTTAGTACCCCTTTCCCTATCCTGCTACCCTCCAAATCAGTGTAATAAACAACAACAACAAAAACTGTTACAACTGGATCCTAATGTTTTTATGTATCTAATTTTAAAATATGGTTTATGTAGAATAGTTAAAAAGAGATATCAAAAATTGCTGTGTTTTGAGTTTTTAAATTGAGAAAAGTTCTTCTAACAGTGAGAATACTCTGGTCATATGGGTAATCAGTTTGGATTTTTACCTGAGTCAGTTGTCTTATGCTGTGAAACTGGTTCCTAAACTTGGTGACTTTATGTTCTCTTTGTTCTCAGACCCTTAGGACCATTATGCTCTCCTATCTCAAGGGTAGATATGTCTGCTGAGTTCTTTGCTTCCAACCCATGCTTTTTTTTTTCCTTGAAGGTTTGCCCTTCGATATTTCAAGGACACCTATCCAGTCTTTCAAAGACTCTTCCTAGAGAGTTCAGATGCTAATCCAGTCCGTTATGGGCGTAGGCGGATGAAACTCCGGGACCTAATGGAAGCAGCCTACAAGTTTCTGCAGCAAGAGCAGTCTGTTTTCCGGGAGCTCTGGGACTGGAGTGTTTGTGTTCCTCTCCTCAGGAGCCATGACACGTTAGTCCGCTGGTGGGTAGCTAATTGGACTTTTCCTGTGCTTCTGGCAGGAGCGGGAGTGTAGCAGGTTATATGTGATTGTATCAGGGGAAAACAGGACAAGGAAAACATTTTGAATTTGTTGTTTTTGTTTCTGGGAATGTTAGTCATGTGTTACCTCACAGAAAAGTGAGATGATGTGAATGATTTTTTTTTTTTGGTCCAAGACGGAACTTGAACTTGGTATTTGATGTTTTACTCATTGGCTGGCACTCTTAATCTGAGCCATACCTCCAACTCCCATTTCATATTTCTCCAATTATTCACTTACCCCTCCCCACTCCGCATCCCCCATCTCAGGACTTGAACCTAAGGGCCTAAAGCTCACATTGAGCTATTATTGCTTACATTGGTACCTTTGAGCCAAGCCTCCAGTTATAGTACTCTGTTGTAACAATTAAGGATTCCTTTTGTTTTTATTGACTAGTTTTCTTAGTAGCCAACTACAGATAAGCTGGGTTTATTTTTTTATTTTTCTAGGTACACCGCTAGTTGCCTGGCTTTGGTCACCTGTATGAATGAAGAACACAAGTTATCTTTCCTGAAGAAGATTTTTAGTAGTGATGAATTGATCCATTTCAGGTTGAGGTAAGCAAGAGTTTTGTGGAGGTCTTGCTGTGTACTTTTTTTGCTATTAAATAATTGATAAAGCTGGGCACCAGTGGCTAGACCTATAATCCTAGCTGCTCAGGAGGCTGAGATCTGAGGATCACGGTTCAGAGTCAACCCTGGGCAGAAAAGTCCATTAGACTCTTAACTCCAGTTAACCACGAGAAAATTGGAAGTGGTGCTGTGACTCTTAAGTGAGAGAGCACTAGCTTTGAACTGAAGAGCTCAGGGACAGCACTGAGACCCAGAGTTCAAGCCCCATAACCGACCAAAGAAAACCCAGTAATATAATTGATGAGTCTCTCTCTCCTCAGGTTATTAGAAGAGGCGCAGTTGCAGGACTTAGAGAAGGCCTTAGTTTTGGCCAATCCAGAAGCTTGCCTTTGGCGCAAGGAGAAGGAGCTGCAGTATTTACAAGGACACGTGGTGTCAACCGACCTCTCCTCTAGGGTGACAGCTGTCTGTGGTGTGGTGCTGCCCAGGCAGCTGCCAGCCTCTGGAGAACAGGTATGTTGGCCTTAGTATGGGATACATTCCGTCTTCTGAAACCTGTGTGAGTCATACTGCCTTTGCTAAATTGCTGTTCTGTATTTAGAACTGTTCTTGGGGAAATTCACTTTAGGCCCTCTTCCTTAGTATTCTTTTTGTTTTTGTTTAATATGAAACTAGAAACTTGTGATGCCTTAACTTGTGTTGGGCACCATGATGTGTATCTGTAGTCTCAGCTACTCAGTAGACTGAAGCAGATAGATTGTTTAAGGCCAGCCAGAACAACTTTGAGAGATTCTCGCTTTTACAGTTTGAATATATAGCTCATGGTGAAGCACTCATTTAATGTGTGAGAGTCCCTGAATTTGATTCATAGCAATGCTAAATAAAGCAATCCAAACCAGAAGAAAAAGCTTTAGTAAAACTCTTATGTATATTTTTGTTTGTTTGATATGGATAATTCTTTGAAGTTAAGCAACACATAATGTGATCTCTTATTGATGTAATATGGAAGCAAGAAAAGTAGAGGCACTTGGACTGTTCTGTGCCAAACATAGAGCTACACATACATATAGTTTCTGGATTCTTTTCTCTGCTTTTTAGATAAAATCTTGGGAAGTAGCTTTATACTCAGAGCCACAGCCATACTGCTTCCACATCCTGAGTACCAAGATTGCAGCTGGATACCACCATGCCTAGCTTTCTTACCTCTTTTTCTATCAGTGTGGAAAGCTAGAATGTGACTATGGTTTCATACTATGCTCAGATCTTACAGATTATACATCTGAAACCATTGAGAGCCAGTCTGTTTTCCCTTAGCATTCTTCAGTTGTCACTATGATCAACTTCACCCACTTTTCCTCTTGGAACAAGTCTTAGGTCATTTAAACCATTAGTTTCTGGCCAGTACATTTTTTTTTTTAATGGAGGAAATTTAAAGGGAGATGCGTAGAGGAAAACATACATGTCAAAAATGTTTTTAGTGGTTCACATCTGTATTCTATTTGGACAGTAGAGACTAGAAGATCAGAGAGAGAATTGTGTACCTAAAATCAGTTCCAGCAAAGTTCTTGAAACCGTTCTTGAAACATTCCTTTTTTTTTTTTTTTTTTTTGGCCAATCCTGGGCATGACCTCAGGGCCTGAGCACTATCCTTGGGCTTTCCTCAAGGTTAGTATTCTAGCTTGAGCCACTGCACCACTTCTAGCTTTTTCTATGTATGTGGTACTGAGGAATCGAACCTGGGTCTTCGTGCATGCTAGGTAGGCACTTTACTACTAGGCCAAACTCTCGGCCCTGTTCTTGAAACCTTTCTTAAAAGCATTAACACAGGGTTGGGAGAGTTTAAGAGGTAGAGGACGTGTCTAACATCAGTGAAATCCTCAGTACTGGAAATTAAAAATGTGCAGTGATTGCTTAGAAATTGAATATATTTGTCTATATAATCAGTACAAAGAAATCAGCACTTTCAGAGTCCTTTGTGCTTTTTTCCTGTCACAAAGATCTACTCCTGACCCCTGTCATTCCTACACCCTTCATCCTATGTCTCCATCTTGCAACCATTATTTTAATAAATTAGTTTTAGAGCTTTACGTTTGAATGTGACGGTAATTCTGGTGTTTAGAAGCTATATATCTGCCAGGGAAGAAGTGCAGAATGTACATGCATGTTATGAAATTACTGAGAACAGCCCTGAGGAAATTTCAAGAACAAATAATATCTTTAGGGCATCAAACTATAGCCAGTGTTTGGGAATTACAACCTCTTTAAAATAAAAAAAATTATAGCCTCTTATAGTAGGGTTGCATGTGTAGGTCAGTCATAAGAGTGCAAGGGGCCCTGAGTTTAACCTCTAGTGCGCACACACACAAACAAAAACAACTAATACCATAGAAAAGTCATTAACAGGGCCGGGAGTTTGGCCTAGTGGTTAAAGTGCTTGCCTAGTATGCATGAAGACCCGGGTTCGATTCCTCGGTACCACATAGAAAAAAGCCGGAAGTGGTGCTGAGGCTCAAGTGGTAGAGCTATATCCTTGAGAAAGTCCAAGGACAGTGCTCAGGCCCTGGGCTCAAGCCCAGGACTGGCAAAAAAAAAAAAGAAAAAAGGAAAAAAAGAAAAGTCATTAACAATTCTATTTTTCCTAAAGTTCTTTTATCACCATGTGTATTATGTTATTATTTAGAAATTATAATTGTAAAATTATAAACTGCTTATGGCTTATTCCCCTAATCCTAACTACTCAGGAGGCTGAGATCTGAGGATCACCAAACCGGGGCAAGAAAGTTCTTGAAACTCTTAGCTTCTCCAATTAACTACCAGAAAGCTGGAGCTGGTGATGTGGCTCAAGTGATACACAGTAAGCTGAAGAGCTCAGGGACAGTGCCCAGGCACAGAGTTGAAGCCCTATGACCGACCTCCCCCCCCCAAAAAAGGAAAAAATTGTAATTATTTGCACATAGTATTTACTATTAAGTTAATGTGTAAGTATTCATGTTTTTGTGCAACTAGTCTCAAACTTTCTCTTCTTGTGAAACTGAATGCATTGTTACTACTTAAAGCAGTTACATTATTTACTACTTTTAGCTTTTTTTTTTTTTTTTTTGCCAGTCCTGTGGCTTGAACTTAGGTCCTGAGTAATGTCATTGGACTTTCTCAAGGCTACACTTGAGCCTCAGCACCACTTCTGGTGTTTTCTATGTATGTGGTACCAAGGGATCAAGCCTGGGTTTTTGTTCATGCTAGGCAAGCACTCTACCACTACGCCAAACTCCAGGCCCTACTTTTAACCTTTTGAGGTTAAAAGTATATTCCAAAGTAGAAAAGACTGGTGAGTGAATCCTATACCCACCTTCACTTATCAATTCATGATCACTTCCTCCATATTTCTATATAGTTTCCCTTACTTTGAAACAATTTCCAATTATTTTATACCTAAATTATTTCAGTATGTGTCTCCAAAACACACACACTCTCTCTCTCTCTCTCTCTCTCTCTCTCTCTCTCTCTCTCTCTCTCTCCAGGGCTTAGCATATAGCTCTTTTGAAGAGTGTTTATCAGGCACGTTCAAGTCTTTGGGTTTGATCTTTGTTATACAAGACAAAAACAAAAAAGGACTTAAACCAATATACCTGAAGAGTGTGAATCTACTAATTTAATAATGTGTGCTTAGTCTTTTTATGTTTCATTAGTTATTTCACTAAGGTCCATGTCCTCATTTTTCTCTTGGGTGAGTGAGTATGTTTGTGTGCATGTGTGCAGAGATCCATCCCAGCATCTTGTGCATGCTGAGCACACTAAGTCACATACTCAGCCCCTATACTACTACTTTTTTCTTTTTTTCAATACTGGAATTCTAGCTCTAGGACTCAAAACTTCCTAGTACTCTAGCCATGTTCCCAGAGAGGAAAATCAAAATCACCAACTTTAGCGTCTCCTTATATATACCTTCATGCCCAAATTCTTTTTTCCTTTGTTGGTAGTGGACCTTGAGCTCTGGGCAGCCTGTCATTTCAGCCACATCTCCAACCCTAGCATCTCAGATTTTGGAAGCTATTTTTTATAATTCATTTAGGAATTTGACTTCCCTTTCCTCAGTCAAAAAGTAGAAAGCAAAAACTCTTATTCTTACCTGATGTTATAGCTTAAATACTAGTAATTTATTCATTAAGACTTACCAGGGTCAATGGAAACATTGTAGGAGGTAACTTGTGTCCTTTAAGGGAAGGACTCCTGCTGAAATGTTTTTGATTTCTCACTTGCTTTCCTTAGGCAGGTAACAGGAGTTCTTCACGTGAACAGGAACTGGCTCTTCGGTCTTACGTGTTGGTCGAATCTGCCTGCAAAAATCTTCAGACCCTAGCTATGGCAGTGGCTTCTCATCATGCTGTGTTGTTGGAAGGACCAATTGGATGTGGCAAAACTTCCTTAGTTGAATACTTAGCTGCAATGACAGGTAGAAGAAAGCCTCCACAGCTTCTCAAAGTCCAGCTTGGTGATCAGACTGATAGTAAGGTAATTTACAATGGCAGGTGTTGGTGGTTTGCATGATTGTACATATTGGCATTCAAATGTTCCTGCTAGTGGAATATAGAATAGTTATTGTTCTTGGGCCAGGAGTGTGTCATAGTTTTATAGTGCTTGCTAGCATGCATGAAGCCCTAGGTTCAGTTCCTTGGTACAGCATACACAGAAAAAGCCAGAAGCAGTGCTGTGGCTCAGGAGTAGAGTGCTTAAATAAGCCTAGGCCCTGAGTTCAAACCCTGGGATAAATTTTAAAAAAAAGAATGATTATTGCTCTTGTTCATAATTTTTGAGACAAGTGAACCAAGTACCTATTTTTCCCTGTTGAAGTTTTTGTTTTTTGCCAGTCCTGGGGCTTAAACTCAGGGTCTGAGCACTGTCTTTGGACTTTCTCAAAGCTAGAGCTCTATAACTTAAGCCACAGCATCACGACTGGTTTTTTCTGTGTATGTGGTACCAAAGAATCGAACCCAGGTCTTATGCATGCTAGGCAGGCACTCTACAACTATGCCAAACTCCTGGCCCCCTGTTGAATTGAACAGATTTAATAAAGGATGTAGCATTAGTAACTTAGGCATGTGCTTTCATGAATTACTTTTACAGATGCTATTGGGGATGTATCGTTGCACAGATGTTCCTGGAGAGTTTGTGTGGCAGCCTGGCACCCTGACACAGGCGGCCACAAAGGGTCACTGGATTCTTCTGGAGGATATTGATTATGCCCCTTTAGATGTGGTATGTCATGTTCTTAAATTGTTGCTTCTAAATTTTTGGGGGGGGCATTGCGGATGGGGGTATCTGTTTCGAACCTTGACTCTTTATGCCTTAGCCTCCTGAATTTTTAGGATATTATACAAGTGAACCATTGGCTCTTGGCTTGAAAATACTTTTCCTTCTATTTCTTCTTTTATTTTCTTCCTTTCCCTCCCTTTTCCACTTCCTTCCTTTTTTTTTTTTTACTTTACTAGGCTATAAATTCACAACCTGTACTTTCTTTCATTCATTAATTTATAAATTTATTTTTGTGGGTCATGGTGCTTGAACTCTCGGCCTGGGTGCTGTCCTTGAGCTCTTCAGCTCAAGGCCACCCCCCTATCCCTGAGTCACATCCCCGGTTCTTATTTTCTAGTGAGTAATTGGAGATAAGAGTCTTACATTCTTTTGTGCCTGGGCTGGCTTTGAGCAGTGATTCTTAGATCTCAACCTCCTGAATAGCTAGAATTACAGGTGTGAGCCACTGCACCCAGCTTTCTTTTACATATATAATATATTAATGTATAATGAATATATAATATACATTATATTAATATAAATATTATATAATTTTTTTTTTCCCCTTTTTTGGTTGGTCGTGAGGCTTGAACTCTCAGGGCTTGGGCACTGTCCCTGAGTCTTTTTTTTTTTTTTTTTTTTTGCCAGTCTTGGGCTTAAGCTCAGGGCCTGAGCACTGTCCTTGGACTTTCTCGAGGCTAGAGCTCTACCACTTGAGCCTCAGCACCATTTCCGGCTTTTTTCTATGTATGTGGTACCGAGGAATCGAACCCGGGTCTTCGTGCATGCTAGGCAAGCACGTTACCACTAGGCCAAACTCCTGGCCCCTGTCCCTGAGTCTTTTCACTCAAGGCTAGGGCTCTATCATTTTGAACCACAAGGTCACTTTCAGTTTTCTGGTATTAATTAGAAATAAGAGTTTCATGGACTTCCCCTTCTGAGTTAGCTTTGCACCAGATCCTCAGATCTCAGCCTGTTGTTCAGTTAGGACTACAGGTGTGAGCCTTCTGTGACCTACCTTAGATTCTTAGTTTTGTTTATTTTTGTTTGTTTTTTCTTTTTTTTTTTAACAGACAAGCATTTGAAATTAGGGTCCATGAACTTATCTTTGCTTCCATGCAATGTCACTAAATACACACCTAATATTCCAACACTTAGGAGGCTAGGAGAGGAGAAACAAAGAGTTCTAGGCTAGTCTAGAATACAAAGCAAATTTCATGCCAGCCTGAGCCTATATAAGGAGAATTATTCTAAAAAAAAATAAAAAGACAAATAACAATCATACAAAATTCATATCCAGTGTTTGTTTTTGTTCTGAGGTGAATCTTGATATATAGTATAGGCAAATTCATATTCTTGGAAAGCCTCTGAAAGTAGTTATGTAGTCACATGAAAACAGCTCAAACAGATTACATACATACATTCTCTATAAAATAAGAAACCAGCCAAGTAATTCAAGACACTAAATTACATAAGGGGGATGAGCATATGTGAACCTTCTACAAAATAGTATGTGCATTCAAACACCAGATAATCTCTATTCACTTTCTTTGTGTGCTTAGGCTAGTTTGGAATGTGGTTCAGACTGTGTTTCTAGGATGACAGGCTTGCTTATACCATCTTGCTCAGCATTTGTTTAGTTGAGATGGGATCTCAAATTTTATGGTGAGCAGTTATAAATCAGGAAAAAAAGGAAAAGGAAAACAGAAGAAAACCTTGAATAAATACTCCTTGGCTGAAGACACTAGTTAAGTTTTGCTATCTCCTTTAATTTTTTTTCTTTCTTTTCTAATGTTGCCCTTACCTTTTTATTTTTATTTTTATTTATTTTTTATGTCATAGAAACATATCAGTTTATGAAATAAAACATTATGATTATAGAGTCATAGGTTTTTTTGTCTATATAGTTATGTTTGTATTTCCATTACCATGTCCATTGCTTTGGGTATGCAGTTATTGAGTCCTCGCTCTTGTACACTTTGGATTTAATAACTGCATATTAAGGATACCATGCGCCTTTTGTTCCTTAGGTCTTGACTTCTCACTCGGCATGATTTGCTCTAGATTCATCCACTTCCCTGTGAATGCCATTATTTTATCTTGTCTGTTGGCTATGTTGGCTATTTTTTTCTTTCTTTTCTAATGTTGCCCTTACCTTTTTATTTTTATTTATTTTTTTACATTTTATTGTTGGGGTAATATATAGGGGGGTTACAGTTACATTCGTCACGTAGTGGGGCATTACTTGGTGCACATTGATACCCCTTCTCATGTTTTGTCCGTGTTTCCCTTCCTCACCCTGTTGGAGTTTTTTTTTTTTTTTCCTTGGTGTTGCGGGAGGTAAACTCAGGGCCTTAATGCTTTACTATTGAAGTATTCCTTTAGCCCATTTTGATTTAGTTTTTTTCAC
The DNA here is from genome assembly GCF_031878675.1 of Megascapheus bottae. NCBI lineage: Eukaryota > Metazoa > Chordata > Mammalia > Rodentia > Geomyidae > Megascapheus > Megascapheus bottae. The sequence continues at coordinate 53,838,567 of NC_143516.1, forward strand.
ATATGATCTCACTCATATGGTTGTGCTGGCTCTCCTTAAAGCTTTTTTTTTTTTTTCCTGTGGGTTATGGGGCTTGAATGCTGTCCCTGAGCTCTTCAGCTCAAGGCTACCATTCTACCCCTTGAGCCACAACCCTACTGTGTGTGTGTGTGTGTGTGTGTGTGTGTGTGTGTGTGTGTGTGTGTGATTAATTTGATTAATTGGAGATAAAAGAGTCTCAAGGTCTTGTCTTTTGTGCCTGGGCTGGCTTTGAACCATGACCCTCAGATCTCAGCCTCCAGAGTAGCTAGGATTACAGGCGGGAGTGAGCCAGCATGCTGTAAAACGCTTGCTTGCCCGCCCTCCCTTCCTTCCTCCCTTCTTTCCTTCCTTCTTCCCTCCCTCCCTCCTTTCTTTCTTTCTGTCATAGGGCTTGGACTCTGGGCCTGGTGTTGTCCCTGAGCATTTCAGCTCAAGGGTACTGCCCTACCCCTTTAAACCTCAGCACCACTTCCTGTTTTCTAGTGAGTAATTGGAGATAAGAGTCTCACATGCTTTAGTGCCTGGGCTGTCTTTGAACCATAATCCTCAGTAGGATTACAGACGTGAGCCACTGTACCTGGCTCAGTGAGGGTTTTTGATAGTTAATTTGAAATGAAGTCTTAAGGATTTTTATGTCTTTGCGGGTTTTAAACAGGGAAACCTAATGTGATTTCTGAGAAATGAGGATTACAAATGAGAGTTACTGCCCAGTTTGGTTTTTGATATAGTTTTACTAACTTTTTCTACCTGGACTAGACTAAAGGCATAGTCTTCTTTTCTGTGCTTCTTCAGATGGTGGGATTATAGGCATGGGCTACCATACCTGTTTTTCTCTATGAACTTCTATAATTCCATTACTGAATACATTCCTGCGTCTGATTCAGTTCAAGAAAGAAAGAAAACTATATAAACTGTGCATAGTGGTACATGTTTGGAGGGCTGAGATAGTTAGATCTCTTGAAGCCAGGAGTTTGAACCTGAGCTTGGCATTGTAGCCAGCCCTCTGTTGTCGTCATCAGCTTATTAGTGCAAATTTAAGATGTTCTAATTGATACTTTTTTATTAGAATAGCTTTTTCCGTCCTTCAGTTACTAAGCCAAAATTTAGATTATCTTATTTCTTATTTCATTCAGTCTAAAGTTCCTTTGTGTATTTATTTCTTTTCTGTCCAATACTGGTCTTCTGATTTTATTGTTGTTGTGCCTTTATTACTGTACTGTCTTTCTGACCTTCTTTTCTCCTTAGGAAGCACATTTCTGATTCCTGCACATGTTTTTACACAGTTGAAAATTCTGTTTTGTTGTCACCCTAAAATCTACTTGGTTTCCAGTTATTCATTCAGCCCAGGTGACTTTTTTGGGGGGAGGGGGGTGTCAAGGGGCTTGAGATTGGCTTGATGCTGTCCTTGAGCTCTTCAGCTCAAGGCTACCACCCTACCCTTGAGCCAAGCCCCACTTCCCATTTTCTAGAGGTTAATTGGAGATAAGAGTCTCAGGTACTTTGGTGCCTGGACTGGCTTTGAACCTTGATCCTCAGATCTTAGCCTCCTGAGTAGTCCAGGCGATCCTTTGACATCATCTAAACCTTACATATTTCTTTTAGGACTGTTTCTGTCATTTGGAGAAGGAATTGTTTTGTCTTTCTATGTTCTGTCTTTATGAGTTTATCTCAGTGGGTTTTGTGATGTAGGTCTCTGTGCTGATCCCTCTCTTGGAGAATGGAGAACTTTTGATTCCTGGCCAAAGTGACTCTTTGAAAGTGGCTCCTGGATTTCAGTTTTTTGCAACGAGGAGGTATGTGTTATTACTTAATAAAAGAAGGGTTTTTTGGGTTTTTTTTCCTATTTAAAAAAACAAGGGGCCTGGCGTGGTGGCTCACACCTGTAATCCTAGCTATTCCGGACGCTGAGATCTGAGGATCAAGGTTCAAAGCCAGCCTGGGCACAAAAGGACCTGAGACTCTCTTTTTTTTTTTTTTTTTTTTTTTGCCAGTCCTGTGCTTGAGCTCAGGGCCTGAGCACTGTCCTTGGACTTTCTCAAGGCTAGAGCTCTACCACTTGAGCCTCAGGACCACTTCCGGCTTTTTGTTTTCTCTACATATGTGGTACTGAGGAATCGAACCTGGGCCTTCATGCACGCTAGCCAAGCACTCTACCACTAGGCCAAACTCCCAGCCCAAGGACCTGAGGCTCTTATCTCTAATTAACCTCTAGGAAATGGGAAATGGGGTTTGGCTCAAGGGGTAGGGTGATAGCCTTGAGCTAAAATGCTTCGTGACAGTACCCAGGTGGAGTTCAAGCCCTATGACCCATAGAAAATACAAAAACAAAACAAAACGACTAAGGGGCCAGGAGTGTGACGTGTTGGTAGAGTGCTTGCCTATCATACACAAAACCTTGGGATTGATTGCTTGGTACCACAAATACACAAAAAAACCTTTAAGTGGTACTGTGGCTCAAGTGATGCAGCACTAGACTTGAGAAAGCTCAAGGACATAGTTCAAGCCTCAGGAGTGGCCAAAAAAAAAGTATTAAAACTTCATCTGATTATTACCAGCCTTGATTTTGAGTCCCGACCTGTCCTTTCTGTATGCCTTACCTGCCCGAAGATGATAGTATTAATTATTCCTGTAATGATTAAATGAAGTATCTAGGCATTAAAGAGCTATTATATTATTATCCAATGTATGCATGAATTAGCAAGGTATATGACTTCTTTTCCTTATACATTTGGGGAAAAAAACAAAATACAGCATCTTTCTTTCAGGACAATTAGGGTGAGGTTATAATGGCTTATAATGTGAATATCTGTAATGTCCAAAATGTAGCTTTAAAGGTATTCTTTCTCTGGAAATTTTTAATATAATAGCTTTTGGTTTTAAAACATAATAAAGTTAAAACATTCTGTTGTAGAGCTTGGGTAACTTACTTGTGTTTTAAGATAAAGCATGTCACTGATGAGATCAAAATTCTTGCCTCCTGAAATCATTTGCAATGACTTGAAAGTAATTTGGTTAAAGCTTTTAGAAAAAACTAAAAATGCTTTACAAGTTTAACAAAGTAGCTAGTACCAAAAGAAACTATTTTTCATATGCAACATAATGTTGAACAAATCATGACCACCACGTCTACAGTGGTTCTTCCTAACCCCATTTGTAATCTGTAATTTTGGTCTTTTAATGTTAAGAGCCTGCAAAATATTAAAAGGAATATTCTAAAATTAATAATTCATTTGAGGGTCTTGTTATTTTACTATTAGATTTTTGGTTTTGTTCTTGCTGTTTTGAGAATTGTTTCCTCTGTAGCTCAGACTGGCCTAGAACTTTCTGCCACTTTTATGTCCCTATTTTTTATTCTTATTTTGATAGACTCTTGAGCTCTGGAGGAAATTGGTATCGGCCACTAAATAGCCATGCTACATTGCTGGACAAATACTGGACTAAAATTCACCTGGATAATCTGGGCAAGAAAGAACTGAATGAGGTATGTGGTAATAGAAAATACCAAATTCTCGTGGTGAATAGTTCCAAACTTACGTGAAAATAAAGAAAAAAGTACAAGTTGATTGCCCTTCTCTTAAAAACTCAGAATTCCAAATACTATAGAATATAAATATTTTTGGACACTGATATGACACCACAAGTAGAACATGCCACATCTGACCTTTGTGTAATGGGATAATAGTCAGAATGGAGCACATGAAAAACATGGTATGGATTACTTTAGGTATCTATGAAAGTAGAAGTGAATTATATGTGTTAACATGTTATGTTACCTCATTTATTTTTTTCCAATAAATATTTCAGCATGCATCTCAAAAAGTTCCAACAGTATTAAAGGACATTTTATATATAACTATATTAAGAATAATATGAACATTAATTTCTCTGTATCTTTTTTTTTTTGTCAGTCCTGGGCTTGAGCTCAGGGCATGAACTCTGTCCTTGGACTTTCTCAAGGCTAGAGTTCTACCACTTGAGCCTCAGCACCACTTCCGGCTTTTTTTTTTTCTATGTATGTGGTACCGAGGAATTGAACCCTGGTCTTTGTGCATGCTAGGCAAGCACTCTACCACTAGGCCAAACACCGGGCCCTCTCTGTGTCTTTTAACTCTTAGATCATTAGACCATATGTAAATGTTTCTAATTTTCTTCACAGTTTCTTTTTACTAAGATGGACTTGCAGCTGATGTCTTTCCCAGTTGACAATTTAACACACACCTCTTCTGGAATCAATGAGAATTAGCTTATACATTGCTTTGTATTGTATACTGTTGGCTGTCCTAGATTGCTAAGAGATATTTCTGCTTTCTGATGCGCAAATTTGATCTCCGTTTTTACTTTTACCTTCTCATTCAAAAGATCCTCCATTCCTAGCAATTTATATTAGTACAAAGCATTGTTACAGTCATTAGTCATTCACATATAGAAGGGGATATTTGCTCTTTTTGGAAGAATAGGTGACAACAATTTTTTCATTCATTCATTTTTTTGAGACAAGTGGTTCTTGTGTAGCTCAGGGTTCTTGTGTAGCTCAGGGTATTCTTGTACTGTGTCCTCTTCCAAGTATGAGATTACAATTTCTGTTCATTTTTTTCTTTCTGGAGTCACTGGATTATACTGAGGGCCACATTTGTTCTACACGTGTGTTGAACCTTAATTTTTTTCTGCATTATTTTTTTATTAGAGAATTTATTAACATTGATTTTTACATCATATTTCAAATGACATGTTTAACAAACAAGTGTTCAAGAATGGAGTCTCTATATGCAATCATTGTTTTTTTTTGCATTTTTGAATGATCTATTTTAGGGGCTGGGAGTTTGGCCCAGTGGCATAGTGCTTGCCTACCATGCATGAAGACCTGGGTTCGATTCCTTGGTACCACATACATAGAAAAAAAAAAACTGGAAAGGGCCGGGATTTGGCCTAGTGGTAGAATGCTTGCCTAGCATGCATGAAGACCCAGGTTCGTTTCCTTGGTACCACATACTTAGAAAAAAAGCCAGAAGTAGTGTTGAGGCTCACGTGGTAGAGTTCTAGCTTTGAGAAAATTCCGAGGACAGTGCTCAGGCCCTGAGCTTAAGCCCAGGACTGGCAAAAAAAAAAAGGAATTAAAAAAAAAGGGCCGGGAGTTTGGCCTAGTGGTAGAATGCTTGCCTAGCATGCACAAAGACCCAGGTTCGATTCCTTGGTACCACATACTTAGAAAAAAAGCCAGAAGTAGTGTTGAGGCTCATGTGGTAGAGTTCTAGCCTTGAGAAAATTCCAAGGACAGTGCTCAGGCCCTGAGCTTAAGCCCAGGACTGGCAAAAAAAAAAAAGGAATTAAAAAAAAAAAGGGCCGGGAGTTTGGCCTAGTGGTAGAGTGCTTGCCTAGCATGCACAAAGACCCAGGTTCGATTCCTCGGTACCACATGCATCGAAAAAAGCTGGAAGTGGTGATGAGGCTCAAGGGGTTGAGCTCTAGCCTTGAGAAAGTCCAAGGACGGTGCTCAGGCCCTGAGCTCAAGCTCAGCACTGGCCAAAAAAAAAAAAAAAGCAAAACTGAAAGTGGTGCTGAGGCTCAAGTGGTAGAGCTCTAATCTTGAGAAAACCCAAGGACAGTGCTCAGGCCCTGAGCTCAAGCCCAGGCAATAATAAAAATAATAATAATAATATATTAGGGACCAGGAGCATGGCCTAGTGGTAGCGTACTTCCCTAGCATGCATGAAGCCCTTGTGGCTCAAGTGGTAGAGCAGTAGGCTCAAGAAAGCCCAAGGATGGTGCCCAGGCTCTGAGTTCAAGCTGCAGGACTGGCAAAAGAATCATTGTATCTTTGCAAGGTGCTAATGGCTCACACATGAAATCTGATCTACTCAGGAGACTGAGATCTGAAGATCCTTGTCTAGGTAGGATAGTCTAGGAGAACTGTTGTTTCGAATTAATCATCAAAATACCAGAAGTGGAGCTATGACTCAAGTGCTAGCTATAGTACCATCTTGAGCTAAAATGTACAGGGACAGCTCCTAGACCTGGGCAAGTCCCAGAACTGGTACACAGACACCAAAAATTAAATCACTATACTTGCCAGGTTCTGGAAGTTCATACTTACAATCCTAAGAGGTTGAGAGTTGTGGGTTACAGTTTAAAGTCAGCCTGGACTTGATCTGTAAGACACTTATGTCTAATTACTATAACTATTTAAAAAGCTAGAAGAGCTGGGCTTCAGTGGTAGAGTTGTAGTCTTGAGCAAAATGAAAAATTCAGGAATAGCACCCAGGTCCTGAGTTCAAGCCTTGACATACACATACTACTACATTGTTGCTTTTTCTCTTCTTGTACCAGGTTCTTCAGAACAGATACCCAGGTCTGTTGGCAGCTGCTGATCACCTGCTCGACATTTATATCCAGCTTACTGGAGAGAAACACCATTGTGAGACTGATGGTACTGTCAGGGATGAATCCCAGCAAGTCTCACAAACTACCAGAGAAAGTACAAGACCAATTCTTGAGGGAAGAGAATTGTCTCTAAGGTACTGAACTATGCATTGCTTTTAGTTGACATATTAATACCAGCTTAACTGGGAAGTTATTACAAGGTAAACCCAGATGGCTAATGACAAATCAGATTTTGAAATTAGGCTGGTTGCTGTGTGGAAGTCAGATCTTTTTTTCATATTTATAATTATGGGGAATACATAATAGAAGTAATAGTATTTTTGTTGAAAATGAAACTTTTTGGTACTCCTAATGGTGCATAATTGTAATTCTTAGGAGTCTTAGGAAAATTGAGAGTTCCTACCAGCCTAATCAACATAGAAAGTTTAGGGTAGTCTGGAATAAATAGCAAGATCCTGTCTCACAAAAAGAATGCAAAACACAAACTTGGAAATAATAGCTAACATTCATTCAGTGATGTTCTTTCTTGGGATGTGGTTTTAAATAAGCCTTGGATTTTGCTATACATGAGTTTTGTGCCTTACTTAGCTCTCTATTTTCAGTCCCATTTTAATAGCGGAATTTTAAGAATGGGTATCTTCTGTTATTTTGTTTACTTTTTTGGCATGGATTGGTACTAATTCTTTACACCAATTCATTATTACAGAGTGTAAGGATCCACTTAGATTTTTTAATCAACTGAGAACAATATTTTCCAAAAATAAGTATATTCTCATGAAATTAACCCCCCACATAAAATAACAATAATTATATATTATATATATATACATATATTTTAAGTAGTGAAGATTGTTTACTGTCAGGTCTTCCCAAACTTTAGGTATCCAAATAAACTGATGATTTTGGCTTACGGTCGTTCAGAGGGATTTGGGGTGCTCTTTTGCAACCAGGAATTTAACCCAGGCCTGGGCACAAAACTTAAGGACCAAAACTTAACTGTCTTTTCCTAGACTGACCTCAAAACTCTTAATCCTCCTGCTTCTGCCTCCCAAGTACCACTAGGCCTGGTTGACCTATATTCTTTTATCTTTTTTTCTAAGGGATCTACTGAATTGGTGCAATAGGATTGCTCATAGTTTTGATAGTTCATCTTCATCAGCATCGTTAAGTATTTTTCAAGAGGTAAGCAGTCATACTCTTGTCTGTTATCACTACTATAGGGATGTTGATTTCCATTCTGTCTTTGGGTTGTTTTGTACGTGTGTGTGTGCGTGTGTGTAGAGATAGGGTTAATTGTCGTTGGCTAATTTCCTTAAAATTAGTTGTGTAAAAACTACATTAAAATTTTTGAAACAAACATTTGAGATAGTATAACACCAAAGCATTGTAGTGAAGTACTTTCTAAGTGCTATGCTACTGTGTTAATTGCTATTCAGCCTTTTGTATAGCTTACTACTTTATCTGATAAATTTGATTGATCTGTCTACCCACCTCAGTAGGATTTTGATCTTTAGTCTGCAAAATATTACTAAGCATTACAAAGTGTAACCTTGAGGAAAATGTTTTTGAGAGAACCTCTTTTCAGGTATAGATCCCTGTTCAGTTCTGTAAGAACAAAGATTTATTCCTTCTATCTTAATAAAAGTGTCATGCCTAAAGTCTTCTGGGCTCTTAAAACCAGTTTGACTACAAAGTGTTCTGGTTTATGTCAGCTGGAATTAGGAGAGACCCATTTCAGTCTACAGTAGCTCTTTGTGGTAGTTACTTTGAATAGAAAGAAACATTTTATGGGATGTATACTTAGTTCAACTGAAGCCTGAGTTGCTATGTATGTGGCAGGCACACAGTCTTTATTCTTGGCTGATATTCCCTTTCCATTCTTTTGTCATTCATTTTAACTATTTTTGCGGATGAGATGGGTTTTTTGTAGTCTACTCTCAAATTACTTGTCTTTGTGCCTCAGCTTCCAGAAAGTTGGAATTACAGGTGCAAATTATGCCTACCAGGATGTGTATGTATACATGCCATGGCATAAGCCAACAGTTCCTATTTCTTGGGAGAATGATGCAAGAATATAGTTTCTTCTGACAAGAAGACCTACCCTGTGCAACCTAGAAGGCCCCAGCTCTTTAAAAACAAAAACAAAAAATGGAAGTTTGAGCCATAGCACCACGTTTGGCTTTTTTCTATGTATGTAGTATTGAGGAATCAAACCCAGTTCTCGTGCGTGCTAGGCAAGCACTCTACCATTAGACTAAACTTCAGCCCCCCTCCCATCCCCCGCCCTCCCCTTTTTTTAAAAAGAATTTTATTGTTGTCAAGTGCTGGTGGCTCATGACTGTAATCCTAGCTACTATGGAGGCCGAGATCTAAGGATCTAGATTAAAGCCAGTTCAGGCACTAAAGTCTATGAGACTCTATCTCCAATTAACAGCCAGAAAACCAGAAGTGGTGTTGTGACTCAAGTGATAGAGCAATAGCCTTTAGCTGAAATGCTCAGGGACAGTGCCTAGGCCCAGAGTTCAAGCTCCATAACCAATCCCTCACCCCCAAAAAAAAAAAGAATTGTATTGTTGTACTGTTAATGTGTTATGTAGAGGCGCTACTATTACATGTCAGGACAATGTCACCCTTCCTTCCTTGACTTGCCTCCAGTTTCCCCTTTCAGCCTTTCCTACAAGTTGCGTAGGTCATTTTCCAAATAGTATGTATTGAATAGCATGATCGCATTTATTTGTTCATCCTTCCTCCCCCCATTTTTGTACCTCTCCTTTACCTTTGGAAGAAAAGATTTCAAAATAAAAATGTTTCTATTTCCTCGAGTTTGTTCCAATAATTGGAACTTTAATTAAGCCAATCCTAGAGATTGAACTCAGGGCCTGTGGGCTATCCTTGGACTTTTTTTTGCTCAAGGCTAGCACTCTGCCACTTGATTCATAGGGCCACTTCCAGCTTTTTCTTTTTTTTTTCTTTCTGCCTGTCCTGGGTCTTGAACTCCAGGCCTAAGCACTGTCCTTGGACTTTCTCAAGGTGAGAGCTCTACCATTTGAGGCACAGTACAACTTCTGCCTTTTTCTAGGTATGTGATACTAAGGAGTTGATTCTGGTTCTTTATGCATACCAGGCAAGCACTCTGCCACTAGGCCATGCTCCTGGTCCACTTCTAGCTTTTTCTATGTATGTGGTACCAAGGAATCAAACCCAGGGCTTTTTGCATGTGAGGTGAGCACTCTACAGTAGGCTATACTCTCAGCCCATAACTACTATTTTAAATGTTCAAAAAATTATACCTTTTTTGTTCCTTCCCAAATGGTAACCATTACTCTGCTTCTATGTGAATGCCTAGTGGCCTGTATAATTTATTATGCTCCAGTGTATTTTTTTTTTTTTTTGCCAGTTCTAGGGCTTGAACTCAGGGCCTGAGCACTGTCCTTGGGCTTTCTCAAAGCTAGACCTCTACCACTTGAGCCACAGCACCACTTCTGGCTTTTTTCTGTGTATGTGGTACCTAGGATCATACCCAGGTCTTCTTGTACGCTCCTTAAACACTATACTACTAGGCCAAACTCCCAGCCCCAAATGGCTTTTTTTTTTTTTTGGTCATGGGCCTTGTTCTCTGGGCCTGGGCGCTGTCCCTGAGCCTTCAGGTCAGCTTTACTATTTGAGCTATAGTGCCACTTCAGACTTGATCTTTTTTTTTTTTGGTCAGTTGTGGGACTGGAACTCGATCTGGGTGCTGTCCATGAGCAGTTCAGGTCAAGGATAGTGCTCTGCCACATTGAGCCACAGTGCCACTTTCCCAGTATATTTTAATGTAGCTTCTTTCTGTGACTAAAACCATGTGCTGCTTGTCTCTCTGAGCTTGATTGACTTCACTCACCATTTCATTGCAAATGACATAAACTCCCCCCCCGCCCCCCCGGTCCTGTGGCTTGAACTCAGGACTTAGGTATTGTCTTTGAGCTTTCTCAAGCATTCTACCACTTGAGCCATACCACCACTTCCAGCTTTTTATATGTGTATGTGGTACCTAGGACTACGACTCAGGGCTTCATGCATGCTAGGCAAGCACTATTCCACTAGACCCCGATCCTGGTCCCCATAGTCTTTATTTTTTATAATAGATGAGTAAAACTCCATATTATCTATACCACATTTTTAAAATCCACTGCTTCTACATGACATTAGGCCTGTTTCTGTAATTCTGCTGTTGTGAATAGTGTAGCAGTGGATGTGAATGTGCAAGTGTCTTTACCTTATCCTGATTTGTAATGAACTGAACAGGTGCCAGGAGTGGTATGACAAGACCCTAGGGAAGTTCTCTGTTTTTTAATTATTTTTTTAGGAACCTCCAAATCTTCTTCCAGAGTGGTTGTACTAATGTACATTCTCATCAATAGTGCAGTAGGGTGCCTTTTTCCTTAACATTTATTGTTTCGATTCTTGATGTTGGCTAATCTAACTGGGGTGTGATGGAATCAGAATCCCGAGGTAGCTTAGGTTTTCATTTCCTTTATGGTCAAGAATGTTGAACATTTCACTTGTCTGCCATTCTTCTAAGAAGTAAGCTCCTTTGCCCATTTGTTAAGTACTTTATTAGTCTGGGAAAGTATTAGGTTGTTTATTGCTTGGGCAATATCCTTGAGCTATTTCAAGAATAGTACTCTTCTCCTTGAGCTACAGCACCACTTCCGGCTCTGTGTGTGTGTGTGTGTGTGTGTGTGTGTGTGTGTGTATGTGTGTGTATGTGTGTGTTGAGCTTTTTCAAGAATAGTACTCTTCTCCTTGAGCTACAGCACCACTTCCGGCTGTGTGTGTGTGTGTGTGTGTGTGTGTGTGTGTGTGTGTGTGTGTGTGTGTTGAGCTTTTTCAAGAATAGTACTCTTCTACTTGAGCTACAGCATCACTTCCAGCTCTGTGTGTGTGTGTGTGTGTGTGTGTGTGTGTGTTACTGAGGAATTAAACCCAAAGCTCTGTGGGTGTGGGTGTGTGTTACTGAGGAATTAAACCCAAGGCTACGTGCATGTGAGGCAAGCACTCTACCCCTAAGCCATACTCTCCCTGCCTAGAGCAATTGTGTGTGTGTGTCGGTCGTGTGGCTTGAACTCGGGCCTGTGCACTGTCCCTGGCTCTTCATCTTGAGATTATCGCTCTACTAGAAGAGCCACTGCAGCACTGAATGTTAGATTTCTTTCTTTTTTGGGGGGGGGGGGCGGGCTTGAGCTCAGAGCCTGAGCACTGTCCTTGGACTTTCTCAAGTGCTCTACCACTTGAGCCTCAGTACCACTTCCGGCTTTTTTCTATATATATGGTCCTTCATGCTAGGCAAATACTCTACCACTAGGCCAAACTCCCAGCCCCGGATATATTCTTTATTAGACTTAGTATATCCTTCACCTTACTTTGTTCTTTGTATTTATTATAAATAGATGTTTAATGGAATTCTTGATGGATTCAAGCTCAACTTTTTTAGACAGCATCCAATTTTGGCCTTTTCATCACATCAGAAGAGTTTTGTCTGCTGGCAGTCATTTAAATTGAATCTTGAGTTAGGATAGTGACCCAGTGGTCCCTTTATTGCACACCCAGTATTTGTGATTACCTGAATAGTGTACATGAGGTACTTTCCTGCTAGAAAGCTGAAACCTCAGAGTAAATTCTTTCCAGAACCATCTATCTGATGATTAACTGTAAACTGTTGTTTGTCTGAAGTTAGGATTTCACATTGGTGGTATTCTGTGTTTCTAATTTAATCAGTTTCATTCAATTCTTTCTCTTCATGATAAGAAAGCATCTAGAACTGGTACCTTTTTTCTACTGAATTTACTTATGCAGAAATACTTTTACTATGTTTTTTGTTCTCCCTATTGAGTTGAAATAATGGTGCTCAATGTATAATTTATATATATATGTATTATATAATCTACTTCATTTACCTTTGTTGTTTTAACAGGCTTTGGATTGTTTCACAGCAATGCTTTCTGAGCATTCAAGCAAACTGAAAATAGCAGAGGTTATTGGAAGCAAATTGAACATTTCCAAGAAGAAGGTATGAGATACTGTTACTTCTCTGTAAAAAGAAGATAGATATTTCCCTTGTTAACTTGTTAACTTGGACAGTTTCTGCTGACATGACTTCTCTATAAACATTAGTGTTCTCATTACTACTTATCATTGATTTGAAGCTTGTAACATTCCTAGTTTTTCATGTGTTTCACATTCCCTTCCTCCCTGTCTCTCTACTCTCCCCCCTCCTTCTTTTCCTCCTCCTCCTCCTTCAGGAACTAGTTGTAACTTTATATCTTTGTACTTTTTAAATTAATTACTACTAATTATTTTTAATTAATCTGAATTACCAGACAGTTAAAAAAATAACACAAATGAATACTTGTTTACTCTCAGTCTTGCCTTAGTCTATTGAGTGTTCATATTACAGTTATTTGCTACTATGCCTAGCTTATGTTAGAAGGCTAGAGTACTGAAAATGATAATTGAAGGGAAACATTTTTTTTAATATTTTTTTTTTTGCCAGTCCTGGGCCTTGAACTCAGGGCCTGAGCACTGTCCTTGGACTTTCTCAAGGCTAGAGCTCTACCACTTGAGCCTCAGCAACATTTCTGGCTTTTTTCTATGTATGTGGAACCAAGGTATCGAACCCAGGTCTTTGTTCTTGCTGTGCTAGGCAAGCACTCTACCACTAAGCTAAACTCCCAGCCACATTTTTTTCTGAACATATTAGCAAAAGAGGCCTTTTGTTGTTGTTCTCTGTTGGGAAATTTTAACATGTTCACATTAGATGTAGGCAGAGGCTTCTTTGAATTTGCAAAAAGTGCTATTTAAGGATGTATTTTAAGAAAGTGACAGTTGGAAAAAGTTGAATCTTGAAAGTAGTCGATGCTTCTTGGTAAATGATGAATTAAAAGACATTAAGTTTATATGGAAAAGGAAGTACTCAGAAATCATGCAAATTTTTTTGCTTCATTTAAAATTTTTTCTTGACAGGCTGAATTCTTCTGTCAACTTTATAAGCCAGAAATTGTGATCAATGAGTTGGATGTGCAAATAGGTCGTGTGAGGCTTCTTCGGAAACAAAGTGAGGCTGTGTTCATACAGAAGTAAGTATGGTTATGAACTAACCTACACACTACTGTTGTTAGGAGATTGCTTAGCAGGTTTAGTCTAGGCCCTCATGCTAGAGTAAAATACGACTGAACTTTGTTTCTCCAGTGTGCTTAGTAGTTAGAAATAGTTTTCCCAAAATATGTTCTGTGAAAGCTGATTTTTTAATAGGTAAAGAATTGGAACCAGCAAAGATGAATCCTTGATTTTACTCACCAAAGTGAACTAAAAATCCAACTCTAGCTATCTTCTAAGATTCTTTCCCTCCCTCCCTCACTCCCCCCCCCTCTCTTTCTTTCTTTCTTTCTTTGCCAGTCCTGGTGCTTAGAACTCAGGGCCTGAGCACTGTCGTTGGGCTTTCTCAACGCTAGGCTCTACCACTTGAGCCACAGCACCACTTCTGGCTTTTTCTAGGTATGTGATACCAAGGAATCGAATCCTGGTTTTTGTACATGTTAGGCAAGTACTCTACCACTAGGCCAAACTCCTGGCCCCTCTCTTAAGTTTCTTGAAGCCTGGAATTATATGAGGTTCTAAGACTGATAAAATACTTTTTTTTCATAAATTTTTTGTTGTAATTAATAGAAGGGTTACATGATATTTGCCAGATAGATGGTGCATTAATTCTCATACATTGATACCCTTTCACATGTCTTGGTCCCCATTTCCCTCCCCCCCACCCCTACCCCTCATCTTGTTTTCCCCCATTCCCTATCCAATTTCAAATAACCAAATACAAATATATCCAATATATCAGGTAACAAAGTGAGATAGTATAAAAATATGAGATAACCAAGGGACAGCAAAAGTGATGAGAGATAACATAGTACCTTAAGAACAACAATCATTCATTATATGGCTTATGTTTACATCATATTTTAAATGACAAGTTTAACAAACACGTGTTCAAGGAGGGAATCTCTAATTACAATCACTGGGACTTAGTATTTAGAACTTAGTCAAAATTAGGCTAAGGGTTTGTATGTCATAGAAACATATTAATTTATGAAATAAAACATTATGTCTATAGAGTCATAGGTTTTTATGTCTATATAGTTATGTTTATATTTCCATTACCATGTCCATAGCTTTGGGTATGCAGTTATTGAGTCCTCGCTCTTGTACTCTTTGGATTTAATAGCCGCATATTAAGGATACCATGCGACTTTTGTTCCTTAGGTCTTGACTTGTCTCACTGAACATGATTCGCTCTAGATTCATCCACTTCCCTGCGAATGCCTTTATTTTATCTTGTCTGTTGGCTATGTAGAATTCCATTGTGTATATATACCACATTTTCTGTATCCATTCATCTGCAGTAGGGCATCTGGATTGTTTCCATCGCTGGCTATTGTGAATAGTGCGGAGATGAACATAGCTGTGATAAAATACTTCTTACAAACTTTTTATATTTGTGACATTGTGCATTTGCTTTTCCTGGTATGTTTGTGTTTCTGGACTGCCATTGCAAATTTCCATGAATTGTTTGCTTTAGCAACAGCCATTAATTAAACAATTTATGCATGCCAGTTCTGGGGCCTGAACTCAGGGCCTGGGCACTGCATTTAGACACTTTGCTCAAGGCTAGTGCTCTTATTACTTGAGCCACAGCACTACTTGCTTTTCTGAGTATGTGGTACTGAGGAACCAAACCCAGGGCTTTGGGAGTGCTAGGCAAGCACTCTACCACTAGGCTATGCTCCTGGTCCACCAACAGCCAATATTTTCTAACACATTTATAGACCAGAAATTTGCAGTTAAGGTTCCCTCTGAAAGGACTAAAGAGGATGCCTTCTTGATTCTTTCTGATTTCTTTAGGTTCCTGACAGTGTTTGCTATCCCTTGACTAGTCTCTGTCTTCAGTGTAAATTTATTCATCTGCTTAGAAGAGCCCCAGCAGCTGGATTTAAAGTCCATTCTAATGTTATCTCAAGTTTTTAAACCCTGTAATGATCTTATTTCATAAAAAGTCACATTTATAGATTCTGAGTAGACTGAATTTTGGGAGAAGATTTTAATGCATTACATATATGATACACATTTTATAAGTGAGAAGACTGGAGCTAAGGCAATTTAAGCAGTTTTCTCAAGACACATTGGGCAGGTGATAGGTTACTAAAGTTTTGAATATCTAGAGTCTAGCACTTTACAATCTATATGAATAGTCAGTGTAGATTCATTTTGTATTTGGTATGTTGTAAGACTATCTTTGGACATGAAGACAATTGCTCTGGGCTGTTTCTCCATTTTTCTTCGTTAAACCTAGGAAATCTGGTTTAATACTATGAAAGCCAGGGACAGTGGCTCATGCCTGTAAGCCTAGCTACTCGGGGGGGCTGAGATCTGAGGATCAAGGTTCAAAGTCAGGCACGGCACAAAACGACCTAAGACTATCTCCAATTAACCTCTAGAAAACAGGAAGTGGGGCTTGGCTCAAGGGTAGGGTGATAGGTAGCCTTGAACTGAAGAGTTCAGGGACAGTGCCCAGGCCGTGTTCAAACCCCCGGACTCCCCCAAAAAGCAAACAATACTATGAAATGCATGCAGTGTGATTTTACATATTGTAAATTTCTCTCATAAGTACTGGAAGCCTTTTTGGGTGTAGGAAGGTTGAGTCTGCCTTTAAAAAAAAAAAAAAAAGGCCAGTTAACTCATAGCAGTCTAGTTTACACTGTAGATATGAGCTCAAAGGACTCAGGAAAACTGACCAGTCACCTCTCCCTAGCCTTTGTTGATAGAGGGCATCTGAAACAGGCACTGGCTTGATCCTCAGGGAGGCTGGCCTCATTACCAGGAGTTTTTGGAGGCTGCCTCAGCCTAGACTTTTATTTTTGGTGAGCTTGGGTTATTCAGCTTCTAGCCATTTAGTTGTGTGCTACGTAACTTGCCAGTTTAACTTTGAACTTGTGAGCTTCTTGACTTATTTTTCCTAGGTAGCTAGGTTTGCAGGCAGCATTAGGCCTGGCTGTGACTGACTTTTACATGTTTTTTCCATTCCTAGGGAGAAGCTCACATTTGCTGCCACTCGCCCATCCTCTGTTCTCATTGAACAGTTAGCTGTATGTGTCAGCAAAGGGGAGCCTGTATTACTGGTAGGAGAGACTGGAACTGGCAAAACCTCTACAGTACAGTATTTGTCTCACATTACAGGTAATAATGGCATAACTTTGTCCCTATGCTTAAAACTAAAAGGCTGAGATCTGACAATTGCACATCAAAGTCAGCCTGGCCAGACAAATCTAAGGCTTTTACCTCCACTTAACCAGCAAAAAGCCAGAAATGGGGTGTGGCTATAGTAGTAGACTGCCAGTTTTGACTGAAAAAGCCAGGCAAGAGTACAAAGCTTAGGTTCAATCTTTGATGAATTACCAACACACACACATGGTATTTACTTGTCCTCCTCTACATCCTTAAGGAGTACAGTCGGTAGTAGCTTTTTTAAGTATTTGGAATAGCTGTTTTCTCTGTTTTGTTTTTGGACACTTTTATTAAAGAATTTATTAACATTGATTTTTACATCATATTTCAAATGACGTGTTTAACAAACAAGTATTCAAGAAGGGAATCTCTGTATATAATCACAGGCTCTTAATTTTTAGAACATAATCAATACTAGGCTAAGGGTTTGTATATCATAGATACATATTAATGTTATAAAACATTATGTCTATAGACTCATAAGTTTTTATGTCTATGTAGTTGTGTTTAGATTTCCCATAATATGTCCATATCATTGGGTATGCAAATTGGAGTCCTCGCTCTTGCACAGTTTGGATCCAATAGCCACATATTAAGGATACCATGCTCGATTTTGTTTTTTAAAGGCCACCGTCTAAGAGTTATCAATATGAATCAACAAAGTGACACTGCAGACTTGCTGGGAGGGTAAGTGTGTTTATTCACTGTTTAATGTAAGAAATACCAAGCTCAAACCCAACGGAAAAATTGTTGAACGTATTGAACTCTGCCCCATAGCAGTAGGACATTTATTGGAGGGTATATTGAAATTGAGATCCTTTTGTTTGTAGCTATTTATCTTCATTTTAAATATCATTTAAGATCTTTCAACGGTGATACTCTGAAAGGAAGAGTAAAATCCAGAGAAGTGTATAATCATCAAATGCTGTGTATATAGAATTGACCTATTTATTAACTTCTTGCGTTAAAGGTCATATGGCCTTCAGTCTATGTAGATGTTTCTCCAAGTACATTATACTACTGTATGTTTTTCTCTAGTCTAGTCTGTATCTATATATGACTTTAGTAATTTTATGCTTCCAAGAGTTCCCAACATTAATCTTGTACTAACTGAACATGAACAAAGTCCATCTTCTTCCCTACAAATCTGCAATGGGATGCCAGCCACTGTCAGTCTTTTTTTTTTCTCCCCCTTCTATCCAGGGACTTGAACTCTGGCCTTGGCTCTGTCCCTGAGCTCTGTATCTCAAGGCTACTGCCTTATTACTTGAGCCACAGCACCACATCCGGTTCTGGTGGTTAATTGGAGATAAGAGTCTTGCAGACTTTTGTGCCTAGGCTGGCTTTGAAGCTCCATCCTCAGATCTCAGCCTCCTAAGTAGCCACCAGTGCTTTTTTTTTTTTTAATGATATATTGAGTACATAGGTGTCTGTCCTTTGAGTTCCCTGCTTCAAGTGATAATTGAAAAGAGTTCCGTCCCATATATGATTAACTAGAATTTGATTTTTGTGCTAACTTGATTGAAATAGAATATATCTACTTTTCCTTTTTTGCTTTATAGTGTTGCAGTTGGGGATTGAACTCAGTTCACTGCCTTGTGTTCTTAGCTTTTTCACTCAAGACTTGTGATCTACCACTTGAGCCTCATCCCTACTCTTGTATATCTACTTTTAATTACCAGTGAATTAATTACCAGTTACCCAAAGTTTTTTTGTGTGTGATGTATAGAGCTGTTACAGTTACATTCGCCACATAGTAGTAGGTGCATTACTTCTCACACATAGATACCCCTTCTTATGTTTTTGTCCCCATTTGCCTCCTCCCACCCCCTCCCAATCATCTTGATTTCCCCCATTCCCTTTCCTATTTCAATTAATTAAATAAACGTGTATATACTGTACCAGGTAACAAAATCAGTTATAGTAACCATATGAGATTACCCAAAGAGCAACAAAAGAGAAGAGAAATAACAGTTTATTAAGAACAACAATCACTCACGGTAAAGCTCTTGTTTCTATATCCTGGAGATCCTTTCATTTAGCCTCATCCTATAGGACCTTATGTATCTAGGTTTTGCCCTATTGTAATCCTCTGCTACGTGTATACTAATACTCTGGTTTCTCTTCAGATCGTATAAATCTTTCACCTTTTACCTCTTTTTTTGGCCAGTCCTGGAGATTGAACTCAGGTCTGAGCACTGTCCTTGGACTTTCCTCAAGGCTAGTACTCTACCACTTGAGCCATAGCACCATTTCCAGCTTTTCTATGTATGTGGTACTGAGGAACCAAGCCCTATGCCCCAGGACTGGCACAAAGAAAAGATAGCTAGCTAGCTCGATAGATTGCAGAAACTGTATTACCAACCTGCCTCTTCCTTAACCACCTGTGCAACCATCCTTCAAAGACATTACACAACAGAATGGACTTTAAACTCAGAGTCCTTCCATGAAATAAATATTATTTCTTGATTCATTCCCATTACTCATATATACTGTTCTGTGTGTATTTTCCGCTTTTCTTGAAGCTTGGAAAATCATTTTCTTTGTGTTAGCCATTTTCAAATGAATTCATTTTTTTTAATGGTTATTTTTGGCATACTAGGGTTTGAACAGAGAATTGCACTTGTTAGGTAATCATTCTACTTGAGGAACTCACCCTCTTGGTTTCAGTCATTCTTTTTTTTTTTTTTTTTTTGCCAGTCCTGGGCCTGAGCACTGTCCTTGGACTTTCTCAAGGCTAGAGCTCTACCACTTCAGCCTCAGCACCACTTCTGGCTTTTTTCTATGTATGTGGTACCGAGGAATCGAACCTGGGTCTTCATGCATGCTAGGCAAGCACTTTAACCACTAGGCCAAACTCCCGGCCCCTCAGTCATTCTTTTAGATAAGGTTTTGTGCTTTTGCCCAGGTAGGCCTGGTCTTCAGTGCTCCCTCCCATCCATTCCTGGAATAGCTGGAATTGCAGGCATGCATTACCACACACAACTTAATAAGATAAGGTTTCAGATTTTGTTTGAGTGGGCCTCCAATCTTCATCTCAATCTCTACTTCCTTCTTCTCTCTGCCTGCCTCCCATTATGGGGTACTTGGGATTTGTCCTTGGGCCTTATGAATGCTAAGCATGCATTTCACCAGTAAACGACAGCGTTACCTTTTTTTGTAATTTAAAAATTTTTAGTTTCCATCAACTGAAACATGTCTAAACTGCTTAATCACAATACTAAGCTTCATATAAACACCTTTTAAGGAACTTTGCCTAATGAGAAACATTTTAACTACCTCTATAATTTTAGTAGACTACTAATAGCAGAGCAATTTCTGTTAATCATAATTATAAGTCATTTATAATATTCATTAAGTGCCAGGTACTGTTTTGAGTACCTGTGAAATCTTTTGCTTTTCTAACAGCTCTGAGATACAGAGACAAGAAATTGTTTCAGTAAAGTGCAGGTTGTTTACTTTTCTTGTACTTATTCTAATGTTATTCTAATTCTCTTTACTTCGCCCATCTCTTTTCATTTCATGATCAGCCCTGAATTCATCGGTCTTTTCATTTTTGAGACTGGTTATCTGCTGACCTTCCTGCTTCCCTCCCTCCTTCCCTCCCTCCTTCCTTACTTCTTTCCTCTCTCCCTCTCTTCCCCTCTATTCCTCCCTCTTCTCTCTCTCTCTCTCTCTCCCTGCTTCCCCCCCTCCCCCCCCGCCCAGACTGACCCTCAGCTTGTTAGCCTCTTGAGTGTTGAAACTACAGGTCTATGTAACACCATGGGTAGCCACACGTAATTTCGTTAATAATAAAAACTCCAATAAATAAAGATCAACCAGAAATAATTACAAGCCAATTACCATAACTACGAAAAAAGGACCTCTAGAAACACATGCTACTCTCTTCCTCAAATCCATCCATTGATTTCTCAGTCCATTGGGAATATAACCCAGAGGTTTTTTTGGGGCCCTAAACCTCTTCATCTGACCTTGAGCATTTTCCATTCACTCTTCCTCTTCTTCCTTTTCTTCCACTACATGACATTTCTTGCTATCCAAGAATGAGCTAGTAGAGCTCAGCTTCTTTGTAGTACCATTTATCTACTAACAGTTATTCACCTTCAATGTTTACGGTAAGAGACTAGCTTATAATACTCTTACTTTATTATGTAAATATGTGTATTACACCATAAACCTTAACACAAATAATATTTTGGCTTGATTTTTGTGAGTTCTGCTTTGTAATTTCTATTAGAAGTTTGTACATTACATTTGACTTTTGTTTCAGTTATAAGCCAGTGGACCATAAACTTATTTGGCTACCCTTACGTGAGACATTTGAAGAACTCTTTGTCAAGACCTTTTCTAAGAAACAAAACTTTACTTTCTTGGGACACATTCAGACCTGTTATAGGCAGAAGCGCTGGCATGATCTCCTCAAGCTGATGCAGCATGTCCAGAAGTCTGCTGCTAACAAGGAGGAAAAGGAGAGCGAGACAGGTGAACTACTACTACTGAACTATATCCCCAGCTTGTGGGAAAGTGAATTCATCATTACATATCTGTGTATCATTACATATATGTGTGTATACGAGTGAACTAATTATTATAGTCATTAGCCCATAATTAACATTGTTCACATTTTTATTTAGGTTTTGATTGTGCGTGCATGCATGTGTGCGTGTATGCTGGTAATGGGGCTTAAACTCTGTGCCTGGGCACTATTTCTGAGCTGGTTTGCTCAAGACTAGTGTTCTACCACTGGAATCATAGCTCCAGTCCAGCTTTTTGTTGTTAGTTGGAGTCTCACAGACTTTCCCTTCATGAACTGGCTTCAAACTATGGTACTCAGATCTCAGCCTCCTGAGAAGCTAGAATTACAAGTGTGAACCACTAGTGTTGCCCAGTGATTTAGTTCTTAGGTGATTAGTTTTTTGGTTACATTCTTAATTATATGTTTTTGTGTGATTAACAGATGTGCAGAAAGCATTATAACTCAAAATATGTATTAAATTTGTGTTTTTCTTCTTTCCTAGGATTACTCCTAAAGGAGAAATGGGAAGCATTTGGTCTTAGACTCAGCCATGCCCAGCAACAAATGAAAATGACTGAAAATGCATTATTGTTTGCGTTTGTGGAGGTATTTTGGTTTTATTTTGGTGAAGGGACTATTAACACCACAACCACTACCATTTTCTGATACCTGGGCTTGATCTCAGAGCCTTGAGGTCTCATGTAGATTTTTGTGGGTTTTTTGCTCAAGGCTAGTGCTCTAATGATTGAGACACACCTGCATTGTTTTTATCCAACTAGTGGTAGACTTTTAAGGACTTTCTAGCTGGACTGGTTATTAATTCTGTGCTTTGATTTTCGTCTCCTGAATAGCTAACATTTTAGCCTTGAACCAAACTACCTTGTTCCTTTTTTGTTTGTTTTGTGTCCCTGGTGAAGCTTGAACTCAGGGCTTTGGTGCTGTCCCTTTTTTACTGAAAGCTAGACCTGTACCACTTGACATAAAGCCCTATAGCTGGCTTTTTTCCACTAATTAGAGAAAAGAGTCTCATGGACTTTCTTGCTTAGGCTGACTTCAGACTGTAATCCTTACATCTCAATGTCCTGAGTGTAATAACTTGTCAAATTTATCCGCCAAATTCTGTTTTTGTTTTTGTAAAAATGCTTAGCCTGCTCAACTACCTGGATGTGATTTCCTCCTTACGGTTAAGTGACAGTGATATGGCAATGATCACCTGTGTGTAGTTATGAACACCTGAACTCAGCCCCATTGAAGCTCAGATTGTCCTGTTCCAGCCCAAAGGTGGAGTGCTGTTGCTGTACAGCTATTAAAATAACTCCTAGCTTGATTCACTGACTGCTGGTGACTTTAATGATGTGGATTCAAGCCCCACCTGAGTCTCTAGGCTATAACACTGAGTAGTTAGGATTTCAGACATAAGCCACTGGCACAGTTACTAATTTTAAAGATGCAATGGAGGATTAATAGCTGTACTCTTTCAATTTGTGTGTGTATAGGGCTGCAGTCAGTGGAACTGTTCCTAAATAAGCAGAAGCTTGAACGAAAGATCAACTAACTGTGATCGACCTAATTGTGAATATGGGGAAGGCCAAGTATGAGGGGTTGTTAGACGTGGTGGGGGAGAGGTGTTAGGCAGGCATAGAAATGTCTATTCATGTCCTGGCACATATTTAATTCCATTTTTTGTTATCTATTTCTACTATTTTATGATTCTTTCAGCAAAAGGTCAACTTGATTAAATATTTATAATTTGCCTGTTCGTATCATTTAAAAATTACCTTTAAGCTTGGCTTGGTGGCTTACACATGTAATCTTAGCTAATCAAAAGGCTGAGGTCTGAGGATTGCTGTTTAAAGCCAGCCTGTGGCACTGAAAAGTCCCTGAGACTCTTATCTCCAATTAACCACCAGAAAATAGAAGGTGGTTCTGTGGCTCAAGGGTAGAGCATTAGCCTTATTTAGCTGAAGAGCTCAGGGACAACACCCAGGCCTAGAGTTCAAGCCTCACGACCGAAAAAAAGATTAAAAAATATTTTTATGAAACTCTACAATGCTACTGAGCATGGTAGAAGTCTTTAAGTTGTTTTGATGGAGAATGTTGATACAAGGAAATTTGCTCATCTATACTTAGTATGGTTATTTCTAAAATAAACACCACAACCTCGCAATATAAGAGTTTCTCTTGTTCTCGCTCTCTCAATTGTTATTTTAAAGGAATTGTACAAAGGGGTTATGATTTCATAAGTCAGATTATCATGTTATAATGCTGCTTGAGCATTTTCACCCTTCCTGGTTTTCACCCTTCCATACCTACCCATAAGTTAAATGGTTTCTTTTTAACATGGTATATATTGAATACAATGACTGCATTTGCTTAACCTTCTTGCCTCTATTCCTGTCTGCTGCCTTTATCCAATCCCAAAAAGAAAAAAAACAAAACCATGTAAATTTAAAACAGAAACACTATGTAAAGCCGGGCACCTGTAGCACATGCCTGTAATCCTAACTCCTCAGGCTGAGATCTGAGGATTACAACTCAAAGCCAGCCTTGGCACAAAAGACCATGAGACTTTTATCACCCATTAACCCTGGTAGAGCCCTAAATGGAAGAGCTCAGGGATGGGCCCAGAGTTCAAGCCCCACAACCAACCCCCCCAAAAAAAACAAAAACAAAAAAAACTGCAAAAAAAAGATGTCATTTTATTGATAAATAGTATTCTAGATGTTATGAAGGGTTACACATTTGGATTCATCTTCTTTGTATAACCTCCCTTAGTCAATTTCTGTGTACATACAAATTTGCTAACGTGTTTAGTTGTATTTTAGATATGGCTTCCCCATAAGCTTGGCTTCTCAAGCTTGGGTTACTTTTTTTAACATGACGTGTTCTAGGTCCATCCATATCTCTGAAAATTGCATATTTTGATGATTGTGTAAAACTCCATATGTGCATGTGTACCTTATTTTCTTGATCTACTCATATTGTAGGATATATAGATTATTTCCATAAGTTGGCTATTATACTTGAACATGGATGTGCAGTATCTTTATCATATCCTGATTTGTGAAGTACTGAGTGGATGTTTAAGAGTGGTATGGCTAGATCATACAGTAGTTCTAGGTAGTTTTTTGAGGCATCTCCCAA
Source organism: Megascapheus bottae (assembly GCF_031878675.1). Taxonomy (NCBI): domain Eukaryota; kingdom Metazoa; phylum Chordata; class Mammalia; order Rodentia; family Geomyidae; genus Megascapheus; species Megascapheus bottae. The sequence goes on from NC_143516.1 coordinate 53,862,946, forward strand.
CTTCCCTCTAGAGTGGTTATACTAGTTTGCTTTTCCACATCTCTGCCACCATTTGTTGTTTGAATTCTTGGTATTGGCCAATTTTACCTGGGGTGAGAAGTGAGATGTGTTGTTTTGACTTGCATTTCCTTTATGGTTGAGGATGTTGAGACTTTCCACACGTGTTTATTAGCCATTCTTTTCTGAAGTGTCTATTTTGTTCCTTTGCCCCTTTGTTGAATGAGATTATTTCTTTTGAGTTCCCTATATATACACTGGATATTAGACCTTTCTATAAGATATTTATTGCTGTTAAAGAATTTGTCCTATTCTCAGGGTTATCTTTATAACTTTGTTATTATATCTTTTACTTTGCAGACACTCTAGTTAGATAGAATCCTACTTTTATTTACTGTGCCTCTGGGAGTTTTCAGAAAATTCCTGCCTGTCCCTATAAGTTCTAATGTTTCTCCTCCATCTTGACATAGATTGAGAATTTCAGGTGTGACATTGAGGTCTTTGATCTACTTTTGAGTTAATACAGTGTATGGTGCAAAACAAAGATACAGTTTAAGTTTTCTATATATTATATATGGACATTCAGTTTTCCCATCACCAATTATTGAAGATGATATTTTTTCTCAACTTACATTTCTGGCTTCCTTATCAAATATCACCTAGGTATCAATATGTGGGTTTATTACTGAATCTTTTGGGGCCTGTTTTTATGCCAGGACCAATCTGTTTTTGTTCCTACAGCTCTGTAGTAAAGTTTGAGGTCTAGAATTGTGGTATAACCAGCATTGCTTTTTTTGGTGTGGGAGGGGACTAAAACTTTGGCTATTCATGGTTTTTGTTTTTCCATGTAAAGTTTTGCATTGCTTTCTCTGAGTGAAAAATGTCATAGACATTTTGATGGGGATTGTATTTAATGTAGATCACCTTTGGCAGTATGTAAACCTTTGTGATTTAACCTACTGGAGTTAGTTTTCTTTTCTTAGTTGGGAGTTTTTTTTTTTTAATTTTGTTAGAAAGTCAACATTAAAGTATAAAGTAATTGAATCAATAATGATATGTCTAGATGGATTGTAAGATAATGGAATAGAGCTGCATAAATAAATACTGATTATGATTCTCTTTAGCCAGTGTGAAAGACTATCTCTCAACTACTGTATACTTTTTTTTTTTTTTTTTTTTTGCCAGTCCTGGGCCTTAAACTCAGGGCCTGAGCACTGCCCTTGGGCTTTCTCAAGGCTAGGGTTCTACCACTTGAGCCACAGTACCATTTTGGGGTTTTTCTATGTATATGTAGTACCAAGGAATCTACCTGGGTCTTGTGCATGCTAGACAAGCACTGTACCACTAGGTCAAGCTCCTGGCCCTACTGTATACTCTTTTATTTGGACCTTTATCTTGTCTTGGATATATTCATAGCCTGTTTAATTATTTGGGGTGCTTTTATGCACCTGAATACATTGTATGTAACTGTCTGACCATTTGTGTAATGAAAGAATAGACCTCACTATGTAAAGCTTAAAGATACCTTACCTTTTGGGTTTGTTCACAATTAACTTGGCCTTAATTCTGTGACTTACACACAGAATTATGCCTTTGCCTCACCTTCTCACATAGCAAATATAACGCCTCTTGGAAACTGTATCTTTGAAGTGCAATCTTAATTTTTTCATTATCCTTTAGGGCACATTAGCCCAGGCTATAAAGAAAGGAGAGTGGATTTTGTTGGATGAGATTAATCTGGCTGCTCCTGAAACATTAGAATGTCTGGGTGGATTGCTTGAAGGTTCCTCTGGCTCCCTGGTATTGCTGGATCGAGGAGATACTGGTAAGAATTTTATCCCCTTGCAATGTGGTGGCCCACGCCTGTAATCCTAGCTACTCAGGAGGCTGACAACTGAGGAGCAAGGTTCAAAGCCAGCCCAGGCACAAAAAGGACCTGAGACTCTTATCTCTAGTTAACCTCTGGAAAAGGGAAGTGGGGCTTGACTCTAGGGTAGGGTGGTAGGCTTGAGCTGTAGAGCTCAGGGACAACACCCAGGCCTAGGGGTAGGGTGGTAGCCTTGAGCTGAAGAGCTCTGGGACTGTGCTCAGGTAAAAAGGAATTTGATTCCCTTGTGGTTTGACATTGGTTGAGTGGACCATATTCCTCTTCCAGGAGCATTCATTCATACCTTACATATTTAAGTTCCTGCAAAGTATATTGAGCTGTTTGTGGTATGGAAAGCCATAAAGAATGAGATATTTTGTATCAGTGCACTTGAATTATGAGTAATAAGCATGCGCTTTGATAAAAATAAGTACACATGGGTGATTGAGTGAGAAATAATTAACAGTAGACATCTAAAACACTGGAGTGGTAACCTAAGTTTGGTTTGTATATAAAGGTATGAAAAGTGTTCTTAGTGAGGTTTCTGAGAAGGCAAAGACAATGTGAACATAACCAGGTTGCTCCAGAGGCTTAGTTGCTGAGTCTTAGGGTTGGTGGTGTTATTCTTTTTTTGTATTACTGTGGCTTATCACTTGTTACAGGTTGCTAAGAACTTCTGGTTTTTTTTCCTTATAGAGCCACTAGTTCGTCATCCTGATTTCCGTTTATTTGCATGTATGAATCCTGCTACAGATGTGGGCAAAAGAAATCTCCCACCAGGAATAAGAAACAGGTAAAGTTTTTTTTTTTCCCCCTCCTCTCCTCTTCCTCCTCCTCCTTCCTTTTTTTCTTCTTTTTTCTTCTTCTGTTTGGGGAGAGGGTGGTTGATCATAGGGCTTGAATTCTGATCCTGGGCACTGTTTGAGTTCAGCTCAAGGCTAGAGCTGCTGTACCACATTGAGCCATAGTGCCACTTGCTGGATTATTTTTTTATTGCACATAATTTTGTTACACTTAAAAAAATGTCTTCTGAAAATGATAGCTGTCTTGGCTGTGTAAGGATTACATATAGAAGACAATATTGTATAGAAACAACTACAAAGTTTACGCATGGTTCATTTGTATCTCAACTGAAAAATCTGTGGTTTACATATACTTAAAATGAGCTTATATAACTTCTGTCCCATATTTTTTATTTTCTGCATGCCTGTGTTAATTTTCTAAAAGCAGTTCTTTAACCTATAGGTTCACTGAACTTTATGTAGAAGAATTGCAATGTAAAGAAGACTTGCAAATTCTTATTCTGGATTATCTAAAAGGATTGAGTGTGAGCAAGAACACTGTGCAAGGAATCATAAAGTAGGTTTTCTTTGGCGTATCTGTATATTTTTCTTCTAAAGATAACTATATTACAAGTACAGACACTTAACATTTTTTCTCTTTTTTTCTTATAATTAGGTGTAACGGAACACTTGTATAGATTTATTTTAAGGTTGTATCTTTATATGAACTCCCTTAGGTTTTCCTAAGAACCACTACTATTAAGGATATGTAATCAGATACTGGTCTCCTGATTATTTCTGCATTTGTGACTAGAAGTTTTATTTTCCTAGATTAGATGTAAATGTTTTGTATTTTTATCTGTCTTGATCAAATTTTATCTCATGTACTAAGTAAATAACTTATGAGGAGGAAGGTCATATAATATGGCTGTGTGTGTGTGTGTGTCTCCTAAGCTCTCACTCAACTTGGTTGCTTCTGCCTGGGACTCATCACTTGAATCATACCTCCATTTTTTAAAGGACATACAATTTTTTTAATTGATTTTTTTTTTTGCCAGTTCTGAGACTTGAACTCAGGGCCTGAGCACTGTCCTTAGGCATTCTCAAAGCTAGTGCTCTACCACTTGAGCCACAGCACCATTCTGGCTTTTTCTCAGTATGTGGAACCAAGATATATCAACCTGGGTTTTTGTGCACGCTAGGCAAGCACTCTACCACAAAGCCAAACTATTGGCCATGGCCATGTAATATATCAAGTCAGGCTTAGAATTAATGGAGACCTAGCAAAAAAATTTTAAAGAATGGTAACATGATTTGTTTCTTTAACGTGAGTCACTGGTGTTTTGTACGCCATGTAGAAAGAGTTTAGTTTTTTTGGTTTGTTTTTTTTTTTTGCCTGTCCTGGACTGGATCTCAGGCTAGTGCTCTATCACTTGAGCCACAGAACCACGTCTGGCTTTTCTGTCTATGTGGTCCCAAAGACTCGAACCTGGGTCTTTGTGCGTGCTAGGCAGTCACTCTACTACTAGACCAAACTCCCGGCCCCAGAGTTCAGTATTTTTTTTTTTTTTTTGCCAGTCCTAGGTTTGGGCACAGGGCTTGAGCACTGTCCTTGGACTTTTTCAAGGCTACCACTCTTCCACTTGAGCATCAGCACCACTTCCAGCTTTTTGCTATGTATGTGGTACTGAGGAATCGAACCCAGGTCTTCATACATGCTAGGCAAGCACTTGTTGGCTCTAGATGTTAAAAATTATGTCATTCTGGACAGATCATTTTTTTCTTTGTTTTCCTGAAACAAATACAAGATGTAAAGTAGTGAAATAGAATGATTTTAACATTTTACTTTTCCATTTTGTGGTTTTTCTGTGGCATCCTCCCCCATTGCTTTGTCATACTACCTTTTTGGTATGTGAACATGGTAAAGCTGGGAATCAGAATTGCTAAGCACACAGTGTCACTGAGATGATACATCCTCTCTCTTCTTCCCCACCCCCAACCCTATTCCTTGATATCTGTCTACTTGCTACAAGGTAATTCATTTCTACATGTCCGTGCATCTTGACTCCTTCTGACATTCTCCCCCATGTCTCCCAAACCTGCCTCTTCCTTAAAGTTAATTGATTCTGTTAATCTGTGTAAACTGCATTCTTTTTGTAGCTTCTACACAGCTTTGCGTAAAGAATCTGGTACCAAATTAGTGGATGGAACTGGCCACAGACCTCACTACAGCCTTCGAACTCTCTGCAGGGCCTTGCGATTTGCAGCTTCCAACCCATGTGGCAGTATCCAGCGCTCACTCTATGAGGTCTTTCTAAAGTCTTTTTGATTTAGGAGCTGGGTGGATGGGCTTCCCACGAGAAGGACAAAATGGGATGAGTATACCACATTTGCCAGTGCTTCTTCATCACATTAGCCTAGCACTCCCTTCCCTTTCTCTACCACTGTATCCTTTTAAAGGGTCCTCTGGGAAATAGCACTACCCCAAATGCTAAGTGTTGTTTCAGTTATTATAGAGGAATAACTTATTTGTATCTGTTTTCTCTCTAGGGCTTTTGCTTGGGTTTCTTAACACAACTTGATAGGACGTCACACCCTATAGTTCAGAAGCTCATTTGTCAACACATTATCTCTGGCAATGTCAAAAGTTTGCTGAAACAGGTATCTTCTTTAACTTCGTTAAATAAGGGAAAGATTGAATTACCAAAGTTTTGTCTTAATTTAACAAAACTTTTTAATCATAAAAGTATTCTAATTGTAAAAGTATTCTGTTGGAACAGTTAATGATCATAGACATGTTATCACTAGGTAAACTTAAAGTTCTAATTCTTCTCAGTATTTTTTTTATTGTCAGGGCAATGAATAGAGGGGTTGCAGTTACATTTGTAAGGTAGTGTATACATTAGTTACTCTTTACAGCTAGATTATAGTATATATATATTTTTTTTCTTTCTTTTTTTTCCAATCCTTGAACTCGGGTCTTAGACACTGTCCTTAAGCTTCTTTTGCTCAAGGCTAACACTCTACCACTTGAACCACACCACCAGTTACTACCTTTTCTGGTTTTTTGGTACTGCAGAATCAAGCCTAGATCTTATGCATGCCAGGCAAGCACTTTCACTAAGTCACATTCCCTGCCCCCCTCCCCCCCTTGGTTTTTTTCCTTTGGCTAGTCAGTCATGGGGCTTGAATTCAGGGCTGAGTGCTATACCTGAGATTTTTTTTTTTTTTTTTTTTGCTTAAGGCTAGTGTTCTACTAATTTGAACCCCTACCTCAGTTTTGGTATTCTGGTGGTTAATTGGAGATAAGACTAATGGATTTTCCTGCTGAGGCTGGCTTCAACCATGATTCTCTAATCTTACCCTCTTAAGTAATTCAGTTTACAGGAATGAGACACTAGTGCCCAGCTATATTTCAGTTTTTCATGTATTCAAATGCTAGTGTGTTTGTTGATAAGGTAAATTCAAATTATATCAGTAACTCCATTGTAGATGGTTATTCTGGAAGTTGCCTTGTTTGTGGAACTTCCATTGTTTGGGGTGGAGCGTGCTAGCAGTCAAATTCAAGGCCTCATAAATAATAGGTAAACTGTATTGTGCTATTTCTCCATCCCTAGCTTTTTTAACATGCCTTGGATAATTTTTTGTTTCAGCACCAGAGAGTAAGGGCAACATGTTTTTTTTTTAGTAGATGGTTGCCTCAAAATCTTACCTTTGAGCTTATAATGGAGCTTTTGCAGAGAGAGAGGAGCCACTGTAGAAAACATCCTCTACAAGGGACATGATGGCTCATGCCTGTAATCCTAGCTACTCAGGAGGCTAAGATCTAAAGATTGTGGTATAAGGCCAGCCCCTGAACTAAAGGCCATGAGACTTTTTTTTTTTTTTTTTTTTTGGCCAGTCCTGGGGCTTGAACTCAAGGCCTGAGCACTGTCCTTGGGCTTTCTCAAGGCTAGCATGCTCTACCATTTGAGCCACAACACCTTTTCTGACTTTTTCTATGTATGTAATACCAAGGAAACAAACCTCTGTCTTTGTATATGCTAGGCAGGCACCTTACCACTAGGCCAAACTCCTGGCCCTAAAGTCCATGACACTCTTTATCTCTCTAATTAACTACCAGATAACCAGAAATGGCTCTGTGGCTCAAGGAATAGGGTAGTAGCCTTAAGCTGAATTGCTCAGGGACAATGCCCAGCTCAAGGGGTAGTAGCCTTCAGCTGAAGAGCTCAGGGAGAGCACGCGGGCCCAGAATTCAAACCCCACAACCAACCAATTAAAAAGAAAACAATACTTGACCAGAAATTGTAAAGTAGTATGTTATTAAAAGAAACTGAGATTCTGTTGATTTTCCATTAGAGTGTACTGTTTAGACTTTGAATTATTTTGGACTTTATCTTTGAGTAAATGACATAAATATTATATATGTATATGTGTGTGTGTGTGTGTGTATGTATGTATGTATCTATCTATCTATGTATGTATCTATGTATGTATGCCTGGGTGCTGACCCTGAAGTCTTCAACTCAAGGCTAATGCTCTACTAGTTTGAGTTGCAGTGCCATTTCCTAAATTTTGTTTTATTAGGGTTTATTTTCTTTTTAAATATTTAAGATTTGGAGGCATAGCTCTGTTGGAAGAAGACTACTTACCAATTGAATGAAAGCAGCAGGTGCCCAGTTCAAGTTCAGTGCTCTCACTAAAAAGTATAAATTAGTGTATAAAATCTAGAAACATTTTTACTAGTTAGTGTATGTTATACAAAGGGAATGACCAAGTTAGGTAGTGCTATTCAATACTGGTCTTGTCCATTTGCTCATTTTTTTGCATGTGTTCTTCATTGTTGTGTTAGAAGCTAAAAGATCACCCTCATCCACAGCTCAATAAGGACCCTTAAAAATTGGGACCCAAATAGACAGTTTCAAGTATGGACCTATTTCATAGAAAATTTTATGCAGAATAAATAATTCAACTATTTTTAATCTGTGAAATAATACAATTCAACCTAGTAATACTGTTATTTTAGAAAGATTATTTCATCACCTGTATGTTTTTTCTTACAGTTTAGTCTAGGAAGTCAATGAAAACCTCTTCTAGAGAATCAAAATGTAATAATGCAATCTTCTATCTTTATTATAACACTGTGTTTGGAGAGGAAGTGAGTATAGTATATAGAAAGTACAAATTATTGAGAAATGAATGGTCATGTATGGGGGAAACTTCATTCTACTTTTCCTTCAAACATACCTACTCACATTCTGACTTCAAAATCAGTTTATGACCACATTTGCATCTCATTCCTAAAAGTATTTTTTTTTTTTTTTTTGTGGGTCCTGGGGCTTGAACTCTGGGCCTGGCTTAAAAGTAATTTTATGTCCATGTAACTTTCTAATCCCAGCACTTTTGGACTACCATAGTGTCTTGGGACTGAGCCATTTTCAAACTTATCTTTCAGCCTATTCCAGAGCCCAAAGGAGGTCGGCTCATCCAGGTTGAAGGCTATTGGATTTCAGTGGGAGACAAGGAACCTACAATAGATGAGACCTATGTTCTGACATCTTCTGTTAAGTTGAACCTGAGAGATATAGTTCGAGTGGTGTCTGCTGGGTATGTATCCTTTTTCACCTGATGCTGCATATTAATGTTACTCCAAACTACCTTCCTTAACTGAAACCTGACTTTTATTCATTGATTAACTGAATTGTTACTTTAATTTTTAGCTTATATTAGTTATACAGAGTAAAGTATCATTTTTGCATTTCCATACATTTTTCACAATATGCTCTCTATCACTCTTTTCCCCTTGAATTGTTTCTTTCTAAAGTTAGTATGGGACTTCTCACACAAAGCATTATTTATAGACACACAGAAGAGCATTGTTATTCCTTTGGTAAGAGCATTATGGACACATTATATTGGCCTTTTTTGCCAATCCTGGGACTTTTGCTCAGGACCTGAGCACTGTCCTTTGGCTCTCTCAAGGCTATTATTATTGCTCTACTACTTGAGCCATAGCGCCACTTCTGGACTTTTCTGTATGTGTGGTATGGACGAATTAAACCTGGTTCTTTGTGCATGCTAGGCAAGCACTCTACCACTAAACCAAACTCCCGGCTCCTATTTTGGCCTTCTTTGAAGCTTTTTTTTTTTTTTTTTTTTTGTATTATACAAATGGTGCCAAAGAGGTTAAAAATATCTCAATAATGATAATTTATGTAGTTTTTGCTAATCCTGGGTCAGGGCCTGAGCACTGTCCTTGGGCTTTCTCAAGTCTAACACTCTACCATTTAAGCCACAGCACCACTTTCTGCTTTCTTTGTGTATGTGGGGTCTTTATGCATGCTAGGCATGCATTCTACCATTAGACCAAACTGGGGCCCCTATCAGTATTTTTTGAGGAACAAGTTTTACATAGACCTTTCTGTGTGTATAGGTATATGCAAATGCTCTGTGATTGTTAAGTGATAGCCATTGTTTTGCAAAAGTTCTTCAATTCTAGTTTCTGGTTTGTGTTTTCTGTTTTTGTGTGTCTTTTTAAAACTGCTTTTTTGGATAATCTTTTGCAGAACCTATCCAGTGCTGATTCAGGGAGAGACATCAGTTGGTAAAACAAGCTTGATTAGGTGGTTGGCTGCAGCCACTGGCAACCACTGTGTAAGAATTAATAATCATGAACACACTGATATTCAAGAGTACATTGGTTGTTACACATCTGACTCTTCAGGGAAGCTTGTTTTTAAAGAAGGTAGTGTTAATATTCATTGTATGGGTGTAGTTTTCCCACTTCCCTGCATACTATTATTTGTCATCATTTCTTATTGTGGACCATGGACCTCTGTCATTAAGGGCTGGTGTTTGTAGTTTAGATTTATTTAGTTGGATTCCATTAATCGTGGTCTAGAGTTACTTGGATTCCGTTAATCTTTTCAGGCATGTATGCTGAAACTGCCAGATTTGAAAGAGGTCACTTTTACTGTTGCTTTGTTTCTTAGTGCTTCAAAGAATAGAGTAAGGAAGGTTTGGTTAGATTGGCTTTTTTAAGGCTGTTGTTCTACTACTTGATTGGAAAATTTGGTAATTTTATGAAATTATACTGCAGAGCAAAATTAAGTTGAAGGGAGTTATTCTTCATCCTAGTTCATGCTTTCTATAGGAAAAGGGACTATTATTGTTGAACTGTTTTTAGCTGTAGTGTCACAGATTTGGTGGCACAACTAGCTAGAGAAAATAATTTCTTTGTAAATATAATGATAATTTAGGATTTGTTGATGTTATAGACTGTTGAAAATAATGCTATGATTAATATACTAATTCTCGATGTTCAATTCCTTGTAGGTGTACTTATTGATGCTATGAGAAAGGGCTACTGGATTGTCTTAGATGAATTAAACTTGGCCCCTACTGATGTGCTGGAGGCACTGAACAGACTGTTGGATGATAACCGTGAATTGCTTATAACTGAAACCCAAGAAGTTGTTAAAGCACACCCTCGATTCATGCTTTTTGCCACCCAAAATCCACCCGGACTTTATGGAGGCAGAAAAGTGAGTCTAGTTTACCTTGTCAATTCTGTTCATGACCATACTGAATAATAAATCTTTGAATGAAACAATTAAGCCGGTACTGGTGACTCACACCTGTAATCCTAGCTACTCAGGAAGCTTAGATCTGAGTATCTTTGATCTGAGTATCTGTTCAAAGCCATCTGGAGAGAATATAACTCCTAAAAACTTCTTTTATGTGTGTGTTTTTCTTTTTCTTTCTTTTTTTTTGTTTGGTGGTTTTGTTTTATTTGTGTTTTTTTGTGGGTCATGGGGCTTGAACTTTGGCCTGGGCACTGTCCCAGAACTCTTCAGCTCAAGGCTACAGCCCTACCCTTGGGCCTGGGCATTGTCCCTGAGTTCTTTTGCTCAAGGCTACCACCCTACCCTTAAGCCAAGCCCAACTTCCCAGTTTCTAGAGGTTAATTAGAGATAAGAGTCTTTTATGCCCGGGCTGGCTTTGAACCTTGATCCTCAGATCTCAGCCTCATGAGTAGCTGGGATTCCAGGCATGAGCCACTGCACCTGGCTCAGGGCTGGATTCAGGGCTGGCTTTGATTCTTAGATCTCAGCCTCCTGACTAGCTAGGATTACAGGTCTGACCCACTGTACTCACCTTTCTTAAGACTCTGATTTCTAATTATCCACCAAAAACCAGTGGGAGAGTACCAGCCTTGAGCTGAATAGCTTAGGGACAACACTATAACCAACAACAACAGCAAAAAGTATGAAACAATTTTATTATTACTGATAAGTTACTGTTATTGTGTAATAATAGGACTATTTAACTAGCTAAACAGGTGTTTATACCATATTTTTTTTGTCCATTTTCTAGGTGCTCTCCCGAGCCTTCAGGAACCGGTTTGTGGAACTGCATTTTGATGAATTACCTAGTACTGAGCTGGAAACAATCTTGCACAAGCGATGTAGTTTGCCTCCATCCTATTGCAGCAAATTGGTTAAAGTCATGTTGGACCTTCAGGTATTTTATGGACTTAAATTTACATTGGTGTGTTGATTGGATTTGGCTATCACAATTTAGTGGCTTCTTTGAAGTATTAACAAGTTGATATTTTTATAGGTTAAAGATCTTGGCATTTTATTATTGCCCCCCCCTCCACTTTTGGGGGGTTAGTACCTGGATTTATCTGAGCCCTGGCTTTCTAGGCAGATGCTCTACCACTTGGCTCTTGCTTCCAGACTTTATGATTTTATTTTGCAATGTATTCTGTTCATGTCTAAGTTAATGAGCCCCCACTTTTAATTATTTTTAGAATTAATCTTATGGCATCCTAAAATTTCTCAGATATCTAAATATTTTAATTCCTTGTTTGTGTATAATTTTGGAATATTAGCATAGAAAAATTACAACGTTTTTATGTTAACACATGTCTGTGTATATGTGTGCACATGCACATATATGTACACGTGTGCCTGTGTGTTTTTCTGCTCTTAGTGCCAGGATTCGCTTCAAACTGCGATCCTCAAATCTGTATGCTAGGCTTACAGGCATGAGCTGCCAGCTCCTGGCTGTTGTTATTTTATTATTTTGTGTGTGTGTGTGTGTGTGTGCGCGCGCACGTCAGTCCTGGGGCTTGAACTCAGCCTGCGCGCTGTTCTTACGCTTTGTAAAGGTTAGAGCTGGACCACTTGAGCCACAGCACCACTTCCAACTTTTTTTTTTTCTATGTATTTGATACCGAGGAATCGAGCCCAGGTCTTTGTGCATGTAGGCAAGCATTCTACCACTAGGCCCAACTCCTGGCCCAACAGTTATTTTGAAGTGTTAATTGTACTGTTCTTCAACTAGAGACCCCTTTCTCTTAGTTTTCCAAGTAGCTGAGATGGGATTACAATCATGTGCAACTATATCCAGGTTTAAACATTCATTTTTATATGTGTGATGTTGGTTTTATCCTTAATTTTAACAGTAAAGTAGATCTGTTTATGACTTAGTGCATTCTTTGTTAATTATAAAGCAATAGTTTTTTGTTGTTGTTGTTTTCTTTTTCATGAGACTTGAAGGGCCTGAGCTCTGTCCTTGAGCATTTGTAAGGCTAGATCTCACTTGAGCCATCGCACCATGTTCAGCTTTTTTATAAGAATGTGATCCGGAGGAATGGAACCTGCATGTTATGCAAGCACTCTACCATTATGCCAAACTCCCAGCCCTATTTTGTTTTTAGTTTGTTCTTTTATTGCAGTGCTGGAGATTGGACCAAGCATGTTGTATATGATATGTCAGGTTTTTTTTTTTTTTTAGTATGCATTTAATTAAGTTTCAAAGTTGGCTTTTTAAAAAAGTAATGTTTCATTTTTGTCAAGGCTTGCCTAGGTTACAATCTTACTACTTTCTCTTCCTGTGCAGCTGTATTGACATACACAGAACATCATGCTGGGCCTAGATTTGTATATTTATATTTCCATGTTTAACTGGTATAGAGCTGCCTGGGAACACAAGTATGAGCTACATTGCCTGGCTTCTAAGCTCTTTTTCAAGAATTTGATTAAGAGAAACAAATTACTTTACAAAATATTAGTAGTAATTAATACTCTGGTTTTATATGGTAGGGCTGATATTTTATCCTTTTCATACCATGTTTTAATATTTTTTTCTGTATGAGATAATTCTGTTTATTCCTATTATGTGTAAGCTTGGACATTTTTATTTAGATAGTTACTATTCATTAAAATTATCAAGAAATTTAATCTTAATGGAATGAAATGACTAATGGGAGTTTAAATTTGTCTAGAACTTTATGAGTTGTATTTCATGCTTTCTGTTAAGTACATCCAACTCCTCTGTTCGTATGTTTTAATAGTCCTACCGCAGAAGTTCTTCAGTGTTTGCTGGAAAACGGGGTTTTATCACTCTTCGTGATCTGTTCCGGTGGGCTGAGCGGTATAGATTGGCTGAGGAGACAGAGAAGGAATATGACTGGCTCCAGCATTTAGCCAATGATGGTATGTTTTCAATTAAGTGTTTGGATTGTTTTCAAGACCGAGTCTCACTGTGTAGTAGACCAGGCCAGCATTAAACTCAAGATCTTCTTTCCCCAGCCATCCAATTGCTGGGATTATTGACATGTTTCCACCATTCTAGGCTCAATGAAATACTTTTCTTGTAGAGATAAGTCGTCTGGCAAGTCAAATGCTGCCTAAATTGTGGTTGGTATACAAATTATGTTACGTAGTCCATGAGCAACCTGTTGAGTCTTAATGCTTTTCTTCAGGTTGCCACAGGTAGAAATGAGGGTGTTTTTTGGGCAGTAGCTTTGTTGGCTTTTTTTGTTGTTGTTGTTGTTATGATTTACAGTGGGATTACAGTTAATGTAAGTCAGTAATGACTACATTTCTTTTTGGACATCCCTGTTGTTGGCTTTTTATTGGGAACATTGGTAGGCCTGTTTCAGACTTAGTCATTTGGATTTAATTGGTAAGAAAAATTTATATTTATTTGTTGTAAATAGCATACAGACCTCTCATTTGTGAGATGCTATATAAGTGAGGAGAATATATAAAACTAGCTATGGGAGTTTCATTCCCACCCCCCTCCCCAGTGTGTGTGTGTGTGTGTGTGTGTGTGTGTGTGTGTGTGTGTGTGTGTGTGTGTGTGTGTGTGTGTGTGTGTGTGTGTGTGTGTGTGTGTGTGTGTGTGTGTGTGTGTGTGCGCGTGCGTGCGCGTGTGTGCGCGTGCGTGCACGTGTGTGTGTGCGCGCGCGCGTGTGCGTGCGTGTGTGCTAGCATGCATCTGCATCCTCCCCGTCCCTCTTCTTCTCCCCCCCTCCCCTCTCTCCCTCCCTCTCTCTCCCTCTCTGTTTCTCAGTAGTTTCCCAAACACAAAAACTGCTAGGAGAGGAATTTATTCAGTATAGTCATTATGAGAAAGCACTGGTATGGGTTGGGGACTGGGGAAATCGATTTATCTTTTACTCTTCTAGGAACTAACAGGAACTACTTTAAATAGGGGTAATAATACTCTTAAGGAGCAAGAAATATGTAAAACCAGGTATTCTTGAGCAAAGGTTACATTAATTGGGTTGGTCATCATTTCCAAATTAGGCAAATAGCCTTATCAGGGATAAGAAAGTTAAAGCTCCTGGGCCTTCCTTCTCCCCCCCCCCCCCCACCTTTTTTTTGGTGCCATTCCTGGAACACTGCTTCTTGGATTTTTTTCTTTTTTTTCCTTTTGCTGGTCATGGGTTTGAGCTCAGGGCCTGAGCACTGTCCTTGGATTTTTCTCTATCACTTGAGCCTCAGCACCACTTCTGGCTTTTTTCTATGTGTGTGGTACCAAGGAATTGAACCCAGGTCTTCGTGCATGCTAGGCAGACACTCTACCACTAGGCCAAACTCCCAGCCCTGCTTCTGACTTTTTTATAGTTAATAAAGATAAATGTCACAGATTTTTTCCCCCAGAGTTCCTTTGAACTTCAGTCCTCCGATCTGCAGCTTGGATTATAAGTAGGAGCCATTTGAACCTGACCTGGTTTTGACTTTTGTCACAGGATCTTTAGTTTAATAGGACTTGTTCCTGGACTCTAAGGTGGTTTGTAGAAGAAGATGACTCAAAATGGGCAAGTCAAGCATTCATTTGAGAATTTTGGGGGAGCTTTTATAGTGTTATAGAGCAGAGCTTTGTAGAAGCTTACCCTGAATGCTTTGTCTTGGAATGACTGGATTATCATTCCTAAAATGGTGAACATATCTATTTGCATAGTTGGGCATAAATTGCAACTGACATTTATAAAATGAAGGATGAAGTGGTGCTGAGCTTTTATCCTACATTTAGTTTTAAACTGGGAATTTGCATACTGAAGTGAAGAGTTAGTGCTTTCAGCATAAGCAGCTTCTAAGTCCTTGTTTGAGACTCTGACCATATGTATACTGACCACCCCATTACCATTAGCTAAAATTCTGGTTCTTTAATTTTTGGTTCTTCAGAAATAAACAATAGAGGAAAGACCAGCATTGCAAGATAGAAAACCTATGATCCCTTAAACTACCATTACTTCTATTGAAGTAGTAATAAATTATAAAGCATTTTTTCACATATAGATAGCCAGTATATTTTGCCACTTTGCCTAGATTTAGAATATTTCAAAATCTCAGAACACTTTTCCCCTTGCAAGTGTAGGTAACCTTTATTCTAATGTTTAATTACGGCAGTTTAACTTGGTTTGTGCATAAGCTCTAGAGTATTCTTTCTAATATCGCTTTTTCACACAAGATTCAGTTAGGCTGTTTTTATATATCAAAATTAATACTTTATGTGGTTATCTCATACATCGAGATATCACTGATTACCCACTCTCTTACTCTTGGACGTTTAATTTTAGGCCATTAGGATAAAAATTGCTCTGAATGTCTTTTTGTGCTCACATGTTTTGTGTTTGGAGAGACCTTCAAAAGTAATATTTTGGGGGTTTAGGTCAGGCATATAATTAGTAGCAGGCTCTCTTAGTTTCCGAGGTAGTTCATTAACTTTCTGCTTCACCAACATTTTATGAAATGTGGATATTGGTTCTTATTCTCAGTGTTCTTTGGTATTACTACCAGATGTTAATTGTTCCTATTTTGTTAAACCCACAGGTTTTATGCTTTTAGCAGGCCGAGTCAGGAAGCAGGAGGAGGTTGATGTGATTCAAAAAGTACTTGAAAAACATTTCAAGAAAAAATTATGTCCCAGATCTCTTTTTTCCAAAGAAAATATTCTAAAATTATTTGGTGAGTAAACTAGAAACTCCAGAGGAATATGAGCCAAGCTATGTTTAGTCAAACCTAAGTATGTTCTCCCTTTGATAGGTAAATCATCTATAAAAATCTCTACATTTGATTCTACGTTTGGCCATATCGTGTGGACTGAGGCCTTGAGGAGACTGGCAGTATTGGTGGGAAGGGCATTGGAATTTGGTGAACCAGTGCTACTGGTTGGAGACACTGGGTAAGATTTTGTGAAAGTAACTCATAAAAAAGTTTTAGTTCAATTCTGTATTACTATATGTTATGTTAAAAAATTTTCTTTTTATGTGGTGGTACTAGGGTTGAACTTGACTTTACATTTGGTTTGTGTCTTATCAATTGAGCTGTACCTCCAGCCCAAGATATTTAAATTTAAACTAGATTTCACTTGCCACACAGAATCATCAAAATGAGCAAGTGGCCTTGGGTAGGTCATTATCACCATATTTGTCTGTCCTATCACGTAACAAGTAATTTCTCAGCCCTATATAACCCTTTTGCTAGATGTTTCCCAACTCTGCTTTCTCTCTTCTCTGTAGAAGAGAGAAATGGAACTGGGTATGGTGGCTCACGCCTGTAATCCTAGCTACGCAGCAGACTGAGATCTGAGGATTGTGGTTCAAAGCCAGCCTGAGCAATAAAAAATGTTAGACTCTTATCTACAATTAAAAAACGAGAAGTGGTACTGTGGCTCAAAGGGTATGGTGATAGCCTTGAGTTACCTTGTCCTTGAGCTGAAGAGCTCAGGGACAGTGCCCAGGCCCAGAGTTCAAGCCCCATAATCAACACTCCCCCCCCCCGCAAAAAAAAAAATAAATGAAATGGATACACTACATGCTGCAGTAAGACTCAGTCGGCATGGCTCACCTCTTACAGTGTTCGTGACTGTGTTTAGTACATGTTCAACTCAGTAACATTCAACTTTCTAACAGATGTGGAAAAACTACCATCTGCCAGATATTTGCAGCCTTGGCAAATCAGAAACTTTACTCAGTCAACTGCCACTTAAACATGGAAACATCAGACTTCCTGGGAGGACTACGACCAGCAAGACATAAGCCAAATGATAAGGTTTGTCCAGCAGCAAATGTTAATATGTCTATTTATTTGAGAAACTGTGATTAGTTGTATATATGAAATGATGAGGTCTTGTTCATGTTGGATTTCTATATAGAATGCTAGTTTGTTGATATGTGTATCTTACAATCACATTTTCACTTGTTTATAAAAGGCCTTTATAAAGCATTCCAATTTGTAAGTTTTACACCCTGCACTCATATCCGTTCTTGCAGAATGACCATTTTATATCAGTAAACCTCACCTAGCTATATGAGAATTGTCACTTGGAACTGCCCACTCTTTAAATCCTCCTATCTCCTTCTAAATTTCAGGAAGAAATGGACACATCACGACTCTTTGAGTGGAATGATGGGCCTTTGGTTCTGGCCATGAAGGAGGATGGCTTTTTCCTCTTGGATGAAATCTCACTGGCCGATGACTCTGTCCTAGAAAGACTTAACAGGTAATGTGAGATTTTCCTGTGTTTCCTTGTCTAGTTTTTATAGATAGTCAATCCTGCTAACAGAGTAATGTTGCTTGTATGTCCAGAGCAAATTTTTAAAAATGTTCTTTTGGTGTTCTTTCAAGCAGCTCTGTAAGAGATTTTGGTTTTCTTTACAGTTGGAATTAAAATAGTGAGCTAAAATAAAATTCTTTTCTAAGGAAAGTTATTTACATAATGTCTTCAATCTTTGAAAGAACTAAGAATCCTAATTTTTACTTGCTTAAGGCATCTTAATACCTCAGACCATTATTATTAGTCTTGGGTATAGTAGTAACACTTTTTTTGTGTATCATAAAATAGGCTTTTGGGGTTTTTTTGAGCAGTTGTGGGACTTGAATTCTGGGCCTAGGAGCTCTCAGTGAGCCTTGCACTCTACCACTTGATTCACGATTCACAGAGCTACCTCAAGTTTTTGGTGAGATTAAAGTCTCTCCTGGATTTTTGTAATTGGGATGGCTTCGAACCACAACCCTTAGATCTCAGCCTCCTGAGCAACTACAATTACAAGTGGGAGTCACTGGCATCGGGCTCATAAAATAGGTTTGACATTTATAATACATATAATGCTGCTTAAAAAATAAGCTGGTTTGTTTGTTTGGTTTTTTTTTTTTTTTCTTTTCAACATTTTAGTGTCCTTGAAGTGGAAAAGTCTCTGGTATTAGCTGAGAAAGGGTATCAATGTATGTGAATTAACGCACCTTCTATCTGGCAAATATCATGTAACCCTTTTACTAATTACAATAAAAAATTAAAAAAAAAATAAGCTGGTTTTTTTTTTTTTTCTTTTCAACATTTTAGTGTCCTTGAAGTGGAAAAGTCTCTGGTATTAGCTGAGAAAGGCAGCCCAGAAGGCAAAGATAATGAGGTAGAGTTGTTGACTGCTGGAAAGAAATTCCGAATCTTAGCAACTATGAACCCTGGGGGCGACTATGGAAAAAAAGAGGTAAAACTACTTTCTTAAGCATAATTTATTCCTAGATTTTTCCTTAACTTGTTGAAATTCATAAGTATACTATATAATAATACATTTGAAGTTGCATGTTAGGTAGCAACGGAGTAATGTGTCAAATACAATAAAGATATTGTTAGATATTACATTGAAAAATCTGACAGGTTGGTTATTCCCTCCTTCCTTCTCTTTCTTCTCCCTCCTCCCTTTCTCTTTCCCTCTGGTCCCTCTCTCCCTCTCCCCAGCCCCCACGTCCATTCCTATGACCTGAACTCAGGGCATGGGCACTATCCCTGCTGTTTATTGCTCAAGGCTCTACCATTTGAGCCACAGTTTCACTTCTCTTTTTTTGGATTTTAATTGGAAATAGTATTCTCATAGACCTTTTAGCTTGGGCTGGTTTAGAACTTCAGTCCTCATATCTTAACCTTGTAATTAGCAAGGATTATAGGCATGAGGCACCAGCACCTGGGAATTATTTCTTTATTTTATAGCTCACTTAGTGTAAGTATGAAGTTTTATTACTTGGTCTAGGCTTTTACCTTACACTAACAAATGATCTTAAGCTCTGAATGAAGCTTATACTAGTTCTATGTCTAAAAAATAATTCAGAACTATAATTTAAAATCAAGCTCTACTTTTAGAGTCTACTTTCTTAAACACCTATCATATTTAGTGGTTTTAAACCAAGAACCTTCTTTAGTGTAGCACAAACATATTCTCTTCCCTTAAGGCAGAGATGGAAAAGGTCTTCATACCAGGTTCTGAAATAAAGTGGTATATGATATATCCTGATATACGAGGCTGTCTGCCAATTTCGATAATTTTCTGTGGTCCATGAACAATGATACAAATATCCAAATGGCCCTTCTCAGAAAATAAGCTCCCCATCCCTGCTAAGGGGTGTATGAGTCACTGTCAGATTGTTGGTTAATTTCCTTCAGATCATAATGTTCAGGAATGAAAGACCTTACGGCTTTGAGCTCAGTAAACATGTAAGTGGGTAAATCTTTGTGAGTATGGTCCAGGTCTGTTAATGTTAGCATAAATGTTTATAGGGATAAGAGTCTTGAATTAATGCACATAAGATCCTTGGTAACTTATTGGATGCCTGAAACGTAAGGTTGCTATTTTGTGTCTAGTTTTCCACAGTACTAGAAGAAAACTGTTACTGTACTTCAAAGATCTGATTTCAAAGTTACTTACATTAATATTACTTGTCAGCTTAGCCTTAGTTTTCTTTAAGACAATTGCAAAATAAGATCTGAACACTAGAGGCATGCACCATCCAGAAATTCCATGTCCTTAGTGAGACCCTCCTGAATATAGGTTTAATTGCTGGTCCTGTGGTAGACCAGATACACAAATAACAACAACAGAAAAGTAAGTGAAGTAATAGGTATTGTTTTAAACTTGTGAATAGGTATGATTGGTATTGGGAAAAGCAAGAGGAAGCTGTATAAAAAAAAGCTATATAGAAAGGGGTCCAGACCTAGGGAGGACTGGAGAAGCTAAACAGTACTTTGTTATACAAGAGATAAAATATATGTCTTCTTACTATTTCATTCCCGTTCAGCCATGTAAATTTTCTCCTTATGTGGAGATGACCCTTCTCTATGGGAAGATGGCTATTAATGCAAAAGAGGAATCTACTTAAGGTATAAGTTCACACTAGACTGTGACTAGCATCCTAGTGCTTATCCCACTTCCTATGAGGCTTTGAGCTCTGTGTTATATCTAGAGGGGGGTGTAATGCTGATGTGTGGGGTGATGTTAGAGATTGATGAAGCAATATGTGTTAGAAGCAGGAGAAAGTAGTTGATTTAACAGAATAGGCATCTGAAGGCTGTGTGTAGTAGTAGTAATCTGTGTCTATCATCCAGATTGGGCTTCATAAGAGAATTGCAAATCCGCCTGAACCATTCCCAACCCCCAAAATACATTTTTGTTTCCTGAATTCAAAGCTAACATTCTTTTAAAGCATTTGTTTTCTACTTTTCATCATACATTTCAAACTCATGTTAGGGTTTGTTTTCTTTGTAGTTGTCTCCTGCCTTAAGAAACCGATTTACAGAAATATGGTGTCCACAAAGCACAAGGCGTGATGACTTAATTCAAATAATTAATCGTAATCTTCGCCCAGGATTGTCTCTGAGCAGAATAGATCATAAAGGTGAGTATTCACATTTGGGTAGTGGTGCTAATGGAAAGAATAAGAGTGTGTAAGTACAGTGTGTAATGTCTTTTCTGTGATTATGGCCTAGCTTCATAATTCAGTCTAAACATGAAACAAAGGAATTGTTTTTCCTATGAGCATTTTTTTCAGGGAAGTTTATTAGGCTATAAAGTCTCAAATTTGTTTTGTTTCCAATTAAAAACTGGACTCATTTCCTTTGAAAATGATACTCAGTTTAATTTTGCATATAAATTAAGAAGCATAGGTCATTTCTTTTTCACTTGGGGTCTACTTTATGAACTCCTGCTGTAGAATGTCAAAGAAAGCAAGTGTTTTGCTGTAGGTATGGCTTAAGAGGTAGAACAATTGTCTGGCAAATATGAGGCACTGAATTAAAAAATCATGCTACTCTATCCAAAAAGGGAAGAAAAAATAAAAGCAAATGTTTTTTGCTTCCTTATGTCTTAGGAGCTGACATAGCTGAATTGATGCTGGATTTCATCGACTGGCTCACCCACCAAGAGTTTGGCCAAAAGTGTGTGGTCAGTATCAGAGATATCCTGTCCTGGGTTAACTTCATGAACACAATGGGAGAGGAAGCGGCTATGAAAAGGCCAGAGAGCATCTCTACTGTGACATCTTTTGTCCACGCTGCATGCCTGGTGTACATAGATGGAATAGGTTCAGGTATATTTTCTGTTAGCTGCTGGGGATGAGAAGGGATGGGCAGGGTAGAGGGAAGTGGGGGAAAGAGCATGCCCATGCCAGAAATTTTACAGAATCACTTAGTATAATATTTCTATAAGTCAGAATATCTTTCATGTTTTTTGTACTTTGGGAAAGAGATAGTACGTTTTTTTTTCCTGTTTGGTTTTTGTTGTTTATAGTACTGGTATCAAAGTCAGGGCCTAACTCATATAAGGCATAAACTAAAGTGTTCTTCTTTTGTGATGTAGTTTAGTGCCTGTGGCTTAATTTGCACATTTTTGTCAGCAGATGTGCCAGTTTTCACTGTAGAGATGAAGTCTTTCAGCTCAGCTGCCTTATAATAGCAGTCCTCCCAATCTGCGCCTCCCCAGTAGTTTAGGATGACTGTCGTGGCCCATTGTTACTAGCTGTCAGTTGAGAAGGGGTTTCTAGGAACTTTTCTGCCCATACTGGCTTTGAGCCATGATCTGCTTGGTCTCAGCTTCCCAAATACCTCCTCAGGTTATAGGCCTAAGCCAGTGGTGGGACTGAAGGGGTGCTTTTGAAATTGAATAGCTGTCTTTAATAAATTGTAAGTGGTCAGTAAGAGTAGAAGTCATCAGTGAAAATAGTCTTTCTGGTGAAGTTCTGTATAATTCTTAACCTGATAGTCATTTTCATTTAATAGTCAGATCTTTTAGTTTCAGTTTCTCATGATCACATAAATTTTTTATCTAAAATCTGTCTTTGCTGTCATGTAAACTAGTAGTATCAAAAAATAATGTCTGTTGAGATGTATAATATCTTCAGACTGGCTTGTCATTGGGTCTCTTGAATTATTTACTGAGTAAGCTGTTAGTACATTTATGATGTATAACTGGGGAAAATGGGCATTGTGTCAGGGTCTTCTTTAGGTATGCTCACACTAAAAACTGTATTTAGGGTTGTGCTCAGTTTTACCCTCTTTCTCTCAGGAAACTATGCTAGATGTCCATGAGTTATTTCCTGATGTGTTGGTGCTCTCTTTTAGGAGTAACTTCTTCTGGGTTCGGCACAGCCCTTTTGGCTCGTGAAGAATGTCTAAAATTTCTAATAAAGAAACTTTCCAAAATAGTCAGACTTACAGAAAGTCAAAAAAATGAATTGAAGATTTATGATAGACTCAAGGCCAAAGAATTCACTGGGATAGATAACCTTTGGGGAATTCATCCATTTTTTATACCAACAGGTAAGAATATACTTTGATCATATGCAGATATATATGTGCAGGTATAGAAATATTCCTAGTGAAAACTTTGCCTCTTAGGTTTAATGACCTAACAAAAATGTGCAAGAAATTTTAAACAATAATTTTCTCCCTACAGATCAAAGTGTTTATATTTATTGTGACTTGTAGTTGAAATGTTGCTAGTATTAGAATACAATCTAACTTGGTAGAACTGTACTTGTCTAAAATGTTCACAAAATATAACTGGCATATACAAGTGGGGGAAAATGATTTTCCTGTAAAAAATGAGTTTTTCATTAGTTGGTCCTTAAAGTAAGAGCTTTTTTTATATTCAAGTCAAAACCCACTGAAGTTTGTGAATGCTCTGTAACCTCCAAAGGCCTGTTTAGCTATATCATAACTATAGTGCCTGATTACTTTGTATAAAAATAGGCTGGTAAGTTTGTGAGAAACTAGTATTATTTCCTAGCCTTTGTCCTATAACCTAACAATCATAGGGACCTAGAAAATGTCTATGAATTCAAGGAATGGGAATGAATGACTGAATAAGAAATGCAGGAGTCTGGGAAACAATGGATTTGAATCCTAATCTTAGCTGTCCTTCTAACTGCATCCCCAACACCAAAGAGTTGTGACTAGATCTCTATTTATAATTGTATGTCTGTTTGCTTTGCCTTACTATTAATCTGTTGTCAGATCCAACCACATGCTCTTGCATGCTAGGCAAGCACTAAGTTACTTCCTCAGCCTTCTATGTAATATTGAAAATGAAGTAGTTAGATTACATACAACTTCACTACCTCTCTTCTCCCTCCCCTCTCCCTGTTCTCCCTCCTGACCCCCTCCATATCCCTATCCCAATGCATACTTCTTCCCATCTTTTTTATTGTTCCTCTACTTTTTTTTTTTCTAAATTGAGACAGGGTCTAATTGAGCCCCGTCTGACCTTAAGCTCAATTCTCTTGCTGCAATCTCTTTTGAATGTTAGTATTACAGGTATGTGTGCTATCACACATACCTAGATGCGGGAGGGGTGGTCATGGGGCTTGAACTCTGGGCCTGGGTGCCGCCATCCTTAAGCTCTTCAGCTCAAGGCTATCGCTCTACCACTTGAGCCATAGTGCCACTTCGGTTTTCTGGTGGCTGCTTGGATTTAAGAGTCTTAGCGACTTTCCTGCCCTAGTTGGCTTTGAACTGGGATCCTTAGATCTCAGCCTCCTGAGTATCTAGGATTACAGGTGTGAGCCATCAGCACCCAGCTTCAATTTTCATTTTTAAATTGTTGCCTCTACATAAGGATCCTCTATTTCTTACTGCTTCCTCTCTATCTTAATCACTGTACTATGTCTGAATTATAGAGGTTAGTGGCAGTTGGTGTGCAGTGATGAACTCGATTGACTGAGTGGGTCAGTTTTCCCTTCTCATATGTCTTTTCCCTTAACACTTTACATCTTTGGTGATTATGATGTGATCATTGTACCTCTTCCCTGCAACACTATGGATAGAATTCATTCCTGTGTGGGAGCTCTATACCAGTGACTTGCAACTGGGGTAGACCTTGATTCTGGTTGTAAATAAATAGTTTCCTTTTCCCACTCTTTAACTGATTTGCTAAAAGCTTCTTCCACAAATGTTAAATCCTACAAGACTACTGTGTTAGTTCTATGTTTCAGTTATCTTATTAGTTAAAACATTCTGTATTATTTTGATGGCCTGAAAACCTAGGAATATACGTGCTTTATAAAGATGATTTGTACTAGGACATGTAGGAATAGAGTTTTTGGAAAAGTATGTGTTTGTAATTAGACCTAAAACATAGGTACCTGGAGGTTTCATATTAGATGGAGGGGCACTGCATACTAGGCACACTTGAGAAAGAAGTATACAACTGGCTATTCCTGTAGCCATTTTATGAATCCAAAAGTGGGAAAAAGTTGAAGTAGGAGCTAAATATTTTCACTACAAATGCTGCTACACTGACTGATGATCTATTGAGTGGTTTCTTAAAATTGAGTTGCTATGTATATAGCTTATGTGTGACTGTTTTTCTTCACTTGAGGACCTGTGCTGCTTAGGAATAATATTGCTGACTATGCACTCAGTGCAGGCACCACAGCCATGAATGCCCAGAGACTCTTAAGAGCTACCAAACTCAACAAACCTATTCTCCTGGAGGGCTCTCCTGGTGTTGGCAAGACAAGTTTGGTGGCAGCATTAGCAAAGGCTTCCGGAAATAATCTTATTCGAATCAACCTGTCAGAGCAGACGGTAAGTTTAGTCACCCCCATAACACATAACAATAAGGATAAGTAATAGAGACCATAAGAGTGTAACCTTATAAATTCTGCTTCTGGAGTAATTAATAGCTGGCACTTGCAGTGGGTTTTCCCCTTCCCTCTTCTCTCATTTCAGTACTAGGGATTGATTAAAATGACTTAATGGGGCGGAGGGGTGAAGATCCTGTAATAATTATGATGTGGATGACAAATTGAATGGGAATGGAGAGTAGAGTTTGGGTATTATTGTTTTTGTTGTTTATTTTAAAGTTCACAATTGCCATAAAACTGTTAATCTGAACATCTGTTTAAAGTGATTTTTGCTTAGTCTGTTGTGTTCTGAAGGTACTTGGAATGTCCATAAGGTCCAGATATAGTGCTAGGGGCCTAGAGTTCTGTCTTCATTGCATGAAAAAAATATAGTGACCTGAGTTATACCCAAGCATTTATTATTTCAGATTTAGGGTCTTACAGTCTATTTGCTGTTTGTTTGACTGTTTTTGTAACACCGGCTTTTCCTAATTTCTTCTTCCTTGCAAAGGACATCACTGACCTCTTTGGAGCAGATCTACCTGTTGAAGGTGGCAAGGGAGGAGAATTTGCCTGGCGTGATGGCCCCTTGCTGGCAGCTTTGAAGGCAGGTGATTGGGTCGTGTTGGATGAGGTAAGTGCCCTGTCCTCAGCTCCAGTTAGAATTGCCTTTTGAACAACAGTCTTATTTGTTTCAACTCTGGATGATTTCTTAGTGGATGGACATGCTAATGACCAATAAAGACAAAACTGAAAAGATCCTTCATGGAGTCGTTTAAGGTCACTGTGACCAAGCATATGTACAAAAACCTTCCTCACATAACCTATATAGTGCTCCAGATTTTAAAGCAATTCTTCAGAGAAAAACTGAATTTTGGTTAATTTGTTCTCTAATTTGTATCTCTGACAGATTTTCTGAATTTGAATTTATTTCACAGGTATTTTACAAATAGTGTCAAATACTTCATGTTTTGTTAGTGTGCCAGAGAAACTGGATAAATACAATGTAATACAACAGTGATGAGTAAATGGTTAGAGTTACAGGTACATATTGGGTAAAATTATTGATCTGAAGAAAGAACACATTCATAGGCATGATAAATATCAAATCCTTGCTATCTGGCAGATAGTTCAAGATAAGAAGTTGAGTGTGTTTGGGATAATTTTAGTTAGGGAAGAACTAATACTGTGGAATTGAAATGATGAGAATGACAAAAGCACTATGAGGAAACTGATTGATAAGGGTCTCAGCAGATTTGCTAGATTTATGCCCTTTGAGACCAGACATTGAAGAGGGCTGTGGTGCTTCTTGCTGTCTGTTCAAGGGAGATGGGAAGGACAGCCTTCACTCCCATTTTAAGTGGTTTTAGGAGCTGCTTTTTAGTTAGTCATATACAATAGAAATACTGCTTTGTAGGGCTTATAGAAAACAGTTGAAATTTCTTTTTTTGTTAACAGTTGAAATTCTTATAGAGTGCATGATTACTATCTTACTGTTTTTCTCATGGTTTTTCTTGTTAACGATCCCTCCACCCTCCCATGTCTCACATCCCTGATATCTTAGCCTCAGCCTCCAAAGACATCTATTCAACTCATTCCTTATAACTATTTTTTTAAGTAACATAATTTTTTAAAATTAAATTTCATTGTGTATATTGTTTTGTCATATAAGTGAAACCCACTTAGATGTTTTCTGTAGTACTTGTACTGAGAAATATGTAAAGATCAAGTTATTTAGAAAGGTCAGTATAGATACATAAAATGTGGTAAATTACCAATGTTGTAAATGTTGTAAATTATCAATATTGTTTTAATTTCTTACAAGATGGTACTTTATTTGCCGTGAATTATTGCCTTTAATTTTTTTTTTTTTTTTTTTAACAAATAGCTTAACCTGGCCTCTCAGTCTGTACTGGAAGGACTTAATGCTTGTTTTGACCATCGTGGAGAAATCTATGTGCCTGAGTTAGGAATGAACTTTCAAGTACAACATGAAAAGACAAAGATTTTTGGATGCCAGAATCCTTTCAGACAAGGAGGTGGGAGAAAAGGCTTACCCAGGTCTTTTCTCAACAGATTCACTCAGGTAAGATTCACTGTTGTCATGACACCAAAGGTAGATAAGAATTTTATGTGATGTGACTGGTTCCCATCATCATTTCCCTCCTAATTTTAATATTTTTTATTTCCTCTTACTTGAGAACTTGGTATCTTTGGAGAATTGATTTTTACCTCCCATTTTCATTACTGCATTCATGAAAGAAGACCAGATTTTTTTTTCTATTTTTTTATTAAATAATTTATTAACATTGATTTTTACATCGTATTTCAAATGACGTGTTTAACAAACTTAAGTATTCAAGAAGGGAATCTCTATATACAGTCACTGGCACTTAGTTTTTAGAACATAAGCAAAATTAGGCTAAGAGTCTGTATACATAGATACATATTAATCTATGTAATAAGACATGTCTATAGAGTCATACGTTTTTTATTTGTTTTTTAAATTTTTTATTAAAAAATTATTAACATTGATTTTTACATCATTTTTCAAATGACATGCTTAACAAACGAGTGTTCAAGAAGGGAATCACTATATACAATTACTGGCACTTAGTTTTTAGAACATAATCAAAATTTTCTATTTTTTATTAAATAATTTATTAACATTGATTTTTTTACATCACATTTCCCTGATTGTTTCTGTAATTTCATACAACGAAATTTCATTGTATGGAATTGGTTTGTTCAATTTATTTGTTTTCTTCATTGTTCAGTATAGGTAGCCTATATTTATTTAAGAAATTATCCATTTCTACTAGATTTTCTTGCTTCTTTGAATATAGGCCCTGGTAGTATTTATTCATTATGGACTGAATTTCTTGGATATCAGTTGTGATTGTTCCCATGGGATCTAATCTTATTTGAGTCTCCCCTCTCCTTTTTTTGATTTATCTTGCCTGGGGTCTGTCAATTTTGTTGACTCTTTCAAAGAACCAACTTTTTGGTTTATTTGTGTGTAATAGATCTTATTTCAATCTCTGATATTTCTGATTTTATTTTTGTTATTTCTGTCCTTCTAGTTGTTTTAGAATTAACTTTTTCTTGCTCCTCTAGGTGCTTCAGTTTTTTTTTTTTTTTAGGTTATTTACATGCTCTTCTTCTGTCTTTTTAATATGCGCTCCTAGTGCAATAAAATTGCCTTTGCTGTGTCCCATAAGTTCCTTTGTGATGTCTTTTCATTGTCATTACATTCAAGAAAGTTTTGAATTTCTTCTTTGATCTGATCTCTGTGACCCTGGAGTTATTCAGAAGGGTGTTGTTCAGCTTCCAAGTGTTTGAATGTTTTTTGACTTTTACTGCATTGTTCAGAACTAGTCTGACTCCACTGTCATCAAATAGAATGCATGGGATTATATCAATCCTCTGCTTAAGTTTTCTATATCAGCTATTACATGATCTATTTTGGAGTGTGTTCCATGTGCTGCTGAGAAAAATGTATAAAGTTTCGCTGTTGGGACTGGGAGTTTGGCCTAGTGGTAGAGTGCTTGCCTAGCATGCATGAAGACCCAGATTCAATTCCTTGGTACCACATACCTAGAAAAAAGCCAGAAATGGTTCTGAGGCTCAAGTGGTAGAGCTCTAACCTTGAGAAAGTCCAAGGACAGTGCTCAGGCCCTGAGCTCAAGCCCAGGACTGGAAAAAAAAAGTTTCACTGTTGGATGGAAGATTCTGTGTATATCTGTTAAGCCCACCTGGGCTATAGTGTCGTTTAAGTCGGTGGTGTCTTTGTTTAACGTATGTTGAGTTGAACTGTCGTTTGGTGAGAGTGGTGTCTCCCACTATGATTATGTTTGAGTCTGTCTTGTTCTGTAATTGTAAGAGAGTTTGCTTGACGAATTTCAGTGCTCCCGTGTTGGGAGAGTAAATATTTATGACTGTAATATTGTGGGTATGGCTTGTACCCTTTACTAATATGTAGTGGCCGGCCTTATCTTTATTTATTAATTTTACTGAAAATTTAATTTTGTCGGAGATTAAAATTGCAACTCCTGCTTTTTTGCATGGTACATTGGAGTGGAAAATTTTCTTCCATCTTTTCACTTGGAGTTTGTTTGTGTCTTTGGCATTGAGGCAACATGTAGGTGGGTCTTGTTTTTTAATCCAGTCTGCTGCTCTGGGTCTTTTGATTGTTCAGCGCATTTACATTTAGGGAAATTATAGAAAAGTGGTCAGTGTCCTTTGTCATTATTTAATTTTACTTCTGAGTTTCTTTCTCTCTTTTCCCCTTTTGTGTTTAGTGATTTTTAGGTAATGGCTTCTTTATGGGGGTTCTAGGTGATCTGCAATTTGTTCTTGATTATTTAATATTTTTTGTAATGCTGGTTTAGTGTGCATGTATTCATGTAGCTTCTCTTTGTAATGAAATATTCTTGTTTCACCCTCAAATGTAAATGCTAGTTTTGCTGGATAAATCAGTCTGGGTTGGCAGTTGTTGGTCTTCATGGTATGAATGATGTTTTTTCAAGCTTTTCTTGCATTTAGGGTTTGCATGGAGAGGTCTGCAGTTATTCTAATTTTTTTCCCATTGTAGTATAGCTCTTTATTTTTGCAGCATTTAAAATCAGCTCCTTGGTATTCGGGTCTAGTGTTTTTTACTATGATGTGAAGACTAGATTTTAAAGGTTCAACTGAGTCTGTCATTTATGAATATGTGTGAACAAATTTTGTTATTAAAGTGATTATTTTAATTTACTAGCAAGTAATATCTTTTTATTAATATATTTAATTTTTAAAAAATGTTAAAGTAGAAAACAACCATGAATAATAAAAGTCCAGCATTCTTCATCCTTGTCATTACTGAACCTAGAATCTTTTCTTAAGCTTTTACTTTTCTTTGCAAATAGCCATGTGTATGCACATGCTGGTAATAAGAGCTATTTTCACAGTTTGGCTATTCTAGAAGGCTTAGGAAAAAACTCCGGATACTCCTTAATGACACCTTCCCTTGTTGACATAAAGATCTTCTTGGTATCTTTTTTTTTTTTTTTTGGAGTGGTTTATGAGACTTGAACTCTGGGCCTGGGTGCTGCCCCCTTAGCTCTTCAGCCCAAGGCTTACTTCTTGAGTCATAGCCCCACTTCCTGTTTTCTAGGGGTTAATTGATGATAAGAGTCTCACGTTCTTTTGTGCCTCACTTTGAACTGTGATCCTCGGATTTCAGCCTCCTGAGTAGCTAGGATTACAGGTGTGAGCCACTGATCCCAGCTTTCTTGGTATCAGTTTTTACACAGAATCTCACTTTCTAACTATGCTTGCCTTGACTTTTTGAGCCTCCTGACTTGACTCCACAACAGCTAAAATTACAGGCATGAAATACTGTGAGTGGTTTAGTAGCTTTTAGTGTTTTATTATGAAAAATTTCATAATTCAACACTGAATAGTTTAATGAATTTAGTAGGAAGCATTTATATACTGCCACTCTGAATTTTGAAAATCATTTAAAATTACATGGAATGTTTTTAGGTCCATTTCTTTTTAAAATTGCGTAGGTCCTTTTTATTTATGTTTGCCAGTCTTGAGACTTGAACCTCAGTGGGAACTGTCTCTGAGATTTTGCCCTCACGTTAGCAATCTACCAATTGAGCCACATGTCCATTTATGGCTTTTTTGTGCATAAGTGGAAATAAGAATCTCATGGACTTTCCTGCCCAGTCTGGCTTTGAATTGCAATCCTCAGATCTCAGCCTTGTGAGTGGCTAAGATAACAGGAGTGGACCACCTCTGCCTCCTAACTATATGTGTGGGTTTTTTTGTTGTTGTTTGTTTTGTCGGTCATGGGGCTTGCAGTCTGGGCCTGGGTGCTGTCCCTGAGTTCTTTAGCTCAAGACGGCGCTGTGGCTCATGTTACAGAGCACTACTTCTGGTTTTCTGTTGGCTACTTGGAGATAAGAGTTTTAGGGACTTTCCTGCCTGGCCAGCTTTGAACTGTGATCCTTAGATCTCGGTCTTCTGAGTAGCTAGGATTGCAGGCCTGAGCCACCAGTGCATGGTTACATGTGATTGGTTGGTTTGTTTTTGTTTTTTTGTCTGTACTAGCCTAGAGCTTAAAGGAAAATCTAATGGGTTTTGCATGTTTTGTGAATCATTATCTTGAAAATGGAGCAACAAATTTGCAAGCCAAATGGGACATCAAGATGTGATGCATATTTGGAACATCAGCTCAAGCTGTGTAGTCACACAGTGGAAAATGAGGCAGGGAAGTGGGATCAATTGAAAATTATCTTTGCTACTCAATTACTACTTCAGTTATGTTTTGTTACTTAATTACTGTTACTGGGTACCAGTGAAGATTTCATATAGTATGACATACTGCTTTGTGAAGGAAAATATTACCATTTTATCATGTCTTGCAGGTTTTTGTGGATCCTCTTACAGTAATTGACATGGAGTTCATTGCCAGTACTTTGTTCCCCGCCATTAACAAAAATATTGTTAAGAAAATGGTAGCCTTTAATAACCATGTAAGTACTAACTTGCATTAGTTTTGTTTGCTTGCCTATATATTTGAAACAACATTTACTCATTATCGTGCTTTACCAAATTACTATTCTATATAACAAAAGCAAATCACAGAATTCATCTGGAAGACAAATTACTAAATTGATGGTAACAGTAACTTTTTTCTATATATTGTGAATATCAGTGTTAATGCCTATATGGTATTCTTTTTTCTTCTCTCTTTTTTTTGTTTTTGTTTTTGTTTTTGTTTTTTTTTTCTTAGTTGATACTGGATATTGAACCCAGGACGTTGCACTTGCTAGGCAAGTGCTTTCTCACTGAGCTACATCCCAGCTCCTATTAATTTCTGTTTCAGATTACATACACATTTGTAGTGCAATGATTATACTGAACTGCACTGCCTGATAGACATGTTTCTTGATAAGGAAACTTCCTTTCTAGATTGATCATGAAGTGACCGTTGAGAAGAAATGGGGACAAAGAGGAGGTCCCTGGGAATTTAACCTCCGAGACCTGTTTCGCTGGTGTCAATTAATGCTGGTTGACCAGTCCCCTGGCTGTTATGATCCTGGTCAGCATGTCTTTTTGGTCTATGGTGAAAGAATGAGAACCAAGGAAGACAAAGAGAGGGTGAGTTTTGGAATGCTTTTTTATGTTAATTTTTTCTACCAGTAAGTTGATTTCCTAACAGAAGTGGTGCATACTCATAATAATAATGCTAAACTTAATGCTTTATGGAAATTTAGTAGTTATGGAGACAGATAAAATACATTCTCTGCTCTTATCCTAAGTTGCTTCAGAGGACATGATTTATCATCTAAATCTCCCATGTCACAGCTTAACTGTTGGTAGGTCTCTATCATCAGTCATCATAGAAGATAAAAAGTTGAGAACCAGGAGGATCCAACAAGAAAAGTAATTGTAAAGAGAAGATACTGTGTATCCACATAATAATTTTTTTGTAAACAGTCTTAATGTAGAATTGCAGAATTCTGTTCTTTTTTTATTTCTTTTTTTTTTTTTCATTTTTATTTTATTTTTTGCCCTTCCTGGGCTTTCTGAAAGCTAGCACTCTATCACTTGAGCCGCAGTACCAGTTCTGTCTTTTTCTGTGTATGTGGTACTGAGAAATTGAACCCAGGGCTTCCTAGGCAAGCCATCTACTACTAGGCCACATTCCCAGCCCTCTAGTGTGATTGTGTGTGTGTGTGTGTGTGTGTGTACATACATGTATACTATATATATATATTTATATTTATTTATTTATTGTTTTATTTATTTATTTTTGTCAGTCACAGGACATGGAACTCTGGCCTGGATGTTGTCCCTGAGCTCTTTGGCTCAAGTCTACTAACCCTACCCCCTTGAGGCACAGTGCCACTTTTGTTTTCCTGGTACTTAATTGGAGATAAGAGTATCATAGACTTTAGTGCCCTGGCTGGCTTTGAACTGTGATCCTCAGCCTCCTGAATAGCTAGGATTACAGGTGTGAGCCACCACACCCAGCTTCTATTGTTTTATCACATATACTTTAATTTTTCTGAAGAGATTTCAATGTTATCTAACCTGAACTCTCCCAATTAGCTGAGACTGTAGCTTCTGTGCCTTAGTCTTTAGTATTTTTGTTTGATATTAAGGCCTTCCTTCTCTAGGCAAGAAGTGGGTTACCAGAAATTAGGGTCCATGTCTCAAAATTTTACTGTCTCATAGGTATCAGAGCAATCCTTGTATTCTAAGTCCTTTCTACTTAATCTACTCTGCTCTTTACACTTGGTCTACTGTTCTTTTTTACTCAACCTCAGTGTTTTAAAAATAAATTAATTGATGGATATATGTAACAACAGTAATCCCTAGTTGCAGGGTGGCTGGCCACAAATGAGTCTCATACCTCTTTCATTCTGTTGCCAAAGTCTCCTTTTGTGTAGTAGTTTAGGCAGCTATACATCTTCAAATGCCTCTCAGTCATTGGACTAGAAGAAAATTTCAAGACAATATATTCTTGACAATATTTTTAGTATTGTCTGGCTCTTTGGTGATTAAATGGAGATAAAAGTTTTATAAACTTGCCCGCCTAGGCTGGCTTCAAACTGTGATTCTTGAATCTTACCATCCTTAGTAACTAGAATTACAGGCATGAACCATAGTATCATTTTATTCAGGTATATTTTCACTGCAATCTGAAATAATGTGGGATTATGTAACTTCTGCAATCTTAAGATCAACTTTACTTTCATTCCGAGACTTAAATAACTTTAGCCTGTGCTTTAAGAGAAAATTTAAATGGATAAGGAAACCGTAGCTAGTATTCATTGAGTACAGTGACTCATTACTGTGCTTGTGTTCTACAAGTATTCATTCCAAGTTTACACAAGAATTTGGTGGAGTGATTTGTGTTTTGATTATAACATCATCTCCTTTTAGGTTATCGCTGTATTCAAGGATGTGTTCAGTTCAAGTTCTAATCCATATATGGGAACCAGACAATTTCGCATCACTCCCTATGATGTTCAGGTGAGAAGACTAGTATACCCTTTTTCTTTTTACAATTATCTCTGGTTTCTTCTGTTCACATTTTCAAGGATGCTTATAACATGTCATTGCCTATAACATGTCATTGCCATGTTTTTCAGATTGGCTACTCAGTCCTTTCTCGTGGCAGCTATGCTCCTCACCCAACTCGGCAGCCTCTTTCACTGCTCCATCAGTCATTGCAGTCTTTGGAGTCTATCATGAAGTGTGTACAGATGAGCTGGATGGTCATTCTTGTGGGGCCAGCCTCTGTAGGCAAGACCAGCCTGGTCCAGCTTCTCGCACACCTCACTGGCCACACATTGAAAATCATGGCTATGAACAGTGCAATGGATACTACTGAGCTTCTAGGTGGATTTGAGCAGGTAACTGGAGTGCTTTTCCTTGTCAGCTAAAACTCAAAAACCCATGATCTGACTGAAAGTCTTGTGTTAGTTTTGACTACAGATAACAATGTACTTTGTTAGGTGACTGTGATGAATTTGTGTGCTCCGTAAACTGCAGGTTGATATTATACGACCTTGGCGGCAACTCATAGAGAAGGTGGAGAGTACTGTGAGGGCTCTGCTAAGAGACAGCCTCCTTATCAGTACTGAAGATACAGAAATAGTGCTACGGGCCTGGAGCCATTTCTGTCTGACATATAAGCCCAAGTCTCTTGGAGAAGATGGTAAAGAGATCACCATGGAGATTGTCAATAAACTGGAAGCAGTTTTGTTGCTTATGCAGCGACTCAATAATAAAATCAACTCATACTCCAAAGCGGGTATGTGTATTTATTTATTATACATGCTTATTGTAGACTTACTGTTGTCTGTACTGTGTTCATTTACAGGCATATATTTGTGAATGTCATGCCCATATTATTTAGTTTAATGATTAACAATTATAGTTTGATTAGCAGTCAAAACATTGATATATTTACATTGATAATAACAAATGTGAACAAAAATTGTAATGACAAAAATTAACAGAGCCACATTATTAAGAAAGCACACAGGATTGTAAGTACTTGGGCATATTTAAACTTCAGAACAAGAGTCTGAATTGATGAGATATGTTTGTGTAAATAGGAGTAGTATATATCTTTTCTGCATGGCATATGATTAATATGGAAGCAATTCCTTTTTTGAATTGCTACTTTCTGGGCTATGATAAGCATGCCCATAGGAAGGATTAAAGAAAAGACCTATATATTGTGCTTGTCACTAGATTTTTGTTTTGGTTTTTTGAGGAGGGATGGGTTGGGTTGTTGAAATTTCACACTATGGATGTTGATATTATGTTGCCATCGACACTATAGAGTTTGCCAAACTCGTGGAAGATTTTCGAAGTTTTGGGGTGAAGCTTACACAGTCAGCCAGTGGTCGCACTCATGGCACATTTGAATGGGTTGACAGCATACTAGTTCGGGCCCTGAAGTCTGGAGACTGGCTTCTCATGGACAATGTTAACTTCTGCAAGTAAGAACCTTCTGCCCATTCACCAATGTGCCAGATGATTTTGTGTTTAGTGAAGTAGAAACCTAGGTGGCAGGTCTTTGTTTTTAATTGTGTGTGTGTCCGTGTGTGTGCCTGTCCCTCCCTTCCTTCCTCCTTCCATCCATCCATCCATCCATCCATTTATCTGTCCATCTGTCTGTCTTGAAATCAGGGCTAAGTCACTGACTCTAAATTTTTTGCTCAAGGCTAGTACTCTACCTCTTGAGCCACAGCTCTATATCTGGCTTTTTTGATAGTTAATTGAAGAGTTTCATAGACTCTGCTTCCCAGGATGATTTCGAATCATGATCCTCAGATCTCAGCGTCAAGACTGGCTAGGGTAACAGGTGTGAGCCACCACTTCCTAGCCCTTTATTTCTCTTTACTAACAATAGGGATAATGGCATTTTGTCCTGAGTCAGCTGAAGTAAAGTCTAACAGAACTGCCACAACATTGTGAGTTAGACCTTTTTATTAAACAGCAGAAATCTTCATTTTGTTGCGATCGTTTTGAGATTAAGGTTTTTGCAATGGAGGTTCTGATACAAGGCATTTTGTAACTGTCTTAGTGATGACTACAAGCCATGTGTCACATACCATCCTAATATAAGGAAATACACTTTACAAAATTACTGGTTACCTGGTGTAATAGAAGCTACCTTGGGTCTGAAGTTGTAACTTGAAGTGATACAGGACTAGCCTTGATGAGGAAAGTTTATTTGAGAGCAAGTGGCCCTGAGTTCAAGTTACACACACACACACACGTTAGAAATTACTACAGCTCGAATAGTGGTTTTTCTTCCTTTACATTTTTACTGAATGTTTCTTGTTGAGGCTATACTTTAGTAAGAATATTGTGTGATGTTAGAGCTAGAAGAGGGAAAAGGCTGTGTAGTATAGGGAATTTTCCTTAATTTTATTTATCCAGTAGTGTTAATTTACTTTGAATAAAGGCATAGCTCTGTGTCTTGGGCAATATGGGAGAATAGAGTATTTTCTATTGAAAGAGAACATAGTCCTTTGGGGTATAATCTGTGGGAATGAAAGATTTAGGACAGTAAAAATTGGAGGCTTGTGCAAGAAAGGCAGAAGCAAGGAGCATGTCCACCATTGCCATTTGAATTCTCTCTGTGCAGCCCGTCAGTCTTGGATCGTTTGAATGCTTTGCTCGAACCTGGAGGTGTCCTCACAGTTAATGAGAGAGGACTAATAGATGGATCCACTCCCACAATAACACCACATCCCAATTTCAGGTATTGTATCTTCATTTTCTGCCCAGTTATCTGGCAGCTTAGTTAGACAGAGACAGTAGGAATCCCTGATATAATATACTTAGTACACTGGGTTATAAGAATGGTCACCTGTTCCACGACCGACCAAAAAAAAAAAGTCACGTATTTTATTCACTTTCCTAAATTTAAAGTAATGTTTATTAAGGCTCTATTTGCTGGGTACAGGTAGGCTCTGAACAGTAAATGAGAAGTAGGATTTCCTCCCTTGGATTGTGCTGGTGGTAAAAGGTAAAAGTTGAGGTGCTCCCTTTGTAGTAGTTCAGACAAGAGAAAATACTGGTTTGTACTAGGTGGAACTTGTTGATGAACTGTAAAATGAGATACAAAAGAATCAAAGAATAATACCTAACTTTTGACTTGAATAAAAGGAGCAGATTGCTATGGGAACCAGCTAGTCAGTTTCACATATAAGTATTAGATGTTAGATATATAAATGGAGATGTTGATGGCATTGAATTTGTGAAACTAATTGTTACCCAAGGCAGAATGCATTGTTCCTTTTCTCTCTATAGGTGAGTTAGAATAACAAATCAGCCCTACCTGATTTGAGGAATTTGAAAGTAAGATTTTTAAGTTTTCAGCATAGTTCCATTGGAAAGTATGCTTGGAACAACTGCTTTGCCATAGTGTGATGCATGTTGGTAGCAGAAGGAATGCAGTTGATTGTAGCACATTTAGCATTAGTGATATTTTCCTTGATGAACATTCAACTTGCCTTCATAAAATGTTTCTAGGTTACAGTCTTGTATACACTGGGATTTAAATCTTTTCTTTTAATTGCCATTTTATTAGGCTTTTCCTTTCTATGGATCCACTTCATGGAGAAATATCTCGAGCTATGAGAAATCGTGGACTTGAAATATACATTTCAGGAGATTGGGATGATGTTATCCCAGACAACATGGACTCGAAGGTTCTGCTGCACAGCCTTGGATTGGTGGGTGATAGTGTGTGTGACATCATACTGGCTTTCCACGCAGAGATCCAGAGGACTTTTGCAGGTGAAGTACTTGACCTCTAAGCCCCTGCAGAGTTTAAATCCTCTAGAACTTCATGTTGCCTCTTTTTTGCCAATCCTGGGCAGTCAAGGGCTGAGCATTGTCCTTAGGTTTTTTCTCAAGGCTAGAACTCTTATCACTTGAGCCACAACACCTCTTCTGGCTTTTTCTATGTATGGTTCCGAAGACTCAAACCCAGGTCTTTGTACATGCTAAGCAAGCACTCTTATCACTAGGCCAAACTCCTGGCCTGGAAATTTCATATAAGGACGGTTTATCTTGTTTTTCCCACCAGCTCTGGTCCTTGAACTCAAGACGTGAGCACTGTCCTTGGGCTTTCTCAAGGCTAGAGCTCTACCACTTGAGCCACAGCACCACTTCCAGCTTTTATTCGATGTATGTGATACCAGGGAATCGATTCCGGGTCTTCATGCATGCTAAGCAAAGCACTCTACCACCAGGTCAAACTCCCAGACCCGGACAGAGTTTAATCTTATTTTCTTCAGTGGTATTAAAGAATCAATTACTTATCGATGGCAGTGTTTTCTTTCTACAGGTTCTCCAGCCTCTTCTGTGTCTACTCTAATTCATACAGCCATACTCATTGTGCAGTACCTGCAGCGTGGACTAAGTTTAGACCAAGCCTTTTCTGGGGCATGCTGGGAAACATATGTCTGCTCTCAGCATTCAGCAACAAACCAGAAGGTATTATGATTTGTTTCATACAGGTTTTTTTTTTTAACAATAATATGCTATATATTACTGAGGAGAGTGAAATTATTTGTTTCATACCTGTGTACCCTGTGTTTTAATTCTTACAGCTTGTAAGGGTTTTGCTGGAGAAACATGTTTCTTCTCTACAAGCACGGAAAACCTGGGGAAACTGCATTCTAGCCACGGGGTTGTGGCCAGATTCTGTTCCCTCAGCTTTCTTTGCTACAGAAGATTCTCACCTATCTGTTGTTCGAAGTGATGGACAGATCCTGGCAAACTGCCTCAACAGGATGAGCATGAAAACCAGCAGCTGGGCAAGGTCAGCAGAGTGTGTGTTGTCTCCGGTTTTTTGGCAAGTTCTAATTTTCTAATAATGGGAAGAATGTAATATACTTGGCCCCAACATTGCATTCCTATTTTCCAAGTGTCATATTTTAACTGTTATCATCACTCCCTTTTTATTTATTATACAGAGATAGAACTTAGGGCCTTGCACATACTGATCATGTTCAATACCTATGAGCTGTACTCCCAGCTTTAAATATATGTTTTAATTGTCCTGTAGAGGGGGGAAGCAAGGGGGTAAACTCATCTTTTCCCCTTCTTTGATAGAATATTTGTATTATTATTTTTTTATTTGGTCGAATGTGATGAAACAAGTTGTTTTAATACTAACTTTTAACTTCCAATAAATTTCAGAAGTCAGCCTCTTACCTTGGAAGACTTAGAGAGAATTATGCAGTCTTCTAACCCTGAGAACCTGAAATTCAATGCAGTAGAATTAGATCCTTACTGGATTGATGAACCACATGTTTTGAGTCTGGCTGTTAATTTGCTCATAGAAAGAGCAACCAATCAGGATTGGATGCTTAGAGTTAAATGGCTTTATCATTTAGCCAAGAATATACCACAAGGACTTGGTGAGTAGAAAAGCTAATTTGTACAGTGAAACAGTTTGCAAACACTTGTCCTGTTTTAAATGAAACCTTTTCACTATTCACCTCAATGGCTGTTATTCTTTGGCTACACTGTATAACTAGTTTTGATATATAGTACTGTTAAATTAAGTAGATATGTTATAACTAAAACTTGTTATTTCTACTATAATCCTTAGTATCCATCCTTTTTTATCTAATTCAAAAGAAAATGTTTTGTTACCTTTTCATTCTTAATGTTTTTTTTTTCTGCAATATCACAACTATTCTGAGGACAGTTCTTTTTGATTGATTCACTTGTACATAAAATTCTAATCTCATTAGCCACTCTTCAAGTTGCATCATTTTCATTACTTACTAATTTTTTTCAAAGAACACAAATGGCAATAATAACCATTTTAGCTAAGTCATAAAATATAGGACATAGGGTTTGTTAATAGAGATGGTTCACGAAAGTAATTGAGTTTACAATAAACTTTTCTATGCTGGAAACTCAGATAAGCCAGTGAATGGGTATTGTTCCATGACATATGCTGTGTAAGTACATATACACAGAATTTGTGTAAATGTTTTTATTTGTATTGTTTTCTATGATCGTAACAAGCTACAGTTACTAATACGTGAGTATGTTATGGCTGACATTAAAATACTGCTTCCTGGCCGGGAGTTTGGCCTAGTAGTTAAAGTGTTTGCCTAGCACGCACGAAGACCCGGGTTCGATTCCTCAGTACCACATACATAGAAAAAAGCTGGAAGTGGTGCTGAGGCTCAAGTGGTAGAGTTCTAGCCTTGAGAAAGTCCAAGGACAGTGCTCAGGCCCTGAGCTCAAACCCAGGACTGGCAAAAAAAACAAAAACAAAAAACAAAAAAAAACTGCTTCCTATGACTAGTGCCACAGTACTCTGACAACACCATTGCAGAAAGCATGGGACAACATTGATTTAGTCCTAATGTTGCCTCTAATTATTCCACAGAATCCATACAAGTCCGTTTGGAAGCCAGTGCTACAGCCCTGAGGAATTTTTACTCAAATTCTCTCTCAATAGGGATCAGTAATGTCTTCAAAATACTGCAAACAAATATAACAGGTTTGTATCTGCTTTTAGTTTCATCTGTTTTTGTTTTTTTTAGCTTCATTGTTTTTTAAATTTGTTCTTCACATTCATAATGAAAAGCCTTCCCGGTCACAGTTTAACAGAACTTTTTTAAATTAGCGTATATTTAGTATAAAGGGGGGAATTTCTATACATGAGTAAGTAGATCCCAGTCTCACTCTATAACTCTGCTTTGCATCTGACCCCTTCTTAAAATAATAATGAAAAGTTTCATTATTCTATTTTTATAGATGTAAAAAAAAACACTTTGCTCATTTCCATCCTTGAAAAGAAAGTTTACAAAATAAGTTGCTTCCGGTAATGTAAAACAATGATAAAGCAATTAGCCTTCATGATGAAGTTATAAAATCACAATAATAAAACAAGTATGTCAAATCAAATATTCTAATGATTGTTTTGTTTTGTTTTCAGTCATGGGGCTTAAACTCTAGGCTTGGGCACTGTTCCTGAGCTCTTCAGCTCAAGGCTACCAGTCTACCACTTTGAGCCACAGCACTTCTGATTTTATAGTGGTTAATTGGAGATAAGAGTCTAATGGACTTCCATGCCCAGGCTGGCTTTGAACTGTGATCTTTAGATCTCAGCCTCCTGATTAGCTAGAGTTGGTGTGAGCCACCAGTGCCCAGCTTCTAATATTTTTTTGAAAGAACAAATTTACTAGAATAGAATAATACAAAGTAGATTTCAGAAGTGTTAGTGAAAAAAAATAGGCCATAAAGGAGATTATATAAGCTATTTGGTTTGGAAAAATATTATGCTTTGGTACTGAACTTGTTATACACTCAGGCTAATGGGTAAATCCAACAATAAAGGAAACTATATTGGTTAGGATATAGCCGAACAAAATTACAGCTATCCAATTTCACTAGTCTTCAGTGTATTATGTTGGAACATACTAGTTTTAAGTTTATTTTCTTTTTCATTTATGTAGCTGCCTAACTTATTGGGCTTTGGAATATGGACTTAATAAAGGATCTTGCCACTTAGAGTCTGCACTAGCAGTCTGCAGTGTTGTAAATAGTTCAGTAATTGAAACTACTCCACTGTCTATCCTCCTTAGTCACAATTTGCTTCCTTCATTTGGGTTTTCGTAACTGTGCAAAGGTCATAGTTTCTACTGCTGCCCCAAATCAGACCTGGAAGGTTATGAAACAGCCCCTTCACTTTATAGTTACAGATAGTATTTTTGGTCTTGATTTGCATGGGGGGGGGCGGGCAGGGCGTTGCAGGACTTGAACTCTGGGCCTAGGAGCTTGCAGTCCCTGAGCTCAGGGATACTGTTCTACCACTTTGAGCCACAGCTCCACTTCCCATTTTCTGGTCTCATGGACCTTAGTGTCCAGGCTGACTTTGAACTACAATCCTCAGATTCCAGCCTCCTGAGTAGCTAGGATTATAGGTGTAAGCCACCAGCACCCAACTTGATTTTTATTTGTTTGTTTGTTTGTTTTTAGATGCAGTCTGGCTACAGTGTTCAGGCTAGTTTCTTTCACCCTCCTGGGCTCATGAGGATCCCTCTGTCTTTAGCCTACTGGGTACTATATTGAAACATTGGCCAATCATTGTTACTAAGCTAAACAATTTGGGTGGGCTTTCGATTGTTGTTTGAAGGTAAATTATTAGGCCTAGGGATTCTTTCATACAAGTAGTAAGGTATGAGAAGTGAATTTATTGATAGGAATATTTATGTTTGAACAGAGATTCCCTTTATATTTCAGAGTGAATTTCATGTGAATTTTTCATGTGAATATTTCATGTGAATTTCCGAGACTTGTAGATATTTCGTATTTGGAAAAGAAACAGTGGTAAAATGACAACCTTGCTTTTCTTTCCTTTTATTTTTATTTTTTATTTGCTAGTACTGGGCTTTGAACTCAGGGCCTGAGCACTGCCCTTGGACTTTCTCAAGGCTAGAGCTCTGCCACTTGAGCCACAGCACCACTTCTGGCTTTTTCTATGTATGTTGTACCAAGGAATCAAACCTGGGTCTTTGTGTATGCTAGGCAAGTACTCTACCACTAGACCAATTTCCCGGCCCGTTTATTTTTATTACATACACTTATTTTGCCCATTTCAGGGCTATTAAACTCAAAACCTTGTACTCATAGTAGACTTTTTCTGCTCACGGATCACAGTTATACTTCCAGTCTAGCTCTTTTTTTTTCCCCTTCTGATTAATAGATAAGGAGTCCGATAGACTTCTGTACCTGGTTTGGCTCTAAACCTCAATCCTCAGATCTCAGCCTCCTGAGTAGCAATCTCAGCACCAGCACCCAGCTTAATCCTGCTTTTTAATTATCGGGCATAGTTTGGAATGTGACTCAGTATGAACAAAGTAAACAAATGAATATTCTATGGAAGCCTTCTAGGCAAAGCATTTTAACTAAACAATTCTTCTTTTGGTTTTGTAACTAGATGACTTTGTGATCCCTTTGGACCCACGATGGAATATGCAAGCTTTGGACATCATTAGGAGTTCAATGGATTTGGACCCACAAACAGACCAATCTGAGCAGCTCTTTGCCCTTTTAGAAACAGTGGCAAACAAGTAGGTGAAACCCGTGTCACTGTTTGTTATACAGGCCTCAGTCATAATAACTTCCCATGACTGTGAAATATAGCTTATTGGTGTTTGATTTTTATGAATCTTAACAAGTGATGGGATGCTAAGCAATCTTAGCATTCATGGTGGACCCTATTATATGTAAAAGTTAATCTTTTATTACTAATACCTTTCGTTTATTTGTGGTTCCCACTAGTTATTCCTAGTTTCATCCACTTACTCTCACATGACCTTCCCTGACCATCTGTCTATAAGCAGTTTTTTCCTCATTCTTCATCATAGTGGCTAGTAGAATATTTTACTTTCCTTGTTAGTAACTGGACATTACTACGGAAGATGTTTAAAAATGAGTTTATGCCAGGCACAAATTGCTCACACCTGTTATCCCTGCTATTTAGGAGGCTGATATCTAAGGATAACATTTCAGAGGCAGCTCAGGCAGACAACTTTGTGAAACTCTTACCTAATTAACCGCCCAAAAAAGCCAGATGTGGAGGTGTTGATCAAGTGGTAAAGCTCTAGCCTTGAGCAAAAAAGCTCAGGAACAGTGCCTAGGGCCTGAGTTCAAGTACCAGGCCCAGTACTAAAATAAAGTTATAGCCAGGCACCTGTGGGTAGTGTGTGTAACCCTGTCTACTCAGAAAGCTAAGATCTGAAAATCTCAGTTTCCAAGCCAGTCTGGGCAGGAAAGTCTGAGACTATTTCCAATTAATGACAATATAGCTAGTAGTCTTGTAGTTCAAGTGGTAAAGCACCGGAAGCTCTGAAGCGCTCCTAGGGCCTGATTTCAAGTCCCGGGACACACACACAAACAATTTTATAATTGAAGTAATAATGTACATTATAGGAAAGTATACTAATAAGTTTGTGGCTTCTATAAACTTCCATAAAGTTAGTCTGCGTGTTGTATGATAAGTAACTCAGAAGCCACCTTTTGCTACCTTGCTAATGACTTCTACCTAATCCTATGAAAACTACATTAAAGATTCAAAGTACAGTTTGTTGGATCATGACAGAATGGAGTGAAGTCCAATAGTCTCTTTAGTTTCAGGTTCTTCCATATACCTGTCCTATTAGTAGCCATCATTTATTTGTCTAATCCAGAATTTGCAGGTATAATAGATATTCCAAGGATTTATAAGATTGAACATGTAAAGGGAATGATAAGGCTTTATTGTGGAGATGGAGGTGTGGCTCAGTAGTAGAGTGCTTTCCTACCATGTGCAAGGCCTTGTGTTGATCCCTGGGTTTTGTTTTTAATTTTAAAAGAGTACCATTTAGCACTGTGAAACTGGCTTTGAATTTCATTCTAGGACAATCATGTATCTTGACCGGGAAAAACGAATTTTCACTGAAACAAATCTGCTGTCTGTTGGTACTATAAAGTTAAAAAATAGTGTCTTGAGAATGTCTTTTGAATTCCATAAAGGTAGGAATATTTGTTTTGTATTCTTCAAAGTATCCA
The DNA here is from genome assembly GCF_031878675.1 of Megascapheus bottae. Lineage (NCBI taxonomy): Eukaryota > Metazoa > Chordata > Mammalia > Rodentia > Geomyidae > Megascapheus > Megascapheus bottae. Next base: position 53,907,399 of record NC_143516.1, read on the forward strand.
TTGTATTGTGTCGTTGAAGTTAGGAGACATAGTCAGCAGTTGCTTATGTCCTGATTTCTTTTAATCTGTTGACCTAATTTTAAATACATCCCTTTACTCAGTAGTAACGACTACCATTTATTGAGGTATTAACTGTCACTCTGTCATATGCTTAGCTAAATGCTTTTCACATGGCCCTGATCTCACTTTTTTTTATATAACAAGCCTCTGAGAGAAAGGAGACAAGGGTGCTTAAATGTCACAACCTTAATATATAGCACATGAGACCTCAGAAATAGGTGTATTTACTACAGGGTGCCAGTGGCTTATATTTATAATCCTAGCTACTCAGAACGGTGAGATCTAAGGATAATAGTTCAAAGTCAGCCCAGGCAAGAAAGTCTATGAAATTCCTTATCTCCAAAAAGCTAGAAATGGACCTGTGGCTCAAGTGGTAGAGCAAAATAACGGGAGAGAGCACCATGTCCTGAGTTCAAGCTCCAGTCTCCTGTTCTCCCTGCCCCCCCCAAAAAAAAGGAAACGGTATATTTAAAAAGGACATATTCAGAAGCATTTCATTACTATAGAATTTGTCCTTAATTTTTTGTGAATTTAAATAATAGCTATACATTTTTGAAAAAGCAAAAATATTTAGAAATGTTATAACTGAAAGAGCTCAACTTCACAGCAGCTTCTCTTAATAGTCATTTCATTTGTTTCTTTCTGCACACTGTTCCTCCAAAACTACATGTATGTTTTTCTATTTAAATGCATGAATAAAATCAGTTATACATTGTTTATTTTGAAAGTGCCTAGAGACTAATTTAAATTTTCTGGAATATTCTTTATGTTAACTCTTAAGATCCAGAGAGCTACCACAGCCTGCCCCATGAAATTGTGGTCAATCTTGCTGCCTTTTTTGAATTTTGTGATGCACTAATCCTGCTCTGGGTACAGTCCCCCCAGGGAATGCTGTCTGATGCTGATTTCAATAAGGTGAGAAAGTATACCTGTTCAAGATTTGTCTGGACACAACATTTCTTAGGAATAAGACTAATTCCAGTAGAAATCTTTTATTAATTTCAATAATCTTAAAGCTTTGTGAAGATATAAAGTGCATATATTTAAGTTTGACATTTATATGTTGTGAAACCATAATCAAGTTAGTGAGCATATCTATCTTCCTGAATTTATTTCATTCCTCTCTGGTACTTCCACCCAAATTGTATAGCCATTGGCCTGGGTTTTTTTTTATTGTAGTTGAGCTTCATTTTCTCTTAAGTAGGATAGTGGTGTATATAATAACATATATAATTATATGTTTCATATATTTATTTGTTATGTTTATAAATGTGATAACTATATAAATCATTTACACATATATTTATATATCATTTGGTTTTGATAGCTAACTTTGAGATGCATTCATTTTTGTTTATCAGTAGTGTATCAGTAGTTAATTCATTCTAGATAATAGAAATGTTGTCTTATATAGCTATAAATTTACCTAATGATGAGCATTCAGGTTAACTCACTAAAACCTTATATATCATTGTCAGATGTAGTTAAATGAGATTTTGAGTCCACATTATTTTTGTAGTTTTTGTAGGTCTTACACAATAGTGAAGCATAACTTAACACTTTTTGGTTTTTAGGGACTTTTGTAATTCTAAAAGTTACTAAGATCTATATAGAACATTCATTTATGTAATTATATCTATCAATATTTACCATGAGGAATTAGAACTGGGAAATAATTTTTAAATGTTTATAAATATTTATAAATACTTTATATTTAGCGAAGATAATTTGCTTATGTGAATTTATTTCTGAAAGACTATCCACCTTGAGTGAAGAAACATTTAGTCTTGTCTGTGATTTGCATTTAACTTTGCAAAGAAAAATTGACTTCCCATCGATAAAGAAGTTGGAAAGTGAAGTAGTAGCTAATTTTGTAATTATGTGTATTCTTCAGTAGCATTCCACGAAACTTCACAGACTGCGTTATATAGGTTAATTGTGCATAATGGCCATAGATTTCATCAAAAGGTTTTGGGTACTGGGAAGTTGTCAGATTTGATTTTCCAAAGGTCTAGAATTTGCTTAAGAACTCATTTTATTTATCACTGGAAATAATAGCTTACACTTTATATCTGTGGTTTCTGTATTCAACCATTCTCTACTGAAAAATATTATTTCATGTGTTTCTGCTGAATACTGGTGCCTCACAACTGTAATTTTAGCTACTTACTTGGGAAGTTGAGATCTGAGGGTCATGGTTTGATGCCGGCCTGAGCAGAAAAATAGCTAGCAAAAAGCTACAAGTGAGATGTGGAGTTGTGGTTCAAATGGTAGAGTGACCTTTTTGAGCAAAACAAGTAAAGGACAACATTCAGGCCCCAAGCTCAATCCCCAATACCAGCACAAAAAAATAGTCATTTGCTGAACTTATGCACACATTTTGTCATTATTTCCTAAATTACCTAGTATATCCCAGCATTTACATTTTAAGTGTTAAAGTATAAATATGATTTCAAGTATGTAGTAGGCTATTTATGTAGGTTACGGTCAAACATGTTTTCAAGTGACTGAATTTGCTTATTGATATTCAGTATAATTTTTACCAAATATGCAGTCCATTTGTTTTCTTTTAGATATTATTGACTTCAATTCTGTACAGACCATGCTATTATGAAAACATTTTTGACCTCCTAGAACACCTGTTGGTCACTACCATTTGTGAGACATCTGATCTGATTTTTTTTTTTTTTTTTTTTTGCGCCAGTCCGAGGCTTGAGCTCAGGGCCTGAGCACTGTCCTTGGACTTTCTCAAGGCTAGAGCTCTACCACTTGAGCCTCGGTACCACTTCCGGCTTTTTTTTTTCTATGTATGTGGTACCAAGAAATCGAACCTGGTCCTTCGTGCATGCTAGGCAAGCACCCTACCACTAGGCCAAACTCCCGGCCCCGAGACATCTGCTTTAAAATGACAAAATTGGAATAGTCTTTCCTCTGAAGAGGCCCTCTGATAAGAGTGTGAGTGATTTGTACATCATGAAGGGAATGTAAATTGCAACTGCAGTGAGGCCCCCCCAAAAAGCTAAATTAAAGTCATTAGTAGGTGCTGGATGGTTCCCACCTATAGTCCTAGCTACTCAGGAGACTGAGATCTGAGGGTCATGATTCAAAGCCAGTGCTGGGCAGGAAAGTACATGAGACTCTTATCTCCACTTAGCCACTAGAGGACCTGAAGTGGCTATATGATTCCAAGTGGTAGAGTGAGCAAAAGAGCTCTATAACAGCACCCAGGCCTCAAGTTCAAGGCACCATGACCAACTCCCCTACCCCCCAAAAAAAAATTATTAGGAAGGGGCCGGGAGTTTGGCCTAGTGGTTAAAGTGCTTGCCTAGCATGCATGAAGACCCGGGTTCAATTCCTCGGTACCACATACATAGAAAAAAAAAGCCAGAAGTGGTGCTGAGGCTCAAGTGGTAGAGTTCTAGCCTTGAGAAAGTCCAAGGACAGTGCTCAGGCCCTGAGCTCAAGCCCAGGACTGGCAAAAAAAAAAAAAAAAAATTATTAGGAAGTAGTGATTGACAAGTGCCTTGAGGGAAATAGAACATGTGGAACTCTGTAACAAAGAATCTGTTTAAAAGTGGAGTCCATATTGGGGATCGTTCATTAACTAAGTTGGCTTTAAACTTTTGATCCATTTGCCTCAGCTTTCCAAGTGCTGAGTTTACAGATGTTGACCACATATTGGTCTTATTCACCAAGATTGTGATCTCTCATGGTTTATTTTATTTTTAGATCTTAGGTTCTGTGCGGTGGCGGGACCGGTTTTGGACTGTGGCTGATACAGTAAAAGTGGATGCTCCAGGTCTGGCTTTGCTTGCCCTCCACTGGCACTGGGTTTTAAAACATCTAATCCACCGGATGCCCCAACTCGTGATGAATCATGAGAACAAGTAAGACTTCTATTAAGGGTAATAAAATTATAACGTACAGCCAGGCACTGGTGGCTCATGCCCATATAATCCTAGCTATTCAGGAGCTAAGATCTGAGGATCACAGCTTGGAGCCATCCCAGGTAGCAAAGACATTGAGACCTTTATCTCCAGGTTAACTAACAAAAAACTGGAAGTGGTAGAGTGCTAGCCTTGAGAAAAAGGAGCTCAGGGATAGTGCCCAGGCCCAGAGTTCAAGCCCCAGTACTGGCAAAAAAAAAAAAAAAAAAAAAAAAAACCACAAGTGTGTGTGTGTGTGTATCCCACACTGTTAAGAGAGTTTGGTACTAAAATTTGTTTTCTTTAGTCTCTTAACATATTGGCAAATATATAGTTATAGTGTAAATTATTTCTCTTGCTATTTAGCATTTTCCCCCGTTCTTATATTCTCTTCTGTCTTTATTGTCTCTTACAGGTATTATAAAGAGATTCAAACAGTCTCAGATCATATTCAGAATTGTCTAGATAGCCCAACTGGTGGCTTCATTGGTGTAAAAAAGTTACAGAAATTCCTGGGACGACCATTTCCCTTTAAGGTATGCTTCAAAGCATGTGATAAACAAAATAATCAGGGTGCTTCCAAAGTTCTGGACATTTGGAATTGACATTGAACTTGGCTGCAAAGCTCAACTCCTTATTTTATAAGTACTGCTTCTATTGTTTAAAGTTAACATGTTACCTAATCCTGAGACTACTGAAGGCTTTATTATTTTTAAAATATATATTTAAAATCTCTACAGAATGACAGGAGTAAAGCAATGGCATGTTTTGGAAAAAAGTATGACAAAAATCAGAATTTCTCCTCTAGCATATCTAGGCTGCTAAAAAAGAAAATCAAAAATCTTAGTAGGCTGTCCTGGGCTTTATTGTTTCAGGACAAGCTGGTGGTGGAATGTTTTTCACAACTGAAAATCCTTCACCAAGCCCTTGCCCTCAGAGAGTGGGTACCTGTGCTTATGCAAAGTGGATGGCAGGAAGATATTAATCGCCTCCAAGTGATTATTGATGACTGGACATTAAAGAAAAGTCTCCTGCAGGCTTGGGGATTGATCCACAAAGCTAATACTCTGGCTGATGTTAACTTAGGTAACATTTTCTGATATTTAACTGGCTGACAATGCTTAGACAGTATCTTTTTTCCCTGCTAAGTTTTTTTCTCTGATTTTTCCCCCTTTTCTTGCTAGGGTATAAACAACATTAAATAAGTGCCAGCCATTGGGCTAAACTTTTATTTCCTCTTTAGAATTGTGTAGAAATTAGCGTGATCATTTAATAGATGAGCTCAAGGCTTAAGTTGAACAGCCTAATTCCTATTAAGTTAGGTTAAGCTTACCTTGCCAGTGGGTGGGAATCCTGGCACTGGACTTGTAACTATTGGTCTCTAATGCAACATTTCTTCTTGACTGACTTGAAGATGAATTGAGGAATCTTGTGCACGCGCAGTATTTAAACATAAAAAGCAAAGGATTTTCACTTGGTTTTCTGGAGAAAAGTCATGGTGAAGCTTCTTCCCCACCACATCCAGACTTCATATCCTTAATCCAGCTCACTAGGACCGTTCAGCTGTGGCCTGCGATGGAGTACTTGGCTGTGCTTTGGCAGTACAAAGTGACAGCTGATTTTATGGCACAGATTTTTCTGAGAAAGTAAGCTCTTCTTTCAATTACCGCTCTAAATATCTTATTAGTTTGTTTGGTATGTCCTGTATATATAAGCAAAGCATAAACTTGTCTTGAGAAAGAATGAATGGCCAGGCATGGTAGCTTCGCCCCGTAATCCTAGCTACTCAGGAGGCTGAGATCTGAGGATTACAGTTCAAAGCCAGCCCAAGCACTAAAGACCAAAAGACTCATCTCCAATTAACCACTAGAAAACCGGAAGTAGTGTTGTGGCTCAAGGGCTAGGGTAGTAGCCTTGAGTTGACAGCACCCAGTCCCAGAGTTCAAGCCCCACAAGCCCTACATCTGACCACCAAAAAAAAAAAAAGAATCAATGAATGGTTGCTGAGACACAGGGAGAGCCTTTGCCACTTTGATAAACAAATCTTTGCTTGGTTTAGCTTTATACCAAAAAAAAAAAAAAAAAAGTTACTGTGTGTGTGTGTATGCGTGTGTGTGTGTGTGTGTGTGTGTGTGTGTGTGTGTGTGTGTGTGTGTGTTTTCCAAGTAGAATTGGTAGCTTTTTTGTGTGTTTGTTTTGCTAGACCTGGGGCTTGAACTCGGGTCCTAGGCACTGTCCTTGGATACTTTTTGCTCAAGGCTAGCACCTTACCACTTGAGCCACATCACCACTTTTGGCTTTTTCTGTGTATGTGATACTGAGGAATTGAACCGAACCTAGAGTGCTAGGCAAGCACTCTACCACTAGGCAAAACTCCCAGCCCTGAATTGATAGCTTATATAGCATATCTTACGAGGGAAGTTTCATTGTTACCTTTCTATCCACATAAATGATATATTTACATGAGCTATACATCCCCCTTTAACTCAGACCCCATTCCCCATCTACCTGTGGAAATAAAATATCCATATCAATTACAATGCCAATAACCCACACCCAGTTCCCAAAAGCTCACCCCCATTCTGCCTACCTCTAAAATAATTTCAAATTTTTTCATTGTGCAGTTTTTACAGATACGAACAAACTAATTTGACCACATTTATTCTCATTCATCCTCTTCAGTTAGCCCTCTTCTCTTCTGCTGGTACCTATCTCCCCAAGAGAGCCGGTTTTACTTTTTCTGTCATATGTGTATAAAGCACAATCAAAATTAAACTTCATTTAAAAATAAATGTTACATGTTGTACTGGTAGTCCACATCTCCTTTCCCCATTTATTTATTTGAACAGGTCTAACAACAATCAACCCAAAATATATGAGGAGGTAAATCATCTTATCACATTTTGTCTTAAATACACACCAGTTTCACCTCAAGAGCTTCGGGACCTGTGGTCTTTGCTACATTATCCAAAGGTAAAGCCCCAAAACAGTAATCACTCTACTTAACTCTAAGTTGATTAAATTTTCTGTCTTAGGGCTGGTTGCTAAACATTGTTTAGCAGCTCACAATTCCATGTTTAAACCCCAGTAACTTTTTTTTTTTTTTTTTTTTTTTTTTTGCCAGTCGTGTGCTTGAGCTCAGGGCCTGAGCACTGTTCTTGGACTTTCTCAAGGCTAGAGCTCTACCACTTGAGCCTCAGCAACATTTCTGGCTTTTTTCTATGTATGTGGTACGGAGGAATCGAACCTGGGTCTTCGTGCATGCTAGGCAAGCACTCTACCACTAGGCCATACTCCCACACACACACACCCCCCCCAGTAACTTTATTTATTTATTTTTTTATTTTATTTTATTTTATTTTTTGCCAGTCCTGGGCTTGGGCTCAGGGCCTGAGCACTGTCCTTGGACTTTCTCAAGGCTAGCACTCTACCACTTGAGCCTCAGCACCACTCCGGGCTTTTTTAAAGAGAGAGAATTTTGGATATTCTTCAAACATAATTGCTAAATTGTTACCAAAATAAGTAATTATGTTGTTTAGTAGGGTGAAAGTTTGCCTTTAAAAAATTTCTGATTTGTTTAGAAATGTATTATGAGGTAAACTTTGGTTAATAAAATTTCACAAGTACAATCATTTCATTTCTTTTACCAGTGTAACAATAGAGTGAACTGCTTTACCTAAATTTTGTCATATATTTCAGAGCTCTCAATATAAGAGCTTATCTCATAATTTCTAATTATAAACAGATATGCTATGACTGTGGTAGCAAATAATCAGAAAAATTAAGGTTGATAAACATGCTAGTTTACAATAAATTTTAGAAGACAGAATTGAAAACTTATTTCTAAAACATTCCATTATCTTAATTACTCATTTATTGTAGATGTCCACTGAAGAAGTTACTTGTTTGTGGTCTGAGCTATTGAATTCCACATTCAAGTCTTTCTGGAGCAGTACTGTGACCACAAATCCAGAGTACTGGCTAACATGGAACCCCTTGTTCTACATCCAGCAGAAGGAAATGCCTGCCTCCTTCTTGGATACCACATTGAAGGTTTGTTGGCATAAAAATTTTTTTAAATACTTCATAACAATGGATAAAATCCTTTTACCACCATCAGTAAACAATTCTAGAATCAAATGTAAATTGCTGCTTGTGATACCCTTTTCTGTGTGGTATTATAAAACATACTTTAAAAAAATAATGATGTTTAGCCATAAAGGATTTGCCCAACTTTGGGAATAGTCACAACACTTTCTTATGAAAATGGACTCAAGGGCCAGGAGTTTGGCCTAGCATGCACTAAGACCCAGGTTTGATTCCTCAGTACCATATACATAGGAAAAAGCCTGAAGTGATTCTGAGGCTCAGGTGGTAGAGCTCTAGCCTTGAGAAAAATCTATGTCCTGGATTTTTCTGAGAAAAATTCATGTCCTGAGAAAAATTCATGTCCTGAGCTCAAGCTTAGGACTGGCAAAAAAAAAAAACAAATGGTCTCAAGTCAGGTACAGTGGCTCACGCCTATAATCCTAGCTACTCAGGAGGCTAAGATCTGAGGATCAAGGTTCAAAGCCAGCCCCCGGCACAAAAGGACCTGAGACTTATCTCTAATTAACCTCTAGAAAACAGGGAAATGGGACTTGGCTGAAGTGACTTAGCCTGCTACCGCCTTAACCTTAAGCTGAAGAGCTCAGGGACCAGGCCCAGGGGTAGGGTGGTAGCCTTGAGCTGAAGAGCTCCAGGACAGTGCCCAGTTCAAGTTCAAGGCCCCATGACCCACCAAAAAAAAAAAAAAAAAAAAAAGATGGTCTCAATTTTTTGCTGGACATGGTAGTGTATACCTGAAACAATATCACTTGGAAGTTCTGAGACTGGAGGATTGAGTCTGAATGCTAAGTATAAAATATTCCAGCTATCAAAATAATATATATTTTATTAGAAGTAACTAATCTTGGGGGTACTGGTGCTCACATCTGTAACCCTAGCTGCTTAGGAAGCTGAGGTATGAAGATTGCAGTTTGAAGCCAGTCTGAGCAGCAAGATTGATGAGACTCTTTATTTCCAGTTAACCTGCAAAAAAAAAGCTGGAAGTGGAGCTGTGGAGGTAGAACACTGTCCTTGAACACAAAAGCTCAGGGATGTCCCCCGGGCCCTGAGATAAGGACTTAAACTGGAGCAAAGAGAAAAGGAAACTACTATGAATCTTTTTTTGTATGGGTTATACATGAAAAATTTTATTTGTACAGAGTGCTAAGGGCTCGCTGCTATAATCCTAGCTATTCAGGAGTCTTAAGATTTGGGCCTGGGAATGTGGCCTAGTAGTGTTTGCCTAGTATGCCATGCATGAAGACCCGGGCTCAATTCATGAGTACTACATACACCATTGCTGCCTGTTGAAATCATTTGTTAGTTTTTAAAGGTTACTTGGTTCCTTTTTTCTCAGGGCCCTGGAATTCTCTGTAGAGCTGTGTTTTCCAAGTGCTGCTTTGATGTGTTGACTAGCAACTGCAGAGCAAGCCCCTGGGATGTGAGCGGCCTCCCCATCCTGTCATCCTCACACGTCACCCTAGGGGAGTGGGTTGAGAGAGCCCAGCAGCTCCAGGACATTAGCTCCTTGCTTTGGAACAACATGGCTGTTTCTTCTATGGCAGAATTCAGGTATTTCCTTCTTTTAAAGCAGAATGAGAAGCTTTTTTCTGTTTTCTAAAACATGTAGCAGGGTTCAGAACTTGCCTGTGAGATGGCTGATTCTGGTGGATGAAGGTAGGAATGTTCTTTTCATGAACAGCATATTTGGAGTCCATGAGAGAAGCTACCTTGAGCTAGCTGCTGATTCCTCTTTCAACTTCATACTGTGAGCAAGGAGATAATGCTGACTAGCAGTGTTGGTCTCGTTAAAAATAACAAACCTGCCTAGCAAGTGTGAAGTCCTGAATGAAACCAATATTACCAAAAAAAAAGTCTGCAATCTATGGTTATTACTAAAAGAATGATAGTGTATTATAAGAGTTGTTTATAGGCAATGAGTCCTTAAATGCTTCCTCAATTGTCCCACAGGCACACAGATTCACAGCTCCAGAGACTAGTGCTATGCCAGCACCTGGCAGGCCTAGTAGACCTGCTACCAGAGTCCCAGCAGCAGGAGTACATGCAGAATTGTGAGCAGCTACTTGAAGACAATAAGGCCTTCCAGCATGTGGGTCAGACTCTTCAGAACATGGTCAATCAGGATGCCTTACCCAAAGAACTTCTCTGCCTCTTGCTCACCTCCCTACACCACGGTTTTGGGGAAGGAGAAAATAAGAACCTGCCTGAGCCAGCCCAGCGTGGGAGCCTCTGGGTGAGCCTTGGCTTGATCCAGATTCAGACTTGGCTTCCCCAAGCACGCTTTGATCCTGCAGTGAAGAGGGAATACAAGCTCAAGTACGCCAAGGAGGAGGTATGGGAGAGGCACGAGTTGGAAATCTAAGCTCTTCTCACTCACTAGATTTGTTAAGTTATTATATCTTTTTTCTCTCTTGTCTGGTCAGATTTGAACTTAAGACTTTGTGCTTGTTTTGTAGTCATTCTAACTGCTTAAGCCATGCTTCTATCCCTTTATGTTCTGGTTATTTTTGAGATTAGGGCCTCACTTCTTTACTGGTGATGCCTGGTCTTCCCCTGCTGTAGATAGGATGACAAGTACATCCAGTCTTTCTTTTGGGTGTCTCATGAGCTTTTTATCCAGGCTGGTTTGGAACTTCAGTCTTCCAAGACTTAGCCTACCATATGACTGGAATAATAAGCACATGCCACCACACCTAGTTGTTATTGAGATGGAGGATTATAGGCATCATTACTAGTGCTGGCTTCAAAGGGATAATTCTGTATATGCTGTCTTGTAATTTCCTATGAGTGTGTTCATAGTGACTACATTTTCCTTTTTGAGAATTCCTTTGACTAGGTTCTACAGAGAGCAGATAGGTAGAATGTGAGACGAAGTACTACCAGACAAAAAATGGTATCCTTCACTCTTCCCACAGAATCTCTGACTGAACTAAATTTGGACTGGATAGCTTCTTTAAATGGGATATAATATTTCTATAGGTTCAGAAATCTAATGAATCAATTACGTGGTATTCTTTTACTATTTTAAACTGATCAAACTCGGTAACTGTATGGTAAGATAGTGATCTGTATGCTGTAATCTGAAGAAAGGACCCAGCATTGCTTGGGGTGAAGGCTTAGCTACCATAGAGAGACGTGTATGAGAACAATTACTTTCACCTTATGGCTCTAAGGTGAGGTTAGTGGAGTAGAGCTCCCTGTCTTTGCATTATTCAGAAAACCATATATCCTGTATCTTGTTGCTGTACCCAACCCAAGGAATCTGTCCTCATGTGCATAGTCATTGAATACGAAACCATTACACCATGCATTATTTGCTTCTTTTCTGTTAGTTATTCCAGCTGCAGTGTGAGTGGAAGGTCCGGAACTTGGCATCGCAGCTACAAACTGGAAGAGGCCTAGAAGATGAGGACATTGTCAATTATTCTCATCCTCATACTAGGTAAGTTATTATTTTCCTTGGACATTATTACTTTTGCAGCGGGGGTGGGGCGGGGGAGTTGTGGGATGTAAGTCCTTGGGTTTGAACTCAGAGCATAGATGCTGTCTCTGAGCTTTTTGGTTCATGGCTAACACTCTACAACTTGAGCCACAACTCCATTCCCAGCTATTTAGGATAATAACAGACTTCCCTGCAGGGGCTGGCTTTAAACCACAATCTTCAGACCTCAGCCTAACTGGCACCTTTTTTTTTTTTTTTTTGCCAGTTCTGGAACTAGTCTCAAGACTAGTGCTCTATACCACTTGAGCCACAGCACCACTTTGGGCTTCTATTTTTATGAATGTGTGTATGAATGTGGTACTAGGGAATCGAACCCAAGGCTTCATGCATGCTAGGCAAGCACTCTACCACTAGGTCATGCTCCTGGCCTTGACTCTTTTTAAAGAGACATTTAGTTAGGCACCAGTGGCTCACATCTGTAATCCTAGCTGCTCAAGAGGCTGAGATCTGAAGATCCTGATTCAAAGCCAACTAGGGCACTGCTTTTATTGCCAATTAACCATCAGAAAACCAAAAGTGGTGCTGTCGCTCAAGTGGTAGAGTACTAGCCTTGAGCTGAAGAACTCAGGGACAATGCCCAGGCTCAGAGTTCAAGCCCCAAGACCAACCAAAAAAAAAGAGAGAGAGACATTTAGAGATTGACCTTTGTAGTATAATTATGTGTTTGTGAGGTAATGATGTACATCTCTAAACTATATTATCTGTTGGATTCTTCATTTCTAATCATAAGAAAATATTCTTTTTTTTTTTTGCCAGTCCTGGGCTTGAGCTCAGAACCTGAGTATTGTCCTTGGACTTTCTCAAGGCTAGAGCTCTACCACTTGAGCCTCAGCACCACTTCCGGCTTTTTTCTATGTACGTGGTACTGAGGAATCAAACCCAGGTCTTCGTGCATGCTAGACAAGTACTCTACTACTAGGCCAAACTCTCGGCCCTCATAAGAAAAAATTCTAAAAGGAGAAAGAATTTTAAAGATTCTTTCCCATAAGGCCAAAATGATTGAAACCAGATCTTCTCAACAAGGATAAAGCTGGATAAAGTCATGTATACTTTATTTCTCTGGTTTTTGAGCTGTGTCTATTACCTGTTGCCTTTGATATAGTAGGTTCTTAGGCCCAATTGTGTTTCTGACCCTTGGCTGTGCAAGTAAAGGTGACTCAGTACTGTTAAGCCTATGTCCATTTCAGCAAAGATAATGAGTTACCAGATAAAGTATGCATCTAAAGTGGCATACCTAGTGAATGCTGCATAGGCATTTCAGTTTCATTGTTACTGTCAGTATTCTCATGTATTCCGTAGCAGTTTGTGTGTCTTCCACTTTCCATAGCTAAGGATCAAGTTGAAATTTGCTGCTCTTCTGATAGAATTCTCATTGTATTTTACCTTCAGGTTACTTTGCCAAAGGATCAATCAGCTGGAGAATTTAATCCACAGCCTGTCAAAAAAACAAGCTTTCAGGCCCCAGCTGCCTACTTATGAGTCCTTGGTACAGGAAATCCACCTCTATGTCACAAGTATTGCCAAGGCTGCTGCAGTTCAGGATTTGCTTACACGGCTTCTGCAGTCCTTCTGCACAGACAGGCCACGGTCTGCCCAAGTGGTGCAGAACCTTCTGAAAGAGGAGGCTTCCTGGCAACAATCACATCACCATTTCAGGAAGCGGTTAGTGGAGGAGTATGCCCTGTATCCAGACACTGTGGCCCCACTGCAGGCAGCCATCTTGCAGTTACAGCATGGCATGAGGCTGGTGGCATCTGAGGTCTACTCCTCCCTCCATGGCAATTTGATCTGTGCAAATAGGCTGGGGACTCTGACCATGGCCATATTAGCTTTCCCATCTGTGAACCCCACATTTCCCACCTACTATGCTCATGCTGATACCTTGTGCTCAGTGAAGTCAGAGGAGGTTCTGCGAAGCCTTAGGAAGCGGATTGTCAAATGTCGGGGAGGAAAGGAGCAGGAAGACAAGGGCCAGCAACCTTACCCCACCCGGGAACAGTTACTGATAAATGCCCTCCTTTACCTACGTTCCCATGTGCTATACAAGGGAGAACTGAACCAGAGGGCCTTGCAGCTCTTCAGACATGTGTGTCAGGTAAGCCCATCCCTAGGAGGCCTGCTTGCCTTTCTTCCTGAGCAGCCTGGGAACCCTTACTGAGATGTACCCCTGATGTGTGAGAGGCTCACTGCAAGAATCTCTCCCTGTTTATGGTTAATTTTCATTTTGTTTACAGAAATTTTATGAAGTAATTCTGTCTTTTCGTATTAAGTAAATAGTTATGAAGGGCAAAAAAGATTGCTACCACTGTAGATAACTAAGATAATAAATATAGTGGCAAGACTTTTAAATCATCCTACTGTTTATTTAAATTATCCTCAACCCAGGACTGGGAAGGAAGGAAGAAATAAATTGAATGAATGAATGAATGAAGCAAGCTCAATATTTTTAAAAAAGAAGTATTAGGGTGGCACGTTTGCCTGAAGACCATTTAGTCGTTATCCAGATTTTCCTTTCCTGGCTCCGGCCAGCTCCTGGAGTTATCTGACAAGTACAGTATGAATTGCAAACCCTTGTAGCCAGTCTGTATAAAAACATTAGCTTCTGACAAGAAAGTCCCATTAACTATTATAGCAAAACTGTAGACCTTAGAAATTTCAGCAACACAGCAAGGGGGAAGTTAGATATCTCTTTACTAAAGATAAAGAGTTTGAAATAAAGTTTACTTGTTGTCCATTGCATAGGATTTTATTTCTTAGATACTGGCTCTTGTTTTTGAGCCATGGTACTATGTTTTAGTGTGTCAGCAGAAATTCTGCTGTGTCTTTTCAGGAGATCATCAATGAGTGGGATGAGCAAGAACGCATAGCTCAAGAGAAGGCAGAGCAGGAAACCAGCTTATACCGATTCAGGAGGAGCTCTCAGGCAGCCTTGAGTGAGGAGGAAGAGGAGGAGCAGGAGTTCAGAAGATATTTTCCACTGCATGAAAAGGTAGGGCAGTGGTAGCTGTATTTTTTTGCATTGAAATTCCTTTGATATCACATTTTTTCTGCTTGTCTCTATAGTCCTTTGCCTTCGTATTTTTGTTGACTTACACTTGTGATTTTTATAATCTTATTATTCTAATTCTCTCTACAGGACTTTGCAGATATTTTGGTAAAACCAACTCTAGAGGAGAACAAAGGAATCTCACCTGGGCAAGAAGAGGAGGCAGTCACAGATTCAGTTCTCCTCTCTCAGAGTTCAATGCAAATGGTGATGCTAATCCATCAGCAGTTGTGCCTCAGCTTTGCTCGGTCCCTGTGGTACCAACAGACTATACCACCACATGAAACAAAACACTTTCTCAGCCTGTTTCTGTCTTGCTATCAGACTGGAGCATCTCTTGTGACACATTTCTACCCTCTGATGGGTATGGCAGTTTACTTGTGTTACATACTTAGGAAATCAAAATGAGTAGATGAGATTGCTACTCTGGAAAATTAAAATAATGAATTCCTCACTTGCACTTATTTCATTACTGACATTTGAGGGTTTTTGTTTGTTAGTTTGTTTAAACTTGAAGAATTCATGCATTTTATAATAATCAAATTCTACATTAAGGTAGATTTTCATTACTTGAGTCATTTGGGGGTAAGATATATAGTTAGCTTACATGATCCTTGTCTTTACTATTTGCCTTTCTAAAAAAAAAAAAAAACTATATAATTTTGTGTGTGATGGAGAATAGGGTCAAACTAAGTGCTTCACATACAAGAATGCACTTTACCACTGAGCAGTAGGCACAGTCCTTAAATTCATATATTTTCGTGGGATGCCAATGGCTCATACCTATAATCCTCCTAGATACCTGGGAGGCTGAGATTTAAGGATCATGGTTAAAAACCAGCCAAGGCAGGAAAGTCTAAAAGACCTTTATCTCCCTTTGTAAAAACAACTAGAAATGGAGGTGTGGCTCAAGTGGTAGAACACTAGCTTTGAGCAAGAAAGCGCCGACAGTGCCGAAGTCCTTAATCCTTTATTCTTGAGCTGCTTGGGAGTTCAGAAATTAATCTCACCGAATCTGTTTACTAATGGTTGGTTGCATTCAGTTTCCATATGGCTTGGTGAATTAACACATGCTAGTATGAAGTAGCTTTAAGTTTTCTTTCTGTTTATTTACATCATTCATTTACATCAAATCCAATGCTCCTACCTAGTCAGGAAGCTGAAATCTAAGAATCAAAATTCAAAGTCAGCCCAGGCAGGAAAGGCCCTGAAACTTCTTTTCGCCCCTGCGGTCCTGGGGCTTGAACTCAGGGTCTGGGTACTGTCCTTGGGCTTCCTCAAGGCTAGCGCTACCTTTGAGCCACAGCACTACTTCTGACTTTTTCTATGTATTGGTACCGAGGAATTGAGCCTGGGGCTTCGTGCATGCTAGGTGAGTACTCTGCCACTACACCATGATCCTGGCCCTGAGGCTCTTATTTCCAATTAACCACCAGAAAACCAGAAGTGACATGTGGCTCAAAGTGACAGAGTGCTAGCTTTAGACAGTACCTGGGCCCTAAGTTCATCTAGCCCCACAACTCACAACAACCAAAAAAAACTCTAGTGTTCATCCTATGTATGTTACTTATACACAGAAATAATACCTGTTTTCCTATTTATATTTTAGAATATAGGGGTATTGTGGTATTAGAGTTAATATTTTCTATTTCTGCATTGCTTTGAGGAAGAATAACTTTGAAATAGCTTCTTTATTGGTTAACATTTGTTCACCATTTTTGAAATCTTTGTAAGTTGTTGAGAAATTCCCTGAATTCACCAACTTGATCTTGTTAATATTACAGGAGTTGAACTGAATGATAACCTCTTAGGGAGCCAACTTTTGGCCTGTACCCTCTCTTATAACACCCTATTTGGGGAGACAACTTCAGACCTTATGGTGAAGACTGATGGGCCATACAATTTCTACCAGCACCCCAATGTGGCAGAAGCAAGGCAGTGTCAACCTGTACTTCAAGGCTTCTCAGAGGCTGTCAATCATTTGCTACAGGATTGGCCAGAGCACCCTGTGCTTGAGCAGGTACGGCAACCAATTAGAACTCTGTACTTCACACTATGTTCCGGGACATTGACTTGTGCGTTTATACATAAGAACAGAGGCTAACAAAGGAGACACTCCAGGCCAACTGCAGAGTGATAAACATAACCTGTTTTACATTGCTTTTATATAAATGACAGTTGAAAATTCCATTAATGTTAGTTGTTAACAGTTACCACATTAACATGTTACCTTATTTTTGTTTATTCATATACATACTCTTAATTAAATTAAAGGTCCCATGATTTTCTTAAATTTTCTAAAAATAGACCTTACTTACTATTGATAGTTTCAACCTCAATATTTCTCTGGTTTTCTGCTTATCTTATCATTTTTAATGCCTTATAAATGCCAAATTAGGAAAATTTACTTATAAACTATTTATGAGCTCTTTTGAGTTATTTATTTTCCAGTAGACTCCCTTTTGTGATTATAAGGGGTAGGTACCCTGAGCCCCCACTTCTGAGGATTATTCATGCTAATAAAGTTCTGTAGAAACACCTGTACTTCTGCCTGCTCCCTCCTCTTACCATGAGAGCAGCCTGTCTTTCCCCACCCCTTGCCCTCTGAGATTTCAGCCACTCTGAGTCCCAAGATCCACACAGCCTAAGCTGGACCTTCCAGTAAGAAGAACATATCACCTGTCTACTCTCCTATAGTTAGAATGGGAGGATCTTAGTTTCAGATCATTGTGGCAGGGAGGGCATTATCTTTTCAAACTCAGTTTTATTACCAGAATAATGCTTCTTATAAGGTATTTGTCTAATAGGACTCACTGTTCTAGGAGTTTCTTTCATGTGTGTGTGTGTACGTGTGTACACTATAACACATGTACTAGTCCTAGTGCTGGAGATTGAAAACACTGTCTTCCACTTAATTTGCTTGCTTGGCTAGCACTCTTACCATTTGAGCCATACCTCTAGCTCAGTAATTTTCTGGTTGATTGGAGATGGAGTCTCTAACATTTCTTGTCTATGTTGGCTGCAACCATAGTCTTCCAAATCTTAGTCTTCTGAATAACTAGGATCACAGGGGTGGACCACCATCACCCCGCTCTTAAATCATTTTTAGTGACACTTTCAAAGTGGAGAGTGATACTTCCCATTGGGACACTCTTTAATACCCTTGTGACTTTAAGTCAGTGATAATTTTGCTAAGATAACCCCCTTTTTCTTTCTTTCTGGTAGCTTCTGGTTGTAATGGACAGAATTCGTAGTTTCCCACTTTCCAGTCCCATCTCAAAGCTCCTCAATGGCTTAGAGATCCTTCTGGCAAAAGCGCAGGTAAGATGATTCCCTCTTCTTTATTTTAGATTGTAGTAAATTATAATTTGATTTGGGGAAATGTAAACATTCCTAGTTTTTCTTCTATTGATGAGTTGAGTACAAGTGAAACTACTTCCCCTAGGATGGAGATGAATATCACCTCATTTTGATGGTAGGACATGGTGTCCACTCGACTAAAGACTCACTTTGCTGGGACGTCCCAATAGACCTTCCATCTGACTAACAGTCATCTTCCGTAGTTCCTAGTCAACCTTGGAAGTGGTTGCTGCCTGCCTTTGTTTGACAGAAAGTGGCCAAATGACTTTACGGATAGCTATTAGCAGGATTTTAGGTCCCAGCCTAAAAACATCCTGCGTGTTTGTCTACCTCTAACATTGGCTCTACTGGACTATGTCATATGGCCAGAAAGAACTTAAAGCCAGATAATATAGATATAAACGTATTGCTAAGGTAAAAGATATTAAAGGTCCTAGTAATCTTCTCTCAAAGGCCAAAATGTTGTTGAGGACATAAGTAAGGAGTTGAATAATGACCTTAGTGATGTTTTTACAGGATTGGGAAGAGAATGCAAGTCGAAGTTTGTCTTTGCGGAAACATTTGGATTTAGTCAGCCAGATGATCATTCGGTGGCGTAAGCTGGAGCTGAAGTAAGTAACTCATTTGAGAGTCTATGGACTTATCTAATGTCACAGTTACATAGTGTGCCTTTTATTCCAGGATTTAAAGCAAGGCATTAAAATGCCATTAATACAAGCCATACATTTCAAGGTAACAGATTGAGCAGCCTTTCTCTTTCCATTTGTGGGGCTAGTGAACCTTCAACTTGAGTCTGTGATTTCAGATATTTCAGATGAGTTTGCCATAATGTCTCTGTGACCTCTTCGTTTTTGTTTTCAGTTGCTGGTCCATGAGTTTGGACAATACCATGAAGCGCCACACTGAGAAATCCACAAAGCACTGGTTCTCCATTTATCAGATGCTTGAGAAGCACATGCAAGAACGAATAGAGGAACAGGAGGGTGGGTAATGCAAGTGACTTGTCTGAAGAGCTAATCATAGGAAGTTTTGTTATTCTGTCCTGATGTAGGTAATTAACATGCTTAAGTTAAACGTGTTGAGTTAAAAGTGACGGGTGCAGGTGACCCAGACCTGTAATCCTAGCTACTCAAGATGCTGATATCTGAGGATTATAGTTCAAAGCCAGTCCAGGTAGGAAAGTCCGTGAAACTCTTATCTCCAGTTAACCGTCAGAAAGGCCCAGGGAGGCTATGACTCAAGTGGTAGTGTGTCATCCTTGAGGAGGGAAAAAAAAATGCTGAGAGATTGCATTCAAGTTCTTGAGTTCAAGTCCTAGTGCTTCTCATAATTTGTTATGCCTTTTAACACATAACACATACATTATATGGAGAAGTTAGTCACCATTTAGCTGTGATCCTTGCTTCAAAGCTTCACTTCAGTTGTGATCTCTACTTAAAGGTCATCCCATCCCCTGGTATATATTAAGAATTAGACATGATGGTTGAAGACCCTTAGCCTTTTCTTTAAATCTCCCCAGATGACAAGCAGATGACTCTAATGTTGTTGGTCAACACACTGCAAGCATTTATTGAAGGATCTTCACTGGGAGAATTCCATGTGCGACTTCAGATGTTATTAGTATTCCATTGTCATGTCTTGCTGATGCCACAAGTTGAAGGAAAAGGTGAGCATTTGTTTCTCTTTCTTTTCCATTGTATTAAAATAGATCAGGCTTTGAATTCTCCACAGGAGCCAGATACATTGTTATGTATTTAAAATCAGGACACTTTAGTCATCTTTAACAGTGTCATTCACATTAGCTATAGGAAAGAAATATTCAAAGTGAACTAACAGTTGACTATAAATGAAGCACAGATCTAGTGAAAGAAGTTGCCAGATGAAGCTCCCAGAACTGGTATGTCAAGGTAGCACATCTGTCTAAACATTGTACATTTTCTACAAATGCTACTGTTTGATCCAGGTCATTTATATTCTTTGATTTGCTGGGAGCATGTTATATAGGAATGTGTATAAACTGCTGTGGTTAGTTACCAACCCTTAGTATTTCAGGTTTGGGATAAAACTTTGAGCATAAAACGAGTATAGATTGTCCATTAATAAATAGTTTCAAGTACAACTTTTTTTTTTTTTTTCAAGTGGGGCTTGAACTCAGGGTCTGGGTACTGTCTTTGAGCTCTTTTGATCTAGGATAGCACACTACCACAGCCTCACTTCTGGTTTTCTGGTGGTTAGTTGGAGAGAAGAGTCTCACACTTTTCTGCCTGTGCTGATTTTAAATGGAGATCCTCGTACCCCAACCTCCTGAATAGCTAGGATTACAGGCATGAGCCACCAATACCTGGAATACCACCTTTTAAATGGACTGAGGTCTGTTAATTTTACAGGCTTCAGAGAAAGTTTGAAAGTAGTGATTTTAGCAGAAATCATGTCAAAGATGATCTGAGATACTAGTAAAAGCAACAAAAGATACTACAAGACAAAATAAACACAACAATAGTATTGACGATCTGCATCTCTAGGAACTGTTATGTTGAGACATTCCCTAAATATTTGCCTGTGAAAAATATATTGGAATCTCATTGTGTACAGTAATGAAGAAGGTGCATCACTGAAGTGTAAGTCCGCAGGTAGTACATGCAGCAAGTGTGGTGTTTTGTTTCCTTTTCATTTCTTCCAGATTCACTTTGCAGTGTTCTATGGAATTTGTACCATTATTACAAGCAGTTCTTTGACCGAGTCCAGGACAAAATTGTGGAACTTCGTTCCCCCCTAGAAAAAGAACTTAAAGTAAGATGGAACAGCTCTCATGATCACCCTTTGGAGAACATAATTAGCAAATTCTTTGTCTCTAGATTTGTTCTTCTGTCTGTGTATTAGTGAGGCAGGGGTAAAGGGTATAGAAGAAGATATTACAACAGTCATGTAGGGTGACAAGATTAACATTTGATCGTGTTTCATCCTGTTGGTGACCTGACTAACCATATGAGGTGTCAGTGGAGTGGCTTCCATGAAGTTTCTTGGAAGATTGCCACAGACATCTGTTGGTATTCACCTGATCTTGCCCTCACTTTTTTCATCAATCTCATTTTGGGTCCCTAAACTATTGATTTGGGTGATAGGAAAGGAGGGTCTTTTTTTTCATATTGAGTGAAAAATATTGTTATGGACCCAATCCTGGTGTGAGGGATATGACTGGCTGCTTTGTAAGCTGGGGTGCCTATCAGATAAACTAAGGATTGTGTCAGTACCCTTTGGAATTGCTTTCAAGACAAATTCATGGTTCCTCTTGTACTTTGTTCCTCAACACACATAGTCCTGTGTTTGGGATGGAATGGGCTCTCTGGTCTATGGCTAACAGATGATCTAATAAGAATCAGAATGACATTAGCTTTAAAAAAACTATCTCTTGGGCTTTGTTTATTTTTCAGGAATTTGTTAAGATATCAAAATGGAATGATATCAACTTCTGGTCTATTAAACAATCGGTGGAAAAGACACATAGGTAATTCATCTTTTAAACTGAAGACACCAAAACTTATCCTTTTATTTGGTAGCTAAGAGGACTACATTATTTATCTGACCATCTAATACAAATATCTTTACCTTCTACAAAAGCCACTAAATTATTTTGATGTGGCTACCCTATAACGTTTACACTACCTCCTACTAAGCAGAGCAAAATTTCTTGAGGAAGAATTAGTATTAGCCAGGCTGCCGTGGCTCAGGTCTGTAATCCTAGCTACTCCAGGAGGCTGACATCTGAGGATTGCAACATTAAGCCAACCCAGGCAGAAGAGTTCATGAGACACTCTTAGAAAAAGCCAGAAGTGGCACTGTGACTCATGTGTTAGACTGTTAGCCTTGAGCACAGAGAGTCTCATGAACAGCACCCAGACCCTGAGCTGAAGCCCCATGACTTAGGGGGATGGAGAGGTTACCTTGGGACAGAGTACACTGTAGTCTAGAGAGGCTGATAATATGCCACCTACTAGCTATTATCATGAGAAAGCAGCTCCACCATTCCTTCAGTTTCAGTTGTAGGTGAAAACAGAAATTTAAAAAAAGAAACTATGAATATGAAAGATCACTGTATGGCTATAGTACAGTATATATACACATATATACACATTTTAAGTTTGTGTCCTAACTTTCAAATCCATTTTGTCCTTCTTAATACTTG
This sequence comes from Megascapheus bottae, assembly GCF_031878675.1. Classification (NCBI taxonomy): domain Eukaryota; kingdom Metazoa; phylum Chordata; class Mammalia; order Rodentia; family Geomyidae; genus Megascapheus; species Megascapheus bottae. Next base: position 53,929,583 of record NC_143516.1, read on the forward strand.
GGGACAGGACCCTCTTTAAATTCATGAAGAAATTTGAAGCTGCCCTGAGTGAACCTTGCCGATCTTGCCTGGTGGAGAGTGACAAGGAGGAACAACCTGACTTTTTGCCTAGGCCAACAGATGAAGTCACAAGTGAAATGTCTCGCATTCAGAGTCTGAACCAGGCACTGAAGGAGACCCTGTTAGCTCAGTCCACCCTTGAGCAGGTACTAGCTAATGGGATAATTTGTGCTTAATCTAGACCTGTCAGATACAATCTAAATTTTATGTTTCAAGAGGTGTCTTGAGAACTGGGCAACAAAGTTCCTTTGAGATCTTGTTTTTTAGATGCATATAGAATTTGTGTTTGGCTCTACCAGCTCATTAAAAAGTTAGTTGGTCTGTTTACCAGTAAATATTGCATGTACTTATGAAGGAAGAGTTGAAGCATCCATTTCAAAATGTGCTATTAAAACTGCCTCTGGGCTGGTACACTGGGGTGACTGCAGTGATTTACTATTAAATAGGGTACATACTCTTACTGTGCCTTCATTCCAGAACCATGTTTTGAAATTCCTGAAAATGCCACATTGATTGAACAGGTTGCGATAGTATGGCTGTTCTGCTGCCACCACCCTTACATATAAGAGCTCCTACATCAGGAAGCACTCCTGAAGAGAACAGTCATTTTTGACTTATTTCCCAACTTGTGATTTACAAAATCATTAGTGGCAGTCCCTGAGCTATTTTGGTATTTCACTGGTTTTAAAAGGTATAATGAGCAAGCAGGACACAGTGGCTCACTTATAATCCTAGCTACTCAGGAGGCTGAGACGTGAGGATTGTAGTTCAGAGCCAGCCTGGGAATTAAGTCTGTGAGGCTCTTATCTCCAGTTAACCACCAGAAAACCAGAAATGGCACTATGGCTCAAGAGGGTAGGGTGGTAGCCTTGAGCTGAAGAGCTCAGGGACAATGCCCAGGCCCAGAATTCAAGTCCCATGACTGACAGAAAAAAAAAGTATATGAGGGCTGAGAGTTTGGCCTACTGGTAAGAGTTGCTTAAGCATGCACAAACACCTGGTTTCGATTTCTTGGTACCACACACATAGAAAAAAGCCAGAAGTGGTGCTATGGCTCAAATGGTAAAGCTATAGCCCTGAGAAAGCCCAAGTATAGTGCTTAGTCCCTGAGTCAAAGCCCCGGAACTGGCAAAAAAAAAAAAAAATGGGCTAGCCTGTGCTTCCTGGGCCCACAGAGCTGGAACTGTTACATGGGTGAAGAGTGGGGTTAGATGGTAGTAAGAATAAGATTGAAGTCTTTCTCTTTATTTTCATCTCATATAAAGCAATAATATGAAAGTAAAAGCATAATACAGGTGGTTGAGCTCTAGTCTTAAGGAAAAACCAAGCAAAAGTATAAGATTCTGTTAGATATTGACATTTTAAAAAAAAGTCATTTTTTGTATTGTATTTTATTGTCAGGGTAACATAGAGGGGTTACAGTTTATTCACCAGGTAGTAGATATATTACTTCTTGAACATTTATACCCTTTCTTATGTTTTTTCTCCACATTCCCTCCCCCCCCCCAGGAATATAATTTTTTAAATACCCATCATATATATTAATTTTACCATAGTGGCCTACATTTGTTCTCAATGAGGTTATTTAAGATAGCAGTAATTTTGTATTTGCTGAACTCGGGTGTGTTTGCAGTATTTAAATTTAATGTCCATGTAGCTGGGTGAAATTAAAAGTACAGTTGTCAGGCCGGGAGTTTGGCCTAGCGGTAGAGAGTGCTTGCCTAGCCTGCATGAAAACCCGGGTTTGATTCCTAGGTACCACATACATAGAAAAAGCCAGAAGTAGTGCTGAGGCTCAAGTGGTGGAGCGATAGCCTTGAGAAAATCCAAGGACAGTGCTCAGGCCCTGAGCTCAATCCAGGACTGGCCAAAAAAAAAAGTACAGTTGTCATTGCGGGCACTGAGACTAACCTACATTCTGTCCCATAGACCAGAGTTCCAGAGCATTGTCAGAGTACTGGTCCTTTCTCCATGGAAGGGGAGCTTCTGCGTCGCTTACCAAAACTCTTGAAACGGATGAGAAAGATGTGCCTGACATTCATGAGGGAGAGTCCCCTACCTAGCCTAGTGGAGGGCCTCGATCAATTCACTGGTGGGTATCAACAGTCAGGGGCACATGTGGGACGTGCTATATTTTCCCCTGTGACCTACGATGGCTGGAAATGGGTTGGCTGTGTGTCCTTTCTTGACATGTTATATAGTGTTCAATGGTTTATTGGAAAAAACAAGTGAGTTAAAAGTCATCAGAGCTCGGGGCCCGGGGTTTGGCCTAGTGGTAGAGTGCTTGCCTAGCATGCACAAAGACCCAGGTTTGATTCCTCGGTACCACATACATAGAAAAAAGCTGGAAATGGTGAAGTGGCTCAAGTGGTAGAATGTTTGCCTTGAGAAAAGCCCAAAGACAGTGCTCAGGCCCTGAGTTCAAGCCCAGGACTGGCAAAAACGAAAAACAAATCATCGGAGCTCAAACATAATGACTACCGATAACACCCAGTACTATTATTTCCTCATGTTGTTTCTTCATGTAGAAAGATTAGGTTCTTTTTTGTAAAGAAGAGGACTTACTATGCTGCCAGGGTTGAGCTCTTTGGCTCAAGAGTTCTGTTGACTTAACATTCTGAATAGCTGAGAATGTAAATATACTACTAAGCCTGGCCTGGCCATTTTCTATGATGACCTCACCATTATCTGCTCTTGTTGGCTGGAGTCATAGGTAAATGAGCATAGAGGTAGACATCCCAGGCTATATATTGGCTCCATCTTTCCCTTGTACATGTCTCACTTGTATAAAAGGAAAGAGAAGATGTATCCAGAGACCTCTTGCTTTCTTCAGTGAGGTATAGCAGTTTCATTTCTGTGGCCATCTTTGCTCAGGATGAGGGATAAGAACAAACATCTGCTCAATAATGTTAACAGATCAGTGGCTAGGAATGGAAAGTAAACCTTAATAAATGAGCCTTTAGCTGCCTTCATTCCCTATGACTGTCTACTTCCAGCTCTGTGAGCATAATGAGATAGGATAGACGCAGTACCTGTCAGGGAGCTCTTTGTCCTTTTTTTTTTTTTTTTTTTTTTTTTTTGGCCAGTCCTGGGCTTGAGCTCAGGACCTGAGCACTGTCCTTAGACTTTCTCAAGGCTAGAGCTCTACCACTTGAGCCTCAGCACCACTTCCGGCCTTTTTCTATGTATGTGGTACCAAGGAATCGAACCCCGGTCTTCATGCATGCTAGGCAAGCACTTTAACCACTAGGCCAAACTCCCGGCCCCTCTTGGTCTTTTGTAGTAGACTATTGCCTGTCCCTTGGCCTAAGGAAACATTAGTGGAACACAAACCCCCGCATTTCCTGGAAAAGGTTGAGTTCTGTGACGTAGAGGAGCTTCTCTGCTAGCTTTCTCACTGTGTCAATGTGAAGAGTAGTCACCTGTCCTCTGTGGACTACTTCTATTTGTTGGCTAGGGCTGCCTGACAACATACCATAGATTGGATAGCTTAACCAACAGAATTGACTGTATTGCAATTCCAGACCCAGATGCTAAATGGTCTAGCATAAACACATAGGTAGGACTGGTGTCTTCTCAGGTCTCACTTTGGCTTACATATGTTCCTATTTCTCCATTTGATTAGTTGTCCATGGTCTTAAAGGAAGACAGACACACTCTGGATACACTCTGATTTTTCTTTACATGTAAAAGACTTTATCAGCATAATCGCAATCTGAAGTACAAAGGTTAGGACTTTAGCAACATAGGGATTTTGTGGCAGGGCAAAAGAGCCCGCAACTCATCCCATAATACCAGTAGTGGCAAATGGGCAGCTCCCTTATATTACAGATGTCCTTGATATTCATGATGTTGCGTGAACCTGTAGAAGAGTCAGGATTTGGGTGTCCAGTAGATTAGGGCTGAAGTTCTGCTTTAGCCACTTTAGAAAGTGTTAAGACATCTCTTGAGCCTTAAAGTCTCTAAAAAGTAGCTTCTGAAGCTCTGCAGATTAAAAGAGCAATTTAGCAAGTACTAGCTACACTCGAGGAAATTAATACATACTGTGTTTGCCAGAAATTTGTTAGGCAATGAAAAGTTATAATATATACTTCACATACTTGGTATTCAGTAGCATTGGGTTTTTTTTTTTCTTAAGATTGATTATAAACCCCCCCTAAATAAAAAAAAAGTGACCACTTTTATTTGGATTTATTGTCAGATATGAAGGTATGAAATATGGCCTTGTTTTTCTAATCCCATCTTTAACAAATTTGCCTTAAAGCACATATTAAACATCTATATACAGAATGTTTTTTAAATGCTAGAATTATATTCAGGACTCAGATGAAGAGGTGCATGATCTAAAAAGGTCCTTGCTATTGAATAAGGTGGTAAGACCCTGGGATGCTGTTTTCCTTTAGGTGAAGTGATTGCCTCTGTAACTGTGCTACAGAGCTTAAAGGTGGAGCCCTCTGCAGAGAAAGAGAAGCAGCACTCAGAAGCCAAGCACATTCTCATGCAAAAGCAGCGAGCTCTGTCAGACCTATTTAAACACCTTGCAAAAACTGGTAAGCGGGATTGGGAGTTTGGCCTAGTGGTAGGTAGAGTGCTTGCCTAACGTGCACGAAGACCCAGATTCGATTCCTCGGTACCACGTACATAGAAAAAGCTGAAAGTGGTGCTGTGGCTCAAGTGGCAGAGCTCTACCCCTGAGAAATCCCAAGGACAGTGCTAAGGCCCTGGACTACCAAAAAAAAATTAAAATAATAATAATAAAAACCGGTAAGCTTCTTCCTAAAACACTGAAATTTAGTGACCACCTTTGGGGAGAAAAATACATGTTGACTTGGTGGAAATTTTAGAAATAATGAGAAAATAAAGCAACAGGCAAGGTCTTTCTAAGAATCTTAAGATTTTCTTAGGAAATTATACCATAAATTGTCCAAGTGTTTTTAAGGTATTTTTTTTAGTTGCTGTTTTGTTGTTTTGTTCTGGTTCAGGAGTTTAAAGGTAGCCTTGAATGTGTTAGGCAAGTTTATTACCAAAAAACTAAGCCCCTGGTTCAGGAATCTTGTTAAAATGCAAGTGCTGATTTCTGTTACTCTATGTAGAGCAGGATTGGGACTAAGTATGCATTTTTTTTTATTGCTATATATCGCACCTGTCCTTTTAGTTTTGATCCTCCTGCCTCACTCTCAAATCCTAGATGACAAGTTTGTACTACCATACCCAGTTACTTGCATTTCAGACAAGTTTCTGGATGATGCTCTTCACAGAATTTTTGAGTGACAGGGACAGTGAGGGCATACCTACTGAGTTTCTTTGTTTAAATGAATGTTGTATCTTTCGTAGGTTTGTCATATCGTAAAGGTCTTGCTTGGGCTCGTTCAAAAAGTCCCCAAGAGATGCTCTATCTTCACCCGTTAGATCTTCAGAGTGCTTTGTCTCTTGTGAGCAACACTCCAGACTCTGATGCTAATAGGTTAGTTGGTTTGTTCATGTTTTAATTATAAAGTAGAACAAGTCATTTAAGACTTTGTCTTCATTTGCCAAAATGAGCATAGCAATAATGTGTCTTGGGCAAAGATGTTAAAAGATTAAGAACAATACCTTTATAAAAATACCTGGCTCAAGACCTGGCACCTGCTAAATATCTATCTAGTAAGTGTTTGTTTTCTTTTTGGTTTCTCTTTTCTTAAATTCACCTTTCCAGGGGTTGAGTGAGTGGGTGAGTAGGTGAGTAAATAAATAGGTTTGAGTGGGTGCTGGGGATTGAATCGGGGCCTTGTGCATGCACGTTATCTGAGCTCTTACCTCATTTCTGGCTCTTTGAATTTCTTGAGGTATGCTCACTTAATTTGAATATACTAGTAGAAATCTGAGAGAATGGCCACTATTTTGCTGCCTCTACTATAAGTTATAAAATACCCTAAACTTGAGAGCCTATAAACTTTTCAGGCAGAGATATTTCTATATTGCTATATATGCAAAGTTGCTGTATATACCTTTTGTTCAGCCATTTTTGGCTTTGAACTTTAAATGCAACACATCATGAAAGGATGAGATTTTACAGCAGCCAAATGTGCTTGCATTGTCATTTAGTCACCAGTTAGTGACTTTTAATTTGACAGGACATGTGCTCTCCAGTCCTCTCCCACCCTGTGGCTTCCCTCACTCTAGATCAGCTGTCACTACCATCTATTACCATCTATTGTCATATTATCTTTTTCATCCCTGTGCCAGAATTTATGACACCTAACTTCCATTCACAATATAGTGACCAAGATTCTGTGGGAAAAAATATTGTCACTTACTTTACTATGATAATTCAAGTGCTAAATAAATAATATATTCGTTGTATAAAGGTCTAATGCATGCTTTCTTTCATGAACGCATGCATCCATTCAGAAACAAATGTGTATCAACAATTGTTGCCAGTTGTAGTCTCTGAACCTTCAGAGTCAAAGGTGGTAAATTGTAGTTTTAATAAACATGTTGATTCTCTTTGCAGGCTACTTACTGAAATCTCATCTTCGTGGGATGGATGCCAGAAGTATTTTTATCGCTCTCTTGCACGACATGCCAGGCTTAATGCAGCCCTAGCAGCTCCTGCTAAGGTAAAATGCTACTGTGTGAGAACTGTGCAGCCAGAGAAAGCTTTTTGTAACAGTTCCCAAGTGAACTGTTCCCAGACTTTGCCAAGTAATTGTTGATTAGGAGATATGACTGAGCTTTTTGAAGAGCATTATTAAACCTAAGCCAGCATAATTTTACACTAGATTTTAAAGCATCTTATAATAAAATATTGCATTAATTTAAAAGTAGAACCAATAGTATAAAAACAGTATTCACATTGAGAATGGTATCTTGTTGTTGTTTCTGTTACTATAGAGAGGTTATAATTACATAGGTGAGGTAAAAAACATTTCTTCCCTCACACTTGCCCAGTTTTTCTCTCCTATCCCCATCCACAAGTTGTACAGTTCATTTTCCAACAGTATCTAGTGAGTGCTACTGTGTTGATACATAACCTAGTCCTTGTTGATGGAATACCAATGACTTGTGGTGATACAATCTAAGAAATACTACTCAGAAACATGAATGCCTTGCCTGTAAGCATATAGCACATCTGCTTATTGTATGGGTAATAGTCTGAGAGGTTCCATGAAATCATTTTCTAGTGGAGCCTCTGTTAGTGGTGCTTGCCAACTACATCTTCAGCATGCTTTTCCTTCTTGCTGTGTTAGGAGATGGGCTTGGGCAACATTGAGAGGTGTAAAGGGTTCTCATCACATTTGATGAAGATACTCATCCGACAACGCCGCTCCCTGACTACTCTGACTGAGCAGTGGATCATCCTCAGGTATCAGATTCCAAGTGGGTTTTTGTAGCATATATTGTAAAAGACTTCCAAGTCAGCTTAGAGAGTAAGTCCTGCTTTCATTTGTGAATTGGAATAAAGCCCACAAGCAAATGGGTTTTTCTTGGTTCTGCCACTTGATTTTGGTATTTCTCCTCTGTCATCCCCCATGCTGTGGCCACAGTCTTGGTAAGAATGTGTCCTAGGAATAAAGGGCATTGAAATTGTGGATGGATTACACCTGGATCTGGAATGACAATATTTGTTGCCCAAAGTCATTGTGAGCTAATAGGGTTGTATTCATGGGATTGGTGGAACCTGGTCCATAGACACAAAGTAGAATCTTCTTTTACTTAGACTCTTGGGATCCCACATGACAGTTTCTTGAGCCAAACATAAATGTTCTTCACAGAAACAGAAATTAAGAGGAATGGGGCTGGGGATGTGGTCTAGTGGTAGAGTCCTTGTTGAGCATGCACAAAGCCCTGGATTCAATTCCTCAGTACCACATACACAGAAAAAGCCACACGTGGTTCTATGGCTTAAGCGGTGGAGAGCTAGCCTTGAGAAAGCTCAAGGACAGTGCCCAGACCCTGAGTTCAAACCTCAGAACTGAAAAGAGAAAGAAAGAAGAAAAGGAAGAAAAAAAGGGAACAAGGAAAGGAATTAAGAATTAAGAGGAATAAATGTTCCTCAGTGAAAATAGAAATTGAGGACAGTTAGAAAGACTGTTACTTGGTAAGTTGGTTCTTAGCCAGGAGATAGTTATTTCCAAATACTTTAGGTTCACCTATTTTCTGCTCTGTTTATTGGAGTTTACTTAGTATAGTAAAACGTATTTTGTAAGTAATGATAACTAAAACCACTGCATAAGTGTGATTGTGTTGGTTGGTAGTACTTGCCTTGCATGCACAAAGACCTGTGTTAAATTCCTCAGTACCACATACATAGAAAAAAGCTGGAAGTGATGCTGTGGCTCAAGTGGTAGAGTTCTGCACTTGAGAAAGCCCAAGGACAATACTCAGGCTCTGAGCTCAAGCCTGAGACTGGCAAAAAAAAAAAGATTCAAGATATCAGGTGACAGGCCATGAATTTTATCTGAAAAATCAAACCCAAGTCATCGGGAATGGTTGGCTAGCAATCTTCCACATGGGCTACAAGCCTAACCTTAATTACATGTGAAATCTCAGGCCTATTCCTATGCGTTGACTCAGATTTTCAAAAACAACCTCATGACTTGATGCCGCTGTGTTTTCTTCATGGGTTTCTCTACACAGGAACCTCCTCAGCTGTGTGCGGGAGATTCACAGCAGGCTGACAGGGCCTCTGGTCTATCCTGTGGCCTTCCCACCTCAGGATGGTGTGCAGCAGTGGACAGAGCGGCTCCAGCACCTAGCCATGCAGAGCCAGATCCTGTTGGAGCAGCTTTCCTGTTTTCTCCAGTGTTGTCCAAGTTCAGGGCTGGCTGCAGACCATGGGGATGATCCTGTGCAGGGTCCGCCTTCTGACCTTCTGGAGGGAGCAGAACTTGTCAAGGGACAAGTGTCCAAATCAGTACCAGACCTAATTCTCTCTGACCTTCGATGCCCATCACCAGTACCTGGAAGTCAACTGCCCTCTGGTTGCCAGATGCAGAAACATGACCAGCTTTGGCAACAGTCAGTTGCAGGGTTAACAGAGATGCTGAAGACCATTAAAACTGTGAAAACTGAGATTGACAAAATTAGGCAGCAGTCCTGTGAGACTCTCTTTCATTCTTGGTGAGTACGTCAGTCTTCCTATCTTCTGTGCATGAATACTTGTGCAGCACACAATTCTGAACAAAGTAATGAAAAGAATTACAATTCAGACCTTTGACATTAGTAGACCTATATGGTACTTTGTAATATATGTCTATCCTAGAAACCTTTGACATACAATGGATTTTTCTGTGTACACATTATAGTTATGTAAGGGTTGTGAGTTTATATTGGTTGTAACTCCATAATTTTAACAGGATGGCATTTCTATTGCAGGAAAGATTTTGAAGTTTGCTCTTCTGGCCTGAATTGCCTGTCCCAAGTTTCAGCTCATTTGCAAGTCCTAGAGTCCCTATTTATTCTTCCAGGGATTGAGGTTGAGAAAACAAACCCACAAATGGCACTATTTGAAAGCCTAAAATATGTTAGAGGAGAAATTAATAAAGCCATAAATGACTTCACCACTTGGAAAACCTCTCTGCTTGTTTCAGGCAACCAAGGAGGTAAGGAATGTTTAGTATGGAAATAAAAGCTGACCAGATCGATGACATCTAATGATTGAAGTCTAGTTTACATTTTATCCTAGGTTTAACCCTATCTGGAGTCTCAAAGCAGGAAAGAATGATTAGAATCTATAGCTTTCAACTTTTTTTTTGTCTTGTTTCTTTGTTTCTTCAAAAGCCTTCTGTTTGGCTGGTCCCATTCTTTGTAGCACAAACTGACTCAGCTGTTTTCCTTCAAGCTCGTAAAGCTTGGGTCTGAAAATGTGGAGTAAGTTGGTATTTCTGGCATATGTTTATAATACAAGGTAGCTTAGAAGTTTACCTAGGCAAGAAATTGTCTCAACCTGTGTAGCTTGGCATGATAATTAAATAGTAACTACTCAATTGCTGACCATTTGATAAAATACAAGTAAGTATTGCTAGTGATTTTCAGAAGCACCAAAGAAAGTAATTAGTGTGGTTTGTTTTATACCTTATTGCTTTCTAGGAAACCAGATGTTGGATGAAAGCTTTGTTGAAGATTTTTCAGAGCAAATGGAAACTGCTATCCGGGTAATCCTATGTGCTATCCAGAACTTAAAAGAAAGAAAAAGTAAAAAAGCAGAGGAGAGTTCCAACCAAAAAGGACTAGTAGAAGATGATGGTATGTCTGAAATCGGACAAGAATTACGTTTACAGTTGACTTTTTTTTCTTTTTTTTTTTGCCAGTCCTGGCCTTGAGCTCAGGGCCTGAGCACTGTCCTTGGACTTTCTCAAGGCTAGCGCTCTACCACTTGAGCCTCAGCACCACTTCTGGCTTTTTTCTATGTATGTGGTACCAAGGAATCGAACCCGGGTCTTCGTGCATGCTAGGCAAGCACTCAACCACTAGGCCAAACTCCAGGCCCCGACTTTTTTTTTCTTAATGATTAATTTGTGTGGCTAAATAGTTACAGTTGTAGAAATTAGAAGGCTGTGTTACGAAAAGTTTTTTGCTTTTTCTTTTTTCTGATTCTTGTCATTATCTGTGAATGAAAGAGGGAGCAGGCTTCGAGAGACTACAACCAGGACATCTAACAAACCTCTTAGAGGATGACTTCTGGGCCGATGTGAGCACTTTGCATGTACAGAAAGTGATTTCTGCCATCTCTGAGCTGTTGGAAAGGCTGAAATCCTCCAGTGAGGATGGCACCACATCAAAGCACATGGTAACCAGCTGTTATTTACAGACTGTTTGTTCCTTCAAGGTAGGCTGAGTAAAGGCAAAGTGGCCTTCACCTTAAGGTTCCCGGTACCCAGATCCCTAAAAAAAATTGATCTTACACTATAAATGTAAGCATTACTAACAACCTCTGATGACATAAGGTTTACCTGATAAGTATTAGTTATATGGATATGTTTTTTGGATTCTTTCACATTCCAAGTAGGCACTTTCACTATCTCCTATTAGAGTAAAAACTGAAGTGTAACAAGTACAGAGGAGAAACAAAGTTAAACTGGCTCATAACTGAAATCCTTGCTATTCAGGAGGCTGAGATTCGAGACTGTGAAACCCTTCTCTCCATTTAACCACCAGAAAACCAGAAGTGGCACTGTGGCTCCAAGTGCTAGAGCACTAGCCTTGAGCTGAAAAACTTAGGGACAGTGTCCAGGACTGGAGTTCAAGTCCCGTGATTGACCCCCCCAAAAAAACAAGAACAACAACTTGTAGGACAGTGTTTAATTAAAAAACTTTGAGGTGTACTTTTGTGAAGGTTTATGTGGTAAAGGAAAAAAATCTCATTGAACTGTGGATGTTAAAATATGTGAGACTTAACCGTTATGGAAAGTCATCCATGAACACAATTATGAACTTATACAAGCATACCATCTGTGTAGTTCTAAGACATTTTGATTACCACAAAGGACACAGTGTGAATAAGCATATTGCTTTTTCTCGCCCCCAGTTCTTCAATCAGTCATGCCACTTGCTAGTACGTCTGGTGCCCATGCTGTGCTGCTTCTCAGACCTTGTCCTCTTCTTCCTGACCATATCTTTGGCAACTCACCGAAGCACTGCAAAACTGCTCTCTGTGCTTGCCCAGGTCTTTGCAGAGATCGCGCAGAAGGTAAGAACTATTCACATGGATGAAATGGATGGTGTGCTTTCCTTCTGTGATAGGTTTGATGCGCGCGCTCTCTCTCTCCTCTCTCTCTCTCTCTCTCTCTCTCTCTCTCTCTCTCTCTCTCTCTCTCTCTCTCTCTCTCTCTCTCTCTCTCTCTCTTTTTTCTTTGCTAGTCCTGAGGCTTGAATTCGGGGCATAAGCATTATACTTTGGCTTTCCTCAAAGCTAGCACTCTGCCACTTGAGTTACAGCACCACTTTTTCTGTGTATGTGGTACCAAGAAATTGAACCCAGGGCTTCATGCATGTTGGGCAAGCATTCTACCACTAGGCCATGCTCCTGGTCCCTTGATGTTCTTTTATTTGGAATCATCATAAGTAGCAGGAGGCTGTTTTCTCTTCCTGTGTATTTTAGGACTTTATCTAGCACTATTTGCTAACAAGCTTTTTTCCACCAAGATGTAAAACTCCTTACTGATAAATTCCCTTATCTCCAGGGGCTATCAGAAGGTTCTGCTTGTTATTAATACCTCCTTTCCTTTTCTGTCCCCAATTTGGAGACTACAAGTAATTCTTTCACTAGACTTGTAGGATTAATTTTTAAGCCTGTTTTCTCAAACTACTTAGATTTAGGATGAAATAATAAAGGGGCTCATGCTATTAATATGGAAGTTATTTTGCATTCACCCATGTACTCAGTACTGTGAAGATCCCATCATGGAGTATCCAGTGTCTGGACTCTTTCTTCCCCACTCCTTTCATCTTCCTCCCCTCTTTTGTGGGGCTTGAATTCTGGGCCTAGGCACTGTTCCTGAGCTCTTCAGCTCAAGGCTAGTTCTCTACCACTTAAGCCAAAGTTCGCTTCTGGTTTTCTGGTAGTTAATTGGAGATAAGAGACTAATGGACTTCTCTGCCCTGGCTAGCTTTAAACCAGGAAGGAAAAAAAAAAAATGTGAAAGCACTTCTGTACTCTTGTGTGAAAAGAAATGAAATGTTTATTTGAATTCCTCCCCAGTCACACCTTCACCCCATGGCACAGCCAACTTAGAAATGCCTTTCTTTTGCTTTTGTGTTTAACTGCTTGCTCCATGTTTTTTTCCCCAAGGGATTTTGTTTGCCCAAAGAACTTATGGAAAGTTCAGCAGGAGAGGGAGCCACAGAGTTCCATGACTATGAAGGAGGTGGAATAGGAGAAGGCGAGGGCATGAAGGATGTGAGTGATCAAATAGAAAATGAAGAACAGGTATGTTTTCACATGCATGAAATAGGCATAGAAATTGAAAGTGCTGACTCCCTTACACTACATTATACTCAATGGCTTTTACTAGGGTAATGGTTTTTAAACTCATATTGCAGCTTGGGTAGTTGGTATAAAAATCCTAAGAGCCACAGGAAGCACCTTTGCAACTCAACTATTGGGTTAAAATTTCGGAAGAAATTAGTTTTCTACTTTGTTCATAAATGGAGAGGTATTTGCTGATGATTTCTACACAAGATTGTCTGATTAATAGTACATTTAAGGATATAAAGATCGGCTATTATAAGTAATAATTCAATAATAATGCCAAGTTTGCTATTCATAAATTTGTTCCTGTATGTCTTTTGATGGCTGGGAGTTTGGCCTACTGGTAGAGTGCTTGCCTAGCATGCACAAAGACCCAGGTTCAATTCCTCAGTGCCACATACATAGAAAAAATCCAGAAGTGGTGCTGTAGTTCAAGTGGTAGAGCTCTAGCATTGAGAAAACCCAAGGACAATGCTCAGGCCCTGAGTTCAAGTCTAAGACTAGCAAAAAAAAAAAAGTTGCAAGGTGAGCCAGGCATGGTGGTTTGTCCCTCTAGTCCTAGCTACTGGGTTGAGATGGAGATAAGGATTGTATTTCAAGGCCAATCTGGGCAAATAGTTTGTGAGACCCCATTTCTGCCAACCAAAGGAGATTGACATGCACCAACTTCAGCTATACAGGCAGGCAGCATGAACAGGAGGATTGATTGAGGTATAGGCCAGCTTGAATATGAATGCAAGACCCTATATGGGGGAGGGGCTAAAGAAAAAGAAACAGGGATATGGCTCAAGTAGTAGATTACTTGCCTAGAAAACACAAAATCCTGAATTCAGACACCAGTACTAGAAGATGACCAGACCAGGAAAAAAAAACATTTGAGACTCCTAATCCCAGTCAGTCAGGTATGATGACATATTTCTTTATCCCAATGGGAGAATTGTAGTTTGAGGCTGACCCAGAATAAAACTACAAGCCCCTACCAAATAATAACCAAATTTTAAAAGGAAGGAGGGATAGCTAGCAACTTCTCAAGCTCAAAACTTAATACTGCCCAAAGAAATCTTTACTCAGGGATTGGGCATTGTTCTTGAGCACTTTTGCTCAAAGCTAGTGCTCCTCCACTTGAGCCACAGCACTACTTCGGCTTTTTTTCTGTTGTATATGGAACCGAACCCAGGGCTTTGTGCATGCTAGGCGAGCACTCTACCACTAGGCCCACTCCCAGCCCAATTATTTTTAAATTTTTTTTTACGATTCCTGTGAAGAAAACCTAAATAAAATTATATATTCCCAGATCACAGAAGCAGTAAAGTAAAAATATATATATAAAACAAATCTTTTACAAATTTTGCATTTGGCTACCTCAGTTCATTTTCCTCTCCCTAGAGATAACGTTGACATGTTGGCATTTATCTATATTTTAGAAGTAAAATAAATATTAGTAAGGTTACCAGATGTATTTACTTCCTATAATGTTCTTGATACAGGTAGAAGATACATTTCAGAAGAATCAAGAAAAAGAAAAAGAAGATCCTTATTCAAAGTCTGATATTAAGGGAGAGGATAACGCCATTGAGATGTCAGAAGACTTTGATGGGCAAATGCATGATGGAGAGCTGGAAGAACAAGGTTTGAGATTATCTGTCATTTCATATTTCATTTTTTTCTTGTTTCTCAAAAGGTGGGGTTTTTTTTTGCTTTTGTTTTTGTTTTTTTGGTGGGTGATGAGGCTTGAACTCTGGGCCTGAGCGCTGTCTCTGAGCTCTTCATCTCAAGGCTACTGCCCTACCTCTGAGCCACAGCCCCGTTTTCCATTTTCTAGTGATTAATTGGAGATAAAAGTCTCACATACTTTAGTGCCCAGGCTGGCTTTGAACTGCAATCCTCAGATCTCAGCCTCCTGAGTAGCTAGGATTACAAGTATGAGCCACTGTGTCCGGCTCTTTTTTTTTTAATCCAAGAAATCACAGGTTCTCTGAAGTCATCTGTTACAGTCTTTGTGAAAGGTTGGTTCTTCTCCATAACCACCTGTGTTGCCCATCTCCTTCTCCTGTGAGGCAGGTGTTATGAGTCCATTTTAGGGATGCTTCCTTGAATGGACCAAGATACTGTAAGCCTGAAAGAGAGATCACTTTTTTTGCCCTCCCCCAACCCCAATTGGTATAGGGCTCAAACTCAGGGCCTGAGTACTGTCCTGACCTTTTTTGAGCAAAACCAATATTCTACCACTTTGAGATACAGCCCCACATCTGTTTCTGGTTTTCTGCTGGTTAATTGGACATAAGAGTTTCACAGATCTTTCTGCCTGGGCTGGCTTTGAAACATGATCTTCAGACCTCAGACTCCTAAGTGGCTTGGATTACAGGCATATGCCACCATCATCAAGGGAAAGATGATTTTTTAACAGAGATTGGAATCACATTTTCTTGGTTGTCTGGCATTTCTTTTTTGTTTCAATGACCTTTTTGTCCTAACTGCAAAATAAGGTGTGTTTGTGAGAAAAAAAAAAAATGTAGCGAAGAAATAACCCCTAGGCTCACCATGTAAGCCACTTAATAATTTTGATGTATTTCCATTCATGTCATGTAGACACACACAGACAATGTGCAGTTTTCTAATCTTTTTGCAATTATTATAGAACATTTTATGGACATTCTCCTTAAGTTTTTGAGAATATGATTTATTATATCACCTCATCTTCATCTGTCATGTTTTGTAACTATTCAGTTCTTGCCCTAAATGCCTAACTTGATATATATTATCTCACTTGAAGAAAGGTCTTGCCAGGGTCAGGAGTGTGGCCTAGTGGTAAAGTGCTTGTCTAGCATGCATGATGTTCTGGGTTGAGTTCCTCAGTAACACATACACAGAAATAGCCAGAAGAAGTGCTATGGCTCAAGTAGTAGAGCACTAGCCTTGAAAGCCTCAAGGACAGTGCCCAGGCCCTGAGTTCAAGCCTCAGGACTATCGGGTGGTGGTGAGGGGTGGGTATTGCAGATATGATTGCTGGCCTTCAAATAGGGGAGTATATATCTCCCTCAGAAGCACAAGGATATAACAGTGGGTAAAGGAAATGTTGAGCAAAAGTAAAGACAAGCAATATCTGAATTGATCTATACCTGATTGTAGATGTTGGAGATCTTAGTGTCATATGTTGGAAATGGGAGGTTACTTGATAATCAACTAACTAGACCTATTGTTTCTTACATAATAATTGAAAATAAAGCCCAGTGGGGTTGCTAAGTCCCATAAAGAGTATTCCATGGTAGCATAGCCCTACCTCAGGACAGTAATTCTTCCACATTTTACTGTTTACTCATACATCCCATGTTTCATTTCTAATATTTTACAAAACTGTTTGTTTGCATCTGCCCATAGAGTTCTATTAAACCAGGCATTAATAGGACCTAGCCAAAAAGTGGGGCCATCAGGACAGTGTGGGGATATGCCTAACTAAACTCATTGCCTTCCCTTTCAGAAGAGGATGATCAGAAATCAGATAGTGAGGGCGGAGACCTGGATAAACAGATGGGCGATCTCAATGGTGAGGAAGCTGATAAACTAGATGAGAGGCTTTGGGGTGATGACGATGAGGAAGAAGATGAGGAGGAAGAAGACAGTAAAACTGAAGAAACAGGACCAGGAATGGATGAGGTAAATGAGTTTCCCCCATCCCAAAGTTCCTAGACCAATTCTAGAAGAGATGATCTTATTTCTTCCATCCCTCTTTTTCTTGTTTTCTTTTTCTCTTATCTCATTGACTGTATTCAGAGTGGAAAGAGCAGCCTGACCTAAGATTTCACTGCAGAAGCACTAATCTGATTCTTCTGTGAGCAGCTGCTTCATTTCTCCAGGTCTACACATAGAGTTCCAGGGCTTAGTGTGTCACATTAGTTACGAAGTTTTTTGCATCTAATTAGCAGACCCATAAACACTATTCTTGCTGTTAGCTGACAGACCTGGACCACTCTGGACTTGGTGTCTTCAGGTCAGGTCTGTGCTCTGTTGGCTGGAGATGTCTGAAGACGATATTAGGAGGGTTAACCCTTGCAAAGTAGATTAGATAGAAAATGACAGTTTTGTGTTTCTCTTCTTGACATTTAGGAAGAATCTGAACTAGTTGCTAAAGATGACAACTTGGATGCTAGGAACTTGAACAAAGATAAGCACCATGAAGGTAAAAAAGAAGAGGAAGAAGCAGAATCTGATGGTGATGCACAAGAGCAAGACAAAATTAATGAACAAATAGATGAGGTAATGTGAATGGGAGCTGTTTTTGCTCAGCCTCAAGACCACAAACTATGTACTTCACAATCCTTGGAATGTCTTACTAATTCTTGTTTCCTAATTGTAGATCACTTCATAAAAGCATGTGTTATTGAATAGGGCATCTTAGCCCATGCCTGTTACCCTCACATTTGGAAGACTTACAGCCTTCCAAGAAAGTCACAAGTTTAGAGCCAGCCTGAGCTAATAAGAGCATGTTACACACACACACACACACAATAAACTTCAGGCACTCTTAGCACTTGAGACATGCGCCTATCCTTTCTGTGAATAATTAAGTTCTTTTCTGCCTGCTCTGTTTTTGTCACAGAGAGAATATGATGAGAATGAGGTGGACCCTTACCATGGCAATCAGGAGGAATTGCCAGAACCTGAGGCCTTGAACCTTCCAGATGACTTGAACCTTGACAGTGAAGACAAGGATGGTGGTGAAGATACAGATAATGAGGAAGGAGAAGGTATGTCTTTGAGATGCCCAGGGTATTCAATTGGAAGTCGTTGCCAATAAGCAATAATTGTTTTTTTTTCCCCAGAGAGCCACAGCCAAGTCATAATAAGTTACTGTTTGGTTAACTTAATACCAGTTTGAGAAAACAGTTTGCTTTTTTCCTGGAAGTATTTCTCATATGAGTAGATCAACAGCTCCTAAACCAATAAACTTCTCTGAAGTTGTCACTTCTCATCTTGTCATTTGTATTGCTGAGACCTAATGTTGTCTCACTGCATACAGCTGTCTCTCTAAAGCTATCTTTTGTGTGTGTGTGTGTGTGTGTGTGTGTGTGTGTGTGTGTGTGTGTGTGTTCACATGCATGTGTGTATTCTGGGGCTTGACAGGTTATTAGGGCCTGGGCACTAACCCGGAGCTTCTTTGACTCAAGGCTAGGACTTTTATCACTTGAACCATAGTGCCACTTCTGGCCTTTTCCATTTATGTGGTACTGAGGAGTCAAACCCAGGGCTTTAGGCATGCTAGGCAAACACTGTACCACTAAGCCACATTCCCAGCCCCAAAGCCATGACCATCTTGATACACAGTGTATCAAAACGGAGGCCTTAGTATAAGCCCAGTTACAGCTCTCTCTTCAGGAGATGATATCTTCAGTAATTTGTTGTTGTATGGTTATTTTGAAGTATGAAATGGAATACAAAACCGAATAATTGCAAGAAAATAACGTGAAGGACAATAATATAGTACCTTAGACCACAATGGAGGATCCCGGTCGCATTGGCCAATGACTCAGAAAGATGTATGTCAGCCTTATTCTGATGAATTGTACACTTAGAAAAGCTGCTTTTATGTATTTATATTTATTGGTCATGGAGCTTAAACTTGGAATGTGGGTGCTATCCCGGAAGTCTTCCTCAATGTAGCATTCTGCCAGTTAGAACAGAGCGCCATGAAGACCCAGGTTCTATTCTTTGGTACCACATGCATAGAAAAAAGCCAGAAGTGGTGTCGTGGCTCAAGTGGTAGAGATCTAGCCTTGAGAAAACCCAAGGACAATGCTCATGCCCTGAGCCCAAGCCCAGGACTGGCCAAAAAATAAAATAAAATAAAAATGCTGGTCTGGCCTTCTACTGCCTAGCCACTCCTCCAGCCCCTTTTGTGCTAGATATTTTGAGAGAAGGTCTCACTTTTTACCTAGGACCATACCTTAGGCCAGGAGCTTGACCTAGTGGTAGAGTGCTTGCCTAGCATGCACGAAGACCCAGGTTTGATTCCTCAGCACCACATACATAGAAAAAAACTGGAAGTCATGCTGTGGCTCAAGGGTAGAGCTCTATCTAGCCTTGCGAGAAATCTAAGGACAGTGCTCAGGCCCTGAGTTCAAGCCCTACAACTGGCCAAAAAAAAAAAAAGTTCACACCTCTTATCATCTTCCTTTTTTACACTTCCCCATCATACATGGGGGATAACAGACACATACCAGCAGGCATGGTGATATAAATCTTTTGAGATGTAGTCTTACAAACGTTTTGTTCTGGCTAGTCTGAAAACACTATCCTCTTGATCTTAGCTTCCTATGCAGCTACACGATACTGCACCCACCTATTTGTTAAAGGGATCTTTAGAATTTTCTCCCCAGGCTGAGGGAAAAGCCAAGTCTAAGATTATAGGCATGAGCCTATAATCACCTAGGTAACAGCAAGTTTCAAGGTCTGAGTACCTTCTTTTTGTTGTATCTACCCAGAAGAGAATCCTTTGGAGATCAAAGAAAAACCAGTGGGTACAGAAGAAACAAGCCACGAAGCTGAGGAAATGCAAGAAGAGACCGAGCCTGAACAAAATGAAGGTGAAGGCCCACAAGAGTCTGAGGAAGGCCCTGGTGAAGATGACAAGGTCAAAGAGGAGGAAGAGATAGACACAGGAGTTGAAGACGAAGATGCTGCTGAACATCCAGAAGAAAATTCAGAGCAGCAGCAACAGTCTCTGGAGGAAGAAGACAAAGAAACCAATGAGGAAGATGGAGAAAATGATAGCAATACTGTTGGCCCAGGTCTCCAACCCCAGGTACTGTAGTGTCTGGCTTTTCTTAGGTTTAAGGTAACAACAAAAACAATATATTTCATAAATTGGAAAAACAGTTCTCCGTAAGTGGAAGGAGTTTTAAGCATCTGTTTGAAGACACTTTTTTTTCTTTTTTTTTTTTTGCTAGTCCTGGGACTTGAACTCAGGGCCTGAGCATTGTCCTTGGGCTTTCTCAAGGCTAGCGCTCTACCACTTGGGCCACAGCATCACTTTTGGCTTTTTTTTCCTATGTATGTGGTGCTGAGGAATTGAACCCAGGTCTAAGCCACACTCCTGTTCCTTTGAAGACACTTTTTAACCAATCTATGCTCAGCAGAATTCATCCACAAAGCATTTAATGCTGTTTGGTTTTTGCATAGGAACAGGAAGAAGGGGAGAAATCAGATGCAGAAGAGAAAATACCAGAGCCCACAGAAAGGAAGGAACATGCCTCCTGCGGGCAGACTGGTGTGGAGAATGTACAGAGCACACAGGCTGTGGAGCTAGCAGGGGCTGCACCTGAAAAGGAACAGGGGAAAGAGGTAATGAATCCTTGCTGCTTGGCCTACTGCTTCTCCTTGTCTGAAGTCATTCTCTTTAGCAGTAGTTGGTATATGTGTGGGTTTTGTTATTATTTTGTTTTTTGTTGTTGACATTACTGCCCATTCTCAGAGAAAATACATGCCTGTTTTTATATACCTCTCAGACTGTTTTCTACAGGTTGTATTTAAATGATATGCTTCACCAAAAAAAAAAGAAAGGTTACTAAAGTGGTTACACAATTTATGGGGCAATCAGATTGTTTCTCAAAAAACTTCTTAGGAAGGAAAGGATGAATTTAGACTTCATGCAGTAATGTGCCTAGCAGCATCTTGATTGCCTTTGCTCTTCACTACATTCTGCACGTGTTCATTTAAAAAGATCATTATCATTCCTTTACCTGGTGATAATATGTTTTTACATTTTTCTTATATCCTACCACCATTATTCATAGAGGATTCATTAGCTGCTGAACATTGTCACTGCTCCAGCAAGTCCTTTTAGCAACTCTATGGAGATAGATAAAATTGTATTTTCTGCATTTTATATTTGAGGAAAGCCTTTACTGAGTTAAATGACAACCTCAACAGTGAATTCCTGGTTGAGGATAGAGCCCAGCAGAGGTCCTGCTCTCACAGTAAGAAAATTAGTAATACAAATATCTAATCATCTTGCAAAGCTAGGTGGCTAGGATGGTAGATCTAGGGCTTGATGTTCCTGTTTCTGCACAATGGCCAGAATTTAATCAGCATGATGTCTCTAGTACAAGTATAACTGACTCTTGAAAGGAGAATAATCATGGTAAAGGATGTATTTAATACAGGACAACAATCAGTGCTTGTAATAGCTTTATCTTACTCTTTTTATGTCTTAACTCTTCTTAGGAACATGGGACTGGAACTGCAGATGCTAACGAAGCAGAAGGCCATGAATCTAACTTCTTTGCCCGTTTGGCATCCCAAAGACATACCATGAAAAACACACAGGTTTTTATCCCTCTTCAACTAAACCTAAGTGAGGGCTGTCTCCAAAATAATGTTGTAAAATTTATAAAAGTTTCGTCATTAAAGAAAGCAAAACACCTGGACAACTGTGGGTCACATCCTTAATTCTAGCTACTAAGGAGGCTGAGATCTGAGGGTGGTGGCTGTAAGTCAGCACAGGCAGTTGGGGTCTTGAACTATGGGTCTTGGTGCTGTCTCTCAGCTCTTCAATTCAAGGCTAGTACTCTACCACTTGAGCCACAGCACTACTTCTGGTTTTCCACTGCTTAATTGGAGATAAGAATCTCACAGACTTTCCTGCCCAGGCTGGCTTTGAACCACAATCCTCAGATCTCAGCTCCCTGAGTAGCTAGGATTACAGGCTTGAGCCACCGGCACCCCGCCTTTGAATTTCATTTTTACATAGTTATAGCTAATTTACTTAGACTGTAGATGAACATTATGATTTTGAATCTTGTTATTACAGCCACAGCTTTAATCTATCATTTTGCAGAGTTTTAAAAGGAAACCTGGACAGGCTGACAATGAACGCTCCATAGGTGATCACAATGAGCGTGTACATAAGAGATTGAGGACTGTGGACACAGACAACCAGTGTGAACAGAAGTCTGTCGAGCCTCAGGTCCAGATGGAAGATGCAGATGCGTTTGAACACATTAAACAAGACAGCAACACATATGATGCACAGACCTATGGTACGATCCAAAAAGCTTCTCCTTTTGCTCAGAGTGCTCTGAGGTTGTAGAATGTGACTGTTACCCCTTGGGTAAATTAGAAAGGAGAGAAACTGACTTGCTTTGTTTTGTTTTTGTCAATTATGAGGATTAAAGTCTGGGCCTGGGGGCTATCCCTGAGCTCTTCAGCTTAAGTCTAGCACTGTACTACTGGAGCCTCAGCACAACTTCTGGTTTTGAACTCCTTCCATATTTTGGATATTAGGCATTTCTTAGATGTACTGCTAGTAAAGTTCTTCAAGTTCGTTGGCTGTCTTTCTAGTTTAATAACTATGTCTTTTACTTGAGTCTCTCCTATCTGCTATGCCCCTGGGACTCTTGTAGGTGATTTTAATCTATGCCTGTGAGTTCTTTTGTTTCTCCTACTCCCTCTTGCAGTTTCAGGTCTGACATTGAGGTCTTTGATCCACATTGAGTTGATATTAGTGCATGGTGACAAACAAATCCACATTTAGAGGTGCAAGGCTGCCAGCCAGCCGCCAGCGGGGGGGCGGGGGGGGAAGTAGGGGGTGCAGTCACCGAACTGGGCTGAAGCTGGAGCCTTGCCCCTCCCAGGAAGCTTCACATGGAGGCTGGCAGCAAATCTGGGACTCCACTATTGCGACCTGTTGGCAAGTGTTTGTCAACTGCAGCGTCATTCTCCTATCTTGACTGAGCCTGGGAGGGGAACTAGAAGCCCAGCAGGGAAATCGAGCACCGTGGCACCTGTTGCTCACCCACCCTCAGCAACTCCCTTCCTTAAAAACAGCCACCATTAGCCAGGAGTTTGGCCTAGTGGTAGAATGGTTGCCTAGCATGCCCGGGTTTGATTCCTTGCTACCATATACATAAAAAAAAGCCGGAAGTGGTGCTGAAGCTCAAGTGGTAAAGCTCTAACCTTGAGAAAGTCCAAGGACAGTGCTCAGGCCCTGAGCTCAAGCCCAGGACTGGGGGGGTGGGGGGGGAAGCCACCACCACCCCAGCACCAGACCACTTTGTGCCATTCCGGGATTGCTCAGGAGATGTCCACTTTCCCAAGTGTCCACACCAGTGTGGTGACTGCAGCCCTGCCAGCCACAGCCCAGGATCCCTGGTGATGGGGGAGTCCTGGGGGGGGAGGGGGGAGAAGCTCCAGCCTCACACAGGAAGGGCCCAATGGCACCCTCAGGGAGGGAGCTATTGGATCAGCGCTGGCCCTTACTGAATATAGAACAAAAGGCGCATCAGGGGTCTTTTCTGGCATCTTCCTTATGGGAACTGACATGAGAATCCGGGAGCGATTGCTGATTGAGAATAGTTTCAGCAAATGAAATGTAAATGAAGCACAAGGTCTAGCAGAACAGCGTGGAAGCTGCCATACCTGATTTCAGGTGTCATCAACTGTCCCCAAGTGAACTTTGGCTCATTTGCTTTGTTTAAGCATGGACTTTGTTATCTGTATTTTTTCCTTCCTGTTTTTCATAAAGGCTAAATATTTTGAAGATCACTGCTTTCTCCTAGAAAATGAAGTATTTTTTAATCCAAAAACTGACTCTTAATCCTTATGTTATAAACTATAAATACTTCAGTAATAGTTATTTTTTAGGTTAGAGATGAGGACTCGAACTTAGTACCCAATGCTTTCTCTCATGGGCTAGTGCTCTACTAACTGAGCCATGCCTCCAACCCTCTTTTATTTCTTTTTTAATATTTGTTAAGTTATTCAGGTATTCCCAATCTACTCTATGGAACATTGCTCCTTTGGAAAAGAAAATAGATGCTTCCTGGGATAACATTGCTAGCATCAGCAGTAGTAGGGAAAACGTGTTAAAACTCTGTTTACAAGACCTTTCTTTTTTAGAAAAACGTTTCTGTAGGATTCTTCCCAAAATGTTAATGCCCAAATTTCATCTTGAGGGAATATGGAGATAAATTCAAAATATGATTTGTCGGGTTTTTCTCTTTATCATGAGAGGCAATTTTTTTTCATTTCTCGGGGATGACAATATGATTATAGGAAACTGTTTTGTTCTTAGAGGGTATATGTTCTGATGTTATAGTAGGGCTGATGTTGGGATGTCTGCAAATTTCAGGTAATCCAGATCAATGGTGAAGAGTGTAGGGAATGAGAAAATAGGGCACTGTGCTAATGATTGCTAGCTCAGGTGATTGCTTTTTAAACTTTTCCATAAATTTCACAGTTTTCAGAATGAAGAGTTGGGAGCAATTTGTGTCCAGCAATGTTCATTTAATAAACATTAGTTGTCCAGAAAGAAAGAGAGAGAGAGAAAAAAGAAATGCACCTTTAGTTTTCTATATATGGAGGCCCAGTTTTCCCAACACCAATTATTGAAGAGGCTATCTTTATTTTGCTATTATTCACAGCCACGTATAAGTAAGTACTCAAGGTTTCTAGTTTAGTGTAAGTACTTTGTAAATAACCATACAAACAGCTGCCTACGTCCAAACCTAGTGCCAATCTCACAGTTTCTTTCCTCCCCCACCCCCATTTACTGGTACTTGAACTCAGGATCCTCAACCTTACCTTGCTGCTCTGTACTTCTCCATACTTCTGAGATGGACTTTTCTGTCCCAACTGCCTTTGAACCTCAATTCTCCAAGTTTCAGGATATCTTAGCCTTACAGATATCCCTTCAGGATATCTATATTCCTTTCTCATCTCCTTCAAATAGAACCTTATAGTCGCAGGAACTGTTAACTTGAAATAAATCCCAATACAGAAGATAGGCATTGGTCATTCGAGTTCTCTTATGATTTTTTTGTTTCGTTTTGTTTATGGTAATATTGGCTTTCTATTTGCCAGGTAGGCACTCAGTCACTAGAGCTATATATGCAGTCTTTTTGTTGTTGTTTTGTTTTTCTTTTCTTGATTGGTTGTGAGGCCTGCCTGGGTGCTGTCCTTGAGTTTTATTGCTGAAGGCCAGTGTTCTACCACTTTGAGCCACAGCACTACTTCGTTTTCTGGGGGTTTAACTAGAGATACTCTCAAACTTTTCTGCCCAGGCCGACTTTGAACCATAATCCTCAGATCCCTGTCTGTTGGATAGCTGGTATCACAGGCATGAGCCTGTAATAAGTACTCAACTTATTGTTTTTTAATAGTAGACTAGTGTTAACAATAGCTACCTATGAGAGTGGAGCAAAAACTACTCTGTAGGTTTTGGGTTTTTTTTTCCCCCTCTTATGTCTCTTATTTATTTGAAAAAAAAGTTCCCCCCACACCTTAGGCAGTATGTCTCAGCTTCTAATGGGTCAAGGCCCTACTCTGGCTCCTTGTGAATGACTGTATGTGTAACTGTAAATGACTTATATGTGGTGGACAGACCACATACTGTCATGACCTAGTCATAGTCTTCTCAGAAGAACACTTGTAAATGAAGTTTAGACTCAAGAAAGCTGTCCAGGAACCCTGATTCCATTTAAAAGAAAAGAAGAACTTAAGCTTTATGTCAGAAAACCTTAGAAGCCTTTACCGTATGGTCATGGAAATCCTTTAGTAATTGTGTGAGCCATAACATCTTGTAAAGAGGTGAGCTCACTGAGTTCAATTTGTCAAAGATTACAATGCTGAGATTCTTCCTCTATACTTTTTTGAGCTCTTTAGTAATAAAAGGATAGTGCCCATTAGGTGCTCTGAGTTATGTGTCCAGACTGTTAATTATTATTGTTCATCGTCTGTCCTGAGCAGAATATATTTTCATAGCTTCATATGTAGTTACACTATGTCCTCATAATATCTGTAGAAAATAAAACAGTACCAATGGGTCAGCAGGAGATCTTGGGTCCAATCAAGTGTCCAAACCTATTCTGTCAGAGAAAGAACTGGTGTTAGAACAATTGTAGCCCACATATCACTTTGTGTACTCTTGGCAGATGTGGCCAGCAAGGAGCAGCAACAGACTGCAAAAGACTTTGACAAAGAAGATAAAACAGAGGACTGCCTCATGGATATTGAGGAGCAGGAAGAGCTTAGTACAGAAGACACAGAGCAGCTGAAGCCAGATGAAGTCAAATCAGGGACCAGGGCAGCCTCTAGTGAGTACTGCTAATGATTGTACCCTTCCTAACTAAGCTCTGTAACGTAAGTTCTCTTGAACTACAATCTGATTTCATGTCCTACCCATATCTTAGATGAGTAATTTGCATATAATAATTTTACTGCATTTTATTGGGGCAGAGAGATATGGGAGTAGTCTTTCCAAGAATATAGGAAAGTAATGTGTTTCCTTTAGTTACGATGAAAGGGTATATTTTAGGTTATACAGAAATGTTTTTAATTACATTAAAGCATAACTAGTGAAATAGCAAAAAAAAAAAAAAAGAATAAGAAGTAAAAGAAGCGGCAGCAGGAGCAAAAAGTATGCACAGGTTTTCATTTCTTATCTAGCTGAGTTCTATCACCAGTTTGTCTGTTCAGTGGTACTGAGGATTGATGTCAGGGTTTCACATTTGGTAGGCAGATGCTCTAGCACTTGTGACATACTCCTAGCCCCCTATTTTGCTTTATTCTCTGAGTAGGGTCTTTGTTTTTGTCCAGCTTGGCTTCCAATCACAATCTCACCTCCTGAATAGGTGGGGTAACACATACACAGGGCCAGGAGTTTGGCCTAGTGGTAGAGTGCTTGCCTAGCATGCACAAAGACTTGGGTTTGATTCCTCAATGCCACATACATAGAAAAAAGCCAGAAGTGGTGCTGAGGGACAAGTGGTAGAGCACTAGCCTTGAGAAAGTCCAAGGACAATGCCCAGACCCTGAGTACAAGCCCAGGACTGGCCAAAAAAAAAAACCAAAAAACATAAAATTCCTTGGGCAATTGTTTTTGCTTTTTGTTTTTTGTTTAATCTGGGGAATACATTTAGCAACTTAACAAGAACCTGCCAAATTCAGAGGCTCTTTATTATTATTTCAAGAATGTAGACAAATGTCTTGTCATTCTTTGAATTGGAGACAAAAAGCTTTGTGATTAGAATCAGATCCAAGCTTGCCTCTAATATCATTCCATGAAAGGTATTAATTTTGTCATGACTTTCTTCATAAGATGAAACAATAGGTTTATTTTGCTGTTTATTTTCAGTACTGGGAATTAAACTACAAATCTTATGCAAGTTTGTCAAAGACGCCTGACAGTCACTGAGCTGTGTGCACTAGCACATTAGTGTAGTTTTCACACGGCTTGTGAAGATAAATTGGTCTTTCCTACTATTCCTTCCCAAACAGCTGCCTTCAATATGAGGGTGACACAGGAATAAATTAGCAAGAACTAGTCATTACTGTTAAAAGAGCAAGAATATATGGAAGTATGGAAATGTGCTGAGGTGAATGAGGTTTGATTCATTTTCCAGAGTCATGGACAGTAGTAAATGTTCAGTTTTATGCAAGTGTTTTGATAAATAAAATGATGTCCTTATTCAAAAACAGGCTTTGAGGAGATGGAGATTGAGACCCAAACTGTTAAAACAGATGAGGACCCTAGGACAGACAGATCCCACAAGGAAACAGACAACGAGAAACCAGAGCGAAGCCGAGATTCAACCATTCACACACTCCATCAGTATCTTGTGGATACAATTTTCCAAGTACTGAGACTCACTAATTACTGCTTTAATAATTTATTTTTAAGTTGGCTTAAATCATATACTTATCAAAACTGTAAGAATTTTCTTTATGGGAGAGGTATTCTTTAAATAATGGTGCCCAGACATCCACTCTAGTGACTGGTTCTCAGGCTTGACTCTCACATTCTATCCTTTTACTATTCTTGTCTAAGAATTCTTCAGTTTAGGGGGGAAAACCAAGACATGTGAAAGGGTATCAATGTATGTGAATTAATGCACCTTCTATCTGGCAAATATTATGTAACCCTTTTACTAATTACAATAAAAAAAAAAAAGAATTCTTCAGTTTAAGCTGTGAGCTGGTGGCCTGTAATCCTGTCTACTCAGGAGTCTGAGATGTGAGGATCATGGTTTAAAGCCAGCCTGGGCATGTGAGAGTATTATCTCCAATTAACCACCAGAAAACTGTGTTCTTTATGGTGGTTAAATAAGATTCCTTACTACGTCTATATTTAGGAAGAGCTCTATGGAGCCCTTTAACTGAGTCTAGATTCAAGCTAAGTTCTTAAAGGAATCATTTGGAAGTGTAGATACAAGACCATCATCTGATTGTACCATTAAATATTCTTGTTTTGAGTCTCTTACTGTAGGAGGAAGGCAGCCCATGACAAAAGTTGAGTGATTCTAACTTGTCTTTTTCTTCATAGCCCTTTTTAAAAGATGTCAATGAACTAAGACAGGAGATGGAGAGACAGCTGGAAACGTGGCAGCAACTGGAATCTGGGAATGCAGAAGAAGTAAGTTAATGGGATTATACTCAAACTCTCTTCACTTTGAGAAACAGTCAACTTAATAGATTTTTGGCTCCAGTAATTTTTATAAAATGGACCAGACATGTTTTTCTGCCTGTTTTACCAGAGATCTATAGTTTAATTAAAACAAAAACTGGCTTTTTAATGACAATGGAGATAAATCCATGTCATGTCATTCAAAGAACCAGCCAACGTCATCACTTCTGGCTGTGTGTATTAACCAAGAAATTTTGCTTTTAATGACTTTGTATTAGAAATCATGGGCTTTGTCTCTGTTAAGTAGACATTCTGAGAGTATCACTTAGGGCAACAAGATTATTTACATCCACCTTCACCATAGGGATGGCATGTGTTATTTTAAACTCCAGGTGAGAGGCTGGGAATGTGGCGTAAAGCCCTGGGTTCAGTTCCTCAGTACCACATAAACAGAAAAAGCCAAAAGTGGCTCACCTGAGCAAAAGAAAAGCAGCTCAGGGTCAGTGTCCAGGCCCTGAATTTAAGCCCCAAGTCTTGCAAAACCAAACAAACATACAAACAAAAAACTCCTGGTGATTTTTTTTTAATGAATTCTATTTAATTGCTGTATTCCAGTCTTACCTGTAAATCAGTTGTGGTTTGATGGGAAATATTTTTAATTGATTTAGATAATAGCTTGCTGACAGAAGCTTTAAAGTTCTGTAGGTTTATGTAAGTTGTTTTCTACTATTCTTCAGGTTGTGGTCTTGCCCTAATAACTGAGTGCATTTTGATAGTTTAAGGGCGTAATTTATATTTAATTGCTGTTGTCCCAGGAGAAAGCAGCAGCTGACATGTGGCAGAGCTACCTGGTCTTAACTGCTCCTCTCTCACAACAACTGTGTGAACAGCTTCGCCTCATTTTAGAGCCTACCCAGGCAGCCAAGCTGAAGTAAGTCTTTCCCACTGTGCCTGAAAAGCTAACTGTTTGTTGACCCCAGCACTGAATCTTTATAGCCCTGGTTTCTAAGTTACTACTAATGTTATACAGTGTGATGTTCATACCATTTTTCCTAGTGTTTATATTACAAGTTTGTTATTTTGGTGGGAAATGAAGAGTCTGGTTTACCTTATCATCTGTTATTTACTAGATCCTTTTTGCTGGTTCTGGGGTTTCAACTCAGCCTGCGCACTGTCCTTGTGATTTCTGAAGGCTGGTGCTTACCACTTGAGCCACTTTTGGCTTTTTCTGAGTATGTAGTACTGAGGAGTCAAACCCAGGGATCTGCGCATGCTAGGCAGGAACTCTTACCACTAGGCCACACATCTTTGTGAAAGATGTACCCAGAATTTTATTTCTCTTTTTGTCGGTTTGGGGGCTTGAACTCGGGGCCTAGGCGCATCTTTGGGTCAGGGCTAGAGCTGTACCATTTTGAGCCACAGTACCACTTCTGGCATTTTCTGAGTAGTCTTTTGCTACATCCACTCCAGTGGAGTCTGTGCAGCATGGAGCAGAAAGAGCTTGAATGGCTGCCAGTCCTGAGGTTCACACCAATGGTGATCAGGCGTCCTGGAGGTCCCTGGCAGAGACCGGGACATATGCGTGGAATGCTCATAATGCTGGGTGCTGGGATTCTTTTATCACTCTTTTCATTTCTGATAGTTGATGGTATGGCAGCAATATTCTGTGCCAGCTAGTGGCCTAAACAATTGATTGAGCGACTAGATGTTCCAGGAACTAAAAGTGGATGCCCGGCTACTCTGGCGCAAGACGCACCCACAGCAGCCTTAATGACCTCAATGCATTCTATTAAGAATAAGACAGAATTAGAAACTAAAACGGAAAATATGATCTTTGAATTAGTAATAATTGTTAGTTTGCCTGAATATGCCTTTAATGCGTTTGCATTACTTGTGTAAATGTTGCAAGTACATAATGAATCACATGGGAAAGGATTAGAAGGGCTAGAGCACCGTGGTGTGCTCTAACTGAACAGCAACAATGGACTCTTAGGGTTAAGGTTTTACAATTCCTGGCACAGGGTAATAATTACTGACTCAGAAACAGAATCATAGGAAGAACTAGAATGGAACAAATGGTAAACAAAACTAATATTGATTAATGCCAAGGCGGATGACGCCTAACCACAATGTCTGACATATTAACCATAACTCCTTAGAAGGGAGGGAGAAGTTTCTTTTCTACTCAGAAAAATGTACCCTGTAACCATTCTTAAACATGATTGTAATCTTTTGACCTTATGCCAACTGAAAGAAAATGCTCCTGCTTTGACTGTATATAATCTCACATTCAACAAGTAAAATTTCGCAGCAGATTTCAAACCTCCTTTGCGTTTGTGTCTGTCTGTCATGGCCGAATCCATTCCTGACCTGTGAATCCAGACTTGGTCTCCCCGCACTCCCGCTGAGTCGGTCTGCGGCAGTCTTTTGTTGGATAAGAGTCTCACTGACTTTCTTGCCTGGGGCTGGCTTCAAACCACAATCCTCAGATTTCGGCCTTCAGAGTAGCTAGGATTATAGGTGTGAACCACCAGCACCTAGCTTGCACTTTTAAACAGAAAACATTGTACAGATAGTTTTTGCCCTTGCTTTTCTGTGTGTGTGTGAGAGAGAGAAGGGGGCAGGGGACAAGGATTATGGGGCTTGCACTCAACCCGGGCGCTGTTCCTGAGCTCTTCAGCTCAAGGCTACCACCCTACCCTTGAGCCAAGCCCCACTTCCCATTTTCTAGAGGTTAATTGGAGATTAGAGTCTCAGATCCTTTTGTGCCTGGACTGGCTTTGATCCTCAGATCTCAACCTCCTGAGTAGCTAGGATTGCAGGCGTGAGCCACCATACCCAGCTTGCCCTTGCTTTTCTAGAAGTATTTGATTATTAGTCCACAGGACTAGAGTTCCTAGCTTGTGGTCAAGAAGACACCCTTAGTTAATATGACTACTTGGTACAAGGACTATCAGTTTCAAGGCATTTGGTGGTGTTATTTTTGTCCTTAAAATTCTGAGGAGTGAGGAACCGAGAGTTTAGCCTAGTGGTAAAGAGCTTGCCTAGCATGCACAAACACCTGGGTTTGACTCCTCAGTGCCACATGCATAGAAAAAGCTGGAAATGCTGTGGCTAAAGTGGTAGAATGCTAGCCTTGAGAAAGCCCAAGAACAGTGCTCCCACCCTGAGTTCAAGCCCTAAGACTGGCCAAAAAAAAAAAAATTCTAAGAAATGAGCGCTTGTCTTTTCCCTTCTTGGATAGAGGAGACTATCGAACAGGGAAGCGACTGAACATGCGGAAAGTCATTCCATACATTGCTAGTCAATTTCGGAAAGACAAGATTTGGCTTCGAAGGACCAAGCCCAGTAAACGCCAGTACCAGATTTGTTTGGCTATTGATGACTCTTCTAGTATGGTAGACAACCACACCAAACAGGTAAGGAAGGATGGGGGGGGGGGGGGAAGCTGTATATCTTGGAGAATTTAAAACGGCAGTTACACCATGTCTCAAATGTTTTAGTCCTCTGTTGTAAATTTTTAAGAAGTTTTTAACAGTTAACAATGCTAAACTGGGCTCTGGTAGCTCACACCTGTAATCCTTGCTACTGAGGAGGTTGAGAGCTGAGAATCATAGTTCAAAGCCAGCCTAGGCAGGAAAGTATGTGAGGCTCCTGCCTCCAGTTAACTGCCAGGAAATGGTAAGTGGTACTGTTTATCAAGTGGCAGAACCCTAGTCCTGAGTAAACGAACTCAAGGACAGCCCTGCGTTCAAGCCCCATAACTGACCCGGAAAAAAAAAAATTACAATGTCACTGCAATACAAAACTGTATTTTCAAGGTATTTTATAATTTCTGAACTTGGGGTCATTACCATGTGACTTTGGACAACTTTTTGTCAGTTGTGGGGCTTTTGTTAGACATTAATTGTGTGAAAAATCAGGATAATGCCTACCTCAAAGATTGCACGAAATTATGTATGTAGCATATTTAGTAAATTTATACCTATCATGTCTGCAGATTGTAATGAAGCTATTACAGTTCAAATGCCTTACCTTACTATGTAAAAATGAGTTTTAAATTGGTTTCAAATTTTTGTTTCCTATAAAAACCGTATTTCTCAAAACTCACAGGAATGGTCTACTCTAGATGTCATCTACTAAAAATATGAATGTGATAAGATTTCTGGGTTTCAGTATTCACTAAAGCCTCTATTGGTTATAAATATGATGGCATCTTTTATGGGAATCTTAACGTTATAATAGGTCAAGCATTAGGGATCTAGCTTAGAGAAGTTCTGATTCTTTAAACCCCTGACTTTATTCCACAGCTTGCATTTGAGTCTCTGGCAGTGATTGGTAATGCTCTTACCCTTTTGGAAGTGGGTCAGATTGCAGTGTGCAGGTAAGGATGCTTTTTAATCCCAGTGGGAAAACTCTTCACAATTTTACTGTTTTGATCATGACCCCCACCTCTTCTTCCCCCCACCCCCCCAAAAAAAACCCTCATTGTATTTGTTTTTTCTCTCCCAAGTTTTGGGGAATCAGTAAAGCTGTTACACCCATTCCATGAGCAGTTCAGTGATTATTCTGGGTCCCAGATTCTACGGCTTTGCAAATTTCAGCAAAAGAAAACCAAAATTGCTCAGGTATGTTATGAGTCAGTGTCTTTTGCATTTATTCCTAAACTTAAATTGGTGAAGCTTAAGTGGTTTTAGGCCTCTGTATTTGGGGCAGGTAAAATTGATGCTACTGAATTGAACTCCAGTCAGTATGCTACTAGAACAGAAGATTCCCTGGCATTCATTATAAACCAAGCTATGATAATTTTTTTTTGGGGGGGGGGGGTCCTTGGGATTTGAACTCTAGGCCTGGGTGCTATCCTTGAGCTCTTCAGCTCAAACTGATTCTCTAGGCCATTTAATCTAAAGAGGAATGATATGAAATAAAACAAGTAATAGTTATTTTCTTTTAAAAAGCTATTTTGATCATGGGTGTTGGTGTTACTTATTCCCTGAGGAATTTCTTTTGGGGGGTATCTTTCAGAACTCAAAAGGTAGTGTACACCTGTGATCTCAGGTAAGGATTACAAGTTTGAGGCTAGATTACATAATGAGTTCCTCTCTCAAAAAGAAAAACTAAAAGAGGAAGAGAGAATGACATTTATACTTGAGAATGCAATATTCAGATAAATACAATGCACCCTAAGAATTGTCCTTTATTAAAGGTGACTAGAAGGGCCAGCTTACAGATATAATGCTTAATGTCAGAAATCATTTCAGCTCCTACAGTCCTGAAAGAAGTTAGTTTTCTAATTATGTCTGGTTTTGGTTTAGTTTTTAGAGGCTGTACCAAACATGTTTGCAGCTGCTCAGCAACTTTCACACAACATTAATCCAGGTGAGCTGCATTTTCTTTTTGTTACCAAACCAATCTCACAGTACCTGTCACTACCATCTTCTAAAACATCTGTTTTACAGAAAAACACAGTGATAAAGGCTTCTAATTGATATAGGACCTCACAGTTTGGAAAGAAATGCGTAAGATGTGAAATTAAGTATAGAGAACAGAGAAAAGCAGAGTGTGAGCTAATTCAAGAGTAAGCTAAGCTAGGTGCTCATGCCTGAAATCCTAGCTACTCAGATCAAAGTTCAAAGCCAGCCTGGTCAGGAAAGTCCATCACCAAAAAAGCTGTGGCTCAAGTGGTAGGAGAACTAGCCTTCAGTAGAAAAGCTCCAGGCCATGAGTTGAAGTTGTAGGTCTGCCACCAAAACAAAACAACAAAAAAACAAGCTAGTCCAACAAAACTGCTGTCCTGATTCTGTTTTGGGGTGTTTTTTTTTTTGCCAGTCCTAGGGCTTGAACTCAAGGCCTGAGCACAGTCCTTGGGCTTTTTCAAGACTAGAGCTCTACCTACCACTTGAGCAATAGCACCACTTCTGGCTTTTTTCTATGTATGTGGTACTGGGGAATCAAACCCAGGTCCTTGTGCATGTTAGTCAAGCACTCTATAGGTTGGGTTCAGTTCCTCAGTACCACATACATAGAAAAGCCAGAAGTGGTGCTGTGACTCAAATGGTAGAGCACTAGACTTAGTGAAAGCCCAAGGACAGTGCTCAGGCTCTTGAGTTCATGCCCCAGGACTGGTGGCAAAAAAAAAAAAAAAAAAAACTACTTTCATGCAATTTTTTGTTTAAATGAAAAGAGCTGGGCACAGTGGCTCACGCCTGTAATTCTAGCTACTCAGGAGGCTGAGATCTGAGGATCAAAGTTCAAAGCCAGCCCAGCTACAAAAGGGCCTCCAATTAACCTCTAGAAAATGGGAAGTGGGGCTTGGCTCAAGGATAGGGCAGTAGTCTTGAGTTGAAGACTCAAAAAAAAAAGGGAGTATCAAGAAAAAAAACTAACCAGGTATACTGATTTCATGTTTCTCTTTTGAGCACTGTTGTGGCCATAGATGTGTTTGTATTGATATCTGCTTTAACATTACCAGAAACACTACCACTTGGAAAATTCTGTTCTGACAGTAATAACATATACTCATCTAAGCAATATATCAAAACATAGGCCCATTGTATATATATGCCCAGAATTCGTCAGTTTGAGAGGTCATTTGATTTTACTAGTACAAGATAGCCTATGCTTAATTTGTCATGCTCTAGATTTTTATAATTCCCTCCTTCTGGGTTCTACAGAAACTGCACAACTACTCCTAATCGTCTCTGATGGCCGAGGCCTGTTCCTTGAAGGCAAAGAAAGAGTCCTGGCAGCAGTTCAGGCCGCCCGGAATGCCAATATCTTCCTTATTTTTGTTGTGTTGGACAATCCAACCTCACGGGTGAGTGACTGAACAATGCTGTTTTCAGAAATTAAAGGGATTTGCCTTCCCTGTGTTCTGAAACATGGCTTGAGTTGTTTTCATCAATTT
Source organism: Megascapheus bottae (assembly GCF_031878675.1). Classification (NCBI taxonomy): domain Eukaryota; kingdom Metazoa; phylum Chordata; class Mammalia; order Rodentia; family Geomyidae; genus Megascapheus; species Megascapheus bottae. Next base: position 53,964,899 of record NC_143516.1, read on the forward strand.
GATTGTGGTTCTTACTCACTTTTTTCTGAATCTTGACAAGAATCCAGTTAAGGTGTAAGGATCGTTCTTCATACTCAGAAATGAAGCACAACTCAGGGAACCAAGATTCACAGTCAATAAAAGGCCATCCCCCGGGATCAGAATTTCCCTCTTATACAATAGTTATTGCAGCCTTTGGAGTGACCACTTCTAAATAGACTAACCCTCTCACAGCAAGATGCATCAGCCAGCTTAGTAAGTACACCCAGCCATTTCTGTTCTGCAGAAGAATCGTAGCTGCAGGTCACTTGAACATGTGGATAAGGTGATTTAATGGGAATTACTCTTCAGTACATAAAGAATGAACACTATAGGGAAAGCAGATTGTCTTGTTTACCCCTTTTCCTTCCTTTTTGTGACCCCTTAAAGAAAATGGTTACCAGTGTCTTAGAATTCTGCTACTCAGGAAGCTGAGATCTGAGAATGGAAGCCAGCTCAGGCAAAAAAAAAAGTCCATGAGACTCTCATCTTGTTACAAAAGCTGGAAGTAGAACTGTGGCTCAAGTGGTAGAGTACCCAGCCTTTAGTAAAAATGCCATGTGAGATACAAGCCCCAGTAACAGCACACACACACACACACCAAAAAAACCCTAATCTGCCTCAATGCTAATTTTTAAATTCTTTTGCCTGGGAACCTAGTTTTGTATGTAGATTAAGATACAAGAACTAAAGACCTGATTCAGTGTTTTTTTTTTTGTTTGTTTTGTTTTTTGTGATGTCTTTACAGGATTCTATCTTGGACATTAAAGTACCAATATTTAAAGGACCTGGAGAGCTACCTGAAATCCGATCCTACATGGAGGAATTCCCATTCCCATTCTATATCATTCTTCGAGATGTGAACGCACTTCCTGAAACACTCAGTGATGCCCTTAGGCAGTGGTTTGAGTTGGTAGCTGCTTCTGACCAATCCTAGAAGAGAGAGTTCACATCTTTTGAACTCATTGTTCCAAACAGGACATTCACTTACCTTCCATCTGATTTTTTAATTCATCCAAAACCTACAAAAATGTTATTGCAGTATACATTTGTATTTTTACAAATATATATGAGAGAGCTCAGCTCCTTGCTGTACCTGCACCATGAAGAAACAGCAGTGCTACTCTCTCATAGCTGAGGGTGCAGGGAACCTAGCACTTGTGCTATTCCTGCAGGGGTCCTCGATACCTTTCCTAATTGCTGCCTACAGCATGGGACTATTTTGACCCTGCATTAAGCTCTGCCTTGCCAAGCCCACAGTAAAGCTCCCAAGGCTATATGTCTTGTGGCTGACACAGCTGGTTTTCTGGAGAGCTTAAATGTGTTCCCTTACCATGATGATTGTGAAAAGTACTGCCTTCTCTGTGAGGCAGGAGGCTTAGAGTGTTATTGTTCTTATAAAGCAACCAAACATTATGGAAGCCGAGTGCTCAACAAAGATGACCCTTGTGCTGCATAAAAACGAAGTGGCATTTTTAGTATTGCCACTTTCAGAGACTATGCAATGATGGGAAGGTGTTTTTCCCTTTATTTCATTCTCTTCAGTGCCATGGTCCCTGTTGTAATTTATTTTAGTTATTTTTTCTTTTAACAGTTAAGGGGAAGAATCATTCCTCGCATTGCTTTCAAGCTGCACATATCCAGTTCCTGTGGACACAGCATTTATTTTCCAGGATGAGACTAATAACCAGCTACATATTTTTCCTCTGCAGACAAAACATGTCAGTGGTGTTAGGGCAGTGTTGAAAGCAGTGCTTGAATACTTGAAACTGTGTACTGTGTCTTTATTTAATGTTTTGTCAGAATGTTCTTTTATAGGCAGTGTGCCATGCATCATCTATCTCCATACTGTTTTTGAAGTTACACTGTGAAGTCTTCCACCTTTATGCGGTGGTCTAAGACACAGACTGCTTGTTTAACCAAGTGTCCTAAAGCATGTACCTGAAGCTATATTGTTTTTTATTGTAAAAAGCTATGCAGCTTATATTCTGAAAACTATTAAAACATATGCCACTATTGAGGCAATCTGAGATCATTTTTACTGTGATATAACAGAAGAGTCCTGGTGGCTCAAGCCTATAGACCTAGATCCTCAGGACACCTGAGTGTCACGGTTCAGAGCCAGCCTAAGGCAGGAAAAACCCATGAGACTCATCTTCAGTGGACCACTCAAAATCTAGAAGTGGATCTATGGCTTAAAGTGGTAAACTACTAGCCTTGGGCAAAAGAGCTCAGGGACAGCTCCCGGGACCCACAACTGGCAGAAAAATAAGTTGGCAAGGTTTCATCTCAACTAATGGCTGAGTCTAGCGCTTCATGCCCGTCATCCCAGTAACAAAGGGAAAACCAATAGGAGGATCTTAAGTCCAGGTCGGTCTGGATATTTCTCCTTTCCTTCATTATTCGCTTGGCAAAATTAACACAAAACTCATGCAAAAAATTAACCTGCCTAACAGTAACCTGTTTTGCCATTTCACTAGCCAGAGCAGTTTAATTTGCCAGCTATAGTTATATCTTATAGGGGAACATTATTTTAATGATGGGTTGAAGGCTTGACTTCCCAACTCATGTGCCCAAAGTAATTTCTTGAACCCTAGAGCCACTCCTGGGGGGTTAAGCCCCAGTAATTCTGGTAGACAGGTGCCCACAAGGAGTCATTTTCCACTTGGGCTGTGCTGGGGAAAAAGGAATATGCGGCAAGGCTAATCCTCAGCATTCTCAGTCCAAGCCCTTCAGGATAGGAATACAATCTAAAATACAGTGTTGCAATTTTATTGCTCTCTTGCCTTAGACCAACCCAACACAGCCATTCTGTCACCAGGTGATAAAATCACTTCTTGACCAACACTTCCTTACACAGTGAATGGTTTCAGGTGTCTGCTGGCTCTCTTCAAATGTATCACATCCAGAGTGCATTCATTGCCCATGAAGTCTCTCCAGCCGAAAATCCCATGAGAGCTCCCTGTTGTGATGAGTATACTCAAGCTTCTCACTGCAACATCTAATATTCTTGTCTGCCTCTCCTGTCCCTTCTCTCCAGCATCCCCATCATTCGTCTCATCATAACAAACAAGTTCCTTCAACTTACACATGTTCCCTTACCTTGCCATTCTGACAACCTAATTCAAACAGAATTCCAAGAATGAACTTCCATGGCATGAACTTAGACATTTAGTAGCACTACATTCTTTATAGTTGCCCTGCCTAAAAATACAAATGCTTTCATTGAACCTCCATATTATCCCTAGGTATTTTGCTCATACTAGCTGGACACATTTATGGATGTAGAATTGCCTTGTCCAACTGGAGATTTACTTTAAAAAAAAAATGGGTTGTTGAGCTGCTGTGCTCAAGGCTAATGCGCTACCACTTGAGCCACCACGCTACGTCCACAAATGCTTTAAGAAAGTAAACATATAATGTGACAATATGACAGTACTTCTGGAGGAAGAGTGTAAAAATGACTGTCACTGTTCCTGGCCAGAACAATCTGGCAAGAGAAAGAGTTAAAAGGAATTCACATAGGGAAGGAAGTTGAACTTGAGCATAAGGACCTACCTCCAAGCTCCTAACACTGATTAATAACTGACCAAGTAGCAGGCTGCAAAGTGAACCCACACACACACAAAAAAAAACAGCCTTTCTGTACACCACCTATGGTGTACACTCAGAAATCAAGAAAGAAGAATTCCATTTGCAATACCTCCACCCCAAACTAATATATAAATGTAATGAGGGAAGCAAAAGATCTCTAGTGAAAGTGAAGAAATCAGTGATGATAGCAAGAAATGGAAAAACCTCCCATGTTCATGGATAGGTAGAACATGGAAAATAGCCATACTGGCAAAAATGATCTACAAATTTAACACAATCCCTGTCAAAATCATGATACATTCTTCTCCAAGCTAAAAAGACCTCGTATAGCCAAAGCATTTCTAGATTAAAAATGCTGCTGGTATTACAACCCAAGATCTCAAGCTCTACTACACTACAGAGTTGGCGCGGTGGCTTAGAGGCTGAGATCTGAGGATCGATGTTCAAAGCCAGCCCGGGCCTGCCCTAAAGAAAATGAGACTCATCTCCAACGAACCTCTAGAAAACTGGAAGTAGGGCTGGTAGCCTTGAGCTAAAGAGCTCAGGGACACAGCCCAGGGCCAGAGTTCAAGCCCCATGACCCATAAAAAAATTTTAAAAAGCCAGCTTGGAATGGGCACAAAAACAGGCCCTAAAATCAATGGGACAGACTAGAAGATCCAAAAATAAAGCCATATATTTAAGAGTTAACCTGATTTTTGACAAAGAATCCAAAAATGTACAGGGCAAAGAAGGAAGACAGCCTCTTCAATAATTAGTATTGGGAAAACTCAGGATCCATATGAACAAAACTAAGATCCCATTTGTCACCATGTACTAAAAATGAATCAAAGACCTCAATCTCATACCTGAAACTACTGTAAGATGTAGTAGGAGAAACATTATAACTTACAAGCAAAGTGAGGACATTTTGGAAAATCACAGGGGTACAGCAAATAGAGACTTGACAAATAGGACTACATCAAAATAAAAAGCGGGGCCAGGAGCATGGCCTAGTGATGGCATGTTCGCCTAGCAAGCACAAAGCCCTGAATTCAAGTCCCTGTTACCACATACATAGAAAAGGCTAGAAGTGGCACTGTGGCTCAAATGGCGGAGCACTAGCCTTGAGCAAGAAGTGTCCAAGGACAGTGCCCCAGTCCTAAGTTCAAGCTCCATGACTGGCAAATAAATAAGCTGCATAGCAAAGGGCATAATTATTTATTAAACTATGAAAGTATCAGCAATACAACAAATGCCTCATATTCAAAATATACAAGGAGCTAAAAAAAAAAAAAAAACCAAAGAAGTAGTAAGTGAATCAAATGGACAAAGGTAAAGAGACTATTCAGAAGAAAACTGGCAAATAGACACCTGAGGAAATGTTCAACATTCCTGACCATAACTTTGAGATTCCATATTACCCCAGTTAGACTGGCCAACATCATGAATTCAAACAACAAATGCTGGTGGGGACATGGGGGAGAAATGCTATTGCACCTTTGGTGGGAATATAAATTAGGACAAGCACTCTGGAAGAAGGTTTAGAGGTTCCTCGAAGAATTCAAACACCCCTGTAATCCTAGCTACTCAGGAGGCTGAAATCTGAACATTGTGGTTCAAAGCCAGCCAGGACACAAAAGCCCATGACTTATCTCCAGTTAATCACCAGAAAATGGGAAATGGCATTATGGCTCAAGGGGTAGGGTGGTAACCTTGAGCTGAAGAGCTCAGGGTCAACGCCCAGGCCCAGAGTTCAAATCCCACAACCAACAACCACAACAAAAAAAGACGGGAGGGAGGGACTAAGAGAGAATGAAGGCACAGAAGACATTGCACAAAGAAAATGTACTCATTACCTGACTTATGTAAAGTGTAATCCCTGTATAATTTTTAAAAAGTAAACACGGGCCCAGAGTTTGGCCTAGAGGTAGAGTGCTTGCTTAGCATGCACTCCGTACCACATACATAGAAGAAGGCCAGAAGTGATGCTGAGGTTCAAGTGGTAGAGCTCTAGCCTTGAGAAAGTCTAAGGACAGTGCTCAGGCCCTGAGCTCAAGCCCAGGACTTGCAAAAGGGAAAAAAAAAAAACAAAAAACAACTAAACACAAGAGGGAATGAAAGAGAAAGAGGGAACAGCTGACAGCAAAAGGAAAGAAATGTACGTATTGTTTTATTGTCAATATTCAGAGTTAAACTTTTCTTATAATAAACGAGATTTTTGTGTTTTTTAACATTCATAAATTTTGTAGATTAGAATGATTATGCTTATTACTATGAAAGTAAAAATGGGACTAACTTTAGCTAAGTATAACTACGCCACAATAATGTTAAATATATGTAATTACTTAATCTCAATAAATCTTTGGAGGGAAAAAGAGGAAAGAAAACTAAACCTAGATCGTCCTTATATCCCAATGATACTACTGTTAGGCATTTACCAGATGACAAGTCACAATATGATAAAGACACTTGTGCATCCATGTTCACTGCTACACTACTTACAATAGCCTAGGTATGGAGACAAACCAAATGCCCTCCAATAAATGAATGGATCAATAAAATGTGGTACATATACACAATGGAATTTGACTCATGCATTCGAAAGCGTTAAGATTATGTCATATGCAGGGAAATGGATGGACATAAATCATGTTGAGTGATCTTTATCATGCGAAAGAGCTAAAATACACTGCAATGTGACAAATTATACAGAATTCTAGGCATTCACACACAGTGACACCCAAGGAGGACACTTGAGAGGAATACAAAAGGCACAATTCCTATATACCTATGATATATTAATCAAAACGAACTAAAAATACAAGGAGATATAAAAATATATACAGAACTCTGAGCATTCATACATAGGCTAAAGCAGGACACTGTGAGGAGAAGAGCCCCAACGTATAACTCCTCTGAACATTCAAAATACTATCAAAACAAATTCCAGCAAAGGGAAGCGTGTTTGCTTTTTTTTGTATTTGGTGGTGGTGGAGGTGGTGATGATGGGTTGTGCTTTTGGACTTTCTCTTATTGAGGGCGGGGGGTGGTGGAGAGGAATAGGTACAGAGGAAAACAGAGGGTAGAAGGGTGAACAAGAACAATCATAATATTCAGTATACACTGTGTTGAAAATAACCTTTGTAATTTGTGGGCAGGTACAGGAGGAAGAAAGGGAGAAAGCCCAAAAGAGAAATGTACTCATTGCTTGACTAATGAAATGGCAATTCCTCTGTACAGCAGAGGTTTTAATCATAAAAACCTATTTAAAATGGCTATTCTTGTGTTAATATTAGTATTATAAGATGATTTTGAGAGAAAATATCTTTGTGGTGGGGCTTGAACTTGGTTCAGTGGTTGCTAGGCATTCATTTTACTTCCTAACCCTCCCTCCAGTTCTTTTTGCTGTGTTTTGTTTTGTATTTTTGTCAATCATGGGGCTTGAACTCTGGGCCCAGGCTCTTCAGCTCAAGGCTATCACTCTACCACTTGAGCCACAGCACTTTTTGTGCCTGGGATGACTTGGAACTGCAATCCTCAGCTCTCAGCCTCCTGAGTACCTAGGATTACAGGTGTGAGCCACTGATGCCTGGCTTGCTCTGGTCAGTTCTGTGTTAGATTTTTGCCCAGGCCAGCCTGGACCACAATCCTCTTTGATGCTTTCTGACACAGCTGAGACAACAGGCATGTACCAACACAACCACTTTTTTTCTTTTGTGATGGGGAGGTCGCCTAAGAAGTTTTTTTTGCCAATCCTAGGGCTTGAACTCAGGGCCTGAGCACTGTCCTTGGACACGTTTTGCTCAAGGCTAGCACTCTGCCACTTGAGCCAAAGTGCCACTTCCAGCTTTTTTCTGTGTATGTGGCTATGCTCCTGGCCCCTGAGGGGTTTTTGTTGTTGTTGTTAGAGGTCTTTGTTCATTCACCTAAGTTAGCATGACACTATAGTCCTTTCCATCTCAGCCTCCTGGTGTAGCTGGGATGGTAGGCTAGTACCACTGTACCTAACTAGTGGAGATGGGGTCTGGGAAATTGCCCAAATAGTTTCAAACTATGTTCCTTCTAATGTCTGCATTTTAAGCAGTTAAGATCTACAGGTAGGAGGCACCAGCACCCAGCAATACACACATACACACGCACATATCAATTCTAAACTATATAGCACACTAATAGATTCTTATGAGAAATTAAGGCCTTACCAGATTAAAAAATTCACAAAGAAAATGAATACTAGCCTTAGCCAAGATAAGCCTAAAATATTTCCACCCTCAAAACAATTTATCATGTAGTCTACATATATCACAAAGCACAGGAAAGGTATTTATTTGATAAGTGGCATGGCAATTATAGTAATGTCCAGGAAAGAACCCAGATCCACGTATGTCAAAAAAATTTTTTGCCAGTCCTGGGCTTGAGCTCAGGGCCTGAGCACTATCCTTGCACTTTCTCAAGGCCAGAGCTCCACCCCTTGAGCCTCAGCATCAATTCCAGCGTTTTCTGTGTATGTGGCACCAAGGAATCAAACCCTGGCCTTCGTGCTTGCTAGGCAAGCATTCTACTACCAGGCCAAACTCCCCGTCCTCAAACTAAACTTTTAGTTGGAGCAAATATTTTAAGAATCAGAATAAAGGGGCTGAGAGTTTGGCCTAGTGGTAGAGTACTTGCCTAGCATGCATGAAGACCTGGGTTCGATTCCTCAGTACCACATATATAGAAAAGCCGGAAGTGGTGCTGTGGCTCCAGTGGTAGGGTGCTAGACTTGAGGAAAGCCCAATTTCAGTGTCCAGGTCCTGAGTTCAAGCCCCAGGACTGGAAAAAAGAAGAAATTAAAACAAACAGTACAATGTTACAAGTCCTGTATGGAGATAGTTGAAACTGGAACATCTCAAAAAAAAAATCATCAGGGGCTGGGAATGTAGCTTAGTTAGTGGTACAGTACTTGCCTAGCATACATGAAGCCTCGGATTCAATTCCTCAGTACCACAGAAACAGAAAAAGCGGAAAAGGGCACTATGACTCACATGACAGAGTGCTAGCCTTGAGCAAAAAGAGCTCAGGGACAATGCTCAGGCCCTGAGTTCAAGCCCCAGGACAAGCAAGCAAGAGAGAGAGGAAGGGGGGAAGAGAGGGAGAAGAAGAGGGAGAGAAGGAGGGAGAGGGAGGGAGACAGAGAAAGAGAGAGAGAGGAGAGGGAGAGAGAGAGAGAGAAAGAGAGAGAGGTGAGAGGGAGAGAGGGGAAGTGGGGGAGGGAGGGAAGGAGAGGGAGAGAGGGAGAGAAAGAGAGATATCACCAGGTGCTGGTGGCTCATACCTGTATCCTAGCTACTCAGGAGGCTGAGATCTGAAGATCACAACTTGAAGGCAGCCAAGCCAGAAAAGTCTATGAAACATTTATCTGCAATTAAAGATCAAAAAGCTAGAAGTAGAGCTGTAGCTGAAGTGGTAGGGCACTAGCCTTCAGCAAACAAAAAGAAGTTCAGAACAGTGCCCAACCCCTCAGCTCAAGCCCCAGGGCCAGCAGCAAAGGGGAAATGGGGAAGAAATGAAAGTCACATGAGACAATACTGACTTTATTGCATGTGTAAAGAAATGCCCCCCCAATCAAGATCATGGAAACTAGAATACTGTCCTGATCTGTACAAATAACCCTGCCATGAATGAAATCAATTAAAGTGACTATTTAGCTTTAATAATGTAAAAATTTGCTAAAAAATTTTTACTGCCTGTTTTATGGAAATTTTGAAAAACACACCATTGACAGCATGTAACGGATGACAGGAGTCACCCAGCTATTAGCTGAAATGCATTCAGGGTAAAGCAAAAGAGCTAAGGATTCAGGTTCTTACATGTGTATGATCCTGTTTTCAGTAGTTCTGATGCTTGTCAGGTAGAGGCTGTTTCACTTCACACTTGAGAGATAGGAAACAGATGGGGGGGGGGAGCGGCTGGAGCACAGCTTTAGGAAAAGCACCTGAATTCTCAACAGGCATGTAATCACGCCGGTGCTTTAGTAAAGGGGTAATGAATGGATGCTTTGGGTTGTACTTTAGATACATGTTGGAAAACAACATGGCAAAAGTTTACTAACCACAATTCTGAATATACACCTTTCAGATATGTAGCGTGCCTCACAGAGATTAAACAACTAGAAAGTAAAAGCTGGGCAGGAGTTTGGCCTAGTGGTAGAGTGACTGCTTAGCATGCACCAAGAACCAGGTTCAATTCAGCGGTACCATATACATAGAAAAGGCCAGAAGTGGTGCTGAGGCTCAAGTGGTAGAGCTCTAGCCTTGAGAAAAAGTCCAAGGACAGGGCTCAGGCCCTGAGCCCAAGCCCAGGACTGGGGAGGGGGGGGGGAGCTAAACATGTTGGATTCTTCCCCATAGGCGATCAGAACCTGTTTGCCATGTTACACAAGCTGATGGCCACTATTTAGGGAAAATACTTGCAAAAGGAAGAGAACGGAGCCAAGCTTGGTGGTGCATCACTGAAGTCCCAGCCATTGAGGGGGCAGAAGCAAGCGGAATGCATAGAGCTGGAGGCGGGGAGCTTGTAAGACTATCTCTAAAGGGGTGGGGATACGGAGTGACTGCCGAACAGCACCCCAGATCTGAAGGGACGCCTCTACATTGTTAGGGTTCTTGTTTTAGTTTCGGCTAGGGGCCTCGCACCCGCGCCTGCGCTCTCCCACCTGACCCCCGGCCCGAGTCCGTCCAGCTGCGCGGGAAAGGCTCCTAAGGAGCCCACTGCAATAGCTGTTCCCGCCATAAGACGTCTGCTCCCGCAGCACAGAGGCCTAACGCGGGGAGTGGGACAAGGGCCTCACCGCTCTTCGCTAGCCATCCCTGCAGCTGCAGTCGGACTGAAAACCTCGAACAGGACGCCCGCAGCCGGCCTCCGCCGGCAGGACGGCCTCGGCCGGCTCCAGCTCTCAGACACAACCACCGCACGCCGTCTCCAAGGAAACCGAGGTAGCCCCGCCCCACGCTGCCCTCACTTCCGCTTCTGCGCAGTGGAGTTTGGAACCCTCCCCGAGGGAGGTCATGGCCGCTTCCCGTCTGCCTCCAGCTACTCTAACTCTAAAGCAGGTACCAACAGCCTGCTGGCTTCTAAAGCAGCCTCTTGACTCTCCACCCTGTTTATAGAGTGGGACGGGAAGGCATGAAAGGGAAACCCGGATACGTCCTGGGCTCCTGCCCTCGGCGTGGGGGCGGGACTTCCGGTTGCGGGGTGGCACAGGCCCGGCTTTGTTGTAGTGAACCCCGATAACTTCGGGGTGAGACCAGATACTAATGCCACACAGGTACTGAGGGTGATTGCGGCCCGTAGGACACAGACCACCCTCTTCCTGACAAGGAGGAGTCAATTGAAATAAGGTTCTTAGGTTTGACAGACGAGTAAGCGAACGGTCCCCCCAAGCCTTGCCACTGTCTCACCCACCCCCCGTTTCTCCTCTCCTGAGCAGTTCATGAGAAGGCAACAAGTTCTCCTCCTCTACAGGAAGATTTTGCAAGCAATTCGACAGGTTCCAAGTGACTCTGATCGCAAATACCTGAAGGACTGGGCAAAGGAAGAATTTAAAAGGAACAAAGATGCTACCGGAGAGGTAAGCACCAAATAATGGTGCCGGCAGCCCCGCACGCTTTTCTATTCATTTGTGAAATTCTAAGGAATCTTGGAGAAGGAATGTTCCTGAGATGGTATACTTTGATCATCAGTGATCATTGCCGATTTTTTTTTTTTTTTTTTTTTTTTTTTGCCAGTCCTGGCCTTGAGCTCAGGGCCTGAGCACTGTCCTTGGACTTTCTCAAGGCTAGAGCTCTACCACTGGAGCCTCAGCACCACTTCCGGCTTTTTTCTATGTATGTGGTACCGAGGAATCGAACCCTGGTCTTTGTGCATGCTAGGCAAGCACTTTAACCACTAGGCCAAACTCCCGGCCCATTGCCGATTTTTTAAAAATATTTTTTAAGGGCTGGGAGTTTGGCCTAGTGGTTAAAGTGCTTGCCTAGCATGCATGAAGACCCGGGTTCGATTCCTCGGTACCACATACATAGAAAAAAGCCGGAAGTGGTGCTGAGGCTCAAGTGGTAGAGCTCTAGCCTTGAGAAAGTCCAAGGACAGTGCTCAGGCCCTGAGCTCAAGCCCAGGACTGGCAAAAAAAACAAAACAAAAAAAAACAAACAAACAAAAATATATTTTAAATGTATTGGCATTGCTGTTACTGTATATATATATATGTGTGTGTGCACATTTATCATGTGTATATATAACACACTATATGTATATACACACTACATGTAACTGTACATTAGTGTTACCTCGCTTTCATGCTGTTCCATGTAGCTTTTGTCTTTCCTAATACACAGCGGCTCCAGTTCCCACTTCGTGTGTGTGGTTTTGGTGTTAGGACTACACTGAGAACCTTGTGATTGCCAAGTCCACACTCTACCATCGAGCCACACCCCCTGAGTCCTTACTATTGGTTCTTGAATAATAAAACAATAGAACTGTACCTTGTTCATCCTGGCAAGACAATGACCAGATTTCACTTTCTTCTACAGGATACCATCCGCATGATGATTACTCAAGGCAACATACAGCTAAAGGAGTTAGAGAAGACACTTGCTTTAGCAAAATGATAATTATACCATATCCCGAAGCATTTTCAAATCTCTGTTTTTGGTAGCTCAAAGCCAGTCAAACAAATGGCCAGGTAGCTAGCACATGAAAAGAAGATCACAGTCATAGGGAAATGCAAAAGCCAAGAGAATGTTTATTTCACTTGTACTACAATAGCATCTATTAGTAAAAATGGAATAAATATTTGTGAACATATAGATAAATAGGAACCCACATACATTGCTGATGGCACTTTGAATAAAAGCATTAGTTCCTCATCAGGTAACATGGAGTTCCATGTCATTTAGCAATTCTCCTATAAGAAGTCCGTACATGTTTAGCATTTTTATGATAGCCAGATAGTGGGAACAACCAAAACATCCATGAACCGACTAATAAAGTACAGAACATTCATACAATAAAAATACTTGATAATATAATATTACACATAAATGGACTTTGATACCATTTTATCAGAGCCAGGTATAAAAGATCACATGTGATTCTGTTTTCGTGAACTATCTCAGCACTGGTCCTTGGGCTTGAACTCTGGACACTGAGTTCACGCTCCAGGACCAACACACATACACACACACACACACAGTTGAAAATGCAGGCTATGTAAGTTAAATTTAAAAAATACCTGTTAAAAATAATGCTAAATTTAGGAATAGAAGTATACTGACCTCAGAAATCACTTTCTAGAACTTACTGGAAAAAAAATCCTTCTGCGTTCCCCTTCAAGATTGAAGTGTGTTCTTCAGAGATGTCATTGCTTGATAGCCAAGGATTTTTAAAAATGCTGTTGCTAGGGCCGGGAGTTTTGCCTAGTGGTAGAGTGCTTGCCTAGCATGCATGAAGACCCGGGTTCGATTCCTTGGTACCATATATTTAGAAAACGCCAGAAGTGGTGCTGAGGCTCAAGTGGTAGAGCTCTAGCCTTGAGAAAAATCCAAGGACAGTAGGCCCTAAGCTTAAGCTCAGGACTGGCAAAAAAAAAAAAAAAAAAAATGCTGTTGCTAGAAATCAAAATGTTTTGTTGCAATTTTTTTGAAGCTAATGAACACACTGACATACCAAAAAGGGGAGAGAGGACAAGGGAATTCGTATGCTTAACTTAATATCCACATAACGTGAATCATTAAGGATCTGGTTATGTTTTCCTCCACATACCTGAAAAGGAGAATTTAAAGAACACCGCCGAAGACAAATACAACAAAGTTGAGGTTACTTTTGAAAAATGTCTAATTTATACAAACAGGGGAGAAGCCTGGGACTGTCCATCTGCACACAGCTAGCCCAACACCTGAAAGATGAAGACTTGATTTTGCAATGACACAGGTGTGCTATGGTTCATATGTAAGCTCAAATATAGACTGTCTCTTTACATGTCAAACTTTTATTCCTGAAGCTTATTGTTTGAATGTTTGATTTTATGCATATGAACTATAATAAACTAATGGGTTTTTAAAAAAAAAACTAATGGGTTTTAATATTTAAAAAGACTTTTTGGTTGGATCCCAGTGGCTCACACATTGGTAGGTAGAAATGAGGACTGTAGTTCCAGGCCAGCCCCAAGAGCACATTTCAGCCAACAGAAAGCTGGATTTTGATGAAGATGAAATCATCTGACAGATGTTGGTACACACCTGTCATCCCTGACAGGCAAGCAGCATAAATAGAAGCATGATCTCCCTGGCCTGGGCATAGACTTGAGATGGTATCTAAAAAATGACAAGCAAAAATGCCTAGGGGAACATGGCTCCAATGGTAGACTGCCTGCCTGCTTAGTATTATGCATTAAATTAAAATATGCATCATTTGGAACTTTAAATTCACTAGACTACAATTGCTGTAATATGCCTAGAGAAAAAGACCTTTGTAATCACTGTAGGTGGTGGAATATATTCTATGCTATTGGTATTACGGCAGTTACACCACAGCCTTTTCTGCATGGGTGGAGATCCTGACTTGTCCAAGTTGTCCAAGGGATAGAGCAGCAGCCTTGAGTGAAAAAGCCAATGGACCCAGACCCTGATTTCAAGCCCCAGTACCAGCACCAAATATACATAAAGAGATAATTTCCCCATTACAAATAAAAGGTTAAAATTTTACTCATTAAAAAATTTAGGCCAGGAGTTTGGCCTAGTGGTAGACTGTTTACCTAGCATGCACGAAGACCCGGTTCAATTCTTCAGTACCACATACATAGAAAAAAGCCAGAAATGGTGCTGTTGCTCAAGTGGTAGAGCTCTAGCCTTGAGAAAGCCCAAGGACAGTGCTCAGGCCCCGAGTTCAAGGCCCAGGACTGGCAAAAAGAAAAAAAATGTAAACTGGGCTGGGAGTTTGGCTTGGTGGTAGAGTGCTTGCCTAGTGTGCAAGAAGACTCTGCTTTAAGTCCTCGGTACTACTCTGTCCCTAAAAAAGCCCAAGGATAGTGCCCATGCCCTGAGTTCAAACCCCAGGCCCCCGGTATCAGCTTTAAAGCAGATGTGTTGTCACTAAATTATACCAATGAAGAGGGTTGGGTAAAGGTGTTCTATCAGACACAGTAAAATGCAGTTAATCACAGCCAGGGGAAATAGGGGCTAAGCTAGACACTGGTAGCTGCCTTGAGCAAAAGAGCTCGGGGAACAGCACCTGGGCCCAGAGTTCAAGCCCCATGACCAATAAAAAGAAAATAAAAAAACAGCGGCTAAGTGCGGCACCAACACTTTCCCTTTTTTAAATAAGTGGTTTATGCCAGAGAGTGGCAGGAAGTTTGGAGGAACAAAGATTCAAAGTGATAAAATAGTAAATAGTCAACATGATTCTCAAGTGTACCAACATTTAACTCAAAATAGAAGATACAAACATCACTTCCTTTATTTCAGACTCCAAAATCAAAGGTGAGATAACATTCAGTGTATCCCAGGTATTTTGTATACTCAACAAAATAACGTATAAAAAACACTAATAATGTACATATTTTCTGTTTTCCATCACTTTCCCCACATCTACTGAAAGTTTCCAGGCTCATTTGAAACATGACCTACAAGACAGCTGTACTGTTGCTAGTTCCCCATCTTAGGAAAGGCCACCTGGGGCATCTGCTTATTTTAGCACGCAGCACAGGGGGAAACACACACCATGCCAGCAGTTTTTCACCATGCTGAGGAACAAAAACCAGACTTAATACAGCTATTGAAAAGAAAACCAGATATAGTACTGCATGCCTGCAATCCCAGGCAGAGGCGGGAAAATCACAAGTTTGAGCTTAGCCCGAGCTCAATAAAAAGTAAAACCCACTTAAGTATGGAGTTAATAGGCTGACTGGCATTATTCTATTGTCTGCCTAGAGTGCTGTACCAGTACACTTGCCCTTTCTTCCTCCTCCCTAGTCTCTTCCCTGTGCCTGCTGTCCCTCCAAACACCCAGTTCACAGTGGTAAGCTGCCACTGCCTTAGATGCACTGTGTGGTCCAGGCTTGCTGGTCCAGTTACAATGATTTCTCAGCATTTCTCAGGGTCCTTTGAAGTGTCCTTCTCAGTATCCTTCCTAGAGGAAGTATTCTGATGAATGAAAGTAACTCTTCCTTGGAGCACAACTTGCTGGATTTCTTGGATTTTTTTCCCCTTTGAGCAGTAGGCAGAAGTGATGGAAGTGGGTGATTCCTTGGTGTAGAAGAGAGGAACCCCCTCGCTCTACAGGCCTGTATGTGCATTGGGAGAGTGGACAGCGAGAATAAGCCACGGAGATGGGAACGGCTGCACCCCCCAGGGACAGGTGCACGGGGAGGTCACAAACACATAAGGTCAACTTAACACGCACCCAAAGTGCTTTCTGAAGATGACTATGTTCATGGAGTATTACTAAAACCTACAACTCTGAGCTTCACAGAGGAGCTGAACATCCCGTTTTCCTATTCCCTATGTCAGCAAGTCAGTATTTTCTCTTTGGCTCAATGGACAGCATTTATTCACAATTATAGGCAACAGTGTATAGAAACAGAATTGGGGTTTCTGTTCACACATAGATGTTTGTGGAGATGGCTAAAACCCCACATTCCAGATGGTGAGATTTGGGGAGATCATTAAAGCCAAACTTTTAACATCACCACTGTTATAATTTAGTTTCTGAACTTCTATTTCATCAGATAGTAAAGTCTTTTCATGTGTCTCTACAGCAGAGTATAAATCTAGTAATCCAGTTAGCTAGATTTCACCACTGCAAAACAGTCAAAAGCCTTTGAGGTTATTCAGAGATAGAACTCAATTCAAAACAAAATACATTCGGGATATTTATAAAACAAAGGTCCTGCCACCCAATAATAGGCTCAATACGTTGAAGGTCCAGGCAGTTGTTACATTAATCTGTTTGCTGAGACTAACTAATCAATGTGTCTGAAATGTAGAAATCACAGCCGAAAAACTGGAACTTCTCTCATTCTGCCTCATTACACACAAACATTGCTGGTAGTCAATTATTCATTATAATAAAGCAGACTTTTCTTAAAATTCTAAGATACTGGATCTCAGGGCTTCTTGAACATCTCTTCTCCCTCAACATCAGGTTCTCTTCCCCTGATGGGAAGCATTTAGAGAATGACAACTATAATGGGCTGGCAAATCGCAGAGTACCAACTCTAGTAGAGAAAGAAACTCTTGTCTAGGCACAGCAGGTGTATACATGTACATGAATGCCTACTTCAGGACACAAGCAATCAGGTGTGGTTTTGTTGTTTGTTTTTTTGTCAGTCATAGGGCTTGAACTTGGGGTCTGAGTTCTGTGGTTCAAGGCGAGTGCTTTACCACCTTGAGCCACAGCACTACTTCCAGTTTTCTGGTGGTTAATTGGAGATAGGAGTCTCACAGATTTTCCTGCCAGGGTGGCTTTGAACCTTGTTCTAAGCTAGATCTCAGCCGCCTGAGTAGCTAGGATTATAGACGTGAGCCACCAGTATCTGGCCCTACCCTTGACTTCTTTTACAGGATTCTCTAGTGACTGGCTTAATCTGAGCTTTTGAACTTCAGATGAACTTGCCTTGAGATTTCCAGCTTCTAATGAAACCTGAAACTAAGCAAGCTTCCAAGGTTTCAGCTTCATTGTTGACATTGTAATGACTTCCGGGCATAATAAGCAGGTGTCTGGCATCTTTTAGAAATTGGTGATTTTTTTCTTAAGAGGCAAAGTCTGCACACAATAAGCCATTCCCTGGGCGTAGCTATTTGGCAGTTGCAGAACCCCCCAAAAAATGTTCAGAATCTTTTGTTTTCTTCCCATGTTTTAATTTTCCTTCTGTACCTTACTCCTCAATTTAGCAAGTTCTTCTTCGAGACTTTTAATGTGTTCCTTCAGTGTGGCCTTGTCTTGCTGGGCTTTCTGACTGGCCTGGCTTCGGGCTTCTTCAATCTTCCTTTCATACCACTTTTCCATCTGGGAAGAAACAGCCTCAAAGAAATACTGAGTGAGCTCCAGGGCTTGCGAGGCATCGCGCGCATGCTGGACGGTCTGCTCCCCACCGCCAGCTGGCGGTGCTGGCCCACAATGGCTGCTGGCTGCGGGCTGCTGGCCTGGATGCCTGCCCTGCCCACTTTTCCCGGACTTCTTGGTCTGCGTGCTTCTGTGGACGCAGGGCCCAGCACGCTGCTCTCCTCTAGCTGCCTCACTGGAGGGCAGCGGAGCTGTCTGAATCTTGACATTCCTCAGCCGGGAGCCTGGACAGTCCGAGGAGGACAGCTCTTGCTGGAGCCTCTGGGTAGCAGTGGGGTTGAGGGCCTTTTCCTTGGGCCTAACTACCTGAGAGGAACTGTCTGATGCAGCTGCTGGACCGGCAGTCACCACTGATGGATCCATTCCTGTTACAAAGGAAAGCAAACATCAGACATCCACGCTCATGCACAACCCACCAAGCAACGTTTCCATGGTCTTTTTCACCTTTTCATCCCAGGACTATCATTTTGACTTATCAGGATTCTCAAGGGTTCTGTGATAAGCCAAAAAAAAAAAAAATTGGCTGATTTTTCCTTTAGCCTGTTTCTTCCGTATACCTCAGAATGCCCCCAGTCCCATTTCCTAATGCCAGCTCACCAGGCATCTCCAAACAGGTCCCTGGGGCCTCGGGCAGGTGAATGAGTACCCTTATTCTCTAGCACAAATATACCAGTTCAGTTTTCTTTTCCTAACTCTCTTCTTTTTTGGGGGGTGCCAGTCCTGGGACTTAAACTCTGGGCCTTGAATTTTTTGCATTGTTTGCTTAAGGCTGGGGCTTTACCACCTGAGCCACACCTCCATTTGGCTTTTTAAGAGAGGTCGGAGTCTCTGAGATGTGTCTGCCGAGGTTTAATCCTCAGTCCTCAACCTCCTGAGTAGCAGCAAGGTGACATGCAGGTGGAAGCCACTCTTTGGGCCCCGAGAGTATACCAGTTTCTTAACCTAGACTCCAATTTGGAATGGTGGTTCTATTCCCATTACCCACAATTCCCATTACAGGGCCACAAGAAGCTCACACGAGTCCTACCAAGAAAACTAGCTCAGGGTAGTTCCCAATGTGTCAGCAGATAAAAGACTAGTTCCGGGCATGGCTCTGGTCACATGAAACATACGGCATAGCCAGGCCCTCCCCTCCCCGCACCCTACACACATAAGGACTGATCACCAAGCTCCGAATGCTCAGACTTATCTTCAGTGAAGTCACCAGGGACCTAGGAAATTCTCTCTGATGTGACTCTTAGTTAGTACCTGGGGCAACCTCAGTGCTTGAACTAACACTGAACGAGGCTTGGCATAACTGGACAAAGGCTGGAGGCCAATGAAAGAGGAGAAAGGGGAAATGAGCATGAAGAAGGAGAGCAGCTTGCTCAGGATACAGTCATTTACAATCCCTTCTCCACGGGGTCAGCTCTGCATCCATCAGTTTTGCACACGAAGCACTGTCAATACCAATCAATAACTCCCTTACTTCTTCGTGCCAAGTTTGTCTTGGTTTTTAATAGGTTGTTTTTTTGGTGGTGCTAGGGTTGAAGCCAGGGTCTTGAATACTAGGCAAACACCCTAACTATGAATCCTATTTCCAGACTCTCAAAATACAATTTTGTAAATGAAGCATGGTTACCTAAGGTATTGAGGGCACGTTCCTGTAACCTCAGAACGAGGCAGGTGGAGGTGGGAAGAGCCTGGGTGCAAGGGCACCATATGGGATTTGCATATATAGCTGTAAGTAAACCACAGTCCTCACCCAGTATTTCCATGGTGCTATCGTGTGGGGTACCTTCAGATCAGCAGAGAACAGACCTAGGGGCAGGGAAGTTTCATTACCCGTGGGTACAAGGATTCTGTCTGCATGGATTACCTGTAGAGGAGTCACATGTAGATGGTGTGGATTTAGCCCTGGAGGTCCTAGAATCTCCAGAAAGCTTCATTTCCAGATTCTGAATCTTTAACATGCACCAGGTTTTTAATTCATCCACTAAGGACATCTACAGAAATAAAAATAAAAGTAACTAGTATATAGAAGAGGAAGGTAAATTTGATAGGTGGCTTATAAATTAAGACATAAAGAATTAACTTTTAGAGCTGAGCATGGAGACTCAGAACTGTCATCCCAGCTACTCAGAAGAAGAAAGTCAGGAGCATCTCACTTTGACACCAACCCAGACAAAAACGGTAGCAAGGCCCCATCCCAACCAATATAAGCTGTGCATGGTAGCGTGTGTCTGTCGTTCCAGGCAAACAGGAGGCAAAGGTAGGATGATGGCAGGCCTAGATAAAGGAGCTATGGTTCAGTCTGGTCCCAGGCAAAAATGCAGGACTCCATCAGAAAAATAACTAAGCAAAAGAGCAGGGGCATAGGTAGGTGTGCCTACCTATCATGCAAAAGGCCTCATAAAGCCGGAGTTCAAACCTCAGTACCAACAACAACCATGTTTTTAGTGAACCTGTGAATTATGATACCTGATATAACCATCTTGACGAACCTAAAAGTTATAGATGACTTCATCCATCGGCCATGCTTAGTACCCAGACCTAGAGCCGTCTATAACCTTCACTAAATGACTCCGAGCCAGAGGCCTGACCTCCTGGTACACTATCAGGGAATCATTCCATACCTCCTGTCCCAGGGAGACACCAAGCCTCCATAACTGCTTCTACACCATTACAATGGTTCATGAGCTTTTCTAACACATGTGTGACTCGGGCAGTCAGGACCCTTTCCCCAACATATTCAGCAACAGACCCAATATGAACCAGTCTCTGCTTCTGACTACATTTGAGTATGCAATGCAAGTGTTCTTTTGGAGTCACAACGTCTGTGTTTTCAGGGATGGGTGTACATCTTTTAACTTAGTGACCATTCAGCAAATTAAAGAGCTGCTGGAGGCTGGTTTGTACCTGGCGTTTCTCTCCCTCATGCTTCTCCGCATCACAGTGCTGTTGCAGGCGATTCAGGCATTCTGTCCTCTCTGCTGACAGTCGCTCAACCATCAGCTTATCCAAAACACGCATCTAAGATTCAAGATAGGGGTGGGGGTCATGCTGGGATGATGTAAAGATGAGCTCTGTCTCTCCGTACATTGACAGCTCAGGCCTGCCAAGCAGAGTTCACAATGCAGGCAAGCACATTTCAACAACTCATTCTGTTTTCTATTTTCATAGGGTGGTCCTGGGGCTCTAGCTTTCCAGAATTCCTGTGCATGTTTCCATAAGGTCTATTTTCTTTCTTTCCCACATCTGAAGTCTTAAAAATGCAAGCCCTAGGTGGGTTTAGTGGCTCACGCCTAGCTACTTGGGAGGCTGAGATCGAGGATCACGGTTCAAAGCCAGCCCAGGTACTAAAGAACAGGAGACTCTTATCTCCAATTAACCACTCGAAAACTGAAAGACATGCTGTGGCTCCAGGGGATAGAGTGGTAGTCTTGAGCTGAGGAGCTCAGGGGCATCGCCCACGCCCAGAGTTCAAGCCCTATGACTGACAAAAAAAAAAGAAAAAAAGAAAGATACCAACCCTAAGCCAGGCACTGATTACAGGTTCATGGCTGTATTTGTAGCTACTAGAGAGGCTGAGATCTGAGGATCATGGTTCAAAGCCACATGGATAGGAAAGTCTATGAGACTCAACTCCAAATAGCCAACTGAAAACTGAAAGTGGTGCTATGGATCAAAGTGGTAGAATTCTAGCCTTGGTTTAAAAAAAAAATAAGGTGGGACAATACCCAGGCCCCAGGTTCAAGCCTCACCACTGACCAAAACAAAAAAAAATCCATAACACACATTTCACACATTTATATAATCCTACTCAGGTGCCTGAGGTCTGAGGCTCACAGTTTGAAGCCAGTCCAGGAAGGAGAGTCCATGAGACTCTTATCTCCAGCTAAACAGAAAAAAAAAAAAAAAGGACCAGAAGTGGAGATGTATCTCAAATGGTATACTTCTAGCCTTGGGCAAAAAAAGCTGAGGAATATCAACCAGGACCTAAATTCAAGCCACAGTATTGGCACAATACATACATACATACATACATACATACATACATACATACATACATACATACATACATAGCCAGGTACCAGTGGCTTATGTTCAAAGTCCTACCTATTCAGGAGACTGAGATCTGAAGATCAAGATTCAAAGCCAGCCCAGGCAAGAAAGTCTATGAGACTCTTATCTCCAGTAAACTAAAATTAAAAGGCTGGAAGTGGAGCTAAAGCTCAAGTGGCAGAGCACTAGCCGTGAGCCTAAAAGGTCAGGGACAGGACCAAACTCGAAAGTTCAATCCCCAGAACCAGCAAAATAATAATAATAAAATAAAACAAGTTTTATGAATGAAGAAGCAATATGTGCCACTTGAGCAAATGCAGATTGTAGACCAAAAAGACCCACAAGCCTTAAAGATCACGAGTTTCAAGGCTATCTAAAAACAGGAGCAATCACTTTACTGTAGCCCATCCATGCAATTATGACAGATCTTCAATTTCATCCAGCTTTCCCAGAGAAGGTATTATCGCTGCTTCATAAAAGGAGTCCAAGAAGGCATTTAAAGGATGGCTTTCAAACACAAATGACAGTCACCTTTTAGTCATGTACCTTTATGTGGCCTCTCTTCATTCTGACATTTTCCAGAGGTTTAAACAGCTCCTTGGGCTATACTTTTACTGCTTTGGCAATGTCCAAAGGGGGAAAAAACATCACCACTGTTAGCAGAAGCCAGCCTGCAGGGCTCATGGGCAAGTTCCTCTCCTGTTGGTGATATAAAATGGCATTCCACAGAGCCAGAAGCATGGCCTAGTAGAGTGATTGCCTAGCATGCATGAAGCCCTGGGTTTGAGTTATTGGTACCACATACAGAGAAAAGCCTGAAGTGGTGCTATGGCTCAAGTGATCAAGCACTAGCCTTGAGTTGAAAAGCTCAGGGACAGAGCCTAGGCACAGAGTTCAAGCCCACTACTGAAAAAGAAAAATTGCATTCCACACAGAGATGTTCAGAAATATACAAAGAAATACCAGCTGTGGTGCGTGTGGTTCACCTTTTGGTTTGTCTCTGTTTTGTAGGTGTGGCCTCCTCTCCCTGATCCCATCCTCACCTTGTAGAAGCAAAGACCTTCACGAAGAGCCACATGCCTTGAGCTGGTTCACAGGGCACAGTGGACTGGTACAGCAACCTGAATCACCTGGGCCCCAGGCCTGTCCCTGCCACAAGGAACCCAATCTGTCACCCCCTCATACTGAAGAGGCCCTTGGAATATTTAAATAACTCCTTATTTTTTGTTGGTTGTGGGACCTGAACTCTGGGCCTGGGTGCTGTCCCTGAGTTCTTCAGCTCAAGGCTACCGCCCTACTCCTTGAGCCACAGTGCTACTTCCCCCTTGGAATATTTAACATTCAAATCATTCACACTTTCCTGGGCACTGTCTAGCTGGGGTGTGTGTGTGTGTGTGTGTGTGTGTGTGTGTGTGTGTGTGTGTGTGTGTGTGTGTGTGTGTGTGTGTGTGTGTGTGTGTGTGTGTGTGTGTGTGTGTGTGCACATTGGTATGGGGGATTTATCTAAAGCCTTAGCTTTTGTGTTCAATGCTAGTGCGTTGAGCCATAGATCTCCTTCCAGATTTGGGGTGGCTAATTAGAGATAAGAGACTCACAGACATGGCCAGGAGTTTGGCCTACTGATAGAATACCTGTCTAGCATGCACAAAGACCCAGGTTCGATTCCTTGGTAGCACATAATAGAAAAGCCAGAAGTAGTACTGGGGCTCAAGTGACAGAGTGCTAACCTTAAGGATAAAGCCCCAGGACAGTGCTCATGCCCCAGGACTGGAGGGGGGGGGGGGCGGCGGGGAAAAGCTCACAGACTTTTCCTACCCAGGCTGGCTTTGAACAGCAATTACAGATTACAGGCATGAGCCACACTGGTATTCAGCTCACTTTCTAATTTTCATGATTTTATAAAGATGCTCAGTAAATGGAACTCTATAGAATCCAAAGCAATTTAAACTCAAGTCCCCACTTCTTTGAGATAAGGTCTTTTTGTATAGGATAGGTTGGCCTCAAACTCTTGATCCTGTTGCTTCCATCTCCTGTGTGCTGGGACTACAGGTGGTTGCCACCACACCCCAGCAGAGTTGCTCTTCAAAATTATAACTAAGTGCCCTGTAACAGCATTCCATAAACCAGTCCAGAGAACCCTCTCAGGGCACACAGTGCAAGCAAAGGCCGATGTTCTTTTTCTTTGCTTTTTGGATGCTGGAGATGAAATCTGGACGTGCTCACTCCTGGGCTACAAGCACAGTCCGAACATCTATGATTACATTTCCTGCCAGAACAACTGGCAGCAAAGAGGCCATGCCATGTGCTTACTTGGTGCTGCGTCTTAGTCTCCATCTGGCCCAGCTTCGTGTTCATTTTGTCCTGAACAGCCCCCAGCTCTGCCTTTATCTCCTCCACAGTCGCCTCCAACTGATTCTCCAGCTTGCTGATGAGTGGCTCACAGCGACAGCCATTGATCGGTGCCTACGAGGGATGCAGGAGAGGAGTCAGTCCCCCCTTCATTCTTCCACAAATGGGGAGCTGGGCTGGAGCTGATGGAGGAGACAGACTCAGCCCTGTCCTGGCTCTGGAATGTTCCCTGGCTCAGCTCTAGTAGGTACGGAGAACGTGCAGAGGGAAAAACATGGTTCCTGACTTCAAGCTACCCATCTCTACTGGGAGGCCTCTAAAGATCTGTCACCAAAGGATAGTTCAGAAAGCTCCATCGGTTTGTCACATCAAGTGGCAGGAGTGGATGGGCACTGTTTGAGTGAAGGGGCCATCCGCCCCCCACACCCGACAGCCTGCCTGCGGAGGCTCCCGGGCTCACTTCCAGCAGTCCCGGGGTTACCTGCATCACTTTCCCATCCTTGCCCCGATACAGGGTGTACAGCTGGTAGGCTCTGAATTCATGAGGTGGTGGCGGGGATGATCCCCGATGCCTGCTCTTCTTTTTGGGGTGATGATGGATGTGTGAGTTTCTCTGGTGTCCAGGCTGTTGGTTAGCTGCTGAGGTGGGGTCAGACAAGGCGGACGCCTGTCCGGGAGGAAGAGATGACATGCTTGAGCCAGCAGCCTGGCCAGACTCACATCCAGCCAGAGGCTCCCATCACCCCTCATGCTGACAAACAACCCAGCGCTGTTCAACACAGAGCAACACGTCTCCAGAGACACACATTAGCCCACTCGCCCATCCACACTTAGTGAGATCTTATTTCTGTGATGGTCCCGGGGCTTAAACTCAGGGCTTGGGCACTGACCCTGGGTTTTTGTGCTCAAGATGAGTACTCTACCACTTTAGCCACAGCTCCACTTCTGGCTTTTTGGTGATTAACTGGAGATTAACTAGAGTCTCATGGACTTTCCTTTCCGGGGTGGCTTTGAACTGTGATCCTCAGATCTCAGCCTCCTGAGTAATTAGCATTACAGGTAGGAGCTACCAACCCCTGCTGTGAGATTTAACTTTTAAGCTGTTTCAGTGAGGTCACATGGTATCTTTGCTGCTCTTGGGATGGATAGCAGGACCTCTCACCAGCTCTCCTCCCCAGCCACCACTACGCCACTGGCACCTGCCTTGGGTCTGGACTTTCTCCTCCGGTGATCCTTTGCTCTGGGTTCAGGAGAGGCAGACAGGAATTCTTCCCTGGCTTCGTCTTTTCTTAGAACAGCCTGTTCGCTGCTGGGAGTGTCCCCAGCTGACACGCTTCCCTATAGGGGAAAAAAAAAGCCAGAACCTGCTCACCTGGGCCTGCCACCAGCAAGGCAAAGCTGTCTGTAACATTATTTTGTAAGGGGATTTTTTTTTTAGCCAGTCCTGGGGCTTGAATTCAGGGCCTGGGCACTGTCCTTGGGCTTTTTCAAGGCTAGCACTCTATCACTTGAGCTATCGCACCATTTCTGGTTTTTCTGTGTATGTGGTGCTGAGGAATCGAACCCAGGGATTAGTGCATGCTAGGCAAGCACTCCACCACAAGGCCACACTTGCAGCCCCAGGGACAATTTTTATGGCAGTAAATTTCAAATGCCAGGAGAATTGCCTGTGGGTCTTAAAAAGTTTGCTTTTATCTTGTTAGATCCCTAATAATCTATTCTATTCTAGAGTTCCAGAAACCTACCATACACAAAAAAGCATTAGAGATTTGGGGGTCTTTTTTACTTCCCCGTTTGTTTCTGGAATTTTAGGCAGAGAGTGAAAACCATTTAAAATGAAATATAGGCCAGGAGTTTGGCCTAGTGGTAGAGTGCTTGCCTAGCATGCACGAAGCCCTGGGTTTGATTCCCTAGAACCACATACATAGTAAAATCCAGAAGTGGCACAGTGCCTCAAGTGGCAGAGTGCTAGCCTTGAGCAAAAAGTGTCCAAGGACAGTGTTCAGGCACTAAGTTCAATCCCCAGGACTGGTTTAAAAAAATAAAAAGGCCGGGTGTGGTGGTTCACACCTGTAATCCTAGCTACTAAGGAGGCTGAGATCTGAGGATCAAGGTTCAAAGCCAGCCCGGACACAAAAGGACCTAAGAATTTTATCTTCAATTAACCTCTAGAAAATGGGAAGTGGGGTTTGGTTCAAGGGTAGGGTGGCAGCCTTGAGCTGAAGAGCTTGAGGACAGTGCCCAGGCCGAGTTCCAGCTCCCATAACACACAGAAAGAAAGAAAGAAAGAAAGAAAGAAAGAAAGAAAGAAAGAAAGAAAGAAAGAAAGAAAGAAAGAAGAAAGGAAGGAAAAGAAGGAAGGAAAAGAAGGAAAGAAAGAAAGGCATATATATATATATGTATATAAAATTCTGTTCCTTGTGAGAATTTCTATAGTTTGGTTTATATAATTTGTATATAAGCATACAATCAGAATAATGATGCCTTAGCCTTGGAAACTGATAAGATTCTGAAATGGCATACAGAAGAGCAAGTGCTTGGTGATATTTTATGTGCCAAAAGTTGTTTCTATATCCCATTTGTCACCTCAGAAACTTCAAAGGACAGCCAAGGACAGCTGTGCCAATCACTGAACTGATCGGCACAAAGGGATCATAGAGGCCAGCTCCAGTCTCTAAGGGGAAACTGAGGACACAACTATGCCAAGGGCTCTCATCAAAATCATCTGTAGGATTACTGGGTTTTACCCCAGAGTTTCTAACAGTGGGTCTGAGGTGAGGCCTGGGAATGTGCATTTCAAACAAGGCCCCAGGTGACATGGGGCCAACACACACCACATGTCTCTGTAGTTACAGGCACAGTGTTTGATGTTGTCCATGCAGAGGGTCAAAAGGCACAGGTATATGGGACTGGAGCATAGTACACACGTGTACACACACACACACACACACACACACACACACACACACACACACACGAGAGATCTGGAAGGAGTCTTGGAGGAACATAAGACATGAAGCCAAAAGGAGAAAGAGCCCCGGGGGAAGGAGAGCCGAGGAGGCATGGTAGGCACAATCGAGCCCTTGAGGACACACAGAGTGGCAAACAGGTGGGCCGGGCCAGGTAGGAGGACCCTCACACCTTGCTTTGTGCCACCTCATCTCTTGGCACCGACTGAGCCCGCCTCTCTTCCTTGAGCCTCTCTCTCCTTTTCCTCAGGCTTCGCCCACGACTGAAACGCAAGACCTGAAGGAAGCAAACAGCATGGTTACGGACCAGGGTGAGCCAGGGGAGAGGAGAGCCTCCCTGAGCCCAGCACCAACCTCCAGCAACCTCCAACCTGAGGGGAAGGACGGAGCAGTCACAGAAACATGCAACCCCGCGCTTGCTGTGCTTCCTGGGTCTTGAGCTGAGCTCAGCAAGGATACAGAAATGGGGAGCATAGGGCCAGGAGCATGGCCTAGTGGTAGAGTGCTCACCTAACATACACAAAGCCCTGGGTTCGATTCTTCCATACCACAGATACAGAAAAAGCCAGACATGGCACTGTGACTCAATTGGTAGAGTACTAGTTTTGAGCAAAAAGTGTCCAAGAACAGTGCCCAGACCCCGAGTTCAAGCCCCAGGAATGGAAAAAACAAAACAAAAAACAAAAAATGATTGTAAGAGTTCCAGACTAAAAAAGCTGAGAACTATGCTGGGGTTTGGGTCACTGGAGGAACACTGGTCTCACCTGCTGAAAGCCCTGGGTTCAATCCCACTTCTCTAAGCCATTTCTAATGCTGTCTTCAAACTCCCTTTTCTCATGTCTGAGAAAAGCGAAAGACTTTTGCTTACTGTCTGCCTGGCTGGTGGACTCTCAGAACAGGTACAGCACCAGAAACTGCCTGGGATTCTCTTTCAGAGCACTGATGTGTCACATATGACAAGCAACACCCTGTGGTCAACCGAACACAAAATAACCACCAGCAAAATCACCCTCCATTTACCATGCTATCGGCCAGCCAAAATACCTTTGCCTGCTTTATAGCTTTCTCAGCGAACCATACCATCGTCCTCACAGAGGGCCATTCATCTTTTTCAGCACATAGAAAACAGAGAATTAACCTTGAGGCCCAGAACAGAAAGTGCCCACTTAGTATCTTTGTGGAAATACCCACATTCATCTAAGTGGTGGCTCATGCCTGTTATTCTAGCTTCTCTAGAGGCTGAAGGTTTGAAGTCAGCTGGGACAGACAAAGAACAGAATGCATAAAGTTCCCTTGTGTTGAAGAGAAGGGTTACAGGGATAATTGTGTGAAATAAACTTTAATATGTCATCCAGCTATTTGCAATTCATTCAATGTGAGTAGAAACCAAACTTAAATCACTTCCTACAGGTTCTTACTCATTTTTGTAGAACGAGGGTTTGGACTCAGGGTTCCCGTTGATAGGCAGTCAATCTACCACTTGAACCGTTCCCTCCACCCAGGGATTTGGGAAAGCTTTTCCCGGGGATGTAGAAGAACAATGATAGATGGGTTAAGGACATTATCAGGCTTTATGTGTCCAGGGAGTTCTGCAGCCATACAAGACTTTCTGATCTCTGTGTTGGGCTAACTGGGGAGCTGGCTGTCCACCAAATAGCCAACAGCGGAAACACCAGATAAACGTGATGGATTCTGACACTCACAAACAATCTTGTAGTGTTTTTTTATTTTTATTTTTGCCTATGTTGGCATTGATCTCAGGGCCTGAGCACTGTCCTTGGGCTTTCTCAAGGCTAGCACTCTACCACTTGAGCCACAGCACCATTTCCAGCTTTTTCTGGGTATATGGGACCAAGGAATCAAACCCAGGGCTTTGTGTATGCCAGGCAAGCACTCTACCACTAGGCCACACTTATTGTCTGCATCTTGTACTTTCAAAACATTTTTTCAGAAGTGAACTCTGTGCTACCACTTGAACCCTAGTTCCAACATGGCGTCTCACTCTCCACGGGCTGACCTGGGCTATGATCCTCTTGCTTACGTTTCCTTCTGTAGCTTGGATGGCAGGTATGTACACCACACCCATCTAGGTCTTGAATTGGGATCCTGAGACTTTTTAACATGGGCTGGCTCTAGACCACAGTCCTTCTAAGCTCCATCATCCACACAGCTGACGGATGTGCACCACAGCTCTAGCTATGGGATAAGATTGGGTCTTTTCCCCAGGCTGACCTCAAACCATGATGCTCCTCATGTCTCATTTCTGAGTAGCCAAGATTACAGATGCGAGCAATTATGCCCAGCCATACCCTGTACTTTTGACCCATGAGAGACCAGCCCTTTTTTTCCCCCAGACTTGAGGCTTGAACTGTCCTTGGGCTTTTTTCTCAAGGCCAGTGGTCTGCCACTTGAGCCACAGCACCACTTCCAGCTTTTTTCTATGTATGTTCATGCGTGTTAGGTAAGCACTCTACCATGAGGCCAAACTCTTGGCCCCAGCACTTTCTTTTATTTTAAATTGGGATTCACAGATGTGATTCTGGGGATGATTCTTTGCCAAAAGCTAGAGTGAGTGCTGGTGGTTCACACTTATAATCCTTGCTGCTCAGGACTCTGAGATCTGGAGGATTGCAGTATGAAGCCAGCATGAGCAGAAAAGTCCAGGAGAAATCATCTCCAATTAACCAGCAAAAAGCTGAGCTGGAGGTACGGCTCAAGTGGGAATGCACCAGCAGGGAGCAAGTGAATCAGTGTCTGCTGTCATGTAACAGACTAGCTCCAAACTAGAAATAATCTAAATGTCTCATATTGATAAATATATATGTATATACATGTAAACGTAACACCTATCTATCTATATCTATCTACCTACCTATCTATGGTCTTGGGGCTTGAACTCAGGGCCTGAGCACTGTCCCTGAGCTTATTTGCTCAAAGCTAGAGCTCTAACACTTGAGCCATAGCTACATTTCTGCCCACATTAATGAAATGGTTTAATATGGACATCAACAAGAAGGAATATACTTTCATTATACTGAATGGGTATAGAGACTGCCCAACATTGTCCTGTTACAGTTGGATCAAAGGAAAAATAACAGGGTATGTATAACACAGTAAGAAATAATTACAGTAAGAAAAATATGTCTGCGGAAGGTAAACTGAGCCAACAGATGCAGATACTTTAGGGTGTTGGAATTACAAGCAGCTGAAGTATCATGAGGTGTCTTTATTGATACTTCGATGTCAATCTCTATTGAAATGGCAGTCATCATTATTTTTTTAATAAGGGTCAAAATACCATTATCAGATTCAAACAGGAAGGAGACCCCCTGAGCTTCCCTGCTTCTAGTGGCCTCCCTGGATGGTCCCTTCTCCCACCTCCCTCTGCACAGCTTCTTCCCTCCTGCTTTGTCCTTGTTCAGGAAGGGAATTTGCCCCAGTCCCCCCCTCCCCACCTCTCCCCAGTGCTGCCACAGGAGCTTCCTGCCAGGCTGT
The DNA here is from genome assembly GCF_031878675.1 of Megascapheus bottae. Classification (NCBI taxonomy): domain Eukaryota; kingdom Metazoa; phylum Chordata; class Mammalia; order Rodentia; family Geomyidae; genus Megascapheus; species Megascapheus bottae. The sequence continues at coordinate 53,995,444 of NC_143516.1, forward strand.
GGAGCTGGGAAGTGAGGGTCCAGGAAGCTGGAGCTGACTGTTCTGGCCAAGGAGAAAAGGACGCCAGGTCTAAAAAGCAGGCCTTGAGGTCTCACCCTCAAGAGTCAGGAGCATGCCTACATCCCATCTACCCAGCTGGGAGGCCCCCCGATTTCCTCTTGAGAACCGTAGCCTGCGTCATCTGACAACAGAGAAGCAGGACATCCTACCTGAGGGGCTTTCGTGAGGAGCAGGGCAACCTCCGGATTGTTGTGGTAGCGGGCGGTCTCCAGTGGGGTCTGGCCTGCCTGAGGAAAGGCATGGGGTGGGGGATAGGTGAGGAAGAGACCCCAGGACTGGGCAGTTCTGCACTGAGTCCCAGCTGGCAGTGTGCTCAGCCACCCAAGGCCACAGGCCATGGCTCTGGCACTGAAGCAGGCATGCAGAGCATGTGGACGGACACGTCCCGGCCACAGGGCACTGCCCACCAGAGACTACTGTGGGAAAGAGAGAGAAGACAACACTGAAGAGAGTTAAGGAAGTATATTTATGCTGAGTAGACATCTGAGGAGGTCTACCATGCTCTAGCGATGTGTTTCCCCTAGGCAGAACCCCTGGAGAGCCAGAGGCATCTGGGGAACAGGCTGGAAAGAAGTTATGTGCCAGGGCCATGGGCCATAATATAGGCTCCTAGAAAATGAGACCAAAAACCAGGCGTGGACAAGAGTGGGGTTCAGAGGAAGGAGAGGGTATTCTAGCCACTCAGGGCCACTCTAGCAATCACAAGGCAGGAGGAGGGAAGGGTTCTAGACTCAGAGCTCAGGAAAACCAAGAGCCTTTGATCAGCTTTCAGCAGCCTCAAATTCTACAATCACCCTGCCCCAGGCCTTACTGAAGGTCAGTCTCCAGGAGCGAGGGTACCGGGGTTGAGCCTGCTGTGCGATCCGGAGAAGTGGAGGTGAAGGGGAGACAAGAAAGGAGTACGTGAGGTGATCTGGGAGAGAAAGGCATTGGATCTCTACGGGTGATTCTCCTGACTGCCATGAAGCCATTTTGCTAAAGACCATACTCCTTTCATAGGTCTAAAAGTTGTGTGTGTGTGTTTCATTCAAGGCTGGCACTCTACCACATGAGCCACAGCTCTGCTTCAGGCTTTTTGGTGGTTAACTGGAGATCAGAGTCTCATGGACTTTGCTGCTTAGGCTGGCTTCAAACCACAGTGCCCAGATCTCAGCCAGCTGAGTAGCTAGGATTAAAGTTGTGAGTCACCAGTGCCCATCTTGGAATTCATTTCCGGTATCATCCATTTCACCTGCACTTCCAGGAGCCTCCTTTTCTTGTCAGGTGATGCTCACTGCTGCTAGCTGTCTAAAAGGGGTCCTCAGAGCTGGGGTTCCCCCACATCCACCCCTGAGGACCCCAAAGGCTGTGGCTTTGGTGGAGTTTGTGGGATCTTCAGGACCTGCAGAGGACTAGGTGGTCACAGCACCCCCATCTCAACTTACATTGTTCACAATGGTTCCATCTGCTCCAGCTTCCAGTAAGACTTTCACCACCTTCTTGTGGTTTAGGGCAGCAGCTACATGCAAGGCTGTGTCTCCAGCCTGAAACCAATCAGAAAAAACATCTGCTAAACCCGCCTGGCCTGGCCTTCTGCTTCTGCTTTTCATCCCCCAGTCTAGGCCCCCCAAAGCCATCATTTTTCTCAACCAGACACCAAGGTCTTATGTGGTGCTTTCTAGAGATCATGGAACTGGATGGGTCACAGTCCTTTCTAGCTGGGGGTTTGGAAGTCACAGAATGGGAATATATCAAGGGCAAAGAGTGCCCTTGGGCTGGGTTGCTGAGAATCCTGGGGCTCAGAGGCAGGATGATGGAGTTTAGTCCTTGATCCTCTGACCAGAGAGGCCACAGGTCAGAGAATCTCATGGGTTCTGAGAATGAGTTTTAGCAGATACTGCAAAAAATACTTCTGCACTGAAGATAACAGCCCAACCCTCAGGCTCTAGGCCACTGAGACTCCACCTGTCTGTAGCCTCTAGAGCTTTTTGGATGGAAATATCAATAATTAGTGTTCTCTCAAAACTAGGTGTTTGCTGTCTCTTACCATATAGACTAAGAAAATTGACATTGTATAAAAAGTTTAGCCTAGTGGTAGAGTGCTTCACAAAGGCCCAGGTTCGATTTTTCGGTACCACATACATAGAAAAAGCTGGAAGTGGTGCTGTGACTCAAGTGGTGCACTAGCCGTGAGAAAGCCCAAGATCAGTGCTCAGACCCTGAGCTCAAGCCCTATGACTGGCCAAAAAAAAAAGTGTTTTCTATCGCTCTGAAAGAAGGGCGTATCCATTTCATCTTAGTAGGCCAATTCTGAAATAAATGCTATTGTTTTCCAAGCAAAAAATTATATAAATAAATCCAGACAAATACAGAAAGAAGTCTGCACTTGTCATGTGATCAGGCAAAATGCCTTGCTACTTGATAGGAAAACCGAGGATCTCTGAGGAGAAGCCAGCACTGCAGTGCATGTGGTTGGTTCTGTGATGGGAGTTCTCTGTGGAAGTTTTTCCAGTGTTGGCTGCATAATAGAAAATAGATGTCAGGGGGTCAGGGCAAGGAAATGGGGACAAAAAACATAAGAACATTACTCCTCAACGTGTGAGAAGTAATGCACCTATTATCTGGCAAATGTAACTATAACCCCTCTATACATTACAATAAATAACAATAAAAATAAAAATAAAAAATTAAATTAAATTAAAAAAAATAGATGCCAGGGGCCTTCTCACTGATTCCATTGATTTGTAGTGTGGATTGGGCTGGAGATTTAAAAAATTATTTTTCAGAAGTAGTGATAGGGCTTTCTGCATGCTAGGTGAGCACTCTAAGTTCAATTCCTCAGTACATCATACAGAAAAATCCAGAAATGGCACTGTGGCTCAAGAGGCAGGGTGCTTTTGAGCAAAGTGCCCAAGGTCAGTGCCCAGGCCCTGAGTTCTACCCCAGGACTGGCAAAAAAAATAAATAAAATAAAAAGTTGAACTCAGGGACCTCACACTCATTTGGCTTGACTCACTTATGGCTACGTCTACCACTTGAACCAGACCTCCAGCCCAGCTTTTTGCTAGTTAATTGGAGATGGAGTGTTTTGCCTGGGCCTTTTTTTTTGGGGGGGGGGTCAGTCATGGGGCTTAAACTCTGGGTCTGGGCACTGTCCCTGAGCTCTTCAGCTCAAGGCTAGCACTCTACCACTTGAGCCACAGCACCACGTCTGGTTTTATAGTGGTTAGTTGGAGATAAGAGTCTTATAGACTTTTGTGCCTGGGCTAGCTTTGAACCTTGATCCTCAGATCTTAGTCTCCTGAGTAGCTAGGATTATAGACATGAGTCACTGGCATCTGGCCTGGGCTGTGTTTGAAATGAAATCTTCTAGATCTCAGCCTCCTGAACAGTTAGAATTTACAAGGTGTGAGTCACTGGTGCAGGCAGGACATGAATATTTTAAAGGCTCCTCTGTGACTGAAATTGTGATCTGCTGCCATAAGTGAGAGTATGCTGTGGGGAGAGGTGGAAGCAGAACAAGGTTAGCTAGAATCCACTGGGGAGACCGCACAAGACTATTTTTTTTTAATTAAAAAAATTTTTTTGTCAGTTTTGAGGCTTGAATTCTGGGCTTGGGTGCTATCCTTGAACTCTTCAGCTCAAGGCTATTGCCCTAACCCTGGAGCCACAGTGCCAGAGATAAGAGTCTCTCAGACTTTAGTGCCCGGGCTGGCTTTGAACCATGATCCCCAGCTCTAAGCCTCCTGATTAGCTAGGATTACAGGTATGAGTCACCATGCCTGGCCCCCTATTGATGTTTATATGCATCCAAGGTTAAAATTCACTGCTATAAAGCTGGTCACTAGTGGCTCACACCTATAACCCTAGCTACTCAGGAAGCTAAGATCTGAAGGATTGTGGTTTGAAGCTAGCCTGGGCAAAAAAGTTCGCTAGATTCCACTTCCAAAAGCACAACTGGAGGCATGGCTCAAGTGTGGGAAGGTACCAACTTAGTAAGCAAACCAAGCAAGTATGAGGACCCCCCCCTCTTCTTGTAAGGTATGTTGTTATTAAGGTCTTATACAGAGGCTTCTATTTTATATAAACCACAATCTAAGTTTTTAATTTCAGATTTATATATTCATAGTCTTTACAAAGCCACATTCTTCCCTTCGGATTTCCTTATTTAAAAAAACCACATGGTTAATCAAACCTGTTCTTAGGATCTCCGAGAAACCATGCATGGGAATGGCTCAAAGAAGGCAGGGTCTCTGGCGCCCAGTGGGATGTCATGTAGGCGGGAGGGGAGGGCTCACTGCACACTGTCAGGGACCCTGTGGGGACGGCAAGGACGCACGAACTGACCTGGTTCTTCTCATGGACAGAGCAGAAAGCACTGAGGAGCAGCCTGATGATGGGCAAGTGATTGTAGCGTGCAGCCACGTGCAAACAGGTGTCGCCTGCCTGCGGACGGAAAGCAGACGCTGAGCGCAGTCAGCAGTTTTGTGTTGTGTTTTGGTCATGTCTTACAACAAAAAACAACAACTATCATTAAAAGCTGCTAGACAGGCCGTGTGCTCGCCTAGCACACACAAAGGCCTGGGTTCGATTCCTTGGTACCACATATACAGAAAAATCTAGAAATGGTGCTGTGGCTCAAGTGGCAGAGCATTAGCCTTGAGCAAAAACTGTTCAAGGACAGTGCTCAGACCCTGAGTTCAAGCCCCAGGACTGGCGGGAAAAAAAAGCTATTGTATATTGATATTGTATTGTATATTGATTATTGTATATTCCTTTTTTGTGTGCCCATCCTTGGGCTTAAACTCAGGTCTGGGCACTGCCCCTGAGCTTTTTTGACTAAAAGGCTGGCACTCTACCTACTTTACTTCCCAGCTTTTTGGTGGTTAATTGTAGATAAGAGACTCATGGACTTTCCTCCTTAGGCTATCTTCAAACCACAAACCTCGGATCTCAGCCCCCTGAATAGGTAGGATTACAAGCTCATTCTAGCTTTAGAATGGATTTGATAAAATTGCCCCAGACAAGGAGATCTCCATAATCTTTTGGAGAAGCCAGTCATTTTCCTGCCAATGCACCTAAGGCATGAAGTTTATATAGGAAAAAGCCTCTGGGGAGGGAAGCTGGATACCCATGGTTGTATTCAAGGCAGGCATCTCAGCTCATCTCAGGGACACCTCAGGCATCAACTGACTTGCCATCTGAAGACGCTGGGTGTGGAGTCTCCGACCTCCCTGCTCTGTATGTCACATCACATATAGGAGAGTCCCACGTGGGAATATATACCACATATATGGGACAATATGCATTCATGTGGGCAGAGACTTTAACATCTACAGATTTCCTACACTATTCTAGACAGTCACATGCTAGAAGAAAAATGGGAGGTGTATTATTTCCAAGTCTTTTGACTCATCTTCTCTTCTAAATGACCTCTCAGAAAATTAACAAATAAACAAAGTACAACAAATAATTTAGCTAGGTCTCAAACACTTAATTTCTAGATGTTAATATGAAAGCACACTGCAGTGGTTATCTTCGACACGAGAGGTTTGAGAAGCTGTTCACCCACGTTATTTTTGAGGTCAGCACGGGAGCCACCCAGCAGGAGGACACGCGTGCTCTGTGAGTGGCTGTTCTGGCAGGCCAGGTGCAGGGCTGTGTTTCCCGCCTGGGAGAGAGGCAGAGAGAGGGGAAGACATGTTAGCAACATGTTTTTGCATAGACGTATACACCTTGTAGTGGGGTGACACTCAGGGAGGATGCTCACATTCTGCCTCCTTTTCAGGGGTCCGGCGGGGTGGGGGGAGCTGGAGGCAAGGATGTTGAATGTGGAATCTGAACAGGTTCAAGAGTTCTAGCTGTCATGAACCCTCAGCTCCTGGGGCTGGGGGGGGGGGTGTGATTGAGGGATTGGCAATGAAGTGTACAAAGGAATTTATTATTAGGGGATGGAAGCATTTTGTATCTATGGTGGTGATTCCTCCCTAGTATATATACAATGCCCCAAAACATTTATGCATGGAAATTCTACCTAAAAAATAGCACAGGAGGGCCGGGAGTTTGGTCTAGTGGTAGAGTGCTTACACGAAGACCTGGGTTTGATTCCTCTGCACCACATACATAGAAAAAAGCTGGAAGTGGTGCTGTGGCTCAAGTGGTAGAGCTCTAGCCTTGAGAAATGCCTAAGGACAGGGCTTAGGCCCTGAGTTCAAGCCCCGCAACTGGCAAAAAAAATGACAGGAAAAAAAGTACCATCAAAGCTGGAGGTAATAGCATATGCTTGTCATTCTAACCACTACAGGAAGTCTAAAACAGGTGGACTGAGGTCCATACACACATTCAGGCAAGAAGCATGACCCTATTTCAAAAGGACTATGTGCATGCATGCATGAGGCATGCTCGTTTTTTTATTTCTGTTTGAATACATGCATGTGTATGGGATTTTGCCCCCAGCTTACCACTTTATCAGACAGATTTGCACATCTTTCACCTGCATGCGTGCACCAAGCACAAATGGAAGAGCCCACTGAGCTCGAGGATGTATTCCAAAACTTCCCTAACGTGTTCCATATAACGATCATAATTTTTTTGGTTGGTCATGGGGCTTGAACTCAGCCTGGGCACTGTCCCTGAGTTCTTCAGCTCAAGGCTAGCTTTTGGCTAGCCACTTTTGGCTTTCTAGTGGTTAACTGGAGATAAGAATCTCAAGGGACTTTCGTGCCCAGGCTGGCTTTGAACTGCAGGGGTGAGCCACTGGCCTTCTTGCCTTTTGTCTACTTACCTTTCTAATCTCAATGTGACATTACTAAAAAAAAGTTATCAGCAAAAAATAGGGCTGAAGGCATGATTCAGCTGTACAGTACCTGTCTAACAAGCACAGAACCCTGAATTCAAACCCCAGTATTACCACCAAGAACAAAAAAAAGAAAGTGATATCCACCAGTTCATGTTTCTTGTCATGTACCATCTAGAGATACTGAGTGGCCACTGGCCCACCAAGCCATGAGCCTGAATAGCCACTTCTTTCCTTCTAGAGGAACATGTAACCAGGAAACAGCAACTCCAATCTAGGTGTAGCAGGGGTCGGCAGGCTGCAGACAGGGCAGGGAGATGGTGGGAACTGGAGAAGATGAGAGCCATTCTTCCAGTGAAGGGGATGTGTGTGTTGGGGGGAGGACACTGGGTGAGGGTTGCTGGGGAGCTTTACCTAAAGATTTTTAAGCAGAGGAAGAGCAGGATAGAAAAGGCACTACTCAAAAACAATCCAAGGGGGGCTGGGAGTTTGGCCTAGTGGTCGAGTGCTTGCCTCGCATGCACGAATACCCGTGTTTGATTCCTTGGTACCACATACATAGAAAAAAAGCCGGAAGTGGTGCTGTGGCTCAAGTGGTAGAGCGCTTGCCTTGAGAAAGTCCAAGGACAGTGCTCAAGCCCTGAATTCAAGCCCCAGGACTAGCAAAAAAAAAACAATAATAATCCAAGACAGTTACAATAAGCAGGAAAAGAAAGGACAGATGGGAGACATTAAGAAAATGTCCTGAGACATGAAAAATGGTGGGCAGGAGAGGGGAGAGAGAAAGATGAGAGTAAAAGAGACCACTGTTAGGGTCCTTGTTGCCATGAGAACAAGACTGGCTTGCTTCCCCAAACTCTAATAAACGTAGGGAATGGAAGTACACCACTGAGGCACATCCTTCCTGAGGAAGGAAGAGTCTGCTCACTCCAGCTTTCATGGACAGCAGGCAAGGCCCCAGAGATGTCATGGCATTGATGCAGACTCTTTCTGACAGACTGGTCATTATTAGATGTTGATCCTGACTTTGCTGTTGAAGATCAGCCAAGGACATGGGTATGTAAAGGCTAGAGGGATGGTCACTGTCAAACCCTATGGTGCTGTGAAACTCTCCACAGACTGTGTGTTAAGGAAATTACTAAATGCTGTTCACAGTTCCTATGATGCTGTGGCCCAGACCCTATTCTAGCATATCAGCTTTAATAGGCTATCACCACTAGAGGAGGCCACCATCCCACGATGACACGCACGCAAGTGAATTGTGGGAAATTCTCAGTCTCTTTCAAACCCTTGCCACTACTCTCTACTACTTTCTAATCCCAAGAATATTCATCATGCTTTTGTGTGTATGTGTATCAACGCTGGGGTGTGGACTTAAGGTCTTGTGCTCTCGCTTGGCCTTTTAGCTCAAAGCTGATGCTCTACCACTGAGCCAAAGCTCCACATCTGGCATTTTGCTGGTTAATTAGAGATAAAGAATCTCACAGACTTTTTTTTTTTTAACCCATGCTGGCTCTGCACTGTGATCCTTAGTTCTCAGTCTCCTGAGTAGCTAGGATTACAGCAGTAAGCTACCAGCATCTGGCTAATGCTTTCTTATTTTCAAAATAAAATGTTTCCTTTCCTGATTGTGAAAGAAATAATCAGTTCAGTTTGGGAACTTTGGCAAAGGCAAAAACTAGAAACAAAACCAAAAATCAATCAGTCTCAATTCTCATAAATACCAAGATTTTGATGACATACTTCCAGGCTTATTTTTAAATATATACAATTCTATACTAAGTGTTTAAACAGGTATGTGGGAAACTTTTTTAATAGTATTTTATTGGTGGGTAATGTATAGAGAGGTTACAATTACATTTGTCAGGTAGTGGGTGCAATGCTTCTCCAACATTAATACCCCTTCTCATGTTTTTGTCCCCCTTTCCCTCCCCTCAACCCCTCTCAATCATCATTTTCCCCCTTCCCATCCCTATTTCAAATAAACAGATATACAATATTCCAAGTAACAAAGTCAGTTACAGTAACCACATGAGATTATCTATAAGGGGTAAAAGAGAAAAGAATTAACTGCACATAGTACATTAAGAACAACACTCGTAAGATCTATGAAACTCTTCTGCTCTGAAATGTTATAGGGCAACTCAAGAGCATTATTTTCAAATCTTATTACATGAACATATAATAATTTTAAGTTCCTTTCCCTATGTTTTGTGCCTTATTGTCATATTATCCTTGTGGATAATGTGTATGTGCGCGCACACTCACACACATGCTTATACTGAAGCTTCAACTCTGGGCCTGGGCACTGACCCTCAGCTTTTTCGCTAAAGGCTAGTGCTCTACCATTTGTACCACAGCTCCACTTCTGGATTATGGTGGTAAATGGAGATAAGGGTTTCACAGGCTTTCTTGCTAGGGCTTGCCTCAAACAATCTTCATATCTCAGCCTCCTGAGTAGCTAAAATTATAGGTATGAGCCACTGGCGCTTGGCTTGCAGTTAATTTTTTTTTTTTGCCAGTTCTGGGCTTGAGCTCAGGGCCTGAGCACTGTCCTTGGACTTTCTCAAGGCTAGCACTCTACCACTTGAGCCTCAGCACCACTTCCGGCTTTTTGCTATGCATGTAGTACCGAGGAATCGAACCCGGGTCTTTGTGCATGCTAGGCAAGCACTCTACCACTAGGCCAAACTCCGGGCCCCTTGCAGTTAAATTTCTATCAGCATGTTTTACTGTTCTCTGTATGTATGGTGCTGGGGATTAAACACAGGGTTTCATGCATGCCACACAAGATCTCTGCTCTACCACTGAGCTCCATCTCCTAGGAGGGTATCTACTAGGTATAAATCTAGACCTATTTTATTTTGGGGGTGGTGCTGGAGACTGAAACAGCGAGCTTACAGGGTTGAGTCAGACACCAGCACCAAGCTAGTTGTCAGCCTCGCAGAAGCATTTTTAAGGGTTTTTACATTTCTTTTGCCAACTTGCTGGTCAACAATGCTTGTGTCCATCCCGCCACCCAGCATAGCAGCATCCCAAGAAGCCACCTCACACTCTCTGCCACCATTGGTGGTAGGATTTTAAAGTTCTTTGCTGGTAAGTTTAGTGTTGATTCTCTGCTGCTCTCCTCTCCCAAACAGTGTCATAGGATGTAGTCAATAATTTCTGTTCCAGTCCTAGGGTTTGAACTCAGGTACTATCCCTGAGCTTTTTTCTGCTCAACGCTAGCATCTACTACTTGAACCACAGTGCCACTTTGCCACTTCCAGTTTTTTGGTTAATTAATGGAAGATTCAAGTTTCATGGACTTTCCTGCCCAGGCTGGTTTCAAACCCTGATCTTCAGATCTCAGTCTCCTGAGTAACTAGGATTCCAAGTGTGAGCCACTGGTGCCTGGTAGAGACAGTAATTTGATGAAGGTTTCTGGCAGGAGTGTCTCTACACTGTTGGGAGGGCAAGGTCCTGGCCTAGACCATGATCTGCTTCTGCCCTTCTGTGTAAATGACCTTGGAAGTGGGCGGGTGGTCGAGCCCTGCCAGGCTCTACTCATCCTGCGCAGCACTTGCTCTGCTCACTGAGAGACAGAGACAGGCAGAGAGGCCCAAGGGCATTTTCACCTGGAGGGGCCACTTGCAGCACCTGCCCAGCCTCACCTTGTTCCTGGCAAGCACGTTGGCTCCGGCTTTAACAAGTAGCTTGGCTGACTGGCTGAAACCATGCCAGGAGGCTTCATGCAGGGCTGTATTTCCATCCTAAGGAGCACATAGGATAAAAGCACATTACTTAGGGTTGGGGTGTGGCTCAGGTAGTGGAACAGCCAGTGAGCAAATGCATCAGATATCATATTTGAGTCCCCTTCTCAGGAAAAAAGGAAGGAAGGAAGGAAGGAAGGAAGGAAAGAAGGAAGGAAGGAAGGAAGGAAGGAAGGAAGGAAAGAAGGAAGGAAGGAAGGAAGGAAGGAAGGAAGGGAGGGAGGGAGGGAGGGAGGGAGGAAAGAGAAGGAAGGAAGCTAGGAAGGAAAGAAAGAAGAAATGGAATTTAAAAAACCCCACATTACTTAAGGTCTGAATCATCTCCCTATAGTCAATTTGTTACAGAGGATTGCACAGTACACCACAGGCTCTCCTCAACTGGTTTTAAGGAAAGTTGAGTTGATTCTATCATGCTGAATTATGAGTGGTAAGACAGGAAGAGCATCCTGGGTACCCCAAAGTAACCAAAGGAATCCCCCAACTACCCTATGCCCCCCGATTCCTGATGTAGGGAACAAGCAGCCAGTACACCCCCGCATTACCTTGTCCTGTCTATCCAGGGCACAGCCTTCCTGAACGAGGGCCGAGATGATCTCTGTGTTTCCCACCACCGTGGCCCGGTGCAAGGCTGTCTGGTCCCCCTGTGAAGTGACACAGAGTCAGGAGCAGGAGGCAGTTCTCCCTGGCACCCCAATATCACCACCAGCACAGTTCCTCCACTCAGATACCAGGTTGCCCCCACAGAGCATGCTGGCTGCCTGCAGAAGGGACCAGGAGACAATGCACATGGCACACCAATGGCTTTCACAAACCCCAGGGGACTGAAAGTCAACAACAACCCTGAGCCTCAGAGATCAGTCTCAAAAACCAGGGCTGGGCCTGCGCCGGTCACCCAGGGTCAGAGGACTGCCATGTGAAGGAAGAATGTGTCTGGGAGCCAGGCTGTGCAGTGGAGCTGTGTGGAATGCCAGGGTCTTCATGTTCTGGCTTAGGGGTGATTGTTCTGCAGCTAGGCAATCAGTCAAACCCCTATGACAGGCCTATAATTTGCAATAGCCAAGAGCAAGGCAAGGGGTTGCGATTTCACCTGACTGCAGGACTGTGGCCTCTCTCTGGGTATTTGTCAGAAGCCTTGTCTGGGATTCGGAGGGGCAGTATGCTCGCTGATTTATGCTACAATCTAACCTCTTTTCTCTGAGAACACATTCCTTACACTGCCAACTGTATGATTTCTTGAGGCATCAAAGGGAACTTGACACTTGACCCTCAGTGCACTCCTGAACACTCCTGCAGGTAAGAAGGTTGGATTGTAGGGAAAGATTTTTAGACCTCTAAGCACATTTTTCCCTCTCACATGTACTCAGGTAGTTGAGGCAAATCAAGTGAAACGTGTAGTCCAGGTTTGAAAGGAGAGACTAGTGAGCAGTGTGGTGGAAAGAAAGGAACACAGGGCTAGGGGACCAGAGACCTCAGGTGTACATGGCCTGGAATCGAGGTTTACCTCTACTAGAGACTCGCCTGTCTGAGCCTCAGGGTCTTCCCCTGTAAGAAGTTGGGCTCATTCCTGTAACCTCAGCTGTCTGGGAGACAGATCAGGAGGATTGTGGTTCAAAGCCAAGCAGCGCAAAAAGTTAGTGAGATCTCATCTCAAGTAAAACAGTGGGCAGGCGACACCTATAATCCCAGCCACACAGGAGGTATAAATAAGATTATGGCCCAGGCAGGAAGTGAGACACTATCAGAAAAGTAACAAAAGCAAAACCCAGGCTGGGGATCTGGTCCAAGCGGTAGAGCATCTGCCTAGCATGAGGCCCTGAGTTTAAATCTCAGTCTCTCCCCCTCCCTTTTTCCCTCTCTCTCCCTCTCTCTGTCCCTCCCTCTCTCTCTCTCTCTGTCCCTCCCTCTCCCTCTCTCTGTCCCTCCCTCTCCCTCTCTCTGTCCCTCCCTCTCTCTCTCTCTGTCCCTCCCTCTCTCCCTGCCCCCCCCCACTTTTCTGTTTTAGAGTCTATGATTCAGTTGGTAAGTCTGATACAAAGACAATTTCCTGACAAAGCATGGACAAACAAAAGACACACTCCTGGCCATTGCTGGTTCTCATCCCAAGAGAGGCAAGAGAAACGTAAGACAGGTAACAAGCCGGGTACAGTGGCTCTCCACTATAAACCCATCTACTTGGGAAGTGAAGGTTAGAATTACAGCTGGAGGACAGCCCAGGCCAAATGTCAGCAAGATTGCATGTCAACCAATGAGCCACGTGTTAGCATGTGCTTTTTGTACTACTATGAAGGCCTTAGGTAGTAGGACTGGGGTCTGAGGTTAGCTGGGTCAAAATGAGAGACTACCTGAAAAAATAAAGCAAAAAAAAAAAAAAGGCTGAGAGCATGGTTCAAGTAATAGAACACCTGCCTGCCAAGTACATTGCTCCAAGTTCAAACCCCACTTCTGCCGAAGACAGATAACAGATTTTTTAAAAGACAGATATCTCAATAACTAAAAGTAACCTTAATAAAAGGCTAGTTTTACTTACTGACCTCCTAGGGTTTACAACAACCAATGCATGTTAAAGGCATTTAATTTAAAACAGGAGCCGTTCCGGGCACAGATGGTAGTGAAAGATGCACAGAGACAATGTACTTCAGGCCAATGAGCAGTACACTAAAATGATGAATTTGATAAATGCATTTGAACACAATAAAAATCCATGAATTCTTATTTTTAAAAGTTTGCTTTAAAAAACTAGTATTGGGACTTAAACTCAGGCCTTGAGTTCTCTTTCAGCTGTTTTGCTCACAGCCAGTATTCCAGCATCTAGTCCACTCTCTTCACTGATTCGAGTTTCACAGACTTTTCTGCCCAGGCTAGCACTGAACCTTGACATTCAGGTTTCAGCCTACTGATTAATTAGGATTATAGCACAAGCTTCCAATACCCAGTCAAATTGGTTTTCTTAAAATTATAAAGGTCTCCCTTTAAAATTTCACAGCAGGGCTAGGAGTATAACCTAAGGAAAGAGTGCTTACTTTGCATGCATGAAGCACTGGGTTTGATTCTTTGGTACCATATCCACAGAAAAAGCCAAAAGTAGTGTTATGGCTCAAGGTAGAATGCTAGCCTTGAGAAAGCTCAAGGACAGTACCCATGCCCCGAGTTCAAAGCCCCAGCTCTGGCAAAAAAAAAAAAAAATTCACAACAAGTGAAGTGATTTTTCTTTCTTTCTTATACTTTTAAATAGCTCTCAACTTTTTATATGTAACAGGTATCTTTGAGCATCAGGAAAAGCTAGTAGTAATTAGGTCTGAACAATAATAATATACCACGAATGGGACTGCCCGTGGCTCAGAATCTTCAGTCTCAGGGTATTGACAGACTTAGAAGACTCACAGAGTGATGGGGTCAGTAGGGTCGGCCCAATTTCTACACTGTACCAGGCTCCTGAGCACTGCCTCCTATTCTTTGGCCATCCGAGCCCTTCTCCCACCTCCAAAAAGCAGGCTGAGATGGGTCTCGATGGTCCACCTTCCAGGTCCTCTCTGCACTGCTTTCGGCTTTTGCACATCAGTGAACATATTATATACCTGTCACCAAATCATGTGTTTCTCCATGCTGGTTTATAGGGGACTGCTCTTCATGGTGACTTCTTTTCTCTGGGAACACATCCTTAGATTGTCAACTGTATCTCTCCTTGAGGCACTAAAGGGACATTGACTCCTCTAATTGCAGTGCTGTAGGCAAGCAGCTTGACACCTATAATCTTCACTACTCAGGAAGCTATGATCTAATGATCATGGTTCATAGCCAACCCGGGCAGGAAAGTCTCTGAGACTCTTATCTCCAATTCACCAAAAAAGCTAGGAGTTGTGTGATTCAAGTGACAGAGTGCCAGCTTGAGTAACAAAAAGCTACTGGTAGTACCTGGAGCCCAAGTTCAAGCTCCAGTACTGAAACAAAGTTATTTTTAAGTTACCAGCTGAGAAGGAAAAGCTCTGAGAGACAAATACAGGACAAAGGGCTGACTCAGATATTACCCTGAAACTGCTCTCCCTTGAACACAAGTCACACAGCTTAACATTTAAGACACTCAGCTGAATCAGTTAACTGTTCAGCACTCTTGGCTTCTTCAAAGTTAAAAGTTACTGTTGATTTTTTTTCTTTGAAACACACACACTGTGCTCTACTACATCTAATGAATGCAAGCAACCACAATTTCTACATCAATTCTGAAACTTTGAAGAGGGAATGCTGGGTAAAATACAGCTCTTGCACCAGCATTAATTTAGTGAGTATTTATTGTTACCTACTAAGCACAAGTGTCATGGTATCCAATTCTCAGACTATATTGCTCTACCTTGCCTGGCTCAAACTAGCTAGGCACCGTGGATGGGTCAGAATTAAAGTCATCAAAGCTCTGTGCTTTCACTCAAAGCTGTTTCCAACCTGTGTAACCCATTAACCTTAGGAAACTGGTCTGGGGCAGAGGGGTGGGAGGAGAAACACCTGTCTAAAAGGTTGGAACTAGGTCATTATGCAAGCTAAGTGCTTAGCATATAGCCCTGGCCAGTATTTGCTGAATGATTAATTACAGAATAAAGTGGGGGGGGATGCTACAGTGGGAAGCTGGAAGAGTCAAAAACCCTTACAATTTGGCTCTCTGATGTGGAACATGCTGACCTGTTTGCAAAGGAACAACCACTGTCTGCCCTCTCCTTTGCTAAGATATATCAGGCACTTACATTAAAGCTTTGGCTCAGCTCTACCATTAAAAAAAAAAAAAAAAAGCTTTGGAACTGCTGAGGTCTAAATCTTTGCTTTGAAAAGCTAGTATTGCAAAGCCAAGCTCCTGGAAGAAATCCCAGTTATTCTGGGATGGAGGGTACCCCTCTTTGGGGGACAAGCAGACATGCTATTAAGATAGATGCCCAAAGTAAGGTGCTGACTTCTCTCTGATCTTCTAGGGCTCTTCCCAGCCTTTCTTCTCTGGCTTCTCTATGTGAAGTTTTTTACTGTGGCCATAGTATCTTGGACTATTTGTGGAGTGGGAGCCAGATGATTGGTCATTGACCAAAGAAAGCATTAGAGTTGAGGAGACTGGCTTGAAGCAAGAGAGAATTTGCATATTCTAAAGAAACTGGTTTCTGTGGGTTGTAATTCATAATAGTCCCACTCTTGGCCACTGGTGGTCACTCTTCAACTAATTCTCAGTCCTTTCCATGCCAGAAAGATCACTATCTATAAAATGTGAAGTTTGGAGTAAATCCTTCATGACATTAACAGACTGTGTATGTGTGTGTACATGCAGGTATTGGCACTTGAGCTAAAGGCCTAGGCACTGTGACTCGAGGCTGGAGCTCTGCCACTTGAGCCGCAGATCCATTTCCATTTTTTACTGATTAATTTGAGATAAGAGTCTCAGGGACTCTTATCAGCCCAGGCTGGTTGGCTTTGAACTGTGATCCTCAGATTTTAGCCTCCTGAGTAGCTAAGATTACATATGTGAATCACTGATGCCCAGCTAATATTCTCTATTTCTACTCATCAATCAAGATAGCTTACTTCTAAAATGAATTTTTTCCAGGAGCGTCTTTAAAGAACATGAAACAATTTCTTCTTGGAGCCCTTGCATATATTTCAAGGCTGATCATCAACAGAAGCCAAGTACCAGACACTGAATATTCTACCTTAGCTATACTCATATGGGGTTTTACAGTGTTTGCTATTGTCTTTTCTTTTAATTTAAATGGGAGAAGCAAGGAATGTATTATCTAAATAAGACAAAAATGCAAGAAAATAATTCTAACAAACGAGAGAGAATATTCTTATCCCAAGCCAGAGAATGCTTGCTTTCTGCCCACCGGTTGTAGCAGCTTGGCTGTTTGTGACAATGTCAGTCTGTTTTGCCTGTGACCCTGCCCAAGAGAAAGAGCAGCAGTGCTAAGAAAGCACAGTGCTTCCTGTATGAGTACATGGGGCTGCTCAGAGCTCAGGACCTATGCAGGGGATGAGCTAGCAGGCCTGTCATTTTGGCCTTGCCACCGTGGCAAACCAGAGCTTTCATTAGAAGACCAGATGATCCCAATCTGTTTATGCCAAGAGCACAGGCCCCACCTTTCCTGTGGTCAACCTCTCTCCCCTGTTCCTATGTTTCCCTCCTGTCATTTAGGGAGATGATATGGCCTAGGAGTATAATGCTGGTTATACTGTAGGAAATATAGTAGTATGACCCAAGGTAAAAGAAAATGGGCTTACAGTGAAATCAGCATCTTCAGAAAATAACATCCTTGATGATCTTATGAGTTCAGATAAACCCATAAGTAACACTGGATGACCTTCTGCCTATGCAGAACACAGCACTATAGTCATTTCTTTGCACACACTGTTCTCACTTGGGAGCTTATTTGCCATTGCATAGAGGTACAAGGAAACCACACCCTTGCACCGCTGAAGGGTACCTGAAGCTTGGCTACCACTTGCTTTATTTGTTTCTCATTTGTGGGGCTTGAACTCAGGGCCTGGGCACTGCCCTGAGCTCTTTTGCTCAAAGCTAGAGCTCTACCACTTTTAGTCATAGCCCTACTTCTGGTTTTCTGGTAGTTAATTGTAGATAAGAGTTTCATGGACTCTCTTGCCCAGGCTGGCTTTTGAACCACAATCCTCCTATCTCAGCCTCCTGAGTAGAATTACAGGCATGAGCACTTGGGCTTGACTATCACTTTCTAGCCAGAGTTATGAAAGGTAAATCTGGAAGGTGTTACAGTGAGGGCAAACTCCCCAAGACTTTGTGGATCTCAGCCTCCTGAGCAGCTAGGATTACAAGCGTGAATCACGGGCACTCAGCTCAAACTTCTTATTTCTTCAGAAGAATTCTACCACACAGCTAGCAGGTATGGGGCATGAGTCTTTAATCTTAGCTTCTTGGTAGGTGGAAATTGGGCGATTATGGCTCAAGCCTAGCCAGGGTAAAAGAACAACATTTCTTTAGGCAGACAAGGTCCCGTGCAAGCCTCCTCAGAGAAAAGGATGGCTTCTACTCACGTCATCCTGCACATCAAGGTCACAGCCAGCCTTCAACAAGATCTGGACCACAGAGAGATGGCCCTTATTGGCAGCAAGATGCAGGGGAGTCCGGCCATGCTGTTAATGGAAAACAAACACTGAGTTCAGAACATGACAGCAAAACCAGCCTTGAAGGAGCACGAAGTTAGAGCAGCAGAGATTGTACAACCACGCTGAAGACATCCCTTCTCATCCCTCACACTGGCAGGCAGGTGTTGGCTCTGGCTATTGGCATTGTAATTGATGAACAAAATATGCTGGAGATGTCAAGATTTCCTTTAGTGTATAATTTCTCATCCTCAAACTAAGAAGTAAATGAGGTTCAATGTTGGTGGTTTCTCCCTTGGGGAGATCCACGTTCCAGGCTAATCTGGACAAAATGTTCACAAGAACTTATCTTCATAGAAAAAGCTGGCAGGGGGGCCAGGAGTTTGGCCTAGTGGTTAAAGTGCTTGCCTAGCATGTGTGAAGACCCGGGTTCAATTCCTTGGTACCACATACATAGAAAAAAGCTGGAAGTGGTGCTGAGGCTCAAGTGGTAGAGCTCTAGCCTTGAGAAAGTCCAAGGACAGTGCTCAGGCCCTGAGCTCAAGCCCAGGACTGGCAAAAAAAAAAAAAAAAAGAAAAAGCTGGCAGGGCACTGATAACTCATGCTTGTAATCCTAGATCACATCTCCAAACCAACAGAGGCAGGAAACTCTGTGGAACTCTTCTCTCCCATTAGCCACCAAAGACCCACAAGCAGACCTATGGCTCAAAATGGTTGAGAGCTAGCCTTGAGCAGAAAAATCTCAGGGACAGCTTCCCAACTCCGAGTTCAAGTCCTACAAGTAACCAAAAAGAAAAAAGAAAGTATCAGTACTGGGACTTAAACTTCGGGCCTGGGTACTGTCCCTTAAACTTTTTCCACTCAAGGTTGGCACTACACTACTTGAACCACAGCTTCACTGTGGTAGTTTTGGTAGTTAACTGGAGTCACATGGACTTTGCTGCATGGGCTGGCTTCAAATTGTGATCCTCAGACCTCAGCCTCCTGAGTAGTTAGGATTACACACCTGAGCACTGGCACCCATCCTTGAATTTGGTTATTCATTTTTCCCTGCCTTCCATTATGCCTTCACTTCTTATTTGTAGCCAGAGACTATAGAAACATTGATTTGCTCTCAAGCCTATTATTAATGGTATTAAACTATACCATGTCCTTTGGTGTTTTTCTTGTCCAGGGTGTGCTTTTTAGATCACAACACACACTACACGTGTCGTTCCAGTGTGCTGTCTGTTCCATTGATGGGACCAGCTGCTTCCTGAGGCTTGCCAGCCACATTCATGCACTTGGCCACTTAGTCCCCTGGCTATGTCACAGAGAGGACCAGGCCCCTACCTGCAGGAAGCACTCCTGTCACACCAACAGTGACTCGCATCAAAAAACAACACTCTGCAGAGGAAAGTAACTTCTGTCCAGAGCGCTGACCTTACCAACTCCCTCTTTCTCCACACTCTGCAGGAGGCACAAGAGTCCCTTTGCTTAGTGCGATGAAAGGCCTGAGCATGATTTAGCCAGAGCCCCGGCTACCTGAATAAGGGTCATGGATGCTTCCATCCTGCTCAGCATCTTAATAAAGGCCCAAAGGTGGGGTGGCTGGGGGTGTGACTCGGTAGAACACTAGCCGATGAGCCCAAGTGTCAGATACAGAGTTCAAATCCTGGTCTTGGATCCTAAAAAGAAAATGAAGACCCAAGGGCCTTTTATCAATACCCCACCAGGATGAAGCTAGTTATAATCTCACTTAAGCACCATTTTGAGGGAGAGGAAAAACAGAGATAACACACAAGGAAGGATCTTCATTTCTAGCCGGGACATTCTATCAAAGCAGCAGGAGGAGTCTGGAAAGAAAGAGGTCAGAGCGTACTTTAAAATTAGCATTCTTAATTAAGAACAAAGTTCATCCCAAGAAAGTGGGCTATAAAAAGCCTTCATTAAAAAAGGCCAGATCCAAGACGAGATAAAGTGTGACTTTTCTCTGTAGGAGAAGCTGCCTACCCTGGGCTCTTTAAATGCCCCTGGCTCATGAGGGCAGGGCCAGGACTTCCTCCATCTCGTCCTGGTCAAGGATTTACACCTTGACATTGCGGAACTGACTTTGGACTTTTGCAAAGATTCCTAAGGCATCTTGAATGGAGGGAGAGTTTATCCCAGGTGTGAGAGATGCGCATGTGCTAGCAAGGTGACAGTGTGTCAGACACAGTCTGGGGACAGACGCCACAGAAAGGCTGGGCACAGAACCATGGTCGGGGGCTGCTGGGGAAACATTCTCATTCACATCTTATTACTGATGGAGAAGCTAAATCCCTGGAAGGAGGGAAGTTTAGTTCGTGTAAACAGAGAAGGCTTTCTCTGCTAGGAACCAAATGTTCATACCCAGTGAATATTGGACCCCAGAGTTCATTCACATACTGAAGCCCTGACTGATCCCAGTGAATGGAGTCTGGAGATGGGGCCTTTGTGAAGTGATCCGTGAGCTCTCATCATGGGATTCGTGTCCTTCCTTAACATATGACGTTGAGTGTAGGGACTCCGGATACTGGGGAGGTGGAGATCAACATGGGCAAAAAACAAGACTCCAGGCTGAGCGCTGGTGCTCATACCTGTAATCCTAGCTACGCAGAAGGCTAAGATCTAAGGATGGTGGTTTGAAGCCAGCCTGGGCAGTAAGACTTTTATTCCCAATTAATCACAGAAAAAACTAGAAATAGGTGCGGGAGCATGGCCTAGTGGTGGAGTGCCTGCCTAGCAGCACAAAGACCCGGGTTCAATTCCTTGCTACCACCTATATAGAAAAAAAAAAAAAAGCCAGAAGTGGTGCTGTAGCTCAAATGGTAGTACGCTAGTCTTGAGCAAAAGGAGCTTAGGGATAGCACCCAAGTTCAAGCTCCAGGACTGGCAAAAAAAAAAAAAAAAAAAAAAAGAGAAAGAAAGAGGAGAGAAAGAGAAAGACTCCATCTCAATGGCAAGAGCTGGGTGTGGCAATGCATGTCTGTCACCCATCTAGGTACAAGGCCACAGGTAGGAGGACTGTGGTCTGAGGCAAGCCTCAAAAAAATCAAATCCATATCTGAAACATATCTTATGTTTTCCTGCCTAGCAAACACAAGGCCCTAAGTTCAATCCCCAGTACATGAAGAAAAGAAGGAAAAAGGAAGGAAGGTAAGAAAGAGAGAGAGCCTGCTGCCTCTCTTGTTTTCAGGCTTTTTGTTCTTTTCATCTACAAAGACCTCACCCAGTACACAGGGCCAGGCAAACAGGACCCCAGGTGGGGGCTGACTTATGAGGAAAGCTGAAGGCCTCTGAGTGCGAGTAGAAAAGGCCAAGGGATAGTGCCCAGGCAGAGTTCAAGTCCCAGTATGGGCATGAAAAGGGGAGGGAGAAACAAAGAAAGAGGAGGGAGGAGGAGAGAGGAGAGGGGGGAAGAAAGGAGGGAGGGAGGGAAGGAGGAAAAGAAAAAAAAGGAGAATTTGATCCTTGAGGCATCAGTGAATGAGTCATCTAAAGAATGAGACTGCTGTCATTTCCATGCTCCCAGGACTGGCCAGGAAGAAACGGGGTCAGGAGAAAAGAATATGTACTACGGAAGCAGAAGAAAAGATTTTTGAAGCATTGGTTTGCCCTTGGTTCTGTTACCCTCAAGGCTGGCTCAGCCTGACTCTCCACAGGCTCTGGTGGCACAGAAGAGAGAGGGAGTCATGAGTGAGTGATAGCAGTACTATCGCTTACTGGACATTTTTTTTTTTTGCATGTTTAGCACCATCTTAAACAGTATTACAAGCTGCAAGCACTGGATCTGCCTGTAATCTTAGCTACAAGGGAAACAGAGGTAGGGGGATCATGATTTAAGCCAGAAGTATGGATGTATGAAAGGAATAAAGAAAGAAGGGAGATGGGAGGAAAGGAGGGAGGGAGGGAAAGAAAAGAGAAAAGGGAGGAAAGAATGAAAGAGTGAAAAGAGAAGGTAAAAAAGGTGAGAACGAATAGAAAAGAAAAAAACGGATTGAGAGACTATCTCACTCATCATTTGGGCATGGTGAAGAGTGCCGGCTAGCCCTGCAGTGTGGAGAAGCACAAAGAGGAGGATCCGGCCAGGAGGGGTTGGACGTAGAGACTATCTCAGAAACAATCACTGCAAGCTGGGCCGCTGGCTCTCGCCTGTAATCCTAGCTACTCAGGAGGCTGAGATCTGAGGATCAAGGTTCAAAGCCAACCCAGACACACACAAAAGAACCCAAGACTCTTATCTCCAATTAACCACTAGAAAATGGCAAGTAGGGCTTGGCTCAAGGGTAGGGCAGTAGCCTTAAGTTGAAGAGCTCACGGACAACACCCAGGCCCAGAGTTCAAGCCCCATGACCCCCACACATGAAAATAATAATCACTGCAATCAATGTGTGAGAAGTATTGCACTTACTACCTAATGAATGTAACTGTAACCCCTCTATACATTATCCCAACGATTAAAAAATAATAATGATCACTGCAATCGCAGAATGGTTTAAGTGTTAGAGAACTTGTCTGCTAAGTGGGTTCAAGTGCGGTCAATAAAGAAAACCAAGAGTCTCACATGTGTTAATTTATTCAACCCTCCTAAGCATCCCATGAAGTGGATATGATATTGTGAAGCCCATCTTACAGATGAGAAGACTGAGGTCTCAAGAGACTGGGTCATGTATTTCTAGCCATAGGGACTCACTCATTAAGTTGACTGACTCTGGCTCTCATGCTCTTTCCTATCTCATGCTGCACTGGTGAGAAGAATGTACTTGGGGAGAATGTCCTGATCTCACAGGCTGCCAAGTTCTTTAGTACTGAGCCTTAGCCCAGACATGGACCCCCTAGGGTTTCACAGAAGTAACTTTGTTTCCTTAGAACCTCAGGGATGATTAGAGGCTTTCCTGTGTGTGAGTGAGTGTGTGTGTGTGTGTGTGTGTGCATGTGTGTGTGTGCACGCGCAAGCCAACCTGAAGCTTGAACTCAGGGCCAGGGTGCTGTTGAGCCTTTGGTGTTCAAGGCTAGCATTCTACCATTTGAGCCACAGCTCCACTTGTTTTTTGAGTAGTTTATTAGAGCCGAGTCTCACATCTGGGAGTGTGGCCTAGTGGTAGTGTGCTTGCCTAGCATACAGGAAGCCCCGGATTCGATTCCTTGTTACCACATACACAGGAAAAGCCATAAATACTGCTGTGGCTCAAATGGTAGAGCGCTACCTTTGAGAAAGCCCAAGGACAATGCCCAGACCCTAAGTGCAAGCCCCATGACCTACCAAAAAAAAAAAAGTGTCTTAGACTTTCCTGCCTAGACTGGCTTCAAATCTTGATCCTGGGATGTCAGCTTCCTAAGTAGCTAGGATTATACCAGTAGCCAGTAAGCAGAGTTTTCTATTTTTCTGCATTCCTAACTCACCTGGGAGGTTGGTCTGTCCATCTATCTATGCTACTACCTGAGCCCTTCCTTCAGTCATGGGGATTGAACTCAGTGCTTGGGCTCTGTCCTTGAGCTCTTTTACTCAAGGCTAGTGCTCTACCACTTTGAACCACAGCACCACTTCCAGTTTTCTGCTGGTTAATTGGAGGTAAGACCTCAAGGACTCTCTTGCCCTGGCTAGCTTCAAACCATAATCTTCAGATCTCAGCCTCTTAAGCAGCTAGGATACATGCATGAGCCACCCGTACCCAGCTCCAGATGCCATTGTGTTTTCATTTAATTGAATTGTAAAGGTGATGTACAGAGGGTTACAGTTACATAAGTACAACAATGAATACCTTTCTTTTCAAACAGTGTTACCCCCTTCCTCATTGTCTCCTGCTTTTCCTATTCCCTGCCCCCCCCGCCCCAAGTTATACAATTCATTTCCAATATAATGTCTTGTGGCTATCACTGTTGTGTTGGTTCACCCTCTGTCTCACCATGCCCCTTGTACCAGTTTTTGTGTAATTACTTCCCACACTCAGGTTGAGGACACAGGATGCCTTGAGGAGGAACTAGGATAACAGTCCCCTCTGCGCCCCACCCCCCGCCCGCTTCCAAACAGTGGTCCTCAAGCCAAACCTGCCGAGCTGGGCATGTCCAAGCAAGAGCTACATTCCTCACCATGTTCTCCCCTCCCTGTCAAAGCAAAACACCTCAAGTTCTATACACTGAAACCCAGAGCACTGCCCTTCCTCACCTTCAAGTAGTGCCTAGACAAAAGAACATGGATACAATTTTGGCAATGAGGAGAAAAGCATCTTACTTCCACAACCCAGCCCAATTATTGTTTTGTTTTACCAGTCCTGGGGCTTGAACTCAGGGCCTCGGTGCTGGCCTCAGAGCTTCTTTGTGTTCAAGGCTAGTGCTCTTCCTCTTGAGCCACAGGGCCACTTCTGGTTTTCTGAGTAGTTTATTGGAAATAAAAATCTCACTGACTCTCTGCGCCTGGCTTGAACTAGTGCCTTCTTGAACCCCTTTTCAGGACATCTCTCACATTGATGCTTTGAAGAGTTAGATTCATAGGTCACACAAACCACCTTGTTTTTTTACATGCCTTAAGCCCGTCAGTTTGGTTTTGGTTTTTGCAGAACTGAGGTTTAACTCTGGGCTTCATGTTCTACCACTTGAGCCATCTTTTCAGCTCCGGTTATTTAATTTTATTTGCTGGGGGCCAGCCTGGACCTAAACTCTAATTCCCAGACATGAACTACTGTGCTCAGCTATAACCTTTGTGCCCCTAGGCTGGCCTCCCCCTCCCCCTCCCCCTCCCTCCTATGCAGCCAGAATTATAGGCATGAGGAACCAGCACTGGAAAGTCAGTCGTCCTTTAACTTTTCTGGGCAGCAGAACAACCTGGAGGGCTTGAAACATAGAATACTCCCCTCCCCCTCCCCCCAGTTTGATTCAATAACTCTCCCTTCAAGTACAGAAATTTGCATTGCTAACAAGTTCCTGAGAAGCAGGCACTTCTGGCCTGTTTCAACATTTTGGGAACCAATGACCTAAACCACTGGTTTTTAATCTATCACATCTTAAGAATATTTATCACAAGAAGCCCCACTCAAAGAATACAAACAAGCTATCCTCAAACTTCATCCCTCAAGTTTTAGATTCCATCAGTGCAGGGTGAGGTCCTGAGGAGGTAATGGGAAGGTTCCCAGTGATGCCAGCACACAGAGGAGGTGATGAACCACTGCTGTGGCTCCCTTAATGCTGCAGGGTCTTCGGCCAGCCCAGTGAAGAGGAGGCAGCAGCCCCTGTCCAATCAGGGAGGCAGAGGCTCTCTCCAGTGGTTCACTTCTAGGGAAACAGCGAATAGGGCCTTGAGATGTTGCCAAGCAACAACCACAGAAACGCAGCCCACTGTCAGCAGTTCTGGGGTTAATGGCCTGGAATGGCTTTGTTCAGGCAGGCTGAGTCCTGTGGAAAGGACTCCTTAATGGGACATCAGAGAGTCTCCTGTGCCAACAGGCGGGCATAAATTACACTAACAGGTGCTCAAGAAGGGTGTGCATAGAACAAAATGGTCTCTGCTACTTTGAAGAGGCCCACCCTGCTTAGTAAAGAGTGAGAGGAGGGCCCTGTCCAAAACATTCCAGGAGGAAGATTCCTGATAAGACAGCAATCTCTGTGGGGTGAAGGTGACAGGGAACCTAAATGAAAACAACCCTTGAAAGGAACTGGAGATGGTTTATTTTGTAGCATGTGCTGGGATACAGGCTCCTTGTAGAGATCTCCTTGGGAGAGCCAGGTGCCAGGGAGTGGGGCTAGTGGACATTTGAGACATACAGCTTACAAAAACAGGCCAGGATCACAATGGGCCCTCCCCAGCCTCCAGGGGTCCTGGGAGTCAGGCCAGGTCACAGCTCCTCCTGTTTGCTTAGTATCTCAATTCCTCCTTGCTATGTGCCAGGCCTTTCACATCAACAGTGTCTGCCCCCATGACAAGTCTAACAGAGCAAAGCTAGACTAATGGCGCTGGCTATTTCCTAGTCATTCCCATTCAATCATTCTTATGTTACAGAGATGTAGGCAGAAGCCAAGGGAATAGAAGAATGGAGAGACTCTCAAGGAAGAGGGGGCCAGGGGAGGTTGAATAAAGGGGGTAGAGATGCATCAGCTTAAAGAAATAAAGGAATATAGCCATTTTCATTAGGGGAATGTTATGAAGAGAATAAATTAGGTTAGTGTAATACTTTCATAATAACAAAGATTTTTTTTCTGGAGATCAGGAGGAATGCAATAGAGAAGGTCACACAGTCTCTCTTTCTCTCATTCTCCCCTCTCTTCTTTCTCTCTCACTTTTTGTGCCAGTCCTGGAGCTTGAATTCAAGTTGTCCCTGAGCTTTTGTGTTCAAGGCTAGAGTTCTTTCACCTGAGACAGATCTACTTACAGTTTTTTTTGGTGGGGGTGGGGGGATTGGGACGTTTAATTGGAGACAGGAGTCTCAGACTTTTCTGCCTGGAATGGCTTGGAACCACAATCCTCAGATCTCAGCTTCCTGAGCAGCCAGAACTACAGGCATGAGCCACTGGCGCCTGGCACACAGGGGATCAGGTGAGCAATGTATCTTTTGACGTGATCAATGTGTCTCTATGTTATCTGAAGCATTAAACAAAGAGGTAAGAAAGCTGTAAGGTGAGTCAAGTGAGTGTGGCCCACATTTTAGAAACATCTCTTGAGAACTCAACTTGAATAAGGACAGTAAGGGTAATAAAGTAAATAAAGTTTTCAAGCTGTCTTCAATCCATGATCCTCCAGTTTCAGCCTCTTGAGTAGCTAGGCATTCAGGCGTGAGCTACCAGCACCCAGCCTCCCTCTTAGGACAGCAAGACTTAATCAAAAGCTAAGGGTGGCGATGGCCAGGAATAATGTATATTTGCATCAGAAAACTTTATAGTTCTTCTTAGATGTATGATTCAATAAAGACAAAGTTAAGGAGACATTCAGAAGAGAATGGGAAAGAAAAACCATTTGGGATCAAAGGAAAAGAAGAGACTTAAAACTTGACATTTCCAGATAACTCACGAGCAGCATGCTCAGGTGGCTCATTCTTGTAGCTCAAGATTCAAAGCTGGTTTGGGCAGGAAAGCCCATGAGGTTCTGAACTAATCAACCACCAAAAAGCCAGAAATAGAGATGTGGCTCAAGTGGTCGAGTACCAGTCTTGAGTAAAAAAATCTAAGGGACAGTATCCAGGCCTTCAGTTCAAGGCCCAGAACTAGCACAAAATAAGTAAACAAAAATAAGTAACAAAAACTCATGGTCTGGGCTAGAAATATGGCTTAGTGGTAGAGTAGTTTACCTATCATGCATTAAGCTCTAGGTTCGATTCCTCAGTACCAAATAAACAGACAAAGCTGGAAGTGGTACTGTGGCTCAAGTGGTAGAGCATCTGCCCAGGGCCAGAGTTCAAGCCCCAGGACTGCCAAAAAAAGAAGAAAATCAACTTCAAGGGTAGGAAACCAATTTTCTACTGAGGTTCATTTTGTTATTAATATCATTTGTGGGCCACACAAAGTTTTCATCTTAAAAATTAGCCAGGCCAGGTGCTAGTGGCTCACACCCAAAATCCTAGCTACTCAGGAGGCTGTATCTGAGGATTGTGGAATGAAGCATGCCCAGGCAGGAAAGTCTATGAGTCTCTTATCTATAATTAATCACACATACACACACACACACAAAAGCCAGAAGTGGAGCTGACTCAAATGATAGAGTGCCAACTTGGAGCAAAAAAAGCTCAGAGACAGCATCTAAGTCCTGAGTTCAAGCCCCAGGACCAGCACACACTAGCCTGCTATATATTTGTATAATTTTTTTGCCAGTCCTGGGGCTTGAGCCACAGCTCTACTTCTGACTTATATAGAGCTACAAATCCCATCATACTTCATGCACCTTTCCTGCTAACAAGCAAGTACCTCATGCCTTGCCATTTCCCACTGTCCTTTTCCATTATAACCATTTTTTTCCAGTTCTGGGACTTGAAGGGCTTGAGCACTTTCCTTGAGCTTTTTCAGGGCTAGAGCGCTACCACTTGAACCACTGCACCACTTCTGGCTTTTGCTGTGTATGTGATACTGAGGAATTGAACTTGGATCTTTGAGCATGCTTGGCAATCACTCTACCATTAGGCCAAACTCCTGGCCCCTATCTTAATCATTTTTAAGTGTAAAATTAATTGGCATTGAGTAAATTCATGATGTTTTACAATCTCAACAACCACTCATCTGTAGAATTTTATTATTAACTATCTTTTCATTCTTTTTCTTGTCTTATTGTAGTGGCTAGAATTTCTAGAACTACAGTGAATGAGAGTGGTAAGAGCACATATCCCTGCCTGGCTCCTTAGCTTAGCAGAAAAACATCCAGTCTTTCACCACTAAGTAGGATATGAACTGTAGAGTTTTGTAGATGCTCTTTACCATGTTGAATAAGTTCTCTGTTTCTAGTTTGCTCTAAGTTCTTATCACAAATGGGTGACAAATTTTATCAAATGCTTTTTCTACATTTGCTGACATGATCAGTAGTTCCTTGGTATCTATGAAAAGTTAGATACCAAAATCTAGAGATGTCTCTGATGTAAAATGGTATTAAGGTTTTACATATAATCTACCCACACACCCTTTACATTGTCAATCATCTCTAGCTGAGTTATAGTATGCCATATAATGCAATTATAACAGTTGTCACATTTTGTTTAGAGAGAAATGACAAGAAAATCATGTTCAGTACAGACATAATTCTTCTAAATGTTTTCTATGCTCCATTCTACATATATATACTATTTTTTGAAATGAACAGGACTTGGGGCCAGGAGTGTGGTCCAGGAGTGTGGAACTAACAAAAAAATGAACAGGGCTGGAGACATGGCACAAATAGTACAGTGCCTGCCTAGCAAGCATGAGGACCTAAAATCAAACCATAGTACACCAAAAATAAATGAATTAAGTGAAACTTATTTATGGCTTCTGATTCTAAATCTCATTTATGAAGATAACTTCTAGGCCCCAAAAGGTTTTTTTGAATACACACATACACACTTTGCCTATCCTGGAGCGTGGACTCAGGGCCTGGGCACTACTCCTTGAGCTTTCTCAAGGCTAGAGCTCTACCACTTGAGCCACAATACCCTTCCCAGCTTTTTTTGTGTATGTGGTACCAAAGAATCGAACCCAGAGCTTTGTACATGCTAGGCAAGCACTCTTACCATTAGGCTACACTTCTGGCCCCTGGAATATTTTTTTTATCTCAAGTTAGTTGAATCCAGATGTGGAATTGGGGAATAGTGAGGGCAATCCTTATCTTTTTTGTTTAGTCCACTTTTTCTGTACATTGTCCACAAGCCACACAACCCGCAGAACACATCACACCCAGGGCAGAGACATTTATTTCTTGTTGCTAAACTGGTTACCAGTTTCAATGATGAAATTTAGAATATCATGAGTTCATGCTACTGTATAAAGAGTACCATGACTTCCAGATGTGTAACCACTGGCACAGCCCAATGTCCCAGAGACAGCATTTGTCCTAGCCCTCCCTCCCAAGACTTTCAAACCTTGGAAGTAGCTGCAGTTCCCCGTGGTTCTCCCTCTGGATGCTGCATCCCAGACCAGTCAGCTCAGAGCCTTTGAATGCATGTCTGGGGTCTGGGTGGGAAGTTTTATAGTTTTTTTTTGGCTTTCTAAGAGATCCCACCTGCAGTCAATACTGAGAACTGCTGATCCAAAGGAGCCCCAAGAAGATGGGATCCTTTGTGGACAACAGAGTCCAGGAGAGAAATGGTCATCACACTCCTCAGAGCTACAAAGTTCTTTCTTCAAGCTTGATTGCATGGCACTAATGTATACCGTGTAGGTTGCATCATTCCACCTTCAGAACACATCAGCTAGGTGTTGGGATAGCAACTTGGCACAAGGCTCAAGGAGGCTGTGAACCTACCAAGGTCATTGTGATCCACTGTCTCTCTTAAGTAAGAAGAATGGAAGATTTTTAAGTGGATGGTAAATGCATAGAGACAGCATGGCATGGTGGCTACCTGGGGCCTTGAGGAAAGGACAGGGGGAGCGTTAGTATCTAGGATACCAGCTACCTATGATAGTATCTATAATACTATGATAGCTAACATGTTCAAAGTGTTAAAGAGCTTGGGAAGATGAAAACATTTCTGGAGATGGACAACTACCTAATAATGTGAATGTACTTAATGCCACTAAAATGTGCAGTAATTATGATTCAGATAAGCCATTGGTTGGGTACATTGCATCACAGTTTAAAATTAAAACTAAGCCAGACACTGATGGGTGAGGCCTGTGATCTCAGCTACTTTGGGAGCTGAGATAGGAAGGTTGCAGTCAAAACTGGGGAAGAAGATTTGTTGAGACTCTTACCTCCAATTAGCTACCAGAAAACCAAAAGTGGCACTGTGGCTCTAGCCTTGAGCACAAAAGCTCAGTGACAGCACCCAGGCCCTGGATTCAAGCCCCATAACCAACAACAAAAACTAAAACTAAAGATGGGTGAGGAGGCGTATTTGATCAAGTACTTATACACAAATATGAAAATATCACAGTTATACATGCTAATTTAAAAAAAGGGGAAAGAAAACAAATGTAAAGAGAGATGACCAAGGACTCCTTCACAGATAGTGAGCTTTTGGGCTGTCCCTGAGCCTTTCACTATGTCTGCCTTGCTGAACAATTCTGTGCATTGTCAATCACCAAAGGTGATGCTAAGGGAAGATTCAGTAGATTTGGCCAGATGTGGGATTCCAGATGTGAGATTACCCACCACTCCCATCCATTCAACACTCCCTCTGATCACTAGACAGCTGGCCCTGGAACACAACCCAAAGAAAGTGCCATGGGACCCAGGCTGAAGTGAAGGGGAAATGGCCAAGCAGAGATCACATGAGTGCAGTAGTTCCTGGAGAGGCTAGTAAGGTGTGTTCAAATGGAGAAGAGGAGGAAGGTAGAAGCAATCAGAAAGAGCCAGTGTAAAGTTGCACTGGTCATAGTGGTTTTGTTTTTCCTTTTTCTTCTTTGTGTGTGTGTACTGGGTCTTGAATTCAGGGCTCATGTACTTGCTTGGCTTTTTCTGTCAATATTGGTGTCTACCTCTTGAGCCACAGCTCTACTTCTGGCTTTTTGATGCTTAATTGGAGATAAAAGTCTCTCAGATTTGTCTGTCTGGAGTTGGCTTTGAATCATGACCCTTTCAGATCTCAGCCTCCTGAGGAGCTAGGATTATGGGTATGAACCACCAGCACCTGGCTGGTTTACACACACATTAACAGACCCCTCACACATGGCTGAAGAAGTATAAGTTGGCACCCCTTCTATGCAGAGTATTTTTTTTTGCCAGTCCTGGGCTTGAGCTCAGGGCCTGAGCACTGTCCTTGGACTTCCTCAAGGCTAGAGCTCTACCACTTGAGCCTCAGCAACACTTCCGTTTTTTTTTTTTTATATGTGATACCGAGGAATCGAACCCGGGTCTTCATGCATGCTAGGCAAGCACTTTAGCCACTAGGCCAAACTCCTAGCCATATGCAGAGTATTTTGGCACTAGCTGTCAACATAAGAGGAAACGTGCACAGGTACATGCATGCATGCACACGCACACACACACACACACACACATGCACACACTCAGACCCGGCACTGCCATTTGGGGAAATTCATTGCACAAATATATCTCACTGTGCAGTAGGGTCTCAGAACAGCATAATTTGTAAAAGCATTACATTAACATAACCTCAATGTCCATCAAAAGAGGATCAGAAAAACCAGTAATGATGGAACCATACACTATTGAGTAGAACAAAGAAATGTGTGAGAATCCTAGAATTTGTGTTGACAAGGAGAAACATCTGGTTACATGTCTATGCATGCACTGTCTCCAGGAAAACTGAAGAGGTAGCAGAAGCTGCTTTTGGCAAGGAAATTACTGGAGTGGAGAGACCACAGAGGAATGTCAAATCCTTCCTACTTCTGATTAGAACCCTTGTTTCATCACAGAATTCAAGTACCAATCTTTTTGAATAAATGCATGCAGTCATTAGAAGATACATGCTGCACACTCTCAAGTGAAAGCGTTCATATGGCCAACAACTTGAATGGCCAACAATTTGAATTCTGCTTTCCTACCGGGCACCTCTTGGGGACGAAAAGCCTAAATCAACCAAGCAGCAGAGGTGCTCTGGCATACACCTCTGTTTCCCACGCCCTGGCCTGTACTCCCAGGGTCCACTCAGAATGGAAAAACAGTGTGGCCCTGTAATAGGGAGCATTTAATTTTTGAGGATTTTTGTTTTAGGGATTTTCATTCTAGAAATCTACCCAGTTTAAAAGATGTATACAAGTATATCCACTGTAGAACATATAACAGTAAGCAATGCAAACTGATAGGCAACCTAACTGCCCAGCAGTGACTGGATAAAAATATATGCTGCTATGCAAAATATTGGGAGATCATAGAGACATTTTAACAAATAACCCCTTTTTTTCATTTAAGAGATTGTTGAACATAGATGGTCTTAGGTATAATATAGGCCTATTATTAAATAAATCTGCCTTTATATGCAAGTATATATATATAATTTCTAGAAAGACATACTAAAGTATTTCTTGGAATGGAAAGATTATACTTAGAAAAAGAAAAGGGTCAGGTATGGTAGTACAGGCCTGTATTCACAGCTATCTGGAAGGCAGAGGTTAAAGGGATCACCAGGCCCACAGTTAAGAGCCTAACAAAGGTAACCAAAGCAAAAAGTGTATTGGTTGCCATCTCAGTCATCAGATAGTTAACAGTGGTATACAGGTATATGTCACTCAATAATGGCAATTTTATCATTGTATATTGTTACAATTATTCTGTTTTATTGTGGACTATTGATTACTGTGCCTAATGTATAAATCACGCTTTCATAATAGGTATGTATGTTAAAAACAGCATAGTTAGCCGGACATGGTGGCTCTGGCCTGTAATTTTAGGTACTCAGGAGTCTGAGATCCGACGATCATGGTTCAAAGCCAGCTCGGGCACTGAAGTCTGTGAGGCTCTTATCTTCAATTAACCACAAGAAAACTGAAAGTGGTGCTATGGCTCAAGAGGTAGGGCTGTAGCCTTGAGCTGAAGAGCTCAGGGACAATGTCTAGGCCCAGAGTTCAAGTCTCACGAGTGACAAAACGAAAGCAAAACAAAAAACCCAGCATAATTCATTTGGGGCTGGTATGAAGTTTCAGGAATCCATTGGGGGTCTTGGAATGTATCCCCCAACAGAGAAAGGAGGGCGTGTGTAATAACATATTAGTATTCAGCTATAAAAAAGGATAAAGTGCCGAGAGTTTGGCCTAGTGGTAGAGTGCTTGCCTAGCATGCACTAAGACCCAGGTTCGATTCCTCAGTACCACATACATAGAAAAAAGCTGGAAGTGGTGCTGAGGCTCAAGTGGTAGAGTTCTAGCCTTGAGAAATTCCAAGGACAGTGCTCAGGGCCTAGCTTAAGTCCAGGATTGGCTTTAAAAAAATAAAAAAAAAAGATAAAGTACTGCTCAGAATACCAAGTGGATAAACCTTGAAAGTAGCATGCTAAGTGAAGGAAGCCAGAAAAAACATTTCTGTATTTTTACTATCTGATTCTGTTTTAGGAAATATTAGAAAAAGTAAAATGAGAGAGACAGCAATGGACAGTAGCTGCAATGGAAGCGGCAATGATAGCTACTGGGTAGGATAGTTACTGGGATGGCAGAAGTGTTCTAAAATTCAAATGTGGGTCTCAGACTGTCATGACAACAGAAATGAGTTTCTCCCAATTCTGGAGGTGGAGAAGTTGATGGGTGCCATTGTAATTGGGTTCCTGCTGGCAACGTCCTTCTCTGAATCTATCTTCACATACTGTCTCTATGTCTAAGGACCCTAATCTCTTCCGGTCGGCCCTATCTTCATAAACACATCTAAATCTAATGACTGCCCCAAGTATTTAGAGTATCTACTTCTCTAGGTTATCCAGGCTGGCCTGGAACTGGTTACATAGCTGAGTCTGGATTTGACCTTGTCATCCTTCTGCCTTGACCTCTCAAGGACTAGGATTATAGGTATGCACCACCATCCCTTGTTAGGGCTTACAACTTTAACTTATAAACTTTGAAGGGAAACAATTTAGTCCATAGCAGTCTAGTAATATACACACACTAGTAATTACTGATGAATTATACAATTAAAAATGAACAGCCTTTGGTATATAAAGCATACCTTATTAAAGCTGTGGGGTATTTTCTTTTTTTCATATCCCCAAACAAAAGATAACACCTGTTTTTAAAGGCATTGTGCTGTCTTAAGTTAATTGTAAAACCAATCCTGAAGATTTGGCATTATTACTGTCTCACAGATAAAGAAACCGAGCTTCAGAAGTAGCAACTAGCACAATTAGAAAAAAAGCAAAGGTAAGCTGAGTACTGGTGGCTCATGCCTGTCAAACTAGCTACTCAGAAGCATCTGAGAACTGAGGACTGTGGTTTGAAGCCTACCCAGGCAGGAAAGTCAATGAGACTTTGTCAGTCATTGGGCTTGAATTCAGGGCCCAGGGGCTGTCCCTGAGCTTTGGTGCTCTATCATTTTTTTAATATATTTTTTATTGTAATTAATAGAAGGGTTACAAGATATTTGCCAGATAAATGGTGCCTTAATTCCCACACATTGATACCCTTTCACATGTCATGGTCCCCATTTCCCTTCCCCCTCCCCCACCCTTCATCTTGTTTTCCCCCATTCCCTATCCAATTTCAGATTGCTCTATCATTTTTGTACCACTTTCAGTTTTCTGGTGATTAACTGGAGATAAGAATCTCATAGACTTTCCTACCCTGGCTGGCATCAAACCAAGATCCTCAAATCTCAACTCCTGAGTAGCTAGGAGCATAGGTATGAGGCACCAGTACCTGGCTCCATGAGACTCATCTCCCAGTTAATCACAGAAGAAGCCAGGAGTGGATTTGTGGTGCAAGGAACAGCACTAGAAGCTCAGAGACAATGCCCAGGCCCAGTCTTCATACCCCAGGACCAGCAAATAAAATAACTCACTGGACATCGTATTGAAAATGAACTACACAAGTGGTGGGTGGGAAGGGAGGGGAAAACCAGAGCAGGGGAAGGGGTGATATTGTCCAAAAGGTACTCTTTGCCTGACTTATATAACTGCAACCCTTCTGTTTAATGAATTTTTTTTAATTAAAAAAAATGGGGGGGAGTGGAGGGCTGAATGGGATACATTGTTTACAGGTATGCAATTGTCACAATGAAACCCCTCTTGTACAACTAATGCCAGGGTAATAATCATTCAATAGCAAAATAATAAATAAATAAGCGAAGTTTAAACCTGTGTGCATGTGCCTTACCTAAAGATCCCACTGCCTGTGATTATCTAGGTTCTAGAGCCTGCTATGGGCAGATCAGGGAAGGCGTGAGAAGTCTCCCCCCTTCCTCTGCAGTTGTAGACAATCTCACTGCTAAGCTCCCTGGCAACCCTGAAGTGCACCTGTGTCTTCTTCTAGAGCGCACCAGGAAATATAGAGCGCACACGCTGAGTATCTGAAAGGGAGAACAGCCCTTCTCTGGCCTGGAGAGCCAAGAACCATCAGGCAGTCCTAGTTCTGTGGAATGCTCTGCATGGGGCAGGTGGGGTTGGAGGCACAGTCTGTAGGTCCAAGGTGCTTGCCTGCCTGGGGAGTTACTCAATCCTCTTTCTCCAAAGCGGGAAGGAGAAGAGAAGTCCTCTTTAGAGCTCTTTGGTGTTTTGAGAGCAACACTGGGGAATGACGTTTCCCACCTCTGACAGTGTATGTGAACTTGACATTTAACTGTATCAGGCCTACCTTTTCTTGTCCTTGTTATAGAACCATCTTTGGCCGGTATGTTCCCTTATCTGTCCTGGTATTAACTGTTGGTAAGCGTCAACAATGTCCTGTCACACACTGTCCCTGGCCCACATGAAATCAGGACCCATCTAGGTAGTGGTGGGTGGTCTGCCTGGGTCTAGGCCATCACTCTACGGATGGTGACAGGAGATAGAGCCTGCAGAGGGACCCCTCTGTGCCCCAACTCCCAACAGATCGATCCGTCCCACTAAAAAAAAGTAGGTAAGTAAGAAAAAGCCACACCATGATTTCAGACCATCAACTGACAAGTTAGTCCATTTGAAAGACAGCAAATGAAAGCATTTACAATTCTTTCTCTTCAAATCTCCATTACTGAACTAAAAACCAAACTCTTATTTTCCCTGCTTGAACTCAGGGCCTGGGCACTGTCCTTGGATACTTTTTGCGCAAGGTGAGCAATCTCTATTAGGCCATGCTCCCAGCCCCTAAAATCCAAATTTTTTAAAAGCTGAACCAAACAACAGTGCTTCGGACAATGGTCTCAGAGGTGGACTATTCCCAGAGAAAGGCTACAACGGTGGTTTTACTTAAATTTTTTTCCCCTCCCTCACGTTACCTTGGTAACCGCTACCTTGGCACCCTTGTTGATGAGCTGAACCACATTCTCGGCTTGGCCTTTGTACGCAGCTATGAGAAGGCGTTCTGACAGCGAAGCGACCGCATCCTGCTGGCTCATGAATTAGCACAGAGAGAGGTTCAGCAGGAAAGTGGCGCCCAAGTTCCTTCCGCTCAACACAAAGCCTCCGGGCCAGGCTGGCCAACACAGGGAAAGGTGAGCAGTCACTGAAGGAGCCTTACGACTAGGCCATCTTCAAGACCTAGGGGTGAAGAGCAAAGCTGCCATCAGTGTCACTCCCCATACAAGATGGATCATGCCTTTCCTCCAGTTTTGGGGTACTCTGCTGGCCGCACACTGCAGGGGAGAGAAACTGGGGCAACATGACACGGATGTATGCTCCTACAAACAGCAGCCAGTGCTAGCCCTCCTTCTGTCCTCCCTCTTCCCTGAGAGTCATGGCTCTGCACTTCTGTCCTGGATAGAAGAGGCCTGGATATAACCACTCCCCCCACCTCCCCTCTGCTTCCCCACCACCTCCCAGTTCGTATACCTGTTTGCAGCAGAACTGAGACCTGTACCTGAACAGCTCACTGCCGTCTGTGCTGGATTTTATGGGTGTCGCAAGATTAACATACTGAGTATAGCCAAAGCAGGTTGGATATGCGAGGACCAGACACTAACTGGTGGCGTGTCTCCATGGGTTTTCTACAGCATGTACTGTAATTCTCTTTATTCTTTCTGCCTATAAACAACATCGTTTTCTGAGTTCTGGAACAGATCAGGGAGCAGTGGCCCAGGCCCAGGCAGACTCCCGATTCCAGTCAGATAAAACTATCCACATTGGGAAGAAAGTGGCAAGAGGGCTTCCTTGCTTAATGAAGAAAATCAATGGGCTGCTAAAGCCACCCATCAAACAGCCTTGATTCTGAGTCATGCTCAGTAGTAAAGTTAGGCTATGAACTTGCTAAAGCCTCATACAGTAGGTAGCTCACATCTCTATTCCCAGCCTTAGGGAGGCTAGAAGACTGAGCTACAGATCAAGTTTCAAGGCCACCTTGGGGTATATAGCAAGACCTTGTTTCAAAACCACAATTGAATTCTTTCCTGCTAGAGGAACAAGGACTTCTTTTAAGATGTACATGTTAAAAATACCAATGTATACAAATGGAAGGAAAACACGGTCTGAAAGGAATATCATTCTACCATCCTCTAATCTTGACAATGTCCTTGTACATATTCTAAAGATCTGAAGATGAGGTATCTCCTACAATTGATTCCAGGCCAACTCAACAACCTTTCCTTTTTTTCCTGCTAGTCCTGGGGCTTGACCTTAGGGCCCGGGCACTGTTCTTGAGCCTTCTCAAGGCTAGCGCTCTACCACTTGAGCCATAGCACCACTTCTGCCTTTTTTCTGTAGATGTGGTGCTTAGGAGTTGAACCCAGGGCTTTGGGTATGTTAAGCAGGCATTCTACCACTAGGCCACACTCTCCTCCCCTCAACAACCTTTCAATCTCTAAGGACTAAGAAATAGGCCATGACATGGCTAGGAAAGGTCTGGGCCAGACTGGGTCCAAGAAAGTTACTTTGCTGGGGGCAAGGGGAGGGGGCTGGGGTTAAATGCCAATGTGTAGAACAGACCTAAAACATTCTCTCCCAGGACAGTAGTAGAGAGTAAAAATGGAAAGTGTGGCCAAATGTAAATATTGTGATTTTAGAGATAATTCTTATCACACTACCCACTGCCAACTTGTTTATTATCATTTATTTTCCTTGTTGTTCTCCATCTGCTGCCCATAATACAGACACTGACAAACAAGAAAAGAAGGAACTGCTAAACCTACTCAGTTTCTGCTTAACAGGCTAACTGGAAGTATAAATATAAATATGACTACACACACACACACACACACACACACACACACACACACACAATGGTTGCAATGCTGGGAATAGAACCCATGGCTTTTCACATGCTAGGCAAGCACTGTATCACTAAGGCCCACCCTCAGACAAGAGAAAGTTCTTTATCTCACAAAAGGCCAGGATACTCAAGAGGCTGAGATCTGAGGATCACAGTTTGAAGCCAGCCCAGGCAAGAAGCCCATGAGACTCTTATCTCCAATAAATGACCCAAAAAATCTGGAAGTGGAGCTGTGGCTCCAGTGGTAGAGTGCTAGCCTTGAGCAAAAGAAGCCCAGTGACAGTGTCCAGACCCAGTGACAGTGTCCAGACCCTGAGTTCAAGCCTCAGGACCAGCACCCAAAAAAAAAAAAATGGATGAAAGAATATAGCTGAAACAAAGAACACCAAGAGAATGGAACTAGGAATGCCTTTGGAAATTCCCAAAGCCATGTTAAATCACTAGTCTGGGCCTTCTTTCTCCTACACTGTGATATTATATGGAGTTGGCTTGTCTTTATCAACATAGGGCATATTATCTCTTTTTATTGAAATAATCTGCAATACACCCAACCCAATTACATTGAATTTCTCCTGACTGTCCAAATATAGTCCCAAATACAAGGAAATACACTCTCGTAGCCATCACTTCTAGAATGGTCTTCTCACCACCACATTCTTCCCCTTCAACTATTACCTCTAGATCTCTCCTCCATTCCATTCCCCATAACTATGCCGGCACTGGGCATCTGCGCCAAGGATAATGGCTCAGTTCCTTCAGATCCTGCAGCATGACCAAGACTCTAGTCCACAGCTGTGGGGGTTAGGATCTCTGCTACAGCCTCTGCACTGGCCATCTGCT
Organism: Megascapheus bottae; assembly: GCF_031878675.1. Classification (NCBI taxonomy): domain Eukaryota; kingdom Metazoa; phylum Chordata; class Mammalia; order Rodentia; family Geomyidae; genus Megascapheus; species Megascapheus bottae. The sequence continues at coordinate 54,034,352 of NC_143516.1, forward strand.
GAGCTCACAGGCTCCCCTCCAGCAGCTGTCCAGTTGCTTGGCAATGCAGCTCTGCAAAAATTAAGTCACTTCACTCCCATCTCCTCCAACACATGCAGCTTCTCAGACATGGACTCTAAAGCTCCAAGTTTGGACGGCCAGCACCGCAAGCTTGAGATAGTCTTGTTCAGAGAACTACAGCTGGTAAACAGCTCTTCACAAGTTCTGTCTACATCACTTGTTTTTGGTTTTGATAAGAGAATGCTGGCCAGCTAACAATGTCCTTTTGTTTTCTATCAGTTATAACTTATTTACTCCATCTTATCACTCATTCAGTACACAGAATGCTTGTGGGACAGGTCACAGCCCCTCCCATTCTCCCCACTTCATTCCACTCCAGTGTATAGAGAACTGCTGAAAGATTTGGAGCAGAATTCCAGGCTTCTCATTCCCATCAGCTGCTGAAACCATCTTTTGTGTACTTGAACATTTTTTTTTTTAGAGAATATTCTTTTTTATTGTAATGTATAGAGGGGTCACAGTTACATTCGCCAGATAGTAGGTGCATTAGTTCTCACACATTGGTACCCTTTCTCATGCTTTTGTCCCCATTTCTCTCCCTCCCCCACCCCTCCCAATCATCTTGTTTCCCCCATTCCCTTTCATATTTCAAATAAACAAACATACCTACAATATGCCAGATAACAAAGTCAGATACTGTAACAATATGAAATTAATCAAAGATCAACAAAAGAGAAGAGAAATAACAGTACATTAAGAACAACAATCGCACATTGTATAGTGCTTGTTTCCATATCCTAGAGATACTTTCATTTAGCCTCATTGGATATGACCTTATGTACTAGGTTTTGTGCTATTGTAATCCTCTGCTAGGAGAGTCCTAGGTGTGTACTAATTATTACAAATGAGGGAAATCATTGAGCCTATGTTCTTTTGCGTCTGGCTTACTCCATATGATTTTTTCCAAGTCTTTCCATTTCTTTACAAATGGGGCAATGTCATTCTTTCTGACAGCAGAATAGAATTCCGCTGTGTATAAGTACCACATCTTCTTGATCCAATCATCTAGTCAGGGGCATCTGGGTTGGTTCCATATCTTTGCTATGGTAAATAGAGGCACAGAACATTCTAAAAATTAGATACATTAGTTGAATCCAGTGGTTTCACAGTGTATAGTGTTTGATAAATGCTATAACTTCTTTGATTTTTCTATTCTTTTCTCTACAGAGAAAAGAGTATTTGAATTTACAGATACAATTACAGATTTACTTTTATTTTTGATTGTCAGCTTTGTTTTATTTTTTAAATTCATATTTAGGAGTGCTTGAACATCTTAAGCTCATTTTCAATGTTACTCGTCTATCTGCGAGGGCCTCCAGCATTCAACAGGATGGGTTGGCATGAGGGTGTGGTCTGTGCTTTCTGTGACCTCCTGGTTCCTCTCAGAGTGAGAAGATACTTTGCTTCTCATTTGATACACAGGACTCAGCAAATCAGGCTGTCTGGAGGCAGGTAAGAGGGACAGAGGAGCCCCACTCCAGCAATGAGTAGGGAAAAGAGGAATATAGCAGAGGTAACTTGTCCAAAGGCAGTGAATTGAACTTTAATGACAACCTGTTGGGTACCCAGGCTGTTGTCAGCCCCATTCTCTAATTAAATCCGAGCCTCCTCTTCCAAGGAGATAGCTATCACTGAAAACATTTCTAAGCTGGGGGCTGGGAGCTCCCACCTATAATCCTAGCTACTAGGGAGCCTGAGATGTGAGGATCACAGTTTGAAGCCAGGAAAAGTCTGTGAGACTCTTAATCACCAACTACCAAAAAAGCTGAAAATTGAGCTGTGGCTTGAGGAGAAAACAAACAAACAAAACATTACCTAGGCCCTCAGTTCAAGCCCCTACACTGGCATAACATACAGACATACAGACATACAGACACACAGACACACACACACCTATTGGTAGCAGTAAAGAATGTCTTCTGTCCATGTTTATTGGTTACAATGCTTAGTTCTGATAATATGCTAGAGGAAAACCTTAAACAAATATACTGCCCCTTCATTAACCAGAAAGAAGAAAAACTCACAAGCTTAGCATACAATGAGCACATTGCAGCAAAAAGGGATTAACCAACTTCTCTGTATCCTCCCAGCCCCCCACCACATTTTCATCACACTCCGGTTCTTTTGTCTCTTCACAAATGCCAGCTTCTCACAAATGCTTGGTTTGTGAAACCATAGGTTTCCCGTTACGGCCAAAGATCTTTAAGGTTTGTGTTTGCTGTTTTCTCAGGGATCTACAACAAAGCCTCCTGGTGCTAACATCCTAAAACCACTACAGTTACCACCAAGCAACACATTCTAGATGAAACCTCCAAATAAGACATTATGCAAGCCCCTGCCACCACACCCCATCTTCCCTGACAGAACACAACAACCAGGAAGACACACAGCTCTTCTCCCATTCCTCCAAAACCGGGGAAAGATTTTACTCACATGTGGAGTCCAGCCCCCCTGTTCTACATTGTGTGATTTCTGAAGGTTTCAGTCAGTTCTTTACAGGCGAGGCCATTAGCTTCGTACGACCGGCAGCCCCCGTGGGTCAGCAGAGATTTATGACATAACGCTTACAGCCTTTCCCCCTTCAGCCTTCTTGCCAGTTCTGGCCCACAGCCCATCTCAAAGCGTATTGAGACATCCAACTGGCAAGGTTTCGTGGCTGGCTAGCCTGCTCCTCCTGAAAGCGTAGGGTCTTCGGGTCTGGCTGGAGTGCCCCTCCCACCAGCACAGGACCTGGAACACTGCCCTGAGGGAAGAGTCTGGGACACAGTCACTGCTGGGTGAAGATTTCTGAATGGTGCGGGGAGTGGGAGAAAGGCAGTTGATATCCTGTCAGCAGTAACGCAAGAAGAGGCGAAATGTGCGTATTGTAAAGAGAAAGGGTGCAGGAAGGACTGAAGTAGGTAACAAATGATCTGAATAACAATCAGGGAAATGCTTGCTTTGAAGGTTCAGTGAGCAGATTCCTCTCCGCCCCCCAACCCTCCCCAGGGCAGAGAGCTACAGAGGGATTGAGGGAGGGCACTGGGAAACAGTAGGCAGAGTGCTCATCCCTGGCACTTGTAGATCCAGTTTTCCTGGCAAACTCTCTTCCAGCCTCTGCAGTGCAGGGGACAAGGAGGAAATGGGAAGGTGAGCCCCACAGAAGCCGTGGGCAAGGACGCCAGCAGCTCTAAGCATGGGGGGGGGGGTTGATGCCCTTCTAGCCCACTTGTTGAAGCAACAGAAACTTTCCACCTGGAGAGATCACAAGAAGCAAAACAAAAAGGTTTTGTGTGGACTTAAGCCAGTAGCCCCATATATTCCCTTTTGTTTTGAAAAATAGCATCAGGAGCCCTAGAGATGGGAAATCACCTTCACTTGCTCCACAGAAGCCTGCTGAGCACCTTCCTTTCCCAAAGCTTTGCCTCCATTTCGCTGGGGTTAGCAGCTACGAGGGGAAATGGGCAAGGGAAATGGTAGAGCTCCAACTCTGAGCAACAAAACATGCTACGTGAGAGCAGGGGGCCTTGAGTTCAAACCTCAGAGCCAGCGCCAAACAAAAGGGGCAGGGATCCTGCTTTGGCTTCTATCAAATGATGAGCAGACTGAGACACTGGCCCAGGCATTGCAGAAAGGTACAAATTGCTAGAAGAATGATACACATACACACACACACACACACACACACAATATTAACTTATATAAAAGTGATCACTAGTGGAAAAGTATGATCATCAGTGGGGAAAGTAAGGTTACAATAGAGACCACGATGAGGAAAATCTCCCCTCTTTGCTTTAAACAAATTTCTTTCTGGGTGTTGGCGACTCACGCCTATAATTCTAACTACCGGGGAGGTTAAGATCTAAAGATCACAGTTTGAAGTAGCTGGGATTTCAGGCATGTGCCACCTCATTGTTTTGTTGGGTTTCTTTGAGATAAGATCTCATTAGCTTTTCTTGGATTGGCCTGGAACCAACTTTGCCTGGAATCAGGGCAACCCAGGCAAAGTAGCTGGGATTACAGGCAAGAGCCACTGCCCCCAGCAAAGATACCTTTCTATTATGCAGGCCAGTAACTTTGGCTGGCTCTGTTAAATTAGAGCCTACAAATTGGTTCTGCTTAGCAAACAAATACACACAGGTGCCACATTCCAACTTGCTATCATCCCTGACAGCTACTTTTCCCTAGGCATGGCTCTCCTTTGCTCAGGTCTGTCATCTGTAGTTCTCTGTCCCCTGCAGCCACAGCTGACTGTGCCCTCCCCAATCCCAAGCTGAGGCCTGAATCCCTGTGACTGTACATGAAGAAACGAGGCAAAACACATCTGTCCTTCTCCCCTCTGCATTTCTATAGCCTTTCCCATGTAGAAAGGCTACAAAGCAACAACAACAAAATGGACATCAGAAGCCATCAGAAACTGCACCCTGGGGGCTGGGAGTCTGGCCTAGTGCTAGAGTGCTTGCCTTAGCCTGCACAAAGACCAGGGTTCGATTTCTCAGTACCACATACATAGAATAAAAGCCAGAAGTGGTGCTGTGGCTCAAGTGGTAGAGCTCTAGCCTTGAGAAAGCCCAAGGACAGTTGCTCAGGCCCTGAGTTCAAGCCCCTGAATGGGGAAGAAGATGAAGAAGAGAAAGAAGAAAAAAGAAACTGTACCCTACTTTCTTCTGGGACACCCAGCCTAAGAACCTGTGGTTAAACCCCACCAGACACCATCACCATTTTAAGATAACTCCAGCAGCCTGTAACAGTACTTCATGGTATTCCTGCTGTATTGGCATAAGTCTGGTCTTTAGTTACACTGAACCGTGGGGGGCACAAACCCTGTTTCTGGCATGGTCCCCAGAACATGATTTTTTTTTTAATCTAATAACTAGTTTATTTTTTTCAGCCCGTGCTGGGGCTTGAACTCAAGGCTTGGGTACCATTCTTGAGTTCTCTCAAGGCTAACACTCTACCATTTAAGCCACAGTACCACTTCCTCAATACCACATGCAGAGAAAAAGCCAGAATGAAAGCCAAGGGTTCGTGCATTCTAGGCAAACACTCTAGCTCTAGGCCATGCTCCTGGCCCAATAACTAGTTTCTTCTAATCATTAATCTACAAGAGCCTGCAGCTCTCCAAGAAAGAAGACATACACAGACAGCTAATCTTTGTCATTTTCAAACATGTGAGGCAAGATATGGCTGTAAGCCCTCCAAGAAACAGTAGAAGGATGTGTCATTCTCTTCTTTCTCACCCTCCCCAAAACAGGCCTACAGCTCCAGAAGAATCACTGGTCTTGAACTCTCCCCAAGTCAGACCACAGCTCTGGACAGCACCAGACATGCAGCATTTTCTTCTACCCACCGTAAACCTGTTGAATAATCCATAACCAGAAACACCCAGTGACAACAAAACCATCCCCACAGGACGGTAGCTTGCAGTCACATGCCTCAATGGATGCCCACTCCTCAAACTTGCGCTCATCTGGTGTCTCTGCACCCAGGTCTTCATTATGGTGTGGTGGTCTATCCGTTTATTGAGAAAATGGGTATAAACAATTATGGACACTGGGAATTAAATCATGTTTGCTCAGTGGATGAAGAATTCAGCCAGTTTCATGGGAAGGTGCAAGAGCATATGTAGACATATTTTGGGTGGAGAAAGCAGAAGACAACCTAGGCAGAAGGTAACAGATTATATACAGATTATAATGATACATTTTATATATTTATGTATATTATATATATGTTATATATCACTATACAGTTTAGTGTAGTTATATAGTGTATATCATTATATATCTACATACTAGTTATATTTTTGATGTACCTGAAATGTGCATACAGAATTGATGGTAGTAATGTTTTAAGCTACTCTCTTAAGATAGTATGTACTTGGCTTTTTCTGTCTTCCTTTCCTTTTGTTCACTTATTTCTTTTGACTAACAGACTTTCAGAGCACCTTTAGGTTTACAGAGAAACTAAACAGAAGGTGGAGTTTTCATATAACCCTCCTCATCCCACTTCCCCTTGAAATAACTTGTATTCACAGGGTGCATGTGTTGTCCTTAATGAGTTGTTAAAGTCTGTGGCTTATGTTAGAGTTCACTCTGTTGTGTAGCTTTATGGATTTGGGCAAATGCATAATATCATGCACCTGTCATTGAAGTATGTAGAATAACTTTGCTGCCCCAATAATCCCTGTGCTTCAGGAATTCATCTCTCCCTTGCTCCTCACTACAACCCCTGACCATCTATGGGCTCTGTATCTTTTCTTTTCCATAATTCCATCCTACTGGGATCATACAGTATTGTGGTCCTTCTAGACTGTCTTCTTGCCCTTAGCAATATGCACTCTACGATCTTTTTGTAGTTTGATAGCTCATTTCTTTTCAGTGCCGAGTAATATTCCATTTTATAGATGGATATCCCACCATCATCTTCCCATTCCTTCACATTTTGGTTGCTTCCAAGTCTTGACAAGCACACATAAAGCTTCCACAAACCTTTGTGTGCAAGTTATTTGGGTGGACATGATTTCATCTGACTTAGTATAATTGCCAGTTCCTATCACAGAATAGCAGTGGACTTGATGCAGTAACCAACTTCTGATCTGGTAACATTTCTCATTCCCACCAGCAGCTTTTGTTTATTGTTGTTATAAAAGTGATGTACAGAGGGGTTACAGTTACATAAAGTCAGGTAAAGTCTTTTTGAACAATGTCACTCCTTTCCCCTCTCTCTCCCACCACTAACTTTTCTGAGTCTGACCTAACTGCCAAGTGTAATGTTTCAGCTTCTGTCGAGTTAGTCATGGCTGCTGTCCCTCCCCCATCAAATATCCTCCTTTTTTGGGTTCTGTGGCTTACTCACCTTCTGCCATCCCTTGGAATATCTCCTGTTGTCCCCTCTCACACAGGAACCATGTGTGTTAGCATGCCCCAGAGATTCTTGGTTACTTCCCTAGAGGATCTCAGCCCTCCTCCTCCCTGCAGCCCACATCCTCTCTGCTGCTTAGAAACAGCCTTTCTCATGTCTACTTCTTTAGCCTCATTCACTTTGTCTGAAGCTCTATATTTAAACAGAAAGCCATCAGCAGACCATTTACTTGGATATTGTTTCTCACATCTGAACCACCATTCCCTTTTCCAAACCATCCCCTGTCCTGCGCTATCTATCGCCTCAATAAGGGGCTGCCTAACAACCTGTTCCCCTTATTTGGAATGTTTCTTCTTTCAACTAATCATCAAGTCCTTCTGACATGCAGCAGCAAAGTATGGAGATTAAGAATGTATGCTTTGTATGGAATAACAAAAGACCTAGAATAGCCAAAGCAATTCTAGGCAAAAAGAGCAATGCGGGTGGTATTACAATACCAGACCTGAAACTCTACTACAGAGCCATAATAACAAAAATAGACCAGAAGATCAATGGACTAGAAGGTCCAGAAATAAAACCACATACCTATAGTCAACTTATATTCAACAAAGGAGCCAGAGATATACAGTGGAATAAACAAAGCCTCTTCATTATTGGTGCTGGGAAAACTGGGCAGCCACATGCAGAAAACTAAAAAATTGATCCCAGCCTGTTGCCATGCACAAACGTTTAACTCAAAATGCATCAAAGACCTCAATATCAGCTCTCAAACTCTGAAACTGCTACACGAAAGAGTAGGAGAGACACTGGGACTCATAGGCACAGACAAATACTTCTTGAACAGAGCCCCAGGGTCACAACACATTGGAGACTCGACAAATGGGACTACCTAAAAATAAAAAGTTTCTGCACAAAGACATAGTACTAAAGTAGAAAGACAGCCAACCAACTGGGAAAAGATATTTACCAATAATACATCAGACAAATGCTTAATTTGATGTATTAACTCAAGAAACTAAGCCCCCCCCCAACAAACCAATCACTAAATGGGCAAGGGAACTAAAGAGAGACCTATCAAAAAAAGAGGTTAAAATGGCAAAGAAATATAAGAAAATGTTCATCATCCACGGTCATAAAGGAAACGCTAATAAAAACAACCCTAGGGTATCATATTACCCCCATTAGAATGGCCAACATTCTGAACTCAGACAATAGCAAATGCTGGTGGGGATGTAGGGAAAGAGGAACTCTACTGCACTGCTGGTGGAAATGTAAACTAGTACAATCATTAAAAGCAAGTTTGGAGGTTTCTCAAAAAACTAAAAATAGACCATCCCTTCAACCCAGCCATACCACTCCTGGACATCTACCCTAAGCATCATAAGGACACCTGCACAACCATGTTCATCTCTGCACTATTCACAATAGCCAAGTGACAGAAACAACCCAGATGCCCCACTACAGATGAACAGATACAAAAAATGTGGTACATATATACAATGGAATTCTACAGAGCCACCAGACAAGATAAAATAATAGCATTTGCTGGGAAGTAGATGAACTAGAGTAAGTCATTTTGAGTGAGATAAGTCAAGACCAAAGGAAGAAAAGGCGCCTGGTCTTCTTGATATGTGGATATTAGATCCCAACAGTACAAGAGCAATGACTCAATATTCTGGGTACTCAAGGTCATTGACATGATCTTGTAGATATAACTATAACTACACAGACATAAAAATCTATGATGGGATACATGCTCTATAGACATAATGTTCTATTGTATAGATCGATAATATCTATTACATATAAACTCAGCTTAATTTTGTTTTTAAATTTATGTGCCAGTGATTACATATAGAGATCCCATTCTTGAGTACTTATTTGTTAAAACTTGACATGTGATGTAAAAAAAAAATCAAGGTTAATAGCTTTAAAAAAGAAAAAGAATGTATGCTTTGTGTTCATTGCTGCACTCTTCACAATAGCCAAGTTAGAGAGTGAGCTCAGATGCTCTGTAATAGATGAAAGGATCCAAAAGCTGTGGTACCTATACACAATGGAATTTTACACAGCCATTAGAATGTCATTTGCAGGAGGAAAATGGATGGATTAGAACAAATCATATTATATGAAGCAAGCCAAGCTCAGAGAAACAAATGGCCCATGTTTCTTCTCATATGTAGAAAGCTACATCTAAAATACCCTGGGACATGATGAAGCATACAGAACTCTAGGCATGCACATACAGTGAAGCCAAAGGAGGATATTCTTAGGGGAGAAATTCAAAGCCACAATGCCTTTCTGCCTCTTAATGAGCTTCAGAAAATAGAGAAACAAGAGGTTCTTAAAATTTTGTTTTCATTTTCTTTTCATCTTAATTTGTCATTTATCTGTCCTTGGGAGGGGAAGGGGACACAGAAATAAAAGAACCGAAGGTAAACAAATGCAGCAGTGGTACTTACTAGATACTATGTCGACATGTATCCATTGCCTGACTTATGAAACTGTAATCCATCTGTCCATCTCCTGTATAATAACTTTTTAAAAAAAGGCATGCTTTGAAGCCAGGTGGATCACACTTGTAATCCTAGCTACTCAAGAAGCTGATATCTGAGATCTAAGGATCGCAGTTCAGAGATAGCCTGGGCAGGAAAGTCTGTAAGATACTTACTCCAATTAACCACCAAAACAGCAAGAAGTGGAGCTATGGCTCAAGTTCAAGTCCCACAACAATAACAAAAAGATTCAAGTAGTGACTGTAAAACTTCACACAAGTCAACACAATATGGCCACAGGGCTATGGGACTTATTAAATTTGATTTCTAGTAAAGACTGAGCCATTAAGATGAGCCATGGTTAGATTTTCTTTCCTCTGCCCTGTCTCAGATTAAGGAGTCCATGAGAGATGAGCTTCCCCTGATGCTTTGTGAGATGGAGAGCAATAAAGCTTCTTCTGCTTGTTCAAGATAGCAAAGATGGGGACAGACAGTGAGTTGCTATGGAGGGTGAGCCGCCTGTGGCACACCCTGAGTACAAGGGTACTCAGTACAGACTGAAAGCACCCTCCTGCCATCTTTGCTGTTAGATCTCTGGACCAATCCTCTTGCTCATTTTTTTTTTTTTTTGGCCAGTTGTGGGACTTGAGCTCAGGGCCTGAGCACGGTTCTTGGGCTTTCCTCAAGGCTAGAACTCTACCACTTGAGCCACAGCACCACTTCCAGCTTTTTCTATGTATATGGTACTGAAGAATCGAACCCAGATCTTCGTACATGCAAGGCAAACACTCTACCACTAGGCCAAACTCCCGGACCCTCTTCTTCCTCATTTACATCTGACTGAAATGGCTTTTCCTCTCAGAAGATTCCCACAATACTCTTATCTTCTATCTTGCAGTTCCCTAAGGCCCAAAACCCTCAGTTAAAATCTCAGCTCTGGTAACTTAGTTTACATATGTTTCAGATAACTCTCAGCCCATTTACTCATGAGTAAAATGAGAAGGATAATAGTTTTTACATCTTGTGTTTTTACATCTTGTGTTGTTACAGAAATATGGAGTGAAGCCAATGTAAAATAACAGGTTGGGGGCTGGAACTGGCCTGGTGGTAGAGTGCTTGCCTAGCATGCACAAAGACCTGGGTTCAATTCCTTGGTACAGGAAGTGGTGCTGAGGCTCAAGTGGTAGAGCTCTAGCCTTGAGAAAGTCCAAGGACAGTGCTCAGGCCCTGAGTTCAAGCCCCACAAATGGCAAAAAATAAAATAACAGGTTGTCAATTTAGGAGTTTAGTTTTTTCAGTACTGGATTGACTTCAGAACGTCTACTTAAGTGCTCTAGCACTTGAGCCACATTATGGTTCTCTTGTGAGTGGTTTTTTGGTGCTGGTCCTGGGACTTGAACTCAAAGCATAGGCCCTGTCCCTGAGCTTTTGCACTCAAGGATAGCACTCTACCACTTGAGACATAGATAGACTTCTGGCTTTTTTTTGGAGGGGCATGGCGGGGGGCAGGGAAGGGAGTAGTCACATAGACTTTCCTGCCTGGACTTGCTTTGAACTGTGTCCTCAGAACTCAGTCTTCCGAGTAGCTACGATTCTAGGTGTGAGCCTCTGGTGCCTGGATGACCCTAGTCCTTTTACTTTTGTTTCCAGATAGGGTCTCCTACTTTTGCTTCAGACTGTGATCCTCTTGCCTTTTCCTCCTATCTAGAACTACAGATGTACATCATTGTACTCAACCAAAAAGTTATAGACTTTAGGTCCATTGCATTACTTAGCAAATTGGGCTACAATTGTCTGAAGTCAGTACCATTATGTCTTCCTACCCCTTGCCTCTTCTAAGGACCTGCCCTTGCCAGAAGTTCCTGGGTATGGGGGCAGCGCCAAGAAATTGGGCAGGAGGGGCCGGCTGTTTGGCCTAGTGGTAGAGTGCTTACCTGGCATGCACGAAGACTGGGGTTTGATTCCTCAGTACCACAAACATAGAAAACAGCTGGAAGTGATACTGTGGCTCAAGTGATAGAGCCATAGCCTTGAGAAAGCCTAAGGACAGTGCCCAGGCCCTCAACTCAAGCCCCAGAACTGGCATAAAAGAAAAAGAAAAAGAAAATGGGCAGGAAAGAAAAATGAGGAGGTTGACTAACGAAGGGAAGGAGTTAAAGCCAATGCATATAATAAACATTAGAAAGAAGGAGAGATGAAGAAATGCCACACCAATTTAGCGCTGGTGATCCATGACTGTAATCCTAAGTAATCAGGAGGCTGATATACATAGGATCATTGTTCACAGCCCTAAGACTCCATGTTGCAATTAACCAGCAAATATACTAAACTGGAGGCGCGGCTCATGGGATGGAGTGCTAGCTGTGAGCAACAAAGCTGAGAATACCAGTTCCTAAATTCAAACTGTTACAGCCCCCAACCAGAAAAAGAAATGAGAAAAAAAGTCACACAGAATAAAAAATGGAGCAAGAGATGTTGACTCACTCCTACACTCCTAATTACTCAGGAGGCTGAGACCCAAGGATTGTGTTCAAAGCCAGCCTGGGCAGAAAAGTGTGTGAGACAATAATCTCCAATAAACGACTCAGAAAAGCCAGAAGTGGCACAGCGGCTTAAGTGGTAGAGAGCCTTGAATGAGAAGAGGTTCGGGGGTACAGCCCAAACCCTGAGTTCAAGCCACAGGACTGGCAAAAAGAAAAAAGAAAAGAAAAATGGAGCAAGAGTTTTTGGACATTGCGGCATATAAGAAAATTCAGTGGAGGAAAAAAATATGGAAATCGTTACTAGGGAGCATGGGTTCAGGAACTGGGTTTAACTTCTGAAATCAATTACAATTACTATTTTTGAGAGTTGAGGATGTAACTCATGGTAAACTGCTTGCCTAACATGCTCCAAACCCTGAGTTTGATTTCTATCCCTAAAAGGAGAAGTTAAAGTTTCCTTTTGTGTTAAGGGCCATGGTTGAGTACTTCCATATAGAACTGGAAATTACCTGAGACTGAAATGGTTGAAAATACCCTGAAAGATCTGGAATTTTTCTAGTGCAAGGCTGAGCTTCCTACCTCTCTCATTTCTTTGAGTGTGTGTGTGTGTCCACGTACTAGTCCTGAGGTTTGAACTCAGGGTCTAGACACTGTCCCCTGAGCTGTTTTGCTCAAGGGTAGTGCTCTACTAATTGAACCACAGCTCCACTTCTGGCTTTTTAGTGGTTAATTATAGTAGAGTCTCATGGACTTTCCTGCCTGACCTGGCTTGGAACCGTGATTCTCAGATCTCAGCCTGCTGAGTAGCCAGGATTACAGGTGCGAGCCACTGTGCCCAGCTATTCTTGCCTCTCTAGGTTCAGTGCAAGTACATAGCCTGGCACGTAGTATAGAACAACACAGCTGACTGAACGAGTAAACACAGCTACAGCTGCAGTATAGGTGCCTGGACAGTATGTGCTTTCACTTATTTTTTTTCCTGTGTTCAAATAATAAATACTATAGAGAGGTGGATGGTGACCATCGTAAATGGTGTCCATGTTCTGATCCCCAGATCCTATGAGTATGAATTTCTAGAACAAAAGACACAATCGAGTGAAGACTTGAGGCTACAAAGCTTATCCTGGATTAGCTAGGAAGGTTCTAAATGCAACCATATGTATTCTTATGAGAGGAGGCTGAGACAAAAGAGGTCACGTAAGAAGCATGGGACCTCACAGACTGGAGTGATGTGGCCCACAAGCCAAGAACACCTGGAGCTACCAGAGGACAGAAAAGATTCCCCATCCCACCCCCAGAACCTCTGAGGGGTATGCAGTCCTCCCCTCGCCCCCCCCCCCCGCTTCCAGAGCTGAGAATTTTCTGTTTCTTGTTGTTATTGTTGTTATCAGCAGTGGGGCATAAACTTAGGGTTTAGGCACTATGCCTGTGCTCAAGGCTAATGCTCTACTGCTTCGATGCACACTCCACTTCTGCTTTGGGGTGGTTACTTGGAGGTAAGAGACTTGTGGACTTGCCTGCCTGGGCTGGCTTTGAGCCACAATTCTTAGATCTCCACTTCCTGAGTAGCTAGGATTACAGCCAGCAGCTCCCAGCCACAAGAAACTAAATATAAATACATTGTACATAATAGGTATTCAATGATTATCAGTAACTTGGAATTACTTGCAATCACAAGCAGTACTATTTTTTTTTTTTACAAAGAGGGGAGAGGAGCAGGGGGAGATGAGGAGGAGAGTGGGGGAGAAAGAGTCAAGAGGTAGAGAGGAGGAAGAGAATGGGGCGAGAGAGGAAAGAGATTGAAGGCTAGGGCCAGAGCTGTACTTTGTCACTTTGGTACAAATAAATGCTGTTGTAAGCAAATGATCCCTGTTACCACGGAGGGACTATCAAGCTCCAGGTTGAGCAGCTCTGAGCGCACAGTCCTCCCTACATTTTCTGTCCTTCCTATGTAACATAACGTCTCCATCTTTGGAGTGGGAGATTGCAGTAGGAATGCACCTGCTATGGATAGGGGGGCAGCAAAAACAATGGCTTGAGGTGATGTGCATGGAGAAGACTGGCTGGCAGCCAGCACCTCAGGTCTCCAAGCACCAGCAGCCTACATTTACAACGTACCACCACACTAAGTTACAGCCACACAAGCATGAAGCAAACCACAATGCACTTTCATCTATGTCCAGTATAGCCAATGAACTCCACTGCTGCATCTCTTCACCCTTTTCCCTCTGATTCTGTGCCTCCCCCCATCTTCTCACAGATGTGTATGTGAACACATTGTATTTAAGATAAAGAATATAGAGTTATCAGGAAAAGAAAACAAAAGGAGAGAAAAGTCCTTTATCTTCATATCTTTGGAGTTCACTCTAGTATGTGTATTTAGTAGGAAATGTACTCTTTACCTGACTTGTGTAACTGTAACCTCTCTTTACATCGTCTTTATTTTAAAAAATTTAACGTAAAATTCTACCTCATCTTTAGAATTTTACCTCATCCTAATTTGAACCTTTATAACTGGTGTCACAGAAATAACACTGACCTTAAAGTGCTTATTATATGCCCAGAATTGGTCCCAAAGATATTCACTCCCAAGAATTTTAAGCAATCTTAAAATACTCTTTTCCTTCAAGACAGTCTCATTATTATTAGAGTCAACTTACCTACAGTGAAAAGGCAACATGAAGTAAGAAAAATTTTTATACCAACTTCAGAAATGGCAAAGTCAAGGGTTCTTAGCTTAAAAATGCAGCAGAGGGCCAGGAGTTTGGCTTAGTGGTAGAGTGCTTGCCTAGCATGCACGAAGACCCAGGTTCGATTCCTTGGTACCACATACATAGAAAAAAAGCTGGAAATTGTGCTATGGTTCAAGTGGTAGAGCTCTAGCCTTGAGAAAACCTAAGGACAATGTTCAGACCCTGAGCAAAAAGTAAATAAATAAAAATTCAGCAGAACTGTAAATCTGAGTAATTCACAGCACCAGAGGATGATAATCATTTGATGTGTTCAAATGCATCTCTATGCTGAGAGTTGACTGAAATGGAAACATAAGCATTACTATATAAGCCACATGCTTTCAGCACACACACTCCATCACAACACCATCCTTGCTGGATTCTTCTCACGAAATGACAAAGTCTTAGAGAAAAAGCACCTTTTCTCATAGCTAAGAAAACCTCCTTATCTATAATACAGTACTCCAAATCACTACCACAGAAACTGCCTACCTCATTTTATTATTTTATTTATATTTTGGGCAGTAATGGAGCTTCAACTCAGGGCCTGAATATTGTCGGGGAGCTATTTTGCTGAAGGTTAATGCTCTACCACTTTAAGCCACAGCTCTACTTCTGATTTTCTGGAGATTAAGTGGAGATAAGAGTCTCGGGCCGGGAGTTTGGCCTAGTGGTTAAAGTGCTTGCCTAGCATGCATGAAGACCAGGGTTCGATTCCTCGGTACCACATACATAGAAAAAAGCCGGAAGTGGTGCTGAGGCTCAAGTGGTAGAGCTCTAGCCTTGAGAAAATCCAAGGACATTGCTCAGGCCCTGAGCTCAAGCCCAGGACTGGCAAAAAAAAAAAAAAAAAAAAAAAAAAACGAGTCACCAAAGCCGGGAGTTTGGCCTAGTGGTTAAAGTGCTTGCCTAGCATGCATGAAGACCCGGGTTCGATTCCTCTGTACCACATACATAGAAAAAAGCCAGAAGTGGTGCTGAGGCTCAAGTGGTAGAGCTCTAGCCTTGAGAAAGTCCAAGGACAGTGCTCAGGCCCTGAGCTCAAGCCCAGGACTGGCAAAAAAAAAAAAAGAGTCTCATAGACTTTCTTGCCCTGACTAAATGTGAACCGGGATCCTCAGATCTCAGCCTCCTGAGTAGCTAGGATTACAAGCGTGAGCCATGGGTACCCAGCTAATTTTATTTTTATATTGTGAGAAGTCCAGCTGCATCAAGAGATTTTCATATGACCCAGGAATTATGCTCCAAGGTCTATATCTAAGTCTGCTGGTTCCACAACTACACAAAACAGGTACCCAAGTAGTCTCAGCTGTGTTTAAGTCCTAATAACCTAAAAGTGGAGCTTGATATCCATCACCTATTGAACAAATAAAATGCAGTATCTGCACACTGTGTGCAGATTCTCAGCCCTATAAAGTTATGAACTACTGAGTCATGCTACAATATAGATGAACCAGGAAATCAAGCAAAGATTGCTTAGGGATACTTCCATGTGAATCAAATCTGCAAAACAGATAGTAAAAAGAATGCATGCTTGCTACAGAGAAAAAGGAAAGGAAATTTTCCCTCCCTACCCTTAACCCCCTTATCCCCAATTTGCAGAGTTCATTTTCAACAGTGCCTAGTGAGTACCACGGCTGCATTGGTTCACACATCCCCCTGTTTCTGTGATTTCCTTCCTTTCCCCAAATCAGATAAACTTATATTCTGATAAAGGGTACCCAAATCAGAAACAGTGACCACGGGAATAAAACAGAGGAGAAATAAAAAGACAAGAAGTAACTGCAAACAGTATACTAAAAAAGCAACAACAACAAAATGCTTATTTCCCTATCGTGGAGATCATTTCAATTAGCATCATTTTCTATGGTCATATGTACATGGCTATCGGGCTGTTATGATCCTCTGCTACGACTATCCCCAAACATATACTAATTATTACAAATAAGCGAAACTATGGATCCTATGTTTCTTTACATCTGGCTTACTTCATGTAATATGTTTTTTTCCAATTCTTTCCATTTCTTTATGAATGGGCAGTGCTATTCTCTCTGAGAGTATATATACACAAAGCAGTTCTATGCTTCCCTATTTTCTTGATCCATTCATCTACTGAGGGGCATCTGGGTTGATTCCATATCTTAGCTATGGTGAATAATGCTGCAATGAACATAGTTGTGTGGTTAGCTTTAGTGTGGCCTTGTTTGTGATCCTTTAGGTAAATGTCCAGGAGTGGGATTGCTGTGTCACAGGGAAGGTCTATGTTTAACATGTCTTTTGAGGAACCTCCATACTGCTCTCCAGAGTGGTTGAACAAGATTACATTCCCATCAGCAGTGTGATAGCATTCTCTTTTGGCCACATCCCTGCCAATATCTGCTGTCATTAGATTTCTTGATAATGGCCATTTCTACTGGATTGAGGTGGAATCTCCATGTAGTTTTTATTCACATTTCTTTTATGGTCAAAGATGGTTAAACATTTCTTCATGTGTCTTCTCTCCAGAGAAGTACCTGATTTTAAAGGAAATGGCTTTAACTTTTCACCATAAGGCTAGCTATAGGTTTGACATACACAGTGTTTATTATATTGAGGAACATTCAAGAGTATTAGTCTAGAACACAAAAGCTCAGGGACAGCTCCCATGCCCACAACTTTCCAAAATAAAAACAAAAACAAGAATAGAATATGTAAAGAGTTAAACTGTTCAGGTTTGTTATTCAAACCTGGACAACTCTGCCACCATCTGCAAGTAGAGAAACACTAGCTATTCCATTAGCCCTGGCTCAAACTGAGGATGTACTGAGCAAAGTGCCACCCCCTGCTACCCCCAGCAGGCCAGGGAACAAGTCACTGTGGTGATGCCTTCTTTTCCCCACCCTACTCCTTGGCTTGAGAAAGAACAGCCACACCAGGACTGCTGGCCACACAAAAGCTAAGTCCACTGCTGCACCCAGACATGGCTGGGTCTCCTGTGAGAGCTGGCAGCAGAAAGGTGTGATGGTGGCTTCTATCTCCAAACCCAGGTCTTGTCTGATCAAGACCTCCCTGCTCTGCCTACCTAACTTGTCGTCACAGCACATTGCATATAATCCTGCAAAGCCATCTGTAATCACATTTCTTTTTTTTTTTTTTTTTTTGCCAGTCCTGGGCTTGAGCTCAGGGCCTGAGCACTGTCCTTGGACTTTCTCAAGGCTAGAGCTCTACCGCTTGAGCCTCAGCACCACTTCCGGCTTTTTTTTTTCTTCTATGTATGTGGTACCGAGGAATCGAACCCGGGTCTTCATGCATGCTAGGCAAGCACTTTAACCACTAGGCCAAACTCCCGGCCCCTGTAATCACATTTCTATAAAGGTTTCCTTCAAAGTGACATTTTAGAGCTAGCATTTGACAATGATTTCATAATCATCAAGCCACACTGGGGTATTGCCCTAGTTCTGGTAGTTGCCTGCCATAGTAACAAAGTCCTAGTGGTGTGGCTTCCTTTCTTTTGTTCCTTTAAAAATAAATGTGAATTGTTGAAATTTATACATAATCCTTCTTCCTTCAGCTCGCTTAAAACAACAACAATAACAAATTGTTGTGGCGGTTTATGTGTAATCCTAGCTACTCAGAAGGCTGAGACCTGATGATCAAGGTTCTAAGCCAGTCTGAGCTGCTAAATCTGAGAGCCTCTTATTGCCAAATAACTAGCAGAAAGCCAGACACAGAAGTGTGGCTCAAGACGTAGAGCAAAGAAGTCAAGCGAGAGCTTCCAGCCCTGTGTGCAAGCCCCAGGATCAGCACCTTTTTCTTATATTAGCTTATTGTATTTTACCTTCAGAAAGTTTACATACATATATAAAATTAAAATATAAATTAAAATATAAATATATAAATAAAAACAAAATGTAAAACATGTATCAGGTCTGTTATCATACATACACACATACACACACACATCCGCACACTATAAACACATACACAGTCACACATCATTTGTTGATGAGGATACATTCTAATAAACGTGTCCTCAGGTGATTTCATCATGGTATCAATATCACTATTACTTACACATTGCCGCCCCACCACACAGCCAAGCTCCTGGCCCAGCCCCCAGCTCAAGGCTCCCAGTCTGAATAGCACAGCTCTGTACTGGACACAGTAACCAACTGTAACATACCTTAAGCACCTGTGTATCTAAGCATATCTAGACATAGAAAAGATGCAGTACAAGTACTAAGCAATAGGAATGTTCTAACCTTACAGGCCTACCATCTTTGAGTAGAACATTGATATGCAGCATGTGGCTACATGTGAAAAATTGTGCCTGGTACACATACTAACTTTTTATGGCTTGAGGAAGTAATATAGCTGTTGACATAGGCTTTTGGATATTTTAGAATCATATAAATTTAGGATCAAATTCAAGCTCCACTCTGGCTATTTTACTGGGGAGAAACGAATTAACTTCTGCATCTCAGCTGTTTTTCACATAGACTGAGTACATTAAATTATACACATAGAACATTTGGTGCTGCAACGCTAAGGACTATTAATATTACTTTATTGTTACCATCTGAGCTAAGCATTTTGATTCTTGTTCACTATTGCTTTCTTCAAGATTTAGTTCACCCTTTGGGGTTTGAAAACTTCGGGGGTAATATCTCTTCAGCCTCTGTTGCTGGACCTCACTGGCTGATAGAGCTAGCTGGTGTCTCAGCATGTCTCTGACCCTTCCCTGGGTCACACAGTGATCCTGACACTTGCAATGGGACACTTAGTTCACAAGTCCCAGAATACTCGGTTCCTTGATTCCCACCCCCCCCCCGAACTTTCTGGGCCATTAAAAATAGCCTCTTCCTGCCCAGAGACCCAGAAATAACCTCAGCTCCCCTTCCTTAAAATCCTCCAAATCCAGACAATAATTAGGATCATGTCTCACTCAGCACAGCCTCCCGGGAAGTAAGAGTCCCTGCACTTGCAGGAACAGCTTTGAGTGGGAGACTGCTGAGAAGTCATCACACAGAGACCTGATGAGCCTTTGGCCCTATCCTTCTTATTTATTGGTCATTCATGGGTTTTGAACTCTGGACCTGGGCACTATCCCTGAGCTCTTCAGCTCAAGGCTACCACCCTACCCCTTGAGCCACAGCCCTACTTCTGCTTTTCTAGTGGTTAATTGGAGATAAGAGTCTCAAGGTCTTAGTGCCTGGGCTGCCTCCTGAATAGCTAGGATTACAGGCAGGAAACACCGAGACTGGCCCAATAGGCTATTTCCTTATAACTTATTTAGTAAAAATTGCAGAATGACAAAGTCATGTTACCACAGTTAGTTAATAATCTGTAATACAAATGTTCATGAATAAATATGTGTAGCTTTCCTACTTTTTTCCCTAATTATTTTTTTAATTTATGAATAAAATTGAGGCCTTTGCTTAGTCTATTCTATTTTTTTCTAGTAATGTACTTTCATCATTTACAAATATAACTTGTCAAACTACCGCAGGTGAGAAAGAAAATCAAGATAGAAACAGACAATCAAGATAGAAACAAATAACACCTGGTGTCAGGTGGCAGGTTTGTCTTTTCATTGTATTTCACTCTTATTGCCAATTAATCAGCAAAAACTCAAAAGAGATTTGGCTCAAGTAGCAGGGCACCAGCTTTGAGCAAAAATGCTGAATAAAAGCAAGGCCTTGAGTTCAAGTCCTGGGATGAGCAGACATGCACAACACATACACACATAGACACACATACATACATTTAAAGCCTGAGCACAGTACTAGTTGAATGTAAATTAAAAGAAGCAGCTGGGAAGCTGAGAGTTTGACCTAGTGGTAGAGTGCCTGCGTAGCATGCACATAGACCTGGGTTCAATTCCTTGGTACCACATACATAGAAAAAATGCTGGAAGTGGTGCTGTGGCTCAAGTGGTAGAACTCTAGCCTTGAGAAACCCCAAGGACAGAGCTCAGGCCCTCAGCCAAGCCCAGGACTGGCAATAAATAAAGCAGCTGAGCTGCCCTGGCAGAATACTACAAAGTCAAAGGCTCTTCTTGGCATGCTGGGTACATTTATTGGGACAACCCATCTGACCATAACCCTGAGAGTCAAGAGATAGAAAGATGGCAAAGCCAACTTGGGCAAAAGCTAATGAGACTATCTCAAAAATAAGGCTAGTAGGGTAATAAACACTTCTAATGCCAGGTACTTGGGAGGTAGAGGAAGAAGAATGGAAGCCTGAAACCAGCTCAGGTAAAAATTCAAGATCCCATATGAAAAACAAAAGCAAAACTTCAAGTGCAAAGGCCCTGAATTGACCAACTATTATTCCAATTTATTGTTTCAAAGTATACTACTTTTCTATACAAGACAGCAAGAGCTAGCGGCCACACCACCTTTACCAAGCCTGATTATTTCCTGCATTTCCATTGTATTCTGAGACTTAAATTCTGTGCAAGCAGGCTTAACATAAAATACCAAATACAAACCAAGAACAAATGATACTTGGTCATCTTAAATTGAGCAGCAAAATTATTTATGTGAATAAAACCCTTCCTTCCCCCTGTAGAGTTACATTATTCTTAGTGATGAGAAATGAAAATTTGTTGGCCAAATAGTATGGGGGAAGTGTCATTACTTTCTGATACTGATATTACAAGGCTATAATTAGGAAAAACTTGTAGCTGATTTTCATATTAAGAGCTGGGTGTGAAATGACATGATTTAGCTCTGCATTATTTATACCCATGATCTCAAAATTGCAGATTTCAGAACTGATCCACAGTGGTTGTAAAATTCCTGGGGCTAAAGAATCATGCCCTAAAGCCAGGCGCAGTGGCTCACCCTGTAATCCTGGCTACTCAGGAGGCTGAGATCTGAGGATCAAGGTTCAAAGCCAGCCCGGGCACAAAAGAACCTGAGACCCTTATCTACAATTAACCTCTAGAAAATGGGAAGTGGGCTTGGCTTGAGGGGAGGGTTGTAGCCTTGAGCTGAAGAGCTCAGGGACATCACTCAGGCCCAGGGGTAGGGTGGTAGCCTTGAGCTGTAGAGCTCTGGGACAGCACCCAGGCCAAGTTCAAGGCCCATGACCCACCCAAAAAAAAAAAAAAGAAACATGTCCTATACTTATTTGTCTTCAACAGGACTGTGAAGTTTTTTCTTCCTAGAATATCACACCCTCCAATTGCACTATGGTTGGAGGTCCCCAGAAAGCAATCTATCCTGGATTTCACATCCCATAGCAAATAAAACAGGAAAACCTGGGCTGTGCCTGCTACTCTGTATCCCAGAGAGATGCTTTTCTAGAACATTCGACAGTTATTCAGAGAATCACAGGAGAGAAACTGGGTTATTCCAGGGCCTCGAACTGTCCTGCTGGACATAAAATCGATTGAGAAATAGTCCTGTTATTCCCATCCCTGATCTACTCATGTGTCAATGTACAGGAAATACAAGGAAAAGACAAACCTGCCATGCAACACCAGTAGTTATCTGTTTCTATTTTGATTGTTTCTATCTTTATTTTCTTTCTCACCTGCGGTAGTTTGACAAGTTGTATTTGTAAATGATGAAAGCATATTACTAGAAAAAAATTAGAATAGACCAAGCAAAGACCTCATTTTTTTTCATAAATTAAAAAAATAGGGAAAAAACTAAGAAAGCTACACACATTTATTCATGGAATATGTGCATCACCAATTATTAACAAAAACTGTAATAACATGACTTTGTCATTCTGCAGTTTTACTAAATAAGTTATAAAGAAATCGCCTATTGGACCAGTCTTGGTGGCTCTGCCTGTAATCCTAGCTATTCAGGAGGCAGCCCAGGCACTAAGACCTTGAGACTCTTATCTCCAATTAACCACTAGAAAAGCAGAAGTAGGGCTGTGGCTCAAGGGGTAGGGTGGTAGCCTTGAGCTGAAGATTCAGGGATAGCACCGAGGCTGAGTCCAAACCTCATGACCAAAAAAGTAAAAATAGTCCATTGGGGCTGAGAATGTGGCTTTGTGGCAGAGTGCTTGCATAGCATTCATGAAGCATTGGGTTCCATTCCTCAGTACCACATAAACTGAAAAAGCCAGAAGCGCGCTGTGGATCAAGTGGTAGAGTGCTAGCCTTGAACAAAAGAAGTTCATGGACTGTGCCTAGGCCAAGTTCAAGCCCCAGAACTGGCAAATAGATAGACAGATAGCTGTTAAGCTAGGCAGTGATGGCTGACAGCTATAATACTAGCTACTCAGGAGGCTGATATCTGAGGATCGAGGTTTATACCAGCCTGGGTAGAAGAGTCCTTGAGACTTTTCGCTCCAATTAACCACCAGAAAACCAGAAGTGGTGCTGTGGCTCAAAGTGATAGAGTACCAGCCTTGAGCAAAAGAGCTCAGGAATAGAGTCCAGGTCGTGAGTTCAAGCCCCATCAAAAAAGAAAAAAAGTCTTTATAATTTTATCTGATTTGGGGAGGGGAAGGGAAAGCACAGTAAGGTGGGCTGAAGGGCGAGCCAATTCAGCAGTGAAACCCATTAGACACTATGTTGGAAGTGAACTATATAACACTGAGGGAAGGGAAGTCGAGAGGGGAAACTGGGAAAGAATGAAGGAGGGAGAGATGTACTCATTATCCAACTTATGTAACTGTAACCCCTCTGTACACCTTTGCAAGAAAATAAAAAAAATAGCCTACTAAAATAGCTTATGCACACACCATGAAGGGACATTCATATATACTGTTATTTAAGTTTTGTTTACTATCTGATGTTACTGAGAGGGGGGGTTGAACCCAGGGCTTTGCATTTGCTAAGCAGGTGTTCTACCACTTCAGCATGTCCTCAGACTTCTTTGCTTTAGCCACTGTTTTAGACAGGTCTTATGCTTTTGGCCAAGGGTGTACCACCATGCTTAGCTTCTTTTTTCGGTTGGTCCTGGGGCTTGAACTCTAGGCCTGGGTGCTGTCTCTGTGCTTTCAGTTCAAAGCTAGAGCTCTACCACTTGAGCCACAGCACCACTTCTGGTTTTCTGGTGGTTAATTGGAGATCAGAGTCTCACGGACTTTAGTACCTGGGATGGCTTTGAACTGTGATCTTCAGACCTCAGCCTCCTGAGATCTATACAACTATATAACTATATAGTGTGTATATACCTGTGTGTGTGTATATATATATGTGTGTGTATGTGATTACATATATTCACATATATATATATGTGTGTGTACATACATACACACATACAAACACACTACTCTGATTATACCACTAAGACATTTGATTAATTCTGACTTTTTCATAGCCAAGATATTTTGTTAGCCAAGTACTAGTGGCTCACGCCTGTAATCCTAACTACTTAGCAGACTGTCAGGTAAGGATCAAAGTTTGAAGCCAGCTTGAACAGGAAAGTCTGTGAGACTCATCTCTAGTAAACTACTCAGAAAAAGCTGGAAGTGGCACTATGACTCAAGTGGTAGAGCACTAGCCTTGAGCACAAAGAGGCTCAGGGAAAGTACCCAAGCCCTGAATTCAAGCCCCAGTACCAGGAAAACCAAAAAAGGCAAAGGGACAATGCCCAGGCTCTGAATTCAAATTCCAGTACCAACAGCAAAAGAGGGTGGGCAAGAGAAGGACTAAGACACTTTATTTGTAGAGCTAGGTTTGAACCCAGGGACTCAGACATACTAGGCAGGAGCCATAGCATTGAGCTACATCCCCTACCCATAGCACAAATGTTTTCCAGGTACATTTGGCATGGGAATGAACAGCCTTGGTTTGGGTCCTAAGCACTTTCCTCATTCTGGATGGAAGGAACAGTGTGTTGATCTTCACTCCTGCCATAAAATGACACTAGCATGTCTTCTTGCCATTAAATCTGCACCAGCACAACATCCTCAAGCATTGTCTAACTGCGTCTGCTGGCAGCATGCAAGGGCCTGGACACTAAAGCAATGCCAACCTGGTGCATGCGAACTTTCCAAACGTCCACTCTCCACATCACAAAAGCAGCACTGGCCTGCACTTGGAGGAGCACTGCTCTAGAAGACACGTGACCACAAATCTGCAATACCACTGCCATGTGAGACAGGGGATGAGTCTTCAGCTTAGATATGATTTAAGACCAGGCTAATAACCCTAGCTACTCAGAAAGCAGAGATTGGAAAGATCAGGGTTCTAGGTCAACAGAAAAAAAAAAAGATTCTCAACAGGAAAAAAGGTGAGTGTAGTGTGGGTGCTTGTCATCCCAGCTAAGCCGAGAGCTTAAAATAGGAGGATCGTGGTTAGGGCCAGCCCAGACAAGAAAGTGAGACCCCATCTCACAGCCAGAGCACCAGGTGACAATGGTCCCTCCAGTGGTCCTGTCTACTTCAGAATGCTGAAATCTGAGGATTGTAGTTTGAAGCCAGCCCACGCTGGAAGGTCGGTGACACTCATTTCCATTAGCTGTGACTTCAGTGGTACAGCACCGATCTTGAGCAAAAAAACAACAAAACACCTCAGGAATAGTGTCCAGGCCCTGAGTTCAAGCCCCAGGACTGGCATAAAATATACATACACAGCAGCCACATACCAATGGTTTATGCCTACAATCCTAGCTACTCAGAAGACTAAAATGTGAGAACTACATTTCAAAGTCAGCTCAGACAGAGAAGTCTATGAGGTATCTATCTCCAAGTAACCACACAAAAGAAAGCCAGAAATGGGGGGTAGCTCAAGTAGCAGAGCACCAGTCTTGAGCAAAAGAGCTAAGATATGACACCTAGATTCTGAGTACAAACTCCACTACTGGAATTTAACAGAGAAACAGAGAGAGAGGAGAGAGAGAGAGAGAGAGAGAGAGAGAGAGAGAGAGAGAGAGAGAGAGAGAGAGAGAGAGAGAGAGAGAGAGAGAGAGGGAGAGAGAGAGAAAGAGAGAGAGAGAGAGAGAGAGAGAGACTGGATGTATAGTTCAAGTGCTAGAATGCCTGCCCGAGAAGAACACCAGAGAGGTCAGATCGCTACCCCAAGAGTGCGTGGCTCATAAGTGCTCCTATCAGGATGTGAGGTCAGGCTAGGGCATTCCTTGGCAACTGGTGGGAATCACTGTGAGGCTGTTTTCCTAGCTTCAGGAAGGAAGCTAAGCTACACTAAGCCAAGTACAGCCCATGTGCAGTGGTAAACTGGCCAAGTCTGAGCAGTGACCAGGATTCAGGGCCTTATTCTCCAGTTGTCTGCTGGTCACTGCTCAGGGTTCTCTGGAGAGCAG
The DNA here is from genome assembly GCF_031878675.1 of Megascapheus bottae. Lineage (NCBI taxonomy): Eukaryota > Metazoa > Chordata > Mammalia > Rodentia > Geomyidae > Megascapheus > Megascapheus bottae. The sequence goes on from NC_143516.1 coordinate 54,060,181, forward strand.
CCATCCAGGTATCTCAGCAGCCAGATGTATATCATATCTCATGTTTATCAGTAAAACTCAAAACACAAACTGTTTTTGCACTGATTTTATTTTTCCCTTGTTGACTCAACTGTCAAAATACAGTGGTTGAGGAACATGTAAACTATATAGAGTACTGGAAATTTTCAAATCAAGATTTTTCCCCCCCAAGAGCAGATAAATCTTGGTATTGTAACTGGTTTTATACTATAGGTATTTGGGCTTCACTACTTAAATACTGAGAAGCTAAGATTTCCATTTTTCCAGCTTCCTCCAAGTTCCCTTAGGCATCATATATTCAGGTATTAGTACTTACACTGAAGTTAATCATCAGGAAGTTTTAAATATACATTGCATTTAAATGAACTTGATTAAGGCAGCGAATGGGGAAGCTTACCCTTGTTTAAGACATTCAATGCCCTCTCTTTTCCCTGAAGAAACTGAGTGCTCTACTTAGTGGAACTGAGACAGTCCCAGATAACCATTTGCCAGGATCCTGCCAAGTCTGCATCCATCGGTCAACTTATTTACTTGGGTGCCATTTGCTCTCCTTGGCCATACCTTCTCTGGTCCCCTGGGAGCAGCAAGGAACCAGGAGACCAGAACTCACAACTGTGTCCCTGGCCACTGCAGTTTCTTATTAAAGGAATGGATAGGCTCACTATGAAACGTTGACACTAAATAGGTAAAGAGAAATCCTATGCATGAAACCTACTAGAAATTGTTGAAAAAAAAAAGTATAGCTCTTATGAGGAATACAACAAAGGTTGGCAGGGATATGGGGACAAGGGGAAAACTATTACACTGTTGGCAACCACTAATGCAATCACTATGGAAGGCAGTGTGGAGATTCCTCATAAAACTGCCTTATTGGGGCCAGTGGCCAGGAGCATGGCCTAGTGGTAGAGTGCTTCCCTAGCATGCACAAAGCCATGGGTTCAATTCCGTAGTACCACATACACAGAAAAACCCAGAAGTGCTGTGGCTCAAGTGGCAGCATGCTAGCCTTGAGAAAGTCCAAGCGCAGTGCCCAGGCCCTGAGTTCAAGCCCAGGACTAGAAAAACAAAACAAAAACAAAATATCTGCCTTATAGGATACACATACACACATACACACACACACACACACACACACACACACACACACACACACACTGAAATTTTACTCATCAGGAAGAAAATTATATATCATTCGCAGGGAAATGAATGGAACTCCAAAAAGTATGTTAAGTGAAGTAAGATTCAGAGAGACAAACAGCACATGTTTTTTCCATATGTGAAGTCAGATTTAAACTGTAAACATATATGAAAACACATACAGGACCATATGCATATATACACAACACATATAAGACCATATGCATAAATATACCAATTGAATAAAGTTGCTATAAACACGAGAGGATTCTAATCCTTTGAGCAACTTTGTTTAACAAAATGAATACCAGAAAGCTGAAATATCTTTTTTTGGTAGGGTTGGGTATGAGTGTGTAGGAGAAGGGCAGATGGAGAGAAGGATGGGAAAACACAATCATTAAATATTCAATGTACATCTATACAAATGAAACCAGGAACTTGAGGATATGCATTGGATTGGGAGAAATGAGGGAGAACCATGAAAAGGTGACATAGAGCAAAATACATTGTACTTATAAGCTGGTATCTGGCATTAAAACTCATTTGTGGGGTCGGGAGTTTGGCTTAGTGATAGAGTACTTGCCTAGCATGCATGAAGACCAGGGTCCGATTCCTCAGTACCACATACACAGAAAAAAGCCGGAAGTGATGCTGAGGCTCAAGTGGTAGATCTCTAGCCTTGAGAAAGTCCAAGGACAGTGCTCAGGCCCTGAGCTCAAGCCCAGGACTGGCAAAAAAATAAAAACAACAACAACAAACCTCACTTGCACAACTAGAGACAACTTTTAATTTCTTTTAAATAGAAGGGGGAGGAGGAAGAAGGGTTACGAGTCATAGAGATTAGATGAGGTGAATTTGATCAAAATATCTTGCATACATGTTTCAAATACCACAATGAAGCCCCTTTAGGGAATAAATTTATTTCAACAATTTTTTATATATTTTTATCGTAATTAATAGAAGGGTTACATTATTTTCAACAGATAGAAGGTGCATTAATTACTTCACAAACATTGATACCCTTTCTCATATCTTGGTCCCCATTTCCCTCCCCCGACCCCATCCCTCATCTTGTTTTTCCCCCTTCCCCATCCTCTGGTTTCTCTTCAGCTTGTATAAATCTTTCGCCTTTTACCAGCAAATCTTTTGTAAGGTCAAAATAAAGGATATAAAGTAAGGATCTGAAGACTGCTTTTATTATTACCATTCACTTTACAAACCCACTAGCTAGAAGAAAGCCAGAATTCTTCCACACTCCTCCCAGTCTTGGGGTGGGGACGCACTTTTTTAGTATAGAAAAAGTTGTTTATCAAGATTTTTCTCCTCTTTTAGGCACAGGCTATAAGCACAAGGTAAATACAGGCTTTGAACCTAACGGATCATATTTTAATTGGAAGCTTTTTCACGTCAAGGAGAATCTGCTAGGATGCTAACACTGCATTATGCTTCAAGTCAGCCATAAAATCGCCTAATTGTCCTTCAAATGAAACTCACAGCAGATTCAAGTCATCTGCCTTATTAATATTGTGATTTGGATTAGGAGAAAATGAGCTGCTCATCCTCTGGGGAATTCATTCTTCCTGGGCCTCAGAGAAGAAGCAACTGGCTAACACCACTCAGTATTAGCAGTGTGCAGTCCAATTTCCAGTCACCTTGAGAAGGGCCCTCAAAACAGAAGCTCCGACACTGAATAGCAGAAAACCTCATCTTACAACTTACCTATCAAATATGAGTCACCCAACCAAAGCATTTGGCCCCTTTACTGGCACAAAGTACTCCAGACACCCTCACCTCATTAGGTCACTCAGAGATGTGACCTTACCCCCGCCCCCACCCCAAATAGGGAGAAAGGCTGCTTTGGGGAGAGTACACACACACACACAATGTTCATGGGGGTTTCCAGTAAGGGAATCTCTGTAAACACTTGGGATATAATTGCCACGGAATAATAGTGTTTTGTTTCTCAAGTGGACATCTGAGACGCAGACTTGTTAACTGGCCCCTCCCCCATTTTCCAAGCAATGGAAAAGATTGAAGATGCTCCACAGGAGCCACCAGAGTGGAGAGAGGCATGGACAGTCTTCTCTCAAGTTCCAGATTCAAGTTCCTGACACGGAGGAGCAGTTCCTCCAGGGATACTAGAGGCAGGGTGCTGTGGTTATTGTCAACAGTCAAATGACTCAAATAATGTTTTAAGTATTGTTTTCAAGGCCCACCCTCTATATGACTTAGTAACAATAACCTTGGCAAAGTCCTTGACCTCTGTGGGCCTCACTGTGTAAACGTGAAGGTTCTAGCAAATGCTACCTTTTACAAGGTAGTGTCTGTATGTGTTGAGAGCCAACTTTCCCATAAGCTTGGGTTCAGTGACAGACATTTAACAGTACAAACAGATAAACCCCTATGAAAGGCTTTATAGAGCGAAAACGAATCTATCGGGAAGAACAATGCTTAAGGAGGAATGGTAAGGGTGGGACGTGTAATAAAAAGAAGTTTAAGCCAGGTGCTGGTTGCTCCCAGCTAGAATCCTTACTCAGGAGGCCGAGATCTGAGGATCAGTTAGAAATCAGCCCAAGAGGAAAGTCAATGGCTCTCCTATCTCCAATCAACCAAAACAGACAAAAACAGATGGGCCGTGGCTCAAGTAGTACAAAAAGCAGCTCAGGGACAGTGCCAGGGATCCCAGATTTAAGCCTCAAAACCTGACCACCCTCCTCCCTCTCTCCCTCCCTCCCTCTCTCCCGTCTGCCCCCCTCTCCCGTCTGCCCCCCTCTCCCGTCTGCCCCCCTCTCCCGTCTGCCCCCCTCCCCCCGTCTGCCGCCCCCCCCCCCGTCTGCCGCCCCCCCCCCCGTCTGCCGCCCCCCCCCCGTCTGCCGCCCCCCCCCCGTCTGCCGCCGCCCCCCCGTCTGCCGCCGCCCCCCCCCGTCTGCCGCCGCCCCCCCCGTCTGCCGCCGCCCCCCCCCCGTCTGCCGCCGCCCCCCCCCGTCTGCCGCCCCCTCTCTGTCTCTGTCTCTGTCTGCCCCCCCCCCTGTCTCTGTCTGCCCTCCTGGTCTGTCGGTCTCTCCCCGTCTCTGTTGGTCTCGGTCGGTCTCTCCCCGTGTCGATCGGTCTGTCTCTCCCCGTGTCGGTCTGTCTGTCTCTCCCCGTGTCGGTCTGTCTGTCTCTCCCCGTCTGTCTGTCTGTCTCTCTCCCTGTCTGTCTGTCTGTCTCTCTCCCTGTCTGTCTGTCTGTCTCTCTCCCTGTCTGTCTGTCTGTCTCTCTCCCTGTCTGTCTGTCTGTCTCCCTGTCTGTCTGTCTGTCTCCCTGTCTGTCTGTCTGTCTCTCTTCCTGTCTCTCTCCCTGTCTGTCTGTCTGTCTCCCTGTCTCTCTCTCCCTGTCTGTCTGTCTCTCACACACACACACATACATCTTATAAATCTTCATGAAAGTATGTGTTAGTCAAATGGATTCATTGGTTCTTCAAGCTTAACATATTTATTTGCTCCTGTCTTCCCTTCTCTTGATGGTGCTATCGCCTCTCCTAACAATGGCCTAATTGTGCAGACATAAGGGAAGGGAAAAAACAGATGGGATGCCTTGGCTGGATGCCCAGACGAGAGGAGCTCTTCTCCAATCCCAGGAGGTGGAGGCAAAAATCATGGGCTCGGAGCTACCCTACCTTCCCACAGATACGCAGCTCTCTGGGACATGCAGCCACACTGATCTACCCTAAATCCTTCCACTTAACTCCTCAAACAGAATAATGCTTCCTCTCCATCATCACTATTACATGTGACGATGTTTTGTTTATGTGCATGATGAAAAACACAAGAGTCCTTAACTCCTGATGTCCAAATGTAGAAGTTAAATGCCTAGACTGGTTGCAGGAAGCAGCTCTATGAGTTTCTCCTGGTCTGCTGAGGAGCCATGCAGACGAGGATGAGGGAGAGAACAGGGAAGCTGTTGCTCAGACCTCTTACCCCACACAAGCTTTCAGAATCAGCTTTCTGTCTTTCTTGCAACAGTCACAAATCAAGCCCTTCTGTCAAGCTGAATCTCAGTCTATTTCTCCAACCTGGTTCCTTCCTGCTGTCCCTGACAGGTTGGAGCGAAGGCTGGAGCTCTGTGGGCAACTGTCGGAGGCTGCCTGAGCCCTGTACAAAACAAAGTCTTGACTGGGCGCTGGTGGCTCAGACCTGTAACCCTAGCTACTCAGGAGGCTGAAATCTGAGGATTGCAGGTTGAAGCCATGGGCAGGCAAGTCCATGAGAGGCTCATCTCTAACTCTCAAAAAGCTGGAAATGTGATCATACAAAATAGTATTTATCGAAATTAACTCCAGGAAATGAAAACAAGAAGTTTTTTCTGGTTTTCTTTCTTTTTTGTTCTGTATGTTCATTTATATGTCTTTGGGAGTATAAGGGGAGGCTAAGAAATGGAGAGACAAAGGTCAAATGCAACAGTGGTCTTTACTGGACACTTCGTTGAAAATGAACTACACAACTTATGAGTGGGAATGGGAGAGAAACTGGAGAGAGCAAGGGTAAGGGTGACGTTCAAAAATGAAATATGTCAGATCTATAGATCTGTAACCCCTCTGTACATCACCTTTATAAGAATAATTTTATGGGTGCGGGGAGGGTAATGGGTACCAAGACATGTGAAAGGGTATCAATGTATGTGAATTAATGCACCTTCTATCTGGCAAGTATCATGTAACCCTTTTATTAATTACAATAAAAAATATATTAAAAATAATTTTAAAAGCAGTATTTTAAGGCTGGAGATGGAGCTATGGCTCAAGTGGTATAACAGTTGCCTTGAGCAAAAAAAAAAAAAAAAAACGAAGGAACGCACCCAGTCCCTGAGATCAAGCCCCAGTACCAGCTCATGTGCTCACACAGAGTCCTGAAAGCTGTCTCTCTGAAAGTAAACCAGGCTACTCAGCTCCCTGCTGCCACTGAGCATTTTACTCACTTAAGGTTACCATAGAATCAGGCCAAGCAAAAAAGGCTTCCAAAATAGCTCTGTACTGTCCCTTCCCTATCTAATACCAAGACACTAGTGACAATTTATTCTGTGTCCATTCCAGGCCAGGGAATGCCCAGGGGCCTGTTTAAACTACATTCCAGGGGCCTGCTTAAACTACATTCTTAGGTATGTTCCAAGATTAGTTTTGTGTTTTGTTTTGTTTTACTTGCCAGACTTGGGGCTTGAACTCAGGGAATGAGCATAGTCCTTGAGTTTTTTCAAGGCTACCACTCTACCACTTGACCCACAGCACCACTTCTGGCTTTTGCAGTGTATGTGGTACCAAGGAATCAAACCCAGGCCTTCAGGTATGCTAGGCAAGAACTCTACCACTAGGCCACATTCCCAACCCCCAGCATTAGTATTCTTACAGAGTAAAGCAGAAAGCCTTCCTCAGTGTGGATGGGTATACCCAGTCTGCCGAGGGCCTGCACTGAAATGAAGAGGAAGGTTGGGGCTGGGGCCGCTAGGATCACTGCCTCCAGCTCCCGGCTTTCAGGCCTTCAAGCTCACATAGCTCTACTGCTCAGCTCCTGAGCCTTCAAAGTCCACAGCTGGCTTTTGTGGGCTCCAGTTACAGATGACAGAGGGCTTTTCAATTTGCATACTGCTGTGAACCCCTACCTCATAATAAAACTCTCCCTGTTATCCCCTGTTGACTCTGCTTCTCAGGACTCTCATGAGTGCTGAGGTTCTAGAGCCATTCACCCCACACAGGAGCGCAGCAGGACAGAACTTCCTGCAGAACTGAACCAGCGGACCCTCTTGCTGGCTGGCCCAGGTGGACAACATGAGGAACCAGATCTCAGAGCCTATAGGCAGACCTCCCTTCTTCAAGTTTGCAGAGTAAAAAGTACTGGGGCCAGTCTGAAAGAAGTAAATGGGAGACTCATACTCCATGTTTGTCTTCATGGCTGTATGTTCGACCATCTTGGCTCTCTAGGACATATGGGAAAAGTGGAATGGGGCAAACTATTCAAACCTGTGACCACCAAAGAGGGCACAGACACAAGCCAATGAGCATCTCGTGGCAGCAAGAGAATGCTTGGGGAAATACGAAAAGCACACATCACACTTCTCAACAGGGTTGGAGGCCAGTAGGCCTCCCATCTTGGGGCTTCCTGTCTTCCCACTGCCTGGCTTATCTATCTGCTGCTTCTGCCTCATGGAAGTCTACCTCCTTCATACTTGCTAATCAGTGAAGCCTGAGTCTATATGTCATAGCATGTCCTCTGGAAGCCCCCCTCTAACCACAAGTCCAGGAGAATTCCTCCTGCACATTGTAGGATTGTTTTCATGACTCTGATTGGCCAGATTCTGTCTCTCGTGCTGAATCGTGAGCCCTGGGGATGGGGCGGTCACACAGCCCCAGGATGGTACACAGGAGATAGCAATTACCAAATCAAGGATGTTACTTTCTTTAAAAAGGAGGTTCTCAGTGCCAGCACAGTAAATAAAATCTCTATTTCTTAGCATGCTATCTCTTGTGATTCCTTAACAACTATATTTTAAAAGAAGCACACGAGGGAGGACATTTCTATACAGAGCCTAGTTACATGTTCAGTTCTGTGACAAAACAAACAGCAGCTATCACCAGAATTGAAGAGAAAATAATTGGCTGACTTTTAAATATATATATACCATTTTTATTCTCAGGAAAAAAAAAAAAAAGACTAGGGCTGGATTGGGGCTGGGAGTTTGGCCTAGTGGTAGAATTGATCCAGGTTCGATTTCTTGGTACCACATACATAGACAAAAGCTGGAAGTGGTGCTGTGGCTCAAGTAGTAGAGCTCTAGCCTTGAGAAAGCCCAAGGACAGTGCTCAGGCCCTGAGCTCATGCACCAGGACTGGCAAAAAAGAAAAAAGAAAAGAAAGAAAGAAAAAGAAAGAAAGACAGACAGACTAGGGCGGGCTGGAGATGAGGGTCACTGGAGGAACACTTGGGAAAAAGAGGGATGGGGAAATAAAGGAGAAGGAAGAGAGGAAAGGGGGAAGGAGGGAAAGAAGGAGCAGGGGTGTGTGCCCAGTTCGCTCCGCACTTCCACCCGGCAGCCCAGAATTAAGACTTTAAAGTATAAGGGAACACTTTAGTTTATTTGCCCACCTGGCTTAACCAAAGCCATTAATAATCCAGGAAATGAGCCAGGCACCCATGACTAATGCTTGTAATCCTAGCTATTCTAGAAGCTAGGATCTGAGGAATGCTGTTCAAAGCTAGTCTGGGCAAGAAAGTCCATGAAACTCTTATCTCCAATAAATTGCTGAGAAAAAGCTAGAAGTGGTGCTGTGCTCAAGTGGTAGAGCACGAGCCTTGAGCAAAAAAGCTTAGGATTGTGTCCAGACCCAAAGTTCAAGAAAGCCCTAGGACCTACACAAAAGAAATAAAAATAAATCCGGGAAATTATTATGGAATTGTTGATAGAAGACTATTTTGCTATTTTGGTTTAGTATGTTTAAATACTGGAGACCGAACATAAGAGCCTACCTAGTACAGGTTCTGACAAAAACCATTTGGCTTACACCTTATGCTGCCATTTTCTTCCCTTTGTGGCTTAGCGGTGGTGAGTGCTGATAGTTTGCAGCCCTTGCTTCTTTGTTCACTGACAGGCAGGCAAGCATCTATAACACACTCCCGCTTGTGCATCTGGGGCGGTAACTACCTCATGGTGCCACAAATTTGACAACTTGGAACAAAAATTCTTCTGCAATGTTCAGAGTTCCCCAGAGAAACAGAACCAATAAATGTATATAGAAGAAAACCAAAGATATTAAAAAGAACAGACTCCAGCCAGGCACTGTTGGCTTATGTCTATAATCCTAGTTACTCAAACGGCTGAGATCTCAGGGTGGCAGTTCAAAGCCAGCCCAGACAGGAAAGTCTGTGAGACTTTTATCTCCAGTTAACCACCATGGAGCTACAAGTGCAGCTGTGGATCAAGTATAGTAGAGCACTAGCTTTGAGCAAAACCACTCAGGGACAGTGCCCACCCCTTGAGTTCAAGCCCCAAGACCAGAACAGGCTCCTACAACCATAGTTATTGACAATTCAGAAAACTGGAGAACCCAGAAAAGCTAGTAGTACAAAGTTGAGACCGTAATCCTGAAAACCAGGAGCATCAATAAGCCAAGTTCTAGTCCATAATTAGGCAAAAAGAAAATTCAACTTTCCTCTGCCTTTTCACTCCAGTGAAGATTCTGTGCACAAACCCACTGAGAAAACATATTCTTTAGTCAGCCCACTCTTGCAAAAAGTTGATCTCTTAGAAATTCCCACAGACACATGCAGACATAATATTTAACCAGATTTTCTTGGCAGCCTATAGCCAAATCAAGTTGCACAAAATTAACTAATGGGCTTGCAGACCTGAATAAGCCTGAAATCTAAGTGTCACCAAGGCCACCAGCAGTCTTAGGAGGAAGTTGTTTCTAGCCTCTTCATGTCCACACTACTCTAATCTGCCTGTGTATTTATTTTACCTTCTATTGCATTTAGTAACTACCCAAATAATTCAAGTTAACTGCTTCCTCTTAGATCACATTTTAACCACTTACCATGTACAATAATATTCACAGGATAAATTTATCTTTGGGGAGGGAAGCATTTTATTGCTGACTGTACTGACTGCACCATCAATAACAACCAGAAAAGCCCAATATATATACATATATATATGTATATATATTATATTTACATACATATATGTTTGACATAAGCCCTGCTCAGAAGGCTGAGATCTGAGAATCATGGCGTGAAGCCAGCCAGGACAGGAAAGTCTATGAGACTCTTCCAATAAGTACTAAAATTTCAAATAGAGCTAATGGCTCTAATAGCATAGTGCTAGCCTTGAGTAAAAAAGCTAAGAGACATCATCCATGCCTTGAGTTCAAGCCCTAGTACTAGGACAAAAAAGAAATCTGTTAGAGTGGGACATTGGGTTAATTATACTTGTAATCCCACCTACTTAGGAAGCTGAGCTTGGGAAGATTGAGTGTGTTTCAAAGCCAGAAAAGTCACCAAGACCTCTCCTCAATAGAGAGCTTGTTATTCTAGTCACAATAGGAAGCCTAAAATAGGTGGATCATGGGTTAGGTATGTGCCTAGAGAGGAATATAACCCTAACCCATAAATAAACATCACAAAAAAGGTCTGAAGGTATGGACCAGTGATAACAGCCTGCCAAGTATACGGTCCTGAGTTCAAATCCCAGTAGTGAAGGAAAAGGAGGGGAGGGTAATGCAGGGCAGAGCATGCAGGCAAAAAAACTTAAAAAAAGAAAGACATCAAAGCATTCCCAACTCCCAGCTTTAACATTCTTTTTTAATTTTATTTTACTTTTTGCCAGTCCTGGGGCTTGAACTGAGGGCCTGAGCAATGTCCTTGGACTTTTTGCTCATGGCTAGCACTCTGCCATTTGAGCCACAGTGCCACTTCTGGCTTGAGCTATATCTACAATTCTAGCTAACGTTTAAGCTATATCTACACTTCCAGCCTTTTTTTTTTTGTCAGCTGTGGGACTTGAACTCTGGGCCTGGGTATTGGCTCTTAGCTCCCTACCCCTTGAACCACAGTGCCACTTCTGTTTTTCTGGTAGTTAAATGAAGAGTCTCATGACTTTTTAGTGCCCAGGCTGGCTTTGAACCATGATCCTCTGATCTCAGCCTCCTGAGTAGCTAGGATTACAGGTGTGAGCCACCATGCCCGGCCACTTCCAGCTCTTTGCTAGAGATAAGAGTCTCTTGTATTTGTCTGCCTGGCCTTGAACAAAGATCTTCAGAGTTTGGGGGTAGGTAGGATTACAAGTGTGAACCGACAATACCTGATTCTCCACAGTGAAAGTAAAATACGGGTAATAGTCTGAAGTAACACTAGGGACTGAATCCGGGGTCTTCACTCGAGCCATACACCCAGTCATCATTATTTTAATTGTCCACAAAGTTGAAAATAAATTTTGGTGTCCATGGTTCATGCCTTTAATTTTGGCTACTCAAGAAGTTGAGCTCTGAGGGCCGTGAGTTTGGCCTAGTGGTGGAGTGCTTGCTTAGCATGCACGAAGACCCGGGTTTGATTCCTCGGTACCACATATATAGAGAAAAGCCAGAATTGGTGCTGAGGCTCAAGTGGTAGAGCTCTAGCCTTGAGAAAGTCCAAGGACAGTGCTCAGGCCCTGAGCTCAAGCCCAGGACTGGCCAAAAAAAAAAAAGTTGAGATCTGAGAATTGCAGTTCAAAGCCAGCCCAGCCAAGAAAATCCATGAGAGTCTTATCTCCGATTAACCACCAGAAACCAGAAGTGGCACTATGGCTCAAAGTGATAGAGCATTAACCTTGAGCAACGGAGCTCAGGGTCAGCACCTAGACCCTGTGTTCAAAGCCCACAACCACTATCACCAAAAACAACAAAAGTGAAAATAAGACTTGACATAGCAAACTATAAGGCCACCAATATATAGCAATATGTATCACTAAACTACTGTCCATAACCCTGTTAATGAATCTGCAAATACCCTGTAAGCATAAAGAGGCATGCTGCATGATGATTTCTAGGACGCAGCCTTCCTGAGCGCTGGGGAGGAGAGCAGGCCGGCTCAGGCGGGCAGCTCCTGTGAGGGTCCTAGCACTCCACTTCCTGATTGGCCAGGCAGGCAATCCTCTGAGCACATCAGATCCTCAGCTAGTCATCTTCCTGTTTATGCCTTCTACTTGGCATACTTTAATTTATGAGCAAAAAGAGAAGACTAGTTATGAGCCTTTGGATCCTCAATTTCTGAGGGAAACCTCTCCCTTTTCTAAGAAAGGCTTCAAGGATTATCACTCTCCATATTAGCTGAAGTCTCCCCGTCTGTGTTGTTTCGCTTTTGGTACCAGTCCTGGGGCCTGGGTGCTTTCTCTTAGCTGTTGCTGCTTCTTCATCATCTTCTTTCTCCTTCTTCCTTCCTCTTCCTCCTCCTTCCTTCTTTCTTCCTGCCTCCCTCCTCTCTCCCCCCTCTTCCTCCTCCTCCTGCTACCTTCTCCCTCTTCCTTCTCCTCCTCCTTCTTCCCCTTCTCCTTCTCTGTTGTCGTCTTCTTTCTTCGTCGCCTTCCTTTTTTCTTCTTCTTTCTTCTTCATCTTTTTCCTTCTTCATCTTCCTTCTTCCCTCTCTTTCTCCTTCCTTCCTTCCTTCTTCTCTTTCTTCCTTCTTCCTCCTCTTCCTCCTCCTTCTGGCTGGTGCTCTACCACTTGAGCCACAGTCCTACTTCTGGCTTTTTGTTGAGTTAATTGGAAATAAGGAGTCTCACTGTCTTTCCTTCTTGGGCTGGCTTTGAATTGTGATCCTCAGCTCCCAGGCTGCCAAATAGCTAGGATTACAAGCATGAGATACCAGGGCCTGGCTCCATCGGTGTTTCAATTAAGATTGATATTAATAAACTGGGCTCTGACACTGCAAGTCTTCCCATATGACAAGACTGGCTCCTGATGACAGGACAGGCTCCCCAAACCCATGACCACATCTCTACCCCGAAGAGTGAATAGAGTCATTCACTGTTGTTAAGTGATTTTCTTTTTGTTGCCTTGCTGTGTTGCCCAGGCTGGCCTCAAACTCCCAATCCCCCTGCCACATCCTCACAAGTAGTTAGGATTATAAGCCTGTACAATCAAGCCTGGCTTCACTGTTGTTTGCTTTTGCTGCTGCTGGCGGTAGTGGTTTTTGGCAGTCCTGGGGCTTAAAGAGTCTGGTGCTGTCCCTGAACTTCTTTTTACTTGAGGCTAGTGCTCTACCACTTGAGCCACAGCTCTACTTCCAGATTTTTTTTTCAATCCATTGGAGATAATAGTCTTACAGACTTTCCTGCCCTGGCTGGCTTTGAACCACGATGCTCATATTCCAGCCTCCTGAATAGCCAAGATTACAGGTGTGAGCCATGGGTACCTAGTTCCACTGTTTTAAAAATCAAAACAAGCAGGTGGCTACACTTGTTCCATCTTAGTTCATAAGGGAGTAAAGAGACTACAAAACTTTTATCATTTTTATGAAGGTCTAAAAGAGCTGGGTGCTAATGGCTTACATCTGTAATTCTAGCTATGCAGGAAGGTAAGATCTGAGGGTTGCAATTCAAAGCTAGCCCAGACAGAAAAGTCCAGGAGAGTCTTATCTCCAATTAGCCAGCAGAAAATCAGAAATAGAGCTGTGACTCAAATGACAGAGTGCTGTCCTTGAGCACAAAAGCTCAGACACCTAGGCTCTGAGTTCAAGTTCCCCTCCCCACAAAAGTCTAAAAAAGGGCTAGAGGCATGGTTCAGCAATAGAATACCTACCTGGCAAGCTCAAGGCCCTAAGCTCAAACAAGTACTGCCAAAAAAAGAAGGGAGACAAGGCCCTTGAATCCATCACACTATAGGCTCAAGTAGGAGGCTCTTGGGTCTCTGCTGCCTCTCCCCTCATTTCCCAGCCTCCCTCTCAAGAGACAAAAGGCACAAGGGAATTCAGACACATGCTACAATGATTTAGCAAATTAGAATTAAATTCAGCTCTTCCCTAGAGAACAGTGACATCAACAACACGATCAAATGATTCATATTGAAAAGCAGCAAATATTTCACTGGGCCAATCACTGCACTTTACTGAGCTAGGAATTTTACACATTGCATTATTCTTTATAACCCTGTATGTTTGGTAAGATCATGCCACTCTTATACCCATTTTACAAATGGAAAAGAAAAGGTAGCAGCTAATAAATAACACATATGGACCTCAAAGCTCAGACAGCCCTGCACCCACTGGAAGTGGCTCCCTGTTCCATCTCCTAGTAGTCTTGAATAATACCACTGAGTGGTTAAGAACAGGCTAGAGTGGCCAGGCTTGCTCTCCAAGGGACTTAGATGAACAGGCCAGCAACTAAGCAGTGGCTACCACTTTACTGAGCAGCAAGACCCTCCCAATTCCTCCGTGTGTGCTGCTGGTAAACGAGCACCGCCATGACTTCAGGTCTCTGGCCAGGCATGGGGAAGGGAAGCTGGAAACAGCATGCTCCCAAGAGAGAGAGGGGATTCGCGTGGCTCTGGAGTGTGAGGAAGACAAATCTGGGCTGTGACAGGGCAATCACCCCCTTCATCACCAGGGTGCTGCCAGATCAAGGGTAAAGGCCTTTGCTGGGCCTATGTTCACAGCTTTATAATAAGCCCAGTTAGCCACCCGCAAATCCAAAGTGGAGCTGTGGCTCAAAATGGTAGAGCACTAGCCTTGAGTAAAACAGCTCAGGGATAGTGGCCAGGCCCTGAGTTCAAGTCCCATGACCGATCAAAAACAAACAAAAAACAGTGTCAGAGATAAACTGCATCCATCAGTAGAACAACTAAATTACATATAACAGATCCAAAAGAAGCTAACTTCATGCTACGTTTACTCTGTGACTTGCCAGGCTGACAGCACCCACCCTCAGGAGCTTGATCAGCCTGCTGGTAAGGAGTGAAGAACATTCTAGAGGGTTAACCTGCGGAGACTAAATGACAGAACTCCTTAGCTACAGGTATAGGGCCCCACAAACCTAAGGCAGCCAGGAAGTGAACCCATGACATACCCAGACAACAGGAAGTCTTGTCAAAGCTAGTAAATAGCACAGAAATCAGGACCTGGAGTGACCCAGTGCTTGGATCATGCAGCCAGCACACTTGTCTCTGAATCTCTGTGCACTAGCTATATATTGCCATAGAACCTTCGAGAAAACTACCTGACCATCCTTCAAGCCCCTCCACTATAAAATGGGCAGTGACAGCATTTATTTCCTACATTTCATGTAAGATTAAATGCAGATTTCTAACTGTAATAAATGTAGAACACTACATTCAAGTGCTGATTTCTTAAGTCTCACCTAACATTTATCTTTCAGGAAAACATTTGAAAGGCAAGGTTTTATCTAACATAGCTGATATTAACAAGCAGGCCCCGTGTCAAAGATCTGTCTACAGAAGCTAACACAGCTAAAAGAAGCATCAAACAGCAGTCTTCAGAAACTGAAAACTAAGACTCTTGGCTTTTGCTTGGCCTAGGACTTGAAGCAGCTGGTTGGCCCCTTGAGTACTAGCTGCTTCTCTAGAAATGAGGTATGCAGTCACCCACTGGGCAGCTGGCCTCCACCCAACACCCAGAACCTGCTTCCTCCCTGCCCTGGGGGATGTCCTCAAAACCCTCAGGGCTGCCCAGGCAGGGCAGGCCCCTGTTAGAGGAACAACGGGTGTCTCTCTGGTATTTACATCTTCCCACAGACCCATGGGGGGACAAGGCTGGGGTCATGGAACAGGAATACAAATTTAGAAGCTAGGAAGATGTGCTGTAAGAATTAGGGTGCTGCAAGAATTGGTGGGTTGTTTTTTTTAAGTTCTCAGTAGTAAAAAGCTTTGAAAAGTAGCAACCATTCACAATGTCAACCTATTTAGCACTGCATATGTAAATTACGTGTATCTGGGAAAAGAAGTCTCAGTGTTGTTACTAGCCAAGTCTAAAGGTCACAGTCTTGGTAGCCGAGACATCTCTCTTTCAGATTCTACAAATCACTAGTGCTGGTAGGTCATGACTGTAATCATAGCTACTCGGGAGGCTGAGATATGAGGATCCTGGTTTGCCATGAGCCTTGGCAGAAAAGTCCATGATACTCTGTCCGCCAATTAACCACCTATAAGCCAGAAGTGGACTCTAGTGGTATAGTGCTAGCCCTGAGTTGAGGGGAAAAAAAGGGGGGGAGGTGGAGTCAGGAGAATAACCTAGTGGTAAAATCCTCATCTAGCATGCAGGAAGCCCTGGGTTCGATTTCTCAGTAACACATACACAGAAAAAGCCAGAAGTGGCACTGGCTCAAGCAGAGCACTAGCTTTGAGCAAAAAGTATCCATAGACAGTGCTCAGGCCCTGAGTTCAAGTTCCACAGCCAACTCCACCGATGTCATTGTCACAGTCAGCCCTTTCTGGCCTCCCTCTGCACCTGTGTTCATCTCCCAAGGTTGAAGACAGCAAGGCTAGAGTGAAACAGGCATGCATAATGGACCAACTGGACACAGCTGACTCCAGGAAAACTAACCACACTGCAATCCAAGTCAAAATGATGTAAGGGGAGCCACTCTTTCACAGGTGTGCAATTTAACCAACATTTGAGGCCGTGGTTTCCGTTCCCAATTCAAGGGAAAGGCAGCAAGACACTCTGGGGACAGAGCCAACAATTTGGAGTCCATTCCCAACGCTGTTGCTACTGAGCAGATACACAGACCCCCGGCCCCCAGCCTCTTTATGAGGGTTGTCCTGTTTTTATCAGTCATCAAGCCCTCCCTGAGGACCTTCTATAAACCTGCCCTGTGTCACAGGCCTCCATCTCCACCTGGATGCTGCACACACAGCCTCTCCCACACCAACTAGAGTCACCATCTTGAAACCTTGAAACCTCCTCTCCCCACCCAGACCCTGGCTTCCCATTGTATTCAGAATAAAAGCCAGGCCTATACAAAAATAGCTTTCCATTCCAGAACCTTCTTCCTCCGACTACACCATCTCTCAGTCTCTGGCCTGCTCTGCTCCAAGCCACATGGCTTCCTTGCTCAAGTCCCAAGGCATACGGGCCTCAGGCCTCCATCTGAGGTTATCCAGACATAGTACTTTCCAGAGAGCCACGGGGCTCCCAATGGTATGAGATCAGTGGCACCAACCATCTCTACCCTACCTAAAACCATCCCTTCTCTATAGTGCATGCATCCACTTGTTCTCTCCTCCTGAGGGTGCCACTGCCATGCATTAATCCATCCAGTTAATACTTGCTAATTTAACAAAGTGTCTGGGTGAGCTTGTAATTCCTTCCTGATCCCCAAGGTAGGAAGGAGCAGTGCTAGGAACCTATGACTCAGAAGCCTGTCCTCTGTTTGGGACTCCTAAAGCCTTCCTGGCAAGCCCAGGGCTGTTAGAGCCACAGCAGACATAGGCAAAGCACTTATCTAGCGGAAGTTAGTGATGCCTGGCTGTCTTCTCCCTTCCCCTGGAGAGGGAGCTCAACTGGATAGATCATGTCTGATCTTAGAGGCTGTGAGACCCATTATAGGGGTTGCAGTCCTTCTGAATGGTTCCAGCAAAGCCACCCACCAACTAATGGAAAAAGCTGAGCACAGGCTGTGTACTTTCAGTCTAGCCACTAACCGTGGTGAGATGGCGCCAGCATTGCCCCTTCAATTCCGGCTGTGGACATTGCAGGGGTTCCAGCCCAGGGCACTGCTGCCCTGCCTTAAGATGACACAAGGAGAGTGGAAGAGGGCTTCTGGTCCTGGGAGGAGGAAGTGGGGGTGGAGTCCTGGGCTATATGGCAATGAAGGCAGCAGCTGTAAAGTGTAAAGGAGATCCTTCTAGAAGCAGTCTCTCTTGACCTGAGTAGATGAGGTACAGTTGTGAGCGGAACACTACCTAGAGATTACATCCTGTGCTTTTTAATTAAGTGACTTAATGTAAATAATACATGTAATTCTTGCCACACAGTATTATCATAATGGGATTTAATCACTACATTTTCTTGGCAATAATGAAAAGCTCAGACAGAATCCCATCAGGTAAGGAATGCAAGGAATAAATCTGCATATGCTTTAAAGGTTGGCTTTTTTTGTTTTGTTTTGTTTTTAAGTATGCTTTAGGGGCCAGGAGTTTGGTCTAGTGGTAGAGTGCTTGCCTAGCATGCACAAAGACCTGAGTTCATTTCTTCTGTATCACATACATAGAAAAAAGCTGGAAGTGGTGCTGAGGCTCAAGTGGTAGAGCTCTAGCCTTGAGAAAGCCCAAGGACAGTGCTCAGGCCCTGAGCTCAAGCCCAGGACTGGCAAAAAAAAAAAAAAAAAAAAAAAAAAAAAGTATGTATTAGTCCAGACTTTTCTAAAAACTAAGAAAGACTAAGCTGGAAGCCTTTGGAATACAGGAATTTAAATTTATCATTCTGTATTGCTACTGTATTGAAATGGATATTCTGAGATGATTATAGTTTTATATACTACTTCCCATACTATCTCACTATAGTTAAGTTTGGTAATGTTATATAGTATTTAAAATAATTACTCAGAACAGCAACAATAAGTCTCTTCATATAAATAAGCTGCATTAGTCTCAAATATGATAACTGTTCTAAATAACTACTTTGTTGCTGCAAAGAGCTGGGGGAGGAATACAAAGCAATTTCAGGGCAAATGGAATCTCACGTGAAACACAAGACTACTCGAGCTAGGTGAGTGTGTCAAGGGTTGACACCTGCTGCGGATCACACCTTTCAGGTGGACAACTGGAAGGCGAGTGACACAAAAACAATCTAGTAAACCAGACCCATTAAGAGCTCAGAGAATCCATAAGGCCAAGTGGTTATCATCCTACTGAACTCAAGCTGTTGTTTGTAAACACACCCACAGATTGAACTCAGGGCTTCTGGCTTGGTAGGCAACCTCTTTTGGGCCACACCTCAGTCTAAATTGTTTTGTTTTTAACACTTTAAAAATTTTATTGTAGGGGCCGGGAGTTTGGCCTAGTGGTAGAGTGCTTGCCTAGCATGCACGAAGACCCGGGTTCGATTCCTCGGTACCACATACGTAGCAAAAAAACCAGAAGTGGTGCTGTGGCTCAAGTGGTAGAGTGCTAGCCTTGAGAAAATCCAGGGACAGTGCGCTCAAACCCTGAGCCCAAGCCCAGGACTAGAAAAATAAATAAAATATAAAAAAAAAATTTTAAAAATTTTATTGTAAAGGTGATATACAGAGGATTACAGTTACGTATGTCAGGTAAAAAGTGCATTTCTTTGTTTTTGTTTTGCCAGTCCTGGGGCTTGAACTCAGAGCCTGAGCACTGTCTTTGGATACTTTTGCTCAAGGCTGGTATTCTGCCATTTGAGCCACAGTGCCACTTCTGGATTTTTCTGTGTATGTGGTACTGCAGAATTGAACCCGGGGCTTTGTTTATGCTAGGCAAACACTCTACCACTAGGCTACTCTCCTGGCCAAAAGTACATTTGTTTCTGGGCAGTGTCCCCCCTTTCCTCTCTTTCTCTTGCTCTGGCTCAGTTGTTTTCTTTCATCTCCCCCAAGTTGTATAGTTCATTTCCAACATAGCACCTAATAGGTTTCATGGCTGAATTGGCTCACCTTTGTCTCACCTCTTCAGTCAGTCAAACTTTTTTGATTTAAAGATTTATATCACGAAGGTATCTTCTAAATGAGAAAAACAAAAACAAAACACTGAGATCTGAGGATCATAGTTCCGAGCCAGCCCAGGCCAGAAAGTCCATGAGACTCTTATCTCCAATTAACCACCAGAAAACTGGAAATGGAACTTAAAGGGGTGGGGTATTAGGCCTTTTCCCTACTACAAAGGGTCAATGAGAAATTTTGGAAATTCAGAAGAAGATATAGTTGGTGAGAGAGCCAGGATCATCTCAATTCCAGTCACATTATTTTAATGAGTTTTGCCATGCATGCTCTAGTGATACTGTTTAACAGTAGGGTAGACTGGGGAAATGTTTGCATTTCTCTAACAATGGTATACCCTATGTGTCCTTATTGTTGCTGGGAACTTTAGCAATGACAGGATAAGCAACCTCTTTAAGGGCAAAAGATGACGTTAGAGGTGTGGCTCAGCTGGTAGAGTGCCAGCCAATGAGCAAAGCATCAGCTGTGGAGTTTGATTCCTGGTCTTGCAAGAACAACAATAACAATAACAATAACAAAAAAGGTCAAAATATGTGTCTCCAAATGAAGAGAAAGAAGAAACGGGGAATAGGTGGTCCCGGGCTCTGCTGGAAGCAGGAGCTCTCACGTTCAGCCTGTCTAGGTGACCTCTGCTTCCTTCCTCCAGAAGCATCTGAGGCATCAACTAGAAAAAGACACAAGGAGTCACCAGCAGTGAAAGAGGTGACCAGCAACTCACTCACCATCCCAACCCTGTGTCTCACCTAACCACAGATCTCTGAAGACAGGAAGGTGGTAGGAGTCTGGGAGAGTAGACAAATCACAAGCCTTAGGCACTTAGTGGCACTGGTCTGCAACTGGGCCTTCATTTTAAACACAGCTTCAGTGCTGGTGAAAGAGAAGACAGGCCAAACTGAGGAGAAGGAAGCAGACCTCAGACTTCTCTTGGATGCCCAACCCAACACAATCATCAGCTCCTCTACGGAGCTAGACAAAGGAAAGTAGATAGCAACTGTCACCATGCAGTGCTGGCTTCTGCAACAGGACAATGCTGTGGATTGTTCCACACAATACGCTTACCGGATGCCTTCACTTCTAGGTGCCAACTACATCAGCTCTGTGACCCTCATTCTCTGGTGGAGTACCACTGGACTCATTTCTAGGGCTTGCCATCCTTCAAATTAATCTTTCTTTCTTTCTTTCTTTCTTTCTTTCTTTCTTTCTTTCTTTCTTTCTTTCTTTCTTTCTTTCTTTCTTTCCCCAGTCCTGGGGCTTGAATTCAGGGCCTGGGTACTGTCCTTGAACTTAATCAAAGATAGTGTTCTATTGCTTGAGTCACAGTACCACTTCTGGCTTTTTCTGTATATGTCATATCGAAGAATCGAATCCAGGGCGTCATGCATGCTAGACAGGTACTTAACAACTAGGCCACACTCCTGGCCCCCTAGGCCACACTCCTGGCCCCCTTCAAATTTCTTAAATCCATGATTGGACCAGATAGCAAAAAGTCCAACACACAGTATGAAGAAGGAATGCATTACTGGCAAGTAAACATACACATATATACACATGTTCTCACTAGATAGGGGCTTCTTTTCCTCACATATAATGAAGACCTGAAGAAGATGGTATTTAATACGTGGCTCTTCAGTATCACCTAGGGAAGCTGGGAACCATTTATTTTCCTATTTTGCCATTCTTGGTAGAATGATCTCCCCTCCCCCCCCTCCCGCCCCCGACACTGTAGGTCATGGGGCTTGAACTCTGGGCCTGGGCACTGTCCCTGAGCTCTTCAGCTCAAGGCTATGCCCCACCCATTGAGCCACAGTGCCACTTCCACTTTTTTTAGTATTGGACATAAGAGTCTCACCTTCTTTAGTACCTGAACTGGCTTTGAACCATGATCCTCAGGTCACAGCTTCCTGAGTAGCTAGGATTACGTGGCATGAGCCACGGGCACCCAGCTAGAATAGTCTTTATTATTGTTACGTCACTGCAACACGAAGGCAAAAGACTAAAGTCTCTTTCTACTTTTTTTCTTTTCTTTCTTTTCTTTTTTTTTTTTCTTCTTGGTCTGAGACCAGGACTCAAACTTTCACTCACTGGCTATCATTCTACCAACTGAGCATGCCTCTAACTCCTCACGTGTGGGTTTTTATTCAGGAAAGAAGACTTTCCCAGAAGATTTGTGCTTTACCTCATTGGTCAAACTGCATATCACCACTGGCTAGACAGTAGTTAGGAACACTTGAGTATTTGGGTTTCTAGTCTCTGCAAGAGGAGGCCAGGGAGATTGCTGCTGGGAATCTTTGCCCAGGGGTACTCAGGTTCCACAAGAAAGTCCTAGAGTTACTAATTCTAGCAGCTTTAATGAATGGTCCTCAAAACTAGTCAGTTTATTTCTTCATTTGTATTCTAATTCAGATAAAGAACTAACCAATCTGTAGCCAATCAACAGAAATTATAGCCAGTAGCCAAGCATGGTAGCTCATGCCTGTAATCCTAGCTACTCAGGAGGCTGAGATCTGAGGATCACAGTTTAAAGCCAGCCCGGGCACTAAAGACTGTGAGACTCTTATCTTCAATTAACCACTAGAAAACTGGGAATGGCATTATGGCTCCAGGGGTAGAGTGGTAGCCTTGAGCTGAAAAGCTCAGAGACAGCACCCAGGCCCAGAGTTCAAGCCCCACAACTGACAAAAAAAAAATTCATGACCAAATAGCATTCATTTTGCTCTCAATTTCAGGTTACAGAACTTGAAACTGTCTGCCCTTACTTCTCTGTATGAATGGGTTCCAACAGAAGTCTTCATATCATTCTCTTTAAAGCATTCTCTCTTAAGAAGAAATGGAAACGATGTGGTATAAAAGCAAACTGTACATTAAATAAATAAAAATCAGGGCCAAGAGTTTAGCCTAGTGGTAGAATGCTTGCCTAGCATGCAGAAAGACCCAGGTTTGATCCCTCGGTACCACATACATAGAAAAAGTCAGAAGTGATGCTATGGCTCAAGTGGTAGAGCTCTAGCCTTGAAGAGAACCCAAGGACAGTGCTCAGGCCCTGAGGTCCAGCCCAGGACTGGAAAAAATAAAATTAGCAGAGACAGATGCTTGAATAAAGTACTGTAATTCTGTGTCACTAACCTGGTATGTATAAGATTTATAGTAATATTATACCTAGGCTGTTACATGTGGTAGCCAGAACAAAGTGATTCATATCTTTAATTTCAAATTGTTCTAAATATAACTGTGTGCCAGAACTGCAGCTCCACATACTCAGAAAAAAAGTTGGAAGTGATGCTATAACTCAAGTGGTAGAGCGATAGTCTTGAGAAAGCCCAAGGACAATGCCCAGGCCCTGAGTTCAAGCCCCAGGACTGGAAAAAATATAAAATGAATAAAGTATATGAATAGCCAATATTGGAGCTTGCACTCAGGGCCAGGGCTCTCTCTTAGCTTTTTCACTCAAGAATGGTGGCTCGGGGTCAGGAGTTTAGCCTAGTGGTAGAGTGCATGCTAGCATTCACGACTTCAACTTTTAGCTTTTTTGGTGATTATTTGGAGGTAAGAATCTCACAGGCTTTTATCCCTTGCTTTGTACCCTGATCCTCAGATCTTATCCTACTGAATAGCTAGGACTGTAGGCATTGGCCTATAGCACCCAGGTTAAATGTCATTTTTTTTACCTCAAATTATATCCTACCTTCTCCTTTCCCAACTATTCATATTTTCTCAAAATGTATTTAGCTCCTTTAGCTCTAGGAAAGCAGATGAGTATATTTGCATATACCAAAATATTTGCGAAAAACAGGATGTGAGACTGGCTTCAAATGCAAGGGGTGGTAGATGACGCAAAACTGACCAGGAACCAGGTACAAATGGATCAATTGTGCTCATCTAATTTGGATATGAGCCAAAATAGTTTTGCTTTCATTTTATTTTAAATAGCTCTGGAAATGATCTGTAAACATAGTATGCTAAACGCGGCCTGACATAAAACACCATGCCATATGATTCAATGTATATGGACTGTTTAGAACAGGCAACATTTGTTTGGGGTGGCGGTGGCTGAGAAAGGAGACCATTGCTAATCCTCCTTGAATGCTTCAGAGATTTACACAAAAAGAATCCATACTTCTCATTTTACAGATGGGAGAAGAGAATTTGTAAGATGTCCTAAAGATCTAGCTAGTCCTGAAGACCAGTGGGCATCTTCCTTCTTGACTGGCAGCCTGCAGGGCATTCTGGGCACCAACGCTGACTCCATCTCTCCTGCAGTCAGAAAAGCCTGGGCCTCAGGGCCCTCAGCTGAAAAGATGGAGAGGATGCTGATGCCTTCCTTTCGTGTCTGCAAGGACTGTGTGACATAAGGCACAGCATCCTAGACTGCATGTGGACCATGGCTGGTATTCAGTATCTCTGCAAGTAGAGAAATGTACTGTACTGAATATAATAAATTAAATTATAGTGAGCTGAATGCGATATAATTGAAGAACTATTAAATTCCTTTAAAGTCCTATGGTAAAAATACACCATTTTCCAGAAAATAAAGTGCTTTTCTAGCTGCAACAGACAAACAAGGCTTTAAAGAGGGGGGTAGGTGTTTGAACTCAGGAGTTTGAGCTCTCACTTGCCTTCTTTTACTCAAGGGTGGCACTCTGCCTCTTCAAGCTTTTTGCTGGTTAACTGGAGATAAAAGAGTCTTTCAGATGTGTCTAGCAAGGTTTTTTTATGTATTGTCTTTTGTTGGTGGTGGTGGTGCTGGTCCTGGGACTTGAACTCAGTACCTGGGCTCTGTTCCTGGGTTTCTTTTTGCTCAAGTCTACACTCTACCACTTGAGTCGGAGCTCCCCTTCCTGTTTTTTGGTAGTTTAGTACAAAAAAGAATCTCATGGGCTTTCCTGCCCAGGCTGGCTTCAAACTATGATCCTTAGACCTCAGCCTCCTGAGTAGCAGGATTACAGACATGAGGCATGGACACCCGGCTCCCTGGCTGGTTTTGAACTGTAGCCCTGAGATCTGAGCCTCCTCAGTGGCTAGGGTGACAGGCATGAGCCACCAGCATCCAATTCTATTTACTTATTACCCATGGGGGTCGCAGGAGAACACCAGCCAGAAATGGATCTGGTCAGGCCCTGTTCCTACCTAATGGAGACAAGGTGAGTTTGGGGTTGGAATGTAGGTCCTCTCCTTCCCTAGTGTAGAAGGGATCGCACTCACATTCCACAGAGCCCCAGTCTTGAATTTGGCTTTAGAATGTCCACTTGGCATCTTCCCAGTTACCAAATGTTCTGAGCCTGGGCCACGGATCAGTAATCAATGTCTTCTTCCCACATAGAGACTGATCTAAAATTCTCTCTAACATCAGTCTTCCTGGGTATTTTCTCTCTCCTGCTATTCAATCCAGACTCTCAGGCAGAAGCAGGTACAACTGTATAGCTATGTACTTGGATGACCGAGTGACAGTAATCTGAGCCTTCTAATAAAGTCAGAATGGTGTGGACTGACTAGAGTTGAGAAGAAAGTCCTATAAAGAAAGCTTTTCCCAAGAGGCAAGGAGTCATGCATGGCTGTTGTATCCTCACAGAAGAAAACTGGACTCATTGTGGGGAAAGAGAGGGGGCGTGGTAAATGGGAGAAAATGAGGGAGGGTGTAACAGTGTTTAAAATGAAATGTACTCATTATCTTACTTATGTAACTGTAACACCCCTGTTCGTCGCCTTTACAATAATTTTTTAAAAAGAAAACTGGAGGGGCTAGGAGCATGGACTAGTGGTAAAGTGCTTGCTTAGCATATGTGAATCCTGGGTTCAATTCCTCAGTACCACATACTCAGAAAAAGACTAAAGTGGTGCTGTGGCTCAAGCAGTAGAGCTCTAGCCTTAGGAAAGCCCAACGACAGTGCCCAGGCCCTTAGTTCAAGCCCCAGGACTAGCAAAAAAAAAAAAAAAAAAAGAAAAAGGAAGGGGCTGGGAGGTTGGCCTAGTGGTAAGAGTGCTTGCCTAGCATGCACGAAGACCAGGGTTCGATTCCTCAGCACTCCACATACATAGAAAAAGCCAGAAGTGGTGCTGTGGCTCAAGTGGTAGAGTGCTAGCCTTGAGAAAGCCCAAGGACAGTGCTCAGGCCCTGAGCTCAAGCCACAGGACTGGCAAAAAAAAAAAAAGAAAAAGGAAAAAAGAAAATTGAGCTGGGTGAGGTGGCTCACACCTGTAATCCTAGCTACTCAGAAGGATGAGACCTGAGGATCAAGGTTCAAAGCCAGCCCAGGAACTAAAATGTCGATGAGACTCTTATCTCCAATTAATCACCAGAAAACTAGAAGTGGTACTGTGGCTAAAGGGGTAGGGCAGTAGCCTTGAGCTGAAGAGCTCAGGGATAGTGCCCAGGCCCAGAGTTCAATCGGCCAAAAAAAAAAGAAAGAAAAGTTCCTTTACTTTGTTGGAATATATATATATATTTCCAGGAAAATAAGTCTTTTAAAGAAAAGACAGCAGGAAGGACAAACTCAAGAAGCAAATGTGCAAGCGACTATAGGAACCCTCTTGAACCCTCTTGGAGGATATGTGTATGCTTTTTGGTGACAAAATCAAGGAATCAGTACCATTCATATACCATTCACAAGAATGCAGCTGGCTGGGAAACAAGACCATAGCCTGTATTTTCTGCCTGGTCATTCCCATACTCCTCTCTCCTTCCCCCCTCCATCCCCGTCCACCCCTCCCCATGCCATTACCTAAGAGAGATACAATGAGCTATCAAATGATCCTTTATAAACTAGTTCTTACTCAACCACCACAAAGGCAAGAAGTCAGCACAGCACAAGTTGTCTGGTACTTCTCTTGTTACCTGACAGCTCACTTGCTGGTCCCTCTGTTGTCCCAGAGATGGCTTTGTAAGGAACAAAGAAAAAGTCTTTCACCTACCACTGGATTCATGGCTGAGATCCTTGTAATAAAAGGTAAATTAACAAGAGAAGAACATATACACATTTACTCAATATAAGTATAGCGTGATATAGGACACTTCCTAAGGAAATGGAGATCAGAGAAACTGGGAAATCTGTGTGTTTCTAATGCTGGTTTTAATGAAGAAGAGGAAATTCATGAAGCAGAGTGCTTGGATGAATCACCAACAGGAAAATTTAAACAAGGCCTGTTTGTACAGATTTTATCCAGTGACTCTAGAGCTTTAGAAAAAGAATGTTCCCCTTCTCTGGATTTGGGGGTGGTGGTGAGTGCATGTGTATGCACAAATGTGATTACCAGTCACATAGGAGTTGTATGACCTTAAAGGGAAGGTCAAAAAATTGTTCTTTAGGGAAGGAGAGGTGGAGAGGGATCTTCAGTTTTAAGATATTCATTTGTCCTGAATCTCATCACCCTTCTGTGATTCCTCCCTAAGGAAACCCAAGCTGTATTCATTTTTCATGGGTTGTTGTAACAAATAATCACGAACTTGGTGCCAAAAAAAAAATGTCAGCTGGGAATGTGGTCTAATGATAGAGTGCTTATCTAGCATGCATGAGGTCCTGGGTTTGATTCCTCAGTACCACATACACAGAAAAAGCCGAAGTAGTGCTATGACTCAAGTGGTACAGTACTAGCCTGGAGCAAAAGAAGCTCAGGGACAGCCCCTAGGACCTGAGTTCAAGTTCCAGGACAGGCAGAAACTAAAACAAGCAAACAAACAACAACCACAACAAAAAAACAAATTTCTTCTTGCATTTTGAAAGCCAGAACTCTGTAACAAAGGTATCCTCAGGGCCTAGCTCCTTCTCACTTGCTCCTGCCCCTTCTATCTTCCCAAGCTACTAAGTCTTGACCTGTAGCCCCCTCACTCCAATCCCTACCTCCCTTCTCACTTGGCCTCTATCCTCCCTAAAGTCTATGTCTTTCATATCTGTCTTTCATGTATGTGTTTAATGTAGTTCTATTGTGATAATTAAGGCATGGCCCAGAGGGTTCACCATTTCATAGTTCAAATAATAAACACATTTCTTTTCTATTTAATTTTTTGCTACTCCTAGGGCTTGAACTCAGGGCCTGAGCACAGTCCTTGGGCTTTCCTTAAGGCTAGAGCTCTACCACTTGAGCCACAGCACCACTTCCAGCTTTTTCTATGTATGTGGCACCGAGGAATTGAATCCGGGTCTTCATGCATGCTAAGCAAGTACTCTACCAGTAGGCCACGATCCTGGCCCCATACATTTCTTTTTTTGGACATCATCCCTTCCTTTACATTCCTCCAGTATCCCTCTCCCATCCCTGCCCATAAGTTACACAGCTCATTTTCCACAGAATAGCACGACTGCCTCACTCTTAAAGGACACCTGTCAAGCTGGGCACCAATGAATCATGCCTGTAATCCTAGCTACTCAGGAGGTTGAGATGAGGATAGCAGTTTGAAGCCAGCCTGGACAGTTAGAGATGTTTATCTCTAACTAGTCAAAACAAAACAAAAACAGAAGTGGAGCTGTGTCTCAAAGTGGTAGAATGTTAGCCTTGAGCACAAAAACTCAGGAACAATGCTCAGACCCTGAGTTCAAGCCCCATGACTGACATCCCCCCCCCCCAAAAAAAAACCACCAACAACAACAAAAAAAGAAGATACCTGTCACAGGATTTCAGGCTCACCCAAATAAATGAAAACCATCTCTTTATCTTCCTAACTTAATGACATCCACAAAGACCCTTTTTCTCAAATAAGGGAGCAATTCAATTGCAGGCCTGGAAATCAGACATTTATCATTTGGGGAGCCACCATGCAGTCCACAGTCCAGGCCACACTGAGGCATTACCTTCCCCCAGAAGCCGTCCTGGTCTTGTGTTTGGAAGCTCAAAGGCTGGGTCTTCTGTCTTCTCACAGCTTCTCAAGGCTATACTCCTGATCTCTACCAGGACCCCAAAGCAGCCACTCATGGAGTGAGGAAGAGGCGAATAGGTCTTATCCTCACTGCTGCCGCCACTCTGTGTCATGGGAGCCTCTCCTGCCTGTCCCCTCCGACACTGCTCATCCTTACTCATTATGTCCCCCTGTGCCTCCCCTAGTACCTGCAAACAATCAGGGGCTCTGGTTGGCACTGGATATTTGTCAAATCAAAGGATAGATCTGATCTGTCAGTATCACTCACACAAAATGCATGTGAGTATGAATACTGCTTGCCATTAGGAAGTATTGTGTGTCTGAACTGCACAATGCCTGGTGAGGGAGACAACTTTTAACAGACTTCTCACCTATTCAGTAAGAATCTCCATTGGTAACAATCCTGAAACTAATTTATGACCCAGTCACAGGTTGAAAACCACGGAGCAGAATGCTCACCAAAGTCTTTCCCAGATCAATTAAATTCTATGATCACCAAGGACCGATAAACAAATCTCAGCAATGAAAGTGTGGCCACTTGGTTAAACTGAATGATCATAGACTAAGACCTAAGAAGTGCTGGTATGGGTGTAAGGTTCTTAGACAATATTGGGCCAAATACAATGGGTCACACGGTCTGTGTTGTGCTAAACAAAGCATAAATCTATTATGCAATATGGATCATGGAATCCCCAAATGACAAATGGTCCTGAGAGTTCTGGTCACCTTTAATAAGCGAGCACCAACCCCCAAGCCATGAGGCCTGCAGATGGTTCTCACAGAAACGGATAGAGAGCCCCAGAGTGCCACAGAACTTTCCCCTTACTGGGGGGAAAGGGAGAGTCCACAGCTGTAGCCCCTTACACTGCAGCCCCTTCACTCCTAGTTCTGGCCAGTCCTCAAGTGGCTCCATCTCACCTGATACTGGGCACTGGAGGCTCACGCCTGTAATCCTAGCTACTCAGGGGGCTGAGATCTGAGGACATCACAGTTTGAAGCCAACTGGGACAGGAAAGTTTGTAACTTTGTGGGGGTTTTTTGTTGTTTTTCTTTTTTTTTTTGCCAGTCCTGGGGCTTGAACTCAGTGCTTAGGCATTGTCCCTGAGCTTCTTTTGCTTAAGGATAGTGATCTACCACAGTGCCACATATGACCTTTTCTGTTTATGTGGTGCTGAGGAATGGAACACAGGGCTTCATGAATGCTAGGCAAGCACTCTACCACTAAGCCACATTCCCGGCCTGTGACTCTAATCTCTAACAAACTACACAGAAAAAAACAAGATGATTCTGTGGCTCAAGTGGAAAAGCACTAGCCCTGAGCAGAAGAAAATCAGGAACAGTGCTTAAGCCTTGGCTTCATCCCCAGAGTCAGCAAAATGTTTTAAAAGTCACCTGATGCTATAACTCCTTCACACAACGAACTCGTAATTTAACAAAATAAACACCAGGAAGCTGACATTGTCAGGAGGGAAAGAGACCAAGGAGAAGGAAGGCAGACAAATAGAAAGGGAAGGAGAGTACAGCCATAATACACTGTATATGTGTGGGTATGTTGTGTGTGTTCATTCATATATGTCTATATATATTCATTCACATATATATGAATGTGTGTGAGAAAATGGAATGTGTGTAACTTGAAGAGATGGGTAGGGTTGGGAGACATGGGGATAAAAAAGGAAGAGAAGGTCTGGATTAAGATGTGTTTATACTCATAAATTGGTATGTTTAATTAAAACCCCTGTGTATAATTACATAAAGGCAATTTTAAAAATTAATTAGCCAGGTGCTGGTGGCTCACACCTGTAATCCTAGCAACTTAGGATGCTCAGATCTGAAGATTAGTCCAACGAGCACCATCAGGAAAGTCCCTAAGACTCTTATATCCAATTAACCACCCAAAACCTGAAATAGCACTGTGGCTTAAGTGGTAGACTGGTAGCCTTGGGCACAAAAGCTCAGGGACAGTGTTCAGCTCAGGGCCTGAGTTCCAGCCCCTGGACTGACATTTTAAAAATAATAAATGAGCCGGGCGCAGTGGCTCACACCTGTAATCCTAGCTACTCAGGAGGCTGAGATCTGAGGATCAAGGTTCAAAGCCAGCCCAGGCACAAAAGGACCTGAGACTCTTATCTCCAATTAACCTCTAGAAAATGAGAAGTAGAGCTTGGCTCAAGGGTAGGGTAGTAGCTTTGAGATGGAAAGCTCAGGGACAGTGCCCAGGCCCAGGGTAGGGCTGTAGCCTTGAGCTGAAGAGCTCCAGGTCGAGTTCAAGTCCCATGACCCACAAAACAATAATAATAATAATAATAATAATAATAATAAATGAGGGACTGGAGTATGGCCTAGTGGTAGAGTACTTGTCTAGCATGCATGAAGTTCCTTGGTACCACATACAAATTTTGTTGGTACCACATACAAAGAAAAAGCTGGAAGTGGCACTATGGCTCAAGTGGTAGAATGCTAACCTTGAGAAAGCTCAAGGGCAGTGCCTAGGCCCAGAGTTCAAGCCCCAGGAAAGGCTAATAATAATACTAATAATAAATGAGGGGTCGGGAGTGTGGCCTAGGGGTAGAGTGCTTGCTTAGCATACCTGAAGCCTTGGGTTCAATTCCTCAGCATCACATAAACAGAAAAAGCCAGAAGTGGTTCTATGGCTCAAGTGGTAGAGGAAAACTCAAGGACAGTGCCCAGGCCCCGAGTTCAAGCCCAGGACTGGCAAAAAATAAACATTCTTTTATCCAAGGATATTGAGCAGAAATTCTAGAAGATGCAATACTTAGAAAATTCTAAAGAACAAATGTTTAATTATTAATGTTTAGACACAGGATTGCATGCATATTTGAAGGAAGATTGTTTTTCTGGATCTATCAGAACACACAGATTGGAGAGCCAGACAGACTCAACTTACTCAAAATGAGCCAGAGATGTCAGTCTATGGGTAGCAGACATCCTTCATCATGAACCAGCTCCTTCTGTTCAGTCAAGAGCAGAAACAAAGACATGATTCACAAGCACTCAGACTGAACTATTGTCTTCCTTTAAAGCTTCCTTCCGAGACAGAGCTGTCAGCTGCAGAAGCCAATCTGGGCGGGGATAACGTTCCTGAATGCAAAGCTGTTCAAGTACCCAGACAGCCAATCTAATGTGCCTGGCTTCCACTTCCTGGCCAGCTCTGTGGCACGGAGGGCCTTCAGGGGTGATGCAAGAGGAGGACGGCATATATGTGTATGTTCCATCAAGAGAAGGGTTGTGAGTCCCCAGTAAAATTATAAGTCAACCCACACATTGCTCTGTGAGCATGCGCAAGAGCATGCACATGAGTGTGTGTGTGTGTGTGTGTGTGTGTGTGTGTGTGTGTGTGTGTGTGTGCAGGTATGTGTGTACCAGTACTGGGACTTGAACTGGTCCTGGGCACCATCTCTTAGGTTTTTCAGCTCAAGGCTGGTGCTTAACCATTTGAGCCTCAACTCCCATTTCTGGCTTTTTGGTGATAAGTCTCATAAATTGGAGTTAAGTCTCATAAACTTTCCTGCCAGGGCTGGCTTCAAACCACAGTCTTCAGTCTTCAGATCTCAGCATCCTGAGTATCTAGGATTACAGACACCAGCCCCTGGTGCCCAGTCTCTAGTTATTTTTGAGCTTAAGATCTCACTTTTTACCCAGGCTTGTAACTGAGAAGACAAGCGTGTACTGTCATGGCTCATTGGTATTCTGTTTTTCCTGCTCTGGCCTTGAACCACGATCTTCCCAATATCCATCTCTCTGGTAGCTAGGATTACAAGAGTGAGCCACTGGTTCCCAGCTTACCCTGGCTCTTTCATGTCATCATGAAGTATTATCTGGTTTGCTTTGGAGATAATCCATTTCTTTAATTATGCTTGCCCCATCACAATAACAACTAAATTCATATGTGCTGTGATTAGAAAGGGGAAGACTTGAAAAGTTAGAATTAAGCCAAGCTGAATTTTTATAATGTTGATAAAATTAGTAGTAGTAAGTACTGGAGCCAGCTTCCTGAAAAGAAATGTGGCATGTCTCTAAAGCCTACAAATAAATGTTACTTGCTCTCTGACCTAGAAATTGCACTTTGAGGAAATGATCACAAAGTAATAACTGACTGTCAAAAAGGACCGAACTATAGAACATCTCCTAGCAGGGATGCAGTGTCATAACCATGCTGCTGAAGAAAAGATAATTCCTAGCAAATCCACAGTGTTAATGTTCCAGGCTCTCTATTTTAAGCATTTCTACCTATCATTTTCCTTGATTATCAAAGGCACACAGAAATGTTGGGTATGAGTATCCTTCCCTACTACAGACGAGCAAACTGAGAAGCCAAACTCCTAAATAATTTTCCCAGTCAGTATGGCGTAGGGCTGTGCTGGAAACCCAGAGTCTAAATCTACACAACAGATCACTAGGAATTACTATGATTTGAATGAGTCCTTCACCAAAATTCAAATGTTGAGCCCCTGATCCTCAGTACAGCGGAATCTGAAGATGGAACAATCTTTGGGAGATAGTCAGATTGTGAGTTCAGTCTTTCTGATTAGATAAGTGACCGTCCACAAACAGGCAAAGGAGAGCTGGCTTCCTCTCTGAATGGAAGGATACAGTGACTCACAAGTCAGAGAGAGGACTTGAACCAGAACCCAACATAATGCTGACATCTGAACTTCAGATTTTCCGGCCTTCAAAGCTGTGGGGAAAAAAAAAGTCTAGCCAGGTGCTGGGAGCTCACATCTCTCATCCTAGCTACTCAGGAGGAGACAGAGATCTGGCAGTTCAAAGCCAGCCAGGCAAGGAAAGTCTGTGAGACAACAGCTTTCCACAAAAGGCTAGTTTTCCTGAGCAAATTTCATTTATTACTACTTTACTGTTAAATAAAAAACAATAGAGCCAGAACTGGTAGCAAAAAAAAAAAAAAACCCAGAGCAACTTTAACCACTTTAGGACGCATTAGAAATGCAGTATTGCCAGGTATGGTAATGAGTATGTATTTTTTTTGTTCTTCGTGATTCCTTCCCTCACACTCTATCCCAGTTTTTCCTTCCCATCCCTTCCTACAAGTTGTACAGTTTCATTTTCAGTGTAGTGTTCAGTGAGTGCATGGCTGCATTTCTTTACCCTTTGTCCCTCCAATTCTATGCCTCCCCTTACACTACAGACAAAGATAGACAAATGAAACAAGACAAAAACAGAGTAAAACAAAAATAACGACAACAACAAAGAATAAAACCTCTTGTTTCTAATTCCTGGAGTTCACTTCAATAAATAATATTTTAGATGATCAGATGCACATAAAGGTAAGTTTTGCGGGGGGTGGTAGCCCACACCTGTGATCTAGCTACTCAGGAGGCTGAGATCTGAAGATCGTGGTTCAAAGCCAGCCTAGGCACTCAAGAACATGAGACTCTTATCTCCAATTAACCACCAGAACATGGGAAGTGGTACTGTGGCTCAACGGGTAGGGTGATAGCCTTGAGCTGAGGAGCTCAGGGACAGTGCCTAGGCCCAGAGTTCAAGTCCCATGACTTCCCTACCTCTCAAAAAAAAGATAAGTTTTAAGCTGGGTACCAGTGGCTCATGCCTGTAATTCTAGCTACTCAGGAGGCTGAGATCTGAGGATCTCAGTCTAAAGCCAGTTGGAGCTTGAAAGTGTACAATATTCTTATCTCTAATGAACCACCAGAAAACCGGAAGTGGCACTGTGGCTCAAAGTAATAGAGTGCTAGCCTTGAGCTGAAGAGCTCAGGGACAGCACTCAGGCCCAGAGTTCAAGCTCAATGACAAAACAAAACAAAAGGTAAGAGTTTCAAAGAAAACATTTTCTGCTGTCTGCCAGTAGCTCATGCCTCCTACATAGGAGGCTAAGATCTGAGGATTACAGTTCAAAGCCAGCCCAGGCAGAAAAGTCCATGAGACTCTTATCTCTAATTAGGTACCATAATGCCAGAAGTGGCTATATAGCTCAGGTGGCAAAGTACCAGCCTTAGTGAAAAAAACTAACAGACAATATCCAGGCCCTCATTTCAAGCACCAGTACTAAAACTTGAAACAAACAACAAAATGCTCCTTGGCTCCTGTTGTTATTTTCCTCATGGTCTTGAACTCAGGACCTGGGCTCTGTCCCTGAGCTTTTTCACTCAAGGCTAATACTCTGCCACTTCAAGCCACAGCTCCACTTCCAGTTTTCTGTTAGTTAATTGGAGATAAGAATGTCACGGTCTTTTTGCTTGGGCTGGGTTTAAACTGTGATCTTTAGATCTCAGCCTCCTGGGTAGTGAGGAATACAGGTGTGGGCCACTGGTACCCAGCCAGGATAGATTTTACCAAATAAAACCTTTTATTCATTTTTTTCCCTTTTAAAAGTAATTAACAGGGGCTGGGAGTTTGGCCTAGTGGCCAGGACTGCTTGCCTAGCATGCAAAAAGCCCTGGGTTTGATTCCTCGGTACCACATACACAGAAAAAGTCAGAAATGGGTGCTGTGGCTCAAGTGGTAGAATTCTAGCCTTGAGAAAGCCTAAGGACAGTACCTAGGCCCTGATTTCAAGCTCCAGGACTGGCAACAACAACAACAAAAGAACATTGTCACAGGGCTAGAGACATCGTTTAGTGGTACAGCCCATGCCTAGAATACCCCATACCCTGTATTTGATTCCCAGCAACGCGCGCGTGCACACACACACACACACACACACACAGTTTTTAAAAAATTAAAATCATTCTATTTTCCTCTCAATCCAGTATCTATCATTCTGGATATAAACGCTAAATTTATATTTTAAATAATACCTGGCTGGGGAAGGTAAGGAGAAGCACAGAAATAGTGAAACAAGGGTCAACTAACACAGCATTGATGTTCACTAGACACTAGGTTGAAAATTAACTATACAACTCGGGAGGAAAGGAGTTCAAGAGGGAAACAACTGGAAGAAAATGAGGGAAGAGGAGACACTTTTCAAAGGAAATGCACTCATTATCTTACTTACATAACTGTAACCCCTCTTTCTATTACCTTTACAATAATTTTTTAATTAAAAATAATAATAAAGAAGTGGTGCTGTGGCTCAAGGGATAAAGTGGTACCCTTGAGCTGAAGAGCTCAGGAACAATGCCCAGGCCCATAGTTCAAGCCGATGACTGACAAAAAACATAACAACAACAAAAAATAATAATAAAGGCTAGGATTATGGCTTAGTGGTAGAATGCTTGCCTAGCATGCATGAAGCCCTGGGTTCAATTTCTGGGTACCACATACACAGAAAAGGCTGGAAGTGGTGCTGTGGCTCAAGTGCTAGAGCGCTAGCCTTGAGAAAGTCCAAGAGCAATGGCCCTGAGTTCAAGCCCCAGGACCACCAGCAATAATAATAATAACGATAATAATAGTAAATAGTAATAATATCTAGCTAGTTCATAAACACCTTATAATAGCATCAACTCAAGAGCTTGTTCAAGATCAAAATAGATCACAGCACAGACCCTCTTCTCATGTGTGATAATAGTATATATAATTTGTAGTTCCTATGATGAGCTTAGGACACTAGCATTACATAAACTCTCCCTCTCTCGTCTCAGGAGAGAGAAAACCAAATAGCCAAACCCTCCAGCACATGGTTTCTGTAACTGTGCCCACTCAGATTGTTCTTGTAGCATTAGGGAATTTTTCCATCATTTCTCCAAGTTGGAAAGTGCATAGTTACACCATTTACCAGTTTCTACAATTTAGGGTCACTAGTCCCTAGAACACTACAACCAAGCGAGGAAGGGAAGAGCAGTCAAGAAAAGAGAGAGTCAGCAGGAGTTCAGGATGGCAGAAAACTCTGTATCCAAAATTTTATTATCCTTTTGATAAAAAAGCACTTGGAAGGTGCCATCCAGTCATAGCCGGCACATGCAGCTGAGTTTCTCTCTTGCATCAAATCAAATCAATAATCATCTACAAGTATTCACTTTCATACTTCAAAAACCTGCAAGGAAACCTGTGTCTCATGCCTGTAATCCTAGCTGAGATCTGAGGATCAAGATTCAAAGCCAGCCAGGGCAGGAAAGTCCATGAGATTCTTATCTCCAATTAATTCACCAAAAAGCCAAAAGTGGAGCTGTGTCTCACACATGATAAAGTGCTATCTGGGAGAAAGAGAGAGAGAGAGAGAGAGAGAGAGAGAGAGAGAGAGACAGAGAGAGAGAGAGAGAGAGCACGCGCGAGCGAGCATGCTCAGAGATGTCACCCAGGCCCTGAGTTCAAGCCTCAGGACAGATATAATGTAAACAAAACAAAACAAAAAACCTACACAGGGACAGTGTGGACCAGCAGGAAACAGTGTGCCCACAGCTGAGGAACACTGTCCACAATCACAGACCAACACCTAGTTTTCCAAGGAGCAGATACTCACCCGCCAGGACTTGTCCCTTCAGCTGCCAGCCAGGGCCTCACAAAGGCAGAGCCAGCCCTGCTCAGGGCTTTGTGTGAACAGAGTGTGGTGGTGGGAGGGTTTGCCAGACAGTGCTGGCTGGCTCACACATTTACATGTCAATGCTCAAACTAACAGGATTGCTGGGCTTTTGCTCATGCAAGTAAGCGTGTGCGTGTGTGTGTGTGTGTGTGTGTGTGTGTGTGTGCAAAACCCTGGGTTTTGTTTTCCTCCCATCACCCCTTTACCAGGAGCCTTGGATCTGCAGATTGCCAGCATGCATTTGGCAAAGTCCTTTTGAGGGATTTGTCATTCTCTTCACTGCGCTGAGTATAGGTAATTCTGTCAGCCACAGCAGACAGGCTATGCTGATTATCCAGAGGGGCCCACTGGGAAACTTACACATTTTGGTGAAGAGTTACTGGCACACTCAGACTTAAAAAAGAGGGCAGGTGAAAGAAAAGAAAAAAAAGGAACAATAAGATTTCAGAAGCGGGGTGCCAGTGGCTCATGCCTGTAATCCTAGCTATTCAGAAGGCTGAGATCTAAGGATCACAGTTTGGAGCCAGCTCAGGCAGGAAAGTCCATGAGACTCTTATCTCCAGTTAGCCATCAGATGTAGTGCTCTGCTCAAAATGTCAGTGTGTTTACCTTAAGTGAAAAAGCTCAGAGACAGCACCCAGGCCCTGAGTTCAAGCACCACAACTACAAAAAATAAAATAAAATTCAGAAAAAGAGGTGTTCTATTAGGCACTTGAGCCCCTCCAAGGAACAACTTCGAAGTTCTTAATGGGAGATGATGGTGCGATTTGGGTCCCCAAAGCAAACACTGAACAAACTGAACCATTTTAGGACTCACTAGAAATGCAGTCTCGCCTGATGGCTCATGTCTATAATCCTAGCTGGTCAGGAGGCAGAGATCTGAGGATCCAGGTTAAAAATTGGCCCAGGCAGAAAAGTCTGTGAGACTTTTTTTTTTTTTTTTGCCAGTCCTGGGCTTGAGCTCAGGGCCTGAGCATTGTCCTTGGACTCTCTCAAGGCTAGAGCTCTACCACTTGAGCCTCAGCACCACTTCCGGCTTTTTTCTATGTATGTGGTACCGTGGAATCGAACCTGGGTCTTCATGCATGCTAGGCAAGCACTTTAACCACTAGGCCAAACTCCAGGCCCCGAGACTTTTTTTTTTTAACTCAATTTTATTGTCAGGGTGATGTACAGAGGGGTGATAGTTACGTATGTACAGTAGTGAGTCTATTTCTTGTTGAACACAGATATCCCCTTCCACATTTTTCTTCCACTTTCCCTACAGTGAGACTTTTCAGCTAACAACCAAAAAGCCAAGTAGAACTATGACTCAAGTGGCAGAGACTTGAAGAAGCAAAGCTAAGGGACAGTGCCCATGCCATGAGTTGAAGTGCTACACTGAAGCTTCCTGGCATCTGCCAATACTCCAACACCCCTCCCCCAGGCTGTTCCTATACCCTCTCCCACCTGAACCTCCCCCCCGCCAGCCATACCAGTCCTGCAGGACAGTTTCCTTGCCCATTGGCACCAGGAACCCAACATCTTCATCATCTGATGAATGGTCTTCTCCCTGGCTTGTGAGTCTGGACACCTGGATTCTCCATGTCCTCATTCAGGCATCAGCCTTGTATTCTGCCCTCTGGAGCCCCCTGAATAAACAAGTCTACTCTAAGCCCTTCCTGGATTGAGGGTGCCCCTCCCCTCTCTCCAGCCTATCTTGTCCAGGTAGGACAAGAGCTTAGACTTTTCGATCTTCTTCTGGTTACTGCTATTCTATGGAGAATAGAATCATTTCTTCTCCCCACCTCCAGCCCTTGTTCTTAATAGTTCTTAATATTGCTTTTTTTTTTTTTTTTGATGAGGGAGGGATGCCTTGAGCTTTTTCACACAAGGCTGGATTTCTTCCACTTGAACTACAACTCCACTTCCAGCTTTTTGCTAGGTAATTGGAGATTTAGAATCTCTTGGATTTGTCTGCTTAAATTGGCTTCAAACATCAGTCCTCAGATCTCAGCCTCCTGAGCAGCTAGGATTTTAGGCATGAGCCACCAGTGCCTAGCTAACAGGACACTAGATTCTTAGGATTTTTGGACCTCAGAAACAACATGTCTGTGGAATCAAAATATTGATTTACAATGCAATATAATATATGTAATATAGAAAGAATGATTTCTACCAGCATGATGCTACACTTAACAATGCCAAAAACCAGTCCTGGTATTAGTAATTTCTGAAATGACAAAACACAGACCCATGGCCCATTTATCATGGTTTGAAAATAGTGAGGTTGGCTTCCTAGATGCCATTCCCCTAAACTCCTTTTCCTCTCCTCTACCATTTCTCAAAACGCTGCTGATAGAATTTGGGACACTTACAGCTCTTACATTTACAAAGTGTTTTATGGTCAACTGAGTCCTATAATATTTCATAGGGCAGAATCTTACTGCTGACCTGGGACTTAAAGAAGATGGGGAGAAGTTAGGAAAAGTGCCTTCTGGGAGCTAGGAAGCCACTGCCCACTTATTCCTTCTAACAAGCAGAGTCAAGCAGGAGAAAATGAGAGAGGGGGTAATGGTGTTTGAAAGAACTCTACTCACTTCCTTACTTATGGAACGGTAACCCCTCTGTATACCATGTTCACAATAAAATAAAAAGAAGCAGAGGCCGGGAGTTTGGCCTAGTGGTTAAAGTGCTTGCCTCGCATGC
This sequence comes from Megascapheus bottae, assembly GCF_031878675.1. Lineage (NCBI taxonomy): Eukaryota > Metazoa > Chordata > Mammalia > Rodentia > Geomyidae > Megascapheus > Megascapheus bottae. The sequence goes on from NC_143516.1 coordinate 54,099,519, forward strand.
ATGAAGACCCGGGTTCGATTCCTCAGTACCACATACATAGAAAAAAGCTGGAAGTGGTTCTGAGACTCAAGTGGTAGAGCTCTAGCCTTGAGAAAGTCCAAGGACAGTGCTCAGGCCCTGAGCTCAAGCCCAGGACTGGCAAAAAAAAAAAAAAGGAAGCAGAGACATGTCTCCTTAAAAACACTCTTTCTAGGTGGGAGCCTGTCATCCTAGCTACTCAGGGGGCTGAGATCTGAGAATCAAGGTTCAAAGCCAGCCCAGGCACAAAAGGACCCGAGACTTGTATCTAATTAACCTCTAGAAAAATGGGAAATGGGGCTTGGCTCAGTGTAGGGTGGTAGTCTTTAGTTGAAGAGCTCAGGGACAGGGCCCAGGCTGAGTTCAAGCCCCATGACCCACCAAAAAAATCCCCCAAAACAAAAAAACACTATCTTTCTGCCTTGGTAAGGGAGAGAGCCACTTTGTGTCCAAGCCAATATGCCAGACATGGTTCTGAGTACAAAGCAGCAATGAGTGGGACTCCATCAAGTTCCAGTCAATAGTAGAAAGCCAACAGCCGTTTAATCATCTCTGCCCCCTAATAAGAGTATAAATTGGTTTTATACCCAGGTGCTGATGGCTTATGCCTGTAACTCTTGCTTTTCAGGAGGCTAAGGGGCCAGGAGCATGGCCTAGTGGTAGAGTGCTTGCCTAACATACATGAAGACAGGGGTTCAATTTCTCGGTATCACATATACAGAAAAAGCCAGAAGTGGTGTTGTGGCTCAATAGTAGAGCACTAGCCTTGAGAAATGCCCGAGGACAGTGCTCAGGCGCTGAGTCTAAGCCCCAGGACTGGCGCGCGCACACACACACACACACACACACACACACACACACACACACACACACACACGTAATTAATAGAATATCACATTGAATGTCATTAGCTATCAAGCTATCTTGTAGCTATCCAAAATGCTTTCTGAGGCAGTCCAAATACAAAGCTAGAGCCAGGCACTGCTGGCTATGATCCTAGCTAGTCAGGAGGCTGAGATTTGAGGATCACAGTCAAAGCCAACTCAGGCAGTTAAGTCTGTGAGACTCTTATCTCCAAGTAACCCCCTGGTAACAGGAAGAGGTAGTGTGGCTCAGTGGTAAAGCACTACTAGTCTTGAGCAAAAAGAGGTCAGGGACAGTGCCTAGGCCCTCATGACAAACTAAATAAATAAAATTTAAAAATCTGGATTCAAACAGAGCCCATGGTGATGGTTAAAGCAAACATTCTTTGAAGATGAAGCAAATCCTCTTCTGAGGTAGAACACACTGCCATCCCTGACCTGAGCCTCAGGCACCCTATTCCCAGAGTATGGGTGTAACCCACTCTTCTCCCTGTTACAGTGGATGTGCAGCCCGCATGAGGGCAGCAAGTCCATGAGGAGAGGAGTCATTTTGAATTATACCCAGACAGTGATAGAAAAGAACAGAAACAAAGCTGTGCACACAAACCTGTTGGTGAAAACAAGTACAGCAAGTCTGTGACTAAACCATGCTTTCAAGAAACCTCTCTTTAAAGCAAGTTGGAGCCCTGCACCTGTGACTGCTGCCTAGAATCCTAGCTTCTCAGGAAGCTGAGATCAAAAGATCTCAGTTCAAAGTCAGCCCAGGCAGTAAAGTCCATGACACTCTTGTCACCAATGAACCACCTGAAAACCAGAAGTAGTATAACACTAGCCTAGAGCAAAAACTTCACGGACAGTGCAAATGTAGTGGTGCTGAAAATGTTATATTGGTTATTGTTTTCATTCTCATGTTGCACCAAATTTATGAAATGGGCTTTCTTACCAGTGTATTTGTACAGGAAACAACACAGTCTCTGCAGGTTTAATACTGCTT